>NC_137464.1:196239912-197508120 GCF_964235325.1 Thermobia domestica | reverse complement strand
TATGTATATATACACAAGCATTACTGACACGAAAATCAGAGAAAATAATTTGAAGGAAAATAAGAATTACAGTTACAAGACCGGGCACGTGCCGCACAGGGTGCTACAAAACTCAATCACCCACTTTGAATGCTCGAATTCACTGACAGCTGCTGCGCATGTGGGAATATAATGAAATAGGGTTTGTCGAAGTAGACGCTCTGTCAAAGGTTTTTCGTGCAAACTAAAAAAAAAACAATCAATAATGCCGCACGGATTCTGGCACCTGCCCTGGAAGGTTAATAGTGTATTTTCTTGCATATACATTACATTAAAAGTATATTCATTCCTCGTTTCAACAGATGTAAAACGGACAATAACAGTCCTATGCTTCTGATCGTCCGCTGCTTCCAGCACTAAGCCTGCAGTGGCTTAATATCCGCAATTATATTACGAAAGGACGAGGAATATTGTTGTACTGCGCTTTTAGTTAAGTGCATTATCCACTCTAACTGTGTAAAATGCCTAAAACACTGTAAATATACAAGTCTCGGCTGAAATGCAAGTGAGACGTAATGAATCAATCAGAAGATAGACAAGAAGCAAACGATCTAGATGAAGAAAGGACTGCGGAAGTAAAGAGAGTGAAGTGTACCAAACATAAAAGAAAATGGACATATAGGAAGAAGGAGGAATATGAATGTGAAAAGCAACAAATTTTCGAGAAGTCGGAAAATGGATCTCAAGAAATCCGTGGGAAGAAAACTGGTCTACTTGAAAACCAAGAAGAAAGGGAATGTCATATGAATTACAAAACGAAACGTGATAAAGTGAAAGGAACGTATCGAAGAGAAATCAAAAGATCGAAGGAAACAGAACAGAGTGAAATCAATAGAGTATTATGATCAGGACGAGTAATTATTTCAAGTATAAACAGACATTAAAAACACTACTAGTGTAATCCTGTTATGAATAAACTATATTATAAAATTGAAAGTGACTATGTTTGTAACTTTTAATCTGTTGAAGCAGCCAACCGATCTCGATCAAACTTTCAACATAGATAAGGCTCAGGCCTGAAATGGTTTTCATCATTTCACTCTGACGGTGCAACGTAGGGAAGGGAAAAGAAGGAAATATATATTTTTAAAAAATCATAATGACTATCATGGTAATCTTTGGTAATCATGGTAATGACTAAAAATGGTAATCTTTGTAACTTCATTATTCTTAAACCTCCCGAGCGATCTCGATCAAATTTTCAACATACATGAAGTTCGGGTGTGGGTTGATTTTTATGATACACTTTGAGCGTGCAACCTAGGAGAGGGTGAGTAAATGGGAGTAACTTCATTCACTTATGTTGTGGGTCCAGGTAAATGGCAACGTTGCATTTTCACTTAACATTGGGCGCATAAAGAGTGTACAGCCCAAACGACTCGTCCGATTTTTAAAAAAAATACTTCAATTTAGATTGAAAACATCATATTTGTAGACGGTTTTCCCTCTTATATTTTGTTGTAACTCTGATAATAACAGAGTTATCGTATGTCAGGGGGCTTTTGAGACACCCTGTATATATGTGTTATAGAAAATTACCAATTTCAGTGTCGAATCCATAGTTTTCAGGGTCGTTGAGATAAACAGTGACACTTCCGTTTAAATTCAAATTCAGTACTGTTACTTGGGGGAATGGAACTTCAAAGTCAGATGCACTCGCTAATCCAAAGATGATGGTCACCAGTATCTGTCACATACAAATTATGAGAACCCTCCCCCACAATCTTTGGTTTGACAAAGAAAGAGATTACATCAGAGCATACAATTTCAAACCCAGACAATTAGATTCAGGATAATCAGTTTTGAATTGGACAATTCATATATACGTTAAAAAATATCTTTCCTTAAGACTTCACGTTTGGATAACGCTTTCTCTCTGCACTGAAATTCCAGTTGTCGATTGCAGTTTTCGGATCAAAGTCCTTAACTGAAGGGTCATTGATGAAAATTGTCAGCAAATAATCCAGTGTGACAATCTTAAGCAAATTCCTCTATGAAGTCTTAACTCTGTTGAGAGTGCTGAAGCCTTTCTCACATGAAACAATACTCACAGGTAAAAATGCACAATATGTAACAATTGGAAGCAAATTTGAGAATCTCGTAATGAAGTTTTTACTGTAAATCTTTCTCGGTATCTGATTCAATGTCAATGCAGAAAAATATATTATATTCTGTCCACTCTTCTAAAATAAGGACCATTTTTTCACTGTATAAATCTGGTTGCAAGTTCTTAAAAAGTAATTCTATTTTTAATGTATTTAATTAAAATCAGAAACTGAGCAGCATTGTAAGCTTAGACAGAAACCATTCCTACTGAACAATGGTCGCCAGCTCTAAATTTCGGGTCGCCAATGGCGACCAGGCGACCGGGTTTGGGATAGGAGAACTTTTGAACCTGAAGTTATACAAAAATAATGATTATACCAAACTGAAGCCTTATTCATGCATATATTTTTAAACTAGGAAGCAACGATTGAAGTACACCAGAAATCACACAGTGTTGCCAGATGTACCAAAGGTGTAAATCAATTTTTTCGCAAAACATGTAAATTGACTCATAACTTATACGTATGGATGTTCTGTCGTTAAGTTTGTTTACAGTTTGTTTTCAGTTTGTTTACTTGGAGTAGCTTGGAAACTATGGAGAAGAAAGATTTTTTCATTTCTACCGATAACTAATTCGATGAAGCCTCTGTAAGGGGGGCGTGGGTCAATGAAAACTTGACCCACGACCCACTGACCCACCACCCACCGTGACCCACTCTGACCCACCACCCACCATGACCCACGCTGACCCACCACCCACCATGAACCACTCTCGTCCACTTTGACTTACTCTGACTCACCAAAATCCTTCGTCATCAACTCTGAACACGATCCACGGCCTCTTCTGAACTGACTAAAGAGTTTACACTTGTAATAAAACAAGACTGTGAAATTGTCACTAATCGGAGTTTGAATTTCTAGTCAATCGCACAAGCACCACTCTGTTACAATAACGGTGGATCTGACCTTTACGATATAGTGTAAAATGGTAAAGTGTTTGTCAGTGAGGAAATTGAAACAGTTTGAGCTGGGGAGAAATTAGTGTGTGCCTAAAATATACTTGTACTCAGTAGCGGCTCGATACCATAATCTGAGGTAGTTCTACACAGTGTGTTTTTTGTATATTAAATTTCCCGTTTGCAGTAATTAATTATAAAATCTACACGAACCGCATATATTTTAGCACTCTAATCGTTATACGTAAATGACAATTATAATTGAAATCAACAAATATATATATACAACTTTACTGTATCGCAACCAAAACACTATTGTTTTGCTTATTGGGTATCAGTGGCGTATTTAGGATTTTGTTCCGGGAGGAGCTATGCACAGCATATGAATAAGCACTTAATTTTTCCTTTGGGATGCCTACAAGTTTAAATGAATTTCAAGGGATCTTGAGCCTTATAGCTCCTCTCTAAATACGCCACCGTTGCGTGTAACAAACTTTAAAAATACCATACCCATATCGTAAGAAACACTGTTTTCAGATACAATAACAATTTCGGATTCACGTAATGTCTACAGGTAGAAATTGTATTAATACTGCTGAATTATAAATATTTTATCGTTTGTAAATAGTTTATCCGACGTGTCTTCTGCTGTACAAAATGTCCTATTACTCTATCATTAAAGTTCGGCATGATGGATTTGAAATCACGCTCGATTGATAAGGCAGCCAAAGCATTCATTCTTTCCTGACATATTGTGCTTCCCGAAAATGTTTTAACTATTTTAAAATTAGAGAAGTAACGTTCTGCTTCAGCTATTGTCGTTGGGGTAATTAGAAGAATTTCCAAAAGGTTTATGGTTTCCTTAAAAATGTCACACAAATTGTGTTTGTTCAGAAAATTTGCACAAACTTGAACATGGAATACTATTACTTTCAAAGCGCACAACAATTACACTGAACACCGTTATCAAAAACAAGAGAAGGGAGCCTCATGTACATCACGTCATGTGTCTTCGGCTTCTTCGGAAGTATTCGTGAGTTCTGAGCTGCTGGGAGTGCAGCTCTAGTAAATCCTATCTAAGAGACAAGGAAAACGTAATACAGTGCGGCTGGTGAAGATTTTAATTTCAATGCTAAAGCATAGGGCAATCCGTGCACAGCTCTTGCAATATTATTAAGCTCCAGAAGGTGTTTCCAGTAATACTGCGATATGTAGCATATCCAGCAGTACAATTTCAGGACAGCGTTAGACCGAATATCATCATTACATGTTATTACCTTGATTAAATTAAACACAATTCATCTCAATTTAAAATACATTTATGCCACTTAAATATATGGTAGTTCTGCAGCTCTGCAGCACTTATAGGCAAGCCGCCCCTGCTAAGAGAGTATTCTTGCAAGTGTTAATTTCTGAACGCATTCCACAAGAAACTTCTTTTCGCAGGAAAATACCCCTGTACAATATGGAAAAGGTTATGGTTTCTCAATTCACAGTATTTTTCTCACCAAAGACTTGAAAAATCAGTTGTTCAAGGGTATAAAGGTGCTCGAGTACCCTATGTGAGAGCATCTCCATAAAGTATGCTCATAATTGTAATTTGTGTAATCACTAAAACACAAATAAATTTAAGTTACAAATATGCATAATTGCAATTATTATGAATATTTATTCAAAAGTAGTTTACCAAAAGCAAAGAAAAGACTTACTAAAAAGTAGGTACAAAATTGAATAGCACAAATAAGCCATTAGTAATACAAGTATACATTTTCCGTAACTCGTAATTTTCCACCTTAAAACAAATCTGAAATCGGATTTATTTCCTGTTGGTAACTTTTTGGCGGTAAATCATCCGCAGTGGAATGATGTCCATCCTTCAGCCAAGAAATAACTAGCTCGTCTACTTTGAGCTTGTCTAGCGGTGGGCCATTAACATTGATGAGCAACAAGTTAGACAATTTTTGAGCACTTAATCTATTTCTAATATCAGTCATCTGTAAATTCATAAGGGGAAATCCCCGTTCGCACTCTGTCGTGGAAATTGATAATACTTCTACCCGATTTCTGCAACTTCTCATCGACAATCTACTTGTTAGACTTAAGTCTGATAACGATTTTTCTCGGTCAGTTTTGAAATACTCAGCAAGAAGTGTCATCTCTCTATCACCATACAACATCTTTTCCATATCGACCATGTCAGTTGGCAATGTCGACCCATGTAGAACAGAAACTTCATCTACCACGCCTTTGATAGGGAATCTTGTGAATAAATTATCAATTAAAGCCTAATAAACTCATGATTTCTGATTTGTTTATAAATTTAATTTTTGTAATTACACATGAAGGTTTGATACCATTACCAAGTTCCCTTCCCCGTCTAGAAAGCGAAAGGGAACGAGGTTTCTGGAAAGTATTCAGAGGTGAATGGGAATTTCCCTCCTTCTTCCCCTTCAATTACCACACTGTTGTTTGCCATGTGCCAAATTACGATGAATTTTAATTAAATTATCATAGTATAATTATTTCCTTGTTGAATTATCAAGACTTTTCAGTGGAAAAAAGGATGAAATTTCAAAGTTCCAAATCAAAGTAAGTAGACCAACTTAAAGGGGGGGAAAAGTGTACAATTTTCCATGCAATTATGCGTAAAATCCAAACTTCAAATTTCCGTGTAATTAAGCTTACAGTACAAATTTTATGCCTATTTTTTTCACAACTTTATGGGTTGATTGCCCTGTGCTGTGAGCGCTCCATATAATAAACATAAGCTTCAGCAATTATTATAACAGAAAGCAATGGATATATGAAGCCAAGCACTGTATTTTTTGTTTCTGATTTTCGATCATTTTTACAAACCAACTCACTACCAATTTTCCATATATCGAAAAGTGACCCCCCCCCCCACATAAAGGAGAATTTTAAAAAATGCTAGGACACATTCTGTTTATTTTCAATAAAGAGTTAATACACTGAATTTCAGCTCCGTAAGTTTAACGGCTTGCGAAATACTCATTATTTTTTCGCAAAAATTCGGATCCTCACTACCTCCTTAGGATATTATGGACTATAATAAAGGCAATATAACATCCCAATTTGGATTAAGGCCTAACTATATACCAAAAGTAATTTCATTTGACTTTGCAATTTGACCGTGATGATCAGGCACACATAGTTACATTCAATTTTTTATAAATAATTTATATATTACAGTGATTCAAAAATGTATTTTTTCCAGTAGTTAGCTCTAAACACTCACAGGTCTCGAAAGCCAAATTGTAGTGTAAGTCCTATTGCTATTATTACTATTAAAATACCAATATCCAAAAGTGCCCGAAGTTATTTTTTCACTTGGTTAGATATACTCACCTCAGGTAAGTAGACAGAAACAAGTGGAAAAGAAAGGGAAATGAAGGTCTTGAAAGTAAAACGGAGACAAATTTACCAGTCTTCAGAAGATACTCTCTACAATGCAGTGAGCAGAGAGGGTCGGTAGATCATACCGAGTCGGTGGGTCGCAGTGGGTCACGGTGGGTGGTGGGTCGCAGTCGGTCATGGTGGGTGGTGGGTCACAGTGGGTCACGGTGGGTGGTGGGTCACAGTGGGTCATGGTGGGTGGTGGGTCACAGTGGGTCATGGTGGTGGTGGGTCACAGTGGGTCACATGCTGTTGACCCACTCAGAAAACTTGACCCGCTTGACCCACTGACCCACCGACCCACTGACCCACTCCATCTCTGTAAGGGGGAACTAGTGAAATCGTAGCTTTCATAAATTAACACTCTGAATTGGCAATTTTGCTGATGTTTCAGTGCATCAAAAGGTGTGTTAAGAATCTGTCTACATTATGCAATTCCTAAAACACTGAAAAACAAACTTTGAAATTATCGTGATAAAATTTTTACTTATATGCACCCGGCAACAATGCTATTCATTTCTATGGGGCTATTTAAAGCAAGAGATGTACAAGAACAATTCTCGAACTATTCAAGACCTGCAAACGAACATTCGTAGTGCCATTGAGAACATTAACACTTCTAATCTTCGTAAAGTTGCTGCCAATCTGATGAAACGTATGAACCAGTGTTTGAATCAAAACAGGGGACACTCCTAGCATCCGCCGTACAGCTGGTAACTCATTTCTGATAGTATCAGTGTTGCCGGGTGCATGTAAGTAAATGTTTTATCATGATAATTTCAAAGTTTGTTTTTAATTGTTTTCAGGAATTTCATAATCTAGACAGATCCTTAACACACCTTTTGATGCACTGAAACATCAGCAAAGTTGCCAATTCAGTGTTAATTAATGAAGACTACGATTTCCCTAGTTTCCCCTTACAGAGGCCTCATCCGATTAGTTATCGATGGAAATGAAAAATTCTATTTTCTGCTCCATAGTTTCCAAGCCACTCCAACTAAACAAACTGAAAATTAACGACAGAACATCCATACGTACGAGTTATGAGTCAATTTACATGTTTTGCAAAAAAAAATATATATATATATATATTTACACCTTCGGCTACATCTGGCAACATTGTGTAGTTCCTAGTGTACTTCAATCGTTGCTTCCTAGTTTAAAAATGTATGCATGCACAAGGCTTCATTTTGGTATAACCGTTATTCGTGTATTACTTCAGGCTCAAAGGTTCTACTATCCCAATCTCCGAGTTACATTGTATATCGGACACCCTATATATATATATATATATATATATATATATATATATATATATATATATATATATATATATATATATATATATACCAAAAAGTCACCGATAATCCCACAACTTTCGGAATGAAGCAAATCACGACGTACTTATATGCGGTGGGGCCTTTTTTGGCCTGGATCACAGCATGTATCCTCCGAGGAAGGCGTTCCACTAGCTGCTGACATGTATCAGGTGGGATGACAGCCCACTCCTCTCACAAGGCGGTTCCAATTGCGGCAGGTGAATTTGGACGAGTTGGTCCGGACCTTAAGCACCGCTCCAATTCATCCCACAGATGTTCCAAGGGTTCAAATCAGGCGATTGAGCAGGCTGCTGGAGTCGTTGCATATTGTTCTCGTTGTATCACGACATAAAATTGACAGCTTTATTTCAAGGGGCATTATTATCCTAATAGTAACAAGGGTCCATTCCAAATAACTTCCGTAATGTGGGAAGCACTGAATTGTCCAAAATGTCCAGAAAATTTGCACTCGTCATGTTATCACGCACAACAACAAGCGGGTCTAGGCCGAACCAACAAAATGCACCCCACACAATTATACCACCACCACCAAATCTCATTGTTTTCACATTCAGTCTGGTAAGAAGCGTTCGCTGGGTTGTCGCCATACCCATACCCGACCATTTGACATGAAGCACGTGTAGCGTAATTCATCACTTCATAACACGTGTTTCCATTGGTCTAGGTTACAATTTCGATGAGTCTTACACCATACCAACCTCCTGGCTTTATTCTTTGCAGTGATGTGTGACTTGTGGGCAGCTGCTCTACCATGCAAAGCAAGTGCATGCAGTTCTGTCATGACAGAGTTCAGTCAAACTGATGTGCCCGATTAAGTATGTAACTCTTGTTGGATGGCAGATTTGGGTTTGACGGCGATTGCTGGATACCACTTGTTTCAACACTCACCGGTCCCTGTACGTCAATTTCTTGAGTCGTCTGGCCGTTTAGACACACTGGTGACACCGTGACGTTTCCATTTCAGGATTACATCACCCACCGTTGATTTTGGGTGGCGTAATTGGGCACTAAGAGCACGATTCGACAAACCTGCAATATCACAGCCTATGATAACTCCCGTATCGAACTCACTAAGTTCTTGTCTATGCGCCATTCTCAGTCAAACTCAATCCTTCCCTGACGCACGATAACTGATAATGCTTTCTGCACCCAAACAAATAACTGACGTCGCGCAAGTTGCTCTGGATTACTTACGATGTCCTACCAGACTGGCGGTGACATACAAATTACACACACATACACCCCCACCCCACCCCCACTTATCCAACTTGGCCTAGAATCTCTTCTCAACTGCTCTCTTACGGATAGGTCTTGGCTACACGCAACTCTCCCAGTGGATCACGGAGGTCTAGGTTTTCGTCGAGACCTTGATTTGGCCACTCCATCTTTCCTTTCTTCCATTCATAGCTCTATGCCGTCGATCACTTCTCTTCTTCGCCAGGATATTCATCAAGATTCTGAAGCTGAGATTAATGATTGTATCTCCCAGTGGAGATCGTGCGGCGGACTTGCTCTACCTGATCTTGATAAGAGACGCTTCATGGGACGCTTCTCTTATAAACTCCAGATTTTCTTCTCTTCTTCAGTCCTCCGCCAATCCTGAGGATAAGGCACGTCTTCTAGCTACTTCATCCCCTGAAGCAGGTGCCTGGGTACAGGCTATTCCATCTCCATCCCTGGGGCTGCATCTTCCCTACGAAAGTTATCGAATCGCTTGTGCGTTACGTTTGGGAGCAGATGTCTGCGAACAACACCGGTGCCTTGCTTGCGGAAGTTTAGTGGATAAGAAGGGTATACATGGCCTCTCATGTCTCAACAGTGCTGGCAGATACTCTCGCCACTCAGATGTTAATGACCTCATCATGAGAGCCCTCATCTCTTCTGGAACGCCTTCCGTGAGAGAGCCAATGGGGTGTAGTCGTTCTGACGGCAAGAGACCTGATGGAATGTCTTTGGTGCCATGGAAACGAGGGAAGGCTTTAATATGGGATTTCACTTGTGCCGATACTCTAGCCCCTTCTAATCTTCCTACTTCTTCCACAAAAGCTGGGATGGTCGCAACTCGTAGAGAATCTGAAAAGAGACGAAAATATAACAACCTCCTGGACAAATACCACTTCATCACCATCGCCATCGAAACTTGTGGGTCCTGGGGTCATGAAGGACTAAAATTTTATTAAAGAAGTTGGGCGCCGAATAACTCTCAAAACAGGCGACACTCGAGCTTCCGCCTTTCTTATACAGAGATTAAGTATGGCTGTGCAAAGAAGGAACGTAACAGCGATGCTAGGAACGCTTCCACCGGGAAAGGCACTGGAAGAAATCTTCCTTCTGTAACCACCCTCCTCTCACCAAAATCACGCAATTTCTGCTAATTAATAATATATAAAATATATTTTTGTAACCTAGAAACTACTATATCATTGCATATACTGGAAATATCATATTACGCTAAAGAAACTATTTGTTATAGGTAATTTAACTGTCATATAGGACTTGCTTCTCGCTCCATTATATCGCTATTTCTGTTACTCAAGGTTCTGTTGCAGAAAAGGTTTATAAGGAAAGAAAAATAAATTATATCGTAATTGTAAATAATAATAATAATAATAATAATAATAATAATAATAATAATAATAATAATAATAATAATAATAATAATATATAATATAAATATATTCTTTTAATATATAAGTAAGCAACTAAAAATCCAGAGCGGTGCAACCGACATTTGTTAATGTATAATATTCTAAACTAGAGATGCAAAGGCTTGGAAAAAACTCGACTTTTTTTTTTTTGAAAAAAATTTTTTTTCTTTTTTACCTTTTTTGCTTGGGAAATTTTGGGCTTTTTAAAAAAAATTGTGCTTTAAATTGATAAATCAGATTTTGTTTCGCTTCTCTATAACACAAAAAGTCATTTAATTAGTGGTTGATGCCGATAATAATATAAAACCTCGAAAATAAGCCATGAATTTCGAAAAGATATTTCAAACAGTTTTACTTCTCAACATATTTACATTATGAATTCCAAAGGATTAACCAATGTATATAATAAGATTTTTTAAACCTCCTACATACAAAAGTAAGCAGGGTTGGCAAGAACCATGGTTGTTTTTGAAAATGCCAAAAGCCCGTTTTTTGGGGGGAGTTTAAACTAGGTTTTTTGGTTTAAACCAGGTTTTTCGGGTTTAGATATTTTGCTTTATGTATTTATACTACATATTGACAGAAATAAGTTTGTTTCGCCTTGGTGTTATTATGCAATAACGAGGTTATGCTGGAAGAGATCACATAAGCTTAAAGAAGTCCGGTCAGTAAATTTCTTAAATTGAGAAACTCCCGCCCTAGCCATCGGGGAAATCCCGTCATTATTCTAAATGTAAAACAATAACGGAAAAATCCTGTTTTTGCTTTGCATGTAAAATTTAAAGGTCAACGTATCATAATCAGTACGCTAAAACTGAGGTATTAAATTACAAATTTAGTACGTACATATCATTGAAAGTACAATCCATTCTAATGTTGGAAGCTACGTAGGAAATCGATAAATTTTGCCAATTTATATTAATATATTTAAACAACCTTGGCTTCTTTATGAAACAACAGGCATTCAGGCATGCAGAAATATACAATTTAGTTTCGTTTCGTATGTTCAGGCTTAACATCCTTACGTAATGCCGAGGTTATCAAGGAGAAGACTTTCGCTTAAAATTACATCCGAACCGCTACTTTGTTTACGCATGAAAGAAGGATTATGGTTCGACCGTGAATTGAACGTGGGATACTTTGATTAAAGGTGAAAAGGAAATAAAACTAATGCAGATGGTTTGATGTGTGAAAACGTCATCATGAAGTTCACACGATTCGCATTTTTCGTTCTTTTTATTTTTTATTTGGTTTAAACCAGTTTTTTTTTTTAAAAAAAAAGAAAAAAACAGCTGGTGTAAACCAGACAACCCTAAAAGTAAATACTTCTTTTAAAAAAATACTCAAATAAGTAGCAAAATTCTATGTAGTATTTTTACTTCAAAATATTCCATACCCTCTTTTTGGAACAAAATAAAATTAAAATAAAACATAAGAAAAATACTTAGATTTATATGATACACTTAAAGGCTGCACATCTAGAGCTTTTGGTTTTGTATATTCTTGAAATTGTACAGTTTTATATAAGCACCATCACGGTTTACTCAGTCCTCAAGTTTTCTGTATTTTAACAAGAGATATTCAACATATGAAGGGTGTGAGGTAACAACATGGTAACCCACAATTTTACTATTTTAAGAAATTAGAAATTTTCTGATACACAATCCATTTTAAAAGTCGGAAAGCTGATTTTTCACATAAGACTATACATGAAGGATTAAACGAAGCGGTATGCGTTGCTGTCTATCTGGTGCTGCATAACTCAGCAATTGAAAATATGTTAGTTACCATGTTCTTGGCTCACACCCTTCATATCATTATGGAACTCTCTCCACCCCACCACCACCAAAAAAGAAAAAAAGGAATACGGAATATATTTAAGTTAAGATAAATACAACTGCACAACAAACATAACTGAGTGGAGCTTTTGCGCTTCTATCGGGAAGTCCGGGATTCAACTCAGCATTTGACCATTCTGACAAAACTTTTCTTCATTCCATCTATAAAGTAGAGTGCGTGTACTGTGAGTTGGCCTACTTTATTTCTTATTGTTTTTAAATCGTTATTATTACTAATTACCAGCAGTGACGGTTTTGCGAATGTTAGGGGGGCGGTCTTTCGGACTGAAGCCTGTTCCCTGAAATTACGGAATGTCTAAAACAAACGAAATACCTATTAGTTATGCCTTTACTCATAAACTTTAAGCTCCTGCCAAATAAAAATTACGAATGTTTAGAAAAACTAAACATTAGTAAGAAAAAAACCCTCCCAAAATACTTTTCTAAATCCGCCACTGATTCTCAGTATAAAATGATCTTCAAGGTTGTATCCGGAAGATTATCGCTAAATATATAAACGACACGAAATACAGTATTAGTTATGCCTGTACTCATAAACTTTAAGTTCCTCCCAAATAAAATTAGGAAATTTTAGAAAACGAAACAATCAGAGAAACCCGTCCCAAAGTACGTTTCTAAATCCGCTATTGATTATTTGTATAAATTAGTATTCAAGGTTGTATCCGGAAAATTATTGCTAAATCGTTGCACAGCTACAGTATAACAGAAATGTGGAAGTACGGTTAGACGGATATATTGAAAAACGTACGCTTTCACGGATATATAGAAAAACGTAAGTTTAACTTTTGCGCTAGAAGCTAGAGTATTAAGCTCTTAGAAATGAAACACACATGACAAACTGAAATGATCCCGAGAAGAAAAAAATGTCGATAACTCAAAAGTTAAAATAAAGTTAAATAGCCTCTAAAATTGCCCTCAAATACTATAATCTTCATGTTAGCTTTAATTCGTAAAACATATGCTCCACCCATCTTGATGGTGAATTTTAGAGCGAAATATGGCATTTAGGTCATGGAATTCTTATCTAACTATAGAATATACTAGGCCCTATAAGAAAGCTATTTAGATTAAAAAAACATGAAAATTAAAAGAGCCAAAATGTCCAAAATTCTCGTTTTTTCCCCAAAAAAGCCGGCTTTTTATGTGAAAAAACCATCGATTGAAAAAAGCCGGCTTTTTTGTATCTCTTTTCTAAACCAAGGTGTCTCAACCTGGTAATAGCAACTCCTAGGGGTTAGCGAGAGGGTTTCACGGGGGTCACGAAGATAAGTGGAAGAGATAACTATAATTAGAATCTAATACAAGAAAATATTTTTAAATATTAATTTGAATTTTGTTCTAATATCCATATTCTTATTTTCATATATAGACCCTACTGTTAACTTAAAAGCTAATGAGATATCTGGTCATGGTGTGATTTCGCTAGTGCGGCAATGTCCAGTCCAATCTTTGTGACGTACATTATCAAGTCATTTACAACTGATAAGCGATTTCCTGTCTTTGTCTTAATTTTTACCATGAAAAGAAAAGAATAGCACAGGTACGAAGTAGCAAATAGAATTATTACTTTCAAAGCAACATATATCAGAACAGGATATTCTTCTTTCCTCTTCAGCCAGAACTTGCCGAAGTCCTCGTTACACAAAACCAGTTGCTAGGATTTGTCGCACGATAATTCTATTTGTTGGTCAAGAAATTGTGGACTTAGATCAGCAACTTTGATGGCCCATCCAATGAAGGAGGTTAATATAAATCTTGAACCTGTACTTTCATCGTAGGGAATGTATTACTCTTACTGTATCCACTATATACAAGAAATAGATTCAGCTAATTTAGAAACGGATGGATATCATGAGATCTCTGCAATAGGTATATTAAATATCCCACACAAGCTTATTACAAACTTGAAATCATAAGGGAGTCGCTAGAAAGAAAATGTGATAAAATGTGACCTGATAGGAATTCGATAGAAAACCACTGCTCCAACTGGCCACTTTGCCCCGTTATAATACCCATTATTACACCAGTCAGGAAAAGCAGTAAAATGTCAATATCTTATAAAGAATATATTCATAGACAAATTAGAAAATTAAAGATAAAAACAATTCGCATAGAAAAAGCATTTTTTTTTTTTAGTTATTAATAGTTTCATTCATACTATATTTCAGATACGGAGTTAAAACGATAAACTGCTGGAACAAAACACCAGATAAGACGTCCTACCCTAATTTACGAACTGAAAACGATAAATTGTTAAGAGGAAACACCAGATAAGACGTAATACCTTCTTTATAGAGTGAAAGCGACAAACTTAACAAAACACCAGATAAAACGTTCTTCCGTGCTGTATGGAGTGAAAACGATAAACTGTTAAGAAACCACCACACAAGACGTCATTCCCTACTTTATGGAGTGAAAACAATAAACTCTTCAGAAAAATTACAAGACGTCCTACACTACTTTACGGAGTGGAAACGATAAACTGTTAAAAAAGCACCAGATGAGACTCCTTCCCTACTTTATGGAGAGAAAACGAAAAACTTCTAAAGAACCACCAGATAAGACGTCCTTCCCTACTTTATGGAGAGAAAACGATAAACTTCTAAAGAACCACCAGATAAGACGTCCTTCCCTACTTTATGGAGAGAAAACGATAAACTTCTAAAGAACCACCAGATAAGACGTCCTTCCCTACTTTATGGAGAGAAAACGATAAACTTCTAAAGAACCACCAGATAAGACGTCCTTCCCTACTTTATGGAGAGAAAACGATAAACTTCTAAAGAACTACCAGATAAGACGTCCTTCCCTACTTTATGGAGAGAAAACGATAAACTTCTAAAGAACTACCAGATAAGACGTCCTTCCCTACTTTATGGAGAGAAAACGATAAACTTCTAAAGAACTACCAGATAAGACGTCCTTCCCTACTTTATGGAGAGAAAACGATAAACTTCTAAAGAACTACCAGATAAGACGTCCTTCCCTACTTTATGGAGAGAAAACGATAAACGTTTAAAGAACTACCAGATAAGACGTCCTTCCCTACTTTATGGAGAGAAAACGATAAACTTCTAAAGAACCACCAGATAAGACGTCCTTCCCTACTTTATGGAGAGAAAACGATAAACTTCTAAAGAACCACCAGATAAGACGTCCTTCCCTACTTTATGGAGAGAAAACGATAAACTTCTAAAGAACCACCAGATAAGACGTCCTTCCCTACTTTATGGAGAGAAAACGATAAACTTCTAAAGAACCACCAGATAAGACATCCTTCCCTATTTTATGGAGAGAAAACGACAAACGGTTAAAGAACCACCAGATAAGACATCCTTCCCTATTTTATGGAGTGAAAACGATAAACGGTTAAAGAACCACCAGATAAGACATCCTTCCCTACTTTATGGAGTGAAAACGATAAACGGTTAAAGAACCACCAGATAAGACATCCTTCCCTACTTTATGGAGAGAAAACGATAAACGTTTAAAGAACTACCAGATAAGACGTCCTTCCCTACTTTATGGAGAGAAAACGATAAACGTTTAAAGAACTACCAGATAAGACGTCCTTCCCTACTTTATGGAGAGAAAACGATAAACGTTTAAAGAACTACCAGATAAGACGTCCTTCCCTACTTTATGGAGAGAAAACGATAAACTTCTAAAGAACTACCAGATAAGACGTCCTTCCCTACTTTATGGAGAGAAAACGATAAACTTCTAAAGAACTACCAGATAAGACGTCCTTCCCTACTTTATGGAGAGAAAACGATAAACTTCTAAAGAACTACCAGATAAGACGTCCTTCCCTACTTTATGGAGAGAAAACGATAAACGTTTAAAGAATCACCAGATAAGACGTCCTTCCCTACTTTATGGAGAGAAAACGATAAACTTTTAAAGAATCACCAGATAAGACGTCCTTCCCTACTTTATGGAGAGAAAACGATAAACTTTTAAAGAATCACCAGATAAGACGTCCTTCCCTACTTTATGGAGAGAAAACGATAAACTTTTAAAGAATCACCAGATAAGACGTCCTTCCCTACTTTATGGAGAGAAAACGATAAACTTTTAAAGAATCACCAGATTAGACGTCCTTCCCTACTTTATGGAGAGAAAACGATAAACTTTTAAAGAACCACAAGATTAGACGTCCTTCCCTACTTTATGGAGAGAAAACGATAAACTTTTAAAGAACCACAAGATTAGACGTCCTTTCCTACTTTATGGAGAGAAAACGATAAACTTTTAAAGAACCACAAGATTAGACGTCCTTTCCTACTTTATGGAGAGAAAACGATAAACTTTTAAAGAACCACCAGATAAGACGTCCTTCCCTACTTTATGGAGAGAAAACGATAAACTTTTAAAGAACCACCAGATAAGACGTCCTTCCCTACTTTATGGAGAGAAAACGATAAACTTTTAAAGAACCACCAGATAAGACGTCCTTCCCTACTTTATGGAGAGAAAACGATAAACTTTTAAAGAACCACCAGATTAGACGTCCTTCCCTACTTTATGGAGAGAAAACGATAAACTTTTAAAGAACCACCAGATTAGACGTCCTTCCCTACTTTATGGAGAGAAAACGATAAACTTTTAAAGAACCACCAGATTAGACGTCCTTCCCTACTTTATGGAGAGAAAACGATAAACTTTTAAAGAACCACCAGATTAGACATTTTTGCCTAATTCATGTAATCACAACTATACAGTGTTTACAAACTAGCACAAGAAGTTTTTTCTCTACTCTATGAAGTTACAACGATTAACTGTTAGAATTGCATTATTTATAATGTTCTTCTTGACCTTTATGTGTATTGTAAAGGATGTGCGTGATTGGATGATACTTAATTCGTGCGTGTAAGCGTTCGAAATAAAACCTTCTTTCACAGTAAAATTTTCAACATATTGTAGCTATCTTCCTATTAATTGGAAATAGTCATATAACAACGATATTATTCGACAGTGATGTTGTAAGAGTGAACAATTTGTTGTGTTATTACTTTGTAATAGTGAGAAAATCCATTGTATACTAAGTGAAACAATTTTTCCCTGTTTATATTATAATTGTACAAAATTTCAATCTTTTTGACCTACAAGTTTATAAATCATAGGAAAATTTCGATATACAGTATGACGCTAAATTCGTTGTACAAAGAAAGAGGAGTAATTCCTTACAGTAAAACAAACAAAAAAGGTCAAATAAACATAGGGCGAAAACCGCATTGTTTACGTGTTACAGGCTGCCGAAAGCATGGGAAAATAAACGTTAAATATTGCACAAAGTACTGAGCGTAGACGTGATTGGGCATGATATCGTCAAAGGATCCTAACCTGCTCTATCCAAATTTGCGGTTTTCACATTTTAGCAATGGCGGCGAAAGGAATTCCCCAGAGGGCGTTAGGGGTTCCCGGATATTTTAGACGTAAATTGAGTGGACAAGATCATGTAAAGGACGTCTCATTGAATGGAAATAATACTACGTGGCAGGTCAGTACTCATACACACAAACTAAAAGATGAGGTAATTATGGCGGATGAGGTAATTATCACTGTGCGTGGTCGCATACCTCCTCAAAAATACTAGTAAAGAATAGTGCTGTCGAAAACGGTTTTTGAAAAAACCGAAAACCGGTTTTTGAAATAAATGAAATTTCATAAAACCGATATGTCGGTTTTCAAAACCGCATTTTCGGTTTTTAGAAAAGTCGGTTTTCTCAAAAACCGAAAAACGGGAATGTCACAAAAATTCGACAGAACTTTGTAACGACGGGAAAACAGCAAAGAATCTTTCCCCACTCCGGCTCACAGTTGCCAGATGGAGGGAAATTTCCCTCGGCATAGTGAAAAAATGCTCAAAATTTGCAGAAAGGAAAGAGGGTATTTTTTTTTATTATTACCTGACCAGGATATTAGTGCGGTTTTTCGTGGAGGGCGCTAGTGTTGTGTTTACATCAGTTTCTAGGTAAGCGCGGTGGGACAGGGGAACGGAGAGCGTCACTCTGCAGTGTATCCAACGATTTTCAAAAGTTGCAGTTTACATGTTATAAGTAGCCTAATCTGTTTCGCTTAATAAAGAACTCCATAAATTATATAGTTGTTATTGAGTGCAGTAATGGTTATTCCTGCAGTAATGCAGATGTATTGTGGATAATGGCATATGCATGGAAATTAACAATTTAAGGACAAGATAGCACACAAGTGAATTTCTACCGTGTATTAAGCAGATTATATTTTTAAAAAATGATTAGGTTTTATTTGATTTCATTATAAAACAGTAGAAACCTGTAAAACTCAGTAATAAGATGTTAATGACTAAAAGATTAATTATGGGTTGGTAGTTTAGATACTTGCGCAATATCTTGTAACTGTAAGTTTAAATCAAGTTAAGGCTCGCGATGCTTGTATTTGTTTTAATGTAGGTCTATCGATTGAAAACTAAATTATTTTCTTGAGTTGTAGCCAAGAAAGAATTCCGATACGTTTCCACTCGAGAACTGTGGAAGTTCTCTTCGTTGGTCTATTGGCTAGCGCATGTGTCTTTGTTGTACGTGGTTCTGTGAGAGCCCAACAATTAATTATACAATCTTTCACTTTCATTAATCATCTGTCTCCTCTAGCATAAAGAGCATAATCATGGGACGTTAAACTAGAGAAACTTCATTTCATATTTTCGATGAATGTGAACCCTTTGGGGGAAAAGGAAGTGAAGAAGAAATTTTCCTTAATTTTTTAAAGGGCTACGGGATTAGATAGCTTGTCTTTCGGGATTGCCTTGTAAAACCTGATTACAATGCATCTTTCTTTTAGGATTATTATTGTAATCCAGTCTTTTGGTAAATGTGAAATAAAAGTATGGATAAAACATCAGAGAATGGGTAATGTAAGCATAAATATCATTGGTTCAATACACAATAAATTCACAACTTGTATTTATGAGTATAGAATTTCCCTTTGAACTCCCTCTGAATTTCTTTCAGACTCTAGGTCTCTTGTGACAAAGAATTAATTCTACTATCTGTTTTCATACACAATATAATTTTGAAACTTGGGAGCCTAGTGTTATCTTTGTGTCTGCAATACATAATCATTTGTCGATTGACTTCAGAAGACTGAGTTTAGCCCGTGAGCATAAGTTGCATATAGTTCAAACATATCAGATGTACGGTCTTGTTTAACAAATCCTGTGTGCACATATGAAATTCAAAGACAAAGGCAATCAATCGTCTTTAAACAGCTGTATTTTTATTTCAAGTGTAAGTACTAAACTATGCTACGTATAGTTCCAAGAAGAGATCCTTTAAAAAAAAAAGGAAAAAAAAAAGAACTGAACCTACGTACCTAACATTGGCACTCATCTTTTTCCTCATGATTTGATGTAAGAAGCGGCCGCATGATTTCCGGCCAATTGTTTCATCGCCGGTATCTTTGAGCAATGAGATAGCAGTGGAAGACAAACTTCGTTCTTCTAACTTGATATTTTGAAAAACTTACGCAAGTGGTTTTGTTACTATTCACTCTAATCAATTTCAAAAGTACCATTAACTTTATAATAACATAATGAATGTAAGAGTTACCATGAAAATGTATTTTGTATTTCTTTTTAATATGAAATTCTTTTTTTTCTGAATTTCACTGGAGCTATAAGAAATCAATTGTCAGGCTCCCCACTTTAAATTTTAATCGCTGCCCTACCGCCCCCAATGTAACATTGGGTTTTTATTTCTTTTAAATAAATTTTTCAAAATATGGTAGAAATACTGGATTTTTAAATTACCAAACCATGCTAAATAATGACAGGTTAGATATCAGAGAAAGTTATCTTTATCTACCACCTTAATTAGGGGCGCATCCAAATCTCCTTCGGAGGCGGTTAGATCATCAGTTTCTCTGTCACCAGTCTTTTGCAGCACATCCGAAAATGATCTCAATGCAAATTTGTTACTGAAGGTTCTGTCAATCGATCGATCACATGGTCCAAATTGGTAGCAATTTCAAAGACGCCTTATCTCAAAACTACACAATAAAACTTGCTTTAAACAATGAAAGCGCAGTTGCCAAAGTATAACTTTGATTCACTAAGATGAACTTCGAGGTTTTGTTAACAGATGAAGTAGGAATTTCTTACACTCTAATGCTACGAAGTTCTCAGTATTCCTTTGTAAAACACTGAGGTTAGTTTATTCGCAAGTTATTGCCAAATTAATATGGAGGATGTATGTACTTTTTTTTGCAGTCCCTTAAAATGTTCTGAAAATAACTTACATAACTTTTGAAGTTGTGTTTGTCTTTACTTGAACATATGCGTGAAGTGGTTTATTATGAACAGGGCAAAAACAACTGTGATAGATTAATTACAAGTAATCCGGTTAGAAACACTGTTGTTTGTATTTTAGTTCCAAAACCGGCCGCCCGCACTCGTTCGCTGGTCAGGATATAAAATGTCTTAAAGTGTAGGGAAATTCTTGATGAGTATACTTTTACAATGGGCAGAATAAAAAAAAAAGTAAGTTGCAATATCTCACAAAGAGGCACGGGTATCGTAATTGGGAAGTAAAAGGATACAGAGTAAAACATGATCGGTGCTATAAACAATTGCAGGTGTCTGGGACTTACGATAAGAAACCAGTCAACACATGCGAAACCACACCATTCACATTTATCGAAGTAGCAACAAATCAACAATAAAATTGTGTATTGCGATCTAGATTTCCTTTCTTTCTTTTCTTTTCTTTTTTTTAAAAAAGAAAGGGAGGTGGTGCTTTTTTGTTAACTAAAGAAAGAATGACAGTACTATTTTTATAAACAAGGGGAAAGAGTAATGATAATATAAGAAATCTCAGTCTAAGTGGATGAGATTTCTAATGGAATTTCATGAGTTGCATGTGTAGTAACCTTAAATAGGGATATACCTTATTTTCTATTTAGCTTAGTGTTGGCTTATTACCCGATTTTAGCAGATACCACCCGATTTTCAGGTTCTATATTCGTCCCCCACTTAAACATATCTTAATCACGAAAAACCACCCGCTTTTTGGGATTGGAGAAAAATCTAAGATTACTTAGTTGATAAAGTGTTCGTATATTCAACGTAAACCGCTACACCACTGACAATCTCAATCACGATTGAGTTAAATTTGGACTCGCGCTCATGCTCAGGCCCTGGGCTATCTGAGCAGTGCGCGTATGCAAGGCCATTTACTAACAAGAGATCTGCTCTAATGGACAAAGGTTTTCTTTGTGTATTTCATGGGTTTTTAATGTAATGTATTCGAGGTTCTATACGAATGAATATTCGTTTGTAGATGTTGTGACAAACATACTTGAATTATTCATGCCTTCATAAGCTACAAGAATGCCGAACGACAATTTCAAGTGTAACTTTAAAGACTCTTATTGAAGCGAATTTACCTTACTTAGCCAGGGCAGAACTCAGATTGAAGCAAAATTTACACTCTGGAAAACTATTTCCTTTGAAAAGTAGGATGCAGGGAAGCAACTGGACCTCATCTGATTTTTATACATTTTGTAAATTAGACCACGAGAAACACGAACTTGAAGGAATTTTGACATTCCGAATTTCGGAACTCGAGATATTCGAACAAAGTGACCACAGAAGCAAAAAGGACCCCATTTAATTTTTTTATATTTTGTAAACTAGATAGGGATGGGCACGAGAGAGTTCGAGCGAGTTTTCTTTGAAACTCGATTCGACTCGAAACAGACATCTTTGAACTCGACTCGAGAACTCGGCTCGAAAAATTTCCTCCAACTCGACTCGAAACTCGACTCGAATTTAGTTCGAGTTTCGAGTCGAGTCGAGCCAAAACGAGCCAAATCGAGCCGAATCGTGAGTAGAGTTCAAGTACTTTCTTCAAGTATCTTACATACACAATACAATTATTATCAATGACACGATAATAATACTACTACTACAACTTTATTATTATTATTATTATTATTATTATTATTATTATTATTATTATTATTATTATTATTATTATTATTATTATTATTATTATTATAAAGGCCGCCGTGGATCAGTGGTAGAACGTTCACCTCTGGTGCATGTGGTCCCGGGTTCCATCTCTGCTCTAGCCAACTGAACCTTGTGGTGGACGGACACCGTGTGCATGGGTTTCCTTGGGGCTGTCCCGTTTCCTCCCACTTTCTTCATTCCACCATTTCATTCATTTCTCAGCATCCCCCTCTCCATTAGCCTAGCCGGCATAAGCGTGGGACATAAAACTTAAAGATTTTTTATTACAACGTTTTTGCTTCGCAATCGGGAGGTCACATGCTCGAATCCAGGGTTCAGTATCCTGACTGAGGTTTCCCAGGGTTTTCCTCAGTTACACCAGGTCAATGTTGGGATGGTACCTCAAAATACAGAATCTGGGCGCCATCCTTCCACTTACTATTATTATTATTATTATTATTATTATTATTATTATTATTATTATTATTATTATTATTATTATTATTATTATTATTATTATTATTAATTTCAGCACGCAAAGTGTCACACATGTAAATATTTCGTGAAAGCAGAGAAATGAACTTGTTTTTCCGATTGCCTTTGTAAATAGCTGTGGGATTCTTCCTGTTATTTGAAGAGTGTATTTAGTTGCAAATTCTGATAACATCGCTTTGCTCAAATAAATGACAAACTGCCGCAGAAAAGTAATATTGTTCTTTTCCTTTTTTATTGCTTACTATATAAAGGGAAAGAGCTTAACTATTCAGTAAAGAAGTCTGAACCTCTGTAGGGACCTCTGATTACAGATTCCGTTTGGTGGTAACTTGTTTACTTGCAGAGTTGCAGGGCTGTTGAACAATAAACCACACATGTACAGTTGCAGTCCAGTCTAAATCTGTAAGAACGTTTGCCTCCAATGAATAAGAAAAAAGAGAATTT
Organism: Thermobia domestica; assembly: GCF_964235325.1. Taxonomy (NCBI): domain Eukaryota; kingdom Metazoa; phylum Arthropoda; class Insecta; order Zygentoma; family Lepismatidae; genus Thermobia; species Thermobia domestica. Next base: position 197,484,888 of record NC_137464.1, on the reverse strand, counting down.
CCGGCCATACAAAATATTAAGAAGCGAAATCAGCACTTTATTTGCCATGATATGAGAGGATTGAGCGAACATCATGATAATTATCACTTCCGGTAAAATTAAGTTATTAGGTGGACTGGATTGGTATTAAACCACAAGGGACACTTGTTTGGTATGTGTCTTTGTATCGAATTGCATAGGAATGATGAACTTTCTTTTCATACTTACTCGAAAGTCAGAAAATGTGGCATACCATTATGTTTCCACGAGCTGCCAATATTATGTAAATAACATTGTTATCAGGAATAGGATTTTTGCAAATATTTCTATCCTTTCACTATTAATAATGAAAATATTGGTGTTCTCGGCCAGCTTAAGAACCAGTAAATAATAATAATAATAATAATAATAATAATAATAATAATAATAATAATAATAATATGTAGAAACTAGATGACAATTATTCTTTTCGCAAGAAATTCTAAATATGAGGAATTAAAAATACCATAGGAAAATTACACAGCTAAAGACAATATAGGAATATTACGAAAGAGTATTATGAAGATAATTTAAAGTTAACTATGATTTCGTCACTAGGATTCTTTATAATGATTGATACTAACAGAAAAACAGACTAATAAAGCAATATGTTAATACTGAAAAATTAGTAATTTCTCCACATAGCCTATGATAAGATATTCAGAAAAGTGATCAATTTTGAATTATCCCTTTTATTAATCATTCATAATGGGGAGCCATTTCAACACAGCTATACGCAGTCACAAATATAAAGACAAGGAGATTTAATTTTGATAATTATGGTTGGAGGGGGTAATTCGACATATATGATAAATATTGGGAAATGTGGTAAATCTTACGTATTAATTAATTACGAGTATTCATAACGTGAGAGCTGCTTCAACACGGCTATAGTATAAAGGTGTATACCAGGAGATAAATTGATACAATTTGATTAAAGAGGGGTTACATGAGACCCATCCTGTATAGGCCTGAATACCCCAGCAACCCTGTTAATTTTCTGTTCTGTAGGTAGCAGTTATCTGAATCACCGCGGTGCTCAGCTCGGGTTTAGGGTTGTCAACGGCTCGAGTGGCTCGCCTCACAGCTCATCTACTATCGAGCCGAACCGAGAAGGAGCCGAGCCAACACCTCACCCAACCGAGCCGGCAAAAGCCGATGGCTCACCTGAGCCGAACCGAACCGAGTCTGTGGCTCATCCCGACCGAGCCGGCTCAGGCCATCGGCTCAATTGAACCGGGACGATGGCTCATCCCAACAGACCCGGCTCTAGCTGTTCGCTCAGTTGAACCGAGCCGAGCCGGTTGACATCACTACCTAGGCTGGGCTTCCGCTTAGGTTCAGAAATTCGACCGTTCAGATCTCAACCTCGATGCTAAGAACTACAGTACATACTTAAATAGGTGCTCACTACATTTGAGGCTGTCTCTTTATAAAAATCTATTGTGGTCTCGTTATCGAGACGAGATGAGATGCAAGCAGTGAAGCAGTGTCCCCTCTCGTGAGCAATACTAAAAGTATTCCATATTAGGGCTTATATTTCTCATGGCTTTCGCTTTCCAGTTTAATCAGGCCATGATTTCAAAACGAGCTAAAACGAGCTAAACGAGCGAGCCATGTACCAAGCTCGACTCGACTCGAAACTCGATCTCAAAAACAGTAACTCGGCTCGGAACTCGACTCGAGAAAACTGTCTTTGACTCGGCACGAAACTCGACTCCAATTCCAGCTGAGTTTCGAGTCGAGTCGAGTTTCAGCTCGACTTGTGCCCATCCCTAAAACTAGACCACAAGGAACACGAATCTGAAGGAATTTTGACATTTCGAATTTCGGAACTCGAGATACTCGATCAAAATTGACCACGGAAGCAAACTGGACCCCACCTGATTTTTATATTTTTTGTAAACTAGACCACGAGGAACACGAATTTGAAAGAATTTTGACATTTCGAATTTCGGAACTCGAGATATTCGAACATAAAGTGACTACGGAAGTAAACCGGACTTCACCTGATTTTTACATATTTTGTAAACTAGATCACGAGGAACACGAATCTGAAGGAGTTTGACATTCCGACCTCCGGAACTCGAGATGTTAAATCTTAAAGTTTAATATAGACGCTATCTATCTATATGAAAAAACACAATATTCTCTATACGAAACATATTATGTTCTGTGAGATATATAAAGTAACCAAGAAAGTTCTATCGCTTTTTGTGGAGGTCTGTGTTCAATTGGCCCTCGCACCGTGAGTTGAATGCGAATAGAGATAAGGCGAAGGTCAGTTATTGGTGTGGGTATATCCAACATTCTACCTAGTTGTGGCAGTTCAGTTACAACGTGAACTGTGTAAGGACAGAGTGAATATGGAACCTCTACAGAGCGTAATAATGGTGTGTATGCTGTACGAGTTTAAACTTGGGTCAAACGCCACTGCAGCGGGGCAGCGCAAACAGTGCAAGAGTGGTTTAGCAAGTTTAAGGACGGTGACGAAACACTCACGAAAGACGCACCACACGTGCCAGAAGACCAACACACGTACAAAATGAGGATCTTCAGGTAGCAATTGAGCCGAATAGTGGACAGACATGTGAGGAACTGGGGCTAACATTCAATGTTAGTGAAGAAACCATTCGGCAGCACCTACACCAACTTGGGAAGCACTACAAATTGGGTCTATGAGTCCCACATGATTTATCTCCGGGCCAGAAGACTAGGCGAGCAGATACTTGTGATTATTTGCTGTCTCGTCTGAGGAAGGAGCCATTGCTGGACAGGATGTTGACATGTGATGAGAAGTGGGTCCTGTACGAAGCTCCACGGCGTCGTCATCCCATGAACCCATCGTTAAAATCCCATGAACCGGTTCCCTAACAGCTGAAATCAGCAATACAGCAGAAAGTCCTCCTGTGTGTTTGGTGGACTGCTCGCGACATCGTGCATCGCGAACTGCTACCGGCTGGTCAGAAAAGAACACCAATGCAACTGTCTACTGTCAGTAGTTGAGCCGTGTCCAAGAAAACTCAAAACCTTGGAGCCAACACTTCTCAATCGCTAAGGGGTTCTCCCTTACGGGACAACGTTAAGCCCAACATGGCTAGAATTACCCGGAACAACATCCTACGCCTTGGATGGGAAACACTATTGCATCCGGCATACTTTCAGAACATTGCACCGTCCCATTATCATCTGTTACTTTCCTTGGACACTCACCTTAGAGAACTCCAGTTCAACTCCGTAGTAGAGGTGCAAAATGCACTTGATACCTTCTTCGCTTCAGGGCACACTAAGTTCTACCGCGAAGGAATCCATGCCCATCCCGAACATTGGCAGAAGGTCGTTGATACAGATGGGTACTATTTTTGATCTTCCAGGTACGTATTAGGTGACATGTCGATGCTCTAAGGTGATAGGTCAAAAGGCGACAGGACTTTCTTCGTTACTTTTATACATACTATATAAAACTACTGTATAAGTTCTAGTATCTCGAGTTCGGGAAGTCGTAATGTCAAAATTCCTTCAGATTATTGCTCATTTGGTCCAGTTTTAAAAATATATAAAAATCAAATGGGATCCTTTTTGCTTCTGTGGTCACTTTATGTTCGAATATCTCGAGTTCCGAAATTGGGAATGTTAAAATTCCTTCAGATTCGTGTTCCTCGTGGTCTAATTTATAACATATATGAAAATCAGGTGGGGTCCAGTTTGCTTTCCTGCAGCCGAGAAGTACATTGGAAGTGTCATCAAAGAAATAACTAAAAAAAAGTGTTATTATTCCCAGGTCAGTATTTGTAAGACGCAAGTTCACATCAGTACTTACGGTTTAGAACCCCTCACTTTTCTGATTTTAATAAATGGCAACCCTAATTTAGCTGTGACTTGTATCCTCGTCGCCAAAAGTGCCTTTACATCGCCGTGACGGGTATGTGACGGCGCAGTACACCAAGGAAGGGATGGTTGCATAAGAAATTGTGATTAATTTTGAAGAGTTTTTATTTTGACTAGGGAAATAACGTAGGTATAGGGAGTAAAGGCACAGATTTGAATCGTCAGTACACTGCCATCTCTAAAAAGATTCGTATTCTCAGTTTTTCAATTTATTGTCTTATATGTTAAATTAATAACTGCTAACAATTGCTACTAGCGCTTTTTACTCTTCAGAAATTTCCTACTACATGTTCGCAGGACACTTTTCTAAGTCCTAAATTTGTGCGTGAATTATTTCATTCGCTTCACTGACCTTATTTGAGAATGGAATCTAATTACACTGAGCGTGAATATGTTTCGCTGTTGTCAAGCAAGGGCCGTAATAAACATAAATAAGGTTCTTATTATTAAATAAAACACAGAAGTATTTATTGTGTGTATAGCACAATATAATACAGTAACTAAGCAACATGATAATCACTAACACCAGCAAATTTTTTTCCAACGGGAGGGGGAGGGCAAAAGGCCCACATAGAGTTTTTCGATTTATTGCCCTATATATATTGTTTAAATTCATAACATTTATAATTGGTAGCATATATCTTCTTACTTTTTAAAATCGCCGCTGTAGCCTAGTAGTCAGAACATTCATCTCCAGACACGATGTAGAGAGAAGAGAAAGAAAGAAATATGACCAGTAGCGTAACTAATTTTACTGCGCCAGGGATCGATTAATAATCAATTTACTCATACCCGCCGCCTGCCCCAGGAATTTCAGATGCTGCGTTATATATATGGTTCTATGTCAAAAGGGCCAGACAAAAGGGCGAGGAAAGGGCTCAAGGCAAAACGGGCCCACGCCAAAAGGGCCCTGCGTCAAATGGACCCGTGTCAAAACGAGACCCGCTACAAAAGAGCCCGAGTCAAAAGGGACCTGGTCGAAAGATCTCCGCAACAAAAGTGAACGAGTCAAAACGGCCCCGCGTCAAATGGATCCGGCTCAAAAGGGTCCCGCGACAAAAAAGAACCGAGTCAAAAGGGTCCTGGTCGAAAGATCTCCGCAACAAAAGTGAACGAGTCAAAACTGCCCCGCGTCAAATGGATCCGGCTCAAAAGGGTCCTGCGACAAAAAAGACCCGAGTCAAAAGGATCCTGCGTCAAACTTTCCCGAGTAAAGACATCCCCGCGTGAAAAGAGCCCAGCTCAAAAGGTATCCGGTCAAAAGAACCCGGGTAAATGTCAACCCGCGACAAAAGGCCCCGACTAAAAACGGCCCCGGGTCATGAGATCTTCACGACAAAAGGCCCTGTGCCAAAAGGGCCCGAGTCCAAACTGCCCCGCGTCAAAAGGAGAGGGGCAAAAGGGCCCGCGACAAAGTAGCCCTGGGTCAAAAGGGGCCCGGTCAAGACGGCAGGCTCAAAAGGGCCCGTGTGAGAACGGCTCCGCGTCAAAAAGGTATGGGTCAAAATGTCTCCGCGACAAAAGGCACGAGTAAAAACAACCCCTGGTCAAAATGATCCGGCTCAAAAGGTCTCGAGTTTAAAGGGCACTGCGTCAAAAGAGCCCGGGTCAAATGGACCCCGCCTCAAAAGGTCCCGTTTCAAAACAGCCCAGCGTGAAAAAGGCCTTGGTCCAATGTTTTCCGCGACAAAATGACCAGATTCAAAAGGGCCCCGTGTTAAGAGGGGTAGAGTCAAATAGGGCCCTACGTCAAATGGACCGTACCAAAAGGGGTACGCTACAAAAAGGCCCGAGTCAAAAAGGCTCGGGTCAGAAGGTCCCGCGACAAAAAGACCCGAGTCAAAACGGCCCTGCATCAAACGGGCCCGAGTAAAAACGGATCTGCGTGAAAAGAGCCCTGGTCAAAAGGGCCCTGATAAAAGGACTCCACGACAAAAGTGCCTGAGTCTAAACGGCCCGGGCTCAAAAGATCTCGACGACCAAAGGGCTCGAGTCTAAAGGGCCCGGGTGAAAGGGTCTCCGCGAAAAAAGGGCCCCCGTTTAAACGGCCCCCATCAAAAGGGCCCGGGTCAAAAGGACTCTAGTTAAAAGGGCCCTGTGTCGAAAGATCCCGAGTCAAAAGGACCCAGACTCAAAAGGGCCTTATGTCAAATGGACCCATGTCAAAACGGGCCCCGCTACAAGAAGGCCTTAGCCAAAAGGTCCAGGTCAAAAGTCTTCGCAACAAAAGTGTCCGAGTCAAACCGGCCCTGCGTCAAAGGGTCCCGGGTGAAAAGGGTCCTGCGAGAAAAAAGACAAGATTCAAAAGGGGCCTGCGTCAAACGGGCCCGAGTAGAAACGGCCCCGAGTTACAAGAGCGCAGGTCAAAAGTACTCGGGTAAAAGGGCCTCGCGACAAAAAGACACGAGTCAAAAGGGCCCAGCGTCAAAATTGCCCGGTAAATACGGTCCACGTGTAAAAAGCCTGAGATGAAAGCAACAGTGGAAATCAGGCATGCACAAGGGGAAAGTATCCCCTTAGTAAGTTGAAGTGTTTGTGCAAAAGAAGGAAAAATATCTGTAGCTATTAGTAACAAATAGGAAATTTGAATGGTGAAATTAGTTTTGTTTGGCTGTTGATTGTTCTGCAACAATCGCTATTGCTTAAGTCGTTCTCCATTAAAGTTTGTTTGCACTTCCGACTGTCTGAGTTTGTATTCTTGATACATAGCCTAATCAAACTCTATCTATTATTGACTTTCCCCTTAGTTTCTAAAATTTCATTTCTACCCCTGGGTCAAAGTATAGAATGAAAAATATTCTGTGGAAAAGATTAGTATAATGTTGCTGTGAGAAGACATATGTGGATCTGTATACAGGTCATTGGGACAGAACAATAATAACGACATGCGTAGACGCACTGATTTGGAGTAGATGTTTCCTTCTGAGTACTCATATCTTTATAGGGAATATATACTTGACACAGCGTACCACTTAAATCTGCGCAGTACGTGAATTCCGCCATATTGCATATCACACAATATTGTTTTAAATGTAAAAGGTTATGATTTTACACTTCAACCTAGGCTTGAATATTCTCACACATGAGAATGTGAACTCATTTTTTACACATCATCTATTTGGGACAGGGAATGCTATGTTTGACATATGTATCTAATAGAAAAAATGTGTTGTGACAGGGCAGTAACAAAGAGACGCATGAACGGAGTAAACGAAAATGTTACAATTTAGCATTGGGGTAGAAACAGCGTTAAATGATTTAGTGTAGATCATGGCAGCCATCTTGAATTCCGTATATTGTATACCACACAGTGGGTGATATCAATAAAACGGAGAAGTTACTAATTATTCCCTAATTTGTAGTAGTTACTCGCATTGGTATCAATAAAAAGAGAACTGAGCACTACTCGTCTCGGCTGACCTCGGAGAAGCCCCGCCCTTCTGGAGAAACCACACCTTTATTCTCGAGCCGAGTAACTATTTCGCGTTTGATATCAATAAAAATCAAAGACTCCTCTGTGATGCTAGTAACTTCTCCAAATTTGTGGAGCAAGCTAAATAGGTGACTCCGTGCGAAATATGGCAGAGAATATGATTGTTTTACTACGTAGAAAAACTTATAAACTGCATAGAAATGTTGGAAATGGAGATTACAAAAAGCATTATAAGTTTATGAAAGAAAATGTAGAGTGGTTAGCACATTTTTTAAAGGAGAATCAACCGAAATTCGAGGTGGTGCACTACGTAATGATGAAAAGATGCGGGTTTTCTTCAAGGGCGCCGATCCTGTGGGGGCCAGGGGGCCCGGGCCCCCCAAAGCTCATGCGGGCCCCCCGATTGTATTTATGAATATACAATATTTGGCATAATTAGAGTGCAATTTGTCTTAAAATCCTGATATAGATAACTTCTGCATCTGAATGCCCCCCCCCCCCCCCAATTTACAGAGAATATACACAAGTGGCATTAAAGAAACCTAGTATTTTGGAGAAAATGAAATGAAATCTTTAAGTTTTACGTCCCACGATTATGCCGGTTAGGCTAAAGGAGACGGTGATAATGAGAGATGAGTGAAATGGTGGAATGAAGAAAGTGGGAAGAAACGGTAGAACCCCGAGAAAACCCACGAGCACGGTGTTTGTTAGTATTTTGGAGAGTAATACATTAATAGGAAGAGCTATTTCGTGGCTAAGCGGTTAGCATACATGCCTTTGGCATAGGAGACCCGCGTTCGATTCCCGGCAGGAGCTCATGTGGTTCGGATTCCACGTTAATCAGTGGGTTCCGCCTCATATAGGCACGCTACTGGAAAGGGCGTTAAACTAATAATCATCTCAACTTAACGTTGATAGAAAGGGTGTATACATGAGAATGTATTTGTTTATGTCAAGGCGAAAGGGGACAGATATGGTGTGGAAAACGCAATCAGATGGACGTGTTTTATGACGTGAGTGGCTGGACTTTTTTAAAAAGAACACAAAGGAGTCAAGTGTCTGATTTTGTTCTTAAAGCCAAACAATCTACAAAGACTTTGGACAACACGTGATATGCGCTTGTCGTGTTAATCTTGATATTGCTGGATTCGAATCAACATCCATCAGCTCAAATAGGTTCGTTCCCATGGTTTCAGTATTACTTTCTTCTATCCCGTTTTTTTATTTTTTCTTCTTTTTTATTTTTGTTTTATTCTCGCTCGAATATTAAAGATTTTCTTTTGAATTTGTATCTCAGTCGTAGATGTATTTGGTATTTCGTTGCATTTCACTGTAATTACCTGCAAAGTTTCGGCTTTCCTTCGTTTACTTTCTGGTAGCTGTGACTTTGAAAGTACCATTGGAAACTCTTTTATAATACAAATGCACTTTGACTGAAACTGTTGTTGCTACCTGCCCGTTCCATGGCGTTTAGGATACTACGCCATAAGTTAAAAACAACGAAATTACCCCGCGACGGATGGAAGAAATGAGTAATCACTTCTTTTATTGATACGACTCACTGCTACGTGCAGAAGAAACGCAAGTGAACGTTCATAAATCTGGAGCAGTCTAGACCTGAGTAGTGGCTGGTTTTATTGATACGAAATTGGGTGATATCAATAAAAATAAGTAACTACTCCTGAGAAGTCCTGCTTCAGAATCGGAGTAACTACACCCGGAGTAATCTCCTCCTTCAATTTCGTATCAATAAAACAAGCCACTACTCAGGTCTAGTCTGCTCCAGATTTATGAACGTTTACTCGCGCTTCCTCTGCACGTAGCACTGAGTCGTATCAATAAAAGAAGTGATTACTCATTTCTCCCATTCATCGCGCAGTCATTTCGTTGTTTTTAACCTATGGCATAGTATCTTAATAGCCATGAAACGTGCAAGTAGCAACGATAGCTTCAATCAAAGTGCATTTGTGGATATTGTAAAAGAGTTTCCAGTGGTACTTTCAAAGTCGCAGCTACCAGAAAGTAAACGAAGGAAAGCCGAAACTTTGCAGGTAATTACAGTGAAATGCAACGAAATATCAAATACATCTACGACTGAGACACAAATTCAAAAGAGAATCTTTAATATTCGAGCGAGAATAAAACAAAAATAAAAAAGAAGAAAAAAAACGGGAAAGAAGAAACGGGAAAGTAATACTGAAACCATGGGAATGAACCTATTTGAGCTGATGGATACTGATTCGAATCCAGCAATATCAAGATTAACCCGACAAGCGCATATCACGTGTTGTCCAAGGTCTTTGTAGATTGTTTGGCTTTAAGAACGAAATCAGACACTGGGCTCCTTTGTGTTCTTTTTAAAAAAGTCCAGCCACTCACGTCATAAATCACGTCCATCTGATTGCGTTTTCCACAGCACACGTGTCCCCTTTCGCCTTGACATAAACAAAATACATTCTCATGTATACACCCTTTCTATCAACGTTGAGTTGAGTTGATTATTAGTTTAACGTCCTTTTCAGTAGCGTGCCTATATGAGACAGAACCCACTGATTAACGTGGAGTCCGAACCATATGAGCTCCTGCCGGGAATCGAACGCGGGTCTCCTATGCCAAAGGCATGTACGCTAACCGCTTAGCCACGAAATAGCTCTTCCTGTTAACGTATTACTCTCCAAAATACTAGGTTTCTTTAATGCCACTTGTGTATAGTCAAGTGCTCCGATAGCACCCGGAAATGTATATTGTTCTTGCCACTTTGCCTTTGCTGTTTGCATATTACGCACACTTCCGGAAACAATCCATTTTCAGGTAGTCATAGACAGTACTGTGAGCCACAACAGAATCCCCTAACATTCCGACCTGGAATCCCGGATCACTCTCGTAACGCAAGAGAACCAAGGGCACCGATTTCTCTGTAAATTTGGGGGGGGGGCATTCAGATGCAGAAGGTATATATATATATCAGGATTTTAGGACAAATTGCACTCTAATTATGCCAAATATTTTATATTCATAAATACAATAGGGAGCTCACATGAGCTTAGGGGGGCCCGGGCCCCCTGGCCCCCATAGGATCGGCGCCCTTGAAGAAAACCCGCATCTTTTCATCATTACGTAGTCCACCACCCCGAATTTCGGTTGATTCTCCTTAAAAAATGTTGTGCTAACCACTCTACATTGGGTGATATCAATAAAAATACGTAACTACTACTGAGAAGTCCTGCTCGAGAATCGGAGTAACTACACCTGGAGTAATCTCCTCCCTCAATTTCATATCAATAAAACAAGCCACTACTCAGGTCTAGTCTACTCCAGATTTAAGAACGTTTACTCGCGCTTCCTCTGCACGTAGTATTGAGTCGCATCAATAAAAGAAGTGGTTACTCATTTCTCCCATCTGTTGGGCGGTCATTTCGTTGTGGGTAACTTATGGCGCAGTATCCTAAACGCCATGGAAGGGACAAGTAGTAACGACAGCTTCAATCAAAGTGCATTTGTGGATATTATAAAAGAGTTTTCAGTGGTACTTTCAAAGTCACAGCTACCAGAAAGTAAACGAAGGAAAGCCGAAGCTTTGAAGGCAAGTACAGTGAAATGCAACGAAATATGAAATACATCTACAAATTAAACACAAATCCAAAAGAGAATCTTTAATATCTGAGCGAGCATTAAAAAAAAATACTGAAACAACGAACCTCTTGGAACTGATGGATGTTGATTGGAATCCAGCAATATCAATATTAGCACGATAAGTGCATATCACGTGTTGTCCAAGATTGTTTGGCTTTAAGAACGAAATCAGACACTTGGACCCTTTGTTTCCTTTTTTAAATAGTCCAGTCAGTCACGTCATAAAGCACGTCCATCTGATTGCGTTTTCCACACCATACGTGTCCCCTTTCACCTTGGCATAAAAATATACATTCTTATGTATACACCCTTCCTATCAGCGTTGAGTTGAGTTGATTTTGAGTTTAATGTCCTTTTCAGTAGCGAGGCTATATGAGACGAGACCCACTGATCAACTTAGAATCCGAACCAAATGAGCTCCCGCCGGGAATCGAACGCGGGTCTCTCATGTCAAAGGCATGTACGCTATGCGCTTAGCCACGAAGGAGCTCTTCCTATTAGCGTATTCGTCTTCAAAATACTAGGTTTCTTTATTGCCACGTGTGTATAGTCAAGTGCTTCGATAGCATCCGGAAATGTATATTGTTCTTGCCACTCTGCCTTTGCTGTTTGAATATTACACACACCTCAGGAAACAATCAATTTTCATATTTCGCAATAATCGCATCCATTACACTTGTAGTAGTCAAAGACACAGTACTTTGAGCCACAACAGAATCCCCTAACATTCAGACCTGGAATCCAATCCCGGATCACTCACGTAAAGCAAGAAAACCCGCATCTTTTCGTCATTACGTAGTGCACCATCTCAAATTTCCGTTGATTCTCCTAAAAAATGTTGTGCTAACTACTCTACATTTTCGTTCATGAACCTGTTTTTAGTAGTACATAGCAAAACAATCATATACTCTGCCATATTTCGCACGGAGTCACCTATTTAGCTTGCTCCACAAATTTGGAGAAGTTACTAGCATCACAGAAGAGTCTTTGATTTTTGTTGATATCAAACGCGGAGTAGTTACTCGGCTCGAGAATAGAGGTGTGTTTACTTCAAAAGGGCGGGGCTTCTCCGAGGTCAGCCGAGACGACTAGTGCTCAGTTCTCTTTTTATTGATACCAATGCGAGTAACTACTTCAAAATTGGGCGTAATGAGTAACTTCTCCGTTTTATTGATATCACCCATTTTCTTTCATAAACTTATAATGCTTTTTGTAATCTCCATTTCCAACATTTCTATGCAGTTTATAAGTTTTTCTACGTAGTAAAACAATCATATTCTCTGCCATATTTCGCACGGAGTCACCTATTTAGCTTGCTCCACAAATTTGGAGAAGTTACTAGCATCACAGAGGAGTCTTTGATTTTTATTGATAACAAACGCGGAGTAGTTACTCGGCTCGAGAATAGAGATGTGGTTACTTCAAAAGGGCGGGGCTTCTCCGAGGTCAGCCGAGACGACTAGTGCTCAGTTCTCTTTTTATTGATACCAATGCGAGTAACTACTTCAAAATTGGGCGTAATGAGTAACTTCTCCGTTTTATTGATATCACCCATTGAGGGAGGAGATTACTCCAGCTGTAGTTACTCCGATTCACGAGCAGGACTTCTCAGGAGTAGTTACTTATTTTTATTGATATCACTCAGTATATCGAAATAGATAGAGGTAGATGCGTGTCACATAAATTGATGCTAGAATCTTCCTACAAATTACCTTCATTGTCCGTTTCAAAAGCATCGGAGTCTACATTACTTATTATTTCCGTAATCCTTCGGGCGCGAAAATACGCCACTATCATAACCACGAGTTGTCCCGGTGTTATTCATACCCAAAGGTTAACTAAAAAGACGAAGTGAATCCTAACTAATTACAAGAAGGGTGTTCAAACAGCCATACACACTTCCACTGGCTAATAGAAAAAGGAGAACAAAAATAGCTACATGTTTTTTTTCCTTCTCAGTACTCATATCTTTATAGGGAATATATTCTTGACAAACATATAATTTAAATCTACGCAGTACGTGACCCGTACCCACGAAGGTGACATATATTCGTGAAAAGTAAACAGAAGAGAGTAGTTTTATGTTGCTGTTGTTTCCTTCCGTCGCAGGAGCTGACCTTGCTAGGTGCGAGGCAACCAAGACCAAAGTTGTCTCCCTGACTGAACGCCTTGTAACAAGAGAGCAACTATAGTTGTCCATGGGTCTCACGTCTCATAGTTCTAAGTATTTGCAGCTATACAGCGAGCTCTGTGCGTTCTGTGCCACTCTATGTCCCCCAGCTGTGGCTGTTTGCGAAAATATTGTTTGATTTTCATTGGGGTAAGGCAAGACAATCTCAAGAGAAGCCCTTCACCGTAGTGAGTGACGTCACACAAAGTAGTGATAGGCAGGCGCACAATGTGCTGGGTGGAGACACTTAGCTCAACACGAGAGTTTTTTTTAAAGAAACAAGCCGTTTTACAGACCACCGAACACCGAAAAACACCACCGAAAACGTTTGGAAGGTGATTCCTGACACCAAGATAAGACAAAAAGTATAGACCAACCTAGGTGCACAAATGCTTCCTTTCGGAGTTATAGGCTGTCGAAAACATGAAAAAATGAACTTTAATGGTCCATAGCCCCAAACCTATGGGACCTACTCGGGTCAAGACTTCACTTAGGAACTAGCGTGTACTCTATCCAAAAATACATGTTTCAGAATCATGCGGTACTTCCGCAACAAATTTTATAGAAGGAATTTGGCTACGGGCATATAATTTGAAACACTCACCAACAACCTCTATAAAAAATGTCACGGAAGTACCGCAGGATTCTGAAACATGGATATTTGGATAGTGCACATATTAGATCCTAAGTTAAGTCTTGACCCGACTACGGTAGGTCCCATAGTTTTGGACCTTTAAATTTCATTTTTTCGCGTTTTCGGCAGTCTATAACTCAAAGGAAGCATTTGTGCACACAGGTTGGTCTATACTTTTTGTCTTATCTTAGTGTCAGGAATCCGCTCCCGAACGTTCTCGGTGTTGTTTTGAAACACCATGTATATAGTAATTTTGAATGATACTCACTAAGAGCTAAGAAGATATATATATATATATATATATATATATATATATATATATATATATATATATATATATATATATATATATAGAACTTAAATCCTATCACATTAAAATTGTTATTGTCCGCAGAATAATGGTAATAGAAAACATACGTATTATATATAAAAAAAATCTTAGAAATTATATTTCTGACAAAAATTTCAAGAGGATAATAGGTTAGTAGGATTTATAACTACGGGTTCTTCTAAAATCTTTGCATCATGCTAGATCGCATAGAGAATTTTTCGTTTAAATAAAACATATCTGATTAGAAAGAGATTATACTTCAAAGAGAAATATTTAAATTCAGTTTAACTTTTAAATACTTGATGAATCAAGCAAATGGAAACAAGTGGCATGAAAGGTAACTGAGAAATTTAGTATTTGGAGAAGCAAAAAAATAATGTGCAGGATACAGAAATTTCTCGTGTCGTCTCGGAAACGAGACGAGAAGTGTATGTTCTAATAAGAGTTCAGACAAGAGGTGTATGTCCAAGTTAGAGACTAGACGAGAAACGACAATTCTTGTCTCATTTTCGAGACAAGATATTTATCAAGTCTCATGGGCAACAATTCACTGAAGTCTTAGGTACCAGTGTTTTAGTATTACACCATTCATAGTAAAAGTTCATAATTTATAACAGTGGTTGTACGAACACAATGAAGAGTAAAATGAAATCTTTCAGTTTTACGTCCCACGCTTATGCCGGTTACGCTAGAGGTGACGGTGATGATGAGAAATGAATGAAATGCTGGAATGAAGAAAGGGAGGAAACGGGAGAACCCCGAGAAAACCCAAGAGCACAGACAATGAAGAGTATTTATCAACATTTTAAGATACGTAAGTTATTACATAATATACTTCAATAGTAAATATATTTTAAATATTGATATATTACACTCTTAGTGGAACTCTCGTAACTCGGAAGCATTCTCATAATTTCTAGATAAAATTAAGGAGAAAGCCAAGGCATAAATTTATAAAACGAGAAGAGAAATAATTCTTCGAGAATCAAAACGAGACGAGAATCCAACACTTAATTTAAGAGACGACAGGAGAAAACTTTATTTCTCGTCTCGTCTCGTGCGGAACAGTACACAAACGTTCAAATCAAGTCTTCCGTGTCACTAAGGAGGAAGAAGATTGATGGCTCAGTAGTACAGCCTTTAAATTTGATGTGAGGACCATAATTCAATCCCAAATATAGTATGTTCCTCACGAGAAGGACGAGAAATAAGATTTTCTCGTCTCGTCAATTTTTATAGAATTCTCGTCTCGTCTCGATTTTCGAAGACGATTATTTCTCTTTCGTCTCGATAATCTAAAAAGTTTTTCCCGTCTCCTCTTGTCTCGTAAAGTAGTTTCTGATCTCGATTCAGAAGAAATACTCTGCTAATTTTTATGTCGCTTGATGGCAATTGAAGAGAGTACTACAAATCTGTTTTGAGATCAGCCCTATGGAATTGGGAGAGAGACGAAACCAAATCAAACAAAACATGAATTTTAGCTTTCTTCTTGAGAACCGAGATTATATGAGACGTAGATGGTAGATCTACAGTTTAAAGTGGAACTCGAACTCGAGCTCTCATACAGAAAAGGCTTATGCGCTAGTCGTTAGAGCAACAGTTACGGCTACGATAATAACATATATATATATATAATAATTATTATATATATCAGTGATTAACGCGGACTTTAGTAAGATTGTGGCTTAAGTCAATAAAAATTACATGATGTAACCAACACTTTTAACAATTAGCGCGAACAGGGCCAAATCATCATAATGGATTTGAGTGTAAAACTGAAAAGAAAGAAAAAAAAACATTCTCATTGGAATACTTTGACAGAATCCACATATTTGGATGTTCGTAATTATTACATAATGTGGAATTATATATACAAAGTTGTCACATTATAATCACACTTTTTTTTGTCTTTACACTGTGGAGTATGCAACGGAAGTTTTTGGATTTAACTTCTCGTAAGATATTATGTAAAAATAAATATGTATTATGTTAGGATATATATTCAAAACTCACACTTTGTATTTCATTATTGAACTTACTGTAATATGAACTTCTAACTTTATTATATACAGTATGTTACCTGCCTTTCTTTTCCGTCTTACTCTTATAAGTTCTCCTAGTAGAAGTTGCATACACAAGATTCGTTCGCGATGCCCTTCCACTTTTCATGCCCTAACACGTTTGTGATACCCCCAATGAAATGAAATGAAATCTTTGAGTTTTACGTCCCACGATTATGCCGGTTAGGCTAAAGGAGACTGTGGTGATGAATAATGAATGAAATGGTGGAATGAAGAAAGTGGGAGGAAACGGGAGAACCACCGAGAAAACCCACGCACACGGTGTTTGTCTACCACAAAGTTCACTTAGCGGGGTCTGGGATCGAACCCGATATCCCAAGCAACAGAGGTGAACGCTCTACCACTGAGCCACCGCTGCCCCCTCGTGATATATATACTACTGCGTTATATTCAGCTGCTGCGTTATATATATATATATATATATATATATATATATATATATATATATATATATATATATATATATATATATATATATATATATATATATATATATATATATATATTATATATAGTATACAAAGTTATTTTTATTAAGAAATCTAAGTTTTTACTTATCTTTTTCCTAAGTTATCACTACATACTTAACTCGTAACTACTATCGTGGAGTCAAATTTGACCTAGCACATTTCTAGCTGTGGACAAAATATATATATATTGTTTCACTGAGGTTTCAGTCGTCTATTCTCAGTTGACCTTGCTAGGGGGCCGCGGTGGCTCAGTCGTAGAGCGTTCACCTCTGGTGCATGGGGTCCTGGGTTCGATCCGAGCCCACGCAAAGTGAACCTTGTGCTGGATAAGCACCGTGTGCGTGGGTTTTCTCGGTGTCCTCCCATTTCTTTCCACTTTCTTCATTCCACCATTTCATTTATTTCTCATAATCACTGTCTCCTTTATCCTAGCCGGCATAATCGTGGGACGTAAAACTTAATGGAGGCAATTTTCAGTTGATCTTGAGATCTCGTAGCGACTAGGTGTTCGTGTCCATGCGCTTTGTTGTTTCGATGTTTTCGGACCTCTGGGGTCCAGCTAAAAGGAGGAGATGTGCTATTTGTCCTCGAATTGATGACAAAAAAAAAAAAAGTCCTTGGATTTGTTCTATGTGCAACTGAAATGTGCACAAGGGTCATTCAAGAAAAAAACACTATATGTACTGACTGTCAGTAGAACAACTAAAATGTCTTTATTTGTTCTGTATCTAACGGATATGTGATTAAGACACATTTAGGGGTCGTCCACATATTACGTAACGCGGCAAAGGGGGAGAGGGTTCGGCCTTTCGTTACGAAGCCTGACAAGGGGAGAATACGTTTCATTTCGGATATAAATAGAACCAAAACTGTCACCGTCAACTTACGGACTCCACAAACTATGGATTCGACACAAATATAAGTCATTTTCGATCATTTTTATATACATCTCCCCTTCCCCAAGTTGCATGGCTAAATTTTAATTTAAACGGCATCGAAAGTGTTACTGTTCATCTCAGCGACCCCAAACACCATGGAATCATACAGAAGAGATTCGAAGACGCACTAGACACCAGCATAAATGGTGGCGAAACCTGTATGTACTACAATACAATAAAACTCCGTTTTGTGGCTATCGCAGCATTGGATTTAGGGAACATACTTTTTCGGAGTTAGTTGTTAGTGATCGTAACCACCGCCTGAAAATGCCCTCATGTTCCCACTCGTATTGCTATTTTTAAAAATGTTATCTGAAACTTTTGATTCGAATCATTACTCACTCTATTCTTCTAAGGGGTTTTGCATGGGAAACAGAAGCAATTGTTTTTCGTGAAATTATATTTTCCGCGATGGAACGATCCAGGATTTGTAGATCAAAATAAGATATTAAAAACCTAATTCGTACAATTTTTTTTTTATTTTTGAATTTGAATATTTCTGAAGAAATTGAGTTTATTTGCATTCTCGCACTGATTTAGGACAAGAAGAATATGAAAAGAGGTAAACTTAAGTCCGAAGTCCAAAAAAGATGCTCGAAAGCTTGTTCACAAATGAGATGTCCCTCCTCCTCCACATTCACAGCCACTTCGAATCTGTGGTCGACGAGGAAGAGAACTTTGCATCGTCGACACTGGCGAACTTCAAATGCACGAAGCATCCTGGATCCCTGAAAAAGAGGTCAATGTTAATTCTTTATATTCTGTTCCACCTTCATCTTCCTTGTCAGTATTTCCTCATTGTCATCATCTGACCGAAAAGGATAGGTGTGATCTCCTTGGGAAAACGACAGTATGCAGTTTTGAAGAATTAGGACTGTTAATTAAGCAATCTTATGGGGTTAAAATATGATTACCATCCTACCATTTTCTAATACGTACCGGTATTTGATTTATTGGCGAAAAACACTACAAATATATTCAGAATAAAAGCATTTTGTAATAAAAGTTCTCCCATTAAAAATAGTGTTTTATTATAATAACTCCCAAAATAAGCAAGATTGGTGAAAAACAAAAATACAAAGGTGTTATGTAACGAACGGGTGAGGGGCTCAGTTTTGCGTTACGAAGTGTGACAAGGGGAAGGGAGGGGGTAAAAATTGGTCAAAAATAGCGTTATGTAATATGTGGACGGTCCCTTAAGACTAAACATTGTGTGTATTGATAGGTAGCCAAGCAGGCCCGTAGCCAGACCAAAAAAATATGAGGGGGCGGTAGAAGTTAGGGGGGTGATCCAACCATATGATAGTTCATCACTATATTATAGTAGTTCATTTGCAAGCCTACGGTGAATATTTTAGGGGGACAGTAAAACTTTAGAGGAGAGTGGCCCCCTAGTCCCCATGTGGGTACGGCCCTATAGCCAAGCAACTGATGAAACAAAAAAGCATCAATTGCCAGTTTTTTTTAAATGACAAGTAACATTTTCTCAGCACTAATAATTGAATGCTTTCCTTATATGAAAATAAGTTTATTTTCATACTTTGTTATTTTCGGATAACAAAAAACTTTATTTCATTTAAGTATGTTGTTTCGCTTTGTAATAATCTATTACTAAAAGACAATTAGTCAAAAAATATTTTGAAAATATTTTTTGTCCCCAAAACTAGTTAAATCCATTAAAGTATAGGACTAGTAAAAGGTCCACAATCAACTGCTAATGGTAATACGTTTTAACATAGTTTAATTTCAAAACAAATAATGGGGTTGATCTGACCCCACGATAGTACTTATGCAGTATAAAAATAACGATATTACTGAAGAGTTAATATGAATTATGTTAATGGGAAATTAAATTTAAAATAGTTTACTCTACATAATCTAATTTAAGAAAAATAATGATAATAATAAAATAAAATAATGCAATAATAAATAGATGGTAATAAAAAAGTTTTATTTTTTTTACGGTAATCCTGGATTCTCTCGTGTTGAACAACATGGCTTTCCTCAATGCTGCCTCCTGAAGGGCGATAAATACGTATTAGAAAGCACTCCAGCTCACATTTTTGGTTAGCGAACCACATATAGAAAAATGTCTCAAATTTATTTTTCAGACCTGCGCCCCTCCCCATCAAAAATTCCTGGATCTGTCCCCGATATCGGTTGTTGACAATTAACTGATAATAGTCATAGCGTACCTTTTGAAATGTTTTCAAACGCTCTTTGCATAAGGAACAGTTCTCCGTATTCTTTCTTTCTTTTTTCTTTTCTTTTCATTTTTTCGTCCTTGCGCTCTTTTACTGTGCTGGAAAGGGACTCCAACTATGAGCAGTGTTGAATTAATAAGTTAAAGCGCCTTGGTTTGGTACACGCTATGTAGAACAGCGAGCAGCTCTGAAGTTGAATGTTTTCAAGACCAAGGCCACCGTCGCATTTTGATAAGTACACTGTCGCGTGACACCCTTAGGGAGTGAGTATGCCACAGCAATTGCACTGTGTGTTTCCGTATGATACTGAGATATTTCGTTGGCAAGGAAAATAGTTTTGGAAGGAACCAAAGACGACTGTATATAAAAACATTAAAAAGGTATACTCGGCCTGCAAGACTTACATTCTGAGCTTTACTTTGATGAATAAGGACAACCACAGTACATGTTGTGGCACGAAAGTTGTAGTCTACGTATCTGCTATGCGACGTTGCCAAGTGACGCCTAATATTTGGTGCGATCAGGAAAAGGAAAAAAAGGAAATGAAATCTTTAAAAAATGAAATGAAATCTTTGAGTTTTACGTACCACGGTTATGCCGGTTAGGCTAAAGGAGACGGTGATAATGAGAAATGAGTGAAAATGGTGGAATGAAGAAAGTGGGAGGGAACGGGAGAACCCCGAGAAAACCGACGAGCACGGTGTTTGTCCACCACAAAGTCCACACGGCGCGAGCTGGGCTCGAACCAGGGATCCCAAGCACCGGAGGTGAACACTCTACCACTGAGCCACCGCGCCCCCAATCAGGAAAAGGAATCACAGACCAGTGTTGGGCAAAATCAATTGAAATTAATTGCAATTGATCAATCAATTTAGAGTAATTGCTCTGAAAATTAATTGCAATTGATTTCAATTGCTAATGATTTCAATTTGTAATTGGCAATTAATTTCAATTGCAATTGAATTCAATCAGAAAATTTGCAATTAAATTTTCGTCAATTGTTAATTGTTAATTGGTCACCAGGCAATTGAAACTTTTTAATTGTTAATTGTCAATTGCAAAGGGTGCAATTGAAACATTTAATTGTTAATTGCAATTGACAATTGAAACTTGTTTTGTTAATTGTAATTGATAACTGCAATTGAACTCAGCAATTAAAACTGAAGATAAGAAGATGTGTGTATATTGTGTTGTCCACTTGTTCCTGTTTTACATATTTCAAATAAGGTACTTATAAGAAATGCTGGATAACTACCATCCCTTCGCCTCCCTGGGAAGAAAGCCGTGAAACTAAGAATTTTTAAAAATATATTATGTTTATGGTTCTATCCCCCTCGAAAGAACTCTCATGCATACAATAGGAATGGGCACGAGCGAGCTCGAGCGAGTTTTCTTTAAAACTCGACTTGACTCGAAGCAGACATCTTTGAGCTCGACTCGAGAACTCGGCTCGAAACATTTCCCCCAGCTCGACTCGAATTCGGATCGAGTTTCCAGTCGAGTCGAACCAATTCGAGCTAAATCCTTTGTGTAGTTCCAAGTACTACTATCTTCAAGTATCCTACATAGACAATATAACTATTAGTGCTGTTGAAATTTTGTGACATTTGCGGTTTTCGGTTTTTGAGAAAACCGATTTTCTGAAAACCGAAAACCGCAAATGCGGTTTTCAAAACCGAAACCGCAAATGCGGTTTTCAAAACCGAAACCGCAGATGCGGTTTTCAAAACCGAAACCGCAGATGCGGTTTTCAAAACCGAAACCGCAAAAGCGGTTTTCAAAACCGAAACCGCAAATGCGGTTTTCAAAACTGAAACCGAAAAAGCTCTTTTCGAAAGCGAAAGCCGCCCGAAACCGTGTTTGCGGTTTTATAAGGGATTGTCCTTTTCAAAGCAGAAACAATGTTTGCTGTTTTTAATTACACCTTTTAACAATTGTGAAAGCATCTATCGATCGAGACAAATGTATTGATTTATATGTGTGTTTTAACTTTTTTTATTTGCTCCAAGACTATTATGGTAATGTGTGCAGCACAGTGCGAAAGGGATAATTCGATGGTTGTACAAGTCACAGCTAAATTAGGGTGACAAATACTGACGTTCGATTCTTAGCTATTTTTTTTTTTTTTAGTCATTTCTTTGACGACACTTTCAATGTACTTTTCGGCTGCAGGGAAGCAAACTGGACCCCACCTGATTTTCATATATGTTGTAAATTAGACCACCAGGAACACGAATCTGAAGGAATTTTGACATTTCAAATGTCGGAACTCGAGATATTCGAACATAAATTGACCATGGAAGCAAACTGGACCCCACCTGATTTTTATATATTTTGTAAACTAAACCACGAGAAACACGAATCTGAAGGAATTTTGACATTCCGAATTTCGGAACTCGAGATATTCGAACATAAAGTAACCAGGAAGCAAAAAGGACACTATTTGATTTTTATATATTTTGTAAACTGGACCAAAATTAGCAATTATCTGAACGAATTTTGACATTCCGATTTCCCGATCTCGAGATACTAGAACTTATACAGTAGTTTTATGTAATATGTATAAAAGTAACGAAGAAAGTTCTGTCGCTTTTTGACCTATCACTTAGAGCATAGATATGTCACCAAAGACGTACCTGGAAGATTAAAAATAGTACCCATCAGTATCAATGACCTTCTGCCAACGTTCGGGATGGGCATGGATTCCTTCGCGGTAGAACTTGGTTTGCCATGAAGCGAAGAAGGTATCAAGTGCATTTAGCACCTCTACTACGGAGTTGAACTGGAGTCCTCTAAAGTGAGTGTCCAAGGAAAGGAACAAGTGATAACCGGACGGTATAATGTCCGGACAGTATGGCGGATGCAATAGTGTTTCCCATTCAAGGTGTAGGATGGTGTTCCGGCTCATTCTAGCTATGTGGGGCATAGCGTTGTCCCGTAATGGGGGAACCCCTTAGCGATTGAGAAGTGTTGGCTCCAGGGTTTTGAGTTTTTCTTGAACACGGCTCAACTGCTGACAGTAGACAGTTGCATTGATGTTCTTCTCTGACAGCCCGGTAACAGTTCCCGATGCACGCTGTCGTGAGCAGTCCACCAAACACACAGGAGGACTTTCTGGCCCGGAAACAAATCATCTGGGACACATAGACCCAACTTGTAGTGCTTCCCAAATTGATGGAGGTGCTGGCGAATGGTTTCTCGACTAACATTGAATGTTAGCACCAGTTCCTCACATGTCTGTTCGGCTCAATTGCTACCTGAAGATTCTCATTTTGTACATGTGTTGGTCTTCCGGCACGTGTGGTGCGTCTTTCGTGAGTGTTTCGTCACCGTTCTTAAACTTGCTAAACCACCCTTGCACTGTCTGCGTAATCACGACACCCTCACCAAAGTCCTGAGGTATCTTCCGCCCCGCTACAGTGGCGTTTGATTCAAGTTGGAACTCGTACAGCATACACGCCCCTATGACGCTCTGTGGAGGTTCCATATTCACTCCGTCCTTACATACGTTTACGTTGTAACTGAACTTCCACAACCAGGTAGAATGTCGGATATACCCACACCAACAACTGACCTTCGCCTTATCTCCATTCGCATTAAACTCACGGTATGAGGGTCAATTTTACACAGAATTCCACAAAAAGCGACAGCACTTTCTTGGTTACCTTTATATATCTCTCAGGACATAATGTTTCGTATAGAGAATATTGTGTTTTTTTCATATAGCGTCTATATTAAACTTTAAGTTTTAATATCTCGAGTTCCGGAGGTCGGAATGTCAAAACGCCTTCAGATTCGTGTTCTTCGTGATCTAGTTTACAAAATATATAAAAATCAGGGGAGGTCCAATTTGCTTCCCTGCATCCTACTTTTCAAACGTAACAGTTTTCCAGAGTGTACATTTTGCTTCAAACTGAGTTCTTCCCTGGCTAAGAAACGTAAATTCGCTTCTATAAGAGTCTTTAAAGTTACACTTGAAATTGTCGTTCGGCATTCTTGTAGCTTGTGAAGGTATGAATAATTCAAGTGTGTTTGTTACATCTACAAACGAACATTCATTCGTATAGAACCTCCAATACATTACATAGAAAACACATGAACTATACAAAGAAAACCATTGTGCATTAGAGCAGATCTCTTATTAGCAAATGATTCTGCACACGCGCACTGCTCAGATAGCCCAGAGCTTGAGCCTGAGCGCGAGTCCAAATTTAACTCAATCGCGATTGAGATTGTCAAAGGTGTAGCGGTTTACGTTGAATATACCATACCAACACTTTATCAACTAAGTCCTCTTAGATTTTTCTCCAATCCCAAAAAGCGGGTGGTTTTTCGTGATTAAGATATGTTTAAGCGGGGGACGAATATATAACCTGAAAATCGGGTGGTACCCGCTAAAATAGGGTAATAAGCCAACACTCAATAGAAATAAGGTATATCCCTATTTAAGATCACTACACATGCAACTCATGAAATTCAATTTGAAATATCATCCACTTAGACTGACATCTTTTATATTATTATTGCTCTTTCCCCATATTTTTAAAAATAGTACTGCCACTCTTTCTTTTGTTAACAAAAAGGCACCACCTCCCTTTCTTAATATAAAGAAAGAGAAAAGAAAGAAAGAAAATCTCTATCGCAATACACAATTTTATTGTTGATTTGTTCCCACTCCGATAAATGTGAATGTTGTGGTTTTGCATGTGTCGACTGGCTTCTTATCGCAAGTCCCAGACACCTGCAATAGTTTATACTAGACGGAGACACCGATCATATTTTATTCTGTATCTTTTTACTTCCCAATAACGATAGCCGTGCCTCTTTGAGAAATTGCAACTTATTTTTTTTTATTCTGCCAATTGTAAAAGTATAGAATTTCCCTACACTTTAGGACATTTTAAAAAAAATACCTTCTTTTCCTTCTGCAAATTTTGATCATTTTTCCCTAAGCCGCAGAGGGAAATTTCCCTCCATCTGGCAACTGAGAGCCGGTTTGGGAAAAGATTCTTTGCTGTTTTCTCGTCGTTACTTGATATTAGTGCTGTAGAATTTTTGACATTTGCGGTTTTCGGTTTTTCAGAAAACCGATTTTCTGAAAACCGAAAACCGCAAATGCGGTTTTCAAAACCGAAACCGCAAAAGCTGTTTTCAAAACCGAAACCGCAAATGCGGTTTTCGAAACCGAAACCGCAAATGCGGTTTTCAAAACCGATACCGCAAAAGCTGTTTTCAAAACCGAAACCGCAAAAGCGGTTTTCAAAACCGACATTTCGGTTTTATGAAATTTCACTTTTTTCGAAAACCGGTTTTCGGTTTTTCCAAAACCGATTTCGACAGCACTAATAACTATCAATGATACTACTAGTACTACTATAACTCATTATTATTATTACACCGTGTACCTGTATAAACATGGAATATAGGCGGCTTTTATCTCAATACTAAAAATTAGTTGACTGTCGATCTCGGTCGTCAAGAAATCTTCAGGAGGCAAGGACATCGGTCACGAGGTTCTAGGTTTGAGTTCAGGATGAGCAAGTATTCGGACTCGAGCCGAAAATTGTTAAAAGTTATAGGACTCCAGTCAAAAATGTTCAAAATTGCTCGACCCGGGTTTAGAGTTGTCAACGACTCAAGCGGCTCGCTCACAGCTCATTCACTTATCGAGCCGAACCGAGAAGTGAGCCGAGCCAACAGATCATCCAACCGAGCCAGCTCGAGCCGATGGCTCACACAAGCCGAACCGAACCGAGCTGATTGCTTACCCCAACCGAGCCGGTTCGAACCATCAGCTCATTTAAGCTGACTCGAACCCAGCCTATGGACTCGTTTCAACCGAGCCGAGTCGATGACTCGTTTCTACCGAGCCGGTTCAAGCCATTGGCTCAATTGAGCCCAGTCGATGGGTCGTCCCAACCAAGCCAGCTCAAGCTGTACGCTCAGTTGAACCGAGCCGAGCCGGTTGACATCACTACCCCGGTTGGGCTTCTACTTTGGCTAAAAAATTGGACCGTGCAGTCTCAGCCTTGATGGTAAGAACTACAAAAAAATTAAATGAAATCTTTAGTTTTACGTCCCACGGTTATGCCGGTTAGGCTAAAGGAGACGGTGATGATGGGAAATGAATGAAATAATGTAATGAAGAAAGTGGTAGGAAAGGGGAGAACCCCGAGAAAACCCGCGAGCACGGTGTTTGTCCACCACAAAGTCCACACGGCGCGAGCTGGGATCAAACCAGGGACCTCAAGCACTGGAGGTGAACGCTGAGCCACCGCGCCCCCTGGTAAGAACTACAGTATATACTTAGGTCTATATTGGTGCTCACCGCGTCATTAACTTGTTCCGCGACCAACGAATTTCGAGGTACTTTGTTTTGCATCTTTTGTGCGAGTTTTGTGTCGCTTTATGCGCTTATTCCCACATTTTGTGCATCACCGGAAGTGGGTCAAAATGGGCCTACAAATATGGCGGAGCAAGTTATTGCTGTTCTGCCACCAATGAATTTCGAGTTCGTTTCCTTCACATCGTTTTGTGCCGTTTTGTGCGTCTACTTCCACGTTTTGTGCGACATGGGAAGTGGGTTAAAATGAGTCCCCGTATTTTCACGTTTTGTGAGTCACCGGAAGTGGGTCAAAATGGGCTTCCAAGATGGGACGAAAATGATCAAGAGTTCCGCCACTATCGAAATTCGAGGTCGTTAATTTTACATCGCGTAACCTTTTGTGCGTCTATTTCGACGTTTTGTACGTCACTGGAAGACGGTCAAAATGGGCCTCGAAGGAGGGATAAAAATGACCCACTGCTCCGCCACTACCGAATTTCGTGGTCCTTCCTTTCACATCGACTAGTGAATGTTTCGTGCCGTTTTGTGCCCTTATTTCCACGTTTTGCGCGTCACCAGAAGTGTGTCAAAATGGGCCTCCAAAGTGTGACAAAAATGACGCACTGTTCCGACACTATCGAATTTCTAGATCGTTACTTTCGCATCGTTTAGTGCCTTTTTTGAAAGCTTTCTGCGCCTATTTCTCGTCTTGTGCATCACCCGAGATGAGTTAAACGGGCCTTTAAAGTGGGAGTTAAATGGCTCATTGTTCCGCCACTATCGAATTTTGGGGTTGGTTCTTTCGTATCTTTTAGTGCCTGTTTTGTACGTTTTGTGCGTCGCCGGAAGTAGGTCAAAATGGACCTACGAATATAATGAAATAAGTTAATGTTGTTTCGCTACAAACGAATTTGGAGAACGTTTCCTTCACATCGTTTAATGTGTATTTTGTACCGTTCTGTTCGCCTACTTCCACGTTTTGAGCATCACCAGAAATGCGTCAAAATGGTCCATCAAGGTGTGAGGAAATAGAGCCATTGTTCCGCCACTATCGGATTTGGAGGTCGTTTCTTTCGCATCGTATAGTGCCTCCTTGTACCGTTTTGTGCTCCTATTTCCACTTTAGTGCGACAACGAAAATGCGTCAAAATGGTCTACAAGTATAGCGGAATAACTTAATGCTGTTCCGTCACCATCGAATGTCGAGGTCGTTTCCTTCACATTTTTATGCATGATTTGTGTCGCTTTGTGCATCAGTGCAAGTGGGTCAAAATGGACCTTGAAAGTGGAATGAATATGTCTTTTTCTGCCATATTTGTAGGTCGTCTTTGACCCACTTTCGTTGGCGCACAAAACGTGAAAATATACGCAGAAACGGTAAATACATGCACTAAACAATGCGAAAAAAGCGACCTCGAAATTCGATCTTGGTGGGAGAGTGGGTCATTTTTCTTCCCACATTGAATGCCCATTTTGACATACTACCATTGATTTACAAAACGTGGACATAGGCTTACAAAACGGTAGAAAACACGCACAAGACGATGTGAAGGAAATGACCTCGAAGTCGTTCCTGACGGAACAGCATTAACTTGTTCCGCCATATTTGTAGGATAACATCGAGTCATTTCCGGTGACGCAGAAAACGAGGAAATAGGCGCACAAAGCGACACGAAAATGGAAATTTAGCTTAATTACATGGAAATTTTAAGTTTGTAAGCTTAATTATATGGAAAATGTTATACATTTTTCCTTTACGTTGGTCTACTTTACGTTGATTTGGAACTTCCAAATTTTATTCAGTTTTCCACTGAAAAGTATCTATAATTCAACAAGGAAATAATTATGTATTATAATTATAATAATTGTCTATATAATTGAATTCATTGTAATTTGGTTCATAAAAAAACACTTTACCATTTCGTACTAGCTGTTATGCCCGTTCCTCGCACGGATCAGATAAAATATCAATGTAAACAAACTGAACAACGGGAGAATAATTAAGAAACATTTCTAAAATTGGACATATTTTGTGTATCCAACAACGTACATGTGTTTTCTCGATGGGGGCTGAATTTGAACGTAAACACTATCGGCGGTGTCACTATACATCTGAGCAACCCCGATAAATATGGATTCGACACAAATATTGGTCATTTACTGCTACTTTTACATGTCCCGGTGAACGCCCCCTCAGACCCTCTTGGTTCGAGTTGTGAAAAAAAAACCTGGCCCCAACCAATACCGCGAAAACTATGAATGTTACACTAACATCTGCCATTTTCTACTACTTTTTACATATCCCGGTAATAGCCCCTATGATCATCTGGTTACAATTTTGAAAAAACAACGCCTCTGGTCCGCAGCCGATGGGGGTTGTATTTGGAAGTCAACGCCTGTGGAAGTATCACCATTCATCTCAGCGACAGCGAAAACTATGGAAAATAATGGAAAACTAATATCGGTAATTTTCCATTATTTTTACATGTCTCGCAATCCCCACCCCCGGTGACTCCCGGCCCGTATACAATGGTGGCTAAATTTAAAAAAAAAATCGCTAATGAAAGTATCACCATTGATCTCAGCGACCGCGAAAACTACGGATTTGACATCGGTCATTGTGGATTATTTTTACTTGTCTCGTGATCCCCTTTATAATGCCCCCATTCCTTAGCTGATGGGGGCTAAATGTAAAAGTAAACGCGGTTTTAAGTTTCACCATTGAGCCCAGCGACCCCGAAAACTTTGGATTTGGCATTATTATCGGTCATTTTCGATTATTTTTACATGTCTCAGAATTCCCCCTTCTGGTGACCCAAGGCCCGCATACAACGGTGGATGAATTTGACTCATCGCTAATGGTAGTGTCACCATTGATATCAGAAACCGCGAAAACTATGGATTTGACACTAATATCGGTCATTTTGGATTACTTTTACGTTTCGGTATCCCCCCCGTTGACTCACGGCCCGCAGCTGAATAGGGAGAATTTGGAAGTTAATGCGATCGGAGTTTCGCCATTGATCTCAGCGACCGCGAAAACTATGAAATCGACACTGATATCGGTCATTTTCTAGTACTTTTACATGTTCCGGTAGACGCCCCCCTGAGACCCTCTGGTTCGAATTTTGTCAAAAACGCTTTGCCTTGGTGTGGGACCTAGACCAAGGTATCTTTGATCAAAATTTGGTAACTCTCGGCCGTCAACTTGTCTGGTCCCCAGGCCGGTCCCGGTAAACGTCCCCCTGAGATCCCCTAGTTCGAAATTAGAATAAAAGTTCTTCGTCTTGATCTGGGGCCCTAGACCAAGCTACCCGTGACCAAATTTTGAAAGGTTTCGGTCCACTCGTCTGGTCCCTTTTGGTGCGGATACTTTATCACTCGGACATATTTTACGTGGGGCACTTTCGACTCGAACCCTATTGACGCGGGGCCATTTTGACTCCGGCCCTTTTGACCAGGGCTTCTTTGACGTGGGCTTTCTTGTCACCGAGTACGGGTTCTTTTGACCAGGAACCATTTTAATTTGGACCCTTTTGACTCAGGTCCTTTGGTCGCCGAGCCCTTTTAACACGAGCCCTTTAGACGCGGGGGCGTTTTTGACTCGGGCAGTTTTGTCGTGGGGCACTTTTGACTCGGGCATTTCGGTCCTCGCTCTTTTGTCCGTGCTCTTCTGACATAGAATATTCAGCAACTGAAATGCGTGGGGCATGGGGAAGGTATGAGTAAATAGATGATCAACGATACAGAGCGCAGTAAAATTTGTTACGCAACTGGTCATATCTCTCTCCTTCTCGTGATTTGCACTCCTGATCTCAGGCGTTTGAGCCGTGGAATTGTATTTACCGGGCCTTTTGTCGCTGGGCCTTTTTGACAGGGACCATTTTAACGCAGGGCTTCTTTGATTCGGCCTCTTTTAACGCGGGGCCTTTTTGACTCGGGGCTTTTTGTCGCAGTGCCCTTTGAGTAGGGCCATTTTGACACGGAACCGTCTTAAGCCGTGCCCTTTTGAGGTGTCATTTTTTACTCGGGCATTTTTGAGATAGGGCCTTTTTGTCGCGTCGAACTTTTGATTCGGGCACTTTTGACATTGGGTCTCTTTTGACTCGAACCCTTTTGTCGCCGGTCCCTTTTTACTCAGGCATTTCTGTCTTCGCCCTTTTGTCCGTGCCCTTCAGACAGAGCTATATATATATATATATATTCACCATCTAAAATGTAGGGGGCAGGGATGAGTAAATAGATGATGAACGATCAGGCGCGGAATTGTATTTACCGAGCCCTTTTGACGCGGGGCTCTTTTGACTCGGCTCCTCTTAACGATGGGCCTTTTAACTTGGGTCTTTTTTATGCAGGGCCGTTTTGACCCGCGCCGTTTTGGTGCGGAGTTTTCCTTGACCTGGGCTTTTTTTGACATAGGACCCTTTCGACTCGAGCACTTTTGTCGTGGGGCCTTTTTGACCGGGTCCGTCTTGACTCGGGCCTTTCCATTCTCGCCCTTTTGTCGGGCCATTCTGATATTTAACCACATAACACAGAAGCTGAAATGTGTGGGACAGGTGGCGTGTATGAGTAAATCGATTATTCAGGGCGCAGCAAAATTAGTTACGCCACTGGTCATATTTCTTTCTTTCTCCTGATTTCCACTCTTGATTTCAGGATTTTTAGCCGTGGAATTGTCTTTACCGGGCCCTTTTGACACGGGATCGTTTTGACCAGTGCCCTTTCAGGGCGGGGTCCTTTTTGACCTAGGCTTTTGACATAGGGCCCTTTTGACTCGTCCTCTTTACTGGTGAGGACCATTTGACCTGTGCTTTTTTGAGGCGGGGTCCTCTTTGACTCGGGTTTTTGACATATGTCCCTTTTGACTCGGCCTCTCTTCCCGCGACGATCTTTTGACCCGGTCCCTTTCGACGAGTTTCGACTCGGCACTTTTCTTGCGGGCCACTTTTGAACTTGCTCTTTTGACGCGGGGTCTTTCTGACGGGCCATTTTGACTTCGGCCTTTCTATCCTCGCCCTTTTATCGGGCCCTTTTGACATGGAATCATATATATATATATATATATACAGGGTTTTCATAATGTCTGGACGGATTTAATTTGCTTATAATTTTCATAAAAATGCTCATAATGAAATCAAATAAAGTGCAAACGGTAGCGGAAGGATTAAATTTTTAGTTGGCAACACTGTTAGATAAGCGGCAACTCTGAACACGTTGAGAAAGGGAGAGGGAGGGCAAGGGTCAGTTTCTTATGTTCTGTGGTACGCAATGTGTTCTGTGGTACTCAGAGCTAAAATCACCAATTCTGGTGTATCGAAAGTTCACCAATAAGTTCAAAAAGCCGGCACCGACTGAGAGTGCAATCCGAAAGTGGCATGCTAAGTTCTTGGAGACAGGAAGCGTCCTGGACCGTCCTCGAAGTGGGAGGCCGCCAACATTCCAGCGCCGCCTACGCGAATGTGTGTACGTAAATGGCGCCCAGTTGGAGGTGTGGCGGTGAATGAACTGAGCTGGTGCAGATTACAGGTAAAAATTTAATCCTTCCGCTACTGTTTGCACTTTTGCACTTTATTTGATTTCAATATGAGCATTTTTATGTAAATTATAAGCGAATTAAATCCGTACATAATTTATGAAAACCCTGTGTATATATATATATATATATATATATATATATATATATATATATATATATATATATATATATATATATATATAATATAACGCAGCAGCTGAAATGCGTGGGGCAGGGGCGGGTACGAGTAAATCGATGATCCAGGGCGCAGTAAAATTACTTATGCCACTTTTCATATCTCCTTCCTTCTCTCTACATTATATCTGGAGATGAATGTTCTGACTAATAGGCTACAGTGGCGATTTTAAAAGGTAAGAGGATATACGCTATCAATGATAAATTTTATAACTTTTAATATATATAGGGCAATAAATCGAAAAACTCTATATCGGTCTTTTACCTCCCCCCTTCCCGTTGGAAAAAATCCTGCAGGCGTTAGTGATTATCATGTTGCTTAATTACTTTATTATATTGTGCTATACATAGAATAAATACTGTTGTGTTTTATTTAATAATAAGAATCTTATTTACATTTATTGCGGCCCTTGCTTGACGACAGCGAAACATATTCACGTTCAACTTAATCAGTTTCCATTCTCAAATGAGAACAGTGAGGCGAATCAAGTAATTCACTAACTCATTTAGGACTTAGAAAAGTGTCCTGGGAAAATGTCACAGTAAATTCCTGAAGAGTGAAAAGCGCTAGTAGCAGTTGTTAGCAGTTATTAACTTCACATATAGGATAATAAATTGAAAAACTGAAAATACGAATCTTTTCAGAGATGACAGTTCGCTGATGCTTCAAATCTATGCCTTTAGTCCCTATACTACGTTATTTCCCTAGTCAAAATAAAAACTCTTCAAAATTAATCACAATTTCTTATGCAACCATCCCTTCCTCGGAGTACTGCGCTGTCACATACCTGTCACGGCGATGTAAAGGCACTTTTGGCGACGAGGATACAATCATCGAACTATCTCTTTCGCACAGTGCTGCACATATTACCATAATAATCTTGCAGCAAATAAAAAAATTAAAACACACATATAAATCAATACATTTGTCTCGATTGATAGATGCTTTCACAATTGTTAAAAGGTGTAATTAAAAACAGCATTGTTTCTGCTTTAAAAAAGAGAAACATGGTTTCCCTTATAAAACCGCAAACACGGTTTCGGGCGGCTTTCGCTTTCGAAAAGAGCTTTTGTGGTTTCCGTTTGGAAATCCGCTCTTGCGGTGTCGGTTTCGGAAACTGCCTTTGCTGTTTCGCTTTTGAATACCGGTTTTGCGGTTTCGTTCTCCAAAACTGCATTTGTGGTTTCGGTTTTGAAAACCGGTTTTGCGGTTTCGGTTTCGTAAACCGCATTTGTTGTTTTCAGTTTTCAGAAAACCGGTTTTCTCAAAAGCCTAAAACCGCAAAGTTCACAAAAATTCGACAGCACTAGTAAAGACGTTGTACAGTACAAGAATTCACTGAAAATATGACGTTGGTGCAATGTAAAAATAGGTAAAACACAAGCCGATAGGTAACAGAAAATAAATATATTCCGATTGCTGATCTGCTCATATTAAAGATATCGCAAAGCTTTTGGATAACACGGCTAATTATACTAGTACAGGAATTGAACGAGAACTACTATTAAAAGACAAATAAAGCACGCGTAATAATAATAATAATAATAATAATAATAATAATAATAATAATAATAATAATAATAATAATAATAATAATAATAATAATACACATAACTGTTTGAGCACACTCATGTCGATCGTATATCACACAAATGAAGGGAACACGGTAAAAAAGAGACTAATCAACATTTTACATTTTTGTCAGGAGAAATAATTTAAAATGTTGGTTGGCGCCTTCTTTGCTTGTATGGCTGTTTTTCTTGTGTAAGTTTCTCTGCAACGAGTCACTTTTTTTACAATATTCGTAGTACTTTTAGAAGTACAAACTAGCACCAACTTGTGCAGAAATTGCAATGAGCCTTTTTTTTCGTATACCCTTCAAATGCGACTACAGTACGTTCTTATTTAAATCAATGTTTTAAACTGACGGACGTGAAACAAGACATTCGTTAAACTTCCGACATTAATTGTAACTGTCCATATTTCTGGTTCCAAATCGTATAACAGGACTGCATCTCTAAGAGAGTTGTAGGGAGCAAAGTACAGAGAAGTCTTTGTTAAAATGAAAAGAGGATGGTAGTCAGAACTATCACTACAAAAGGTGTTAAAGTTTCATCCCGCCACTTCAATGTAAAGGTTACAGCGGCGGCAAAGGAACCGGAGAACTCGTTGAAACACTCCTGGCGTTTCCATAATGCTCCAGGCAGCAGCAATAATGCGAGCAACCAAATCCTCCTCTGATTGTACAGTCGTTACATAGACTAGTTGTTTCAGATGGCCCCAAAAAAAGAAATCTAAAGTGTTAAGGGCTTGTGAACGAGGTGGCCAAGTAACTGGTTCTTCACTACCGATCCATTTGCTCGGAAAGGATGCATTGAGAAAACTTCGCACCTCCGCTGCGAAATGTGCTGAAGCACCGTCGTGCATAAACCACATGTTTCGACGAACAACCAGTGCACCATCTCTAATAGTTCAGAAACTCTTCCAAAAATATGAGATACTCTCACCCGGTCAAGCTTTGTGGTAGTAGGTACGGTCCGATGAGATAATTATCAATGATTCCTGACAACACATTCACAGAACACCGTTTTTGATGGGCACGAGTTGACATTCCGTTTGGGTTTGCCTCAGACACAAATGTTGATTTGAGTATTGAATACTCCATCATGGGAAAACGTAGCTTCATCTGTGAAGAGAACACGAGACATGAAGCAGGGTGTTTAGCACGTCGTTCGCGTAGCCACTGGACAAACTCCCGCCTACGTGGAGAATCAGCGACGAGTAATGCATGTACCTTTTTGACGTGGAAAGAGTACATAGATTTTCGTGGAGCACGTTCCATATTTGCCGATGATGTGCTAATGGAAGGGTTTCTCTGAACTCGAGCAAGAACGTCCTCCTCTAAAGCCACAAAGCCACGGTTGTTTCGTCCAACATTGGGCCTGTGTGCTTCCTGCAATCCTGTTTCTCGTAGTCTTCGATCTACACTGGAGAAAGTTGAGTGGTGTCAAATTCTACGATTAGAAACTTTTGTCTGTACAGCCGTTGTGCCAGACGGCCATTACCATCTGCTTTCCCGTACGCTAGATGAATGTCTGTTAATTCCTCAAGTGTGTACTGTTCCATCTCCTCTGTAATCACAGGCGTTGGGCATGGTCACCGTATGGCGATGAAATGAAGCGAAATTAAATAGGAAATAGTAGATGTTCCCTCCGCACTTCTAGTCACTGTCCGGAATCGAAGATAGCGAGATTGCAACTTAGTGCAACTTTTCGGTCAAAGAATAATATTTGGTTATACAGATTAGCAAATGTATATACAAAACCTACAGCTTGACGGAGAAGATACCATATCACAAAACAGAAAAGTGCATACACCACTAGTACGACAGACGTAGTACATTAATATCTTATTAAATTCACAAATATCGTATTGACCTCCTGTAAGGCACAGATAATGTCACAAACGATGTTCTGGTCATTAAAAAAATGCACACAACACAATACATTCAACTTAGGGGTGCAATGCACTCTAATGAACCCAAATAAACGAACATAGCCCTTAACAGAAATGATAGTATACAGTACCTAGTTTTTCGTTTTGAAACGCTTGATGAGAAACACGCGAATGATATTTGGGATAGAACTAGCCCTAAAGGAGTATTCATTCAACTGTCCATAGTGTCGGTCCCATTCTTCCGCAGGGGTCGAACAAACTAACTCATTCACTCATCTACAATGACTCCAGCGCACGCACAATACAACAAAAAAAATGAAAGGGCGTAGCAAATGAACCAAACAAATATCAAGTTGCCGAAGTTATGTTGTTTCTTGCAAAGATACTGGAGAGTTGAGTTGATTTTGAGATTAACGTCTCTTTCAGCAGCGAGGCTATATGGAACGGGACCTACTGATTAACGTAGAATCAGAACTCCATGGGCTAGCGTCGGGAATAGAACCCGGGTCTCCCACGCTAACTGCTTAGTCAGGAAGAAGCTCAAAAAGATACTGGAAAGAATGACAGACGAGTACATACATTACGAAACACAAATAAACTAAACGTCCATAGCAGTAGCAGTAAAAGCGATATGATGTCATTAATATGAGCAGATCAGCAATTGGAATATTTTTATTTTCTGTTACCTCTCGGCTTGTGTTTTACGTATTCTCACATTGCACCAACGTGACATTTCTAGTGAATTTTTGTTCTGTACAACGTCTTTACTAGTATTTTTAAGGAGGTATGCAACCACGCACAGTGATAATTACCTCATCCGTCATATTTTAATCTGTGTGTGAGTACTGACCTGCCACGTAGTATTATTTCCAATCAATGAGACGTCCTTTACATGCTCTTGTCCACTTGATTTACGTCAAAAATATCCGGGAGTCCCTAACGCCCTTTGGGGAATCCATTTCGCCGCAATCGCACAAATGTGAAAACTGCAAATTTGGATAGAGCAGGTTAGGATCCTTTGACAATATCATGTCGCATTACGCCTACGCTCACCTCTGAATTAACTCTGAATTAAGAAATATTTAACTCTGAAGTTCGTTTTCCCACGCTTTCGGCAGCCTATAACACGTATACGACGCGGTTTTCGCCCTATGTTTATTTCACCTTTTTTCGTTTGTTATACTGTAAGGAATCACTCCTCTGCTTTTGTATATACATAATGCCATGTGTCTTTTTTTAGAATAAACTACAAAAATACTTGACCTTAAAACCCACATGCAAATTTCTATTACAGTATGTTTAAAATGTTAGGGTCATCACATCTAGGAGGCTTAGTTGGGCAGGTCATGTAGCCAGAATGGAAGAAAGTAGGAACGCTTTAAAAGTTTTAACTGGAAGTCCAATCGAAAACATAGGCGCAGATGGGAGGACAATATTAAGATGGATCTCGCAGAAATAGGAATATAAAGTAGAAACAGGCTCCGGTTGGCTAAGGATAGAAGTTATGGGAATGCTTTTGTGAACGCGGCATTGAACCTCAGGGTTCCATAGGCCATAGAGTTAGTTAGTTATATATTTAAAATTATGATCTGCAAAATTTGGCAATTGGCGAATTGACGCCAGCATCACCAGGTGTCAGTACTGTCAGTTTTCAGTTTGTGTGTCATGAAAGTCACGATTTGCAGTTGTTTCATAAAAATTATTAAGACAGCATTTTAAGTGTAAATTCTAATAACATTGACGTACATGATAATGCTTTCAAAAATACTAGTTAGCAGTGGGGGCTCGTGCTTTGAATTTTTAGGTGGTGCACAATATGTGACTTCGTTTTTTCATTGTTATTAATATTATAAATAATAATAATAATTATAATAATAATAATAGTATAAACAATAATAGTGATTTCTTCATGGTATACTTCTAGCATGCAATGGAGAAGGTCATTTTGTATGATTTTTGACCTACCCTTAAAAATTGTTGCGTTTTTCAAATGACTCTTGACAGCGCTGAAATTAATTAATCCACCAAATACGCATGGATTTGAAGAAGAGTCTGTTTCATCATGTCCTCTTAAAGCCAGTTCGAAGACGCCACAAAACCGAATTGATGATTATATTGAGCACGTACCTGTTTTGCGTCACTTTTTATTGATTCTCAACGGACCGCCTATAAACAGTACCTAGTTGAGCAGCAATATTCACACTTCCCAACACAGTGAGATAACATGTTTTATATGAGCTAACGAATTTTTATTTTTTTAAATTTTGGTGTGCAGATGCTGGATATTCACAACACCTTTTTTACTCAATGCATCTTCCCCCGCCCCGAACAACAAACACGGGAAACAAAACAAAGCATTTTTAATTTCACATCCGCATAACCACTTATGCTGTTCGTACAAGTTGAGATTAAACTTCCTTGTAAATGTTTGTTTTTGACTTCTAATTACTTGTGCTACACTGAGAGTCGGAATCGGGCCTCCGATGTTTTTCACAAGTAGCTTTGCTTCTAAAGTACTTTTTGAAAACGGCTCATTCAACAGAAATGTTACAGAATTCATTGTCACTTCACGTGTATCTGTAACAGACACGTAATTATGCAATTACAGCAAACCATTGCAATGAAGAACAAAGACCGGCACACGCACACACACAACACTACAAAGTACGAGCACATTCGACAATTTGATCGTGAACATACTCCCGTCCGACTAAAAATACATGATTTTTCCGGTGTGATTTATTTTGCGCCAAAAGAAATAATCAAAATACTCCCTCTCGAAGACCTTTTAGCGAGAGGGGTGCTAGCCCCTATTTAAGCAGCCAAAGATGTGGGTGAAGTAAACGGAAGAGGAAAGTGAAGAAAGACAAGGGTTTAATACATTGGACATTGGTCAGTCGAGTTGAGGACAGGGATTGCAGTCCCTTTTAAAATGTCACCCCCTCCCCCATTAACCCTCTTCTTTAAAAAAAAAACTACTCTCCAACTCTCTCATTCAC
Source organism: Thermobia domestica (assembly GCF_964235325.1). Lineage (NCBI taxonomy): Eukaryota > Metazoa > Arthropoda > Insecta > Zygentoma > Lepismatidae > Thermobia > Thermobia domestica. The sequence continues at coordinate 197,446,594 of NC_137464.1, read as the reverse complement.
CTACACACATATGAAAAGGAAAACATTCTCTCTATGCTGCCAAATTTCTACTCATTCAAACACAAGTATATTAGCTATTGACACTCTCAATCTGTCTTCATTCTTCACGTTGTCACCTTTACTGTCTCCATAGCTGCCTTAACCATACTTGGTTGACGGAACCAATAGTTATGACTACTTGGCAACCTCGCATTTAGTCAAGACGCAAGGTGTTTCTCTCCTCTATGTACGACTTGGAGGAGCGGACAAATCCTCCTTCAGGCGAGAACCGTGTCAACCAATACTGCAGGGGGATGAACGGTGGAGAATTTCCAGTTTCAAAGCGTTTTGTTTTGGAAAAGTTGTTTTTGTTGGTAGACTTGCTTGCGAAAGATCTGCAAACATATAGATTCTTATGAGGCACTATAAGGATCCTCGCACCTCGCAACCCCCGCAGTAGCCCAGCTGGGGAGTTTGTCAAACTCCCAAGCAAAAAGCTATTAGCCAGCCCCGTTTCAAACGAACTTCTTTAAGGAAAGATGATGTTGACATAAAAACGAAAAGTGATTTAGCATAAATAAAAAATGAAAATGTTGGAAGGAGGTTTGTACAAACATGCAAACATTAAGAGAAACCGCGACTGCTAGTTAGTAATGTTATTTATTAGTGTAATTAATAATGTTCTACTACTTTTTATTACACACAAATAGAAAAGCATTTCTGGTATCAGCAAATATACTGTATAGTTTTATTCTTAAAAACATGACTAATTCCATTCACATTGTGGATATAATAATATAAAGGATTTAATTTTAGTAATATATTACTTAAAATAGATTAACAGAACACTAAAAGCTATTTCTTATGTTGAGGGCTGTCTCATATGCAAGAGGGCAAGAATTCAAATAAAGATAATTCAGACATTTTAAAACAAAACTTACAAACAAAGATTTTATTTTTAGCTATGTTGAAGTATCAAGAGTCAAATTCAGCACAAAATTCTACACTTACGTTAGTAGATAATAGTCCGTATAACTTTTTCCAAAATGCATTAGTCACTATCTTACTTAATATCAGATACGTGATAGATGAATGTGTTATTTGAAAACTGTAACAATTATTTAAAAAATAATAGTTACAGGATCGTGTCAACAGAAATTGAAAATTTTAGGTTATTAAGTAAGCTGTGATAGTCAGAGTCTTATTTCTATGTAAGTCTTTCTTTATTATTATTATTATTATTATTATTATTACCTCTAGCCGGTACTGATTGTTCTCCAAAATTTCATATGTGTGATTGATTTGAATCATCAAGTAGGAAAGTTAAATATTGTGTTTTGTTTAATCTATTTAGTAGAGATTTCTGATTGAATTAGTTGATATTTACAATGTGTAGCATAGATGTTTGTGATCATCTTTCCCGAAATTATTAGCAAATTGCTAAACTATAATTCATTCAACTATGTTATGCACTGATATATATATATATATATATATATATATATATATATATATATATATATATATATATATATATAGGGTGTTTTAAAACAACAACGACAACTTTTGGGAGGTGATTCCTGACACGAAGGTAAGACAACCTGGGTGCACAAATGCTTCCTTTCGGAGTTACAGGCTGCCGAAAACAGTAAAAATAAACTTTAAAAATCCAGAGCTCCAATACTATGGAACCTACCGTAGTCGGATCAAGACTTCACTTAGGAACTAATATGTGTGTTATTCAAAAAATACATGTTTCAGAATCCTAAGGTGCTCACACAACAATTTTTTATAGAGGGAGTTTGGCTACAGGCATATAATTTGAAGTATTCACCAACTACCTCTGGAATTACCGCAGGATTGTGAAGTTTGGATATTCGGATAGGGCACATACTAGTTCCAAAGTGAAATCTTGACCCGACTGCAGTAGGTTCGATATTATTCGAACTATGGACACTTAAAGTTCAGTTTTAGTTTTCGGCACTGGCGCAAATCCCGGGGGGACGAGGGGTACATGTCCCCCCCAATGTTGGACCTGGGGGGGACTGTCCCCCCCAATAATCTGATTTAAAAAGCGCTTTTTCGGATTTGTATCCGACTGCCCCAAAGGAATGTAAGATGAAATTGATTTCTCTGGGCTTTTCCATTTTTTTAAAAAAAAGAATCGTATTCTGTAGTATTTCAAACTGAACTTCGTGCTGTAGTGAGTTTAGTAGTCTCATCAATATGTATTAATTCCACTTCCGCTATTTGGGCACAAATTGCAATAAATGCCAGAGGAGGATATGCCCCTCTCCTCATGCTGGAAAGTTGTCTCAGCTGTAGGTACGGGCACAAATTCCGGGGAAATGGGGAGACATGTCCCCCCCAACATTGGAACTAGAGGCTCTCCCAATAATCCGATTTGAAAAGTGCCGATTTGAAAAGTGCATTTTGCAGATAACTGTGATGAGTTGTGTCCGACTGCCACAAAGGAAAGTTAGATGAAATTTGTTTCTCTTGGCTTTTCCATTTATAATGAAAATGAAGGCGTGCGACTGTGCGTGACGTAACCTCATATGAAATCTTATCTCCTCCTCTCCCCTAGGCCCTAGCACACGAAGAGTATATAGACTATCCAATGTCAGTAGAACCCATCTTTTCAGTAAATGCGCATTTAATCTATTTGTAGTATCAGCCTAGGCATCTACTCATGCTTCGTAAGTTAACAAACTCTATAGCCTATGGAACTCGGAGGTTCAATGCCGCGTTCACAAAAGCTCTCCACTGACTTCTATTCTTAGCCAACTGGATCCAGTTTCTACTTTGTATTCCTATCTCTGCGAGATTCATCTTAATATTGTCTTCCCATCTGCGCCTAGGTCTTCTTAATAGTCGTTTTCCGATTGGTCTTACCGCTAACACTTTGAAAGCGTTCCTACTTTCTTCCATCCTGGCTACATGTCCTGCCCACCTAAGCCTCCTAGAATTGATGACCTTAACAATGTTTGGTAAGCCATATAATTTACGTAGTTCGTCGTTATGAAGTTTCCACCATTACCCATTCCCGTTCCTCTTGGTCCGAATATTTCTCTCGGGATCTTGTTCTCAAATACTTTCAGTCTATGCTCTGTACTCAGTAAGCGTATGATTATCGTTTTATACATTTTAAGCTTCAAATCCCTCGACAGAATTCGCGACGACAAGAGGTTTTGAACTGAATAATAACACGAATTCCCTGTTTTTAGTCGACATTTAATTTCTTCGTGAATATGATTTTCGTCTGTTAATATTGATCCTAGATGTTTGAAAGTATCCACTTTATCAAAAGTATTATTTAATATTTTAACACATACATAATTTGCCGTATTACGGTCCCGACGCACTTCCATGTATTTAGTTTTCTCTGCATTAAATTCTAAACTCATGTCCATGCAAGCGTGTCTAATAAGACCTCTGCATTTCTTTCTATTTTTCTCATATCAACCCCTACTAAACTTACATAATCAGCGTACGCATAACCTGGTGAACACCGTTCAGCTCTAGGCCCTGGTTGCTATCCTTCATCTTCCTTATAGCGTATTCCAGGACAAAGTTGAATAATAATGACGACAACGCATCTTCTTGTTTCAGGCCATTCTTAACGTGAAAGCTCGTGGCCAAAACTTTTCCTACCCGGACTTTACTTTGGGATTCATTTAAACATGCCTTAATTAATCTAATTAGCTTTTTCGGTATTCCAAATTCTGTAAGAACGTTGTACAATGTTTCTCTCCTAACCGAGTTATAAGCCTTTCTAAAATCAATAAATAGTTGATGTACCGGACTACTGTATTCCCGCTTATTTTCGAGTATTTGGCGAATGGTAAATATTTGGTCGATAGTTGATCGATTTCGTCTAAATCCACACTGATAATCTCCAAACATTTCATCTGCGTATGGGCTCATTCTTGCTAATAGAATGTTTGAAAGGATTTTATAGGATGTTAACAGAAACGAGATGCCTCGATAATTATTACAGTCAGTTTTGTCGCCTTTCTTGTGAATTGGAACAATGATTGATTCTTCCCACTCTTGTGGCAATTCTTCCTTGTTGTAGATAAGGAGAATGAGTTTGTGTATCTTGTTCCACAATTTTTTGCCTCCAGCTAAAATTAACTCAGCCGGAATTTCGTTTGCACCCGAGATTTGTGTTTCTTTAATTTCTTTATAGCGAGTTTTACTTCTATTCGATTGGGTTCTGGAATATATGATTCTGCCGTGTGTATCTTTCTTTCTCCACGCACATTAGTTTTTGGCTGCGTGTTAAGCAAATCGTCAAAGAAATCTTTCCATCTATTTAAAATGCTATCTGTATCAGTGAGAACTGTTCCATCAGCTTTCTTTCATATATAAGAACGAGGTTGATAGCCTTTCTTAAATTCGTTGACCCCTTTATACATGTCCCGAATGTTTTTATTTTTACTATCTTCAAGTTCCTAAATTTTAGCTTTCAAAATATCGCGTTTTTTTGTTCTAAAAGTTTTGGAAGTTCCTCGCCTGATGTCTACGAAATTTTGTGTAGTTACTTCATTCGGATTTTGTAGCCAACGTAATTTTGCCTGTTTTCTCTTCTCTGCTAGTTCGAACCATGGTTTGTTTCTACGTATTATTTCCGCGTGTCCCAATTTTTCTTTTGAGAGAGGATGTTTCGTAAGCAAAGAAAAGAATTCAATTGCTGGAATATTTTTCTCTCTAATCTTAAGGTTACATCTGTTAAGTAAAGAGTATGACATGCGTCAGATTTCTGAAACGATTCCTGTAATGTTATTGAGATTATAATCATTTTGCTCAAAGAGTATTGTTGCGTCACACATAATTGATATTCTTTCTTCATAGTTTTGGGGAAGTCGTCATTTATATTATTATATTACTATAAAACAATTTTAACGTGGATCTTTGTGGATGCCTAATTAGAAACATACCAATTATAAATATGCATGTATTCAGATTTCAGAATGTTTTCACGGCAGTGATTTGTAATACTGATATGTACTACTACTTCATCTACATCACCTAATATATAATATACTCTACAACAGTTGATCAGATTCATCTACCGTAATATGAGTTTCATCTCCCTTATCTAGAATAAGCCTCAAATCTGCCCACCTTCCAATGTTGAAGACAACCAATGGCGTATTTAGGATTTTCTTTTGAGATCTATGCCCAATACAAGGAAGGAAGTGGGCAATTGCCCACCTGAGTTTGAGAATTAAATATATTTTAATTTATGCATAAATTGAAGTTATAATGACAAGAATTACAGATCGATAAATCCTATATGATATGACACAAAAATTTAAAAGTGAACCTAACCCTTTATTCTATTCATACAAGAAAAAGAAAGCATCCTCTTGGCCGTCCTAATTTCCCGGGCTAATTATTCCCCCGTTTTGATTTTCTTTAATTCAAACATTTCCTTCTTTTAAAAATAACTAAACGATATAATTGTTCCTTTGTTATAATAACTAAAGTCCTGTCATGTTGATATCCGCGCATGTTGGTGTGGAACACTAGTTTCGCTTATCAACTCCTCTTAGTTTTGGTGTTACTGATGACGGCCAACTTGAATCACAACTGACAACGGTCGATAAAGTATGATAGGCGAAATGAAAGTAGTAACGTCAAGAAAAAGAAACAGAAAAATAGAAAGGATGACAGAAAGAACAATTAAGGACGCGGTTCTTACATGGAATGAAATTTGACAAATACAGTATTATTTCTAAACAAAAAGCATAAGAAAATGGAAAGTCAATGACATTCTTAGAAATGGTAAGAAGGATTATTGTTGTACGTGGAATGCGTAAAACTAACAAATTATTTCGAGGGGAGAATGAGCCCGATAGCCTCCTAAATTCGTCACTGAAGACAATTCTGCTCCTCTGATCCTTCTCAGCATTGTTTTTCAACTTCATAAATATTTTGAACATCGCTTATATATATATATATATATATATATATATATATATATATATATATATATATACGGGACCATCTTACCCGTCCCCCCCAATGTTGAAGACAGATTTGCGCCTTTGGTTTTCGGCAGCCTATAGCTCCGAAAGGAAGCATTTGTGCACCCAGGCTTTGTCTTATCTTGGTGTCAGGAATCACATCCCAAACGTTGTTGTCGGTTGTTTTGAAACGCCCTCTCTCTCTCTCTCTCTCTCTCTCTCTCTCTCTATATATATATATATATATATATATATATATATATATATATATATATATATATATATATATATATATATGTATTTTCACTGTTGTTTGTGAAAATTGCAACATCAAGAATAATGGAAAGTAGTGATGATTATACTTGTAGTTGTAAACAAAGTAGACGCTTTGCAAAGCTAGGATACGGATTAAGAGTTAACTATTTTTAAATTCTGTATAGTGACCATCACTTTTATTTTCTTAAATTTTAGCTTCCAAATTCCTGAGTTTTTAAGATTATTTTTATTCTAAAGATTTCTTTTAAAATTAAAAAAATGTTTTAATTGAAATAGATCCCAAGAAAACCAACTGACATAATGTTGTGTACCACAAATTTATTTGACTATAGATCGAACAAGGGACCCCACGCAATAGAGGTTAGTGTTATAGGGAGCTAGCTTTAATGCGAGGCTGAGGAATTCAGAGTTGATTGGCAGGTTCCCGACCCCGTCGCCAAGAAACGGTCACTCGACGGTCCTGGCCAAGGTTGCCAGTGCGTTGTCAAAAAATTCAGCTAATACTCACTTAATTCAAAGAGTTTATGCAATTATACAATCCCTATCGAAGATCCCTGTATATGTGGACACACGCAAAATAGGCTGTGATAACAAATGCTTCATTTTTTCTCCCTCGCTTCTTCGTCGCACTGCACTCTGGTCTTCCTTATTACTTCTCTACCTTCGCTGTGTATAGTTTGCCCTCTATTACGCTGTGAAGCCATTGTCAAATGAATAATAAGCAACAAAACTGCAACCACAACAGCACCAAACAAATAACCAACTCACACTAACTCTTTAGAATGACATTCATGTGACAAATTTTTAACCCTGGCAACGCTGACATATAGAAGGAGGGTAAAGGAGTATTGCAAGAGTCAGGCAGGAAAAAATGTTGAAATTTTCCCCCCTTTACCTCAGCCCCCGCTGGTAAATAAGCTAGCTCCCTATAATATCCTATCACTGAGCCAATGTGCCCCCCCCCCCCCGAGAATGAAGTTATTCACATTTGATCTTCCGTATGCTTTAATTCTCTTTCAATATCTATTCTAGTTCTCGTCTCATCTCAATACTCGTCTCATGGGAAATGCCTTTTTAGATTTGAGACAAGACGAGGAATTTCATGAGTCTCGTTGGTAACACCACAGTAGATTCATATACAAAAGTACACACTCATGAATATTCATGAGTGTGTACTTTTGTATATGAATCTACTCACCAGTTACTCTAAGTTTAAATATCTCAAACACTGTTTTAATGTTACCTGATTCATAAGTATAAAAACTAAATTGATCAAGTCATTGTACAAACATACTCCAGTACCAAATATGGTTTAAAATTTGTTATGTCACGTCGTTTATTAACCTCTCATTATGCGGAAAGAGTATGATTCATTTCTATATGAAATTAAGAAAAGAATTAGAGGAAAAGTTTCGTTTTTTAAAATTTAAATTTACAATACGAGACGAGAAACGATTCTTCGAGAATCGTGACAAGACGAACTTCTACATAATTTGCGAGACGAGACGAAAAACCCTTATTTCTCGTCCCGTCTCGTCTCGTGGATAAAACAAAACTTACTTCTTTGTTAAAGAAAGGATTAATCGTCTTCTCTCTCATACTTGTCTGTTTCGCTTTCCCACCTATATCAATTCGAACATAAGGATTAATATCGGGGCCAGTCAAATCTTTTGCTTCGTGAACAGTCACCGCAACTTCAAAAGTTTTCTTTAGTAGTCCTTGATCTACTAGACTGTCTCTATGTCTGAAAAAAAAAAGAACATAAAAGATGAAATTAATACTAATTACCCCTTAAACGTGGACGAAAAATTTATATCCCTATACCCTAAGATTATAATTGGAAACATTAATGAATATTTTAACAGACTAAAATTTTAAAATTAAGGCAACGAAAATATAAATAAAATATAATCAAATTAAAAACTTAATGCCAGAAAATTAACAGTTAAAACTTAATGCCAGAAAATTAACTTTAAAGTTCATTGATAAGATATTAATTGACTAAATGACAAATTTCACTACTATGTAATAAAAACTGTTTTGAGTTGTAAAAGACCGCGTAAAATTTAAGGTATAAAGTTAAAGGCATGGAAAAATCAATATATTATTATGAAAAGTTAGTCCAACGATGTCTTATCTTCGCCCATGCGGGCCGTAATTATCGATGCCGCTGTATTGTCATAGGTACCCATTAGCAAAGTGCCGCCAACTATCACCGGTCCGCCGTCGCCTTTTGGCGGATAGCCGCCCAAGTGAAGAAAAAATGACTGCCGGCATCGGTCCGCTTTCGGTTCCAAGCTGAAAGCCACCGAAGCGGAGGCGAAGAGGCTGTCGTCGTCGGAAAGTTAGCTGGCAGTTGTCGTTTGTCCGCCAGGCGATACTATAGAGACTTTTCGACGAATGACCGCTGAATGATGGTGAGAACTCGGTAACGTTCGCTGCTAGGATATAAGAACAATAGGTGGCAGCACAGTACTCGTGTAACTATTGTCAGACGGTTCATAAACTTACAGAACTATTTTCGTGACCGATTATAGCAGAAAATGTTACGTTATTTGTTAGTTGGCAGAAATGTCAAATATACTTAGGAAAGCTTTGCTCGTTGCAAACAATAAAATAAAATTAAAAATTCTAACTGACAATTACAAGTTACTCCTGATATGCTCGGAAGGCCATGTCTTTCATGTTAAACTAATCCTCGATTTAGTAGTCACTACACTAACTGAAGCAGTTCAAAATGCGGCAACCAGCTCTATTCCAACTACTACCGCACATCTTCATAAACCCACATTACCGCCACGATACCTTTCATTAATAACTGCATCACGTAGAGCTTACCGAGAGTACCGAACGAGCGGCAACTTGGAAGCACTTAGACTCCATCGTCAGTACCTACGCATAACACATAACTATATCGTTGCGTACAAGAAACGACAATGGATCCGTACATGTAATACTCTGGCTGTCGAAACTCATCCAAGCAAATATTGGCGTAAGTTTCGTCAACTTACTGGCTCAACTTCATCCACACCATATCAGCTCATTCAAAACAATCAAGCTCTCACTACTGACTCAGCGAAGGCAAATTCGTTCGCCCTCTTTTTTCAAGATATATTTACTCCGTTGCCTGGCGGGTACATGCCATAACGACTTCAAACAATTATCAACCGCCAAACTGATCCGACCTCAGCTCACTTACAACCGTCGGATATTCATCTACTTGAACCAAATAATCCACTTACGCAGTCTATAACACCAGACGATATCACTACAAGTCTACAAAAGAAACGGAATACTGCACCTGGCTTTGATTGCATCACCTATGTACTTATCAAACATGCGCCTCCTTCTTTTCTTCTATTCCTCAGCCAACTTTACACTTTTATACTTCGTGCTGGTTTCTTTCCACTTGATTGGAAATACTCGAAGTTTTTTTTTATTTCCCAAGCCAAAGAAACCTCCATCGGCTGTTCAGTCGTATAGACCAATTCATTTAATTAGCTGCCTCTGTAAAATCTTGGAACGGACTTCATGACCACATTCGACGTCACAATCTTCTGCCTATTCATCAAATTGGTTTTCGGCTTCATTTTAGTACTATAGATCAGCTATTACGCCTTATCACGGCCGTTTATAACCAATATAACCGGGTTTTCCTTCCTGTTTAGTCACATTTGATCTCGAGAAAGCGTTTGATAAAGTTTGGCATCCTGGGCTTATTTATAAACTACATCACTATCTATTACCTATTTCCTACATACAGTACGCTTAGTCAATTCCTTCTTAACAGGACGTCTGGCATACATATCCATAAACAGCGCTCTTTCTCATCCAATCTTCTTACACTCTGGAGTACCTCAAGGTTCGTCTTTGTCGCCTCTCCTCTATCTCTTATACGTTGCCGATCTCAGATTACCAGCCAATATCCAAATTTATCAATTTGCTGACGATACAGCTTTTCTTTCAACAGCCCAAACTATTCAGCAAATTAATCGCCTTATGCAAACTGCTATTGATAGATTTGTCGATTGGTGTAACATATGAAGACTAAGTATTAACTCTGCGAAGACACAATCAATTGTATTTTTACCACCAGGACGACGCTCCAGAGTACTGTAACCCGACTTTACTACGCCTTCATGTTGAGCATACACCAGTTCCGGTTCATTCGACTCTGACTTACCTTGGTATCGTATTTGACAGTAAACTATCTTGGATCCCACATCTTAAGAAGGTTGTCACCCAGGCTCAAAATTGTCTCAATTTGCTGAAAAGGCTAGTTGGTACAAGCTGGGGCTTACAATCCTCTACAGTCCTACATACCTACAAAGCCTTCATGCGAAATACCTTAACATATGGTCACACGGCTTGGATCTCTGCGTCTGATAAATATTATCAAAAATTGTGTATCGTGGAAAGATATTCTTTACGGTTAGCGTATAGAATCAGGTTACCAAGTCCAACTAGGCTCCTGTACGATCTTATCGATTTTCCGTCCTTACTCCAACACTTGGAGCAGCTTCGAATCCGATACATTACTACTCGGTTTGAGTTACACCATGTAATGCTACAGGACATTATACGCTACGATAGGGATAACGATGCACCACCACGATACATCGACTCTCCGCTGCAACACTATATGACACTATATCACCTCCAATTGGACCCTGCCACTAAAGACCCAGAGATCTTTGCCATATATCATCCACGTCATCTATCACCTCATGTTTATCCATCATACGCACAGTGATTACCAACTAATATGGGCCTCCCCTGTCTTCATCAGTTCCTGAGTGGCCCCAGAAACAGAAGATAACTGCATCTGTCCATTAACGAAACCTCGTGATGTGGCGTCTAGTGCAATTCATTCATTATCATTCCATCATATCGTCCTTTCAGTTATATATTATGTTTTCTACTTCGTCACCGCTTTTTTCCTTTATTAGCCTATATGCATACATATAATATTGTTCTACTTTTCACTTATTTACTCATTGTGCACCTATCACCTTATATATTCGTTTTGTGCACCTATTTACCTTTTGTTATTATTGTTATTGTTTAGTTATCGTTCCCTTGATTAATCATTATCAGTATTGAATGTATGTATAAATTATTTAATTATTAATGAATAAAGAAAAATCCCATAGACCAACTATAATATTATGAAGTCCAAAATGTATATGAATCACTTCCCCGAAGAAAGGGCAAAACCCTTTAACTGGGTAAACGGCAAAAAAAATCTTTCATGTTAAACTAATGCTGAAGCTTCTATTCCTATGGACAAAATTTGTTTTCACAGACCAAAGTTACCGCCTTAATATCTGGCCATTGTTAAACGTGCACGGCAGCACATTTGAGAATACCTTCATTGCTATAGACAATGGCAACGGGCAGTGCAAAACTACCTTATTGCATATAAACGGAGACACTGGATTAGTGCTTGCGATAAGTTGCGAGACGAAGTACATCCTACCCGCTATTGGAAGAAATTTCATCAATTAACGGGAAAGAATATTGTTACAACATATCCGCTCCATCTCAATAGTGTTCCACTCAGACACAGATAAACCAAATGCTTTTCCTGGTCAACTACGAGCAGTATTCACTCCAACTGAGTCTCCATGCCAGAGCGAACGTGTTGATATTTCCAGTGTACCTTCACTACAATCCACTGCAACACACCAAATCGACTTAAATCATCCTCTTACCAGACCAATTACTGCTCTCGAATTACATCCGCTCTCCGACGAAAACGCAACACAGCTCCAGAAATAGATGGCATCTCTTATAGGATGCTGAAAGAATCCTGCCTCTCTTTATTTCTTTATTAATATCTATTTATAATTTCATTCTCAACACTGATTATTATCCGTTACATTGGAAAATCTCAAAGGTGTGCATGTTCCATAAACGAAACAAGTCCATTCATGATGTTAGTCCTTACAGGCCCATTCAGTTAACTTCTGTCTTCAGCAACCTATTTGAAAAGATTCTCGTCAACAGACTACATATTCATCTTAAAGAACACGATCTGTTACCACCACATCAAGCAGGTTTCAGGCCAAACTTTTCTATTAGCGACCAACTGCTACGCCTAACCACGGTTATTACCGATCAATACAATAAAGCTCTTCCATCATGTCTCCGAAAAAAATTTTGATAAGGTATGGTACTATGGCTTGCTACGCAAACTACAGTCACTCTGATTACCCACTTGCTACATTCGTCATATTTACTCTTTTTTATGTTAACGAATAGGGTATATATCAATAGGAAACATCCTATCTAGACCTATTTTTCCGCACACAGGCGTACCTCAGGGATATGCACTTAGTCCATTATTATATATCTTATATACCTCAGATTTGCCTCAACCACCGCCTAATGTCTATATTTTCCAATATGCTGACGACACAGCATTTTATCGTTCGGGAAAACTATGCTTCAGATCAGCAAAAGCCTACAGCTGACACTCAACAATTTTCTCATCTGGTTCAGGAAATGGAAATTAACTGGCAATTCAGAGAAAACACAAACCCTTGTTTTCCTTCCACCTAAACGTAGAACTAAAGTACGCCGAAATCCCGTTAATCTTTCTATATCAGTTGACGGGTATTTTCTTCGACCAATCGCCTCTATTACGTATCTTGGTGTGGTATTCCATACTCAACAAACTCCACTTCCAAACTCACCTGGAAGCCTCACTTTCAAAAACTGGCGCAAAAAGCATCCACTAGATTAAATCTTCTACGCCGCCTTACGAGCACAACTTGGGAACTAAGTGCGGATGTCTTACTAAAGACATACAGTTTTACTACGACCTCTTCTCACCTTTGGTCACATTGCCTGGTGTCACGCTTCACCTAAACTCTACGAGAAGCTAGCAGTTATGGAACGTCATGTTATTCGCCTGGCATATCGGATTCGCTTACCATATCCAAATTACATGACCTACGAACACATAGACTTTCCAGCTATTTTCGATCATCTTGCTACACCCCGGACAAGATACATTCAATCACGCATTACAAATGCTCATCCACTCTATCTTGACACTTTAAGACTTGATATCCTCACAGATGCTCCATCTCGATATCAGCACTCACCCCTCAACATACTCACCACACTCTATGATAAGACAACGAATTTGGAGGCCGCAGAGAGCAATATTTGACAATTACGTCGTCAGAGATCATCTACCTCATATTTTTCCATTTTAGCACAGTTCACTCATCACTAACATTGGGCTATCATTGCGTCTTAACATCAGTTTCGAGTCGCCCCAAGACAGAAGATATAACCATCATGTGTCTCAACTAATGTTCCCAATGTGTTTGCACTTCATATCATTATCATACCTGCTTATATATATTATATACCTTGTTACATTTATCCTTTAATTATATTATATTTGTATATTTGCAACATTAGTACGATATCTTGCACTACATTATATATTGTTTTGTTTTTCAAGACTAATTTTACGTAGTTTTTTCTTCTTTTCTCGATTTCTTGTTATTTTGCATTGCACTTAGACAATCTATTGAACCTGCATTAGCAACACCTACATGTAATGAAACCTATGCCAAAGAGAGGGCGTAACCCTCTAATGGCTGGGGTTAGTTTGTTTGATATGAAGCCAAGTATAATGAAATAAAAGCAAAAATAGATGATTAAAGAAATTCCCTAAACCTAATCTCTTACCTTTAAAAAATCTTTCTTGTTAAATTAACATACAAGTACGTTAAAGCAGTAGTTAGTTTGTGTTTAATCATGTATTGGTATTGAAGTTTCACGTTGTTCGCGTTAAGGCGCCCTCGGTCCACCAAACGATCGACGGTAGGCCGCCGTGGTTCGCAGTCGGTCCGAGTACGTCTTGAACATGAGGTGTATATATATATATATATGGAGAGAGAGCATTGGCGGGATAAGTGCGAACTTAAAGCGAAACTAATCCGAGGTCAGTCCTACAACCGCCATCAAATCGCTGGCGGTATAAGTGTAATCTCGTTGACGCTCCGACCGGCTATGATATCAACCGGATACAAGGTAAGTCGCATGGTCATCGCTGAAATTGGTCGTATTGGCTCAGTGTTGTACTGATGGGCCAATTGTTTCACTATCACACGGATGTGCTGAGATACCATACGTGTGCTACTCGTCGCTCAACCCTTGCATCCACTGCATGTTGCTGGCCCAAGTAGAACCATCTGATGGATGTCTGACCGTTATTCATCCACCATTGGTGCTCCCTTGACAACGTAATCTTTGAACATCCCTCAAGTGCGGCTGATACTAAAATACTGGCACCAGCTTTTCGTACCTCCCGCCCCCATATCTAACCTCTGTCAAAGTCACTCACATTACCTTGTATGCCGTGGCGTACTTCTACTGCGTTCTAGTGTGTTCGGTAGTAGTGTGCGTTTTCTCTGCTACCTGCTCATGACTTGAGAGCCGTGTGTTATCAGCCTAACCAGTTCATTCGATGCCGGATGTCCCTAATGCAATGAATGGAATATCATAATTATTATTTTAAAATATACAATAATCTCAGTAAGTTTGCCTCTTTTCAATGGAACCGATGGCAGCCAATATAGACAGGTTTCATTGTACTAAATAACTACGTGGAAAACTTTTTTTACTTTCTCTATGCAGTATTCTAGAAAGTGCGGAAAAGTAGGGATGCAACTGATGACCATCCAAAGGTAAAAAATTCAAAAGTCATAAGAAAAATTGTTGACTTCAGAGTCGGACAGTCCAAAAGGCAGAGAAACATTCCCTCGTCGCTCACCTATCTGTTCATCGTCGCTGTCCTTTCCGATTGTAAGTTATTTTCGTTATAAACTGTGAAATGTCATGCATCTCCATGAAGAGGTTACAAATTTCCCCACACTTTAATTTTTATTATGTATTTAACTCCATTAGTTTTATCAAGACTCGAAAACGAAATGTCTCCGCTTGGATTTGAGACGAGATGAGACAGGCACATATTTTCTCCAGAAAGTCTCGTCTCGTCTCCTGCACATCTCTAAGCGAAAGAATATATTATTGTTTTTCTTGCATTAATCTATACGGTTTTACAGGTATTCGTATGTAATGAAAAAAAAAATTGTCTGAGTGTGAATAAATGTAGCCGGGAGTATCTTAACGTCCTACGTTTATAAGAATTTATCCTTCTTTCGAGGTCCCCTACATAATGGTTTTCTACATTGTCGCCGCTATTTCAGCACCTGTTTAAGCGATTGTCCATATTCAGAGTTTATATTGATCAATACTATGTATCCATATTACGGTGCCAGGGGTAAAAGTGGATCTGAAAAGGTAGGTGGACGCATGACGTCACACCACCCTCTGTGCCTATCTTTGCCCATTGTATTATCTTAGAAAGTAGGGGGACGCCACGGATATTCTATGGAAGTGGGGGAACGACGTCCCCCCGCGTTCCTCCTGGTTGGTGCGAATGAAATGTTTCCTTTGACGTCTGGTGCAAAACTCACAGCAGCAACACGACACAGAGATAGACTAAGATCACATGTCTAACATTACAAAGGCTGCATACATCCAACAAAGAGAGTAGGGGTACTCAGAGAGTCAATAGGCAGTGTGTTGTATAACAGGGTCATTTGAAAGCGCACCATGGAGATTATACAACTGCTAGAGGATTTTGTTTACAAATTAAAACTGAAATATTCTACACAGCAAGCAGCAAAAAAAACATTAACGCTGCATTTGGTCCGGAATGGAGAATGAACGTACAATTTACTATTAGTATCGCAAATTTCGTTCCAGTGGCAGCATTACAAAATGAGTCCCCTGGTCTCATCATCAGATGAACTTCTCAGGAATAGCGTGGAAGTGTAACCTCGGAAAAGTGTTCGTACCATTGCAGACGAGTTAGCCATACACCACATCATTATCATTCGGTGGCCCTGTGTGCAATCAGTAAGATTAAAAGTGGCACATAAGTTTACTTAAAAGGCAAACAAGAATCGGCGTCTGGAAGCGTGTAGTCCTCTGAGTCTAAAGAATAACCAGGAAAGTTTTCGGCATCATATTGTCACTTCAGATTTTAAAAAAATGGTTCTGCCATTACAGTTGTAAACAGTCAGGAGAATAGTTGGATCTTGATTAGTGTTCAGGACGTTGTCCTAAACCATCTCTCCAGCATAGGAGTTGCTGCTGATATACTGATAGTAATCCGTCGTGTCTTTCTCAGGCTGGGTAAAACTATCAATTCAAATGACAGTGCTGAAAACCATGAAATGCACCACAAGCATCTTGCAGTGGTCAACAGATAGCCTATGGTGTCCTTCAGTTGCACAACACAGCTCACGTGAGTTCTCTCGTGATTAAGCGATTAGAATACTCACCTTTGGCGGGGGAGACACGAGTTCTCGGCGATATTTATGTGGTTCGGATCCCATGTTAAGCTGTAGATCCACATCTCACATAGTCTAGCTGCTAAACAGGGCGCTAAACTCAAATCGAACCAAATCAAGACACTTCTCGCCCACATGTTGCGCAAAGAACGATGCAGGCTCTTTATGAGTTAACAGTTTGAAGCCCTTCCTCACTCATAGCATTCTGCTGAGATCTCTCCCATCGACTACTACCTCTTCCAGCATCTCGATCACTTCAAGACGATCGGGCGGAGCAACGTGAAGTTGAGGACTTCTGTACAACGCAGACTCCATACTTCCTTCGCCACGGAATCCAATTATTGACTGAGCGTTGGCAAAAGTATGTGGCTGCAGATGGATGTGTATTTTCATTAAGCATGTAATGTAACTTTCGCTCTTTTGGCCTCAGAAATAATGTACCTGGGGCGGATATTTTATCAACCTAATATAAACGCGAAGTACAGAAATCAGTTAATGACAACGACAAAGTTTGGAAATCATCTCACCGTTAAGCAACGCAATGCATTCAGAGAGAATAATTCCTACGAATTTATAGATATTCATCAGAAAGTCTATCAAATTTAAACAACTTAGTAATAATGGAACAAAGATAGAGTTCATTCAAATTTTTCAGTAATTATAGAACAAAACTAACCTAATCTACCGTATGTTACACCTAACAAAATTAACCTACCTCATTCTACACCTAACAAAACTAACCTAATCTACCTTATGCTACATCTGACAAAACCAATCTTATCTACCTTATGCTATACCTAACAAAACTAAGCTAATCTATCTTATGCTACACCTAATAAAATTAGCATTCTTTTTTGTGTGTACGTAACTATCATTGCTAACGTGTCAGCCCGTTCTAGTGCTCTTCCGCGGTGTTGGATGGCCCTTCAGCTCCAATCTGTTCAGAATCAGATTGTGTGTAATCTATCTGACTATATCATACAAGTTGGCTAACGTAATATCAATGTAATTATTTCCCTTTTCACTTTGTAAATAAGACATTACATCGAAACCAGATCTATTACACGACTTTAATTATAAAGACGCAGATTAGCATAATGTAGAGAAATAAAAGTGTCACAATGAAAAACAGAAAAATAAAGCATTATTTTGCTTCCTGATAAGAAAAATCTGGTAAACTTTATGACCGCTCCAGGTTATATCCTTACGGGTTAAATTCCAAAGTTGGGCGTCCGTTTCCAGCGAAATTTTTAAAATTTACAGGAAATATATGGATAATTTGATCGTTTGTGTGCTTGATAATATATAAGTCTCTCGAGAAATCTGTTTATTTGTTATATATAAGCGGTTATAAACATGGGACTATATGGCGAGCGGAGGGAACTACTTGGCGCAAGGTAACCGAACAGTTGCATTGTGGGAAAGAAACGAGCATTTATGTTACCAACATGGCGAATGTACAAGGGCAATGAACTAGCAGTTTTAATATTTGTGAAGGAATACATTGATAACGAGCAAAATCTTTTAAAAGTTTGTGAAGAGCACGGATTAATGAACCTAATAACAAATTGCAGAAAGTATGGAAAGGAGATAACAGTGAAAAAACTTGACGAAAGCGGACGCCCAACTTCGGAATATATGCCTATCCTTACTCACACAAGAAAAATTACACCCGATTAAATTTAACAAACTGGGTGCAAATTTCCGTAAGCTTAAGCTAACCCGACCCTACTCTATCCTATTTATCCCTTTCAAAGCGGTCCTGCTCATCGATGTGCAACTGGAACGTGAATTGTACAATTTATCTGAAAAATGATTGATATGTTCCAATAATACATATTTACACTTTTTACCTTTCTTTGCTCAACATTTTTTGATTAAAATGTATCAAATATGATACTAGGTGTACATGAACTTCATGTAGATTACAAGTTTGTGTTTGTTTGCATTTCAAATAGCGATCTTAGCGAGATTCCAACGAACTATATATATTTTGGCATTGCATTGATATCAGGATGAAAGTATTATTATCATAGAATTACTAAAGTAACAGTACAGGGCACAATAACCGCTGCAAATGCGTTACCCTCAGAGTATATAGATATACAAATATGAGTAATGACACTATAGCCATTCTATGGGTAGGGGTCTTTATATGTCTATGGCTGAGGTTAAATTTACATTGAAGCTGTAATGTAAATCGTGACGTAATGTCACGTCCCCATGCCGTAAACGTCGCCAACACCTAGTAGCCCACTTGTCGGTAAATGTCGATCGTCCATATAGCGTCGCGTCGAAGGATTGTCGCCAATGTGCCATTGGCGGCAGGGTTTCGTCGAGTCAAAACAGATGTCTAAAGTCGGGGTGTTGAAGTTACTATCGCATAGCAGCAAGGACATCATTTTGGTCCGCGCTCCTTCGATTCGTCGCGGAGAATGGCGAAGAGCCCGGCACGATCTATCACCGGTCATGTGCATGCGTTTGTGATGTATTATTTTTTCCTGACGAATTGCTCCTAAAGTGAGCTCCGGAGCGACGTTTTCTTCATTGCCTCCTTGACTAAGTCGGAAAAACACGAGTCTAGTGGTTCACCGATGCTTACGGCATGGAGGTGGTATTAGTCCACTTTGCACACAACTTTATTGATCAAAACAGTGATTTACTTACGATACGAAACATAGCTGAGCAACCATTAGCGAGCGAAAGGGGTTAGAAACCCAGCAGGGTTCGTTTTATTCCACCTTCATCACAATTCACAGAAAAACATCCTTCCCTTCACAGCCGACAAGCCGCTATGATAATACCATGTGACATTACGTCATGATCGGGTGTTACAACTTCAATGTAAATTTAACCTCACCCATATATCTATGTGCAAGGAGTAGAAATCTTTTTCTTCATTCCTATCAAATTTCTTAAAATATTTCTTCCTTCTTCTCGTAATAATTATAATTATTATAATAAGGAAGTGAAGCAGAAAAAGCAGTTAATAATACCTTTATAGTTTTTTAACTTATTTTTTCTGTATTGTCATATATACCTAAATTAGTGTAGATTGGGTGTAACTTAGCATACATACTGTATACAAGGACACACCACGTATATCCTAAGAATTCGCTCCCTCCAAAGGCATTTATACTATGAGTGACTTTGTACTTTTATTAGGTACTATATCACAAGTAGTTTTGTTTCTTAGCCCAGTGTGGAGTCCTGAAATCTGAGCGGAGCAAGTCAAGCAACTAGCATACATAGTTAATGCGGCATGAGCAGGCGTGATATATTTGAGGTCAATGTGCCATGTATCTATTGGGGAATCGCAAATATGTTGAGTTATTAATATCGTAATAATTAAGTGGTGTAGTTCAAAAGTGTGGGAACATCCAAATAAAATCCAAACCGTTCGGAATTGAGAAAAACGAAAAAGGTTATGATAACAGACGAGCAAGAAAATCTTTTGAGACATGGCGCTTATTGCATCACCGGCTGCCATCTTGAACTTTCATTGACGGGAACTTTCTTAGATGAAAACCCTATCGTGTGATACATCAAATAGGATTGAAATTTTTTCTATGAATCCAGTGGTGAAATGTTTTTGGATCTTCGGCCAACCGTTGCGAAGTTTTAACCGATTTTCTTTTGTTTCAGGTGGCGTAACACGGAATAGCACTAACAAGGATGAGCGGATGGAGATCGTGTAGATCTCAGAAGAACGCAGCAACAGACAGATCGCAGATGATCTCAACGCTCGTCACCCAGAACGGGGAGCCCATTTCCCATAGTGCAGTGTGAAAAGTTGTAGCGAAATTTAAGGAAATCGGGTCGGTTGAAAACAAACCAAAAGCAGGCAGGATCGCATAGAGACGAACGAAGAGACATCCACTGCTGTATTGGCATCATTCGCTAAAAGTCCCTCCCGTCGCATAGCCCAAAAATGTGGTGTATCCCGTACGTCCATTCTGCGAATCTTATCTGTGCGTAAGTGGCACCCATACAAGATACAGCTATTCCAACATCTGACCGAGAATGATTCAGAACGCCCAGTCGAACTCTGTGAGTGGGCCGTGGAACAAATCAGACAGAATCCTCGATTCGCATGTGACGTGTTGTTCTCGAACGAGGACATTTTGTGTGTGTGTGTGTGTGTGTGTGTGTGTGTGTGTATGTCGGACGAGGTGAGCAAGCAAAATCACCGATATTGGTGTGACAATAATTCACACTCGTACGACGATTTTCGAGTCGTTGGCTTTGACAAAGTGATGGTGTGGTGTGTGTTCGGCATCGGTGCCTTCACCGATGGCAATTTAAATGCAATTACCAACCGTAATATGCTTGAGAAGGAGATCCTACCGTTCGCCGCATTATCCCTGCCGTTCCCTAATTCTGAACGGTTTAGATATCATTTGGGTATTTTCACAGTTTTGGACACCCCCTATAGTTTACTTCTCCATAAGCAAACTATCCCGTGTGGATTTTTCACGACAATTGACTTGTGTCATATTGTAGCTGTATGTATGTTTAAAACGCTTAGTTGTAAAACATGAACAAATTCGCCTGAGTCGTTTTTAAGAAATTGGCAACAGAACTTTTCCCAAGAGCAAATTACCTGTTGTGGATGTTTTTCAGATAAATTACATATTTCATGTGTGATTTTTAAAAAATATATTCAATTAAGAAATATAAATAAAATCTTTAGAATCTTATTAAAAACTCGCATTTTTTAAACCCTTTGCTAAACTACTCTTATTTTTAGGGTAGGAAAAAATTGGAACCCTTTATCTCTTAAAGAATCACATAAAAACCAAAACATTTTAAATTTTAGCCTGGATCTGCTCCGGGGGGCAGTGCCCCCCAAAAACAGGTCTGGAAGAAACACTGCTGGGAATCTAGATGGACGGCGGTGCCAAAGGATCTCTTCCATTTTTTCACTTATTCTTTTACTTTCAATTATTTTGCATAAAACTTATTTTCCCGTGCGGAGAACGGGCGATTCACTTTGTATTAGTTAACTAATTATTATCGTTTCAATCCATCAGCAGATCAGTGGGAAAGTTGAAATTTCAGTAGATCTATTGAAATATCAGTGGAATTGGCAGCACTGAGAACAAGTGTATTCTGGTCATAAGAAAAGTTAGAGGAGCATTTTTTCTATAACTTTCCAGTTTTACTTTCGAGTAAAATAGAAGTGAAGACAGTATGGTAATTTTGAAAATGTGAGATTTCAACGAATTCACACGTTTCATTGTTTGTACATACCGAAGAATATTTTTTTGGATGTTTTCTAGTTTGTTCGCGTCTATCGATGTACCTTCACTTGTTCAGAGGCCACATTGTTCAACGTCCCCCCTGGAATACTAAGTATGCCCCCCCCGAAACATTGTTTCTGAAAGAAACACTGATTCCCAGGCCAGCAGACATTCACGGGAAGACTAAGTTTTTTAATGGCCTTCACTCCCACCACTTTTGTACGGCCTTAATTATGGCAGCCGCAACTTACCTCTGCCTTTGCTCTCTTTTTTCCTTTTTTATTTTGTTTTTTATCTTTCTCTTCTTTCGGCTTTTAATCCTCAGCAGATTGAAGTAAGACTATTTTTACTTTAGCATAGTATGTAATTATTTAAACTATGTCTTGTTTTCTACTTTTTCTTTTTTTTCTTTGTTGTTTATTTATTTTTGTGACAAGTAGACGAACACTGAAAAGGATCCTGAAACAAAATGAAAGCTGAAAAGAGAAAAAAAAGTATATTAACAAAAGATAAAATCAGGTCTTTTGTTTCTTTTCTCGCTTATTTTGTTTTAAAAGTTTGTTTCTGCCCTGTTTGATTATCGTTTGTATTCATTTTATTTTTATTTTTATTTTTTATTTTTATTTTTTATTTTTATTTATTTTTTGCAGTTTTTCTTTGTACCTCTACTACTTCATCGTTATTTTTCCCTTTTTAAAATAGTGTGGGTTTTTGCTTTCTGAATTACTTTGTGTACTGCTAGTGTCCTCTTGCTTTCTTATACTTGAGTTTATGGTAGGCCCTATTGCAATCCCTGCTGAATACGCAAGTTTGTTCCCACACTAACTTCTGCGTTCTACTTTTAATTGTGCCAGTTCAATCTTAAGTTTTTCTTTCTCTTGTTTTCGTTTGTCGTTTTCCACATTGTGTTCGTTCATGTCTTCTGTCTTCGATTGTTGGATAAGCCATTTTATAATGTAAGAATTCCCACCTTTCAATGTATATTAGTTTTTAAGCACATGTTACAACTATAAAACGCGTGGTGTTGTTTATAAAAACAGATAAAACACGGAAGAAGCAGGACAACACGAAACAGGACATTGTGGAACCCGAAGATTATCGACTTCCCCAGAAACCACCGATAAAAGGAGACCAGGAGAGGGCCAAATCAAATCATCAGTTACCACTGATCAATTAAGCTCAAACTTACTCCTGAATTCGCATTGGATAAAGGAGTATCCTACTACTGCCATAATCTCCGGAACCGCATTGAGGGAAGGAGATTCATAGCTACAAATCACTTCTGGAATTGCTTTGGGCGGAAGATTTTCCATTCACCGTCTCTTAGTCGCTTTAATCAAGGTGTATCATATTCAATTCTTGGTCTAACAAACCAAGTAGCGTTTCGAATATCACTTTAAGCGAAAGTCTTCTTCTTGATAACCTCGTTATTACGTAAGGATGTTAAGCCTAAACACTCAAAATGAAACCAAATTGTATATTTCTGCTTGCCTGAATACCTGTTGTTTTATAAAGAAGCCAGAGTTGCTTAAATATATTGATAGAAATTGGCAAAATTTATCGGCTGCCTACGTAGCTTCCAACATTATCTTGAGCTCCCTCGTGGTTAAGTGGTTAGCGTACGCGCCTTTGGCGTGGGAGACCCGGGTTTGATTTCCGGCAGGAGCTCATGTGGTTCGGATTCCACGTTAAACAGTAGGTCCACATCTCATATAGCCTCGATGCTAAAAGGGACGTTAAACTAAAATCAACTCAACTCAACATTAGCTTAGATTGAACTTTCAATGATATCTACATACTAAATTTGTAATTTAATACCTCAGATTTAGCTTACTGATTATGATACATTAATCTTAAATTTTACATGCAAAGCAATAAAAGGATTTTTCCGTTATTGTTTTACATTTAAAGTAATGGTGGGATTTTCCCGATGGCTAAGGCGGAAGTTTCCCAATTTAAGAAATTTACTGACCGGATTTCTTTAAGCTTATGTGACCCCTTACAGCATAACCCTGTTGTTGCATAATAACACCAAGGTTAAACAAACTTCTTTCTGTCAATATGTAATATAAATACATACAGCAAAATACTTAAACCCAAAAATCCGGTTTAAACAGAGAAAACCTGGTTTAACCCCTCCCCCAAAAAAAGGTTTTTGGCCTTTTCAAAATCAACCATGGTTCTTGCCAACCCTGCTTACTTTTGTTGGCTAATCCTGTGGAATTCATAATGCAAATATGTTAAAAATTTAAATAGTTTGAAATATCTTTTCGAAATTCATGGTTTATTTTCGAGGTTTTATATTATTATCGGCATCAACCACTAATTAAATGAGTTTTTTGTGTTATAGAGAAACGAAACAAAGTCTACTTTTTCAATTTAAAGCAGAATTTTGAAAAAAGCCCAAATTTTTCCAAGCAAAAAAGTGAAGCAGAGAAAACCGAGTTTTTTTTTTTTTTTTTCAAAACAGCTAGGTTTTTTCCGAGCCCTTGCATCTCTACATCATGGTATTTTCTACTAAGACTTCTGTATTGAGTTTTGAAGTACTCTCTTTTCCTCTTTCCACTATAATCTCTCTCAGATGGAGGCTGTACTTTCCTTTTTTCGTGTCTTTTTCATCCTCTTTGCTCTTGCTCTTCTTTTGTAGAGAAGGTAATCGTGATTTGTTGCATAAAATGTCATTGTTCCTGCTCTACTGTGTTTAGTTTTTCACTGTAGAATTTACCTGTATTTCACGGTACTCTATCCATTGATTTTTTTTTAAATTTTGTGCCCTGAATCTTGGGTGATATCTCCCCCTGACTAAGAGGAGATTTGAGTTCTTTTCTCTTTCGTGTTATGTTATACAGGCTGTTTCAAAACAACACCGACAACGTTTGGGAGGTGATTCCTGACTCCGAAATAAGACAAAAAGTATAGACCAACCTAGGTGCACAAATGCATCCTTTCAGAGTTATAGGCTGCCGAAGACATGAAAATATGAACTTTAAAGCTCCATAACTCCGAAACTATGGGATCTACCGCATTCGGGTCAAGACTTCACTTAGGAACTAACATGTGCCCTAACCAAATATCTGAGTTTCAGAATCCTGTGGTAAATTCCGCAACAATTTTTGTAGAGGTAGTTGTTGAGTACTTCAAATTATACGCCCGTATCTAAACTCATTCTATAAAAATTGTTGCATGAGTACCTTAAAATTCTGAAACATGTATTTTTGGATAGTGCACACATTATTTCTCAAGTGAAGTCTTGATCCGACTACGGTAGGTCCCATAGTTTTGGAGCAATGGACATTTAAAATTTAGTTTTTCATGTTTTCGGCAGCCTAAAACTTCGAAAGGAAGCATTTGTGCACCCAGGTTGGTCTATACTTTTTGTTTTATCTTGGTGCCAGGAATCACCTCCCAAACGTTGTCGGTGTTATTTTGAAACACTCTGTATGAGGGGTTATCTGGTTTTACCCCTCACTGATATGCAACACAAATATAAGTAGAGGTAGGGTTGATTGCATATCAAATAAGGCGTTCGGAGAAGAGTTGACAAAAATCACTATTTTGACCAGCAGTTTAGAGTTTTGTCATAGCTATCCTAAAGACGGCTATGGTTTTGTTCAGATAAGAACATGACCAACAGATTTTTTGAATTTTATAAAGAGATGCCGAAATCCGATCTCCAATTGGCTCTAGGTCTTTCCAATTTTTTCCCCTCCCGATTTTAACTTTGTAACTAACTGGTTCATCCTAGCTTTGCTATCTTAAATAACTTAAACTAGAAATATAAATCGCTGAGCAAAGCAACGTTTATTTAAAAATAATACATGTGTAACAGTTCCGCCAACTAACTGAACATATTGGCATCATCAGACACTATCTGATAGCATCTGATGAAGCCAACATGTTCAGTTAGTTGGCGAAACTGTTACACATGTATTATTTTTAAATAAACGCTGCTTTGCTCAGCGATTTATATTTCTAGTTTAAGTTATTCAACTTTGTGCGCAGCTCTTATGTATTTGGTCTAGGAATTAATTCGTGCGGTTGGTACGCACACATTGAAGCTGTAGTACAAACACAAAATACATAAATACCTTAAGAAAAATATTGTCCATCGCTAGCCACCACTTTCGCCCATCTGTCAGGCAATGTACGGATTCCGTGGCGAAAGAAGTCCTCATCCTTGGAAGCGATCCAGTCAGAGACCCATGTTTCGATATATTCTGAAGAAGTAAACCGCTGTCCAATCAAATCGTTGTTCATGCAATCGAACAAGTAGTAGTCCGAAGGAGCAATGTCTGGTGAATACGGCGGGTGGGGTAAAACTTCCCATCCGACATTTTCTAAATAGGTTTTGACCGGTTTTGCGACATGTGGGCGAGCGTTATCATGTTGAACAATAAGTTTATCATGTCTGTTCTCCCATTCTGGTCGTGTTCTGGCCAGAGCTTGCTTCAAACGCATTAATTGTCGTCGATAACGTTCTCCATTCATAGTTTCACCCGGTTGCAGCAGCTCATAGTACACCACACCTTTCATATCCCACCATATGCACAGCATAACCTTTGCACAGTGAATATCTCGTTTTGGTTGTGATGGACCTGGTTCACCTGGTTTCACCCAGGCCTTTTTTCGTTTAGGGTTCTCGTAATGGATCCACTTCTCATCACCCGTAATAATTCGATGCAGAAACCCCTTTCTGCTCTGTCGTTGAAGCAGCAATTCGCAAATGGTTTTTCGTCTTTCAATTCATGTGGAACTCAATGTGACATCTTTTGAATCATTCCCATGGCTTTCAAGCGTTTGGAGACTGTTGTTTGATCAACGCCTAATGCTGCTGCAAGTTGTTCCTGCGTTTGACACGAATCCTGCTCGAGCAATGCTGTCAATTCTTCGTCTTGAAATTTTTTTGGCTGTCCAGCTCGCTCTTGGTCTGCCAAGCCGAAATCACCACTTCTAAACCGTGCAAACCACTTCTGACACGTTCGCTCAGCTAGAGCATGGTCACCATACACTTCCACCAAAATACGATGACTTTCAGTCGCACTTTTCTGCATGTTAAAGTAATGCAGCAGGACACCCCGCAAAAACACTTTATCAGGCACAAATTGCGCCATGTTCACTTAACTACAAACTGGTGTTGTTGACGCTTTAATCCACTACCCTATACTACGAACGATACGCGATGACAGGGGTTTGCAACACATGTGTGGATACACGGAACTGTGGGACGCTCCGTTCGTTGCGCCATCTCTTGTCCACCCGCACGAATTAATTCCTAGACCAAAATATTTTCTTTGTACTAACAAGTCAGTAGAAGATAAATTAAGTTCACTTACCTTGTTGTGCTGCTGTTATTTCCACATGTTGATATTTATTTGACTAAAATAACTGAATATTTTCAAGAATATCTCCGTAAGTTTTAAAAAAATATTTGAAATCTGATATCAGTCACCTTCTTCGAAAAAGCTTCACGCGTCTACAGGCAAGCGGCCACTTTCCAGCTTAACCTTCAACTACCTTAACTGTTTACCTTAAATTCTGCCGTAGCCACGGGCACGCGTCTATTCGACAGTGTCTGTTTCTTACTTAAGTTGCAGAATAAGGTTTATGCAACTTCAAATAAAGAAATAAGTGATATTAAGAAATACTTTTATATAGTATTTGCTTTGCGAGACCCCTATGCGTTTCCCGAGTCGCATAAACAGTCGAGTCGCATTTTGAGGGTTATTCTAACAGAAAGAGCAAGGTGACCAGAACTTTTACTTTCAAAAACGGGACGCATACGAATCGGCGACGGGGAGGGGGGCATTCCACATTGCATTTTGGGACTGAGCAGTGTTTTCAATTTACAAAATACGCAAGTAAAAATGATAACACAGCGTTTCTAACTTAAGTACTACTCAAAGCACAAAACACTCAATTCCCATTTGAACATTCAGAGGCTCCAGACACAGCTGAACCTTCCCAATGAGTGTTGGTACGGAAGAGTGTAGAATTTGCATTGAGCATTTATATTTTGAATAATAGTTACGGGACACCTGGGTCATTTTTGGTTAAAAACGGGACATTTAGGCGTCCCGTTTGAGAATCAGAAAAATCGGGACAACAGTTGAAAATAAGGGACTGTCCCGGCTAAAACGGGACGTCTGGTCACCTTGAGAAAGAGGCACCATGATTTCTTTTGTAGCATATAGAGTGGAGCATACAGATATCTTATCGTTCTTCATAAAGTTTTTTTTTCTTCTTATGTTTGTGGCATCCTTTCCAGCATTTTTCGCATCTTCCTTTATTGTATGTCTCTCTGCCGATTTCTCCCTCCATTATTCTACCTGAAATTACTCCTCATGGCATTTTGCGAGACCATTAAACAAAAACTTCGGTCATTTGATTCTCTAACTTGGTTAAATCGGTTTGATGATGTTGAGAGGGATAATTTTAATTCAATGGGGATTTGGATTTGAAACTTCAGGTTGACTGGAAGTTGGCTGTGGAGGGGAAACGTTCTCTAGTGGTGTTGCAGACGGTAAAGGTTGTGAGTATTGTGTTTGCGAATAATTAGATATAAGTTGAGAGTTATGCACAGTAGAAATGGGCTGTTGCGTGTTGGTTGGTGTTGAAGAGTTGGGATTGCAGGGTTACGAAGGTCGCTTAAAGGAAGTGCTCAAGAGATGTGGGGCTGGCCGTAAAAAGGATGAATCGCCTGCAACAATTCCACGTGGTCCCTCTTCTTCATCAAGTCCTGGGCCCCATTCAGAGAATGGATACGTTCCTGTAGCTGTTGTATTGTTTGAAAGCCTTCAAGAGTATTTTCCGTAATAAGTTTCGTTGTAAACCTAATGATAGAATGTGAATTTTCTGCTCCTCTGTGGTCTCCGGCATAAGTTATCCAATTGCCCTTAATTTTCTTAGAAAATATGCATCGATCGGTTCATTTTCGTTCTGTTGAATTTAAAAAAATTCTAATTCTGCTTTATAAGCTGGTAGCTTTGGACGGCATAACGAATAGAATTTTTGCTTTAGCTGCTCGTAAACAACATTGTTAAATGAGTTTTGACTCT
This sequence comes from Thermobia domestica, assembly GCF_964235325.1. Classification (NCBI taxonomy): domain Eukaryota; kingdom Metazoa; phylum Arthropoda; class Insecta; order Zygentoma; family Lepismatidae; genus Thermobia; species Thermobia domestica. The sequence goes on along the minus strand of NC_137464.1, from coordinate 197,417,681 downwards.
GTAATTGCAATGCCAAATCAAGAGCTACATCCTGCAAATACATCGGTAAAATTTTCTTTTTTTCTTTTCAAGTGACCACGATTGGAGTATGGCTATTTCCTATTCACCTTTTATTATATATAAAAGATTCTTCTTATATACAGTAGTAATATCATAGATAAAATATAAGTTCCTCATCTTGATGATTTGCTGGTGAACTTGTAGGACCCTAATGATCAAGTGTCTTAGGGCGATAGGAACCAAAACTCTTGGTTCCTCTAAGGATATAAGATGGTCCTAGAGAGGGAGGAAAACCTAGAGACCAGGCGTCCTACGAAGGAGTGGGAAGTGGTTGCACAGAGACCAGGCGTCATTGCAAAAGGAATCCTCAGAGACCAGGCGTCCTAGAGAGTACTACGGATAAATGAGCTCTCAGGGACCAGGCATCCTAGAGAGTGATAAGGATAAAGGAGCTCTCAGAGACTAGACATCCTAGAAAGTGATAAGGATAAAGAAGCTCTCAGAGACCAGACATCCTAGTGATAAGGATAAAGGAGCTCTCAAAGGCCAGACATCCTAGAGAGTGATAAGGATAAAGGAGCTCTCAGAGACTAGACATCCTAGTGATAAGGATAAAGAAGCTCTCAGAAACCAGAAAATCTTTGAGTTTTACGTCCCACAGTTATGCCGGTTAGGCTAAAGGAGACGGTGATGATGAGTAATGAATGAAATGGTAGAATGAAGAAAGTGGGAGGAAACGGGAGAACCCCGAGGAAATCCATAGGCGTCCTAGAGAGTGATAAGGATAAATAAGCTCTCAGAGACCAGACATCCTAGAGAGTGATAAGGATAAAGGAGCTTTCAGAGACCAGACATCCTAGAGAGTGATAAGGATAAAGAAGCTCTCAGAGACCAGACATCCTAGTGATAAGGATAAAGGAGCTCTCAAAGGCCAGACATCCTAGAGAGTGATAAGGATAAAGGAGCTCTCAGAGACTAGACATCCTAGTGATAAGGATAAAGAAGCTCTCAGAAACCAGAAAATCTTTGAGTTTTACGTCCCACAGTTATGCCGGCTAGGCTAAAGGAGACGGTGATGATGAGTAATGAATGAAATGGTAGAATGAAGAAAGTGGGAGGAAACGGGAGAACCCCGAGGAAATCCATAGGCGTCCTAGAGAGTGATAAGGATAAATAAGCTCTCAGAGACCAGACATCCTAGAGAGTGATAAGGATAAAGGAGCTTTCAGAGACCAGACATCCTAGAGAGTGATAAGGATTAAGGAGCTCTCAGAGACCAAGCGTCCTAGAGAGTGGTGGTGATGATCAATTGATGGAGGTTGATGCCTTCTGTCGTGGTCTGACTCCTTTTATCCAGAAATGCTGCTGACTGCTCGTCAATTGCCGATCGTTGACGATAATTGACGATGTCTTCCTCGTAGTTGTCGTCTGGTGTTTGTTTACAGGCAGCACGTGATGTTGGAAGCACATATGGAACCTTGCGATATATATTGGCAATTGATTTATAATATTAATGGAACTATTTGGAAATGTTAATTTTCAATTATGCTGTTTATCTTCAATCAAATTATATATAGTAGGGAAAAGTTGTACAAAATGGGGACCCTTGTATATTTTAGTACATAAAACCAAAACTACCAATGATAAAATTGCTAGATGTAAATCAAAACATTCAGTGGAATGTTGGCTACCATGAAACAGGCCTTCTTGCATCATAAGAAAGTTTATTTTAACAAAAAAAAAAAATAAGGGAAACTGCGAAAGGATGAAAGTCCCCGTTTTATACTACTAGTCGGGTAAAATGGGGTTGCCTTATTAAACTTACCAAATACTTTCAAAACTTACAAATATCTTGCTTAAAACTTTTTACATCTTGTTTACAACTTGTTTATATCTTATACACATATCTAGTTTACAAACATCTTGTTTATAATTAATCAAAAAAGAAATCAAACAGATTTTCGTACTAAATAAAACTAATTAGAAATAAAATACTTTTGTCTAGTAAGCAACAATTTAAACTTTACGTGCTACATAAGTCACAAACAGATATATCAGATCCACCTTCAAGTCACAAACAGATATATCAGGATATATCAGACATCCTTTTCGTCCACGTTAGAACAGGCATCGTGTGCCCACACATTGCAGCCAGAACACCTAATCCATGCTTCTTTGGCTTTTGAATGACTATAGAGTCCGTTGCAAAAAAAAAAAAAAAAAAAAAAGCCACATCAGAATTCTCTTCCGACGATGAAGATAGTATTATTTCCGTCTTGAGTTTAATTTTCTTTGATTTCGGATCTCTAAGAGTATAGCCCTTATCAGACAAGATCTCACTTTAAATTCCAATACGCTTGCTCACTTTTCGTTCTTTACTAGTAGATCCTAGGTTTAGCCTTATTTAGCAAACTTTCTGTAGATTTTTCTTATTTTCTTCCTTTCGTTTTTCTTCTACTTCTAATTCAACTTTGTATGGTGAGGAAGTGAGAACTACCGTCTCACCCCTTCTTTTATTATTTTTATGTTTCTTAACTCTGTTCAGATCTTTAGGTGAAGGGATGAGCAATTTTGATGAAATGCGAAAACTTGAAAAACTTTCCACCGGATCGCAATGAATCCCAGATATTGAAGGTTGAGAAGGTTTAACATTTTTATGTCGGAGAAATGGCAGCCGCATACGTGGAGTGTTGAGATAGTTCTGCAGCTGGTGGCAGGACACAAATGGGCATAGAGGTAGAAAGTTGAGAAAGCTCAGCAGTTGTTGTCGATCCGCATGGTCTTTCGGCCTTCTCAGATAGAGTGAGTAAGTGATCAGTAAATACATCTCTGTTTAAGGGGTATATTCCAGTTTTCTTAAAGCAATTGACTGCCGTTTGCACTGAAGCTGCTTTACAAAAGCTACATTGAAGAGTTTTCCCGACTTGATAAATGGTTACTTTCCGGCCAGGACGATTTATCAACCATTTCCTTACTTCCCCAGAATAGTAGTTACTTAGAGGTGCCATGGAACTAACTTCCAGAGGTTGTAATTTGTGGGATGTGTAGTGGAAAGCAGAACAAAATTACATTCCTTTTCTTTGCTAGATTTGATCAGTTATAAGCTCTTGACATGTTAATTGTAACCGTCTAATAGAAGTAGCACAGGTTTCTCAGAAGTAGAATTTGCGAACTCTAAATATTTATTAAACCAAACAAAAAAAAAATCTTATTTATCCAACCACTCTCGTGATACACAACATATAAACCAAGAGGTGCATCATCCGTCAACATATGATTTTCCCTTTTCCTGGGGGAAAACAAACATGGCAGGCACAAAATTACCAGTCGCGTTTATACATATTTTTGTAGTCACTAAAACCCCTTTTTCAGATGATGTCAAAGCACCTACTTGTTTTTTTTTTTTTTTCACAAAGAACGCAAGCACTTTAGACGTCTTATTGGCTATCATCATGATACCTGTCTCGTTAACATTATAAATATCATTCGGAGAGAAATGATATTGTTCATAAAAAGACTCCAATAGATCAAAAATATTTTGACAGTCTCGCGATTAAATCCCTTTGCCCTAACCATAGATGCCTTTTCAGGATCACGCGAAGAAAGGTTAGGGTGCCTCAGAGAAAACCGTAAGCCAGTGTTTTCCAGCAATGTTCTTGTCCCTGTTAAAAGAGTGAGAAATACGGTTCGCTTTAGTTAACTCGAACGAGAGCTCCTCCGTGGCTAAGCGGTTAGCATACGCGCCTTTGGCGCGGGAGACCCGGGTTCGGTTCCCGGCGGGAGCTCATATGGTTCGGATTCCACGTTAATCAGTAGGTCCTCGCTGCTGAACGGGACGTAAAACTCAAAATCAATCAATCAATTAACTCGAACGCAAGAGAACGTATATCGGTTAGTGTCAGGCCAAAAGACTTTCTTCTAGTGTTAGTATGTGCTGGACTGTAATACGCAGCCTCAAGCGGACTGTAAATGCGGATTTTCATGCCCGCGTTAGAACGGAAGCATCACATGTAGCGTATTCATCGTAAATTATTTTCGTTTTCATACATCCGTGCGTGTATTGCGCCAAATTACTACTCGCTAGCTAATGCGCATGCGTAAAATAGAAAGTTTGCGACTTTAGTTTGTGATGATGGATTCCCGAAGGAGAGCTATCGTTTTAGCTGGAATATATTATATTTCAAAACGCCGCCGTCAGAAGTATGTTAGGAAAATGTGGTGGGTTCCCCCATTTTCCAGCTTCGACGAGAATACGGAATATACAGGAACCTTTTCTTTGAATTAAAATCCGATCCGGATAAATTTTATAAAACAAATAAAAATATTTATAAATCATACTAAAGCATGTTTCAAATTACATTGCTTTTATTTTATATAGGGATTGATAATTTGTACATACCAGTTATTGTATGAACTATCTATTGTTCCCGGTAATACAACTAATTGATTACACAAATATAAAAGTACTAACCATCGATACCAATATTTTCAGCAATTTGATGGCATGCTTTTGTCTTTAATACTGAATCCTTGTATTTCGGATACTTAAGGTTGTCCAAATTTTGTTTTCTCTTACTTGTTCTACGAGCAGTTCTTCAAACGTTGTTCTTACCTCCGCCATGTTAGTCAGTGAATACAATAGTGTACGCGCGCTACTTCCGTCAGAATTGAACAAATTTCTACTGTGACGCGAGTGTAGCGCGCCATCTCCGATGCGTGATTTCATTGGCTGTTTAGCAAAATCGCTCGCAACTCACGGAGGTAAAGGACACATGAAAATCCGCCTTAATACGCGAACTACAAGTAAACTGTAATGATGTTACATGTCGTCTAAAATGGGGACGTCCCCAATTTGTACTACCTTCTATGTCCCCGTTTTGGCAGAATGTAACATACATAGAAAAACATGGGTTCCCTATGATCATAGGTTATACAACCCAATAAATGAAATGTGTAAACAATAGCTTAAATCTAATGAATACATTAGTGTATTTACCAAATGTATTTCTATGTAATCAGGGAGTAAGTCAAATAGTAGAACGGTGACACATCGAAAAATATTTCGCCAAAAACTTTATAGCAATACACATCCACACTAACTGTACAGTGATGTTTATATTCCTGCCCAAAATGGTGTAATCGTTGTCTTGAACAATAATGCATAACCTTGCCGCTGTTAGCAGCGCCAATCATGCAGAAACACCATGTCCCCGTTTGAACCGTCGTCCCCGTTTTATACAACTCTCCCCTACGCTCTATTCATATAGGACTTATATCAGGATTATTCGCTTATGAATTGCAATTTCTTATTTGTCATATATTATTAGACATAATTTCATTTTATTCATTTGTGATTATGTACAGTAAAACATCACTATGCGAGGCATACTCACTTTTGTTATCAGGGATGTGAACTTAGAAAATAAAAACGAAAATCAATATTTTAATTTTATCGGTCTTTATGTTTATTCTGAGCACGTGCATTTCTTATTTTTTTCTATTCCCTTGTTAAATTGTCCAGATAAGCCGGAAAAGAACAGTATTATGTCTACACATGCGAATTATGTTGTTTGTCTCCATTATACAAAGTTCAGTGCCCGTGTCATGCAACAAATTGTAAGAAACTCAAAACCCTCCTAGTTACTTATGCTGAAGAGGTTTTGCTCTCAAACTGACAGTTTTCTGAATGTCTTCCACTGCGGGAATATCACATACATTACTCACATTCCTATATGGATTCATTTTCATGAAATACCATTTGGATTCGTTATACACCCAAGTGCTGGCCCAGGCCCGTAGCCAGCTCAAAAATTTAGGGGGGGCGGTAGAAGTTAGGGGGGCCCGACCCAATCATATCATACTTCATCGCCATATTATAGTTCATTTGGAAGCCTACCGTAAAACTTTTAGGGGGCCAGCCAAAGTTTAGCCCCCCGTGGATACGGGCCTGTGCTGCTGTATTATACATCCACTTGGATTCACTTACAATGTACAGCAGCATTTTGATCAAGTAAGTTATATTTCATCTGCTTTCTCGAAAAACGCACTCTCCATTATCCAACAATTATTAATACCACATTATAGATTTCATTGTACAGTTCATTTCCATAGAACCTAATGTTAAGTTTAATCTCGCAGAGTATTGGTGACACTTTAATACAGGCATAAATGAAAAGAATTAATTCACCATAAGGCCCCATTCCGTAAGAGCTTGCGTAGACACATTGCAAAATCTGCGTTTTACTTTGCAATACGGCATAGTAGTTTTAATACTCGTGATGCGTTTCTGTACGCAGAATTTTGCGAAGACTAGTACAGAATGGCTCTCCTAGACTTAGTTACAATAAAAATATTATACAATCTTTGTAAGATAATTGGCAAAAATTAGGTTTCGGGTTTATGCGTTATATATATATGCACTTGCTCTAAGAAGATACGTCTGAGTACAACAGAACTGCTAACAACAATGAAATATAACATGTATTACAATATATAAGATATAAATTGCATAGACAGGTTATTAATTATGAGTAATTTAATATTTAAACCTGTAGATTTAATTTGTTGGCTAGTAGACACCTTTAGATTCTTAGAGGAGGATGGAGGCCTAGGCTACCATTCCGTAACCATTTCGATCAATGGAACGTAAAACTTGCATGTAAGTTTGTGATAATAGGCATATCTTTTTTTTTATGTTGCTTTGTGACACGGTCAGCAATTTTCGTCAATACAAATACGGAAAATTTGCAACATGGACCATCCTTCCATATTAATCTTCGAAAAAATTGTGTGGATCGCAATGGAAAAGGTGTAAAAAGCAATTCTAAGTGCAATGCCGATTACCGCAAACTAAAACGCATATTTTGAGTAAAGTTCACTAATATCCATCTCTAATTTGTATTTTAGTTTTCGATATACCTTAACCTACACTCAGTGCCAGTGTGTGATAATCGGCGTAACAATTATATTTAATTTTTGCATGTTTTGCATTGGGCTACGCTCCACAATATAAATAAGGATGAGTAAATAAGGAAGTGTATTCCGTACTAGTCTTCACGAAATTCTGAGAACAACTTCGCATCGCTAGATAGCAAAAAGATCTTGTAAATACTATGCCGATTAACGCGAACGAAATCGCGCATTTCGTGTAGCGCTGACACAAATCGTCATGGGATGAGCCTTTGATTTTGCTTTATACCTTCAGTATCGCAAGTTCTGTGGTAATGAATCGTTTGGAATCATTCACAATTTTTTACAGTTAGCACCATTGCGTTATGTAGAGCGAATTTTGCGATGACTGATACGGTATGAAGCCACCAGAAAATGGTAGCAGTGTTTCACATAGAAGTTGAAATTTTTTGACGGTGTCCTGAACAGTTTTTGTAGATAGACCTGGCATTATATTACACATTTCTGCAAGAAAAAGAAGAAAAAGAAGTGTTCTGAAGTCCTTCCGCAAACATTGTACCTTGTGAGAAGTGGTGTAGTGCTAAAGAACTCGATAGTTATTCATAAGATTTAAAGAAGAAATATAATTTGATTGTGACGCAATCAAATTTACATTTTTAATAATGTTTCGCAGTGTGACACGTTTTCTATCAGTCCGAAATTTCGTTCGTGAGGTCAGAAAGGACAAGCACACGTTACCTGATCTCCCGTACGATTACAATGCTTTGGAGCCGGTAATCAGTGCAGAGATTATGCAGCTTCATCATAGTAAACATCATGCAGCCTACGTGAACAATCTAAATATTGCTGAGGAGAAATTAGCAGAAGCAAAAGCTAAAAATGATGTGGGAACAATAATCACCCTTGGACCTGCTTTGAGATTCAACGGAGGTGGTCATATCAATCATTCTATTTTCTGGAATAATTTGACTCCGTGCGGAGGAGAAGAACCGAAAGGAGAACTATTGGAGTCGATTAAACAAGATTTTGGTTCGTTCGAGAATTTTAAAAATATACTGTCTGCTACTGCAGTGGGTGTGCAAGGTTCTGGTTGGGCTTGGCTTGGTTACAATAAGCAAACAGGTCGCTTGCAAATTGCGGCTTGTGCTAATCAGGATCCTTTGGAACCAACAACTGGCCTGGTTCCTCTGTTTGGAATTGATGTGTGGGAACATGCTTATTATTTGCAATACAAGAATGTACGTCCTGATTATGTGAAAGCAATTTTTAAAGTGGCCAACTGGGAAGATGTTTCAGAGCGTTTAAAACGAGCTAAAGCTCGTTAAGGCTAGACTTCAAATGGTAGCAAACGTTTAAAATATGCGAATAATTGATTTAACACTATATGGGCCCTGTTGAGATTGTAAAATAAGTGTCCCGGGTAAAATGATAGCAGAGCTTCATATGTCTGTCTTTTTTTCGCTAAGAAACATGAATTAGTTCGTCCCGTGCATGTAATTCGATCATATGGAGTGTTTCTGGCTATTACATCTTAGTGATGAAAGCAGTTTTGTGATCCTTAGTGGATCTCTTACGTAGAATACGCCTTTGTTGCAGCTGTTGTTGACACTTTTCTAAGACTAAAAGAACACTATATAAGTCCAGAGACTTATTCCGAGTGAATATATTCTAACGGATTTACTGCTAGAATGAAATGCATGTATAGGTATTATCTCCCAGTAGTAGTGTATAATCGATTTTATTTCCGTTATTTTGTGATGTCTTTACAAAGCTAGTGGAATTCTGTATAACTTTTACACCATTCTGTACTTTCCTAGGATTGAAAGACACTATTATACTTATAACTGTAAGTAATGTATGAAGCTTTGTTTATTTTAGTATGCTTCAGGTATCTGTACACACTTCGCTTTCATCATCCTATGATAGTTGTATACAATTTCAGTATGTGCTGAGAAAACGAAATCAGTTTTACGAAATAAAAATTAATATATCGATATACAAATAAAATGAATATTTTGCTCAAGTGCAATTGTATTCATTAAAAGTTTTTGTCGGGTGACCACAGAATATATTGGATAAAAAGAATATCCTCCTGATACAAAATACATGAAAGTATGCTCAATGCCAGTGGTTCCCAGTTATTTTTGACGGACTGTGCACTTACTAAACGACCGTGACACGTTTATTTCAGTTTTTGGCACGAAGAATGCACTTTATGCAGAAAAAGTGATTTTGTCACGTTGCTGACATGACGCAAGGTAGGAGTAAGTAGGATAGGGTTGGATTAGCTTAGGGTTTAGGGCAGTTTGGACCCATTTTGTTCAAATTAATAGTGTAATTGCTCGTATTGCTATTTATTGTATCTGTCTCTATGAATATTCTGCACAAAGTGCACTCTTACCCATTTTTTGGCATTTATTCCGAAGTTGGGCGTCCGCATTCGCCACGTTTTTTCGCTCTTATCTCCTTTTCACATTTTCTGCAATTTGTTATTAGGTTAATTAATTCGTGCTCTTCACAAAGTTTTAAAAGATTTTGCTCGTTATCAACGTATTGCTTCACAAATGTTAAAACTGTTAGTTCATGGCCCTTGTACATTCTCCATGTTGATAACATAAATACTCGTTACTTTCCCACAATGCAGGGGCCGCGGTGGCTCAGTGGTAGAGCGTTCACCTCTGGTGCTTGGGGTCCCGGGTTCGATCCCAGCCCCCGCCAAGTGAACTTTGTGGTGGACAAACACCGTGTGCGTGGGTTTTCTCGGGGTTCTCCCGTTTCCTCCCACTTTCTTCATTCCACCATTTCATTCATTTCTCATAATCACCGTCTCCTTTAGCCTAACCGGCATAATCGTGGGACGTAAAACTCAAAGATTTCATTTCATTTTTTTTTCCACAATGCAACTGTCGGCTACCTTGCGCCAAGTAGTTCCCTCCGTTCGGCGTGTAGTCCCATGTTTATAACCGCTTATATATAACAAATAAACATATTTTTCGAGACCCTTAAATATTATCAAGCACACAAACAATCAAATTATCCATATCTTTTCTGTAAATTTTAAAAATTTTGCTGGAAACGGACGCCCAACTTTGGAACTTAACCCCATTTTTTTTATTAATAATAATATATAGTATAAAAATGCATCCTTGTAAGTTTGAGGTAAGGTTGTTTTTTTGTGTGTGTAAAAAAAAAATACAGCTGGAGAAAGGATGATTTGGAGTTTTACGTTTAGGTGGGTAAGGTTGACAGTAAAGTTACGTTTAATACGAGAAGATATAAGTAGAAGGGGTACTATTTTCAAGACGTGGAAAGTTTTGACGATTCAGAATTATGTTAGGTGTATAGGATGGCGAATCGTTGCGTTGAATGTTATATTTCCGCGTTGATTACGGAATTGTATAAGAATAATGAAGAGAATCTATTAGATTTTTGTGAGACTCACGGGTTACTGAATTTGAGAACACAGTGTAATAAGTATGGACAGATAGTGAAAATCAACAAACGTATAGCATGGCGAATCGGTGCATTGCATGTAGTGAAAGGGTAACGGGGAAGTCTTTACTTTAAGTAGAACGTTCACTGCAACTTAAACTTACCTAACATACTTTAAATGAAGTGAAAACCAGCTTCTATGAGAACCGTTCCAGTCATTGCTCTAGTCTAACTAAAATTTTACAAGGTAACCTAACCTATCAATTTTTAATGTTTTAACCGCTTTTTTGAAGTAGAGGGCCATCTCTATAAAGTTAAGCCGGAACTTTCAATAATAATGGTAACTGTAATTTTGAGCATTGTTTCTGCCGTTAGAGTCGTTGACTGGTGCAATCTATGTCAAAATTGGGACCAATTATTCATGATTTTTAGAATCAAAAATTTTGAGACACACAGATTGGTACACTACTCTATGATACAGTCCCTATGAAAAATATAGACTCCTGTATTATCTCGTGTTAATAAGTTAAGAATGAATATACGGAGGGAATGGAACACTTAATTTTTCAGCACTTTGGGAGATTGTTATAAATTTTGGCCAATATTTTAGCAGAAGGAGTCCTGCTCGTTTTTCTTAAAAAAATTTACAATTTTGATCATTTCTGTTCACATTAGGTTAGTTTAGATTAGGTTAGGTAACTATGTTACTTTCGATTACTTCGTTAGATTATGTTAATGTAGGGGTCTAGCATAATTTTCCAAAAAAGATAAAAATTTCGCTTATTTCTACTAATATTAGGTTAGTTCAGGTTAGGTTATATTTGGTTACATCTAAGTACTTGCGTCATCCATTTCTCCTGTAAATTTTGTGTTTTCCGTGCTTCTGGACCCCTTCTGCTCAACATAACTCTAAATTTTTACTAATTAACGCTGTACATACCAATTGAAAATAGGTGGTAGCTCTTTATCCCGAATGATACTGCTTTATATTATATTAGTTTGACCTTCTCTGGACTCTTCATAAGTAACTCTGCTCAAGCTGCTATACCTTTTCTTGAATATATATTCAAATAGGGGGATTTTTGACCCACGTAAAATTGAGACTGAAGAAAAACTAGCAAATCTTTGTATAGTTCGTAAGATCTCCTCTCATATCTTCACTTTTGGACATTGGAAGAAATATATTTTGGACATTTGTACAATCCGCGGCAAAAAAAACTGCAACATGAGCATATAAGTTTATTGTGAAATGACGAAGTCTTTTGCTCCAAAATAAGTGCACGGGAGGAGGCCGAGGTTTATCCTAACGTGATTCGTTCCACTTAGACGTTATGTACCTTCCCTGTGCTGTTAGGTGTAGTTTCACAATAAACTTACATCGTCATATTGCAGGTTTTTTGCCGCGGATTGTACAATTTTTCTACAATTTTAGTCAGATGCTTTGTAAATAATATTTACGCCATTGAAGTGATAAGAATTCATTTTTCAAGATGGATGCCCAAAACTGAAGATGTATGAGTCTAGAAACTACACAGAAATTTGTTAGTTTTTATTCAGTATTTTTGGTGATTCAAGAATTTCTCCCACTTCGATATATATTCAGGGAAGAGTATAGTAGCAGGAAAACAATTACTTATGAAGACCCCAGAGAGGGTGAAAATACTATAAAGGAACATTCTTGTGGAATACCGGTATAAGGTTAGTTCGTACTTTTAACTGGTAACATTCCATTGATAATACTATTAGCGGTTCTATTAGGAATACAAAGTAGAAACTGGATCCAGTTGGCTAAGGATAGAAGTCGATGGAGAGCTTTTACAAATGCGGCATTGAATCTCCGGGTTCTATAGGCCATAGAGTTAGTTAGCGGTTCTATTATAATTTATGACAAACACTGTTCCAATCGCTCATGTAAGACTTCTTTACTTGGATCCTCACAATTCCGTCAGTATTTAGTTCATTTGCTCCTAATATGTGTGGATGCTGCAAAATCATAGTTTCCTCGCTCATATTTAGTAATTTTTATTTATTGGTACCACTATGATAATATTTTTAATAATCAGTTACTAAACAAATTCGCTTCAAATAAATCTCAGTTGTCTATTTATTCTGGTTTACAGATATTTTTATATGATGAATACGTTGATGAAAGTTGCGTCGGATTACAAATAATAATTTTTGATGCAATTGAAGTGTCCAACATAGGTAAAAAGCAAAATTATATGTAGAAATAGACATCCAAATCATAGTCTTTTTGTAACGTTGCAAATGAATTCCGAATTGCTGTTGGATGGTTGTGTTGATATCGTCCAAAAAGAATCAAAATGTGATGAAAGTCAAAGCATGAAGCATTTAAGTAGACCTATAGCAAAAAAAGGCAAAAGTGTGTATTTGCAGCAAAACTATTGTACAGCAGATAAATAAGATGCAATTGGTGGCTCTGGAAGTCCTTTAGGTTTTAAGATATGAAATATTGCAAGGTACATCATATTCACGGATTATGAAAGAGTATTTGTGGGCTCCGTCTATTAACTGTTGACCTGGAACTTGATAAAGAAGTGTTAGTTTCTCATACTGAAAACAGTAAAAAATATTCGATGTAGGTGAAAATTAAATTTGGAAAAGGAAAATAAGAAGTTGGCTACTTTGTAGAAGGTTATCGGGAGCTCAATGGATCGGAAAGATAATCAGGAATATGTTAAAAGTTTAGAATAGTTACTGCTAGAAAGACTACAAAGATTTTTTAAAAAAAGCACATCTAACTTAATCACAGAGTTCGACAAAACCCAATCCATTGGGGGGGGGGGGGTTGTTTGTTTATTTGGGTTTTCGGATTCTCTGAAGTTTCTTTCGACCAAGAATAAGTTGCAATTACGATTTCGATCTATTAAAATACGATTTCGAAATGAATTTGACATCGGTATGCAGGGTTGGCTGGTTTAAACCAGCTGGTTAAAAAAAAATGGTTTGAACCAAAAAACAAAAAAATGTTCGTAAAAGTGTAACTATTCGTAAAATCTTGATGAGCACACATTTGTGGGTTATCACGTTTCACTCCCATATATTATTCGTACTATATTCAGACCTAAATTCCCCATTCTTTACTCAAAGAAATTATATTACATAAGCAACTTTTTTTATGTAACTTTATGGATGTTTCTTTTGTGATTTTTTTTATAGTTTGTTGTTATGCAATTGCAAAGAAAAACTCTAAATATTGTTTCGTTTCAGTGTTTACTATTGATAAAATACATCGAAATGTCGTACTTTTTTTTTTTTAGGGAGGGGGGTCATACAAATCTCACGAGAGGCATTTATTGAAATCAGAAGTGTCTTTGGTATCTATTTATGTATAAATGGGTCAGAACCAAAGTGGACTCAAATAATTCGTATCTTTATTCACTTTTCTTACTAATATGCAAAGTAAATCGTTATATTTCTTTAACTTGGACTAATAAAAGTCGTAGTGAACTGACTTGGATTAAATTAGTTCTTCTATACTCTGTAGTACTTTGAAATTGTTCATATGTCATTCTGTATAATGGTTCCACTTGTGCAGTTGTTAATCTTTTCGTTCTGTATAATGGTTCCACTTGTGCAGTTGTTAATCTTTTCGTCCTTCTGTCCTAATGACTCTTGACGATTATATTAACAAATATGTAAAGATCAGTCAACGTATTTTTATCAAGAGTCCTTCGTGAGTGAGTCGGCAGACGTATCGCATTTGTGGCCAATTAGTCCCGGTTTCGAGTTCAAATGGAGGCCAATTTCTCTTGGATGTAAACCGAGAAGCGGTTTGGATTCCGCTTTAAGCTTATGTGACTCCTTCCAGCATAACCCGTTGTTGCATACTAACACCAAGGCGAAACAAGCTTATTTCTGTCCATATGTGATATAAATACATAGAGCAAATTATTTAAAAAAAAAAAAAAAAAAAAAAACGGGTTTAAACCAAAAAAAACTGTTTTTTTGGTTTTTTCAATAAAAAGCATGGTTTTTGCCAACCCTGTCGGTATAATAATCAACAATTTTTGTTCATCGGTAGATAACTTCGAGATTTTCCATTGTTCTGTTCTAGTGGTTTAATTCAGTGGCTCTCTGATATTCAGCATTTGTTTGTTCGTTTGTTTATCAAAGTTTAACTTTCAAAGTTTTATCGGCTAAAGTGAAGTCCGAACTACCGTAATGCGTTCAAATTTCATTGCGCTCTATCGGGAATCGAACCCGGAATCACGTGCACCAAAGGCCCACTGAACCAGTATTTAAATATGTAGAGAAATTAGTTGTTTGGTTTGTATAGTTAATAATAAATAAGTATTCTGTGCGTTATCATCTTGCGCCAAATTTAATACACTTAACTTTCTATGGCGTAACACTAGGATGCCCGAGAAAGATCTTAACATGGAATACCCGATGAAGTAATTTAAGACTTCTCCGAGAATTGTTGATTTCAGGTGGTATTTTTTGAGATTAAAAAAGTACTCACTTAGTTGTATTTCTAGAAGAATCAAAAAACTGTCCCATTATTTCGGATATATGGACGAGTATCCCTTCACAGGGAACAAAAGAAGCTTAGCCCTGCTGTTCTGTTCGGATCTGTTTGACCCGTAAGAAATTTCGGTATCATAAAGTTTATAAATATGGTAATTTCCTACTGTGTATCAGGTTTGTGATTTTATTTAATTAAATTCAGTCTATTTTCTGAAAATTTTGTATTTTAAATATTAACGGTTTTCGCAATTTTGATTCATGTTACTAATATACTGCTCGGGTCAATGTGACTCGAATATGTTTCTTGGGTGCAATTACATATTAAAAGTAATTTTTAACTTGTTTCTGATTTTTCTCGCAAAACTCATGTTCGTCTTTATTTCTTAGTGTGTTGGTCTTTCTCCCCTCTATAACTATATTACGTTTTCGGGCAAAATAAATATGGATAAACACTACTTTTATTCTTAATAAAACTATTAAAAAGCGAATTCCAGCCTTTGATTCCTAAAAGGAGCATGCTAATTCGTTTTTATTGTTCTTGCTGTTTATGGGGTGAAGTAGGAGGAAACCAGGAACGTTGCTGCATTTGTTTAAAAAAAAATTTAGCAACGATTGGGCGTTTATCGTCATTGCTAATATTAACCCTTAGAAATTATATCGTATATTTTTATCATTTTCGATTAAAAAAGTACTCATAAAGCTTTTTATTTCGTTTATTTATGTATTTTTTTTTTCTAAGCGTGGAGGCATTGTTGAACACGTTACGTATTGTTTCACGCCTTTCTGCTTGAAGACATAGGTGTGATTATGTCATACCTTAAAATGAAACTTATTTTTTGTTAGGCTTATTTTCATTATTTTTGATGGGCTTGCTTTGCATGTAGAAGGTCCAAATTTTACACAATCAGTGCAAAAAGGTTAAAAAAAAAGGTATTTTAAACAACAAAAAAAATCCTTTTGTCGCGATTTTTCCGCCTCAGATACATGATGGTGATATGCGAATGGTACCTTTTGAAAAGTTGTTCTATTTTGAAGAGAATGAGGTACGAACCATGATAGGATAAATAAGGATGTCTCAGGAAATGTTTACCTGAGATCCTGTTTTATACGGGAATATTGGGTATTGTGGGGATATTCTTAGCACAAAGGGTAAATATTTTTACTTTACTTTTCTAGATAGAAACCTGAAATTTTGTACGCATATTCAGTATACTCCTTAGTATTTTTCAGTTGATTCTAAGATCTCTGCATTAACACAGGGCAGGCAAAGGGGCAAAAGGGTAAAAAAAAATAAATAAATAAATAAATAAATAAAATAAAAAAAATAACAAAAATCCCTATTTCCCCTCAAAATTTCTCGCCTAAGGGACATGATAGGGAAAGTGTTTGAAAGGCAGTCCTATTCTGAAGAGAATAAGGTACGAACCATGAACCTAGGATATATGGGGATGATGCTGTAACTGTTTGACTGAAAGTCTATAATTTACCTTTAACAAAGCCATAATTCATAAGGGTCAAAATACCTCTCCAGATTCAACAAGATATGCAGCGACAGGAATGTTAGATATCAAGTCTTCATTTGAATCCATTTTTTA
Organism: Thermobia domestica; assembly: GCF_964235325.1. Taxonomy (NCBI): domain Eukaryota; kingdom Metazoa; phylum Arthropoda; class Insecta; order Zygentoma; family Lepismatidae; genus Thermobia; species Thermobia domestica. The sequence goes on along the minus strand of NC_137464.1, from coordinate 197,401,254 downwards.
CACTAATATCTAAAAATAACGAACAAGGAAGGAAAGCTAGTTGCGGGGAAAAGTAGAAAGATATCGATAGTGTAGTTTTTCAGACCAATATTGTACTACTGATTCTAGGAGGTGTGTACAAATCGCATGGGGAACCCACTAGGAGTGTTTGGAATAAGGAATCAGGGAGACTAATTATTTGGCAAATTATGTCATTTGAATTTTTTTTTACTACATTATATGTGCTAGGATTTGACAACAAATCTGCTCGACAAGGTGAAAAGCTGTGGGTGGGAGTTCTTCCGAAACTATATTATTCAATGGAAACTTAACAGTTGATGGACAGTTGTTAGGGTTTAGAGGACGTTGGCCTTTTAAATAATATATTCCCAGTAACGGCAAAAGATGGTATTAAATATGGACTTCATGTGGCAGCAAAATATCCTACGTACTCAAGCAACAAGTGTTTACAGGTAAAGAACCCGGTGCACAGCATGAGAAAATCCTAAGTTATACGTGTCCGTAAGTGAACTTGTTTCCGTACTCAGGAGTCATAATGTTACGTACAATTATTTTTTTCATCTCGTTCAACTTAATACATCTTCTTGGGAAAAATAACTATGCTTAGGACTAAAGAAGATCCAACCTTTACTTCCGAAGATTTTTTTCAAACAAAGAAGTGCATTCATCAACATTTTATTTTGCTAACAATACAGTCGTTGTAAAATTATAACCCGAAGAAAAATGAGAACGTTGGACAGTCACGAAAGTATTCTTCAGTTGACAAAATTTCTTTTCCTAATAACTCAAGAATAAATTAATCTATTAGAGTACGGATTTTGGCAAGTTATCAAATTATAACTATTCTAAGGATAACGACAAAAAGATCCAGATTAACTCATTTGTTCCCGAGTTATTGAGAAAAAGAAAATCTGTCAACTGAAGAATACTTTCTTTTCCGTGTGTACTCATGAGTACTCCTCATACAGGAAAAGAAATCAGTAACCTAGTTGACAAGAAACCCAACTTAAGGTTAGGTTTTAATTCAGCCAAAGAAGCTGTAGACATTTTAAATCAACTTGAGAATACATACACACGTAAACCCAACAGATAGGCAATGATACTGTTCTGTAATATGATCGATGTAATGGATTTGTTTTGTGGATTTCAATCTATCAACGCTAGCACCAAGGAAAGCTCTTCAAAAGAAGGTTGTATTTAGAACTTGGAAAGCCTTTCATCTTAGGTGACATAAAATCTAGACGGTGCATGTTGAGAGATGTAGAATCTCGTAGGACATTAAACAAGAAACTGGTAAATCAGAAGCTACAGTGGTTACCACAAAAAGAGGCACTACTATCAAATATGCAAGATGTAAATATTATCCATCATCGAACAAGAAAAACTTGAAAAAAAAAAAAATCTGAAAATGTCATGGAGCTTATTACTGTCCGTGTTGTAAATAATCACTACTATTGTCACATGTAACGCTTCAAAAGAACTACAGGTAAATTTAGAAAGATATTAAAATCTTTTCTTAATATACTATTATATAAACTGGTAATTCTTTGGAAACTGCGCATTCTTCTAATAAAATTCAATAATGTGTCATACTGACCCGAACATTGTGTGTGTGTGTAGTAAAGTGAAACAAAACAATAGCGGAATTAATACGTGTTATGCAAAAGGTTCTTTACAGGCTTGTACTATTAGTATCAATAATGAACATATGTAAATTCTTTAATTTAGCATGTCTTACAGTATTTAGAGGTAAATTTTACAATTACAATTTTGTACTTTCTATAAATGTGATCAAATGTGGGTACAAAAACAACTCTACTTGTATCAATTTGATCATTGCGGTATATTTGAGCTAGAAATTAATGAAATGAAGTACTTCGCACAGCATTTCAAATCAACAAATAAAAGTATTAATTTACGCAACCCATCTTTTACAGAATCTCACGGAGAGAAGTACGTTTTTCTTTTCGTATAAGAAAAATATCACTTACGAGTTGTTCATCTGTCACACACCAAAGTTGACGTTTGAGTTTTTATTTTGTTGATGATGGTTATATATATATATGTTCACACCTGAATTTATGCTAAGGACGGGTAAATTCTTCTTTGCTTTTCCAACAGTGGAATACAAATCTTCTTTGATCACTAGGAACTTCTTTCTGCACTTATTCACTGTCCCAACAAGATTGATACGCTTATTTCTAAATGCCTTTCCGAGATTAGCAAAAGTGAAAAAGTTGTCAATTGATATTTCTGCTCTTTATAACATTTGGGTTTATCAGTCGAATTACCAGCATGTGATAATCTTTCAGTACTTCTTAATTCTCATTTTACTATACAGAATAAACCATTTATCATGATACACTCCTGTAACTTGTAAACTAATAAATGCAAAACGTTGTATATTGTATCTGCGAAAATCAAGTGGCGGACATTGACATATTTTGCAATACAACAAGATTAACAGTGTTGCCGAGGTAACATTTTTTCAATTAGCACTGCGTAAGGCTATTACATAGTTCAAATCTACGTCAAACAAAAACTTATAATACCATACTTATTATTCAGTATTGCACACTAAGGATGCTACAGTATCTTAAACGTTGAAAAAAGGAAAAATTTTGGAGGGTTCTGCAACAGTAGTAACACAAGTTACACTGACAGGTAATTCACATCTAAAATGCTTTAGTATCGAATAATACTACGGTCATAATATGACGTATTTCGAAAAAGTAGTTAGGTAAGTATTATACCTAATTTTGTAGTTGGTTTTCAATAGACGCAAATACCATAATGCCGTTTACACCAATTTGATCTCTAATCATGTTAGGAGATACGAAAAGAATGCTAAATTTAATATATTCCTTAAAGTGGCATATTCATTTTATTTCGTCTTTATGATCATACATATTGCACGAATTCGTGCGTATGAATAAGACTTGTCAGGGTATAAAAATACATGAACATACATAGTTCTAACATATACATGCGAATTAATTAAAATACTACGCTACGTCTACTTTATATATATATATAAAAAAAAAAAACGAAAAATAGACATTTTAAATACTACCAATAATCAAATTCATTTACACACCTAGGAATTCATTCACGGAATAAAAGCAGTGCTGTAAGAGGTAGGTTTTCAGTAATCGCCTAAATTCTCCTCTTTGTTCTGTCTTTCGAAGATATGGAGGCAGCTTATTATATACTATGGTACCCATATACGTTGGATTTCTTTCGTATAATTTAGTGCAGTGCTGTTTGCTGGGAATTTTATCCTTACGCCTGGTATCGTATTTATGGGTTGCTGGTGTGATAAATACCTCAATGTTGGTTTTAACAAACAGTAACGTACGAAATGCGTATAGCGAGGATAAAAGCAGTATTTCAAGTTCCTTAAATATTGGCCTACACGAGTCGTTTATTTTGGACAAAGATTCCGAGATATGGATGTTGTATTTTTTTTTTTTTTATAATGGCCATTGGTATTTTATCCAGACCAGAAGAACATTTTGGTTTAAAAGCCATTATTATATTATGTATCTCTCTCGCCGAAGTGGGTCGTAAAAACATGGTACTGATAGTTGTATTTAACTTGCAAATGTTTGAATGCGATATATCATTACGAATGTGCTTGTTATGTGAACCTGTGTAAGGCGTTTACAATATGGTCTGGGTTTGTGACTTTATCCCCGTTAACATCTAATTCAGTAATTTCATTTTTCGTTTTGGTGTTATGTTTTAACTCTATGTTTACTACCTTCAACATAGCTGAGGGTTTGTTTTCACTATTGTCTATAAAATTTGAGTAATGGGATTTCTTGGCAAATTTAAGTAGCTTTCTATAAATGCTTTGTAGTGTTGATAATATTCTTGCATTTCTTGAGATAACTTCCTTTTTTTATACACCATATTTGGAGACCTTAGTGTCTCACTTGATGTTTTAATACCGGTTGTTACTTTTTTTTCCGCTTCGTTGAAATAATTAACAAATACATTGTGGAAGCCATCCCATGCATTGTTCAGGTTGTTAGCCGTATATATCTGCTCCCAAGCTTCGTTGAGTAAACGAAAATTTAGATGTTCTATGCCAGAATCATTAAAATATCTTTTCGCTGCTAATCTAGTACCTGGTTTATGTACTTCACCGTTTGTAATCTCATTACCTTTTAACACTACTGTAAAATCTGCGCCTCATGATCTGAGAATCCACTGTTGAATACTTGAACATTACAAAAAAGACGATCGATATTAAGCAAAATTTGATCTATTGCACTGTTTTTATTCATTGAGAACCTAGTTGGCTCTCTGACTGCTGCTGTTAAATCATATGCTTGCATCAGAATCTCAAGTTGGTCATTTATTTTGGGTTCTAAAAAGTCGACATTTATGTCACCTACTATTACAACCTGCTTACCCGTTTTTATATAAAAGTCAAGGATAATTTCTACATTTTGCAAGAAAATATTAATGCCACTGTCTGGGGTCCTATATACACACAAAATAATTAGCTTCATACCTGGTACTTCTACTACACATGGTTCAAAATGCTTTTCGATATTTAGGTTGTTAAATTTAGTTACGACCTTATTCTCTAAATCTGTTTTGACATAAATACATGACTCCCCTCTATTCTTAACAAATCTACTATAACCTATATAATTAGCTTAAAACCTGGAAGGTTAGTGACACTTAGCTCATCTGCGTTCAACCAGTGCTCAGTTAAACATATTAAATTTACATTATTCTCTGTGTCACTTATTAACACTTCTAACATATTTCATTTATCAATTGTGGAGCCCTTGAACATTCTGACGATATATCACTAACTCACCCGGTTTTTTATTTACCATCAAAAATCGTCGTTAAAGATATTTGGCTTCTGACACTTAGACGATTTTCTAGTTTTTAAATTTAATTCATCATTATCACTTAAATATTTTTTAGTTTCATTCTCAACATTTGTCGTTTTTTGATTTTCCACAGCATTTGTTTCAACCCTCGAGACCTTACCATAAACAATGACACCCTTAGGAGATTTTTGATCGTGGTCACTTGTTTCTAAACCATGATCTTGAGGTTTTCCTTGTCTATTGGAGCTGTTATTTCATCCTTGTACTCTTTGCGTACTGTGTTTTTAGCAGGTAAAACACTACGGTCACTTCGAAGTATTATTTGATTATCACTGTCATTCCATATTAGTGGAAACTTTTAAAAATAATTTTTGATTAACTTTGCTTCTATAATATTACAATAATCCTTTTTTGGTTGGTGTAATTACAAGATATCGGAATTATATAATTTTAAGTAGCGTTACAAACTTTATCATTATTTACCACATCTTCAGAACAGTTTGAAGTATCGAATTGCTGTAAACGGTATTGCGATCTTCGCAATCAATTGAACCTCATCTATGCTATTTCAGCGTTTTTTATATATTTAAAAGTTACAAGGGCTTACCAAGATAAATGGTCCATACTGTATATTTGGTTTTCTTGTCTAGTACAAGAAGTTATTTTTGGACTGTTTATTAGGCTTCGAAGCCATGAAAGGATCTTTTGTCTTACTAGATTTAAGAAAAGAAAAATTGTTTAGCAATCGTCAAGAAGAGCCTAGGCATGTAAGAGGTGATTCCATATTTCACTAGACCTGTTTAAGATAGTTAAGAACAGAGCCCAACTAGACAGTTTTCAATCTCTCTGGAAGGTCTTGTCAAAGCGTAGGTTACTGAGAGTTTCACAGTGTCTTGCTTTTATCGAATTTTCGCCCCTTGTCAAAGATAACAGCCAATAGTTAATTTGAGTAAATTAAAAGAAGACGTATTGAGATAAATATGCTATTTTGATTTATTATACTTGTTTTAATGTTATAAAGGAGAAAAGTGAGTCTACCAGGCGTGCAAAGAGACATCTGATACCTGAGAATGCTGTTAGTGCATGGCATGTGTTCAGCGACTATCATATACTAGAACGTACTCAGAATTGCACACTGACTGTACCCTTAATGCAAAGGAATCCAACGGTTTCAGCCTAGCGTTACAACAGCGTGACGCATTTCTTGGGATTACGTAGGCACATGTGTATTCTGTAAAATTGGTACTGATGCCGCTGAACAATACCAGGCACTACATGTCTCTTTGGCATGCCCAGCAGACCCGTATCTCGCTTTCCTAACATTATAAGACGTATAATAATAAATCAAAGTAACATATTTACCTTCGACAAGGGAGGAAAATTCTCTGAAAGTAAGAATTGCTATTGCTTTCTTGAAATTGTTTCCCAAAATTCCTAGTTTACACATCCTGTTGTTTAGATTTTTTCTTTGGTACACTGCAGAGCTCTTCAATTGTTTCCTATAATATTCAGTACAAATAATGAAAACGGCTAAAAATATGATTAACTTAAACATAAAACAATCCACTATTTTCTTTCATCCAATTTTTGCCACGTATCTCTACTTGGCAAGTATTATACCAAGTATTTCTACCTGGAATAGTGTGTCTGGAACCAACCAGTTCCCGTACAGTTCCATTAAGAGCAGCCAAGCTTTAGGTGAAGCGCTTGCAGCGATGGTTCTGTCATTTATCTCGCTGAGCTTGATTTCAACGGCTTCATATTCATTCGATGGCATAGTGTCATACGCTGCCTTCTGTTGTCTAAAGCTGTTCTAACACGATATGCCTTCGCTACGCTTCTATTAAGGTATTAGGATGGATAAAATAGGATTGCAAGTACGTGGTCAACCAGTGATAACCCCTTAGAAGAAAGATAACATCATATGTGTATCAGGAACCATACTAAGGCGAACATGACTACTAAATGACTAACAAATCATTGATTTCAGCCATCTTTATTTCAACAACTACGTAATTATGCAAAACTAACGTCAATGATACGTTTAATATCCAATATAATTAGTGTAGATTCACATAGCACAAATACAGACTCTTTATATGTAATTCAGTAACCTCAGATAAATTCTTTACAATATAGTAATGTGGTATTGGTTGTAAACTGTTCCCTCGGTCTTATTGACAACTACATAATCATCATCATCGATGTGTATTACTCGTAGAGCTCGAAAAATAATACTACGGTGCTTCGAACAACGTATTGGCCATAACATTCAGTGATGATTCATATTGTATAAAATACTGGCATGAGGTGGAATTCCTTATATATTGATACGAGATATTATATATTCGGAACAGAATCGTCCTGAATTTCCGAAAAGACAATAGTAATCCGTATACATTTTACTTCATTTCCTCACAACAGTACACAATATTAATAACCAAATTTACGTGTACAAAACTATATCTCTAATGTGAAATCAATCGCAATAACCGATTATTTATGATAAGACGGAATTTAAATTTCATTTCTAGTTCTCTTCCAGTGGCCCCCGTCCGTTTTTCAATAGTTGCTAACGGTCTCGTCTTTAGTACGAATGGTCCCGGGTTTAGTTTCCATTTGGGACGCCCGGTCGAAAAAGTGTAAAAGCTTTTTCAGACCAGCCATTCTGAGTGAGATTTTCCTGGGTTTTCCTCATTTGTCAGGCAAATGCCGAAATAGTACCCAACATAATGATTCTAGTCCACTTTCTTCTTTCCTCATTTTTTCTTCCTCTCCAATTCCCCAGGTAGTGTGACTGCCACAGGACATCATCCCTCATACGTGATAGGCTAACATAGCCATAGCTGCTGAAAGCCCATAAATCTAATTCCTATTCCTTATTCCAGTTCTTTTCCATGAAGAGGTAATTTTATTATGGTACAGATCAGTAGTATCTGAGTTGCCAATGACGGTAGAATAATTTAAAAATACAGTGAAACTTGTATAAAGCGGAAAACGACGGGCCCAAATTTTGTTTCCGTTTTGGACAGATTTCCGTTTTATACAAATCTGAAAATAAATAGCTACAAAAATAAGACAGATGGAAATGGTTTTATAGTTTACCTTTATATTTGCTCCGGAACTCCAAAATGTAGTTTTTCATACTCTGCACACACACATACACACACGCACACACGCAAAATATACTGTATTTTTGTAGTTTTCAGGACACACAACACTTAATATTCTCACAGCACTATAACACTCAAATAATGTGAACACTTCAAATACAGTAAATGCAAGAAAATCTACTGAAACTCAAGATGCAGTTTAGAAAGTTACACAAACTATTTTTAGTTGCAGTTTACGAACATCATCTTCCCCCCCCCCCTTATGCTTATTCACATTTTTTCCACATTTTCTTCAAGGTAAGTTGTTTTGTTCTTTGTGACAAGACTTTTTTTGTAACACTTCTCTGGCAGAATACAATGGTTCTAGAAGGTCTGAATAATTTGAGTCAGCCGCAAATTCAACGAGGTCTTCAACATAATGAAGAGGAGCTCGGAAAGAACCATTTTTAGGTTCTCTGATTTCTTCGACTTCGGTGACATTGTCGTCTTTTTCTTCTTCAGTTTCAGGTCCATGCAAGAGGTCCGCAGCCGATTCAATCGTACAATAAGTTGCTACATCTTGATCACTTGAAATGTAAGCTGTTCCGTCATCCGGTTGTTTATTTTATTGACACAAGAGTTTAACGGCTTCAGATGTCTCCATTATTTCTGGTATGTCAGAACTTTCAGAAGAAGAATTTTCAGTAAACCCAGCTTTCATAAAACATTTAGCTATGGTTTCCTTTCTAATTCTTTTAGCAGAAACAGCAATCCAATTTACAGCATCAAGTACAGACACCGATTTCACTAACTGGCTTGCAGAATTAATTGATGACATGTTACTTACTAGAGATTCCAGCACCAATCGCCTGTAGTGACTTTTAAAGGTGAAAATTACACCTTGGTCCATAGGTTGTGACACTTGTAGTTTTCGCAGGAAACCAAACTATAGTAACGCTGGACAATTTTATATGGGGACGGCATGGGGGCATTGTCCAAGAATAACAGAATATGACGATTTTCTTTCTTCATCTTCGCATTGAAAGAATTTAACCATTCTTCCATAATGGTACTTGTCATCCAAGCACTGTTGTTAAAGGTCTGCCAGTTGTGTGGCGAAACAACATTTAAATTTTTAAAGCAACGAGGTTTTGCAGATTTCCCAATCACAAGAGGCTTTTCCATTTCTCCTGTCATGTTCGCGCATAAAAACACAGTGAATCTTTCTTTCGACATTTTCCCTGTACATTTCTCCCCACGCAATGCCAACGACTTGCTCGGAAGTGCCCGAAAGAATAGACCAGTTTCATTACAATTAAAAATGTCTTTTGGTTCATAGTTTTGTGTCAGTTTACGCACCTTGGGGATCCACTCTTCAATTGCTTTCGGAACGACATCTTTTGACTCACCACGAACTTCTCTCCACACAACATTATGCCTAGACTTAAAACTGTCCAACCAGCCCGACGATGCTTTAAAATCAAATTTCCCCAAAGACTTGGCAATCGAAGGAGCTTGAGCTTGTAAGATAGGACCAGAAATCGGCAAGTTTTTCGATCTGGCACTTACAAACCACTCCCATACCAGTTCGTTTATTTTCTCGTTGCCCGTTACTTTTCCTACCCGCTTCGTGTTGCCATTCCCTTCCATCCAGCACTTCAGAATTTTGTCCTTGTTTTTAAGTGTATCATAAATTTGTGTTTTTCCGCACTTAAAACGGCACATGATTTCTTTCACCGAAATTTTGTCCTTTTCCTTGAATTCACTGATTTGTACTTTATCATCCAAAGTGAGAGTAACGTGTCTTTTAGCCATTGTGTGTACGGCTAAAATAAAAACACTATAAAAAAACAGCTTGTTTTAACCACAGAAGAAAAAACACGATACTGAACACAAACTCAGAACACTGAAGAAATGTACTTGTTCCTCGCTCCACTCCCCCTCTAGTTCTGTTTTTGATGACAACTTTGTCATTATGCTCAAAATGCATTTGCTTGGGGCAAATTTAGTGAACCGTAAACAAGCACCAGCTGTAAATGAAGATTCTCAGATTTTGGAGAGCCACCAACACAAAGACTTGTGGACTCCAGCATTATTCTAAGACCAAGTGAAGTTCACAAGTGGACGATTGAAAGCAAATGCAGATAGAAAAAATGGTACATGAACAATAACCTGTCAATCATCTGCTTCAGTGCTTCCGAACAGCAAAAGAGCGTCATAGGAAAACGAGGTCAAATCTCTAGCGGTATTTTGTGATGCATTATTTAAAGGCAAGAACTAATGGAGGAGGGTTCACTTGTTCTATTAAGTGGCATTCCATATTGATCTCTTCACCTCCAAATAAGACACGCACAAGAGAGATGAAAGGTAACCTGTTGCAGCCTTCCACTGCGAAAAAGAGATTCCGTTTTATGCAAGCTTCAAAGGTTCCCTCGGACTATTTTTGCTTTCCGTTTCCGCGTTACGGAAAATTCCGTTTTACAGAAACTATTTGTAAAGGAATTCCCATAAGAACTGCCGGGACTTTGAAAAATGTCCGCTATAGACAGATTTCCGTTTTATTCAAGTTCCGGTTTAAGCAAGTTTCACTGTAAATAAATCACTAATTTTGTGAAATAAACTAAACAACAGTTTTGTAACTTAGGACTATAAATCAATATAAAATTCTACAAAGAAAAAGAATAACATGCCATTCGTTTAGTGTAATTTGCGACAACAAGAGATGAACATCAAAGATGTCGATACATAGATAACATTACCTACTAAATATATAAAAAGATCTGTAACGGTGATCTGTTATAATAGAACTAACCGGCAGAACAAACACTTCCAAAGAAGCAAAAACTTGGATTGGAATTCCTTATTTTCCACAACTTTCAACAAAAATTAACGTATTCTTGCAAAGCATAACATATCTGCTTCAAGTATTCCCCCCAAAAGTTTAAAAAACATCTCACTGGATTTAAAAGCTATTTTGTCGATCCATTAAATAAGGCAGGTATTTACCGCGTCCATTACGAATGTGACTCCTCATACATTGGCCAAACTAAACATAATATTAACACGCGTGTGAAGGAACATGTTAGACAATCAAAAAAAGTCACAAGATGAAGGCATGTCGGGCTAGCGCTTCATCTAAAACAACATTCACATAATATAAAACAGGTTGAAGTAATAGGTTCAGCAAAATAAATAATAATAAAAAAAAAAAAACGGGAAATTAAAGATTCGTTCTTTATTCATAAATACAAACCCGCATTGAACATTGATACTGGCAACATTGATCGAACTTGGGGTACCTACCTTTGATGCATACTTTGGATCTGGTAATAGTGGCCTAACATAGACACCGCGTTCTTTTTTATTCAGTTCATTCTTTTTTTCAGTCTGTTCTGTTCATCTCAGGATCATTTTGTACTTGACTTTTATATAGTGGTATGTATTCCTGGTTTTACTCCTTTTATCTCCTTTCCGTTTTAATCCTTTTTACTTTGCCACTGAGGAAGGAACCAGCTGAGAGTTCCGAAACGTCAAAATCTTTAAATTTTTCAAGGGAGGATTCGTTGGTAAGTAGTCAATTTTTTGTTAATTTTGAATATCCCCCCATGCGCCCATGTAATTATAACCTCATATAATTATCTACTTATAGAAGATATAGGTCAGATATTCATAAGAAAAATAGTTTACCATGTGCCACCGTGTTTGTTACTTTAATTGCAGGAGAGGAAGGAAATATTCAATTAAAGTAACAAACACGGAGGCACAAGGTAATCCGCTTTTCCTCTTCTAATTATTCAATTTTTTTTCCATCGTTCAATTCCGACAAGTCATCTGGTATGTCATTGAAACATGTAAGAATCTCGTCCGAATTGAGATAGGTATTGCAATAGTAACTAAAAATAAAACAGTGGAAGTCGGTCATTGATTCAACACTATTATTTCACCTCACACCCAGAAGAGGGGGGGGGGTGGCAGCGTGACCCTGTACCTGGGTTAAAAATAACCTCTTATGTAATTATCCTCTTACGTAATCCGAGATGTATTTCGACTGATATTCCTATTGTAACTAAGAAGGAAGTCAAAATTACTTCATTGTTCATTTGAAGGTAAATCAAGCAAAATCGCACTAAAATATTTATTGAAGTATTACATTTTTTTTTTTTTCATAAATTATTAAAAGTCGCAGAAAGTTTTTATCGTCACTTGCACAAAGAAAAAATTGATAAATAACCGAGGAATCAAAATTACTTTTTCCTCGTGTTTGGAAATAAAATGATCAAAAGTTATGTCACTCGCACCCCAAGAAAATTGTGATAGAAAATTAACCGAGGAGTCAAAATTACTTCATCAATTATTCTAGTGTTCAGGCTAGTGCCTGGCAGAAAAGGATATTAACAGCCAAGCTGCTGTTCTCGTTTGTTAATGTAGCGAAACCTGTTCATGTTAGCCATTGCTTACATTCAAAAGTGGTAACTTATGTAGAAAGTAATACTTTGAAGCAATGACTTATCATTTACCTTGTAAATGATATATATCAGAACTCCCTCATGGTTATATGGTTAGTGTACACAGCTGCAGGGTGGGAGATCCGGGTTCAATTCCTAGTTAGAGCTTATGATTGTGATCCCACTATATGTCTCATATACTCTACGTGCTGAGACCCGGGTTCGATTCCCGGCGGGAGCTCATGTGGTTCGGATTCCACGTTAATCAGTAGGTCCACGTCTCATATAGCCTCGCTGCTGAAAGGGACGCTAAACTAAAATCAACTCAACTCTACGTGCTGTAAAGAATAAGAAACTAATCAACCCTATTCTTATATCATAAAAATTATTCTGCAATATAAAAACATTACATGCAATAAATAACTGAGTTTGCATTTCGCGCTCTATGAAATATACGTAATTTCAACATGCTAATTACTTACGAAACACTACGGCACAATCTTTCTTCTTTTCTCCCTTCCACCTAATGACAATAGATGTATATAAGCTCGACAGTTTCAGGAAAACTCGGAATCCATGCTGTCTCACCCCTATTTGCTGTTAGTTCAGGATTCACAAACATTCAACTCGCTCATGAGTTTTGACTATCAAGAAGTGGAAGCAAGTTGTGCGTATTTATTTTATTATTATTTATTTTACACTTTGCCACATTAATCCAATTGTCATTTGTTATAAATTTCTTGCAAGTTTCCCAGGACAAAAATGCTTCTGACGTGACGAAAGGCCTGTCAAACCAGTTTTATGTCACGACGTTGAATTTGAATTTTGAATCCCATTTTCGCAGTAACACTTTTGACTCCCGAGGTAACATACAGTAACTATATACGCCTATAAACTTAGCCAGGCTGAGGGTCTACTTTTGTACGATGTTTGCAAAATCGGTCGAAAAAGTTTTACACGATAGTTCCGAATTTGGATTTTATACTGTTGAATTGAATTTTAAGCACATCTCCTTTGCTGCGTTGAAATGAATACTTACATATGTATCGTTTCCTTTGAATTTTGCCATACATACCTCTTCGTCAAAATACATGTAGCCTACGTAACTTTCCCAAGGTTAGAGGAGGTGACAGAAATACCCCAAGTAGGCCAAACCGTAAATTCAGAAATTTCAATATGGCGAATATTAAAAATAAATAAATAAAATAAAACTTGCAATTATTCTTGAAAATTAATAGTCTGCGCTCATTTCCGTTGTGCTTTTTATTACATAATAAACTATTACTTAATGGTGCATAATGTTTTTTTTATTAACATTAAAAAATGGACAATTAAAATAATATTTTTAGTGCAAATATTTGGTACGCGAAAGGTGAGAGAATAGTTAAAGCATCTGAAAGTAAAAATAACCTAAGTCCAAGGTTGTGTAAACTGGAAAACAAACTTTTCCACAACAAGCTATAACTTGTAGCTGACACATTTTTGATATGTGCATTTGTGATTTAATCTATTATTTGCAAGAAAGGTTAAAAACAAAATATTTGGTAACGTTTTGGTGGACAAATACAAGAAGTTTCCAAAACTGAACAAAAAAAAAAAAAAAAAAAAAAACTTTATATTTGTACCGTGTCCTGCGAAAACGAACTAAGCGCCACTTTCATACTTTTAAGAAAATTACGTATAAAGGTTGATGTCCAACATAAATGTAGCCGTAATCAAAAGTGAAATTGTTTCTTTTTTTGGAAAGGTGTTGGTTTTCCTCTCTCTTCGATTGTGCAAAACGTTCTAATGTGTATCAGGAACCAATCGTCGCATTTACGTGGATTTTCAGTTTGGCGCTTAGTTCATTTTTGCATAACACGGTACATTTGTATACATATATTTATATTATCAAATAATATAATTTTGTAATATTTATCAAACAACTATTATTTAAACTGTCTAAAATTCAAAAATATAGTGCCAACTAGTTATAACAAACAAGGACAATGGTACGTATAAAATATAGAATTTCTAAAACAAATCATTCAAAATCAATAATTTATTCGGCTTCCACCATTTCAAATTCACTTCGTTCCGTTCAGAGCTTCAACATGAAGTCTCTGAATAGCTGTGATCAGGACATTAAGTATAAACTCAAAAAGTAAAACTATAGACAGCAGCGCCAGTAGGAGCACACTTGAAATAGGCTGTAGCACCAAGCGAAGAAGTAGTTTTTTTTATATTATATTTTCCTGTTTTTGCCCATTTTTCCGAACAAATTATTTTTTTTCTAATGGAATGAAAATTTCCGGAAATTTTACACAGCACAAGGAAGATATCTCTATAAAATACATGTTCATTTAACATATTAATTAAAATAATTCTGGCCCCGTTATTTTAACTCCTCCCTGCCATTTAGCGGGAACCTCATAAGATTGCTTAAGATAATTTAAATGCGTCTATATTAATTAGACTAACTTGTATTTTATATATATATATATTGTAGCCATAACTCCTTCAATCACGGTGCTAACTAAATAGTGTTTGGATGAGTGGTACATATATATTTGTTAGCACAAAATTTCCCTATTCTAATACAAGAAACATAAGTACTCAATTGTCTTAACTCTAAACTAGTAAATACAAAATAGTTTCAGTTTAAAAGCATAATATAATGACATATTCGAAAATTTCAATTTTTCCCAAATTTTTTTTTAAGCTTGAGAAAAAACCGTAAAAAACTGGTTTTTAAACCCAAAATTTCAGTTTTTTTTTTTTTTCAGGCCTTCACAACACTAGGTCGGATATACGAGGGTGTGTTTCGATTTAGAAATGTGCCCAGCAGTATCTACTAAACAGAAGTAACAGTCGGGTACATGATCTCTTGCTTCCCGCCAAGTCATAGAGACAGCAAATGGATTGTTTCATCTACATAACCACGCTCTAAGAGAGACTGAAGACAGGAAACATGTGTTGTGCCCATGTTTTATCTTGGTCACTAATCTTACACTTGAAGTAAAGGTGATAGGTCTTACTAACAGTGGGAGTAACAGTTCTTCGCTCCGATCTTAACGTACACTTCTCACAAATGTAACAAAGCACATTACTATTATCTACCCAACACCTAGACGATATTACCCTGATCAACAATATTTAATTTTAAGAAATGAGTTTTTAAACTATCTTTGTAGTGCACAACTTCCTTGTTTATAGTTATTCAACAAGATAAAATAGTTTCAACACGTCACACCAGTAGTATTCTTTTGACAGCGTTTAAATAATGTTGCACAACAGTGTAGAGAATATTAAACTATTGACCTACTTCAAACGATATTTTCAATGCACCATATTAACACGCAACACTAGAAGCAAGATGGCTTGAAAATCGGTGCTGTCACCTACGAAACATTTATTATTAATGTTGTTAACCTACAAAACTAATGATTTTATGAATTCCTTATTTTCTTTATCAGTTCGACAACAAACTGTAGTTGTCACATGAAGATGTGGCTATATCTGTTTCCAAGATGTTTTGCCCTCTGCCACAAATCCAGGTAACAAAATCTTTCCATTTCGTAAGTGAAATTTTCTGGACATTTCACTAGACAAAAATGTTAGAGCACTTAGTTCTGCTAGTGCTTTCGCTGTTGTCTGTTTTTGAACCATCATTTCGTATTCTGTTTGTTGTTTCCTTCAAGCATCCGAAGCTTTATTGTAGAATATGCTGGTATTTTTAATTTGTTTGAAAATCTTCCCAGAAAAGTTATGACCTTAATAGCATTTCCACTGTTTAACAGAGGTTTGCTGTATGCAGTTGTAACATCCACAACTAGTATCTGGGTAAAATATCATTGACTTCTTGTACACCTGCAAAGAAAATAACAATATATTATTTGTCATTCAAGACGAACTAATAACGTATTAAAAAATAATGAATATAAAATTGAGTTAGATTTATAACGGTGTAATGGGTAAAGTGTATTAGTATATTACAATAATGGAACGGGTAGTATAGTGGGATTATAGTTATAGTGTATTGCCTGTTATATGGAGACCATTACCTAAATGATTTATGATATTTTATTTAGATGTGATAGATAGTAAAATAAAAGATATTGAATAAAAATAATAAGAAAAAATGCATAATGTAATTAATTAATATTTAGAATAAAAGAAACAATTATATATAAGTTAAATGCATAAATATATTATGGTATTAAAGAAAGAAGTATATAATAATTATAAATGTATGTAAATTGTTAATAGATAATTTTGATTTGTTATATTATACTATATTTTAGTTATATATATATATATATATATATATATATATATATATATATATATATATATTTTTTTTTTTTTTTTTTTTTTTTTTTTTTTTAATGTCCTGACGACAGCTACTTAGAGACTTTATGTTGAAGCTTTTAACGGAATGAAGTGAATTTGAAATGGTGGATTTTGAATGAATGATTTTAAAAGAATGTATGTTTGGTTTATAAAATTTGTTTTTTTTATATTTGTAAATGTTTTTGTTTGTTATAATTAGTTGGTATTATATTTTTGGATTTTAGACTAGTTAAAAAATAGTTTTTTAATAAATATTATTGTTATGTATACAAATATAAAGGTTATTTTTGTTTTTTTGTTTAGTTTTGGAAAATTTGTGTATTTGTTTATTAGAACATTACTAGATATTGTGGTTTTAATTTTTTTTGTAAACAATTGTGAGATTATAGATGCACATATTGAGGTTAGCTAGGTGTTATGCTATAGTTTGTTATGGGAAAGTTTATTTTTTAGTTTATACAACCTTGGCACTCTTCACCTACACAATACTATCTCCAATTCCCATCTCATCACAATACAACAAAACCATGTTCCTATTCCCAACTACATAACACCTCCAAAAATTTCTTTTTCAATTCCAAATATTCCAAAAACAATAATTCCAACAGCTTCCAGCATTCCCAACCCCTTTTTTCAAAATCAACCACAAAATAAACTAAAACAATATAAATTCCTACCATAAACCAACTCATCCTAAAACAAAAACTACAAATAATTTCAACAACAACCTAACACCCCAACCACGTGAGTAGATGAGTGATTTGTGTTAGTGATGTGATGTATTTTGATTTATGTAATAGATGGAATTTGATGTTTAAGGTAGGTTTTAGAATATTGAAATTTGTTTATATTTTGTTTTGATTATTTGAGCATTAATTGTTAGCTTATTTTTTTATTAAGTAGATTTAAAAAAAGCGGCGAAACATTTTCGCGCCCTTAATTTAGGAATATTTGGCTTTGCGTTATGGTACAAGAATGATTAGGTGAACATAAGATTGAACGTTAGCCTTCCGCCCTCGAAAAAAGACCAACATTCGCGGTGAAATATTCCTGCGGCCTCAATTTCAGGAATATCTTACCGTGGGTTATTGTAAAAAACATTACCCCACCGACAAAAGAGGAAATTCAAATACAATCGTCCGTGACGTCGAACTCCCCAAAAGCGACACATATGAGAGTATGTTTTAACTCAGATTTTGTTAGGCGGAATAAATGAAGTACTGCACATGGTTTGGAACTGATTATTCTATATGACACTAAGAAGTTTGGTGCAAGCAGATGTTGGTTTAAAACCGCACAACCTCGTCAAGGTCTATACCTCTGTGAAGGCCTACTTTTGACTGGAAAGGGACGTAAGATCATATGCACCATACGATATTACACTGGAGAACCAGACTTTAGCAAATTCCCTGATATTTCACTTAGCAAACCCTTTGGAATTCCTTTAATGCCAAAGGTTTTGTTGCGATACTTTATCAAGTAACTTGCTAGTGGATGATGATGAGATGAAGGGTAGGAAGAATTCTAACAAATTCCTTTGTATTTCATGACGCAAACCCCATGGTATTCTTTCAATCCTCAAGGTTTTGCTGCGATACTCTACCAAAGAATTTGTTATCATCAGAAAAAAAAAGGGGGGGGGGGCAGAGAATGATGAAGAAGGATGCTAATATATATATATATATATATATATATATATATATATATATATATAGAGAGAGAGAGAGAGAGAGAGAGAGAGAGAGAGAGAGAGGATAGGTTGAATATGAGAAAATAAGGAAATTTTAAAGAAAGTGTTAAGTGTAAGCCCGAAGAAAATGGAATTAAAAGAATGAAGTGCTGCTATGGTTATAAAAGAATATTGTTATAACAATACTTATATTTTTTAAATATTAAATTGTCATTATCCAAAACTGCTTATGCACTTTTTTTTCCCCCCACTATTACCGTCCAACATTCGGTGATGTAATTATCTTGGGAAGTTACAATAATTGTTTGTTTATCCTGCTGTTAGCAACTGTCAAGATTGCGTTAGGAACAAAAGAAAACTCTTCCGAGCTATACCAAACATTCTCATATCTAACGAAAGTGATTCCTACGTGTTTCAGATAAACGTTGGCAAGAAAACTTTAACAAGTGGTTTGAGTTTTTGTGCTTTATGTCCTTGAAAAGGGTGTCCCATAAAGAGCCAACTTTTGAAATGCCCGCCATTTCTGTTCTAGTATAAGTTGGTAGAATTTCATCTGTTCTTTGTGGTTAGTAGTCACGCAGCGCCGAACAGCGCATGATTGTCATATGTTTTCTGTATTGGTAAGAATGGAGAGCTCACCACATTTGTAACATTTCACTATAACAACATGCTGTTCCGTTGTGAAGTGCTTCCATTGAGAATAACTATTCTAACACAGATGGGTAGGTACACATCTTGGACGCGGGAGGTCTGGGCTCAATTCCCGGTGGTAGCTCCTGTGTTTCGGATCCCACGAAAAGCTCTAGTTGTCTTACATAGCCTCGCTGCTGAAAAGTACACTAAACTCTATAATGTGTTGTGTATATATTACATTTTGTATATATATTTACAAAATGAAAATTAAAACCCTTCTGTAAAAGATTCACAACCATTTGCTTATATTATAGAAGGAGTTCCAAAAGTCATTTTCTTCTTCTTTCACTGCACTACAGCTCTTAGCCGAGCCTTGACTCTGTAAGAGTTTGCTTCCACAGTCGTCTGTCTGCCGCTGAAGATTTCCAGTTTCGAATATTCAGTTACCTAATATCCCCTAATACTGAATCCTACCATCAGCTTTTTGATCTTCCTCGGTTTCTGTTGCCCTCCACTTTTAGCTACTCTTTCTGTTGACATTCTACATAGGTGACCGAGCTATCGTAACTTGCTTATTCGTACATACGTAACTATGTCTTCACTCTTGTACAATTCGTACAGCTCATGGTTGTATTTACTTCTATACTGATTATTTTCCACTCTCGTAGGTGCAAATATTTTACGCAGAAATCTTCTTTCAAAGTTTTTTATTAGCTGTTTATCTTGTTCCTGGATCCAATATTCGGATCCATGTGTTGCCTCTTCTGATTGATGTTCTGTTAATTCTTGTTTTATTGTTCTAGTTATGCCTCTGCATCGAAACAATGGAAGTAAAGCGGAATAAGCTGCTGTGTTCTGTGTTTGATATCTTGAGTTTGGTCGTTTTGTGACGATAATATTATCCATAAGTACGTGAATTCATCTACAACCTGAAAAATGTATCTGTAAAAAATAGTTTGTTTTATTTTTCCTGTTTTTCTTTGAACTGTATTTCTAGCTATTACTAATAGCTTTGTTTTGCTTTAATTTACTGTCAGGCCCAGTTCCCTGACTTTATCAGTTAGTTTTAAGAATATTTCTTTTGTTGATTTCAGACTCCTTGCTGCGATGTCTGTCATCTGCATAGCCTAATATTTGATAGCTGTGGTTTGTAAGGGTTCCTGTTCTTTTTAGATCTGCTCAACGGATTGGTGCTTCTGAAGCATGTTTGAACAGGACGGGAGCTAGACTATCTCCTTGTCGCACACCTTTTTGTATGGGAAATTGTCCTGACACGTGACGCCTAATTTTGACCCAGTTGAAGCTATTTTCCATAAGTTGGTCAGTTTTTTTTTTTTCTCACTCTTGTTACACTGTCATACGATCTCATGCATAGCCTTATTCCTAGAATGGTTCAAATGATAATTCCAACGTTTAGGCTGCTATATACTTGATTTTTTTTTTTTTTTTTTTTTGCTGTATTTTGTTTTTCGTAGGCATATTTCTTAAAAATGTAAATCTGTGCATATTATTTGAAATATAAACATAATCTATACATTAACTTGTGCCTTAATTATCTCAAACTATGTGATTTTTTAAAATCATTTCGATCAGGATTTCACGTTGCTCTTAGAATAGTCCTAGTATTCATTGAATGATGTACGTAGTGTATCTTAATAATATGAGAGTCTCTAATTTACCCAATAGAACCCTAAGGTCTCGTATATATATATATATATATATATATATATATATATATATATATATATATATATATAAACACTTTCGTTCTAGAAATTAGAAATGAATGAAATGTTTCGAATTGTTTGAGATGCGTGTGACATCATTGCAAATGTAATACTCACTAGATGCATCTACTGCAATGACTCTTGCTGTACCAACTTCACACTTTACGTTCTAGCTTTCAACTCATGAGCTAATCTTCGATACTCTCGAAGATTCCTCGTTTTCCGGAATCTTCGAACGTCGTCGAACTTCCAAGTTGCAGCATAGAGCTTAGCTAAGACCTTCCTTTAAAACTCTTTACAGTGTATTTACATGTATGAATACTTGCTCTATCTATGTCGTGGTGTCTGCGTTACCTCTTTAATTCCCTTAAATAACTTAGTTATTTTCAATTGTTATTTTATACTATTCTCAGAATGAAATAAGAAATTACTGAATTTTGGGTGCTTTACAATACTAATAAAGCTCAAAATCCAGAACGGTTTTCAAGTTTGGTTGGACCCATTTGGTCAAACCCTGGTTAATCACAGCATTGAGTTTGTTGATGAGAAAAGAGGTATTCATACAAGTAGAATGAAATCCACATGAGAACATGTGATAGCATCTATTCCAGTTTGTAATAAAAGGCAAAACTTTGCCAATTATTTGTTTCTCAAAGAATGTGAAGATAAGAAAGAAAACGTTATGTTAAAAGTATTTGACATAATTAGCAAAATTGAATGATGAATCCGATTTTTCAGTTGAGAAATAATGTTTAATTTGTAGTTTTAATTAAGTTTGTCCTCGTTGAATTAAGTTCGTTTATTATTTCGTAATTCAATGCTTATTTATGTTGGTTATCATAAGCATATCAAATAGAGATTACAATGATTTTAGAAATATTAGGTTTAAATATTAATATGTTAAGGTATGCATTTCAGCACACTATTTTCTATAAAAATCAAAGGTTGTTTGTCTGAGTGTATTTGAAACAACCGCGATATTTCGTTGACTTTATTTCCGTCAACATTGACGTTCATGTTATTATCCTGGGATTATTTCTTAAACTACTTCTATATTTAATTTTTCTTCTGGTGTACAGAAAAAGAATATCTTCATCATTTAGAGTCGAAATTAATAGCTTTGTAAGCTTGTGTGCTTCTAAAAAGATATTAACTATAAAGCATTACCCACTGAATACAATATAACTGCCATTTTTGTTCATCAAAATAACAGTTTTCGTATCCGTTAACATTGTACTAGGCAGAAGTTATGAGGTGTTCACTAATTCGGCTGCAACGGATTGGTGCAATATTGGACACTAATTTGGTAAGATTTTATTGCTTTTTTGTAATTTATAATGTAATCCCATTGCTTGTCTAAGATACCCTTCTCCAGATTAATTTTTAGTCCTTGGTCCTGATGTGGCAAGATTCATAAACTTGTATTTCTATAGTCTAGGAAGATTTGTACAAAATGTTTGTTTTATTGCTTGCTTGGATTCACATAGGTGTCTTTATAACATTGACGTGAGACCGCTTTTGGTTTTGGTCCCTAGTCTCGTTAATTTGTTCCTTAATTCTAATATCGATGCTTCTCTTTGCCATTCTTGTATAACTCCGTGAGAGAGCGTTCACCTCTGGTGCATGGGGTCCGTGGTTCGATTCCAGCTCGCGCCAAGTGGACTTTGTGGGGAACAAAAACGCGTGCATGGTTTTTCTAGGGGTTCTTCCGTTTCCGCCCACTTTCTTCATTCCACCATTTCATTCATTTCTCATCACCGTCTTCTTTAGCCCACCCGACATAATCGTGGGACGTAAAACTCAAGTATTTCATCTTATTTTTCATTCTTATATAAGTTTGGTCAGCATTACCTAACATCTCGTAAATACCAGAGTTATACTTTTCTATTTACGTGTTAGCGTGTATTCTATTAGAAATTTTTCCGTAGTTGCTGAAGATATGGAGGCTATTTTAAAACCATACTTTGTGCAATTTTTTGCATTCTATGCTATACGCAAGATTAGGTCATAACGGGAAAGAGACCCCATTTTTTTAAAGTTTTTGTCCTTTTTCCAAACAGTTTATTTCATTTGTCTAATAAGTATTTATTATAGTATTTTGGAGACTAATTTTGTAAACGTATCTACTAGTGTGTCATCTCATTGTCTTTTGATACGATTTCGTAGATTCTAATGAAGAAATTAATCTACATTTGTTTATTTGTGTAGAACGCACCTCCCCTCCTCCCCCTTTATTTTATGTGTACATCATTCGTTCTCATTTTTCTGTAGATATTCTTAACGAATTTGTTATTCAATGGGCTGATAGTCATGCTGAAAAATTATTATTATTGTCTAAATCTGTGCTGAAGTTAATTTTAGGGTGGATATTGTCAAAGTATATTCTGGTGATCCTCGTCCTTTTTGTAGACCAGGATGTGCATGCCTATAGTATTTTAGAAACTTGAATTTTTCTTGTTTTATATTTTTTCTTTCATTAAAATATTTGCTAAAAGTGGTCGAAGGGGGCTGTCCATAAGCCCTTACTTGTTTATAAAATTTATTTTCAAAGCAGTACTAGTTTGTGTGAATGCATAAATAAAGATGGCAGCTGCCTTATATGCTTGCCATAATGCTTTATAGTTACTTCTTTTTCAAAAGCTCATAAGCTTACAAAGCAATGAATTTTGATTCTTAAGTGAAGAAGATGTTATTTTCCTGGACACAAAAAGAAAAATAAAATATGGAATAGAAGCACTTAAAGAGATACAGATGGTGATCAGAAAAATGGAAACACCTGTAGTTGGCAACACGTCAGATGTATGGGCTGGCAGTGGTGTCGTGGCGCCCGCAGTGCCGGACCGCTGGTGGTGGTGTGTTAGGTCGGTCTCCATACTACGTCAGGTGCAGTGGAACAGCAGTGTCCAGTGGCTGCAGCAGACGGAGGTAGTGTAAAATGGGAGACCTCTCAGATTTGCAAAGAGGGCAAATTGTTGTTGCATGGTTATGTGGAGTGAGTGTGACGGCAGTGGCTACTGTGTTAGGTGTGTCGCGTGGGACAGTGTCGAAGGTGATGACGGCCTACACAACACACAGGAAAACCACATCGGGGGAGCGGAGTAGTGGGCGGAAGAAAATCATGAGTGACAGGTCACGCCGGGTATTAAAGCGCATTGTCACGCAGAACCGTCGTGCCACTGCGGAGCAAGTGACGAAGGAACTCAATGAGCACCTCCCCCACCCTGTTTCGACAATCACAGTCCGCCGCGAATTACATGACATGAACTTACGGGGTCGTGTTGCACGGGCCAAACCGCTCATCAGGGACCATAACGCTTTCGCACGCCGCAAATGGTGCCGCGACCATGCAACTTGGACCGTTGAGGACTGGAAACGTGTGATATGGTCGGATGAGTTATCCTTCACCCTATTCCCAACCACGGGCCGTGTTTATGTGTGGAGAACGCCCAAAGAAGCTTATGATCTGCAGTGTCTCCGCCCAACTGTGAAACATGGCGGCGGCTCGGTGATGCTGTGGGCCGCCATATCATGGTTTTCATTCGGTCCTGTGGTCACACTTAGCGGACGAATCACTGCCGACGATTATGTCGCTATTTTAGGAGACCACTTGCATCCTATGGTCCGGATGTTGTTCCCGGACAATGACGCCATCTTCCAGGATGATAATGCACCCATTCACACAGCTGGCGTTGTTGAAGCGTGGTTTGAGGAACATCGGGATGAAGTTCAACACCTCCCCTGGCCCGCCCAATCCCCAGATCTCAACATAATTGAACATCTGTGGTCCGTCTAGGAAACACGACTCCGGCGACGATTTCCACCTTCATCCTCTCTCACAGAACTGGCCGATGCCCTGCACGAGGAATGGTGTAAAATTCCACTTGCTACTATTCACGGCCTCTATGCCTCCATCCCACGTCGCATCAAGGCTGTTTTGAAGGCGAAAGGTGGCCCGACACCATATTAATCTGGTAAGTTGCAATTTCGTTCAGGTGTTTCCATTTTTCTGATCACCATCTGTAATCCTAGAGTAATAATATGTTCGACTACCGTGATGGAAATAAAGCCAACGAAATATCGCAGTTTTTTTCGAATACAATGACTCACCACTTAGGTAAATAAACTTTGCCGTAACGTTACTGGTTAGTAGTTTCTTGTCAATTGCATTATGTTCCAATTCATTGCTCCGATTTCTCTGAATTATCCATATGAACTTATAACCGATTGAATTCGAGTCGCTGTTCGGGCTCTTATTTATTTGTAACCATTTCAATTCGAGGTCTCTATTTGGGCGAACATTTATTTGTAACCACTCCGTGTAATCTAGTCGCTGTTCGTGGTTCGTGATCCTACCAATAAGTATCTTCCTGATACTTGAACTTACCTGGACAGGACGATGAAGGACCTCTCCAAGAAGAGATTACAAACTGTTTCCAAATCGCTCGTCGGTCTCAATAATGAGATGAGCATTAGGCGCTGAGAGGTTCGGGTGTCTCGTCTCGAAAACCTCACGGACGATCAGATGGTCATCCAGACCATAACGCACACAAATATCACTCATACAAACAACGAAAACACACTGGGTTAAATGACACTATACTTATTTATTAGAACACTATTATATATAAAAAAAAATAGCGAAGAGAAATGAACACAACACTGAACACTGGATATGTATAATAATTTTCGTCACTGAAATCACACTTTGCCCTTTTAAGGCAATATAGCCCTTTATATATATATATATGAGATTATAATTCAGATTTCACGACAAATGCTTCTCTCACACCATTGACGCACTTGGGGGATTAGCACTGGGGAAAAGTTGTCTGGATCGTCCCACGATGAATCCAGTTGCGGCGCCGAACAATCCTGAAGCGTAAAGGTGATTCTTCAGCAAAATTTAAAAAAAAGTAGAATGCTAATGTTGGAGGGCGCGTGTATAACCTTTTAAACGCACAAGGTTCGTGAAACTGGGACTTCACTAGTTGGGGGCTAGCCGTAAGAAAACGTCCTTCACCGGCTAATAGCTTGTGCCCCTTAACACAAATTAATACTTGATTCCCAACGCAACGTGCGTGGTGGCTGTGTACAATATCGGAGTCAAACTCCCTGAGCACCTAAGCTCAAGGTACGGGCTGCAGTGGTCAATTAAAAAGGGTTGGCAGTTCATTTCAAAAATCACTCAGTTAACTCACCTGTATGCACATACAAACAGAATATCGAAAAAAAAAATTATGTTAATTTTAGTCAACTGCCTGCAATGCACTAGACACGGCGATAACTCTGGCGTGAGAAAGTACAGATAACGAGCTACGAAACAACGCAGTTGGTGCCACTTTGGTCACTGGAACATCTGGTCAGCCCGTATTTCTCTAATCTATTGCAATGTTTCATAAGCGATTAAAGAAAACACCTAATTCAGTTCCCAATAACTATAGAATATATACTGTGCATATAATAAGTCAGGGAGAAACACTGAAATGGTTCGTCACTAACTGAAATGTTCTGACCAAAAGCAATGTTTTAAATATACACATGAAAAAGCGATGAAAGACTTCTTTGTCCAATTGTGTGGGAAAGAAGCAATTCCCACCAAAGAAAGAACTTATATGCGTCGCAGAATAAAGTACAAATCGAAAATAATAATCACTGTCTTTACGAAATATACAGAGTATCCACAAAAAATCCTTCTATAACCTGGTAGCGGTTATAAACTTTTTTTCTTACTTTGATGTGAGGAATCATTTTTTACAATTTGTCTGTAGAGTTCATTAACATCCTGTACATATATTCTTTAAAGATATAGAAATTGTATCTGTGTCTGAAGTGTTTTATAGCAGTGTATAATTGTGACAGTTTACTACGAGAATTTTCGTGTTACAAGATTAGGACAGTTTTGCAAGTGTTGTTGGGCGTGCGTGGCCACAGTTTACGCATATTTGCAAACGGACAGCGAAGTAAGAGTGAATAATTAACTCTCTATATAACTTAAGGAGCTTTAAGCTTCATTGACGCAAAAACAAATGCCTTACCATGGATTCTAGTCTATGCCAAACCAATCTAATCATTATAGTAAGTCAGGATATATATCTGTCACTTTCTGTTACAGTAAGAGAAAGGATACTTATCTAATGCGATGTGTTATTTTTGAGAGCCAAAAACAGCTTCAATGTAACCTGTCACCTTCTTCAGTTGGGAGAGATTACTGTAAAATAAATCTGAGATCTCTTATATGTTCATTTCAGTTTTGAGTTACGGTCATAAACCTATTGTTAGTGGGGAAAAAAAATGTTCACTGGAGTTCACGTTAAGTATGCTTTTTCTTCCTTCCATAAGATGCAACTGTAAATACTGGTTGAGTTGATAATATATTTTTCAACCAGATATTTTATAAAAAGCATTACGAAAAAATATGAGGCAAAGAATTTAAAATAATGCCACTGTTTACGGAATAATCATAGATTTTGATAATGCGTATCATGAGTTAACGTTTTAAGTTGACGGTAACATCATGAAAGCCCCACTCTCAGAATATCAAGATTTAAATTACTTACCAATTTCGGCACGATCATTTCTGGATCTTGTAACTTCCTCATATTTTTCCACTGTACGGTATTTCCTATAAAACACAGTTGAAGATTTACCATAATTATATTCTCAACTCAAGCACTTGTTGTTTTGGCAGGAAAAAAAACAACATACTCAACTTGAACTCACGCGAACAATCTTTTGCACGTAACAGCAGATTAGTAACCATAACCCACAGTGACATATACATCAGACATATGAGAAGCATTTGCATCATGATTTGCTAACTGACGAAGGTGACAGGATTCACCGAAACAGCTGTGACTTTCAATAATTAACACGTAGCATTAGGTAAGCAAAGCATCCTTTTCCTCAATCTCATCATTATTTATTCTTCTACAAGATTAAACTCTGTATTCAATTTTGATATTTTTCGAGCTCTGCCCAAAGCTTTTCTTTTTTTAAAAAAAAAAAAAAAAAATCTAACAAACATTTTATGCACTCTGACAGTATTTCCATTTTACCATAGTTACATGCTGTTTATCTTATACATACCAACCTAATTGATCACATTCTATTTAGTGATGTTTATTATTATGTAGTTCGACGTTAGTAACTTTCTCCATTGACAAAAACCAACAGCCTGTATTCATCCTTGCGTCCAACTTCTATATCCATATCTTACATCCGTCCGTTACTCCACATGATAATCCTTGAACAAATTGAATTTTAGAATTTGTTTCTTGCAATAGACAGCTAAAGTGATTGTCTTGGCCGAGTTCGTTAAAAGAGTCAACCCGTTGCGGATCTTCACGGGTAAGAATGATTTTTAACGGTAGTTATCCATATCCTACTTTCTGCTATTGAAACTAAGCAGTAGCCGCACCGTTAGATGGCAGCAAAATCTTTTAGCAGTTGATATCTACCGGACGAAATTGAAACTGTATGGTGTTTTCTATTCTCTCTTCTCTGCTTCTAAACCTTTTTCCCATTAGCTATGGTCGGCTTTTCGGATCGCTATGCTACACCTGTTTCTATTTTGTATCATATCTACTGTGACATTACACTGCATCATATCATACTTCACACAATCTTTGCATTTCTTTGGTTAATCTTGCTCTCGTTTCGCATTAAATTCTGTAACATCCACTCGGTGAGCTACATGTTTCGGAAATCATCTTACATAACGAAACTGTTATGTCTACTTGCAGTTTTTCTACTACTGGTCTCACTTTACTGTTCTTCAGATAACTTTATTCTTAATTCTGGCCTTTCGCATCATTCCACATCCACCGCAGCATCTCTACCTCCGCAGCATGCAATTTCTGTTCTTCGTCCATCATGCCGCTCTGTATAATATGGCAAGTCTCACTACTGTTTTGTGAACCTTATCTTTATAAGTAAAGAAAGTTGTTACCTTACGGTCCTACAATACTCCTATCGCTTCTTTTCATTTTGTTCAGTCGCTGCTAATTCTGTTGTTTACATCTTCACTTATTCCTGCATTTTCTTTTAGTATTAATGACCAACTATTTTTCATTCAGTACTTTCGATTAACTTTTTGCTGAATGGATAATGTTATTATTCTGCCTTGATTTTACTAATCTAACCCCTTTTCCAGATATCTTTTACTAATTCTAAGCCCTTTTCCAGATATCTTTTACTAATTCTAAGCCCTTTTCCAGATATCTAAAGCCTTTTCCAGATATCTAAGCCCTTTTCCAGATATCTTTTACTAATTCTAAGCCCTTTTCCAGATATCTAAGCCCTTTTCCAGATATCTTTTACTAATTCTAAGCTCTTTTCCAGATATCTAAAGCCTTTTCCAGATATCTAAGCCCTTTTCCAGATATCTTTTACTAATTCTAAGCTTTTTTCCAGATATCTTTTTACTAATTCTAAGCCCTTTTCCAGATATCTAATTTCTCTTACAGTGTTGCCATGGTCTCACTCACCAGCACGATGTCGTCCGCAAATTGCATATTCCAATGCGCTAAATTCTTGGATATCCTTTGTAAGCTCGTCCATCACAATTGCAAAATGATATGGGCCAACACTCAATCCCTGATGAAGTCCCACTTTAACTGTGAACTCTTCTGTTAATACATGGCTCCTCAGTCCTGTCCTACATCCAACATACTTATTTTGAATTAGACGTATGTATATGTTCGGGACATATTTTGTCTTCAATGCCCCGAAATAAGATCCCGTGGCACTCTATCGTACGATTTCTCTAGGGCGATGAAAACCGTATGGAGGTCCTGGTATTCTCTATGCTTTTCTATTAACATCCTAAGTGCGAATATTGTATCCGTTGTTGACCGTCCTGGCATAAAACCAAGTTGGTCCTCTGTTATTTCGGTTTTTTCCGTCAGTCTTGCTTCTATCACTCTCTTCCAGATCTTCATTGGATGGGTCATAAGTTTTATTTCCTATATTTGCTACATTTTTGTGCATCGCCTTTGTTTTTGCAAAATAGCATAACATAACTGTTTCTACATTCTTTTGGCGTATTTCCTGTTTTCAATATCCTATTAAAATCGAGTAAATTACTGCATCCCTTCTTTGTCTAAACTTTTTCATTTTCGATAGGAATATTATCCGGTTCTGAGGCTTTACCACTTTTCATCTTTTTCATGTCATTTTTTACCTCTATTATGAACCATGGGCTGTAGAAACCCCTGATTCATGGGTAGATTTTTGCAAGTTTCCCTTGGGTTTTCCTCATTGAGAAGTTTCTGGAAATTCCTTCCACCGCTTTGTTATCATCTTGTCACTTGTCAGAACCTTCGCTTCGTTATATTCATTCTATGTACTTTGTTCTTATGAATTTAATTTACTCACTTCCGCTATATGTATTTTTTTAAAAATTATAACATATCTACTGGTTTCGTAACATGTGTGCGAGTTCTTATCCTGTAATTTGTTTTATTTACATTAATTTCCAGACCGATTTCTTTGCACAAGTCGGAAAGATAAGTGTATATTGTTGCACCTACTTTATGTCCTCTCAGTCTACATTGTTCGCTCACTTGCACATAAAGAATATATTTAGACCATTTATTTTGAGTCCTTTTTGTTCTATCTTTAAGTTTCCTAATCATTTATTCTAAACCGATAAAATACGGAGACAAGACGTCCCTTTATTTCAAAATTGGTATGAATTTCGAAAGAGCTAGATCTTTCTTTTTACTCGTATCGTACTGTTATGTTCAATAACATAGGCCTTTAACAACGTTAAGCAAATTCCAAATTCTCCAAGATATTGTACAAACTCTCACTTTTAATCGAATCATATTTTTCTTCATATCAGTGAATAGCTTTATCGTCATATTCTTATTTCTTTTTCTAATATTCGTGCGAAATGGAATATCAGGTTTAATATTGATCTATTTTATTTCAATCCACCTTGGTTATTCTCGATTACTTCATTTATGTACAGAGTAGAGGTCTTCAGGGGCCGGAATTTTTAGCCCGAGCCCGGCCGGGCCCGTGAATTTACAATGTGAGGCCTGACCCGACTCCGAAATATATTTTAGTATTTAGGCCCGAGCTCTTGTGATAATCAAATGAGCCCGAAATAAGCCCGAGTTACAGAAACTTAATACTTAACGCAAAATTGTATTTTTATTTATAGCAATTAAAGGTTTAACATTGCAGTTGTACTTTAAAAGTTCTCCAGAAAGAACGGTGCAATATAGATCGTTGTACAGCGGTGGACACTTCTAAATGGTACACCTTAGCCGTAAATCTCCATATGGCTGTACCATTTAGAAGTGTCCACCGCTGTACAGTATATTTACAAAGTTAGGCCCGAAAAGACCCGAGAAATGTGGTTGTATATTTAAAAATATACGGCTCGAGCCCGGCCCGGGCCCCGAAGTGATATATGCTTTGTAGGCCCGAGCCCATGCAGACCTCTAGTACAGGGTTAACCATGCTACGAGAATTTTCCGTTGCTCAGTGGTAAAACGCTTACCTCTGGTACGTCGGGTCCCTGGTTCGATCCCCAGCCAAGTAAGTTTGCAATGGACAACATTGTGTCCGTAGGTTTTCTCGGGGTACTCCCGTTTCCTTCCACTTTCTTATTCCACCAATTCTTTCATCATCATTCACTTGCCTTAATCATCGTCTCCCTTAGCCTAAAGGGCATAATCGTGGGACGTTAAACTGAAAGATTTCGTTTATTTTTGATCCAGCTGGGCTTTGTGGTGGACAAACACCGTGTGCGTGGGTTTGTCGAGGTTTCCCCACTTTTCGTTATTCCACCGTTATTATCCGTGATTACTGTCTCCATTAACCTTAGTGCATAATCATGAGACGTTGAAGAAAAAATCCACCTTTGGTGTGAAAAGGTCAGATTCTGTTACTGGTGGAGGAGCGTATATAGTTCAGATTCCACGTTTAAAGAAGGTTTACGTCTTTTACAATTTCGTTGTTCGGAAAGGATTTAAACAAAAACTCCAAAAAGACAATCAAAAAAGAATGTTAAATAAAAAAGAAAACTTATGTACGCGTCCGTTAAGTTATATATTTGAATTATGTTTCCAAGAGTCTGCCCCTAGGCCACTTTTTCTTGCGCTTAGTCATCATATTCATTACGTTTCTACGAATAAGAAGATTCTTCAGAATGCAATCCATGTAGCAGCGAAAGTCTTTTCTACAGCATCGAGGAAGGAGGCAAGAGAGTCTTCGAAACAGTATGCAAATAAAATTTATGAATGCGTGAGTTTTTTTTCTTTTCTTTATTAAATATGTATGTTATTGTATCAGTTAGCAATCTTAAATAAGGTCTAATAACAGAAGCAAAGGACAAGTATATAACAGAAGAGTTGGAGATCTGAATGTAGAGTATTGTCATACTTTTGTAGACAGTCTTAGAACACATCCTATCACAAATATATCTTTCAAATATATAGCTGGAATAAAACTTTGTGTTAAACGTACTTGTTCCTTCGTTTTTGTATTTAAAGAATATAAAAGTGCAGATGGGACTCGTCTGTTGACAAGATATAACCAGTAAACACGCCCTTCCCCGTGATTATCTTAAACGTGCGTAGTTGCCGGAAGAACAAAATTGATTTCTCAAATTTCTATTACATTCTCCACAGTAAAATTTTAAATACCGTATACTTTAAGTCCTATCTTTACCCAAACTTACCAAAACAAAATGAAGAAAATTTTCGCTTACCAAATCCATCTTTTTTACGTTTAATAAAAATCTGAGTTTCGGGTAATTAAAAGTTTTTTTTTTTTTTTTAAAAAAAATACTTTTCACCGAAATATATACAGAATTTAACCAGAACCACAAAATAAATAAAACTTAATCATAATTAACTGAAACACTAACTTCTGAAAATGGAGTGGTGACGTAGCAATATTGTGACTGAATTGTTTTATAAACATTGTAAGATTTCACAGTAGAGGATGTAATGGAAATATAAATAAAAATCACATTATTCTCCTGACAAATACCTCCCTTTTATAGGAGTGTAGACGATCAGTGGCGTATAATAATTGAATTAACCGAAATGACATCAAGCTGCAATATAAGTGGAATGAGAAAGCGATGCTAGGGAAGGTGATCTTGTATCATCATTTCTAAACTAACCTGCTACACGGAATAGATTCAGTGTCTCACAGTTTCTTATATTAAATAATCATGCAAAAGATAATTTAGAGGAGATCTAAAGTTTGGAATTCCCTATATAAACTATCTTAATATAATTGTAACAGTAGTTTGCAAAATTAAAAACGAATCAACAAATTGAATGTCTATGGAATATTGATGGTATGGGTTTATTCGTAACAGAGCTTTTAGAAAATAAATAAATAAAAATAAAAAGTAGCTAATGGTTGACAAGATGCAATACTTCACTTTCTGTTAATAATTCGGAAATGAGTTGACAATCTTGAATGTTTATAGAAGACATCACTAACTCTCTCTTTCTCGTCAAGATTAATATTTTAATTCATTACCATATCCGAAGATAAGTATAGAGTAGTATATATGTTGAATATTGGAGGGATAAGTAGTTTCTGGTATTGCTAAAATTTTAAAGAAAAAGAAAGTACTCTTACATTCCAGTTGAGGTTCCGATCAGTATATTGTACTGTATGGCAAGGAAAAGAAATTCTGTTCGTCTGTTATATATTCCTACTAACTTCCAGGCTTAAGTTTGTGGTGGTAGACAACACTTTTATTATTATTTATGTTCGGACTCTAGAACTTTCTACAGAGTTCCTACAAGCTGGAAAGCCAGGGTAAAGAAATACTGTATTCGAGTTTCAGGGAAACAGGACATCATTTCTACAACCAACAAAACTTCAAACGTGAAAATAAACGCATACTTTAACAATCGACCATAGGTTTGCTCTGTAGGTTAAAGGAAACAAATGATTGTGAAATAATTAGTAGAATGAGAATGTGGAAGGAAACGGGGGAACCCCAAGGAACTTAAGGACACGATGTTGTCCATTACAAACTCGCGTGATAAGGAATCGAACCAATGATCAGTTCCACCAGAGGTGAGCGCTTTACTACTAAGCCATCGTGCATCTTGACAGAATTTCCAGAATAAAGAAGAGAGCAACTGCCAAATTGTAATTTTCTATATCTACCAGTGGCGTAGGGAAGGGGGAGCAGCCCCCTCCCCCCAAAGAGGTCCGAAAATGTACTTTGGTACTTTGATGTTTGTAATTTTTTAATATATTTTTATGTTTATATATTTTTTGTTTGCAATTTTTCTATATGTACCTATAACAGCACTTGCCCCTTCCCCCAAACACACATCCTGGCTACGCTAGATACCTACTCAATGCTATAGAAAAATGATAGGAACTTCGATTTGCTCAGAGAAACTAGACCTACTGAAGTGCACAAATCCAGGCTTACTGAGCAAAATCGGAAAAAATCACAGTGCTAGCAGAAATCTTTATACTGGATTTAAAGCTAGACGTTTTCTGGAACAAACAGGAACACGGCTCTCGGAACCACAAAAACTGGAATTTGTAATAAGGAAACTGTGGGTTAACCTGTATGATTCAAAATTTTTCAAAAGCTGTGATTTACAATCCTACCCATGTAGGACAAAATAGGAATGAATTCTCATTTTCCCCTCTTCTAGACTAACTAATACTTCCCACATCATTAGTGTTGACCTTACTGAAAAAGTAATAATAATAATAATAATAATAATAATAATAATAATAATAAAATCCACTCTCTACATAAGCACAAGAATCTTCCAAAAGTTATAATCAAGAGAATTCTTGCTTACACGATTTCTTGGCACCAATGGAAAGTAATACATTTGTGGAAGCTAGTAAAAATTGAGCTGTCATTAAGATCGCATGGAAAACCAGCTGGAGGCGAAGGCGACTTTTCAATTAATAAATCACTGTAGAAAATATGCATGAGAAGAAGTTATTTCACAAAGGTATATTCATTAGGCATGATAGGTGAATGGATAGTTAATGTGAAACAAATCAAGATACATTATCAAGAACACTTGTAACACGAAAGAGAAGGAAGGAAGCAGAAACAATATTTAAAGAAAGTAACAGCATTACGTATAAAGGACGTGAAGGAGTTTGGTTTATATGCTATGATATTTTCTCAATATTGAAACCAGAAGTTTAGTAGATTTTTACCATTTCCAGTTTTAGTAGAGAGATTAGAATGGAGTTAGAATATATCCTTCAGACGCTTAACTGATTGCAGGAAATCGCTTCTCTCTATATATATTACAGTTCCTACTCTATATGGATCAACGCCAAAACCGGAAGTGGTTGATTTCTGCCACTTGTGATTTGAAGATTACCTCCATCGACGAACTTGATTCCTAACTGACGACCCTCCACATCCTAGCCAAAATGGATAGTGATGCATCAAGCAAGTAGTCCGTGAAGATTGTTTGTCTTCCGAACGAACGGACAGACAGGATGGTATTAACGTGTAATTATTGAATAGTAATCGTGAAATGATTGAAATGAATTGACAAATATGATTGAATATAACTAGAATTTCCTTCTTTCTTTTTTAACCTAAGGAAACATAAACAGACAGTAGACCCTTCTGTATCCACTGGAGATTTTTGCTTGTAGGTCCTACCTAGAACGAAGAATAGCTTGATCTGTTGGTTTATGCTTTACGGAATGCGACCTACTTTGAGTGGGGGGTGGGGGTTGTAGCAGAATAAAGATTTGAAACTTGAGGACAGAAACATCTGTGAAGACAAATAAAGTATTTACCATTGGACCGAAACGTGAATTTCTCACAGGAGATCTAACCCAAATGCGTATTTATTGTGACTTACTTACTTCAAAGTAGAAAAATTAAATTAAATTAAATTTATCGCATTTCGTCCCACGGTTATGTCCTTTAAGCTAATGCAGACGGATGATTAATGAAAGTAAATGATTTATGAAATAATTGGCAGAATGATGTGAGAGGAAACGGAAGAATTCCGAGAAACTTTATGGATCCAATGTTGCCCCGTACAAACTGAGGTGACCCGAGATTGAGCCAGGGAGCTATCATACCAGAGATGAGTGCTCTCCACCACTGATCCACCCAGTAGCGTCATTTCAGATTTTGCTTGCAAGGGGGGAGGCAAAACATTTGGTGCTTCAATTAATATTTTATTTCTTCTTACAAAATTAAATTTTATCATCACCAATGATGATCTGCATTGAATAAGTGAGCGATTGTTTTCTTTTTTTTAAAAAATATTTAATTTCATATTACATTCTATTTACCTTTCCCAATTTCAAAGCGAAAATTTTAGTTTAACGTTCCCAATTATGCTCTTTGGCTAAAAGAGAGACATGATTAATGAAAGTAAAAGATTGTGAAACTAATTTTCTTGTGTTCTTCCACCCGAAATTCAAACAGCGACCACGTGCACGAAAGGCACAAGCGCTAGTAGGGCTTTCAATTCCAATCCTCACGAACAATAGAATGTCTTAATCATCCAAGAAAATTCACACTGTGCTTCATGAAATCAGTGTTTTAATTATGTTACCCTGAAATATAATCTTCAATACGTCTAGTAGAGCTGGGCCGAATTTCCTCACCTTACCTCTACATAATCGTTAATTTACTTACTATTTCACGAAAATAGAGGATTTCAAACAGCGTAATATATTTTATAAGATTAGATGAACTTTTAAAAAATATATTTCCTAAACATACTTACAAAAAAGCAGGGAGAATAAACTTAACTCTTTATTATGGATCGATTACGATTCCAAGCTGTGGAAATGACTGGGATATCTCAGAAAAATATACACCATATTGCACCAAAATCAAACATCTTCTATTATGAAACTTATATTTTGAATTCTGGGAAGGGTTTAGATTTACTCTCTAATTTCCGACCGTTTTTCAACTCAACCAGGTGTATTAAGAAGTCCCAGAAATAATGCACACTATATTGCACTAAAATCGAATATTTTTACGAAAATTGTCAAGAAACATATTTGTTTTGCACAGAAGGGAGTTTTACTCCACATTCTTGATTGATTTTAACCCCATTACGTGAAGATTGTGGATAAGACGCAAATAGGATAAACACAATACAGAGTCTGCCAGAAAAATGTATGCACTCTTTGCCATCCTGTATCAGTATACTGATTTGACAATTGTTCTGAAATTTAAGTATGTTGTAGTATGGTTTTCCGTCCAACAGATGTGGGTATTGTCAAATGTTTTCAGTTAAAATTATGTTGTAGTATGGATTTCGCTCAACAGATGTCGGTACTGTCATAATGGTTAGTGAGATAAGAAAATGGCAGGTGCACTCTTGACGTTCTTCGAGCAGCGTAAGTACGTTTTGAAGTGTTTTATCAGGTTTTGGAATGCCATCGAAGTGCAGCGTCAGTGGAGAGGGGAGTTTGGTGCTGATCCACCAACCTGCCTAACAATCAAACGCATTGTTGACAATTTTAAGGTGCATGAAACGATTTGCGAATTCACAAAGCAAGATCGGGAAGAACGCCTACAGCAACAAGCCCTGCTTCGTCGGCTCTCGTGTTGGAAAAGTTTGAAACGTCACCATAGAAGTATGCTACGCAATGTGCACAGGAGGTAGGTGTTAGCACTACAAGTGTACGACGTATTTTGAAAAAGCCAAGTGGATTTTTTTTTTCCTAAACAACATAAACACTTTTTTCTGGCAGACTCTGTATTGCTTAGATATTGAACAATGTTTCTGAAAGGAACACTAAACTAAAAATCACATCACATCACATTGAACAATGTTTACGAAAGTTATCGCGGAACATTTTTTTTTATTTTAAAGATGTCAATCATAATGAGGTTAATTCAATCTTTATCCAATCAATTATTTTTGACTGATTTTAATTTCATGTAATAGGGATGATTGGGAGTCCTCAAAAAAATATATGCCATATTACATTAAAATTGAGTCATTTTTATGAAAGTTATCAAGGAAACTTGATTTTCTTATTATTTAAATAAGGAAATTTTGAAGTTCAGTGA
Source organism: Thermobia domestica (assembly GCF_964235325.1). Classification (NCBI taxonomy): domain Eukaryota; kingdom Metazoa; phylum Arthropoda; class Insecta; order Zygentoma; family Lepismatidae; genus Thermobia; species Thermobia domestica. Next base: position 197,363,444 of record NC_137464.1, on the reverse strand, counting down.
AATTTTGAAGTGAATTTTCTCCCTTTTGCATGCTTATTCTTGACTAATTTTATTCGCAACCAATCCCATGGGATAGACGTTGCCCCATGTTTTCCCCTCATTCTAGATGCAGTTCAATCCCAAACAACAGGATTATTTCGAACGACTGGGAAATGCCACAAACAACCTTCATTAAAACTATTTGTTCTTCCCAAGCATTCGGAAAGTTCTGCAAATTTCCTGCACACTAGTGACTCTCTTGGCGTCAAGTAGAGTGCAGCGCAGCTAGCGACAACTGTTAGCCTGACTGAACTATAGCGTTTCTGGAAGATTGAATATAGTTTCGTGATGCGTTTATATTAAAGATTATGAATGTCTAAATAGTTTCGCCTAATGCTTATGCAACCCTAACTCTTACATGTTTTCAAGTTTGCATATTGGAGTTACTCATAACTGATTTGTTTTTGCATTATAAATGGGATAGGATAATCTTAGGAGAGTTATAGTGGAAAAGACAGACTAAGACAGGGACAAAAACGCCAGTTTAGTCGAATGATAGGCAGTGGATACGCCCACTTCAATTATAACTAGTGACTGTGTATTACAGAAGAAAGCGAAGTTTCTTTTTTTTTTTTTTCTTTCTTTAGTTACAATTTTCATAGTCTTATCCTTTACGAATTTCACTGCATTTTGAAAGTGAATGAGAGAAAGTAAGAGTGAGAGACAGTGGGAAAAAGAGTTCCTTTGATTAGAAGTTTAACTCATTCTCTTTCTCATTATCGACTGGTTTCAATCCAAGTAGTCGAATTGCGGGAAAGCCTCATAGAAGATATACACCATATTCTTTCCAAATCGAATTATTTTTACAAGAAAACTATCGTAGGACATTTTTTCTAATTAAATTCACTCCCTTTGCCATAACTGATTCTAAACTCAAGTATAGGGGATGAATACCTCAGAAACATATATCCCAAAGTCCACCAAAACCGAATATTTGTTTACTAAAATTATCATGGAATATGTTTTTGAATTGGAAAGATTAATCCAACCCCTTATTCTTTATAAATTTTAACTGCATCCAGGAAGAATCATTGGAAGGCCTCAAATAAAACATATGCAATATTTCGACAAAATCAAATATATATTTTTACTAAAATTATTGTGGGATTTTTTTTTTTTTTTTAAGTTTGAAGATTCACCCTTGTGACATACTTTAACTACATACAGTAGGGTGATCGAGAAGCCTATAAAGAAAGTATACGCCGTACTGAATCAAAATCGAATCATTTTTGTGAAAGTTAATTTTCTTTATTTTAATAAGGGAACTTCGAAAATTTGGAATTTTACTTACCCCCTTTTACCAGCTTATCCTTTACCGATTTCAACCGCACCAATGGGGAGGATTGGGATACCCAAAATGATTTACCGAAATCTAATACGTATACATAGTTTATACCACAAAACTGTTTTGTGTACAGGGTGTTAATGAACTATACCGACAAACTGTAAGAGGTGATTCCTCACATCAAAATAAGAGAAAAAGTTCGTATGGACATATGGCGAGAAGTGCATAGTTTCAGAGCTAGGGGCTGTCCAAAATCGCGAAAAAGCTAAATTTCAACAGGCCCTATTTCGAATTCCAGAAACTGAATGGTGGTCCTTATTAGCGTAAAGGAAGCCACGCATATACAATCCAAAAGTGCATATTTCATCAATTTTCAATAAGTGTACAGGATATTTCCTACAGCGTGTAATTCTCAGATATGCTCTGCATAGAGTTTTCAGATATACCTTGATTTCAAGGAGTGTCCAAAGTAGGCAGAAGGTAACCCTTGACAACAATGGACATCTAACGCTTCGGAGGGAAGTCGGAAGTGTTAGGAACCGGCAGCTCCATTTTTGTTTTTGTGTGTTTTCAGAATAACGTGTGATGCGATGTATTTCGTCACGGTATATTTCACGTTTTCTTTACTTATAAGCGTGAAGGAAAACATCGCAGCATGAGTTTTCCCGAGTATGAGACCGTGCTGCTAACGATCCTTAACATTTCCGACATCGAGCCAAAGGATTTCGTGTTCACTGATATCAAGACTTGTCGTTTGCCTACTTTGAACCAATCATAAAGCCAGAGCATATTTCAAAATTCGGTTGATAGCAAGGCTGGGAATTTCACCCTGCAAGGAATACTCTGTACACCTATTAAACATTAATGAAATGTGCATTTTTGGACTGCGTATGCATTACTTCCTTTCCGCTGATAAGGACCACATCTACAGTTTCTCGAATTCAAAATAGGGCCTCTTGAAATTTGGCTCTTTCGCGATTTTGGACAGCCCTAACTCTGAAATTATGCACTTTACACCACAGGTCCATATGAACATTTTCTCTTAATTTGATGTGAGGAATCACTTCGTACAGTTTGTCAGTATAGTTCATTAACACCCTGTATGTATATATGTATAATGTGTGTGTGAAAACTTGCAACATAAGGGTCCCTTATTCTTGACATACTGCACGCAACCTCCAAGAATAGGGTTAGTTTGGAAGAATGGAGAAGGCATATACAAAGTTCAACAAAACTCGAGTAAGTTTTACAAAGGTTATCATAGAACAGACATGTCGACGAACAAACAAATGCCAGTTGAGTCAAATGGGAGAAACTTGCTTGATTATCTTTTAATTTCAGTCGTAAGCTTATTTCTATATTTTATTAATGAAAGAAAAGGCTAGAACAATTTTCCTCTTGGTTGTTTCATACTGGTTTCCTCATCTTCTTATATTAGCAAAAAACAGATCTAAAACTATAATACTACTTTCTAGTTTCGTCGATGAAAGAGAAAAGTAAACCTCTGACTTTAGTGAAGACTCGAACATGGAATGACGCTAAACACTAGACCAGATATCCACCTGCTCTTTCCCAGTAATAATGTTTAAACATTGAAAGCATTTTTACATTTCTGTTGTATGTAACTGTTAGCTGTTCTCACTGCTTCTTACTGTATTTATATTATGTGCTGATTAAACTGCATTAGTAAAAGTAATATACGAGGGTAAGTCAAAAATTATGCGCAATGTAGCTATACTTTTTTACCTTGTTCATACTGACCTCTGTCCTTGTTTATTTTATTGTTATGCTGTTGTGGTCATACTATGAAAGTTTCATCCTAATTCCTCAATTAGTCTTCCATTTGTTGCAGATAGATTATGGCCACTCCATTAGAAGTTTGCATTAAAGAGGAACAACGAACAGTGATCCGGTTTTTGTTGTCGGAAAGTGTATCAGGAATTATGACTAATTTCCAGACAATGTGCCACTTCATCAATAGTCACTCGTCTGTCTGACAGAACCATGTCACGTGCACGCTCAATGTTATCATCATTTGTGCGGTGGATGGTCGTCCGGCTCCTTCTTCGTGCGTAACACTTGTGCCACCATTTTTGAATTTTTCAATCCATTCTCAGACACTCCGTTCTGGCAAGACACTGTTTCTGTATTGTGCCGAAAGTCTTTGATGGCTTGCGGCCCCTGATACATTTTCCTACCACAAAAACCGGATCACTGCTCGCTGTTCCTCTTTGGTGCAAACTTCTAATGGAGCAGCCATGATTTATCTACAAGAAAAGGAAGGCAAATGGAGGAATTAAAATCAAACTTTCATAGCATGACCACAACAGCATAACAATAAAATAAACGAGGACAGACGTCTGTGGATAATTTTTGACTTATCCTCGTATTTTATTTTACCTAGATTCACAGCTTTAAAAGTTTTAATAAGGTTAATTACATTATGAAATGAACTTCGGTTGTATGAACTGATTTCCTATGTCTTCCATTGCTACAACAAGCAATATGCTAACCCACAGAAAAACTTTTTTTTTTGTTTTTGTGAAAAAGATAATACAAATAATTTTGTTTTTACACAATATTTATTTTATCCAATAGTTCATACTACAAATATAATACAAAGTGATGAATCAGCATACTTGATTTCTTTATACAACAGCAACTATTAATTCCATATATATATAATCAATCATTTTTTTTTTTTTGTCAGACTTAAAAAAAAACAAAAAAACGGGAAAATATTTACCACCAAGGTGGAATTATAAATAATAAAAGAAACCTACATTTAAGAGAGAAGAAAGAAATATCTATAATAGTAACAATATACGGAGTCTTATCTCAAATTCATTCCATTTATTATTATTATTTAAAAAGCATCATTCAGACCTCATCAATATAAAAAGAAGCAAATCTATTTTACTTAGTATTTATATATATATTTGCATATAATATATTCATTCTCATATGTATATGATCAATAAGAAAGCACCAAGAACAGTATTTCAAAGCTTGTATTTAAAAAACACACATACCCATGTTCGTATTTGAGCTTTTTATTTCTTCTAAAATAAATACGTAATACATGCTTAAATTATTACCATGTACTATTTTTCCACTTTAAAAAAAAAAAACTAAGATATTTTCTTTTTTTTAAAAAAAAAAATTAATAAATTGCAACAACAAGCACAACGAAGCACTAGAGACGAAAAAAAAAAAATACAGCTGTTTTTGCGGGAGGGTTTGCTTATTGAAACTACCACCCACGATGAAAAGATTAAATGCAGTATCTGGTAAAATACCTCCTCACCCATCCCTACCATTGTATGTATAATTTTATTTTGTAATTTAATATATTGTTCTTATTTCTTTTTTCTTTAAATCTACAACTACTAAACAACCAGCATTCAATGATATATATAGGATTACCATGCATAGTATACCTCATTACTTTTGAAACATTTACAACTGGATTTTTAATATATACTTATATAGTGTATTTGTTTTTATATTACACATTTAATATACAGTATACACTATGTTATTATAGATTGAAACCAATGATAAAATTGTTTTTATATAAACAGAAACATTTGGATCAATAACAGTAGTGTAAGATAACTAAAAAACACAAGCATACAGTACAATATTCTTCTGTGAAACATCTGAACCGTAATATTTACTCTTGATACTGGTAATGATAACAATGAGATAGTTAAAGCATAATTAGTTGATACAGATCTTACTTATGACGTCAAATTCTATGTATACTTTTACACATACATACATCCAGGTGTTTTACAGATCGAAATTATGTTGGTAACAATATATGGGGGCGGGATTTCAAAAATGCAAACAGGATCTATCTAGTGCGTTCTTGCAAGTGCGGCGTACATGTAGATTAATATGCATACTAGTAGCACAGATCACATTGTTACAAAATTCAAACTGAAAACCGTTAAAACTTTATGTTTTATAGATATTATTTAAAAAAAAAATCTTTAAGTACAAAGTCAAGGGCAAATTTTGGAGACGAATGAGTGTATATCCATCAAAAAATAACTTATTGTTGCCATATAAATAACAGTTTTTCTCGTATATAAATATATAAAAGGAAAGCAGGATGTGTGCAGCACCTTTGCACAAGCATTTTGTAACACGTTAAGTTTTTACATTGAAGCTCCATAATACAGACAAATAGACTTGGCAGTATTATGCTTTTTCAAATATCCTTGAATCAGATCGAAGAAAATGGAAAATTCCACAATAGCACATAGAAACGTATATTCTACATATACAGTACATCTCGTAGTCACAATGAGTGTACTTACTTTTTTTTTTCGCAATTTGAGAAGTGAAGCACATTCTGGAAATCTCAGCAAATATTTTACAATATTTACTTTTATTCTTGTAAAGCAAAAAAAATAACCAGACACAATTAATCATGGCGTTAACACATAGGTCTATCATTCATTGTTGTATACACAATAACGTTCTATTCTTTATGAGATTTCTTCATATAATATTCTCTCTCTCTTATATATATATATTTATATTTATAATATGTATAAATGTTTTCTTTTTTAATGTTAACATTATCACACGCACTCACACCCAATTCACGACATTCTCATTCCTAATACTCCCACTTGGTGGCGTTCTCGTAGTCGCTGTCGCCCAATCTGAAGACGCCATTTTTATTAGCAACAAGATAATCACCACTAGTGCTCTTGATGCAAATCCTTGTTGGCTCTCGAAGTTCTATAAAGAATCCCTCAGGGACATCAGAATCAGCAGTAACTCCCTCGCCATATACATGCCAATACTTTCCATTTTGGCCTGTAAAAAGAACAATATACAATATTAATCTTTAGTGAACGAATTTAAGGAACACATTATTGTCACTAGGGTTATTAATGGTAACGGAACCGTTAAGAGTAAATAATTTCTATTTGGTTTCGGTTACTGGAACTAATTGTTCCAAAGAAAGAAAACTAATAAAATTCGAGCGCAGAATGGATTTTTTTTTTTTCAATAATTTTAAAGTTTCAGACCGTACTGAAGCCAATCTTCCGAGAAAATCGGTTATGAGCCGGAACTGCAATTAATTTTTTGAGAAAAACGGTTCAGAAGTTAAAACTAATCTTGAAGAGGAAGCGGAATTAGAGAGGAGAGAGAGACCGCTGTAGATGGTTTCCTCTAGTTATCATTCCACAGTTCGTCAACATCTTTTTGCAGCATTTTGCGATCTAGAGCTGACAATATTAAAATGTATCTCGCTTCTCTTCCGAAACACAGTGAATAAGGTTTTTGGTTTTGGGAACAAAACCGATATTCGAAATGTGTTTAGATTCTCTTCCCGAAGCACGGCAAATTATAGTTTACGGTTCCGTGAGTGGAACCGGCATGCAGAAATTTCGATTCTCTTCCTGAAGCACGCCTAATTACGGTTTTCGATCCCATGAGCGCAAGCGGTATTCAGAAATTGATTTCGATTCTCTTCCGGATGCACACTGAACTAAAGCTTTATATTTAGTTTCCGTGATCGTTACCAAAACATTTCCCGTTTCGTTAGCGTTAACAACCCTAATATTTAGTTCTCACCTATATGTATCTTTCGTAACAAATTTATTGCAAACCGTCATCTGTGATTGTATTTCCAAGAATACTCGTTCCTTATCCTCGGGGAGCGACAATTTATAAATTTATATTCTCGTATTCCAATAATTCCATTCATATTCCTTAAAAATATACTTAATCTTACCATAAATATTTCCCAACTTTTGAGGATGGCTGTACTTCCGCCCATACAAGCGAGCGACATCAGAGCGGTATCGTGAAGCGTGAGTCATTGCTGAATAAGCTGAACAAGTGTAAAGGTGTCATTTGTAAGTGTTCAAGATGGAATCGGGCGAGTATGAAAATCGTGTGGCCGTGATAGTGTTGCATAAGGTAGGCAAATAACCAGAGAAGATTTCCAAAACCCACCAGAAGCTGCAAATTAGTAAAAATTCGTTTACCGCTCTATCCAGCGCTTTGTTGAGACTGGGACTGTGAAAGATCGACTGCAGTCAGGAAGACCATGCACAGTACGAATAGGGTAACCATAATTTTAACAGCCAAACACGAGACAACTTAAAAAAAAAAAAGCCAAGCTACCAACATCTCTCGCCATGCCTGTGGTTTGGATTTGTTATTTAAAAATATGAAATCTTTTAGTTTTACGTCCCACGGTTATGCCGGTTAGGCTAAAGGAGACGGTGATGATGAGTGATGAATGAAATGGTGGAATGAAGAAAGTGGGAGGAAACGGGAGAACCCCCACGCACGCGGTGTTTATCCACCACAAAGTTCACTTGGTGGGGGCTGGGATCAAACCCGGGACCCCAAGCACAAGAGGTGACGCTCTACCACTGAGCCACCGCGGCCCGATTTGTTATTTAGTTCTTTCACTTGCATAAAACGGGACGAATACTACTCTTTTCCATCTACTGACGGGACAATCAGGACACGCCCCAAAGACGGGACTGTCCTGGTCAAAACGGACAAACAGTCGCCCTAAGTACGAACAACGGAATTTGTGAAAGCCGTGGCGGCGCGTGTCCGACGAATTCCAATTAGGAAACAGTCAGTTATGGCTCGTGAGCTAAAGATATGGAAAATGTCTATGTCTTGCACGTTCAGCAGCGAACCGAGACTCTATGCTTACAAATAACGCAAAAGACATCTCCTAAGAATTGAACTGAAGTGCCAGAGGCTCCTAAAAGTAAAGTGTTTAGTTAAGCGTTACGCAGCAAATGAGCACCGTCGAATTCTTCTTTTCACTGAGGAAAAGGTTTTCAGTGTTGTGGAAACTTTCAATGTCCAAAACGACAGCATATATATGCCACATCCTCTCGAGAAGCTGGTGAAAAGGCTTTAAGAATTCAGAGGGATCAGCATCCTGTCTCAGTCATGGTGTGGTGGGGTGTGAGCTACGAGGGTACAACGGAGTTCCATCTCTATGAAAAAGGGATTAAAATTTCAGCCAAAGTGTATCAAGAGAGAGGGTTCGAGAGACTAGTCAAGAATTTCACCAACATCCTCTTCCATGGACAGAATTGGAGCTTCCAGCAGGACTCAGCCCCAGTATACCATGCACGGACAACCAAGCTGGAGGCAAATGTTGCAGACTACATTCCACTCCAGATTGGCCTTCTGCAAGTCCAGACCTAAACCCTTTGGACTACAAATTGAGGTCCAAGCTTCAGAAGATGGCTTGCAAGAAGAGACATCCCAATATTGAAAGTTTAAAGCGGTCTCTTCGGAAGACAGGTGCAAATTTTCTAGTTTGAGTGACCACAAAGATTTAAGGACTGCGTGCATGCTAATGGTTACTATTTTGAATAACTGTGATTTTGGTTCATAATGCATCCATGTAACTCATGTTGTTGGGATATTAAAATATCTCTAACCATTTCGTGTCAATGACTTAAAACTTTGGGACAGTATTTATGCTAAGACTAGGTATAGCATTTTGTGAAATACCAATAAACTTGGAAGAGAGCAAGAAGTGTACCATATAGAGAAAATTCACAAATAATCAACCTAATTTGTTTCATAGTAACTGATAAGAGGTTTATTTACCAAATTAGTACTTTTAGGTGCACTTAACTACATAATCCATTTATATACACTTACATTTCTTTATATACTAAACTTATTATTGATTAAACAAGCTTGAAGCTTTATTGAATAAAATTCAGCATAACATTAGTGCAATCACTGAATAAATAATCAGCATATATATATATATAAACTATTGAGCTTGATTCTTAGATTTACACATTACATGTTTAGTTTCCTTTCAAGCTTATTCTAATAATTTTATTTGACAAGAAGTTACACTTTTAAAAATTAACAGTGAAGTAATATTGGAATAATAAAAATAAATTTAAAAGAAATATAAATCCAACTCGTTACTGACAAAGAATGAGAACAACAAGTAGTATTCCTCGAAATATATCGAAGATTATAGTTTACAATAAATACGCCACGAGAGAACATATGGATGAGTACTTACCTCATATTTAATCCAGAGGCATTATCCTACTTACATGCAACTATACACCGCAATATGTATAATACAACTAACAATTAAACTAGAGTCTACTGAAATCTTTGTTGTGATTATATACATGTAACTTTTAGCACAACAGTACACCTAACTCCATAGGATAATTTCTTAACAGCTAGCTTTAAGTATCTGTTATTCACTTTGTACCATGTAATATTAGTAGAAAATAATTTAAAACATATACATAACACTGTGGCTTTTTGCTTAAGAAAGTTCGCGAGTTCGAATTCATTGAGACTCCAGAGCAGCCCCTTCCCACTCCAAGTTGTTCCTACTTTTTGTTCTTCTCTTTCCTTTCCTTTTCTTTTTTCCCTTCCTTCGAAGTTGCATTGTATCTAAGAATCTGTTTCTTATACCCGAAAATGGCAATTTCACTGGATTTCATTCAAAGCATTAGGAAACCGAAAAATGAAGCGCAAAGAAATTAGTTATAAAATTACAAGTGTGAAAGGAGGAAGGATTTTTTTTTAGATGTTTTTCAGCAGGTGCCCGATTACTATAGCACTTGCACCTCATGGAATATTTGAATCGATATTACTCTTACATTATATAAGTAACAAAAATTCAAATTTAAGAATTGATAATAATTTGTTATATCTCATTAACGATAGTGTGTACCGTCATCTTGCTGGTGTTATAATGAAAGGATTGATGGGATACATTTTAGTAATAGTTTCAACTTAATAAGCGGCACGGTTCTCATACCATAATTTTAAAAAATAGTTATTCTCGAAAACTACACATGAGGATTTAGCGTGAACAATGCTATTTTGTTTAGCTCGATGAGATATATTGATTGATATGTCTTATTTTCAGACATATGTTTCATTATACTTTAATAATATTGAACAATTACTCGATTTTCACATTTTCTCCAGCTTTTACGCCATTGATTAGCTTTCTGAAAACTAGAAGCGACGATATGTAGCCTATATCATTGCTGAGATTCCAATGATGACATTACTGGAAGTTTCAAACTTCTTTAGTGGTTTTTGAATTAAATAAAACCATTCTTACATACACTTTCTATTCTATTATACTAATATGACCGTACATAATAAAATAATACATATTTTCGTACGGTATCTTGATATTTCGGTTTCGTTTACACTTCAGTATTCAGATTGGCAAAAATTTCAATTTAAGTAATTACACGTGCCATTTTTCTTTTTTCCTCCAAAATGTCTGTAAACCCAAATCAAATATATATATATATATATATATATATATATATATATATATATATATATATATATATATATATATATATATATATATATATATATATATATATATATACATATATATTACAAGAACATAGTCCTACAACTCCAAAAGCACGAAACAAGGGGCCATGTCCATGCTAGTTCTAAGTTGTAAGAACGTATCCCAACTCTCAGTACTCTATTTCGTAAGTCTCAAGTTCTATTTTCTCTTACGATTAAAAGATATTTAGTAAATTTTGTTTGAATGACTCTTAATCATCATCTCACACTGTTGCGACATATTATTAACATACCAAAAGTGAGAGGCACGTACATATCTGAGCTAATATGGGCAATTACTGAGGAAGGCTAGCAACTGCAGAGGGAAATATATTTCTTAGAAATTTCTGTCATCATCATTAATTCACCAAAATTGTTTTCAGACAAAATGATTTCCGCCAAAACAAAAATCTTTGAGTTTTACGTCCCACTGTTATGCCGGTTAGGCTAAAGGAGACGGTGATGATGAGTAATGAATGAAACGGTGGAATGAAGAAAGTGGGAGGAAACGGGAGAACCCCGAGAAAACCCATGCACACGGTGTTTGTCCACCACAAAGTTCACTTGGCAGGGGCTGGGATCGAACCCGGGACCCCTAGCACCAGAGGTGAACGCTCTACCACTGAGCCACCGCGGCCCTTCCGCGAAAACAATTTTGATCGTACTGTATACCTATCAATAACAGTTTCTCCATCTAAGTAACGAAGCGGTACGTTGACCTATTATAATTGGCTGCATATTTGCAAAGTCATGAGGATAAATTTTTGTTTAACTGTTCTGCCTGAAAATAGGTTCTAGCCACTTACCGTAAGATAGATAAATTCAGCCACTAAAATCTCCAAACAGAAAGGTAGGATATTAAATTCGTTTCTTAATAGTTCAAGAAGACACATGACAAACTAGCAATATGGGAGTTGGTGTGGGTAGATTGAGAATCACGATTAGGGATATCAGGTACACACGGAAAGAGTAAGTCAACTGATATTCTTCTGACATTAAGTTACTTTGCCTTCTTCAAGTATGAAGCTTTAGATGGGAATTACTATCCTATTGTTCCGTAAGTTGAGCAATTCTCTTTTGAGTCAAGTAGCCAACATATGTTGGTTGCACTGTATTTATTTCAAAATTCAAAGTAGTATTATTGCATTATTAGTCCCCGCCTAAGGGACATGTGGATGCATCAGGATTGTGCTATCAGTCGTAGTCCAGTAGTGTCAATGACAACCTTTCAACGACACCTCCCGGGACGCCTAATCCCGCGATCTAACTCCACCGAATTATTTCCTGTGAGCTTGTCTAAAGAAGAAGGTGTACACCACAAACTTCACTGCTATCACTGAACTGAAGGACAGTATCCTAAGGAAGACATCAGTCATCCCTGCCGAAAATCTGCACCAAACTATGCTGAACACAATTGTTAGAGCAAAGAATGTTCTCGGCAAGGTGGCGCCCATCTAAGGGATGTAATCTTCAAACACTGAACACAGTGCAAAAACTCCCTTCCTTTGGCAATGTGTTCCACATAGTTGGTAACAAATGCTGTGTTCAACACGCTCCACAAATGCATTTTAAATGTGTCTCATTAATATTATCTATCTATCTATCTATCTATCTATCTATCTATCTATATATATATATATATATATATATATATATATATATATATATCTATATATATCTATATCTATATATATCTATATCTATATCTATATATATATATATATATATATATATATATATATATATATATATATATATATATATATATATATATTTTGTGTGTGTGCGTAATGGTTCTAAAAACAGTTTAATTTTCAATTTTACAACTTGCACCTAAGAAGCTTCATGTGAGTGAGTTCACTTGTTAAGAAATATCACAGTGACAAACAATTTAGCAGAACTCTAAGACGCAATAAATAAGGCATATACACACTACCACTTTTGAAAAGGTATTAAAAATGCATAAATTATAAATTCCGTTAAATAAATATCTTAGCTTGAAAGTAATGTTTTTAAAATAACTTCTTTTTTAAACATAGTATCTACGAGGGATATTTATACTGATAAATTATTCCAAATACTCTCCTGTAAAATACATATCTTATTCCATATATCTTACCTTTGAAGAACACTACTCCTTTCTCACTTCGTTCCACTTGAATTGTTTCGTATGTAGCTTTGTTACACTCCAATTTATTTGAAGATCCACTTTTGTAGCCCACAAAACCTTGTTCGCATTTTAATACCAGAATCGGCCTGCAAATAGGCAAAAGTTGTTAGTAATTTCTCAAATATAAAGAAAGACTAATTCTAATGTGTCAGCTATTTAATGTTCAATACACAGTAAGTTTTTTTTTTCCCACAAAATAGAACTATGGATACGAGATACATAATAGGTAGTATAATAAAGGAGTAAAAATTTTAGGAATGACCCCCCCCCCCAAAAAAAAAATGGATCAAAAGATTGTGATCTGACCAATAATTAAAAATTTTGTGATCCCTGATCCAAAAACTAAACAACCTCTAAATCCAGTTTTCGTATTTTTTACGGAATAAGCACATTATACTGAGTTACGTGATAGTTTGGGTTTGGCTATACTATATGTAGTTCTCTAGATATAAGGCCTACGAGAAATGTTTTGCCTGAAATATATTGGATCTTTTGACGATTTAAAAAAAAAATAAAAAAAAAAACTGCATCAAGTATACAAAAAGTGAGGTTCCCACAGATTTTGTAAATTGTTTTCTCTGACTTTCCCTAATTTTTTTTTTTTTTTTTTTGGTGAACAAATATTTTATATTACATATATATATATATATATATATATATATATATATATATATATATATATATATATATATATATATATATATATATATATATATATATATATATATATATATATAATAGTTGCATGGTCTAACTACACATGTTATTATTAGATCCTGATAAAATTTATATGGAACCTGCTAGAAAGAATACTCTTTGCAACTAAAGAATAATCAAAATCAGTACCTGTGTTGAAGTTACGCATACGCATGCACACAATGAAGGCGGTTAATTACGATATTAACACTACTAACCGTTGAGGAGCATAATGGTCTGGCTCTAATGACTATCATCAGATCCTAATGAAATATGAAAGAACCGCGATTGAAGGGCATGGCGGGAAACAATGTTCAAAACATCTTGAACTGTTTCCACAATTCACCTTACGTGAGTGTTATCACCGTTCTTTTGCAACCAACTCACTAGTATTTTTAACATGACGGTTGTCATTGTTTTCCCTCATACCCTTCGACTATGATATGAACATTGTCAGCCGTTGAGGAGTATCATGGTCTAACTCCAAAGACTGTGGTTAGATCTTTATCAAATTTATGTGGAACCACCAAACAATAATATTTCAAACAAAGGGAGAATGATTAAAATCGGTGCACCTGTGTCGAATATGCGCATATTAAGGTCGTTTAAGTACGGTTTTCACACTGCACCGTTGAGGTGTTTAATGGTCTAGATCCAAAGATTACCATATCTTTAAATTTGTATGAGCCCACCGGGAAGGTAAGCTCGGAGGTTCAAACAAACAAAAAATCAAATCGCTGAATCTATCTCAAAGTTATACGTGAATATATACACGGATCGAAGTGAGAACTACCCCCTTTTTTTGAAATCGGTTGAACAGACATATCTATGTCAGTTCAGACGATCAGAGACGCCACACACTGTCTAATCTAAGGGATTCAAGATGGTTTTGCTCAACTGATTTCAGAGTTAAGAACCTAACCACAAATTATGGCACAGTACACTTTAATGTATCTGTAAACTATTATTCGTTGTTGCATGATCTCTAAATTCCAAATAACCTTATTATTTGAAATGTGCCTTAATTGTCGCCTAAAATTTTCAACAACTTCCCTGACTTTCCCCGAAAAAAAAATTGCAATACAAGTTCATCTAGTGCTTTAGTAAGAGGGTCTTTTTTTTTTTTTTTCGATATCTTTTACGTCTTCTATTCATTTAATGTTTTAGTTCACTGTATATTAGTATGTTAGTTTAATATTTTTGTAATGATCGTATACAATACAGAAACTGCATACCCTTTGGCATGGGAGACCCGGGTTCGATTCCCGGCGGGAGCTCATGTGGTTCGGATTCCACGTTAATCAGTAGGTCAAAGTCTTATATAGCCTCGCTGCTGAACGGGATGTTAAACTTAAAATCAACAACAAACTGCAAACATTTTTGAGTCTCTTTTATGCTATCGAATATTTCTTAAGGTTTGCGTAGCATCGTAAAATATTCTTTGAAAGCATGACATAGGTGAGTAGATTTCCAATTTTTATTTATAGATGTATATATGTCAATATTGTCAAATATGAAACTGGCAATTTCAAAGTCCTACTTATTCTAGGTGCATGCCTGTACCATTAGCACATGATATTCCATTAGATTATTGGTTGAAGCTCAATTTCGGTGTTGACTCAGCACTGTGAGTGTTGTTGATCAAACTAGGATATTAATATTAAATTGTAATAAGGCCTAACTATCTGCAGTTAATCAATTAGGCTTATTTGGTAATATAAGCAATCAACAAGAAACCTTAGTATTTGTCGAATACTTTATTCAATAGTTCTCCTAACTCCTTAAACAACATATTAAGGTTTCCTTAAACATACTTATTCCGTAACGACCCTCCCACAATGGTAATAAGTATTCTCACCTATAATACTTTAAGTAACTAAACGTCCTTCAAAATGAACTACACATTTCAACAATTAAACTGTTTCATGGTTGTTTATTACTATTTGCAAAATTTCCGCCAATACCTTATTCATTATCTAAATACCCTAATAGTAAGACAATTGGAGAGCCACTTGAATTATAAGGTAGCGGTCTCTGGTGGTTTAATAAGTCAGATATAACGGCGATGGAAGCTGAAGTACTTCCTATAATTCAGTTCCTCATTACTTGTTTAACGTTCTATTAAAATTTCTTACATATAATGAATACTATATGTAACTTGAAGGGTTGTTCAAAATTCAAGTTTACCCAGTAGATGTACCAGGACTTGCAAATTTAGTAATTTCTTGCAAATTTACTACATAAATATAATGTTAAAAATCCTATTGACTTATCACATCCTCATTTTTGTCACGGAATTATTTTACTTCGCCCAGTTTTGTTTGATTCTAAATCCCACCTTTCAATCTAAGACATATAAACAATAGTCTGTGACATTTTATAAAATAATTTTGTAGCACTGTAAGAACTACAGCTGATAAAATGTTAATCAAAATTAAATTTTCAGAAATGTCTTTCTAATAATTTGAGAATTTTATAATCAGGGAAGAGTGAATATCAGTTCAGTATTATATTGAATCTACTTCATATGGACACCATACCTTGTTTAATTAAATTACACTCAATATGAGATCTATATTATATATTTTGTACATATATGAAATCGATCTTTTGCATTAACTTGAAATAAGTGCTGGCATGAGACAAGAAAAAAGTATGTCTTCTATGTTTGTGATGAATATATCGATTTTCAAATGTTACTTTTGGAGAGAGAGAGAGAGAGAAAGGAAACTAACATTTACTACCGAAAATGCTATAATTTTGAATGTTTACTTACCTATTAATAAGATAGAAGAAATATTTGCAATTCTCATCCACAGAATCACAATTAGCATACAAATGGCCTGATCGTTTAGTTCCAATGTACTTTCCGTTGTTGGCTCGGAAAGACACAGATCCATCACTCTGCCACACTAGGTCAAACAAAGCGTTGGAAGACCTACAACGAGAAGTTAAGCTATAGTTACACACAAAGAAAGAATAATATCTCTTCTAACAAACAAACAATACGCTACTACAGTTTTAGATACTTTGCCTCTGAAACAGTGCCATTATAAACCATTCAAAAAGTTCAGAAATAATTATATTTTAGATGTTTTTATATAATTTTGCAGAGAAAAATTGACATTTTCGCAACAGCTGACCTATATAATCTATATTTGCCATTGTTATTAGAAACCACCTGGTTCGTGCATTTGGTGTAATTTGCAATTGTATACTTCACCTAAGCAAGCAAGAGATAGGATGGCACTTGAATAAAGTCCCGGAAATATGATAACAAGAAACAGCATACTACGCTAAGTTCTTACGGCGGAAAATGAAATAAATAAATAAATAAATAAATAAATAACTTGTAACAGGTTCTTCGAAATTAACAGACCGGTTTAAGTCGAGTTTCAGTCATTTAAATGAATAGTCATGCGATTTATTTATAATAATAGGTTTCAGATACAGCACTAGGCCATTTTACACTGAAACAATTAACATTTTGAAAACAACAATTGAATAACAAACCGTATCTGCCTGTTTTCTGATTGTTTAAGAGATAATGAGTTTATTTAAGGAAAATGTGTGATATGGCAAGTTACTGGATGAAAATGAAACACTTTTTTTTTTTAAATCTATTTATCAAAATCATTATTCGTCACTTCAATACTAGAAGGAAGTCCGAAAGGGAGATGATTTGCGTTTTTAAAATTATAATTCTGTATATTTGTGTGTGTAACATCTCTTCATACTTAGCAAATAAATGCTCTAAAACATGCTGATTTTTCTGAGTACGTTTTGTTTAGTTCTGCGGATGATACTACCATATCACAAATCTGTCGTATTAATTTTATGTTCAGTGAACAAAAAATTCAATTCATTGGACACTTCTTCCGAAAATAATACAATGTATTGAGACTTCCCGTGCCACTACTGTACTTCAAAACAAATGATCCTTTGTGACTGATTGGTTTTTCAACTATAGAAATAAGTCAATTGCTGCAAACAAAAAGGTATTTAGCTATTTAGCTATTTCAGTATAGTCTAGTTTAGAAAGCATTTCTGCTTATGTACTTTTTCTATTGATCTGCATTAATCGAATGTATATATGTTACAATGGGGCACAAACTAGCATATGCTAATAATTTTCCGAATCAAGGTATTCTATCAAGTTAAGTAAAAGATAGTCTCGGATAGCATGCTGTAATTACGGGTCGTAATGGAAGAAATCAAGACTTTCTCTGCCTTTCGAGGCTTGAAGAAAAAGAGACAGAAATTCATGACTGTTTTCTGTTTTCAGTTCTACTCTTGAATAATGGTAAGTAATTATATTAACAATGCAACTAAACTAAAGCTCCGCATTATAAACTGCATATTACGAATTCGAAACAGCACAAGATATGCTTTACAGAGAAAATTTGAAGAAAAAAAGGTCAGTAAGCAAATAGTTTTGACTAAATAAGCTTTTTAAGGTTTTAAAAATTTGTATAATGATGGTTATTAACAATTTCATATAGATAAATAAATAAAATGGTTAAAATTTCGTATTTAAAATTATTTTTATCATCTTTAACCCCACAATCATTTCACAGATTTTACTGTCAGTATATAGACGTGTTCCCTGATGACTGCAGCGAAACGAGCCAATAAAACGATTGTTGGAATTAAAGTAATGTAATAAGCATGATGATAAAACTCAATGCCTAATTTGAAATGCATACTAATGAAAGGAAGAAACAAATTATTATTTCTTATTTTACACACCAAATACTTTTTATAGGTGCGAATTCTAACGCAAATTGTGAAAAAGTGACTGAGAAAAAGTGACTAACTGGACAGGGACACCCGGTCTCCCCATTCCACTTTCTAGAACAGCCACCCACTCTCGAGCTCTCGAGCTCGGTGCTCTCATCGCGGTGGTCTGTAGCCCGAGGTCAGTGGTCCAAGGTGAGAGCATCGAGCTCGAGTGGGTGACGTAGTGGTTAAGACATCGGCACAGTATGCCGAAGGTTCCGGGTTCGAGTCTCGGTCCCGTCAGTCACTTTTTTTTTTACAATTTGCCTTGATTTGAAATGGTTGATACGTTACAAATTAGAAGAACTCTCTTAGTTTAAACAGAGACAATGACAATGAACGGAATCAAGGTAAGATAATTAAGAAAAAGAGTTTATCAGGACAAAAGAAAGAAAAACAAAGCTATTTACGCGTACAACACCCATGATTTAAGTTTAGAGTTAAGGTGACAAAATACGTATTCCACAGCACTTTCTTCAACTAATATATTACAAAACGAAAATAAAAGTAAGAATATTGACATATTTAACTGGTTAACAATTTACTACGATTATCTAGTCTAGGATGTAAAATTAATCCTCGTACGCTACATATGTTAAAACATGGATGCAATCTTAAAGATTAACTATATCAATAATACTACGATAGTTTCAACATATAATTTCACTTATTTTATAAACAAACGGTAGCCTGTTCATCCTTGGAATTTAGAAATGCTGATCATATTTTCCAATGAATTCGTACACGTGTTACGGCTATAACGCAATACAAATAAAAAAATATGGAAAATATATATTCTAAAATTAGCTTGGAATAAAACCCTGACGTTTTTACTTTCGTTGTAAGTAAATATAACGATAAAACCTTTAATTATTATAACGTTGAGCTTCAACTTCTGTGCATGAGCAGCAATGCATGCAACTAACGTAGAATAACATATCAAGTGATTTGAAACAAGTGTTTCTCGAACTGTGCGTACTAAAACAAAAACGGTAAAGCCCTGATGAATTATTTGAACATTACTTATTTAAAATCACACTAATACAAACTGAACTGAACCAAACTGAATATTGATTAGCACGATTCAACTTACAGGTATTTTTTATATTTTACGGAAAACTGAGGCGGAAAATGGTGAATTTTAGAATAGAATTCAGCTACTTTTAATTGATAAAATGAATCCAAGAACTTTAACAAGTTTCAAAGTATCACACAATTACTATTATGTTTAAGGAACTTTAATATCATGCTTATTTGACAGCTCATCTTCCTAAAATTTCATTAAAATTACTACCAATATCGGAGGAACATGTATTATAATTTTTATCGTCCGGTATGTATTGTGATAAACAAAATGTCTGTTTACTTACATAGTTTCCACTTTCTCATATTATATGGGGATTGTTACATAAATACTAAGCCTAACCCAGAAATATTAGAACTAGACACGTATTACTTTTAGGCTGTATTTATTGAACCTTCCTATAATGTCATACCAAATGTGGTATTAATATAGACTTTTATTCTGTAGTTACAGGTTCAGAAAGACAGAAGAGTGAGCAAAGTGTGACCAAATGGAGAAACTGAAGGCGAGAGCTGTTATTGAATATCTCCACAAGAACGTTTAAAACTGCAGGGAATCCACGCCGACATGGCTGCTACTTTAGGTGATATTGCCTCTTCATATACCACAGTGAAGAAATGGACAGCCGAATTTAAGAGGGGGAGAACCTCCACTGAAGGTGTCGCTCAATCAGAAAGGCCCGTGGAAGCACTAACTCAGGAAAACATTAACAAAGTGCATGAAATCATTATGAGTGATCGGGAAATGACCATAGGCAGACTGCTGAGACAGTGGACTTGGCTGCTGCAAGCGTTGACCGAATTATCACCCAGCATTTGGGAATGAGCAAGGTTTCCGCGAAATGGGTGGCAAAACTTTCTACATCCAATCAAGCTCACCAGACGCAACATTTCAAGGGGCAATCTTCATCTCTTCCGGACAAATTCAGATTTCTTTCGCACTCGATTCATAACAGTAGATAAGATCTGTATCCATCATTACCAACCAGAGTCTAAACAAAGTTCCAAGCAGTGTAAACGCCCTTCGTTCCCCTCTCCGAAGAAGGCCAAGTCTGTAGCCATCACTTTGCCAGCTGAGGACACTGTTTTCTGGGATTCGGAAGGGATAGTAATGGTGGACTATCTTCTAAAAGTGCTAACAGTAACTGGAGAGTACTATGCAGGTCTTCTACGACAGCTGTTAATAATATTCGGTAGAAGTGTGGTGAGAAACTGACAGCAGGTGTGCTTCTCCATCAAGACATTGTCCCTAGCTATAAGTCAATCATTGCAATAGCAGAAATTCACGATTGTGGCTATGGATTGGTCCCCCTGACCCATATTATTCGCCTGATTTGGCACCTTCTGATTTTCATCTCTCTTCAAAGCTCAAAAAGAAGTTTGAAGGAACTCATTTTGAGACTGATGAGGACGTCATGCACGCTGTAGATGAAATTTTACACGCCCTCGACAAAGTCATTTTTTAACAGCCGAATTAACGCACCTGAACATCGATAGACAAATTGTGTTGACTTGTCAGAGGACTATGTTGAGAAGTAAAACCATCCATAAACTCTCTGTTGCTCCGTTCGTAAGTACGTTTAAAATTTTGTAACAACCCTCATGTATACACACACATTTGAATTAAGGAGAAATTGAGTAAAAATTAAAAGTTAAAAAAAAAGACAATATTAACGAGTCTACTTCCAGTCAAATATACAAGTGTGTGATAAAATGTAATATATATTCGTTAATCAAAAAGAGTAAAAGTTGTTTTACAGTTTAATTTCTTTTGTTTCACACCACTGTATAAAAGACAGCTCAACCCGTATTAGAACAGTGCTTGCCACATTTCAACCACATTAAATGAATATTAAGAAAACAGGTGGAAAATAGACATAAATGATTTCTGCACAGATAAATGGCATTTGACAATGTTATTTTTTCCTTAAACTGGGGCGTTTCTTATTTTCTGATATTTAGACGCTGCTAACAAGGTAGAGAGCAGTGTGAATGCTCTAAGGGTTTCCTTGAATTGAGAATTTCTTATTTTTAAATCATTTATATTCAAGTTCAAATGTACAAGATGCGCACATATCGCTAGCATACGCAGGCGAGGTACATAGAGTTTCAGTTTACTTTTGAGAAGATCGAGAAGTGAGGAATAACATAAGGCAAGATCTCAAAGGAAGTGGGTAATAATAATAATAATAATAACAATAATAATAATAATAATAATAATAATAACAATAATAATAATAATAATAATCGTGTCAACTGGATTGCTAAAAGGTAAGATGATCCAACGAACCTTAAGTGTATCTTAGTCCATAGTATGAATTGATTTTAGACATTATGCTATTATTATTATTAATGTAATCAAATCCATGATCAAAAATAAAAAAAAGGTCTTTGATCCTTACGGTTCTGGATTTTATACTCGATGAACGCACTATTTTTTGATACCAGCAATCGCGAGAAAATTGGGGAAATATGTATATTAAGAAGTAGCAGCAGTTTAAAAACGGATGTACTGACGATTAGAAATGTATGAGCTAACCACACATCACCTAACCAAAAACAAAAATCGGCCAGCTACAACCTTCCTTGGGTTGTAGTGTCAGATTGTTGTTCGTCTTATTGTATATACGTATAAGCTCTCCTGATGAAGTTATCTGTAAAATCACAGAATACACAATGTGATAGTCTGAGTACACTGCATCAGTTTTTAATATATCGAGCCAATAAAAAGAAAATAATTTACTGATGCAGGGTTTACTCTAAATTTCGGAAATTTTAAGGAGATTTTTCAAAAAAAAAAATTATGTTCTAAAATTTCAAGAAAATGTGTGCCGCGTTTTAAAGAGAAATTAATATTGAATTAATAACTAAAGAACCTTGTACAAAATATTGCTGTAGTTTTCTGCTAGAGCCCACCGCTTCTAAAATTTACGTTCAATTTTGTAGAGTTAATAAGAATCAGGCTTTTATTCATTCTATGGTTGAATACATTTCTAATGAAAATGATAGGCAACACAAGTTTGTTATTTCGAAGGTTTTTCTTTAACTAAAATAGTATAATAATATCGCTTCACAGAATCGAATTTGAACAATTTTAAGAGAAACATTCAATCTTCTTTATATGTATTCTGACCTTTATTCGTAGGCATCCACTAGAAGACAATACCCAATATAAAGTCAATTTATAAAATGAAATCTGTTACATTTCATTTAAACTTAGTTATACTCTGAAATTTAGTATCTCCATCAGCAACTCACCTTTTGTCACCAACTGCTTGAATACCTCCGGCTGTTTCCAGGGTCCAATATTTGTCCTGCATGGTCCTGATATACCAGCGTTTTGTTGATTGGTCAAATTCAAGTTGGAATGTCTCATGATCTGATATTTCATCCTGGTTAGCAGTGACATCAACACCTATAATAAATCAAACAAAATAGACAAGGGGTTAGAATATCACAGTTTTAAGTTTATCTCCTTAAACTAATTCTACAACATAGTACATAATTCTGCTCACTTTGTGAAAGAATATATTAAGTGGTAAGCTACACTTCAATGATCATGGAATGGCAAAGGAATATGGATTAATATATTCGGGTAGCTTTCAAAATGCATATTATTATTTCATTTTTAAAATATCTGTAAAGTAGTTTTATAGAAACCAAAGACGATGAAGATGAGATGTCAAATAAAACTAAATTAAAACTTAAGTTCACTGTTGTGCTGTTATTCTATATCCGGTAGACTAAAGATGATGAATGCGAACGAAGATCGACTCTATTGATGGAGGACGAATAGGATAAAACGACCGCTTCCTGGGTAAATCCGAGCACACGTTTCACGAGCACTACAAAAGCTACTCCATACAATCAGAGTTTGAGCTCGTGCGAATCTGATCTTCATTACCGAGTCATCGTCTACCATTTTTGATTCTTCATATATGTCTACATTTACATATGCACATTCTGTCAGTTATCGTACTTAAAGTATGACAATCGCATAAACCATAAGTCTCAATCAGAAAGCGACAATTCAATTCTTCATTATTTATTATTATTAAAAAAAACACACACACACACACACACACACACAATGGTGATAGTGGTCCGATACAAGATGGATACTCCCAGACCATGTACATATTTTCCTGGAACCAAGAAAATCTGTAAGAGAAATGCATATTAGATTGTTCTTCTCTTTGTTATCTCTGCAACTTGCATAGTTTGTAAATTATCTAACTTTTAGAAATTTTAGTGTATTTCTTTAATGGTTTCTGTATTACAACATTTCAACAGTTATACACGCCTACACACTGAATACTGTCTAATTGTTTGCCGGAATTTAAAAAGAACAAAACGATGCAACGACATTAAAGATATTTATAAATGTCTCCTACTCGTATTTGCTTGGTAATATCTCATTTTTACTGAATGTGAAAATTCGACTACCGCAAATAGATGGCAGCACATTTTTCGTATCTCTCAATGTATTTTGTAGAGTGACAAAAATGCATAACAATTCAAATTCAAGAGATGGTGTTCGAAACTTTGCCCCAAAACAAATTGAATCAATCAGAATAAACAGTGTTTCTTCCTCCCTTTTTTTTTCTCTCTCTCTCATTGTTGAAAACACAATTTGACTAATGAAAAGAATATTATATTATATACAGGGTGTATCAAAAAGGACTTTACAACTTTGAAAACTCATATTGTTTGATTCATTACAGACATGATTTCATTTTGTAGCAAAATACATCAAGCTTTGTCTCACGTAGTACGCTATAGATATATCACATTGACGACACCTAGTCTTCCATAAAAGCGCTGCTATCGGCTGAAAGAATTCAACTCCCTTTCGTTAAGGCTCTCTTGCTTAGCAACAGCTGAACCCTTATTTGCTCAACGCGTAGGTGTGTCGAGGATTTGCCACGGATCAAGACATTTTGGCAGCACTAAAGTTCAGAAACAAGCCACCGCAAGCGCTAGCGGTAGTTGCAAAGATGGCTGTCTTTACTGGTCCCGAACGTGCTAGCTATATGTTTTGGTTTGAAGAATCCACATCTGCGACAACTGTGCAACGTAATTTTCGTACAAAGTATGGTAAAGATCCTCCCAGTAGGGCTACTATTTATCAGTGGCGTAAGTATTTTATTGAAACTGGATGTTCGGTAAGATACAACAAATCTTCAGGTCGTTTCCATACGTTCGAAGACTTGGTCGAAGAAGTGAGACTTCAGTTTGGATGTATCATCACTACAGACCGGATGTTTAGACATTAAAAACCTGAAAAATACGCACTTAAAATTTAAAAAAATAGGCAGTAAAATCGACACTAAAATGTAACTCGAAATAACGAAGATAAATACTCAATACAATTAAAAAATAAATTCAAGTAATAGATAATGTTCAAAGAATATAGAAATATACGTATTTGTTAATATCTTCTTTTACTGTATGTATAAAAATGAAGCATGACATGTATTCCATGCATATTTGGTAAATACAAATACATTCTCTACAGCACTTTATCACTACACATAACAGTCCGGGGTAAAAGTGGATCTGAAATGGTGGGGGGACGGTAGGTAGCGGCATGATGTCATGCCATCCTCCTGCCTATCTTTGTCCATTGTAATATTTTAGGACCCCCGCACTTTTACCCCTGATAACAGTCCAAATTTTATACACTTAATCAGTAAACACAACGGTCCAAAGTTTTACAGCACTTTATCAGTGCACACAGCAGTCCAAAGATTTACGACATCACTATAAACAACACTTATATTTCTCAGAAGAGGCAGAATCCTTTCTTGAAATACTAAATTAAACATTTTTCTCAATAAAGTCTTATTTTGAAGTGAATGCATAGAATAGGCAACATTGGGCACTAAAGCATTCAGGCAAGAATGGGCAAAATAGGCAGAATAAAATTAGGTTAAATTGAAACGATAATCCCTCATATACACTTTCAAACGTTATTTTTGATCATATCTTCAATATTAAAGAATATGCATTTTCCTTAACATCCGGTCTCTAGTCATCACCAACGGAAGGCACATTGAACCTCTTTAGGTATAAGATAAAAAGTTTGATGTATTTTACTATAAAATGACACCAAAACAATGTCTACGAGCTAAATTACAGTAGAGCGTCGATTATCCGAACGTCGGTCAACCGAACGACCGCTTAACCGAACTGTGTGTACTCGCTCGCACCTGTTACTCTCCCACCCTACCGTCCATCATCCCCCTCACTCCCAAACCAAGTTTCCCCACAGTAGTCGCCGCACTGAGCCACCGCTGGCGGAACATTGCTTCTAATGGGGCCTTCATAAGGCGCTGCTGACCGGCCAAGCCGCCAGTCGCTGTGTTTCAACAATCAGCACACTTCTGTCGGTTTGGCACTGGCTGTAGAAGTACAGTAGAGTACAGTACAGTACAGTTCGATTATCCGAACAAACCAGTTTTTCGAATACCCATGTCCCCCAATTACTTCGGATAATCGACGCTCTACTGTAATAAATAAATATGAGTTTTCAAAGTTGTTAAATCCTTCTTGATACACCCTATATATTAAGTTTGAATATCCATCTCTTGAATTTAATAGAATTGTTGCAAATATTGTTTCTCAACAGAAAATACACTGGAAAGATAAGAGGTAAATGAATGGTGATTAGTGTTCCTTTAAACCCACCATAAGTTAAACTTTAACAGGGGAAATGACTGTATAAGAACTAAAAGTATCAGCCACAGAACGATTATCTGAAACTGCGCGAGTAATTATTCTTTTACTATGCTTTTTTTTCTTTCTTATGTGAAGATGTATATGTCTTGTAGCTTGTGTTCGCAACACTACTTAATGATAAGTACATGAATGTACGCAGCACGACGAACAAAATAATTAAAGACCTTTTGAATGTCAACTTTAAACTACTCTTTCATTGAAAGCTTGAGATCAATTACTAGACGACGACCAACACTCACTCATTACGGCAATTATATACATTGCAGGCTTCTTGTATTTTGACAAGATTTTTTCCTTTCTTTCTTTCTTTTTTCTTTTTTTTTTTTTTTTTTTTTTCGTTTGTATTAGTAGCTGATGTAAGTATTTGTTTGACATTTGCTTTTCATGTTTACTTAGATTCCCAAAGACACAATTTTAACAGAACTATTCATAATTATAGAATTGGAAACCTAATTATATGATCTGGGTTTCGGTTAATACAGCCACAAGAAATCATGACTGTCCATTCATTTATTACATAATTACGTATAAATATACATGCTTATATTCTTCTATAGGCCTATTATCAGAGTAGGTTCTTTCTTTTTCCCCAAAGCATAATGAGAATAACTTTAGAACAGACGCGACGTGACTGCTATCTTCGCTATTAGGATTTATTGATTGGATTGGAATTTTTGGCACCAAGGCTATATAGGACGTGAATCTATAATTTAACGTGGAATTCGAAACACCATAATGTGTTGAAATTTCAAGGCTTTCACAACGGGAATCGAACATGGGGACTGTGTACCAAACTGGGGGACAACTAGCCACTAGATCAGCGTGGGCAAGTGCTATTTAAGATTTATTGGTATTCCAAAGATCTAATGCAATATGTGATAGACATTTCTCCATTTTGCCAATAAGTGTAGTGGACAGCAAAAGTGGGGTTTACATTTGTAATTTCTTTTCTCATTCGGAGTATAAGAGCCGATTTGGGTTCAAATTTACTGTAATTTGAAGAAATATCATGTTCTCTTTAAATTCACAAATATGAGCTCAAAAAGTTGTCTTCATTTCAAAGTTACTGACTACAGTTAAAAGATAGATGATCATTTTTGCTTGTCATGTTTGCAAGTTTACTTGAGGGTTACATTAACACCATCGACTTTTTCAAAATACACAGTATTACGTCTTATATACAGCAGTTTTGTGAAAGCCAAATACTAAACATAGAATAAGCAAATTCAATTAAATTAAACTTAACCGTATTGTGTTATTCTATAACGATTAGACTAAAGATAATCATGAATGAAATTTATGTTGTCAATTCATACAGAGTGCATCAAATATCTGCAGCCATATGTCATCTCTGTTATGAGTAAAGATATTAAAAAATGGAAAGAGGGAACAGTTGTTGGAAATAGGCGGTTTTCAACCTAAAATGGCGGATTTTTTTCAATCTCACCAGCCTTTTAGGCTCCATATTGGTAACACGCCCTATGTTAAATGAAAAAGCAACGTTACCAGTTGAGCAGGCTGTTCTCTTGGGGCCTCACCATACCAACTATACAGCTTTGCTGGGAAACTAATATGAAGTGTTCTAGATTCCTTCACATAACAATGTGCACGTTCAAACGTGTCATTCTTGCGTGCTTTTACGTTTCATTCGAACAGCCCCACTTTCGGTGCTCCCTCTTTTCCATTTTTTCAAATCTTTACTCATAACAAGTTAGTCTATGGCCCCGGACTTTTGATACACTCGGTATATTAATATTTTTTTTCCATTACATAATTTCTTTAATATTATAAAGTACACCACATGCAGAAAGATCCCTTCAATATATTTGAAGAATTTTCATTTGTTTCATTGTTCGCTTGTTCACTTTTGATGTATGTCAGAGGGTTGTTAGAACCACAATTTTGGTTTTTCTTGAGCCACTACTAACTTTGTTAAACACCGTTTCTGTTTCCGATGTATGAGTATGTTCATTGCGTTTTTGAGATATTTATTAATTTGGCGTTTATAGCTTCTTCCTCTATCTTTGTATACAGTTCATAATAGCTTTCGAGTACTTTTAATTGCAGTTAACCTCCTCAGTGGATTTGTAGAGTATACTGTACAGATATCGAACTTAGGTATGCTTTAGGGACACATTGATTTAGTTGAGATAAAACTATAATCATTGGTCATCAACATTTATTTTGGACCCTTAAGGCACTTTATAATGAAAATTTTAAATATATACATCTACATATATTTTTCAAAATGTACACTATAATGTACATTTTCCCTGTAGCATTTGTATATAGTGCACACAAAATGACAAATTTCAGAACATTGTACTAGATTTTCCGAGTATGAAAAAGTGTACAATATACAGAAAGGTCTCTTTTGTTATTACGCACCATAGGAAATCACTTTTGGTGGAATTCATAGAAACAATTTCTTTTTTTGGTTTAGACACAACTGTAAGGCCTACTTGGTATTTTTGACAAAGAAAGTGAGACCTGAATTTTTCGTATGTCTGATATTTGCAACGGGTTGGTTAATCCTGACCATCACGAGTAGGAGGATTTTCTACTTTCTCCATTTTAACACTTCGTCAGTGAACTTTGTGGTAGACAAACACCATGTGCCTGGGTTTTCTTGCGGTTCTTCCGTTTCCTCCCAGTTCTTCATTCGACCATTTCCTCCATTTCTCATCATCACCGTCTCCTTTAACTTAGCCGGTATAATCGTGGGACGTAAAACTGAAAGATTTTTATTTTTACCTGTGCTGCAACCAGAATTCAACAACAAAAAAAAAAAAAATACACTGCACGGAGTAGAACTTCTGTGGGTAAAATGTACAGTATACTGTACATGCTTTTTCTCAAATACGGTTTAACGCAAATAAAAATAATATGAGTGTTACTTGGCATATAACATTCAAAATTGGTCTTCTGCAATACACAAACGAGCAATTGTTTATTTCGATCATCCCTGTTTACTCAATAGAAACACAGTTTTAAAACACAAGGAAAGCACAGACAGTGCCACATTAGTAGTTCAATGATTGACCAACAAGTAGCAACACTGACTATGCAATCTTCAATGAGCACCGAACACTGCTATTAAATGAGCACAAATGCATTTGAGTGACTGTTGGGCGGTTTTCATTGTTAAAACAAATAGCTGAAAATTATGTACAGTATACTGTATATTTACCTTCAATGAGTGTAATAAAAAACGTAAATTTGCCATAGAGGTGTTTAAGTAAGTTTCTCGGTATACTGGCGTACTTACGAATAGATTCTTGGATCATTTATTGATGCGTCTAGTACATATTTTGTGATACGGTGTTGTCTGTATAATATAGCCTTACACTGCACCGATAATAGATATGTCCGATAAATATCTACTCTAAAATTTTTTGTGATCTTGAGGAGGGGAATCTAAGTTCAGAATTCATGAATTTATCGGATTCCAGAACAAAACATTCATAAGGTTAACCATGGAAAACGGTATCTGAAAGAATTTAGTTGGAAAGAAAGGAAAAAAAAAAAAAACGATGTACAAAGTACACGTCTTGCCAAATGGTGCCTTATTGTTCGTCATAACTGTTATCCACCTCAAGAACGTGAGTGTTCGTCCACAACGAATTAAATAACAATTGGAAATAAACTCATGATAATTGAAGGGTTTTCTTACGGCTGTGTGCTCTTTTTGCTTTCAAGGATTCTAGCCAAAGCGATGAAAGAAAATAAAAAAAGCTAGCGAGTTCAGTAGAGCATTCTATTTAAAAGTTCTTCATTCTATCAGAAAGAGACGGTGGAAGATGAAGAGTCTTTTGATAACGCATTTCAGTACAAAGAACAGGAAACATTTGTCCTCTTAGTTTTGATGTTTCACACAAAGTGTTTTCTACAGTTATTAAAAAAAAAAAAAAAAAAAAAAAAGTGTTGTCAGTTTCAGTGTTCTACTAACAATGTTTTCAGATATTCGATACTGAAGTGACAAAAAGAGCAAAATGTAATGCGTCAGTTCAAACACAATCGAAAACTTTCCCGGGAAGTCACAGCGACTCAGTAGTAGAACGTTCATTTCTGGTACGAAGATTCCTTGGTTCGATTCTAGCCCATATTAGTGTGATCAAAATCAGCATGGTAGTACGGGATATCTGATTTTTTTTCCTGCGCTTTCTCATTTCACTATGTTTTTCACCACTATTACTTGCATTTACCATCCGCCTCCTTAGAATATCGGGCATAACAGTAAGTCTCAAAATTAATATCGATTTGTTTATTAAAGTTAACGTCCCATTACAGCACTGAGGCTATATGAGACGTGGACCTACAGTTTAAGGTGGAATCCGAATCAGCATAATGCGTTTAATGCTCTCCCCCGGAAATCAAATCCGGGAATCTATGTACCAAGGGCGCCAGCTACTAGAACAACGGTGAGGGCTCCTACTTTTGGCATATTCAATGAAATTACGATATTTTTCCTGTCTCAATGATCGTGACGGGGACAAATGGCCTCGATGCTGACGTCCCAATTAAACCATAAATCAATCAATCTTATCTCAATCATTCCTTTTGGAAACTTCAATAACACCTCAATCAAATTTAAAACAAATTTTTCTTCTTTAATAAGTAGGATCAGATGATAGAAATCTTTAAATATGGGATCAACATTAGACATTAATTTCTGTGGTGTCTAATTTATAGACTGAGTTGTGCATGTGTGTGTATGTGAAAAAATCTGGCAAAAAAAAAAAAGAATCATTTTATACATGCTCGCAACTAGTGGAATTGTGAACCAAAAAATTAACAGGATGTTTTATAATTTGAGGAATATGGAATGAAAATAAATCTTACAAGCATGAAAGTAGTAATAGTTGTGGAATAAAAAGAAAGGTATTAACCATAAAAGTTTTTATCAGTGAAAATTCAACATGTTACTAGTTTTAGATATCTAGTGATATTATTAGTGGAGATCTGAGGGGACAGCAGTGATTACGGACTATACCCCTCACCTCTACTGCGTGAGGATCCTGGTTCGATCCCAGCTCCCGCCAAGAGATCTTTGTGATGGATGAAAACCATGTGTGGGGATTTTTTTCAGGGTTTTCCCCATTTCCTCTCGATTTCTTAATTCTGCCGTCTTCATTCGTTATCATCAGTTTCCCTCAACTTCGGAGTATAAGCATAGGACATTAAACTACAAAACAAGTAGAGATCTGAAATGTGAATGGAAAATAAAAATGATAGGAATAGCGAAAGAAGACTTTAGAAAGAATATAACTATTTTATGAGTCGTTGAATACAAAGCTACGTAAAAGCTTCGTTAGGTATAGCATGTGTGTGTGAAATATTATACTATATGGAGACAGAACACAGGTACAAAAGCGCGATGAAAAATGATCAGAAAGAGTTCGAAATGTGGATTCCAACAACAGCAAAAATTAGCACGATGAAACTAAAACCAAATGGGGAAGGAAGCAGACGAGAGAATAATAGAGATTCAGAAAAAGAAAAGATGCTGGTTAGGAATTTGACAAGGAAATGCCTTATGTATTAGGGATAATATGAAAAACGATCAAGTAGAAGGTAAAAATGGGGGAGAAGGAAAATTGCAAATGAAGGCTTACATTAAAAGAGAGTAATCATGTCCAAATGAAGATAAGAACGACCTGGTACGGAAGCTAAAGTTGCGACAAATTAACTATCAATGAAGAAGACCAAATAGTTATTACGTATAATACTTGGGATTACGATAGTAAATGCACGTGAGATATGATTGTAATATGAATGATCTATTCATATTGTTAATTCGTGTGTCGAGTGATGAGTCAATACCAATTTCCACAATGGAAAAATAGAATATCAGAGAGGGCTAAAAAGGGGAAATCAAAGAATTTCACGGAAAAATCCTGAGCTCTAAGCCGGGAAATCCTCCAGACACAACTCGCTGAATCATCGTTGTTCACAGTTTCTTCTCAAAGTGAACAATTATTTTGCTACAAGGAGCAACTTTTAAAGACTAGTTTTTAGCTGTGACTTACAAGTTGACAGAAATAGAAAAAAAGGAAAGAAAAAATATGGGTGAATAAGTATTTTTTCATTTAGATATGGAAATCTTGGTAGCTTACATCTTATTGACTATCACTCTAAATCATAAAATATGGGAAATTCGTCTGTCATTACAGATTTTAACATTTAATTTCGAATGCTACTGTTTTTTTTTTTTTTTCTTTAAAATATACTGTTTTAAAAGCGTTACATTTTGTTTAACATTGATAAGGCAATATTCCTACCATGTTTTACAGTAAGTTTATTAAAAAGAGAATATTGTAGCCTAATACAATATTATTTCTTGAATATCCTCCCCCCCCCCCCGAAAAAAATAGATATCTTCCAAATCCTTACTACAAACAACTATTATCTATGTTCTACATATCGACTTTGTTAGTTTAAGAAACACGGTCTATTCGGATGCTAAAAGACAAACGTCATGTCGCACGTTTCTAAAGAGTCGCTAGATGATGATGATGTGTTCACTAATGAACCACACTTCCGTTTCTTCGGACCCCTTCTACCTATTCTCCTTCACAGAGTTCCGACTTCCGGTTCATTAGACCAAAAGAGAGCAGGTAGAACCAGGGTTGTCAAACAGCAGCGAGATGTTGATTCGTTGAAATTATTTGTCAGTAAAAAATATTTTCAATTTTATACAGTTTAATACACTGCAACACAGAAAATACTACCATTACGCAAAGCACAGTATCTCTAATCTGCATTCCACTTATACGGTAAAATCACTTCTTGAGAATGTTTGTCAGTAATTTGAAATACCACTGATGTTAACATACAAAAAAGCCAATGGATTCATCTGATGGGAGCATTTTTTGTGTATAATTTCAAGATAGCCTTATTACAATGAAATCCCTAAGCTTGAACACTTTTTATCGAAACTAGAAAAAAAAAATACTATTGATTTCTACTTATTGGAACTCCTGTAAGCTGAATATTCCTCTATCTTGCACCTTGGACACACAAGTTGGACACCTAAAAAGACATCGACACCACAAAGGTAAAGAAGAATGAATCAACCGTTGAAAGCAAGTTATGATCTGATAATTTGCGAGATAAGATTGCTAGAATGCCGAGAAGATGTGATGGGTGAGAGAGTAGAACAGTGATGGGTGAGAGAGTAGAACAGATTACCTATTTTCATGAGGAAACAACCATTAAATTCTGAGAACAAGTGAAAGGGTTCGGCAGCGTGGCCAGCTGTATTTGATGTGAGAAAATTGGTTGAAAATATGTAGATAAAGAACAAGTTACAAAAGAAGAAACAAACCCTCGTAAATGACTTCATGAAAATTTGAAATTCTGACTAAGTGCCATATTATATAGCTGAGCAAAATTTTTCCTCTGAATACCAATTTCTGTGTGTATGTGTGTTTATTACTGCGTGTGCTACTGTTCAAGTGTTGTGTTCACCGAACTGCTAAGGCAAGTACGTACATTATAAACTGCAATACAGTGTATGTACAGTCACGAAAGACAGTATTTTTCAGTTGACTACATTATTTTCTTAATAACTCAACAAAAAATTAACCTATTACAATACCGACTTTGGCAAGTTATCAAATTATAACTATCCTATGAATAAGAACACAAAGATTCAAATTAATTTATTTGTTACCAAGTTATTGGCAAAAGAAAATTTGTCAACTGTCAAATACTTTCTTTTCCGTGTGTACCTTGTATTGCATTACACAGTTCAATGTTTGTATAGGCTATGAACATAATATGAAAGTACTCAACAAAAGCAACATACTAAGTAAGTACTGTTTCGCACATAATAGTGTATTTACGCGTGTTGTAGTGTAGTATTATTTATTACATAGCATGGCTATGATACAAACCTCTACTCGTAAAAACCGCAGGTGTCCAACTTGCAGAAATTTCACTGTATTTTTCAGCAAAAACGCTTAGCTGATTGATTAAGCACTAAAATAAATTTTATGAGGAAACAAGAACGACCGGTTTTGAAAACCAAAGATTGTGGAGAATTGATTTACAATCAGAAATAGGAAATCGTATCAACACTTCCAATCCGGATTAGTGTCTATATAATATGCTAATATTAAGGAGCGAGTGCTTGAAGTGATGTCAGGGTATACACACCTTTGAAGACAGTAATACAAAACAGCTACTCTACTATGGATATAAATTACGAAGAAATAATTAAGATATCAGGAACACTTCTCGTAGTTCTAACTTTATATTCTCCTGGTTGCAATGAAAATTCTAATGGACCGTAACTTTGAAGAGAAAGCGGTGAACAGAACTGAACAGAATCACCGTGACGATCTGTCTAGTACTAATTCAACTTACTTTCACGCTATAGCATTGAAGATAAGTGAAACATATTATGATCCAACGTATTATATAATGCCAAAGAATCTTTTATTTCTGTAAATATTCACTGGAAAAAGAAAATTTTATACTGCATAAAACAAACCTACGAGTAAATGCGTGAGAACGTTTTTGACTAAGGTATTCTTGTAAATCTGACCTTCCAGAGAGACCTTTCCAACCGCCTTGTATGGAGAAGGCTTAGATTTTCTATACTTTCATTAAATCAATCTTCTATCCACTTAGATTCCCCCTACCTACCACTCAAATCAATCCTCTACCCATCACGAGTGAAATAAAGAAAAAAAGAACAGTACATTGTTCGTATACTATAAAATAATGCGTAAATAATATTCAGCAATTCATACGATGAAACGGATAGTATTTATTTCAATGTAAATAAGAAATATTGTAAGAAATTGATATGATTTCCTGTCAGAAGTTCTATTTTCTTCCCCTGTCCCACCACGTACTTACGCCAACGTTGTTCAATTTTAATTAAACGTCTTAATTCAACAGAAATTTAATTAAAAGTTCTAATTCTTTACTTATAATAATAAATAGCAAAGCACACTCATATTGATTATCCATTTTCAAATAATTAAATGGAAACCATACCGTTTATGATGCAATTACATCGTGACAATAGTTTTAAATCTGTTAATTCCCTGCACACTAGCGGATCTATTGGCATCAGGCAGGTATGTAGTGCATATAGTGACACCTATTAACTTGATCGTGCACTATTAGGAATTAACGTCACTCACAATAATATATATATATATATATATATATATATATATATATATATATATATATATATATAGTAGATTTAACTAAGAAAACTGAAGCAGTGATAGATAATTGAATAGTATAATCATATCTGGTAAGAGTCTGTATCATTCTTTTTATTAGGGCATATTATATAGAATTTTGTAATACTTAAATTCCTCAACCCTTAACTTAAATTCCTAAATGCCTTACTTTGGGTTCTGAAGAAGAAGATTGTATAGTGTTAAGACAAAAATACTAAAAATGTCTTTAAAATTTCCAAATTCCAGATTTTCACAGCATACACCTCAGATTTCTAAACTGCCTATGGGAAAGTCCATGGAATTGCAGTCGAATGAATATGGAATGCAACCTACAGCTATTTTCATAGTTCATGTCATCCAACTATGTCCTTCCGTAGTCAAGTGCGTACAGTGCGCGTTTTCTGCACGTGGTTTCAGCTTTCATGCTAGTATAAAATTAAAATACAGATGTAAGCTTTCAATCCTGGAAAATGTGTCATGGAACTAAAAAAGCAGTTTACGTTCCTCAAACCAGCACTTCAACTGTATTATTTTTCTGAAGATATTTTACGTACGTAATTAAATTTCGTTGTATTGACTGGCAACCCTTCCGAAATGCAAGGCACTTCACTCTCTCCTCTATTAAAAAGAGCAACGAATAAACAAAGCCCTAACGAGGGTTCCTTCGTTAATGCTCTCTTAAGAAAGATTGACAACGTCGAACAGAAAAGTGGGAAATGAAAAATAAAAGAGAGAGAGAGGGGGGGGGGAGAAACAAGAAGCTTAACTTAATGAAAATGGGTCTGTTCCTTGTATAAAAAAAATAAATAAGTAAATGGTAACAAAAGGGAAGTTTTTTCTTAGTATGGAAGGAATGTCAACATTGATTGTGGTAATAGTGATTCACAGCACTTCAAATTAAGTTATTTATGACAGCATCCAAAACAGGAAAAAAAAAAATGAATACCGGTACCCTAAACATCAAATTAAAGGTCCAACAGACGAGAAAAGGATGCCGACAGTTTCATGGCTTGCTCTTCATTTGCTTCTCTACAACATTAATCATTTGAGTTGAGTTGAGTTGATTTTAGTTTAGCGTCCCTTTCAGCAACGAGGCTATATGAGACGTGGACCTACTGATTAACGTGGAATCCGAACCACATGAGCTCCCGCCGGGAATCGAACCCGGGTCTCCCACACCAAAGGCGCGTACGCTAACCGCTTAGCCACGGAGGAGCTCCCATTAATCATTTGAAAATAGTTTATTGTTTGTTCTATGTAATAAAATACTTTCGGTGTTTTGATCCTCGTTCAATTCAAGCACTCACGTACCTCTCTCATACACAATCTCAGAATATTTTACTCTGACGCTTAGACATCATTAATTCATGTATTTCTTCTTTCAAGGAATCCATTCCTAACACTCGTATCTGTCTTGAATTTCTATTCAAGCCTGTCAAAGTGAGCTTCACTCGAATTCTTGTCTGATTACACGGTACGAAGATTGACCGCTTCATATTTTTAAGTGCAGTGAATGTACACCAACACACACCACGTTTACCTAATTTATATAATCTTAAAAAAGTTGATTAATTCTAGTTTGAGTACTTTAATGATAATCAGAATTTTGTATTTCAATATTCTCTAAGGAATTACATGTATAGAGATATCCATATATGAACATACTCGTGAGATTTCGTTTATTATTCAAGACATTTATCGAAGTATCAAAAATAAGGCATCGTTTTACTTACTTGAAATTCAGATTCCTGAAAATATTTTACTTTTTCAAGCTTTCGGCTTTCCCCTGAAGTCTTGTTCAGGAGGATAAAAATTTGAAAAAACTAATAAAAACATCAAGAAAATAAAAAAAGAAACGGACCTACCAGAGTAGAACAGTGAGGAAGAAGAAAAAACTATCGATAGCTGCAGTTCATATGTTAAATGGCCATTGTGAGACCATATTGTACAGTCCGCAGCAAAAAATCTGCAACATGAGCATGTAAGTTTACTGTGAAACGAAGTCTCTTGCTCCAAAATAAATGTGCAGGGGAGGACGCCGAGGTTTCTCCTGGTGTGATTCGTGCCACTTAGACGTTAAGTTGATTCCCTGGGCTGTTAGGCGTAGTTCCACAACAAACTTACATGCTCATGTTGCAGGTTTTTTTGCTGCGGACTGTACAAATAGGGAAGGTTAAGATAATATATAAAGCAACAAGAAAAGGCCAGCATAACGGCACACGAAATGCTTCTTTAAGGCAGTTAAGTACCTGTGCCACCATTGGTTTTTCTAGCCACTGATTCATATGGGGAGGTATGCTTCTTTTTACTTTGAAATGAACAGGGATCTTAATGCTTTAATATTACTGATTTCTTCTTTAGGTTTATTAAAATGTCCCTAGTGTTGTAGAAAAAGGATTTTTATTATACAGGCTACAAATTTACTATTACTTAATTACGTCTAATTTATAATTATAAATATACAGTATGTTTAGAAATTCGATTGCCAAACTCCGGGAGGTCATTCCTTATATCAAATGAAATAGAAAAAGGATTAACGAACAAGAATCAAGAATAGTCTCCTTTTAGAGTTATAAATCGCCGGAAATGCGAAACGAAATCTTTTAAAACGCCCTAGCTTGGAAACTATGGGACCTATTGTGCACGGAACAAGAACTACTTACTATATGATCTACCTAAATATTCATGTTTTTACAGTTCTCCGATACCAGTGAAGCGAATTATATGACATTGGGGTACAGGAATTTCCCGGTACCAGAAGATTGTGAAAACACGGATATATAGATAGAGCGCATAGTAGTTCCTCTGTAATTCCTTGAACTTCTTGCGAGAAGTCTCGTAATTTTCAAGCCAGAGAATTTGATGTTTCACATGTACCTTATAACTCTGAAAGGAGATTTTTCTTAAGCCATATTTATTAGACATCCCGATAAAAAGTAATAACAGGAGCTAGGATTTGGAACGTTTTAACAGCGAAACCGTGTTGTTCACCGGTCCAATGCTGCATTGTTACTAAACTATCCAGTGTGATAGTGTATAATACGTCAAGGTCTCAGTCTACTCACCCCATCACATACATCTCCAGCGCATGCGCGTCTTAGAATAGGGGGTTTGACTGCCTCACCCTGTATAATGTATTGTGTTTTGGTTGAAAAAAAAGAATGAAAATATCAAGTGTACAAGTTTAATTTTAAGGTGAGTTTTTGAAGGTTGATTACGATTTTTTTTTTCTTTACACAAAAGTGCAAAGAGTGTTTTAAGTTACATAATGTGATTCGTGTTTCGTATTTTTCCCCACCCTTGAAATATTGTTTTCCTTAGTGTAAGTGTTTCAGTTTGAATATACATAGTATTAAAGTAAGGAAATAATAATAATAATAATAAATAATAATAATTTAGTCTACACAGTCTAATAATTTAGTCTATTTAATATCTAATAATTTATTTTAGTCTACAGTTTTGTGGCTATTTAGTATGGAAATCATAAATACATGATGCAATATACGAATTCTTGGATTTCTCTTGTTTCGTCATATTATTATCAGGGGATCGCGGTGGCTCAACGTTAGAGCGCTACTCTCTGGTGCGTGGGATTCCTGGTTCGATCCCAGCTTGCGCCAAGTGGGCGCAAAACTCTGAGCGTGGATTTTCTCGGGGACCTTCCTTTCCTCCCGTTTTTTTTTTATTTCATCACTGTTCATTATTATCAGTCTCCCTTAGCCTCGGAGCATAACGTGGGATGGGCGCACACAAACTTAATTAATAATTATTATTACTGCGATTACAATTATAAAAGGATGTCATTTAAGCACCTTTCCAATAATCTCTCGAGAAACTCACGGACACCTCAGGATAAGCTAGTTTCGAAAATCGAACTTAAGAAAATTCATACTCAAGTTAACATGATGATAGTAGTATAGACCGTAACGCAAGATACGTGTGGCTTGCAGGCCGTTATATGACCATCAAACCTACAGAGGTAATCTAAACAGACCCAGTTTCAGTAAGTTCAAGTATCAACCAATAAGCAATAATAATGACGCCTAGAACTGTACACTCACTTGGAAGTCAGTGATAGCGATGTGTGAAGCTGCACTTAATATTTAAGAAAGGAAAAAGTATTAAGAAGAAGGGGAGAAAAAAAGTATTTTAAAACCTACACATAAGTGCTCTCTCAAGTGTAACGTAGCTACTAATGAAGGCGCCTCTGACTGGATAAATTGAAGATCGTCACGTTCATTGTCAAGGTCGTTGCGAGGACATTGACTTTTCTGCAGCAACAAGTGATCCATCCATAGACTAGATAGGCTTGCTGTGTTCAGCGTCCAGTTTCGTTCAACAATAAAAATTTGTAAGCTTCTCTGATTTATGTCTGATTTCACGCTGATGCTCTTCTTCCACCCGCAAGCAATCAACCTGTTGGCACAACTGGACTGAAGGAATTTAATAAATAACCAACATCAGAGAGAGAGAGAGAGAGAACAAAAGGATAATGTAGAAGTTAAAAACAAAACACACAGCTGCATCAATTTTTCACCTGGGTCATTGGCAATTTGTAATTTTGAACAGGAAGGTAATTCAGTTACAAACTTTTCCTATTATAAATGATCCACAGTTTACAGTGAAGCGTTAACTCAAGTTTCAATTCATAATTTATCCTACTCACGAAATAGACTATAACCTTATAATATCACTTAGATGCTCATACACGAATTTACTTAATGTCAAAGAAGACAACCATCAACCTATTTCTTTTCAGTCTGTCAATTTACATGGTTTATTATATATAATAGCAAGATGGATGATATGGTACATATATTTAAGTGAATTACGATTAGACATCTATATACCTATTCCATTTTATTCTATATTTGACTTCTTTAATTTTGAAAACGCCATCTGCTGTAATCGAAAATTTAACATTAAATTATATCTAAAGTACAGGCGATAAAGCATCTAAATTAAGTGATAAAGTACTAATTCAAAAAATACTAATTTATTATTCTATTTTTCTTCCTTTTCTCTTCAGCTTTATTTCCCTTAGATACTTCCTCTTGTTAACGCTAAAGATAAACCGATGTCCAAAAAGTAATAAAGATAAACCAATATTTGTCGTAGTAGTCTCGCGTCTAGTATTTCTGTGCGTGTGTTGAATACAGTACGTCCGTTATAAACCAAACCTTGTAGTTTGCTTTAACAATAGGTCCTGCCCTATGTGACTTCGCTATTACACAAGAGCGTAAAGCTTTAAAAAGTTCCATTTTTGTTCTATATCGACGAAAGAAATATATTCAGTCGTCAAAACTATACACACTAGACTGTACACTAGACTGTACTTATGTGTTGAGAATAGGTCTAAGATCGAAAATAAAGTTCATTTGTTTAACACATTCTGTGATGATTCATAAGTTTGGTTGTAGGTACGTGAAAATAGATATAATTCATTGACTTTTAGAAGTCGGATTATTTGTGCTAAATAACTAGATTAAAAGTTTGAGTATCCCTTGGTGGATTTTTGGAATTGTAGATTTGTGAGATGGTTCACTGAAAGTCAGGGGGAGACATATCTATGAAAATACATATTATGAGCAGTCAATAAAAGAGGAAACAGAAATATCAGTTTTGTTCATTATATTTTATGTCTAACATTCTTCTTGTGCCTTTATTTGTATTTCTGCCATTATAAAAAATACCAACATATTAACCACACGCTAACCCTAAGTTAAATATGAGACTACACGAAAACGTATACAGGAAAGGTATGTATTTCTACTTGTAGCTGTGACATTTGTGTGTTTGAAATCACACGGAATACATACATAAAGCCTTAAACAACCTACACCAATCCTGTATCTCTGGAGTAATGGTGAATTTATAAATGAACTTACTATATCCTTTAAAAAAAAAAAAATCAACAACGTCACAAATGTTCTTTCACAGTAAGATATCTGTAGATACCACTTAAATGTGTAAAAAGTTAGTTGGGAAAATGAAGTAAGTAAAGTATTCCAAATATTTTGAGCTACAAATTTCTTCACTAAATAAATAACAACAAAGCCACTTCCAAAAGCACTGAGATGAAGATGAAATATGTCAAGTTCTAGAAATATACATTTTGGTTTCCATGTATTCTATTATACAAACAGTTTCCTATTGTGAAACTAGAGGTCATATTTCTAACTGAGTGAAGACGACACGTCGAAATATTATTTCCTCTTCATAATTTCTCAAACTGACATCAAGATCAGGATACCGCGAAGAGAAATTGACAAGCATACAAGGCCAGTATGACTACTTGTTTCTTTCCTGTACATGTTATGTTCTGTACAAACAGTTGTAACGCTGTCATGTTGATAAACTATACATTTACGTTTGTGGTATTTGAATATAGGAGACCGAAGAACATGATAAAAGAGCACGGTACATAACGAAACATGCATTTATCACTGCCATCAACACGTTACAATAGGTGTCCTTTTCTTAAAATATACAGTGTCTTAAGACATCTTGTACATGTCACATATAGTCTCGCCCCAGGGCATGGACAACTTAGTTGAAAAAGAATGAAAGAAGTCATTAAACCAATAAAAAAAAGTTATATAAAAATACATGCAATCACAAAAAGAGAAACGAACTGTACACCACATACTGTAATGATATATCATTAAGATTAATGAGTGACTGTTTCATGTATTTATTAGAAAAAAGGTCATTATTGAAACAAAACTAATAAATAAAAAGATAAAACTAATTGACAATTCATATAGAGTGGCCCAAAAGTCAAGTTTCCCTTTAAGGGAAACAGCATATATAATTCTAAAAACTAAAATTAAAATGTGAAAATGGAAAACATATCGACTATATACGGTAGATCGAGGATCTCTTACCTCTCTTCACCAATAAATACAGATTTCCTTATAAGTATCATAATCTTGTTCTCTCCTAGGAGAAACTGACTTTTGAACCCCCCTTGTATTCTTGAATTTATTACTTGGAGATAAGAACAAATAAAGTGGCGAACAATTCCCCTGCATATTTGAATTTATTACTTAAAAGAGAGAAAAACAAAGTGGTGAACAATTTCTACAAGACATTAAAAACAAACAATAAAGAAACTAAGTCTATCTGATGGATAACAATAAGAAATGATATATAAAGCTGTATACAGTTCCGTTGATTAGTACGGAACTGTATACCTACTTTTGGGCCACCCTGTATATTTTACTAAAAGAAGAATAGAGATGAGAGAGAATCTCCTCGTCCCTCGATATATCCATCCATTCTGTAACACCCTTATGCTCGTTAACCCTTAACTACTGTTGTCCAATTGTGTTACACTAACACTGTTGTTGGGTCTATTAGACCCAGCACTATTTTATGTTTATAAATGATACTAGCTTGATTCAATAATACAAATATCTGTATTTTCTGACGTTTTTCAGTCCTCGGAATATTTCACAGTAGCAAATACCAAAAACAAAAGGAAATTTTTTGTGAGAAATTAAATTAAATTAAATAGCTCTTTTTTTTGTTTGTAATAAAGTAGTTAAACAATTACATTTTTTCTGTGCATAGCAATGTTGGTTGTGACACAACAATCGTATTCTTTTGTCGGAATAG
Organism: Thermobia domestica; assembly: GCF_964235325.1. Classification (NCBI taxonomy): domain Eukaryota; kingdom Metazoa; phylum Arthropoda; class Insecta; order Zygentoma; family Lepismatidae; genus Thermobia; species Thermobia domestica. The sequence goes on along the minus strand of NC_137464.1, from coordinate 197,320,447 downwards.
TGTTCAAAAAAAGAAATATTGCAATACATACACAATTCACTCCCTAATAACTAAAACTTGAGGAGGTAAACATGTCTGCACTTTTTTGTTCATTTTTTCACAAGATTCAGACATGGAGTGCACATTGTATTGGCGCATTCTAAGCAAAGAGGTCTGAAACATGACAGACCCTGGTATTGTGTTTTCCTGTGTTTTGCTGAGCCACAAAATTGACATCTCTTCCTTTTTCCCAATCTGCTTCCCTCCCTGGCTTGTTGGTTGATTCTTGTTCGGTAATACCAAGAACACTCGACATGGATGTTCGTAACTCCAGGCTCATGTGAGGGTTTGACAGTCTGTTTTTGATGGTGGGTTGGACAAGTTCACGAGCAACAGCTTTCATAAAGTCTAATCTGGAAGCTGTCTTAGTTTGTGGGAATGCAGAGAAGAATATAAAAGCATTCACCCCTGCAATATCCAGGATGCGAAAAAATATAGCCATGGTCCATCTTTGTGTTCGGCAACTAGTTGAATAGACACTACATTTTTCATGTAAAGAGTCCACTCCACCTTTCATGTTGTAATAACTTATTATTTCTGGTAGTTCATCCACATTCCCCCTCGTATGGTGCATGGATGATACCAAAATCACTGCTTTACCTTTCTTTGGGACATGTGAGATAATCTGGATCGTTATCAGAAATATCACTATCACTAACTTCGTCTATAACAGATTGAATGTACGATTGAAATTGTGGATCTGTCACTGAAATACTTCGTGCGTTTGCTTCCCTCTCCATTGCATAAACAGCAAATAATATCACTAAAATAGATTGCACAGCAAAATGAAAAAAGTTACGCTGCCACTGTTGTGGGTCACACAGACCCATCCACAACGTGTAGATCTAACTGCAAGCGTTAAATAATCACAACTGTTCAGCCATCAGTCTCAGTTCACACTGATATGCAGCTACTCGGAAGACAACAGCGCTCACGTCTTAGAAAGTAGTACTACGGAACGTAAAATTTTCTTTACGGGTCTGTGAGACCCACAACAGCAGTTACGGGTTAATAATGTATAATAGGTAGAACCCCCCCCCCCTTCCTTTCAAATCAACTTGCTTCATACCTGCACAATTAAATTTAACAGGTGAATCAAAAAGCAAAATTATCAAAACTAATTGAAATTGAATGAATTGTGTGCTATGAATAGTAATAGAATAGTTCTGCAACTAATTTTAATTTGCATTTATTTAGTATAATTATTAACCTATTTTCCTTTTTCTTAAACTTATGTGAAGACAAAGGCTATGTCCAATTTTCAGCATGATTGGTTAACTATTCATCTGACATCAGTGTCTAAGCCGTTTAAGAGTGCCTTCGACATCATCGATTTGCATATAAGTCCATTACTCCAATTACATTTGAAACGTCACTAAACTTATAACGTTAATTAGCAAGAGTAACTGAAAATCATTTCTATCTCCATTCATATATTACGTTTTTCTTATGAATTCATATTCCTTCATTTTGTTGCAAATTAGGATGAAGGGAACTTTCGCGTCTTTGTGTTTAATAAAAAGAATATGATATTATTTTTGCATATATCATTTTAAAAAGTCTGTAATCCAATAAAAGGAAAAGCTTTTTTTATTTGCACTCTTGCTCAGAAACTTCCCACCAATAAAAACATCAACAGTTTCCGAAACAGTTGCACAATACAATGTACTATCGATTTACGATTTATATATGTATGCATTTTTTTTTGCAGCACAGCTTTAAATTTTAAAAAAGAACAATGCACGCTAATTAAGTGTCAGATCTCAGTGCTTATACTGGCTTGTTCTATTATTTTTTTCCCCTAATGTGTTTACCACTGGATGTAGATGTCTGAAAAGAATCTATTACTACTATTGTACTATTTAAATGTTTGTAAAGAATTTGGTACTATTTAAAAACTATTTATGCAGCCAGAACATTTATAATCATAAAAATGAGTGCTCACACAAGACTTAAAATCACAACACACAACTATCTTAACATGTTCCTTCTGAATTTTTCTGAAAATAAATGTACACAAGTACCCAAGTTAGAGAAATAGTCAATAAAGCAAGGTTTCTTCAAATCCGAAGCCAACGTGTTTACAAGCATTTCCAAAACCTTTAAATGTCTTCGTTAAATTTCGCTATCCAGGTAAACGTGCGTGTGGAACTGAGTTTTTTTTTTTTTCTTTCTTTCTTTTTTAACACTTTGAAGAACTAGCTACAGTAGCCAGCTAATTGGTATGATTGTCAGAGACTAGCCCATCCTGTTACGAACGATGCCATTTCATTTCGTTTGTGACATTGACAACTGACAGTATTTTGTTAGTACACTATCAGTGACAAGCAGACAAAAGCTTGTGCGTCACGCTCTCTTGATGCCTCATTGTTTCTTACAGTAAAAGAAAGTCACGTGGCAATGTCGGACACTCCCTTCGTTTATTGCTTCCTCCTGTCCATCATTTTCTTCTATCTTGTTTCAAATTGCATCTCACTCGCCGCTCTTTTCCCTCTGATGCTTATCAACGTGTTGTCCTTGCAGTTCATCTGAGGGCCATCAAGAATTGGTATCAGTAACAATAATTGAGTCGTTTATTATAATCTTGTAAGTCTGATAGACACACCAAGCCATGCTGTTTCTGGTTCTGGCAAACTAGTAACCAATGGGGCCACCTATTATAACTAAATCGAACACCAACTGGGAAATCGTGACTTTATGCAGAATAGTGTTATAACAACATAATGGCATTCTACAGCCTCCTGGTGACAAACCACAGCACCATGATTCACAGAATTGATATTAAACGTTGTTCTTGGCCATACTGGTAAATATTGGTATAATTTACGATGGCTCTTGTCTAATGTTGCCATTCGTCCAGAAAAATCCGGGATCATCACGGAATCGAGATCTCATCCCGACATCCCAAAAATATTTCTCGGGACGCTTAAATGTCCCAGATTTCAACAAAGAAGAAAGGAAGGGAATATTATAGTTTGGTTTTTCGACAGCATTAGGTATATATCACGAACAGACAAAACGTGTGAAAGGAAACATCATACCTTGAATGAACTAAAACAGACTCTGAAAACCACGAAACATAACAGATCCCGAAAAAAAAAAAAAATGATTACCAGGAAGAGGGGGTAAATCATCTGCTTACGTTTGCTTAACTATGGTGAAGGGGGTCTACTAAAATGACTAAAAATGTAATTACTTAAATTACGTAATAGTTGCGTACAGTTTTACTATATAGATCCATAGTATAAGTAGTAGTAGTAGTGGTAGCAGCAACGGGTTAGAAGCCCCGCAGAGGTTTGTTGGGTTCTGTTCTTGACATAACTTCCCAAAATTTTCCGTACATTTTACAATCTGTGGATTCGTATAGTAAAACTGCATCAATACTTGAACAACTTTATCTAATGGAAGAAAGTAAATTAGTACATAATTCTCCTTTTCATTTTAAGCATTTCAAAGATTCTCCTAATTTATTAGCGTCCCGGATTTTTATTTTTGAAATACGGCCACCCTACTTTTGTCCTATATATTTTTTTTTAATTTTCGGCTTATCGGAATGCGTTTCAAAGAAAAAGAAGTTTTAAAGAGTCATTTCAGTACCTACATGTTTCGGTAGCGTGGTGCTTCCACGTGTATCGGGAGTTCAGTGTGTACCGTATTTTTCTGTGTAAGCAAGTAGCCAAATGACACTCTATAATGAATAACTATGGGTCAAAGTATTTTTAATCTATGGGTAAAAATAAATAAATAAATAAATAAATAATAGATATAAAATGCACCTGACGAACTTATAGCACAAGCTTCATTTTATTTATTTATTTATTTATTTATTTATTTATTCATCATAGGTATTCTGACAAGTTTCCGTTAACCTCTTCGTCTTCAAGTACGATTTTTCTGCTTTGATATCATCCATCAATTGTAGCCTCTCTCGCCCCCCTCTCCCGCTTTCCTGCCACCATATACTCTGTAGCACCCCCTCCTTCTTAGCCAATGTCCTAACCAGTTTTTTTTCTTCTTCTCTATAATATCTAAAACTGATCTTTTTTTTTCCCTACCATTTAAAAAAAAAAACATCTCATCTGTTTTCCGCTTGACCCAACTGATTCTCTGCATTCTTCTTCTCTCAACATTTCGAAAGCTTTCAGTCATTTTAAAACATTTTTACGTAATGGCAATGTTTCTGCCCCATACAGTACAATACTCCCCACGAATCATTTTATGAATCTTTTTTTCCTCAACTATTTACTCAAGGTTAGATTTTCTTCCTCCTAAAGGCTTCTTTCGCCATTCCTATCCTTGCTTTTATTTCACGTTAAAGCACTTCATATCATCATATTACTCGTTCAATTTTCTCCGCTCATATTTCTATATTTGACATCGACTGTTTCGTTCCAATCACCATGGCTTTTGTCTTCTTAACATTTATTTTCATCCCATATTCTTCACGGCTCTTCCCCAAGTTTTCTAAGATCTTATTGATCTTTTCAGATTCCGTCACAAGTGCCAGTAAAGCTACGAACTTTATTATTAGTATCCAAGTCTCTGTTCCTAGGTCTGTAGAGACTTTTACTAATCATCTTTTCTAAATAACTTTGGCTCGTTACTAAACCTATCTGTGGGTGCCGGACTAAATATAAACTCACTTTACTGGTTCGCTGCCACTTTAAGCCGGTCCGCCACTGAACTAGTGACAACGGTAAAGCAGTGTTTCGCTGTCCACAACAACTTAGTAATATATGTTTATTAGTTCCAGCTTAGCTATACGAAAAGTGGACTTACAGTTTAAGATGGAATACGAATCACCGTAATTTTGTTGAACGTTTCCCTGCCGGGAATCGAATCCGTGACCCCGTGCAAAGGCACAGGTGCTAGGAACTAGACAAGCTGGGAGAAGATTTACTCAACAACACATAGGGCAAGCCAGAAAACTTAGAACTCAGAATCCCGTGGCTTGAGAACTCAAGCTTTATGCTTAGCATCACTGGCCTATGCTGGACGATTGACAACAGAAGTTACTATTTGTAATAATGATAAAAGTTTCAAGCAACTGATCAGAGCAATTATTGGTCTTCCTATAATGTATATTGAGAACAGTTTCTGTAATTCGTATTATCTTGTGAGAAAGCCTATTACGATCTTAAGTTTGCAATTTTACCGACAATTACTAACTGTACTACGGTTCCAACGTGCACAGAAGAAAAGAAATAATACCAAAGAAATCACAAAATTAACTTGAATGAAAGAACCAGACTGGAGCAGAAAGGGAAAGAGGGAAACGAAATGATTGAAGACTTGCCGAGTACTACTGCTTCAGGTAGGAAGTTCAAAAGAAAGAAAATGAGAGACCAGTTTTCTTGAAGTTTCTGCCTCTAATTACATACACTGTATACTTCTTTTTCTGATAAACTGATGTGAACGAAAATGTGAGATGACCCTTACCCCTAGGAAGCTGGGTCGAAGTCCCTCTCTCTCCATTATTTTTTACTCAGCTGTTCATCCTATCAACTTCTTTGTGTAATTACATAGGACGGGAACTTCAGACTGGAAACTTAACATGATTGAAGAAACAGTCAGCTTTTTCATTATTTTTTTTTTCTTTCTTGAAAACCCTTTTAACTGTAGGAAGATCGACCGATCTGTTAGAAACGACTTAGCTGATGGATGTGCTTCGAATAGATGTTTCATTCGCATTTAGTTGTAGGGACATCGGGAGAGAAGTAGATGAAACTCACTCAAAACTAATTAGGCGGAGCACTCCTCTAACATTACATGTCCACTTGGGATGAGACTGAAGAGTAAATAAAGAAAAAAAAAAACTTGTACGACTTCAAACTGATCAATTTCAGTCTTGCCAGGCATATAAACATTCTACATTCTTTCAAACTACTCCTTGAAATTATCATAGACTTCCATTCAACAACATACCCATTTATATTAATACGTGTTTATTACTATTATTTCTCTTATTCCAGTCAGTTGCTTCGGATACTACGAGCAAGTTCGATTAACAACTGCTATCTGCAGGCTTAAGATGTAGCAAAATGCCACCATTGCTTAATGTCTGGCCTCTTCTATCAAAAGCCAGAATGATGTGCATATAGCAGTGCAATATCGCCGAAACTACTCCTTTAGAACGTGTATATCAGGGCTCTTTCAGCTAGGATTGTGAAACACTACCGGAGACGCATATGTTCATATTGTGGTGATCTATTACATTACACACACACACAGGGAAGGCAAACAAAACATTCAGTCACAAAAGGCAACCACAATGAATTGCCAAGAAAACCTACGCCCCTCCCCCCCCCAACACAAACGAAAATGGCCCGTAGGGTCCATGTGTGTCCAGCTAGTGTGAATAAGCTCGCGTACATGCCTCAAAAATTAGAGAACACTGGGGGGGGGGGGGGTCAGAAACGTATGAACGCCACCTAGCAGATGACAATTATCGCAATAAATAAGACATATTTATCTATCTGAGAGTCAGACATGTGTCATTGTCTATCCCCTATAGATCCAAAAGGACACAATATATTGTCCGCTACTGCGAGGCAATTGTCCGGAAGTTTATGGCTGAAGCAAGAATTTGGATATACTAAGATTAACAAAAATGTAAATATGAATACGATATACTTCCCGTCAACCACTTATTCTTCGCAAAGATGTTTCATGTTCATACGAACAAGATACCTCAAAGTGTGCATAAGTAATGTATCAATTATAAAGTCGAACATGCTTGAGCTATCATCACCCAATGAATCAAGAAACAGACAATAGTATTATTTCGTTTTGTGACATTGTAGTGAAGAGCCCCAATGACTCTTCGATGGATTTTTTTTTATGCCTTTTAACTCAGCGAAATCTCAAAAGTTACTATGTCTGAACTATTCGTGGATTTCGTAAAGCTAGCAGAAAGAATTGAGAGAAAATACATGCCCATTCTCCAACACAGTCTCTCCTTTTATGGAAATTGTGATACAGGACAATTATTCATAATGTTGTGGCCGAAATGAACACTAACACTTGTAATGACAGGGGGTGAATACTGTGTCAAACTTGTTGGCATGTACCCGGAACAATCTTTCCCTCTATTTAAAAAAAAAAAGAAAAAGAAAGAAAAAAGAAAAAGAAAAAATCAACACTTATAACCTGAAGGCTGAGGAGGCAGATGATAAATGGTACACGTGTAAAATAATTACATGGGAGTATTGGTGCAATAAGAATATGACTTCGCAGGTTGTTTCTGGAGATCTGTTAATAATTAATATTTTTTTTTTTTTAAAAAAAAAGCAGTGTAACGTGTACAGCACATGAAGAAGTTTGGTTTGTACGGCGTGGTATTTTCTCAATATTGAAACCGGATGGTTTGTATGGCGTGGTATATTTTCAATATTGAAACAGGAAGTAGCAGTATTTCAGTAAAGAAATTAAAGTAGAGATGAAATATACTCTTGAGATACTTAATTAGTTGTAGAAAACAGCTTCTCAATATCAATCACCGTTTTCACCCAATAGCGACCAACGTTAAAACCGGAAGTGGATTATTTCTGCCACAGCCAGTTTGAAAAGAGGGTTAAGAGAGAGAGTACCTATTCTTAAAACGATAAATAAATTTTAAAAAAAGGAAAACAGCTTTTCGTGTCTCTATTATCTTTTTGCTCCATGTAGATAGATATTGAAACCGAAAGTTGTTACGGATTTGTATCACTTCCGGTTTTAGTAGAGTTAAGAGTGGGGACAGACTGTAGTCTTGGGATTCTTAATCGATTGCAGAAACCGCTTCTAGTGATAACGTAAAGACCGGAAACGGTTGATTTCTACCGCTTTCGGTCAGGGCCGATTTTCTACTTAGGTACGCTAGGCACATACCTAGGGTGCAAAATATTTGCGGGGGGGGGGTGAAAAGAGAGAAGGTAAGAAATGAATAAAGAGTGGCCAAACCATGCCACTATCCTTTCCTTACGGTTGCCGGTCCGGGTCACGGCGGATTCATCGGTGGTGGATAATGGAAAGACTCTCTAAAGAGCGAAGACAAAGAAAGGAAAAATAGTAAAAGAGTTAAGAGTCTTCATTCTGGCGAAATTAAAATACCGCTAATTTTACAGTAATTATGCGATATCTTCAAATAGATAAAAAGATAATCGAGATGTGGAACAAGAGCACCCTACACAATATTATTTTACATGAGAAATCATTATCACGACTCACTTATCTGCTTTCGATTTCCAGACATTTTGAAATTCGGCATTTATTTTCGCGTTTCTAAACAGCTGAAAACGGAAAGCCATTAGGTGACTTGTGATAACGGTACCTCACGCAAAATAATATTGTCTAGGGCGCTCTTGTTCCACATTTCAATTATCTTTTATCTATTTGAAGATATCACATAATTACTGTAAAATTAACGGTATTTTAATTTCGCCGGGATGAAGACTCTTAAGGGAAAATGCCTCCCAAACCAAAATTGGCAAGGTAATAACTGAAGGAGGGAGTGATCAGGAAATATTGGGGGCGTAACAATCTGAAGTGCCTAGGGCGCCGGGGAGGTTAAAAACGGTCCTGCTTTCGGTTTGAATTTCATCTCTATCAACGAACTCTCTTCATTAACTTTTGACCCCCTACATCGTAGCCAAAGTTGATGGTGATCCATCACGTAGTTCTTCGGGTCTTCGTAGTTCAAAATTTATAAGATTTTTGGTGAATCGAAGTCCTTAAAAATAATCTTCAAAAGCGTAAAATTCCCATCACTGGCACAAGTATGAATCAAGGTAAAGAAAATAGTCGATGTATGAATGAAAAATAACCCTAATTCATGCTGTCACTAAGAAATTCCTACAGGATGTAGTTCGACTTTACTTAGTGCTCAAATATCCGCACATAGAACAGCAGCAGCGGTATTTCATATAGACTGCATTATCAGATGCAACGCCAAATGGAAATTTTGGCTCTAGATGTGAATGAATCACTGTTCTGTGTAACTGAATTAAGTTTCAATGGCACGAGACAAAATCCTTGAATCTACGGATAGGGCAATAACCTATTTTGTTTACACGGCCTTCCATCTCCAGAAATCGATTCTCCCGGGCACTATACGGTACGGTAAAATGTCGTTCACCTTGCTCCTTTTTTCTTCCCAGGGGATCGCCGCTGCCACGTGATGACTACACGCTCCAGAGGATCGATACGAGAAGAAATGCGCATGCGCTCCTTCTTTTCAGCTTTTCCTACAATTCTGTGCTCTGGGAAAGCAGCATGTGATAGGAGCACACCGAGAGGACTCCAATACCGCAGGCAGTAGCTCATTCTGAATAGACGAAAAAATATTAAAAAAAGAAAAGAAAAGCGGGTACAAACGACCTCTACCATCACAGGAGAGATTGAGGCAGGCTAGTAGGCAAGCTTCCAATTTCTTCCGGGTACAGGATTAAAAAAAAAAAAGTTTTACTTATTCTAAAAAGTTTATCAATATACATGTTTCCTTATTTTAATTTGAAATTCATGGTTTTATGTTAAGAAAATGTGGTTTCAGTTCGTTGGCAACTCCTCACAGATTTCATTTTCGAAAAGGTTCCTTTGAAATATACATCGAAACAGATTTGCTTACTCAAACACTATGGTATTTATTGTGGTATATTTACTAGAGTTGAGTTGATTTTGAGTTTACCGTCCTGTTCAGTAGCGAGGCTATATGAGACGTGGACCTACTGAATAATGTGGAATCCGAACCACATTTGCTCCAGCCGGGGAATTGAACCCGGATCTCCCACCCCAAAGGCGCGTATGCTAACCTCTTAGCCACGAAGGAGTTCAGGTATATTTACTGGAGTTAATATAGTTATTAACATGAACTACGTATTATCAAGGTAGCTATAAAAATTACGGAAAAGAATTCCCTTGCTTTTTCAGGTTTTCCAGAACATTTTTTTTCTTTCTCTTAATTTTCCCCAATATGTAATTAGCGACACAGACTTTCCCATGTTGATGGGGAATAGGGCCGTGCTGTGGGGGAAGCGGGCGGAACGACGGCCCCGGGCGCCGAAATAAGGGGACCAAAAAATTCGAGAGAAAAAAGGGAAAAAGATAGGAAAAATTGCTTGGAATATATGTATGGGGGCGCCGTCGTATACTCTCGCCCCGGGCGCTGATTTTCCACGGCACGGCCCTGATGCGGAAAAAAAGTGCAACGATTATACGTAATGAATACATTTTTCCCTAATCAACTAGATAGTGAATAAAATAAAAACGAACAACGTATTTTATTATCAAACTACAAAATACGTCAAAAATTCCTATCCAAAACAAGAAATTAGACATCTTCCCTGAAACCTGAAACTGTAACTTTAGTTACATTATGACTTTCGTCGCACATGAATGGAAACAGTCACAATGAGCCATTTATATCAACTACATAAACCTGACGGTGGTATATCAACAACATATTTTTAGAAAACAATCAATAGTATTACGTGATTCATTTCAATTCTTCAAACGCTTTACTTCCTCATCAATATTACGCTCATCTTGGATTATTTTAGTATTCAGCTCACTTTATTTTCCTGTCTTCAGATTTTTTTGGTTTCTTTCTTTCCTCGTCTCGTTGTAGATCTGTTATTTCTGCAAAACTAGCACGAGCATTTCGTGAATAATGAATCACGGATTCGCTTATAGATAGTTTCTCAAGGACACCAGAAGAAGCTACTGGTCGTACGGGCTACTAAAGTTCGCTCTTTTAAATTATCTGCTATACATTCCTCACTGATTTAAAATTCAAAATTTTTATAGATATATTCTGTAATTTTGGTGAAAATCCAATATGGTGAAAATGTTCATATTCGTTATTGGTTGACATTTCTAGTGCTATAACAAAACCAATGACATAGTTTTTCATATTATTTTCTTTATTTTTCACATCAATTCGTATACATGAACTCGAAAAAATAATATTTTTACCTCACATCAGTGGCGTACACAGAATTTGATCAACAGGTTCAAGCACTCAATCTCGTATTTTTTCAGGACAAGTGTGATTTTTCATTTTTGTATACCTTAATGTATTAATGGTTATTTTTCTATAATACCTTGCTCAAGAGAGATTTAAACCCCCATCCCCCCTTGTGTACGCCATTCCTCACACCAGAATTTACAATGATGCCTTCGAAGTGAAAAATCAATAGAGATCCTAAGGCCAAGGGATTAATTTTGCAGGAGAAAGGATGGATGCAAAGCCGGTTTTAACGCCATTGTCGATGTGACTTCAATCATGTAGAACTCTGGAGGCGCTACTAGTAGTTATACTACTGATAAAGGAAAGCAGAAGCAAAATCTGTTATTTCGTTAACTGTTCCTTCCTACTGAAATATTAAATTTCACATGACACATGGAATTTCACAAAAAAAAAAAAAAAAAATCTTTATGATTATCACAGGCAAAGGTCAAAATATGTTCTAAATTAGTTTATAGACGTGGAACAAATCTCGTGTAGTTGGAAAATTTAAAATCCTTGATTTGTTTCGTTCCGATTTATTACTATGATTTTATTGTTACTTTCCTGTTTGTTAGATTCAAATCTTACCCTACGCACTTCTATTCTCACCAGTTCTGAAATTGTGTCCAGATACGTAAATCAGACAACAATACAATTTTGAACATGATTTTAGCAGTAGCTTGTAGTTTTACTGGAAAATTAATTTAGCTTGTAGTTTTACTGGAAAATTAATTAAGTATTACAAATGTACATATTTGGATTGTGTATTGTGGACACAACGTCTAAATTAAGCATTAATCCAACAAATAGTACAATGGTTCAGTGCTGGTTTGACACGTGTAAATAGCTTCTTTAACAGTAAAGTTAGAAAATATTGCCTTCTATTAATATGTGTTATTTCACTCGTTCGAAGCCAACGTTCGTACGTACTATGATTGGATAATATGGAGTGAGTAACTATTGCATTCTTACATATACTTATCATTTTAATGGGACTATTTGAAGTTGGATGCAGATCAAAGTCTGGTTTGGCAATGGTCGGACGGCGATCGCAGCGTCGGCTGTTGGTGGTGGTGTGCTAAGGCCAAGTTCCATACTACGTGAGGAAGAGTAGAACGGCAGTGTACAATGAAACTGAGCATACGTTGATAGTGTAAAAATGGACCAAGTCTGATTTCTAAAGAGGACAAACTGATGGTACTCGGTTATATGGTGCGAGTGTAATGAAAGTAGCGTGTTACGTGTGTCACGAGAGTGTGTTTAAGGTGACGATAGCCTCAAACTTACGAGAAAACCACATTGGCAGAAGAAGAGTGGTCTGAAGAAAACCTCAATGACAAGTCCCGCCGAGTCACTCAAAACCTTCAAGTGATTGTTGTGCAAGTAAGGGAGGACCCAAACAGCACTTTCTTCAACCTGTGTCACCAATCACAGTCCGCCGCGAGTCACACGACATGAACATACGAGGTCAGGCTGCACGGACGAAACCGAATGGGACAATAATGCTTTGCCACGTCGCCAATGGTGCCGTGAACATGTAACATGGATCGTTATGACTGGAAACGTGTTACATCGTCTGATGAGTTATCGTTCATATTGAAAACCACAGATCGTATTTGGTGTGGTGGAAATCCAAGAAGGCGTATGATCTGCAGTGTTTTCGCCCAATCGCCAACCATGGTGGAGGCTCTGTAATACTGTGGTCCGCAATATCTTGATTTTAGTAGGTCCTACGATGACGCTTACTAGTCGTGTCACTGCCTGTAATTACGTCGTCATTTTAGGGGAGCATGTGCATCGTACGGTCCATATCTTGTTTCCAGGCAATGACGCCATATTCTAAGGTGATAGTTCACCCATTCACAGAGCAGAGCTGTTGTGGCTTATTTAACGAATATAGGGATGAAGTTGAACATCTATCCTGTCTTGAACAAAACTGAACATCTACAGTTCGTTTTGGAGACGAACGCCGCAGATTTCCGCTCCCATCCTCTCTCACGTAACTGAGTGATGCACTGCACGCGGAATGGCATAATATTACACTTGCTATTCTTCACGATCTCTATGACTTCATTCTACGTCGTAATAGGACTCTTCTGAGGGCGAAAAGTGGTCCAACACTATATTAAACTGGAAAGTTGCACTTTCTCAGGTGTTTACATTAAATTGGTAAGTATCTGTATAACTTTTCCAAAAAAGTTTTTGCTAGATCAAGTCGCACTGGAGTTAACGCAATTAAAGATAAATATGTTTTGTTTTAAAATGAATGTCACCACATTTTATTATACAGTTCTTCTTCACCTTAGTAGAGTTTTTACTTCCCTTTTCTTCCATGATAAACACATTTTACCAAGTTATACACAAAAAGATTGTAAACGCTTGGATCTGTGACTTCCTTCAAACTGCATTATCTACAGCTGCCTGTGGCCACTTCCTTCCGTCGTGATTTCCTTTCCTGTACTTCACACTGCACCAGTTTTATCCAGAAAAGTATTCAATAACAATGTTTACACATAAAAAATGATAAACTGAAGAAAATTTACAGCAAGTCAATCACCTCTGGCAAAACGCGTTAAGTTTCCGTTAAGGCAAAGGATATGCCTTACCGCTGTCATGATACTGCCCTTACTTTAAAGATATTAACATACAGAATCCTTACTCTATCGTACGGCCAGGAGCTTGGGAATTCATGAAGAGGAAACAGGAGTAACGGCTAGCATGAAGAGCTTTGAACTAATATGGTCACTTTTCCTTATATGTAAACATCAGATGCGCTATTGCAAGTACCGATGGAACCTTCAGAAGCACATTAAAGTTGCAATTTATTATGTTAATAATACACTGATCACCAGTTGAATTACAGCCACCTACCTAATACCGTGTAGCACCACTTTTCGCTCTGATAACGAAGCCCCGCCGCGGCATGGACTCCACGAGGCGATTGAAGTATTGTTGTGGCATCTTAACCCATATCTGCTGCAAAATCTCCTACCGAGCCCGCAGGTTGGTCGGAAGAGGGTCCACAGCCCGAAGGTGTCATTCCATGGCGACCTAGATGTGTTCGATGGGATTGAGGTCCGGTGACCGTGATGGCCAGGAAGTTTTGCCAGATCAGATGAGTGCTCATCAAACCAGTCTGTTGGCACCCTAGAGTGGTGGGCCGGCGCATTGTCCTGTTGAAAGATATGGCTACCATTCAGATATTGCAGCCAAACAAATGACAGGACATGGTCATTCAGAAGATCGCGGTAGCGTTCACCTGTGAGGGACCGTGTTACATGTGTTAGGGAACCCATTTCAGTCCGCGTAAACATGCCCCAAATGAGAATACAACCACCACAGGCCTGCATACATCCCTGCTGACACGATGGATCCATTGTTTCGTGCGGTTGGCGACACACCTACACCCGTTCATCGTCATGTACCAATGTGAAACGTGACATCTGTCCAGGCAACCTTTTTCCACAGTCCAGTGACAGTGTTCCTTTGCCCATGCTAGACGTTGTTTCCTGTGTTGTGCGTTTAGAAGGGGTACTTGCGTGGACAGATAGCTTCTGTACCTCATGGCGAGTAGGTGGTTGTGAATTGTGTGGCTGCTAACGCGACGTTGTTGTCCTGCATTGAACCTTTCCGCGATTTGACGCACTGTGACCCGTCTATCGACTGTTATGATGCAGGCCAGTCGGCGCCTACTTCTATCATCGACACGCACCTGACTGCATCAGTTTGCCCGAATGGGCGCGGTTTTACCGGAAGCCAAGTATTCACGATACAATCCTGACACAATTGCCTTTGAAAATCCGAGTGCCGAAATCAAGCCAACCAGTCGTTTGGCCCTTACGATTTGACCACAGTCAAATGCACTCAGGTCCTTCGTCTTGCCCATTAAACACTGCACTTACGTGGATACCGAGAGAGGAAGTACATAGCAGCAGTACACGCGAGATGTGTTTCATTCACATGCACTGGTGGACTCTCTGCAGGGGGATTTCTGCAACTGTCCTGCTGTCTCTTGATGATCAGTGTAGATTTCCTTATGAAATTTTCGTTTACCTAGTTTACATTAAACTATTGCGTTTTTTTTTTTTTTTTTTAATGTTCGGAGCTCCGAGATACCTAACATAAGTATTTAAGGCCCATGTTAAACTGCATCCACTTCTGCTTCTGTGACATAAGTAGTTTGGGAACTGGACAAATTTGTGGATTTATATTGATAAACCCTTGTCTGCATTCTATCGAGCAACATTAGATAGTAAAATATCAATAGTATGTTAGTACAATAGTAAAGGTCATTTCTAGATGCAAATGATGGTATTTGTAGCTTGTTTTATACAATTTTGTAATAGAACTGACATCTCAATTGCTTCAGTACAAGCTTAACGGTAATATTAGAAAATAAGATAATATAAATGAAGCATGTCTTTAATGCAATCATAAGGTACTACGTCTATCTTCGTATAGGTTTTTTCTTAATGCACTTCAGATATCGAAATTTTAAAAATGGTTACCCCATAAACGGACTTCCGTTAGTACAGTTTTCGCTTATCATCTGATGTTTAGTTTTTCTAGATGAATTTGTTTGGTATTGGGACTATTCCTCCCAATCTATAGGATTCGACAACCTGTAACAAAATAATAATAATAATAATAATAATAATAATAATAATAATAATAATAATAATAATAATAATAATAATAATAATAATAATAATAGCCTCGATCAGCTGGATTGCCTAATAACTTTCGTCTTTCTATTTGTCCTACTTTTTAAGATACGATTGTTCTTAATCAGGAAAATAAGAGTCAAACGTTTGTTACTTGTATAGAATGAAGATATTCCCAAAATCACGTGTCTTAAAGTTGTTCTACTATTAAACTAGACCAAGAGCATACGTACAGTATATGAAGAATGTACCCACAAGCTTTGTTAAATATCACCGCAGAGAACACTTTGTACGCCGTGGGATATAAAAAAGAAAGCATACAGACATATAACGGATCTTTATGTTAAGAAAAACACTTAGAACCTAATGGATTTTAATCCCAGAAATCACGATATAGGAACTGAAGATTATCTGTGAAGAAATTCTACTTGTTTGCAACGTTACTTTATGCAAACGCTTTTCTTTCTTTTTTTTCTTTCTTTCCTTCTTTGTTGTCTGTAGCAAGAAACAGAGGAAGAAGGAAAATCAATCACTTCCAGAGATAAAGCGTGCTATGAACCACTTCACTGATCAACAATGCATTGCGAAATGGGAGTTACACTTAAAACAGCAAGTAAAGTACTACATCAGAATTCTGCTCCGTCATCCGACTGTGAAGAGAAGAAAGAATGGGGTAGATGAAGCGGTTACAGAGTCATGAGCAACGGCTAGAAAAGAATACACAAGCGATTAAATAACATACAATACTATTTATTTTCTTAATAACAACACTCTTTTAGTTGAGTAAAATCGCGAACAAATTTGACTGGTTATCTTGCTGTAGCCAAATGGTTACACAGAATCGTGAGGCAATTGGGGAGTTAATTTAAGATGCATCGAACTCCGGTCCAGAAAGCCACAAATAACAGCGATGCAAATTGATATACACTGGCCACACGTAACGTGACTGGCTATAATAGAACATTACCGGTATTGAATATAGGCCTATGCGCAATTTTTTCCCGTTGACTTATTGGGGAATTATATTACTGTTTTCGCTTACCATTGGTGTATGGAGTCCTTTGTTCCATTACCCAACAAGTAAGTTTGTGGTGGACATCATGTCCATAAATTTTCTCGGGGTACTCTCGTTTCCTCCAACTTCGTCATTCCACCATTACTCATACATTTGTCTTAATCATCCGTCTGCTTTAGCCTAAAAAAGGGCATAATCGTGCGACCTTAAACTGAAACATGTCATTTCATAATTAATTTACATATAATTATCGTGTAATGCAAATTCATATTTTAAAAAAAAGACATTAAATTAGATCAGGAAGAAATCAGTAAAATTAAATTCTTAAAATTCCACTTACTTTCAAATAAAACACAAAAATGACTAAGTAACTGCATGGAGTATCGAACCCGGAGGTCCAATGCCGGTTGACAAAAACTCTCCATTGACCTCTGTCCTTAATACAACTGAAACTGAAACCAGTTCCTATTTTGTACTCCTATTTTTGGGAAATTCATCTTAATACTGTCCTCCCATCTGCACCTAGGTCTTCCTAATGGTCGTTTTCCGATTGGATTTCCAGTTAAAACTTTGAAAGCGTTCCTACTTCATTCATTCTGACTACATTATCTGCCCACCGAAGCCTCCTAGACTTGATGACCCTAACAATGTTTGGTAAATGGTATAAATTATGCAGTTTCACATAAAGTTTCCGCCATTCCCATTCTCGTTCCTCTTGGGTCCAATGTTCGTCTCAGGATTTTATTATCAAATACTTTCAACCTGCCTCCTTCCCTCAGAGTAAGCGACCATATTTAGCAACCAAACAGCACAACAGGCACGATTATCGTTTTATATATTTTAAGCCTCGAATTCCTCGACAGAATTCGTGACAAAAACAGAGATTTTGAACTGAATAACATTTCAGTCGACATTTAATTTCTTCGTGGATATGGTTTTCGTCTGTTAATATTGATCCTAGATACTTCATAGAATCCACTTTGTCGAAAGTATTACTTGAAATTTTGACGTATCCATAATTTGCAGTATTACGACCCCGGCGAACTTTCATGTAATTAGTTTTCTCTGCATTTGCTTCTAAATCTATGTTCCTGCAAGTGTTTAATAAGACCTATGCATTTTTCTGATGTTCTATCATCCTCCATCATATTTATATCATCAGTATACGCCATAATATGCTGAATACAATCGGCTCTAGGCCCTACTTGTTATCTTTGATTTTCCTTATGACGTACACCAAAACAAAATTGAATAATAATACCGACAACACATCTTGTTTCAGGCCACTCTCGGCATGAAAGCTCGTGGACAAGAATCTTCCTACCCGAACTTTACTTTGGGATTCATTTAAACATATCTTAATCTAACTAGCTTCTTCGGTATTCCAAATTCTGTGAGAATGTCGAAAAAAGTTTCCTTCCAAATCGAGTCATAGGTCTTTCTAAAATCAATAAATAATTTATGTACTGGTGTATTGTATTCTCATTTCTTTTCGAGTAATTTTCGAATGCTAAATATCTGGTCGATAGTTGATCGATTTCGCCTAAATCCGCATTGATAATCTCCAATAATTTCATTTGTGTATGTCAATCTTGCTAATAGAATGTTTCAAAGGATTTTATAAAATGTTGACCGAAAAGATGCTTCGATAATTATTGCAATCAGTTTTGTCGCCTTTCTTGTGAATTGGAACAACGACTGATTCTTTCTACTCTTGTGACAATTCCTCGTCGATCCAGATACGAAGAATGAGTCTGTGTATCTTGTTCCACATTTTTTTCCTCCAGCTAAAACCAACTCAGCCAGAATTTCGTCTACACCCAGTGATTTATGGTTCTTTAATTTCTTTATAGTGATTTCTATTTCTGTTCGTTTAGATTCTGGAATATACGGTTCTGCTGTGTGCATTTCACTTTCTCCACGCACATTAGTTTTTGACTACGTCTTAAGCAAATCGTCAAAGAAATATTTCAATCTATTCGGGATGCTATCTGTATCAATGAGAATTGTTTCATCGGCTTTCTTTAATATATGAGTGCGAGGTTCGTTGCCTTTCTTAAATAGTTAATATCTTTATACGTGAACCGGATGTTTTTGTTTTTACTATTATCTTCAAGCGATTAACTTTCAAATAATTGCGCTTCTTTGTTCAAAAAGTTTGAAAGTTTCCCGCTGATGTCAACGAAATTTTGAGTAGTTAAGTTATATCGTTCGGATTTTGTAGCCTGTTTTCTCGCAACGTAGTTTTGCGTTTTCTCTTCTCTGCAAGTTTAGTGCATTCCTGAGCGAACTATGGTTTGTTCCAATGTATTTCCGCGTGCTCCAACTTTTCTTTTGATGAAATTTTAATGCAATCCCTACTTTCAACCCATGTATCCTCAACACTAGTGCATTCCGAATCTTCTAAAGCCGAGAATCTGTTATTCCCTCTCGTCTAGCTCTCCTCTACTTTCTTTAAATTAAACCTCTCTGTTTTCTGATGTTGAATACTTCCTTCACTCAGTGATAATATTATATATATATATATATATATATATATATATATATATATATATATATATATATATATATATATATATATATATATATCTTTTATTATCGCTGCTACCAGGTAGTGATCAGTGTCACTGTCAGCTCCTTTGAACGACCGAACATCAATTTTACTAAAACGTGATCAATTTTGTGTTTTTCCATCTGGTGAGATCCAAGTATATTTATGAATATTGCGATGTGGGAATTTTGTACTTTTCACGATAAGCTATTTGGATGTTGCCAAGTTCACGAGTCTAACGTCGTTGTCATTACTTTCCTTAGTAATGAAAGAAGTGTATCATTAACAATTTCAACTCGTTCAACTACTCATATTATTCGAATGTGAACGAAAAACCCTGTTCCTACTTCATGATATTTTACCATGATACCGAATGATTTATATTCATTCTCCGTAACAGAACGTAAATTCCGGATTAGTCGTGCCAAGTTATCAGTTTTGGCCCGAGACTTCTATGAATATTTGTGAACAAGTGCCTTTTTCACAGGATGAGATTGTTAGCGTCTCGCCAAATCCCCAAGCTGGAGGACTGCCCCTTGTCCGTCCGCGACTGCTGATTCAATGTATTCGCAGCTAACCTTTATACCTAGAGGTCTTCTTCTCGATCCGCAACTTGAGAACGTGCCATGCCGTGGTGACAGGAACCCATACTACATGGACAGAAAAATAATACCCTATATAAAATGGGCTGTTAAAAAAGTACGTACTTAACACAGTTAAATTAGTTCCAGCTTAATTTTCATAGACAATGTTGCTTCACGCTTCGATATTTACCAGGATAGGAAAACATCTGGAAGTGTTCGTCTAGGAAGGGACTTTGGCTACAGGGCTGATTATCACGTTATCAAATTCTAATTGATCAAAAGAAAATTTGTAACAATATTATGCTAAACAGAGTGCACTCATAATGTATTTCTTTGATTTTGTATTTGGGCTGCTTGTATCTGTACCGAAGTTACATTACTCGGAGGACACGCGATTTATAAAATCAGGATACTTCTTAGTAATCAAACGGTTATCATTTACTTCAAACAATAAAAAAAATAAATAAATAAAATAAAAAAAACGGAGCAGTTTTTCAGCAGAAGCTAAATCGTCATTTACTACAGAACATAATTTTGTATTTTTTTCTTTCTTTGCAATCTACTAAATATTATATACCATGCTTCATTATTACTGTACACTGCATTAATTACTTACAGTACATTACTTATTTTGCTGTTGGACGATAATTCATAATAAGGACAATTAAAATATTCCTAAATTTTTACCACCTTACAACATCTAGGGCCGGTTCTAGTTTATGTTGCACATAAACTATTAATTACACGTTATCGAGTTCATATTGTCGGCCCTACAGGGTCCCAGAAGCCTCTATCGCCGTTCTAAATCAAATGCGTGTTTTGGCATTGTTCCACAAATCTCACTGTATTCAGTTCTGGAGAAAGACCTCAACCTAGTTTCCAGGTCCCCCTGCAATTATTCTACAACAGGGTGTCTACTAAAATTCCAAAATGAAATTTCGTGACTTTTTCGTGACCTTTTCTTTCCCAAACAATAAAATTTAGTAACATTTTTAAGAGCAAATTTGGGAGCGAATTGAGCCGAATTTTCATGCATGCGATAGAAGCGTGCTTTGTAGCGCCTAAAGCCGACCATAGAAATTTTTGGTGGTGAAATAAAACAAAATTTTCCAGTTTATACTTATATTTGTAGAGATGAAAAAATTCGTGACCTAAAAGCTAAATTTCTTGACTTTCATGACTGTTTTCTGATGTGACTTTTTCATGACTTCCGTGACCGATAGATACCCTGTACAAGGAACTAATGCAAAGGAGTCGGATTGTTACTTTCCTTCTCAGCTTCTAGCACTCCGAAGGGGCTATCTACCAGATGGAGAAATGAAAAAGATGAAGAAACGGATGGATAAAACCCAGCAACTTGGGGTAATCATCCCATCTTTAGATTGTATCAATTAGTAAAACTGGGAACTTCTAGCTATTTGCTGAAGTACGAAAAGCTGAAACCTTATTTAATTTTATTTAGTTATTAATTTATTTGAGTTTACCATCCCACGATTATGCACCAATGCCAAGGGGGACGACGTTAATGGTAGAAAAGAGACAGTGGGAAGAAACAGGAAAATCCCGAGAAAACTCGCGCACACGATAGCTGTGTAACACAAAGTTCACTTGGCGCGAGCTGAGATTGAACAAGGGACTCCATGCACCACAGGTGAGCGCTTTACTAGTGAGTCATCGTGGCCCTCAGGAACCCAATTATTCTACTGCTAATCATGAAATGGGTTCACAAGGGAAAGAAATGTAGAATTCTGAACCCCGTTCTAAGTTAGATGCAGGATCTGCATAGAGCAAGAGTTCATACCACTGCCACATTCTAGCGATACAGTGGATAAATTCAAAACCACTACTACAGGACATCCCTGTAGCATGTTAAAGGGAAGTTCCAAAACACCTTTGCCACTCTTCCTTGGTAAAAGGAAAAATCATTACGGAACACAGCTGATCCGTAATGATTAGCCGTGTACAACGAACTCAGTCGATACTAGTTCTTCGGATGTTTTCCAGCCATACTTCCTAGTTCCTATTGATCAGATTATTTCAATCCATGAAATTCGGCATGAGAATTTTTGTTCATAATGTACAAATTTCTCTAATTATCAATCATCTTTCTTTCTTTTGTATTTATTTCCGGCATACTCCATTTCGTTTAGCTATCGTATTAAAAAAAAAAAAAAAAAACAGTTTCATACAATACGATAAACAGAACATACCACTCATATTTTAATGGAGTTAAAAGTAAAAATATTTGTAATTAATCAAACTGTCAACTTCTTTTAATTTTTTTGTTATGTAAGTAGAATGCATTTCAAAAGAACAAATCCTTGAACTGTGAATAGAAGATTAGAAAGTTAGAAAACGGAAACATAATTTGTTGATAGAATCTCAGCAATTTTAAGAAAATAAGAATGTAATGTACGGACTGTAACCTCTGCTTGTGGTTGTAACAGTTCAAATACAGAAAAAAAAAAATCAGTTTTATGCTTGAAAGCCTATAACGAGAACAAAAATCCCTTTCACTCGTGCGCCACATGATCTACACCAAGGCTGCCTGAATGGCTGACTTCAAAGTCACAAAGTAAAATAACGGTTCTCCCGGCGTGGGCGTCCTGGGATCAATTCCAAGCATGCGCATAGCTCGAGCGGAGCAACTAGGACCACCCTACAGTATCCATCCGTGACAGGTCATTGAACGAAAAAGGTCAGTGAACGATCTCGTCGGGGAAAGTTCACGGGCAGCTCAGCTAGCCTTGAGCTTCCAGCAATTCGCCTGGTCCAGCGCAGCAGCCTCTGCTTCCACCTCTCGACCTCTACGAGATGCAAGTCTATCACAACCGAATACTGCGCTCCTTCCCCGGAGGATATTGAATTCCAGCGACTTTCTTGCCCCTATCGCCTGCTAGCGGTGAATACAGACCCGCAATACACACCATGTTTTTGTTCATTTTCACACCTTAGAGAAAGATCAAACAATTATTTTGATATCAATGAAGCCATGTACTAAATGAGAAGCTTTTAACGCATTACATTCGTCCTCTCGTGCCTTAGTCTTAACGGATTACTTTTCACCTTTAATACCGTCCATCAATTATAGTATTTTTCCCCCTTCAGTGTTTTCCTTCTACCATTCCTTTTATGGTAACTACTTTTACAATATGTGGATAGTATTCATTAGTGCGGCCATACAGCGCGAACATTATTATTATTATTATTATTATTATTAATAATAGATAAAAATCGAAGATGAAACGTTTATGAAGAAAAGTAGTCTATTTTGTGGATCTTTGAATAAATAATTCAGAAATAAAACTCGTAAAACGCCTTGCATGAAATATTGTACTGTATGGGACAGAAACAAGGATACTACGCAAAGGCAACGTTTTAAAAAATGCAACTTCCGAAACGTGGGTGTGGAGAGGAATAACTAGAATTAGTTGAGCTGAACCGGAAACTATTTAGGATATGTTAGAAATGCTACAGGAGGTAAGAGTACAATTTTAGGTGTAATTTAAAATTAGAAGAAAACTGGCTAGAGCATTGGCCGAGAAGGAATTGTATCACAGGGAAGAAAGAGGGAGGGAACAAAAGAGTCTACGGTGTAAGAACAGAAAAACTAGATTACCTGAAGACTCATAGTGCATGAAGTTTCCTAGTTTACGACAAGTGAGCTGCCAATAATGACAAGATACGTATAATGATGTCGATTCCTCTATCATCAAGTTCTTGGGAACAATTTGTTCTATATCTAAACGGTTCTCTTCTTTTACTTCCAATATAGTTACTTCTATCTCTGTTTTCTTCAGTACATCTTCATTAGTCTAGCGTTTCACCGGGTTATTTTTTTTTCAACTTTTCTTAATTATGCCCTGTAGGCTAAATGAGACGAAGATAAATCGTCGGTGAAAGGGGTGAATTGGAGTAACTCGAAAACGCGATTTTGAGTTGTAACAACTGTCTTTCCTTATTTAGTCTGCTCTATCCTTTATAGCTGCATTCCTTATATTAACGAAATATGAACTTCCTGAAAATGGCATATCTTGTAATGAGTAGCAGAATATAATGTTTAACGAGAAATTTTAAATAACTCTCCTGTAAAATTATAAAAACTCAAGATCAACAAAATATGTTACGAAAAATGGGACCGTCGAGATAACCCACTAATACGATGACATACATGACTTGGGGTCAAACCTCGTCTAGCTGGGGACTTCGCCCCCAGACCCTCGCATCCAGGGTCGGATCCAGGACGAACTTCTGGGGGGCCAGTGGGTTGTAATACTGCTACTTAGAGCTACTTTTAAGAGCTCGAAACTCTGTGATGGGTTTTATTTATGTATAAAATAAGAAAGTTTTATATTCTAGGGGGGCGGCGATCGACCCTCTAGATCCGCCCCTGCTCGCACCTCTCATATTCCTAACATCTCTAACCATAAGGGATTTCGAGATATGGCTATGTCATTAGAACAATTGGAATCCCAACCCTGTTTCTTCCCACTCTTTTCTTCCCTTCTAAGTGGTCAAAAAATAAATAAATAAACACGTCTTTAATTAATTTAAATGAAAAGTCTAAATAGCAAATTTCATGTTTCTAACCTTAACGAATTTCCAGATATGACTATCCAATTATAATAATTGAACCTCACTTTTTTTTCTTTCCGAATTTTTTTCCTGTTATGGAAAAAAAACTAACCCGGTGGAACGGTAGAATAATGAAGATGTACTGAAGAAAACAGAGAAAGAAATAACTATATTGGAAGTTAAAAAGAAAAAGAAAAAGAACAGTTTAGACAGAACAAATTGTTCAGAAGAACTTAATAAAGGAATCGTCATCATTATACGTCAGCTCATTTGTCGTGAACTAGGAAACTTCATGCACTATGAGTGCATGTATATCAAAAAACGCTGAAAGGTGTCTATATTTTAAGTCCATATACAAAATTAAGACCATATACAAAATTTCATGTCTTTAACCTTTAGATTCAGTGATATGGATATGTCAAGACAATAACTGCCAGCCGGCTCCCTAATCCTTCTCGTTCAAATTTCCAAAAATCCTTTCTTACAGGGGACCTTACATCATAAAACACAATCTTATGTCTTATTAAAACTTCACGTTGGACCGTGGTGGCTCACTGGTAGAGCGTTCACCTCTGGTGCTTGGGGTCCCGGGTTCGATCCCAGCCCCCACCAACTGAACTTTGTGGTGGACAAACACCGTGTGCGTAGGTTTTCTCAGGGTTCTCCCGTTTCCTCCCACTTTCTTCATTCCACCATTTCATTCATTACTCATAATCACCGTCTTCTTTAGCCTAACCGGCATATGTCATTTCATCCCCCCCCCCAAACTTTACGTTTCCAGCGTAAGCGGTTTGGCCTGGGCGTTAACCAGTAAGTCAAGACTTCTTTTATACATAGATATATATATATACCTAATATCATTAAGCTTTACTATGTTGTACAAAATATTCAATATTTTTACTAAAAGGATCTGCTAACAATTAACATCTTCATTCGCAGTTATATCAGGGGCATACGCAGTTATAGCAGGGGCTTAGGTTAGTTGTACTGTACCACTAGTGTGACAGGTCTCTGGTCAGATTTTTAAAATCTCATTTGAGTTTAGCGTCTCTTTCAGCAGCAAGTCTATACGAGACGTGGGCCTACAGCTTAAAGTGGGACTCAAACTATGAGCTCCCGTCGTGAATCGAACCCGGGACTCCTACACCACAGGCGCGTACGTTATACATTGTCATGAAGGGGTTCCGGTCGTCTCTGGTTCGATCTCAGACCATGTGAGTTTGTGGTGGACGACATCGAGGGTTTTCTCAGAGTTCTCCCGTTTCCTTTAGCGTAACGACACATAAAATTGATGGATTTTATTTTTGCACAACTCTTTGTATGGTATAAGAAAGACAAGGAAATGTTTTTATTTTTGTGTTTCATAGTTGCATTTTTTAGATTAAAGGAGACGAAAATAAATGAATAAACAGATTACAGTCCGTGGAAGACATTAGAATAACATTTCTTTGGTTGGATTTAAAATAACAACAACAACAACAACAACAACAACAACAATAATAATAATAATAATAATAATAATAATAATAATAATAATAATAATAATAATAATAATAATAATAATAATAATAATAATAATAATAATAATAATAATAATAATAATAATAATAATTTTCTTTGCTGATATGCAGCTGGATATAGGCCTAAATGATGTGCAAGATTCAAACTCTCATGTGAGTTGTTCTAGTTTCTGGAACCTAAGTATCATCCAACGAAAATTATAATTTAATGATCTTGACCGAAAAGAACCGCATCTTCTCAAATGTACTGACATTTTCTCTACCGCAAACCGCTACGATTAGAATTGATAACACCTGTGTTGTAAAGGTGGTCATGAACACCTGTGCCAGAGATTCCTGGTTGAACTACTCGCACATAATATGAACATTAGATCCATTTCCACATCTTTACAGAGTACTTTTTATTTTACTGCAACAAAGCGTGCAGAGATTTCTTCCTTCTTTAACGATGTTCATATGATTCACAGAAAATAGTCCATCAAGTTCGCTTGATACAAGTTAGGTATGCTATCTTTCCTTTTTTTTTTTTTTTTTTTTGGTAATTTTTATTTTTTAATTTTTTATGATGCCTCATATTACTCAACTATCTATATTTGCAGTAACATTTTGTCAGTACTGGTATGCACTCGAGCATTGTAATTTGAGAATAAAATCGAAGAAAGGAAAATAAAGCACTTCACAACAAAAAGAAGCATTCTTTAAGCAAAATTTACTAAACTAATTTCACTAAATTTACTAATTCAGTCTCCCTTAATTCAATCAAGTAGCCACGTAACTACCATTAAATACTGGGTCAACACCAAAAATATTGTTGCCATCCCAGGAAAAGAAGAATCTCCTTCAAAAAAGAAAACTGACATGATGTCCACCACTAACTCTCACTGCATAGCATTGAGTCAGGAACCCTTCGCGCCAAACGTGAGTGGTCTACAACTGAACCACTGTGCTCCCATGACTTTTAGCTTTGATTTATTACATAAATGAAATGAGATATTTCAGTTTAACGTCCTACGATTCTTGCGGTTCAGAGAGACGGATGATTAAGGTATAAGGATTGAATAATGATTGAAGAATTCGTGGTGGAATAAGATTGTGGAAGGAAACGGGAGTACCACGAGAAAACCCACGGACACAATGTTGTCCATCACAAACTTACTTGGCCGGGAATCGAATCTGGTAACCCACACACTATAATGAACCTAATTAGCCTAATAAAGCAATAGATTAGGAACTGATTAATCAATTTCTTTTCCCGCCACAGTTGCCAAAACAAAACAACCCCATTCACACATTCTTATTTTCGACAAAACCTTCAAGAACAAATTTACCGATTTGAGTACAATTTCCTTTGACGTATAGACAATATAAAGATAATTCTAAATCAGATAACGGAAATCGACTCAAGTTAGTTAAAAAAAAATGACTCATAAAAACAATGTATTCTACCTGTGTTCACATGTGGATCGGAGACATGGACACTATAACAAAACCAAACATTCATCGTATGCAGACCATAGAACGAAGTATGGAGATATGTATATTAGGAATCTCACCCACAAAGATAGGAAAAGAACTACAAGGATCAGAAATACGGCAGGAGTGACTGGTATTATCACGAACATACAGACATTGAACTGGTAGTTGACTGGACGTTTTGGAAGAGGAAATAACGGTCGATGGATAAATCTTGAGTGGATACCAGAGACAAGAAACGAAGAAAATGTTTTAATGCAATGCGGCGTGACAAAATCACGGAGCTCTGCGAGATAGATGGTTGGGAGAAGAATTAGAGAGACCTTCATTCAACAGTGGATTGACAATGATGATGATAACATAGGTATGTATCTTCGCGGTTGACTGTACTACAGCCTTGAAGTTAACTAATACTTGACTTGAATGAATAATTAATAGTAGTGATTGTTTTCGATTTCATTTCGTTGTTCCGAATGAAACTAAAAAGTTACAAGAATATACTTTGATCATAATTGGATGGACTCAAGCATAACAGTATTTAGTCTTCCGTGTTCTTTTTCTTTCTTTCCTTTTTTTTTTTTAGTTAAAAATAGATGAATACAAAAAGGACGGGTTAATAGGAACTCTTGATTAAATTGTAGACAGTGATTTTTTTAAAGACTCGTCGTGTTGAAGACAGAAAGACTTGTCTTCAAGCTTTACACAAGGTTACGACCTCTTTGACATTCCAAGTGTTGTTGACAAACGACGTGCGGTGACTAATTCATGACCTTCGCTTCCACAGATTAAGCTACACTACTATCTTCTCATGACAGATTACAAAGATTTCCGGCAAGCGTTCTCCTGCGTCTATTGAATTTCCCTTACAACAACAACTAATTTCTAGCCGTCAATCCTCAGTTTCTGACATCCCAATAGTTTGCACACAACTTGGACGTTAGATTTTCATTTATTCGTAGAATTCTTATAATCGATTCAAAGAAAATAATTTTATTTATTTATTTTGTTTAGAAATAAAAAGAAACAAAATTACGTTAGCAGGCTTTCCCTTGCTAAGAGTCTAAGGATTATATTCTATTATAGCAAGATTATATTCTGTTATAGTAATAGCATCATTACGATATACACAAGGGGACAAAAATGATGGGGGGAAATATCACTCCTATTTAGAATTTGTATAATACAGTCTCTGTTTCAGATTTATCCGAAATACTGCATAATTTGCATGCTACATTTTATTTCCTGTTAACTTTACTTTGAAGAAGCGTATGTAACCTACTATGTTGAGAAGAATCGTACGCTTAATCATAAGTCAAATTAATTTATGAGAACAATACACTAAGATTTCCTTAAAATATCTCCCCCCCCCCCTCTTTCAAACAAATACTTTCTTCATCCCAGTATTTCCATACTCATCATTCAGTTATTGAGGATGCCCTTGGACATTTACAATTTCATCTACACCCGCACTATCAAAAAAAAAAAAAAAAAAAAATACATGCAAATTAAATTTAAATTCCAGGTTTACGTTCCATGTCAGGCTAAAGGAGACGGATGATTAATTTAAATTAATAGTTATAACGGAATAGATAGAATGAGAATGTTGGAGGAAGGGGAGAACCCGAGGAAACCTACAGAATTAATGTGTTAACTACGAACTCTGGAATAGAACAAGAAACCCCTTGCATAAAGGTAAGCGCTCTGCCACTGAGCCACCATTCCCACTTTGCGCCATCTAGTTTGGTTACTTTTCTTCTTCTTCTTCTTCTTCTTCTACCATCAGTCTTCTGTACGGTGTCCGACAACACCAATTTTAAAACTCTCATTCACTTCAAATTCTGTACTAGAAACACATACGGCGAGATGTTACAAAAACAAATGAATCGTCTGTACTTACAATCTGCACTTTCATGAACCTGTTTTATCATTACTTCAATCAGTACTGTGTCCTTACATAGGTCCAAAAAATTTCCACTTACCTGCAAATAAAAAGGAAATAGATTTTATTCAGTTAGATATTTATATTCAACTAATGATAAATATATAAAAAGAACAATATTCTTTTTTTTTTTTAAAAAAAAAAAGTTAAATTCTCATAGAATTGACTGCATATACTTAAAATAATCCTTATGATATCAAGTACACTTTAAAAAAAATGAAAATGTTCATTGTATATTGACTTTAAAACGCTACGGCTAAGTTTAAAGAGAAAAGAAAGAAAAAACTCTTTAACTTATCAATACATGGGTTTTGTTTCATGAATATCTAATTTTAGACTTTTTTACTTGGTGAATAACAGTTGGCTAATTATCCATCTTTAACTGTAAATGAAATGAAAAGCAAGGACGACAGGTAGAAGTCCAATGGTGATCCACAAAATGTCCAATAAATTTACTGGTGCTGTTTAGCAACTCAAACACAAATAATTAAGACATTAAAAACTTTTAAACATTAAGACAAATACATTTTAAAAGCGAGGAGTATTTTATTCAAAATTGGACTAAGAATGGAAGCACGAAGCTCGAAAATATTTTGAAGTCAAAATCGTCAATTGCTCATAAAAATAATTCAATTACGTGTAACCCGGTTTTGGAGAAAATCATACGGCCTGAAATTATATTTTATATATATATATATATATATATATATATATATATATATATATATATATATATATATATATATATATATATATAAAACCCGAAAATAAGGTTGTTTTTTTTAAATACAAAGGAACATTTATTTTCAATAATGTTTAAAGCTTGTACATTTATCTACTTTTCTACACAATCACCATTTCGGTCGATACATTTTTATAGTCGCTGTGGCAGTTTTTGTATGCACATGTCATACAAGCTCATCGCCATGGTTTGAGGAAATGTTGAACCTCAACTTTCACCTTGTGGTCGTTGTTTATGCGCATTCCGGCCACAAGTTCTTTCAATTTAGCAAACAAGTGCTAGTCACTGATTTGCTCAACCTTCACAACTGTCTCAGCGCAAATTGATGGTCTACCTCTGCCTTCTTCGTCGAAAATTTTAGTCGACAAACTCCCTACATCACATTCCATTCCGACATCCACATGCGACTCACGATACACTTCCCTTAACTGGCGATTTAATTTTAATCAGCTTAACGCCTTGGGTTCAAAATCGGAAGAACTGCGCGAACTTCACACTTGGCGGTAGCGCCGGGCGGGAGCTCCATTACAAATAGCTGCCAACTTAAGACTGTCACAGCGATGTGCGCGCAGGCTTATTTGTAAGTAGGGAAAACAGCAAACGAACAGTGTTGCCAACAACCGCACAGTCTCGCTGCGTCCCCAGTTCTGAACTTTTCATATATGTTCTCATGTTACCCTAGGCTGCAAATATGACTGTTTTGCGAAATGCAACACCTAAGGGTTAGGGAGGTTTGAATGATTTTTTAATCATTCGCTAGATCTTCAAAACGGTCAAGGCATAGTACCTTGAAATTTTGTATATTTGTTTTCTTTCTATCCTAATCTCTAGATTAGACGGGATTTAGCGAAGTCTCACTCCTAAGAGGGGAATGTTGTTTATATTTATTTAATTATTCGCTATCAAAAAGTTTGTGTGTGTTATTCACTTGCACGTATTCAATATCAAAGACTAAGATAACTGGATCACAGGGAGAGAAAAGGATTTAAAAAAAAAAAAAAACACTGTCCACTATAATACGCAGGGCTATTATATGCTACTAATAATATAAATTATAAAATAATATGTTTCCATAAAGTAGTAACTATAGAATACTGAGCATTATTTTGCCGCTGGAGACGTTGATTGGTTGTCTCAACATTGATTTTAACAAATTACTCATTAATTGCTTCATGACTTACATTCTAAAATTTCGCGACACACCCGGACTGTGCGACACAACGGTTGAGATCCACTTACTTACACCGTAATCCATACCTATTTGAGATTCTGAACTATAATGTATGATACGCAACCCACTTCAATTTTATTTTCTTTTTGCCTTTTTTTTTCTTGTTTTGCTAACATTTAATCCAAGATGACTGCAAGGGCATGCCTCGAGGATAACTTATGGTACGTGGACCACAATTTGAGGAACGCTGGTATGCAGTGTTAGTAGAAATGAGTGAAAATTCACAGCAAAATTTGTCCCAAATGGGGATGGTAAGTTATATAATTGTTTTAAAAAATCAATTAAGTGAAAAAACAGTATATTCAGGATTGTTACGAAGTGAAGACGCTTTTACAACTTCATGCATAGTTGCTTCACTTCCAGTTTCTTTACAGACAGCTATACTTTGGGCAGTTAAAATTTAAGAAAAAAATCACTGGTCACGTGCTCAGTGATCCGGTTGGCTGGAAACTCAGCACGCTGGTAATTCCATTCTAAGAATGAACGAGAATGAAAAATAAAGGAAACTATCTTGTTCGTAAGGTACTCTTCCATCCCGCGTCCGTAAGAAATCGCACTTGCGAAGAGGTTACGGGATCCTGTAGCCTTTCGGATGCCGAATGAATTTTCCCATAAGAAAGATCACCTTAAAAAAGCAAGAAATAACCTTGGACAAAAGAGCAGGAGACAGCATAAATTTTTAACACAAAGCTCGAAACATTTTCATCGATGCATAGGAAGAAAAAAAAATTATAAAATGTACACTCATGTCCAAAATTATTGTCGCATGTCTATAAATATGTTGTTGTAGGAATATAATTTGATAACGAATTCGCCCGGTATTTCTTACAATGTTAATATGTGTTTAATCGGCAAAGACATGTATGTGCCAAATTTCATGTCAAAAGAGCAGTAAGTTAGAACAATAAAACGAAAATAAAATTATCTTGTCCATTTAGCAACATTTTGTTTTACTCATTCTAATTTTCGTATTTATAATTCTTTTCCTATGAAATTTACCCTAAATATACATTTCCCGATTATACACATAGTATCAGTACTAAAAATACCCTGCAAAATCATTATCAAATTATGTTCTTACAAGAAGACAGTTATAGATATGCGACAATTATTTTGGAGATGAGTATACATTATCGATGTAAGAGATGTATTTATTCGACATGGATGGTGAACATGAGCATTAATGAAATTATATAACTTAAGAACCTCCAAAAATCCACAATATGATAGACGAAGAAAGCAGAGAACTGAAGAAAAGGCATTGAATGGCTCTAAAATGTGATACTATACTGTGCAAGGATCATATGGTGATGTAAAGATACGTTATGATATTTTGCATAAATGAAATCTCTTTACGCCACCAATTAATCCCTTCACAATACAAGAATGTTGGAAGTTAGAGAATTGGAAATAGAGGAGAAAAGAAAAAGAGTATAACTAACTCTATGGCTTATGGAACCCGGAGGTTCAATACAGCATTCATAAAAATCTCTATTGACTTCTATCCTTAGCAAACTGGATCCAACTTCTACTTTTTATTCCTATTTCTTCGAGATCCATCTTAATATTGTCCTTCCATCTACGCTTAGGTCTTCCTAATGGTAGTTTTCCGATTGGACTTCCAATTAAAACTTTGAAAAGCGTTCCTACTTTCTTCCATTCTGCCTACATGATCTGATCACCTGAGCCTTCCAAACTTAATGACCTTAACAATGTTTGGTAAATGGTATAAATTATGTAGTTCCTCGTTATGAAGTTTCCGCTATTCCCTATTCCCGTTCCATTTGGGTCCGAATATTCGTCTCAGGATCTTGTTCTCAAATACTTTCAGTCTACTGAGTATGCTGAAGACTATTTCGAAAAGAAAATATCCTATGATTGTACACATTACGAGACACGGAAGGAACAGCAGAAGTAAAAATACTAGAGGAGGATAGTCACTGAAATATACAGGGTGTTTCAAAACAACACCAACAACGTTTGGGAGGTGATTCCTGACACCAAGATAAGACAAAAAGTATGCACCAACTTGGGTGCACAAATGTTTCCTTTCCATAGGCTGCCGAAAACATGAAAAATTGAACTTTAAAGATCCATAGCTCCAACACTACGGGACCTATCGTAGTCGGTCAAGACCTCACTTAGGAACTAATATGTGCAATATCCAAATATCCAAGTTTCAGAATCCTGCGGTACTTCCGCAACAATTTTTATAGAAGTAGTTAGTGAGTACTTCAAATTATACGCCCGTAGCCAAACTTCCTCTGCAAAAATGTCCACGTGAGTACCTTATGATTCTGAAACATGTATTTTCGGATAGTGCACATACTTCCTACGTGAAGTCTTGACCCGACTACGGTAGATCTCATAGTTTTGGAGCAATGGACATTTACAGTTTAGTTTATCATGTTTTCGACAGCTTATAACTCCGAAAGGAAGCATTTGTGCACCCAAGTTGGTCTATACTTTTTGTCTTATCTTGGTGTCAGGAATCACCTCCCAAACGTTGTCGGTGGTTTTGAAAACACCCTGTATATAGCGACAAAATAATACAAGATTTACGGAAGAAAGGGCACATGGAAATTAAAAGCGGTTTAGGATAGAAGAGTGGAAAGTTGCATCAAACTAATCGAAGCATTTCTGACAGAAAAGGAAAACCTCTGATTTCGCTGATTATGAACAAGATACATTATAAAAAGCAACAGCCAAAAGATGGGTCAGTCGCTTTTGTTCCGGAAATTTTTATGTCCAAGATACTCCTCGCAGTGGGCGACCAATCACAGAAAAAGCTGAGCAAGACGGCAATCTAAGCAGTTATGACATCGTCAAAAACTCAAACATCCATCACAAAACAGTATTAAAACAATTTGGAAAAAGTTGGCCACAAAATGTTCCTTAACCCCTTCCTTGGTTACATCCAATTCAATTTTGTTGATTTACTGGTTGCAGCATATTTAAGAATATTTTTTGTCATGAAATTAATAAATAAATAAATAAAATAAAATATTTTATACGTAAGAAACTTCCTTGGGAATAGTTTATTCGATCTGTGAAAATTGCATCAAAATATGACCAACCGTTCTCGATATAATCATGTACATACATACACAGAAGTCAAACTGAGAACATTTTTAAAAGCCATCTGAAAAAGAGAAAATTCCAAATGTAAATGGTCATATAAACAGTAGCAAAATTAAATGCATTATCGAGACTCAAAATTCACTGATATATTAAAAAGTGTACCTAAAACAAGTTCCAGAATACAAAGTTCAAGTCACAAGTAGAGATTTAAAAAAATAAAGCTTTTTCGAAGATGGAGGTTTTCTTCCATAAAAACCCAACTTCTTGCGGAAAAACTTTTTTTTTTTTTTTTTTTGACTGCTCAAGTGCCACTTTTGATTCTCAGGAGTGGATTCTGCAATTAAGAAAATGAGTTTACGATAACCATCACTTTTAAGTCATGTGTCCAGTCCGGGGCTGGGTGTCTCGATTGATTTTCAAACTGGCATTGCATTTGATACCTACAAGTGTAAAGTTATGCAACCCACACATCCCAAGAGTCGCTTTGGTTGTCTAGACCTTTTATCAATCTGAAAGTTAGTTACACATTTTCCTGTGTGTTTTTTACTGGTTGCCTAAATTCGATCTGGTAGGCAAGGAAAACGTACCATAAACCAAAAAAACACTCAAAACCAATTTTGTTTTAGCATAAAATCCTGCCTACACCTTGTTTTCCGTGCGGGAAATATTTTACCCTGAGCTTCAGAGAGTTCAGTTTACAAAGCCATGAACACGTACTTTGGGTAAAATGTTAATTTAACATCAATATTTACAGAATTTCTTCTTTCTTTACTGTTATATCGAGTCAAGATTTTTGAAATAAGAAACTTGTGGATACAGTTTTTAATTCTCTTCCCCACGTATTTTGGCAGCCTTAATAAATGTTATATATAGTTACAAAAACGTTATTTATAAAGAACTAAAGATCATGCCACTAGTAAAAAATGTCCACGCTTGAATAAATATCCAGTTGCGCTTTTTATAGTCTACCAATCTGAGGATGTGAAAATCCAATGAAACAGTATTTACATATCCGTCAATGGAATCACGAGAAAATTACACTTGATTCAGCGACCTCAAATTAATATTAAAAAATCCAATTAGAAATGCATCCAAGCGTGGGCACTTTTATTATTATTATTATTATTATTATTATTATTATTATTATTATTATTATTATTATTATTAATTATTATTATTATTGGCAGATCTTACTTTGAGGTTACTCTCCCCGCGTTCTCAACCAGAAATGAATCCCGCGCTATACGCAACAAAGGATTCCGCGAGAGATGAAAGATGCATATATAATCAATATCATAAAATTAAAATATTTTGACTTTAAGGTGGATGGATTACAATAAAAGTTCCATTACAAAGCTCTTTCCTTAAAGAAAAATTGTCACCTATTGTCCGTAAGATTGCTATTATGTGCAATTAAATGGTTGTGAAATTATTCATCCAAAATCGATATTAATCACTCATTAACTGAATACTGCTTTATGAAAAGTAGAAAGTGTGAGAAATATCTTCCGACAGGTTTCTCTCTACAGTCTACCTCTTAATAAAACGATGCAAATGCTTTGTTAAATCTCTACTTCATCGATTTCTTTTAATTTCATGGTTCGCTCATCATGGTCTCTTATTTGTAAGTACTGATTGCTGCTGCTGTTCACTGTTAAGTCTATGCCCTTCAGCCATGTCTGGTTCTTCTTCGCCTTAAGACAACTGTTCTTTCTTTCTTTTTTATTAATCTTCTACTTGTCTTTCTTTCTTCACAATCAAAGATTTCTTCTTTCAGATACAGAAATTCCGTGCACGCTAGCTTCTTCCGCTGTGCCAAGGTCGCATCTTCGCATATGATTATTGCAACTTTCATGTACATATTCTGATTGCGACTATACTAGTGTATATCGTGATGGTTAATATGACCATATATTGAAGATAAATTGACTTTTTAGTTCGAAAAGGGATCATGGTGGCCAACGGCTATACTCCACCAGAGCACCAAGCCACTGCCGTGCCATCCAACACAATTCTCTCTATCTGGATAATAAAACATGTAACTGCTTATAACTAAAAATAAATAAATAAATAAATAAATAAATAACAGTAAGATTATGAAATTCTGTTTACTACTACTTCAAAATATTTTTTACATAATGCAGAAACGGTTATTGTTCTAACTTAATAAATGTAAAAGTTAACGTATACCGCAGAACACCAAGGTTATACTCCACCTGTAGGCAGTGTGCCTTCCATCATCGGCTGGGGTGGACTGAGATTGCTCTGGAGACAATTCCATGCACCAGGCCTTCAACAACCTATCTCTCGAGAGGGCCCAACTTTTACTGAAAATTTAGGAAAATGACTAGTTTTCCCCGCTTTTTTTTTTTTTTTTTTTTGCTCAATCTGGTTTTAGCTAGATTAGTTTTCTATGTGTGTGTGTGTGTGTGTGTGTGTGTGTGTGTGTGTGTGTGTGTGTGTGTTTACGTATATGTCTGTGTATGTGCGAGATAAAGATGTGTAGTGGACAGACTGATGACGGCCGTCTGGTGAAGTATGAGGCCGAGGGCACGACCGTAGCACAGCAGTGGCATGTCCCATACGGTCTAGCTCAGCCCTTATTCGAACAATTATTTTGTTTTGTTCGTATACTTTAATATTATACTAAGAACAATTTGTTGATTATACAACTCCTGTAATGTACACTCCGTATCAAAAAATTGTGACAGCTAACGCCGTGCAATTAGGCCACCCAATACACACCATCTTATCCCATAATGGTGTCAGGTGAAGAGACCCCCCTCTTAGTCCTCCTTTCTTCTCTCCTCATCTCCTGTCCTCCTTCCAAAGACAGGATAGGGAAACGTAAAGAAAAAGAGAAAGGAGGACGAATATAAATATGAAACATACTTATCATTACAGTGTATGATATGGAACGCACACACAGTTTATTTGAATTATCGCCAGTGATGCCTTGAAGATTCTCCATCAGAATATAAATCTCTGCAGCCATTATTTTATGCGAAAACGTCGTACTACCTGATGGGGAATCGAACCAAGATTTTCCATTTGGAAGTCTGAAACGTTACCACTACACTACCGGATTGCTTAGGCAAACTTTGTTTAACAAATGGTGTAATGTTTCTTTCTGAGAACGATAACACGAAAAGTGTATACTGCAGATCAATGATGCCTTTAGAATGTCCTAATAATTCCCTTGCCATTTCCCAACCAACATTCGTAAATCGTCTCTATCGTGATACAGGTGTTTGCTTCCACATTCTTATGTATTGCTTGTCCAGTATAAGTCGATTCTTCACAATCACTTTGTAAAAAAAATTAACTTTGGCGTGAACAGGATTTGAACATACGTTCGATAGCTGTATTATTCATAAGGCCATTACATTACCCCTACACTATAATGCCACCTCAAATTACGAGTCAAATATTACTTACTTTAGCCCTGATCTTTGGAACGAACCAAAGTACACAACGAAATTGACTTATTCGACGGCCTAGAGAGAAGTTAGTGCCCACTAATAAAGGAAAAACACACAATCCAGGAAAAAAACAGAAATAAAACATATTTTGCAAAATTTCGTCGTGCAAGTTCAAAAGTACGTGAATAATAATAACCTATATTATAATATTGAAAGTAACTATGTATGTGACTAATCTCTTGAACCCCCCGACCTATCTCGATTAAATTTTCAACCTAGATGAAGTTCGAACCTGAGATGGTTTCTGTCATATCACTGATGGTGTAACTTAAGAGATAGGGAGGGGAGTGACATTTAAAAAAGAACAAACAATTTCCGGTATAAGTGGCAAATCTATAATTTTTGGAGTCGCTGAGATTAACAGTGACACATCTGATGCTGTTTAAATCCAAATTCAGCCTTTCAACTTGGAGGAGGGGAGAACATAAAAATGATCGAAATAACCAATATCAGTGTCGAATTTATAGTTTTCCGACTCGCTGAGAACAACAATGACACTGCAGATGCAGTGCCCCACAACATAGGGAGGGGAGGGGATATATAAAACACATCAAAAATGACCGACATCAAAGAGCGCTTTAGTAATCGTAAACAGTGACTGAGTAACGTAACATATTACTATTTTTTCTGAATTTAACCCAACGGATCAGGTAATTGATAATAATAATAATAATAATAATAATGACTGTTGTACTGTGAATGTGAACATTTATTATTATTATTATTATTATTATTATTATTATTATTATTATTATTATTATTCATGTACTTTTGAACTTGTACGACGAAATTATTGCAAAATATATTTTATTTCCAAAATTTTATGTTTTCCCTTATTAGTGGGCACTAACTTCTCTCTAGGCCGTCGAATAAGTCAATTTCGTTGTGTACTTTGGTTCGTTCCAAAGATCAGGGCTAAAGTAAGTAATATTTGGCTTGTAATTTGAGGTGGCATTATAGTGTAGGGGTAATGTAATGGCCTTATGAATAATACAGCTATCGAACGTATGTTCAAATCCTGTTCACGCCAAAGTTAATTTTTTTTACAAAGTGATTGTGAAGAATCGACTTATCATACTGGACAAGCAATACATAAGAATGTGGAAGCAAACACCTGTATCACGATAGAGACAATTTACGAATGCTGGTTGGGAAAGGGCAAGGGAATTACCAGGACATTCCAAAGACATCATTGATCTGCAGTATACACTTTTCGTGTTATCGTTCTCAGAAAGAAACATTACACCATTTGTTAAACAAAGTTTGCCTAAGCAATCGGTAGTGTAGTGGTAACGTTTCAGACTTCCAAATGGAAAATCTTGGTTCGATTCCCCATCAGGTAGTACGACGTTTTCGCATAAAGTAATGGCTGCAGAGATTTATATTCTGATGGAGAACTTACAAGGCATCACTGGCGATAATTCAAATAAACAGTGTGTGCGTTCTATACCATACACTGTAATGATATGTTTCATATTTATATTCGTTCCCCTTTCTCTCTTTCTTTACGTTTCGCTATCCTGTCTTTGCATCTTTCACTTTCCCCCCCCTCTCTCACACACGCACTTCATGTTCCCAAGTTTAAACGGAGCAAGAGCCCGATATACCTGGTCTGGAGAATCTAATTAACTGTTAACTTCGGCGTCGTGTTTTTCGTACTCTGGGGATAACCTCCAGTCCTGGTCATCTCTGACAGAATTACTGTTTAAACAGAAGGAAATAAGTAAAATCTCTTTTTTTCCTCTGGGTTACCGAGTCTCAGTCGAATTACCGGATCACTACGGATTTGAATCCTCGACCCAGTGGTGGTCTATAACCTAACCAATATCACACGACTGACACGATGATTGGTTTGAGTTCCTAGCGTGTTCATTTTACCTGTGCAAATTACATTATATCCGGAAGAGATTAAATCAGTGCTGGATGTTCGGAACAGATAAATCTTCAGAAAAGACTAGAAAGTGGTAACCTCTTTGGTTATTTGAAAACAAAATTTTATTTATACTAGTTCGAAACAAAATTTGTTCCCATTCTATAATTCAATGTGGTTTTTCCCGTTGAAATTTGAAACATGCTACATGTATGAGGAACAAACTTTTCCTTTCCAACATTTGTAACTTTTCATTACGATACACTTTCTACTTTTAATATAAGGTATTTCTTATAGAAATTTAGCAGTAAATTAAGAACTCTTCTATTTTCTCTTTCTTTCTTTCTTTCTCTTATCTTTTCTTTTCGTTTATTTTTTCAGTTTGCATTAGTAGTCTGAAATGGAGGATATGACCAACGCTATTTACTGAGTTTATTAGAATGTATTTTGGAATAGTACGTGCAATGAAAATCTATCGAATTTGCAATCTAACCACGCGGAAACAAAGGATGTGTGTTAGACTTGACATTATCCTAGATGTGTCTCGAAAATCTACAGTTCTACTTGAAATTGAGTATGCTATCCATTATGAAAGGAACATAATGAATGTTGAAAGCATCCTCTATATATTCGAATAGTTCTAAAAAAATATGTAAAAAACAAACGTTATTTCCATATTGCTGTTGGATTTCTGGAAACGGGGCTTTATGGTGTTAGGTTCTTTTCTTACTACGTTTGAATTCCACAGTTTTATCTGTTGTCCCTTTTCTTTTTCTTTTTTTCTCTTCTCTCTCTCGCTCTCTCTGCCTCGTTTCTGAATCTCTGTGTAATAGACATTTATTGGTTTCAATTTTTCATTGTGTGTTTTTCAGTTTCTCCCTACATCAACATATGAATCCTGTTTCGTCTTGGTTTTGTTATTTCATTTTGGCGAAACTAATACATGTGTAGTTTGAAATAAGAATTGCGCTCATGTTGTTAGCTGATTTTAGTATAGGAGAGGAGAAAGGAGGAGAGAGAGAGGAGGTCTCTTTACCTGACACGATTATGGGATAAGAATGTGCATAGTGGGTGGCCTAACTGCACGGCGTTAGCTGTCGCAGTTATTTTGATGCGGAGTGTACAACATCTGGTAAGTTTATGAACTAACGATCTACCATACACTATAAAGAGCACGAAGGACAGAAATTTAAGAGAGAGCT
Organism: Thermobia domestica; assembly: GCF_964235325.1. Lineage (NCBI taxonomy): Eukaryota > Metazoa > Arthropoda > Insecta > Zygentoma > Lepismatidae > Thermobia > Thermobia domestica. The sequence continues at coordinate 197,279,495 of NC_137464.1, read as the reverse complement.
ATTCTAAAAACAATGCTTGTATGATTTGTTACCACAAGTCGACTGAGTTTCGGCAATACTCTTCTTTCATATTCCTGTCAAGAGCTCAGATGCCAGCCCAATGGACAATTGTGCTTTCGGACTCCTCAAGTGCTGCCTGTTCCATAGTCGAGTCCACACAGTCTTTTAATTGTGGAAAGACTGTAAAGAAGATTGGGGTGCAATATCCACAGTCCAGTTACAACGCAGTCTCCTGCAATGGAAACTACGATGTCGGGCAGTAGTCAATTCATGTGGCCTGCAGATCGAACACAACCGATGGTGGAAACACTGCATTTTCTAGGTAAGTGGTATTCAAATTTGGCTCAATATAAATTAATTAACCTTTATACAACGTAATTAATATATTACTATGATTATTCTTGTGCTCAGATATAATACCAAATCATACAACTGAGACCACTTATCCATGATAAAATTTGATCAATTTAATCGACTTTAGGAATGTACATAAGTTGGTTAATTTGGTGGGCATTGTAGCTCAACGGTACGCCATTCACCTATTGTGAGAATAGTTCCTAGTTCGATGTTAGGCAATGTAAATTATGATAAACAACATTGTATACATAATTTTCTGGAGATTGTATTGTACCCATTACATTCATTTAATTAATTCTTTCCTTAATACGTTTACTTTAGTCTATCGGTATAACTTGTCTGCCTAACTTTAGTCTATGGAAGAGATCGCAGTGGCTCAGTGGTACAGCGTTCACTTCTGGTGTGATTCCAATTGGCACCAAGTGAGCTTAAACACCAAGTGGGTTTGTTCGGAGTTCTCCCTCTTTCTTCATTCCAACATTTCATTCTTTCTCATCATCACCGTCTTCTCTAGTCCACACGGGATAACTATGGGAGGTAAAACTGAAATATTTGATTATATTTCAGTCTATACAGCAGAAGTGAACGATCTTTTTTTTTTTAAAAAAAAAAAGGTTTGATTATTTTTGACTTCAGAAATCACTGGCGGTCTACTTTTATCATCATTAGTCCAATAGAGGAATCATATAACAGCAGCAATGATTGATACAGACAGTATGAAACAAAATACTGCGACTTACCTCTCACGACTTGTGATCGATTAGCAGACCGGGGTCGATGCGTTGGTTACTATTGCTCACGACTTGCGAATGTTGCTGCAGCATATATCATGAACTAACTGACAGGTTTTGGTAGGATTATGCTATGCAGATTTTCAAAACCGGAAGTTTGAGAAGTGGCGTAAGTTCCCCCATAGTTCACTACTGCTCGCTTCCTACAAGTTATGCAACACCAACAAGCGAGAATGTATAAATGGTTTCATAAATTTAGGTGTTGCTTTGGTCCATTCATGTTTTTCTACGATCATGGCATACGCTATTCAACATTTTATTTATTTATGTTTACTTTCGAGGAACGATATAATAAAAATGTAGTGATCGTGAAAAAGTAGAATTCGAAATTTCAACGAGTTTGTACGTTCCGTCGCCCTAAAGTCGAAACACCTGAAATTATGAGCTTGGGGATTTGAATTCTCCTACCCCTTGACGAACTTCTGCGTACACCACTGAGCACACTAACCACAATTTCAATTTACTCTGTATTCATACTACTTGCCAGGGACAGAAATTAATTTCGGAGGGTCCAAATTCAATATGAGGATAAATTATATTAACATTTGTAAAATTATCCCTAAAATGAGGCTAAATTTACCCCCCCCCCCAAAAGGCGGAATTTCGGGAAGTCCGAACCCTAGAACAAACCTTCTGCTACTTATTCATACAATAAAGAAAAGAAGAATGTCCAATGTGTGTAAAAATTAGAAAAAAGAAGTCTTTAGAATGTGCAGCTTGTGTTTTTATCTAGAAATTTAATTTCAATAAATTTTCTGTAATGTGAGGTATAAGTAAGTGCCTGTAGAGTGCATTCGCCTCCCATGAAATGAGACTTTGGAGTCTTAGAGGTACATTAACATTAATAATGATTCTTCCAATTGACGTGGATTGAGAAGGAAGCAGTCCTGGTCTTAGGTGACACTATTTCTGTATTTGTCTGAATTGATGCACGAAAAACCTCGTCACAAAAGCAAATTAATTATTAAACTCAGTAGTTCCGTGAATGGTATAGATATTTCCATGTTACTGTTCACTCAGCAGTAAAAGCGCTTACCTCATCTAGTTAATATTTTTTCAATGGTTTGATGATTTAGATCTTTCGATTACCATGCTAAACACATACAACTGGGCACGAATTGCAAAATAAAAGATATGGTATGTTTTATTAACGATCATTGTATCTTTTCAAGCTCACAGTAACGTTAAATATTGCACGAAATTCCACAAACATGAATTTTTCATAAACATGTAGCTATGATGATGAAGATGATAATGATTATATAAAAGGAAATACCATGTAAGCATTGCAGAACATGGTTTCACAATAAATTAGAACCGTTCAGTTCCAATCCAGACCAAAGCAGACCAAACACTGCATGGATTATATGCTTTGCATCTATCCACTGATGAAATCTGTTGTGTCAACCTCTTGAAGCATTTCACTTCCCGCTTGCAGCAAGAGGTAACGCAACAGTGGACACAGCTGTTTCCTCCGCCTTTGCTGTCCAGATGGCAGTTTCAACCAATAACGCCCGCCACCTGTCTACATGAAGAACAAACCCCCTTGATTCAAGCTAATTCTCTACCACTGAGTTCTCTTCACCTAAGTTTACTTTGCTTGTACTCCAAGTGTAATGTAAGCAAACGAGCAAAGTTTCTGTAATTCTGAATTACCGGTATATGACCATAAATATACTCATTTCAACAACAGCTCTTAAGAAGTCGGGCTTGTTTTAGCTTAAACACGGACAAATGGTAAAAGAGTAATGTTTCTGGACTCTTTTCTGTTTTTTACATAATACTTAACTCTTCCGCGTAACCGAGTGGCTAGCACATAATGCTTCTTATATGCGTTGTCCAAAATTCAACCTACTGCGGAACACGTGATTCGAATCCCATGGGGTTATTAAAAATTATTCAAATAGTAGTTTTTCGAATAATTATTCCAATGTTCTTTCTGCTGTTATTCAAACATCCGAATATATAATATTACTCGAATAATGGATTTTCAAAGGATCTAATATTATTTTACTAATGGATATTTGAAGGATCTAATATTATTCGAATAATGGATATTCGAATGATTTAACATTACTCGAATAATGGATATTCGAAGGCTCTAATATTACTCGAATAATAGATATTCGAAAAACCTAATATTGAATTTTAACAGCATTTGCTAATTTTTTAAAGTGGGGTTCGATTCCCAGCGGTAGTTTATATGATCCTGAGCCCACATTTCATATAGATGTAAGTCCACATCTCATATACCCTCGCTGCTGAAAGGAGGACACTAAAACCCCAATCAAACAGTAAAAAAAGAAAAAAAGAAAAATGGGAGGAAGCTAGCGATCAACAACCAAGCAGTTAACATAAATGATAATCAAAATGGTAATCATCCTGTCATCAATACTTGGAAATTTAGAACCATGGGCGTCTCTGGCGGGGGGGACGCGTCCCCCCAATATTTTGGAGTACAAAATATTCAATATTTTATTCTAATTTAATTTATTTAATAACAACAGAACTACATATAAGTAATAACTATTTTATTTATTTGCAATATAATAGGTAACAGAGTTCCTGATATACCTCAGGGGGTCCGTGAAGGTAAGCAGAAAGGTAACACATGGAATCAAAGATAATAAACAGGTTGGGCTAGGTAGTACCATTTAAATAAATTTCTTTGATGCCCCCCCCCCCCCAAATTTTACATGCCAGAGACGCCAGTGTTTAGAACTACTGTAGTTTTAAAATATTGATAGGATATGTTATTAATGAGTAAAATCCCAAGTATTTTAATACAAGCTGGGGATGTCAAGTTAACTACTGAATTTAACTTGTATATATTTTGGGAGTGTGATTGTGGTGGATATATGTGGTGGGTACAGCTCTTCTGACACTCTGATCTGCTAACCTTTTTGTTCCTCAGCAAGGAGGTATTTTCTTTTATAGAGTAAATTTGTAAATTTAAATCTCTGAGCGGTTATGACACAGCCTCATGAATATATCACTGGAGTTACAATACGTAATATACAAGCGCTCGACATCAAAACCATTTTCCATCTGTACTTTGCATAGTCCAATAAATGTTATCCTCATACATTTTTAAAGAAAAACTGGGCAGACAAACAAAAAAATATTTCCATCTCTCTGCCAGTTGAATCTCTCAATGAAAACTCCTTATTAGATGAAGATTCTCAAATGCGTGAATGAATCCATTCATAACACATACTGACTCAAGACTAGAAAGACTCCATGTGTAAGGAGGTGCTATCATCGAGGTCAAGGGCAAACACGCATCTGTGCTGTGTTTTCCTTCTTTTCTCTCTATGCTGTTGTTCACTTTGCGTGTGAAACTAAAAATATCTGTCACGATATTATACATATATTTAACACAAAAGAGAAAACAAAATCATGACTGCAATTTTTGTTTGACTTTCAAGAATTTGCCTCTTCCAAAACCGTTCAACGCCGTTGCAAAACTTGTTTCGTTAGTTTACAACAACAACAACAACAACAACAAAAAGTATATGCATTCGATTTCTTTTAATGGCTTTATTATTCCATCATATCTGATTCACTATTCGTGAAACTTCATTGCAGGTAGTTTGTGAATGCACTATTGGTATCTACAACACACATTAGATTGTTTCTTGTTTACGGCTTGTATATGCCTATAGGTTTAGGACAGGTTGCATATGTTTAAGACATTCACAATGTAGTACCTAAGTAAGACTTACATGATAGAAATTGAACACAGTATCAATAGCGTAGAACTTGAGTTTCCTTCAAAAGCGATGGTTTAAAATGTGGGTCAAAATCATACTGTATAATGTTTAGCCACAGCTTACACTATAAATGTCCAAAATTTCTGTACCGGTGTCAGGTATAGAGCATTTGTGTGAAATGCTGTTTTTCCAAGTTGCCATTGAAATTGGCTTTCTTGACGCGACATTTCACGAAGTACTTACCTAGTTCTCTTCGTGAGTGGATTGGAAAGTATCACTAATGATCACTCGCTTTGTTTTTCGTTCCTACGTCAGTTCCTGAAGATAATTTGTCATGTTAATCAAATTAACTCTATTTTCACAGAGTTTTGAAAATGACAGATCAGTTGATATCACGTTCAGCGCATCTGCACAGAGATTATGTGAGATGTTGACCTACAACTTAACGTGGAATCCAAACCAAGAGCTCCCGCCGGGATCGAACACGGGGTTCCGCACCTAAGACATATTGCCTCATTTTACTGCAACATAAATGTTATTTAAACACTGTTGTTTGCACGAACAACGTGAGCGTAATCTAGCATTATTTAATCACAACTTTTGATTCCAAACTTCAAAATTCAAAAGATCAGACTTTTGAAGTGTATTCATTGATAGAGCTGTTGATATTGATGCAGCTAATTGTCTGCCACAGAGCAGCATCATTTCTCAAAATCGAAAATTTATTTTACAAAATAATAATGATACGTATTCTGCCTGTCAGCAGATCTTGAAACTAATATTTTTTTCTCCTTGTGTTAGGGTCTGGAAATGTTATTAACGTGTTCTCGGTCCTAATATTTTCTTCTACTTTCCAAATCAGCGACTAGTTGAATTGTTCTTCCTACTTCTCGCTTTTCTTCCATCTTTCCTCTATGACAGTACGAAAAAGTCAATTCCTTCGCAAAATATGTCCTATTCAATTGGATTTCCTACAAAGGACGCTCGTTTAAAGCCTCCTCTTCTCTCTTACCCGTTTCAAAACATCTTCGTTTATTACTCTATCAGTTCATTTTACCTTCTCCATCTTTCTGCAACACCACATGGGAAAAGTAAACAAGAATTAAAACGTTTTTAAAAAGTTCGTCGCGGTGATCAAAATTAGCACTCTTTAATGATCTGGTAAAATGTTAACACAGAAGGACGACTAGTTGGTAGTGTCGTCGTGTTGGTCAATTTCATTAACGTTCGTGTTCATACGATTGTACTTACAGCAAAATGAACTGAAAAATTGTGGTGCTTTAAAACTCATCAACACTAAATATTTGACTACTGAAATATTTGACACCTTGAATTAGTTGACATCAGAGATAAAACTGGATCTGAAAAGGTAGAGGAACGGTAGGTAGTGGCATGACGTCACGCCGTTCTCCTGCCTATCTTTGCCCATTGTAATTTCTTAGGAACTGGGGTGACCTATACATATTTTTTTTAAGGTGAGGGGATGGCATTTCCCCGCGTTCCCCGCACTATTTTACCCCTGGTTGACATAGAAACTGCACTGCCTACGAATGCTTTTGATTTCACTACAGAGTATACTGCGACCTCTCTGAATCAATTTTTCATTTCCCGTATTGTCCAGCAATATTGTATATTATTAAATGCAATATTGCATCCACATTGACATCACTACTATTTAACTTTTCTTTTAAAAAACCGAAGAGTCTCTTTTTAACTCATGCACAGACCTTCCATGTGGTTATAGGTGCGTGCCCTTTACGCGGGGGGACCGGGTTCAATTCCCGATGAGAGCTCGTTCGGATTTCACGTTAAATTCTAGTTCCATGTTTAATGTAACCTCGGAACAGAAAGTGTGTGTGTATAGTCGAATTCAAACAACCATCCAATTGACACCTACAGCCACTGTACTAATTCCCAATTACACATAGTGTCGTCTTACTTAAACTTTTAATATTTTTATCCTTAAATAAATTTGAAACATCCATTACACAATAGCAACTTGGACCTCGAGTGAATGCTAACAACGGAACAGTATTTATTATTATTATTATTATTATTATTATTTTGTGCTCATTTAGAAAGCTACTTTCAACCAAGTAGTCACCTGGTAAATATTCGATGCAAATCTCATTCAGTGAATTTTTTAATACTAAAACGTTGTTTAACTTTTCAATAGTTTTTGCTCGGGTAGCAATAATATTTAATATTTAATAATTAATTTCGTTTGTAGCAAAGATGTTAACTCTCTTCTATTTAAACCTATTTTCGCAACATACAAAAAAATTCAGGAACAGTATGTTATGCTAAAAACATTATTTCTGTTCCCGTTATGACACCATACTTTTTATATACATCGTCCTTGACATGTGAAGTCATTTATTGGGGTAGGTCGTCAATACCCACTAATTTTTAATCATGCTACGCACGTCTGTTAGACATCTATCTTCAAATTTCTTTCCGTTTTCCCCTCTATTGCCGGTACTGCATAGGCGCAGAAGAAAAACAAAAGAAAAAAAGTATAATACAGTAAAAAGAAAAGAAAGGCGGATGAAAACTGGTTAAAAATTAGCAACGTCATAGCGCGTCGGAAGGCAGATGTTCTTCACCTATCAAGTGGGTACTTTACCTACTTCTATTTAAGGCCAAACGAAATGGACCGAGCAGAATGACTTCCTCGAGAAGAAGTAATAAGACATTAATACAAGAACACAACAAGTTGATATTCCAAGTGGACACTGTATCATTGGCAGGGCACTAAAAAGCAATTGCAAATATACTACAAAATCAGGAAAAAGATACTACAAACAAACTAAAAAAATCTCTTATTTGAAGACCACTTTAACAAAAGATACTTATTACAAAGTGTTTGTCTCAACCGGGACTGAAACTAAGTACAGTACTCCTAAACAAGATTCGAACTCACGATATGAAGAAATCTGTAAATATATATAATAATAATAATAATAATAATAATAATAATAATAATAATAATAATAATAATTATTATTATTATTATTATTATTATTATTATTATTATTATTATTATTATTATTATTATTATTATTATTATTATTATTAAGGACACATTGTATTGACAACTTATCCTTTTCAATCCTGTTTTTTTTTTTTTTTTTTTTTGTTTACTGATCGATTTTTATTTTTATTTTGCACTATTATGCTTTTTGACAAATGAAATACAACCGCTATTTTGATTGTAGTTGTCATATTTACATAATTATGAGACGTACTCATTTGTGTACACTAGGATTATATGTATGAAAATACAAAATTGCTTTAATCGATAATATCATTGTATTCTACGTAATTTACAGACTCGAAATGCATCACTACGAGCAGAAAAATTACTTACTGCAATTTTTTTTTCTAAAAATAGAACCGCCTACATGGCTGAATTTCGTCCATCGTGGTAGAGCCTATAAGTATTGCGCGTAGGTTCCTAAAATAGATTAAAGCACTAGAGAAATAGCGGGAAATGATTTAGATAAGTTCAAAGAATCCAAAGACATAAAAAATTAGCCATTTTGAATCTTCCAAAGTAATTATGTTAACTTTGAAATATAGTGTACACATATGTTACCGCCAGGGCCGAAAGGATTAATTCAAAACAATATTTAAAGTGGCTTAGAAAGCGTGAAATAAAACAAGTAATTGACACAGGTAATACGATGAAGACTAATTAACAATATTAATATTTTATATATTAGTAGGTGATGTATTTGATGTAAACTGTAATATATCTTTAATAGTGTCTGTACTGATATGTTACAATGAATTCCACCTACAAGAAAACTGGATGCAACAAGCAACCACTCAAGGACGTTAACCAAAGGATCAGGAAAATTACGGACTAATTCTGGTTTGAATCTTCGCTAGATAATACTAATTAAGATTGAGCATAGTGAACTACTTGTCGTTTAAATTTAAACGTTTGTTCCTTGCACATTTCAAGCATATTTAAGTATGTACTATATCTACATGATTTACAAAACATTTCCCCGGGTGAGCTGCTACTTTCAAAGATTGATTTTTTTTTTCTTTTTAAAAAAATTAGTTCAACAAGTAAGTTTTCCAATTGGGAATAAAATTGTTCTTCGTTGGTTTTATTGTAGTTACACTACATTTACAACATCGTAATTCAACCGTCTTACCAACTACTTTCTTAAGCCTAAAATTAACGTTTAACAACAGGTTTGTTCCATATGTTTTTGTTCTAATTGACTTTTTCTTTTTTTTTGGGGGGGGGGGAGGGCGAAAACGTACGTCCAAACTCCAACTTCGACGGCCCATAATTTGAGAACCAAATCCCTGCGTTTCATTAGTCCCATAGATAAGCTTTCTTCTAGAAAATTTTGTCCGGGAGGAGGGAAGTGAAATGAAATTAGTTTTTATGTCCCATGGTTATGCCGGCAAGGTTAAAGGAGACGGTGGTGATGAGACAGGAAGGCAATTGTGAAGGAAGTGGGAGGAAAAGGGAACCTCGAGAAAACCCACGCACACGGTGTTTGTCCACTACAAAGTTCATTTGGCGTGAGCTGGGATCGAACCAAGGACTCTATGCACCACGAGAGTGTGAGAAGGATGGGACACTGTTTGCTAAAGAACATCCTCTGGACAAAAGTGATACATATAATATGTAATCACAATTTATCTTAGCTCCGGGAAAGGAGAAGGAGGTGGAGAGGGGGAAAAGATGCCTGGACCGTATTTTTCTTTTCCCTTCCCGAAAATTTGACTTCGTAAGTCCAAATTTCTACTTTTAGCCCTGTAACTCGCTTAATCTTATTTTAACTTTTCGTTCCTGTTCACATTCCACATCGTCACTAATAATACTTTTCTTCTTCCTTAAGGCTTCTTTTGCAATTCCTATAATTGCTTTTATATCTTGTTCACATTTCAGATTTTTTAGTAATAACACTTTAATGCTTCCTAAAGGCTTCTTTGCCATTCCTACAGATCCGTAGCTATCGGAGCGGGGAGCGCGGTCGCTGCCCCAGGCGCCAATAGGAAAAGGACGCCGAAGAAGCTGAAAGAAAGAAAAAAAGTTGGAAAACAGTAAACGGCACAGCGCCCCGTAAAAATATTGGCGCCCTATAAAATCAATAGTTGTTGTAGGTTTGCAAAGCAATACAGTACATTTGTAAACATTTTCTTTATCGCCCCCCTCGCAACCCAAACTTTCAATAGGAGTCACAGCAAGAAAATTATTATATATGATTTCTTAACGACGATGTGATATACAAGATGCCGAGTAATGACTTTAGATACACACAGGAGCGTTTTCAAAATCAGAGACGGTCACATCGGATTAATCACGTCGATGAGAATGAAGGTATGAAAATGAGATGGATGTAGAGAAACATCTAATTTCTCCATCAACTACTTGTATGGCCAGGATTTTTTTTTTTTTTGTATTGGAATTTGGTTGTGTAATATTTTTATCTATCTACAAATAATATACAAAACAAACACACATTGTATACAGGATGAATCAAAAGTCCTTCGACACTTTTTAATTTTAAGCCGGAAGGGAACAAGTGAAAAGTGAGTATGGCAAGTGAAAAGTGAGTTCGGTAAGACGCCACAACTTTTAGGGTATATGTCGACCATGGCCGCCATCTTGAAAGCCGTCATCTTGGATTCAAGTTGAAGTTTTTAAATGAGAAGGAGCACCCTATATATAAATGTGTGTGTGTGTATTTTAACATGTTAATTAATAATAAGTAACCTTAAATCAGAATTTTTATTCATTAAGAAATTAAGTAATTACTGTAATTTCAAAGATATGTAGTAGCAACTATATTTTGGATTTTAAATACAAACATTAAACATGCTTCAGCTCCATCGATCAATATTGAGAAATTTGCCAAAAGGCTTCTTCTGAATTTCGGTTACATTTCACCTAAAATTAATGCTGTCACCCATTCCGAGCACTTTAAAAAGCACATAAATTCTAATGTATTGAAATTTAATTTTCTATCGATAGTATGAAACGCTGTAAACAGTTGTGCTGTAAATTTTCGTAACTTATTTCCAAGTGGATCCGTGTACCAACCAAAGGTAGTTTTGCCAAGTTCAGTAAAATGTCCAAAATAAGCCTCTTGAAAACAGCTCTTATTTGTAAAAGAATAATACACAATCGCTTTTGGCTGTTGCAATGGTCTCCAAGCAGCTTGATAAAAATTCAGCGTAGCATAACAACAAAAGCTGATTCTCTTATATGTTAACAAAAAAAGAAAAAGAGAAGAGGAGCAGCTTGGTGAGATGGGTATAGGGAGCATCGAATTCTACTTTGACCCGGGGCTGTAATCTCTAGCTACGGCCATGGTGGAAAGGATCTTGCATCGTTTGGCCTAATCCTCGTTTCGCCTAACCAATTATCTGACACTTTTATGACAGATAAAAGATAAGCTTTATGTCCGCCATTTTAGGCGAAATAAGGATACTCGTTTGGCCTAATCCTCGTTTTGCCTAAAATGGTGGACTATAAAAAAATCGTGGAGATAAAACTGGAGGGAAACTTTTCGAAAAAAAAAATATTCCCTACTATGTGAAGAACTGAGAAATACAAATTAGTTTTCCCATAACTAATTTGTAATAGGACTATTTGCTTTCGGAAAAATGTTTCGACAATTGTACAGTTACTTTTCCGTTCCATTTTGAGAATATTAATACCCCCACAGGGTGTATAGTGACTATATTTGAGATGAGAGAAACACAAAAAGTTACACCTATTATTAATTTTGTTTAAAGGTGAATGCTGTTCAAAAGTAACTTTTAGTTTGCAGTTTGTTTCTAAATATCTAATGTTGTCAAATGGTACTGCTAATCGGTACGTTAAAGGAAATATAGTTTGTGTGTTTCTTCTTATGTAGGTGCAAAAGTTATTTTATTGTAGGTTTTGCTGATCTTTCAGAGGATTTCATTCCAGTTTCAACGCTTTTTTGAAATTGTTAATGCATTATAAGAGATCCGATTGTGATTCTATTGTAATTACAATTCGTATGAAATTTGTAACTATTTCGAGCTAGATCTAACAAAAGATCCCTAAATTTGCTCATAACTTAACAATGGACAATTGTGATCGCAATGAGTGATTTGTGACAAATCGCTCCGCTGACAAATTGCTCTTTGGATAATTCCATAATTCAAACATCTCAATGTGTTACTGACAAAGAAAGGAAAAATATATTTCATTTCTTATGTATTACTTTTGAAATTATAACTTTTGAGTTGAATTTCCACTCGTTTCACATACTACCGGGAATGTCCATAGCATAAGTCTCTGAGATGCACAATGAGATTGAAATCCGGGCTTCTCGGTGGTTGTTTCAGCAGAAAGAAGTTGAATGCTCCTCCAAACAGATGGTTGCCAACCGGGATCTGTTACGAGGGTGGTTGTCCTGCTGGTACACTCCATTTTCACTCGTATGACAGAAATAAAGATATAGTTGACTCTGGTGATCTTCGTACTTTCATACAATACGGGTGAATAGTAGGTACCAAAGGTCCAAAACATTGCTTACAGAAAAACTCAACATGGTCTCCATTATCTTGTACAATTCCAACCTGACATGATTTCGTTGGGCTGGCATCAAATTATAGATCACTATCGGCGTGATGAGATTGAAATCGAGACTCATCGCACCAGGGTTTGCTGGTTTAAACCAGCTGTTAAGAAAAAAAAACTGGTTTAAACCAAAAAACGAAAAATGAGATTGAAATATGTGCCAATTACCAAAACTTGTTAAATCCATCATGGCAACAGATGCAAAACCAGTTAAATCCCTCTTCCATATTCAGTTTCATAAACTGTTAAATCCCAAACCTGCAAATAACCTAATGAGAAAAGCAGAATCAAACTCGGTTAATTCCATATTTCAAACAATTTGAGGTTTCGTACTGTATAGGATTAGTTTAGTAATCTGAATATTTATTGCAACTCTTTGTAAATCATTCGAAATTTTATTTGGCAGAATTTGAAGTGTGTGCTTTCATTATTTTTTTTATTTTTGGACTGAAAATTGAAAAAAAAGAAAATGAAATCTTTAGTTTTACGTCCCACGGTTATGCCAGTTAGGCTAAAGGAGACGGTGATGATGAGAAATGAATGAAATGGTGGAATGAAGAAAGTGGGAGAAAACGGGAGAACCCCGAGAAAACTCACGAGCACGGTGCTTGTCCACCAGAAAGTCCACATGGCGCGAGCTGGGATCGAACCAGGGACCCCAAGCACCGGAGGTGAACGCTCTACTACTGAGCCACCGCGCACTCTGGACTGAAAATGGAGACACTATACGTCTTAACCTAACTGTTTGTGAAACTTTTCTGTGCTTATTTGCTTTTCTTTAATAATTACTAGACAAATACACGCAAAATCGAAAGAAAACTATACTCTAAGCAGCGATGATCATAATTTTGTTATCAGACAACACCAAAATTGTGTAGAAAACGTACAAGACACATGAAAAACTGGAAACGAAATGTAGCCAAAAGGACAAGGTGAGTGGACTATCTATGGTTAAAAGTCGTTTGTTTTGTATTTCAGGGTAACTCTTTACTTTGAACAGAACATTGTTTGATTAGGTTTTCTCTAAACGGTCTCTTCAGCTTCAGCAGAACCTTTCTTAAAATGTCTCGTGTCAATTATCATTCAAAATTATAACATGCTTCTGGTACAACATGTTAAAAAATTTTGCCACTTATTTACCATTTCTGATTCTTTCTGCCACTGTTTTGCTCAAACTCAACATTTGCACATTTTGTTTTGCTATATTTCAAATTCATATATTGCGATGATTGGCAAATTAATATTCACCCTATGTTAGTTCATAAAAGGTTACAAACTCTTCCAAAATATAGTCATTCAGTTTAAAAATGTATACGGATAGGTATAAATAACTCCGCTTGTAGTTACGAAGGGTTTGACGATTGAAAGCAGCTCAAAGCTCACGTTTCACAAAGAGGTTTTTGAGGAATAGAAAATCGAGAAAATTTTGATGCACCAGAGGACATCGACGATATGGATTTCCATTTAGTAGATGATGATGGATAGGAGGTTACATAATTCAATTTTTTGCACATTTGGATCCATTGTTTTCAATTTAGAACAAAATTAATGTAGCATTCATGTATCCATATTCATGTGTGCCAATCTTGTGCAATGTATAGTTGATAATACATCCCCCCCAATATTTTAGTAGGCATAATACTGATTTCTGACTCTGACTCCCTTTCTTTTTGATAGGTTTTGTATCTTGAGCCTCAACAAAAATTGCCGCTCGTCCAGATGCAAAAGCTGTTATTTCCATTTACATACGCAAAACTTGTTAAATCCAAACTATTTTCTTAAATAACGCAATTCATAGACTAGTGTGATTATACAGCTTTCGACAGACCGACACTCACATTGCTCTTAATTTTTTAATGTTCTCTAGTTTCTAATGTTATTTTACAATTATGACGTGTTTAAACAGTTTTTCTTGATTTGTCACAAATTTTAAAATGTGAATTTAACGGGTTTTGATATTCACCTACTCATATATATTCGTATATATCCATGGTCCTAGTAAATAAATAAAGGAGTTTTGGTAATCCTAACTCCTCGAAAATAGTTAATATAATATTAATCTATATATTTTGCATTTCTTAATTCTTAATATACTAGGGAATTTTCTCTTATATAATTTCCCTCTAGTTGAATTTCCACGATTTTTTCTTATTGTCCGCCATTTTAGGCGTAACGAGGATTAGGCCGAACGAGGATCCTTTTTTCGCCTAAAATGGCGGACACAAATCTTATCATTTATCTGTCATAAAAGTGTCAGATAATTGGTTAGGCGAAACGAGGATTAGGCCAAACGTGGCGACACGGGTGGAAAGATACACCATGACTACGGCTTTGCATTCCTATCGTTGTTTTCAAATCCTGTTTCCACCAAGGTATCGAGAACTAAAATACTCCTCCTCCAAATTTAGAGCTGCCGCAGTAATTCTTTTTTGCTGCAAAATAATGCTTTCCGTATTTTTATAGTTATCTTCATTCCGACAAAAGAAAGGAAGACCCACAAAGAAGAACTAATTTGTTTACTTACAGAACACGCGAATTATGCAACTGAGGCTACTCGGAAACCCAAAGAAATTTATTATGTCCGGTTCAGGCAGTTTTTATTCTGTCTTTAATATTTTTAAATTTTCTTCGCTTACAATATAGGGGAAACGCTTTATCGTTCAAGCCACACTTAAATTAACAAGTTGGTACAAATAATTTTATTGGTTAACCAGTTTTAAATATTGCAATTAGAAGACCCCAAAAAAAAAAAAAAAAAAAAGGAAATTCTTGGACTTTTTATATTAACCTGTTTTTATCTTCGTTTAAAAATATTTTTAATGTGTAACTAAGATTATGTTCTGAATTTTAATTACGAACCCCTACTCAATAATACTTGTACACAATATAAACTTACAGGAATACCTTGCAAGACGCGATTCCAAGAAACATAAGCTCTGCGGAAAACGCGTTGCTCGATATCTATTTACTATCAATGGCACAAATCTGTATTCAACATTGGAGGGGGACGAGTAAGACTTTTTTTTTTTTTTTTTTTTTTTTTTTGGTAAGCGATGTTCAAAATATTTATGAAGTTGAAAACAATGCTATGGAGGATTAGGGGAGCAGAGTTGTTTTCAACATTGGAAGGCGAGCAGATTTGAGGCTTATTCTGGGGGGGCATCAATTTCATCTCACTTTCCTTTATGGCAATCGGACACAAATCATCACATTTCTGTCGAAATAACCCATTTCAAATCTGATTATTGGGGGAAACAGTCCTCCCAGTTCCAAGATTGGAGGGGACATGTCCTTCTCATTCCACCCGGGATTTGCGCCAGTGTTTACTATGGGTTTAAGTTGAATTTATTCATCGCAAATAATTTAGTACAACTTTAGAAAGAAAGGAAAATTCTTCGTATTAATTACTCGCTGAAATGCTTGTTCTTCGCACGAGGAGTGAGATTTATTCAAAATATCTGAAGTAAAGAAATTACTGAAGTAACGAAGAGCAATGGCATTGCCCGCCTTCAGGGTTGTTCCTGTCAATATATGAGTGAAATAAATAAAGATAAACAATCTTCAGTTATGTAAGCCCGCACAAGTATACATTGTTGGTTGCATACATTGCAAGCATCTACCTATTAAAATGCTATAATACCAATCTTAGCGCCTTAGCTCCAACTTCTACCTTATGATTTCAAACTTTTTATTTACGGTTATTTGCAATTTCACGTTCAACAAAGACAAACATTATTTTAAAGAATGTGTACTTTAAATAAGTTATTTAAATAGATCTTTTTTATAACGTTTATTTGTTAAAATTATTCTTCAAAACCTTTGTATTTTAATAAGTCTTCTCCAAAATCAATGCAAATCAATTGTGCTGTCATCTTTGGAGTTCTTTTAAACTATATGTTTGTGGACGTTTATATGTTTTGTGGCCAATCCTTTCGACAATGAGATCTCGGGAACTACAGGCTCTAGAAAGATGATGTTTTAACTGATAGATTGCAAATGTTGCGTAGATTGTCCAGTTTTAATTGAATATTTATAAAACATGCCCGTTATTTCTTTATTACACTTTTACGGTTACACTGGATGTGTTGAAATTTTAAAAAACCTAAAACATCGTATCCTACGAGTTATACATTCCAACACAATTGTATATAGGGGTTGTATATCTCTCAGGCGTTTGTTTCATGGCCAAATGAAAATGAAAAACGAAGGATAATCATTTATCCAGTCTAAGATGAATCTTTATTGTTTGGGTGTTTTACTCAATGAGCACAGTATCACTGACGTTATAATTAATTGTTTGTGTAATGTATTTGCTTATTACATACTGTATGCAAGAAGAAAATAAACACTGGTTGTACATGAATTAAAAACTCCAACCGGAAGTAGGCTCAAATTTTGCAACAACACTTGTCTGCAAAGGGATATGTACAGATGTTGAGAGGAATGACAAAGAGATTCATGCTCATATGTGAATTATGCGCTGTGTAGAGAGCGCAGGTTCAGCTAGTCTATCTATTAAAATACTACAACAGCAATGAAAACTCCTTAACTCCAACCTCAAAATTTGAATTTCAAAACTCTGATTTACGATTATTTGTGATTTCACGTTTAACAAAGACAAATATTTTAAAGTGTGTGTACTTTAAATAAACTATTTAAATACATCTTTTTTAAAATAAAGCTTGTGTTTTAAAATTATTGTTCAGTCTTTATATTTAAATAAGCCTTCTCTAAAATCAATGCAAATGAATTGTGCTGCCATCCTTGGAGTTCTTTTAAAGTATGTGTTTGTGGTCGTTTATGTTTGTGGCCAATCCTTTCAACAATGAGACCTCGGAAGCTACAAGCTCTAGAAAGATGACGTTTTCACTGATCGATTGCAAATTTTGCGTAGATTGCAAAGTTCTAATTGAAAATTTAAAAAAAAAAAACATGCTATTATTTCTTTTTTACACTTTTAACCCTTCGTAAGTGAGGTGAATTTCTGGAACATCTTTAGTGAGGCTGGTCTCAGAGACCGTTTTTTTCTTTTGTTCTTCTATGAATTCTTTCTCCTTATTAAAGCTAAAAATGGTTGCATTATATTACCATCACCTTTATCACTATACAACTATGATCATTTCAATTATTGCCCTAAAAATACTAAGAGGTTCAACTCCGACACATGTCCCGAAAAAAAAAAGTAAACAACAAATGAACACCACCCGGAATCTGAGACCGTGCCTGACTAACGAAGGGTTAAGGGTACACTGGAAGTGTTGATTTAAAAAAAAGCATCATACCCTATGAGTTATACATTCCAACACCACATTGTTGTATACAGGGGTTGCATATGACTCGGGCGTTTGTTTCATGGCCAAACAATGAAAAAGGAAGGATAACCATTTCCCCAGTCTAAGATGAATATTTTTGGAGTGTTTTGCCCGATGAACCCCACATATAACTGACATTATAATGAATTGTGTATGTAATGCATTTGCTTATTACATACTGCATGCAAGAAGGAAGAAAACACTGGTCACACATGAATTAGAAACTCCAACCGGAAGTAGGTTTAAATTTTGCAAACAGTGCGAGATATTGAGAAAAAATAATCGAAAAAAATATCCCCTTTATGATACCCCTTGCCGATTTTTTTTTTTTTTTTTTTTTTTTTATCAAGACGTCTTTCACTTGTGTATGTAAAGGGACATGTACATATGTTGTGATGAATGAGTAGAAGATTTATGCTCATATGCGAATGATGCGCTGTGTAGAGAGCGCAGGTTCAGCTAGTCCATCTATTAAAATGCTACAATAGCAATAAAAATGTCTCAGCTCCAACCGGAAACTGTTGATTTCAAACCATTGATTTACGGTTATTTGTGATTTCACGTTTAACAAAGACAAATATTTTAAAGTATGTGTACTTTAAAAAAAATATTTAAATAGATCTTTGTGACAGTTCTTTTAACCTCATTTGTAATTTGGAGAAGATATGTGTTTGTTCCGTAGCAGTTTTGTGTTGTAAGCCACCGCTAATTGTTTTATTCTATACACGAGCGCTGGTGAACGATTATTAGTGAGTGAGACTTCGGAGTGTTAGGACGTAAGAAACGCCTGTCAGCTACGTGAAGTTATTGACATGTTGTTATTTTATTTTAAGTGTCAGTGTTATGTGGTGTTCTTCCAGTATTGAAATCATCAGGACAATTAAATCAGCAGATAAGTACTAAGCTCTTATTTTTATTTTGAGATAGCTTGATTGGCTTAACTACATTCCCTTTTCAACTGACTGATCTTCATTAGTGAATAGTGAAAAATGGTGCCGAAACCCGGGAAGGTTATTTCTGGATTAGAAAAACATACCTTTAAGGAGGAAGAACCGAGGGAACATTCAAAAACATTAATATATTAATTTCTAAAGTCATATACTGTGTATTGCTATCGACTGCACGACATTTCACATTTAAAGAAAGAAAGAAAAAAAGAACTGCTTGTAACAATTACCTCTATTGTTGAGCTCGCAGTTGAAAAGAAAGAAAGCCGATCTTGCTACTGTATTTTAAGAAGCAGGAAAGTCAAGTTAAAAATATTTTCATTATTTAAAGCTTATGTTAACAAAATAGATTATAACATTGAGATATTTATATAATCCTTACTAGTGGAACTTTTTGAGCTTAAAAATTGACTGTATTTTATTGTCAGAACTAAAACATTTTAATTAGAAACGGTAAACCTTAATTTCACGCTACATATCAAATCTTGTTTTTTCATATACGAGGTCATGTCTATTAACACGCATTTATAATAATCTTAGCCAACTAGTCTATTTCATTCAGTGTATATTGACTCATTATTGTGTTATTAATGATATTTTATGCAGATATATACATATCTATAGTGTAAAGAGAATAAATTTATATATGCCATAAATCTTGTATGCCGGTTCTCACGAGATCAAAGAAGATGGAAGCAGAAAACATTCAGAAGTTATTGACAGGACTGAAACAGCAAATGGAGAACATGTCCCTTGAAATGAAAGAGCAACAAGAGAAGACACGAGAAGAAATGAAAGAAGAACAAAAGAAAATACAAGAACAAATAAAAAAGCAACAAGAAGAAATAAGAGAAGAACAAGAGAAAATACGAGAACAAATGAAAGAGCAACAAGAGAAGACACGAGAAGAAATTAATAAGCAGATACAAGAAATGCATAAACAAGGAGTTATTGAATACTCAACTTCCGAACATCATAGTCCAATCTTGGCAGTGCCAAAGCGCAACGGAAAGTTACGAATTTGTATCGACTACAGGTCCTTGAATCCGTTTATTGAACTACAACAAGTAAAGTCGGAACGAATCACAGATCTACTAACCTTATTCAGTGGCAAGAAATATGTGACAGGTCTCGATCTCACTCAGTCCTACTGGCAAGTTCCCATTACAGAATCTTCAAAACCCTTTACTTCATTTTCTTTTAATGGACAGTTATTCCAATTTACAGTCGTCCCCTATGGGATAAAAAATGGCTCAACCGCACTAAACGCTTGCCTACAGGTTGTACTAGGTCCTGAGCTAAAGGCAAAAATCATTAATTACGTCGATGACCTGTGCGTAATAGAAGCAACTTTTAGCGAACATTTACAAACTTTACGACAAATATTTGAGAAACTAAGAGATGCCGGAATGACTCTAAATGTGGACAAGTGTGAATTCTGTCGAGAAAATTTTAAGTTCTTAGGAAACTTAATAACACCAGATGGGATCAAGAAAGACCCAAGCGCAGTAGAAGCCATATCAAAATTTCCTGCACCTAATAACGTAAAAGAGGTACAAAGATTCTTGGGATTAGTGAACTGGCATTCTAAACATGTGGAGAATTTTGCAGTAAAAGCGAAACCCCTATATGATTTACTTCGAAAAGGAAAAAAGTGGTGTTGGACACCAGAGTGCCAAGTTAGCTTCCAGCAGTTAAAGGACGATTTGGCTAAAGATGCTATTCTTTCCCATCCTCGTCTGGATCAAACATTTTATGTGCAATGCGACGGAAGTAAAATTGGTCTGGGAAGTGTCTTATATCAAATGGAGAATGGTGAGCGCCGAATAATCGAATACTACAGTCGTACTTTAGCACCTCATGAGAAAAATTATTCTATCTCAGAGATAGAATGCCTTGCTGTAGTAATGTCTATAAGAAAATGGAAACAATATTTAACAGGAGTGAAATTCGTCGTAGTTGTGGACCATAAAAATTTGATATGGCTGAAGAAAGTCAGAAGCTGGAACGCACGTTTACATCGTTGGGCAATAGAACTCCAAGCGTATGATTTCGAAATCCAGTATTGTAAAGGGCGCGAAAACAATGCCGCAGATGCTTTATCGAGATCTTACGTCACGATGGAGGATAACACGATTAGAGTTAACCTAACTAAAAGTATCAACGGAGAGAAAGACGCAGGAACTCCAGAAGAATTGCGTATCGACCGTGAAGAGTTTATTCGGGCTCAACGTAATGATCCAGAATACTCTATTATCAAACATCTGGAAGGAACTCAGGAAGATTGCTTTGAGTCTGGGAGATCATGGAAGAAATATTACAAGATCGAAAAGGATATGTTGATGATTCAAGACTTTCATATTGATAATAGGTGGAAAGTTTGTGTGCCATCCTCATATATTGACTTGATATTGCGTCGGTGCCACAATGGTTTTGGTCATTTTGGTTATACGAAAACTCTTGGTATAATTTTACAGTCGTTTCACTGGAAAGGAATGAAAAAACACTTGAAAAACTTCCTCAGGGACTGTCAGTTATGCGCTATAACGAAAGGAGACAGGCATCCACATCAGAAATTACTTTTAAATATTGAACCTGACAAGCCTAGACAAATGTTATTCGTCGACCTGATGGGGCCATATTGTCCAGGAAAAAACAAGGAAAAGTATGTTTTTACAATGCTTGATGCATATACTAGATTTTTGAAAGTGTATACTTTAAAGACATCAACATCTCAAGCAGTCTTGAAATGCATTGAACTATATATCCAACATCTCGGGAAACCAGAAATGATCATCTCGGATAATGGTCCACAGTTTCTGAGCAAGATATACATAAGAAGGCTAAACGAACTAGGTATCGAAGCGCGTTATATAACGAAGTACCATCCTCAAAGTAATCTTGTGGAACGGATGCATTCAGAAATTGTACGATTAATCCGTTTATATTGCCACCAAGATCATCGTACCTGGAATATATATATTCACAAGATTCAGGATTTCCTAAATCACACTATTTCAGAATCTCTGGGAATGACTCCGGCAGAACTGTTTCTGAATTTGAAACCATCTAACCCCATTGCTAAAGAGCTAAAAATGGATTCTGAAGATGCAACAAATACTCCGGATTGGGATGATAAATTAACCATGGCTCACCTAAAACAAGTTCAGATAGCTCATAAAAGAAACAGAAGATATAATGAGAGACAGGTTCAACGACACATGATTGAAGAACATGATCTCGTCTTCCAGAAACAACATAATTTGAGCAGTGCAATTGAGAATAAGGTTGCTAAGTTTTGTATTTTGTATAAAGGACCATTATTCTGTATCAAGAAAATCAACGAAAAAGTAGTGGAACTGGTAGATCCAAAGACAGGAAGATATGTTGGGTTATGTAATGTTGACAACCTGAAACGATGGAATCCAACTACACAAACCAGACATCAATGGTTGAAGTTGGTACGAAGATATGTGAATGATGAAGTGTGGGCTAAAATAATAAAGAATCATCGAGTTCAATATTAGTTTCCTAAGATATTCAGTATAACCGTTAGGATGTGTTATCTTGATTCAAGTATTGTTACGTTATCGTATATTCATACAAACATTTTATCATAAACTATGTGGATAATAATTATATCATATTCTAACTTAAAATAATGTTACGTATAAAGGAATTAGTGCTAAGTGACTGAAATAGTTACATTTTTCTTTACTTTTAATAAGAAGTTTATTGACTCATTTCATATGTCAGTTGTATGTGTAACGGTCATAATATATTGTCTCTTTTGTAGTTTATAATGTAATGTCTACCAGAGTTGATTTACTAGCATATTCGTTTAACTTTCACACATGCCAGAGTTCTCGAATATGACTCAATTTTACAAATGTGAGCATATCCGGTCCCACGTTCGGACGCCAAGTTGTGACAGTTCTTTTAACCTCATTTGTAATTTGGAGAAGATATGTGTTTGTTCCGTAGCAGTTTTGTGTTGTAAGCCACCGCTAATTGTTTTATTCTATACACGAGCGCTGGTGAACGATTATTAGTGAGTGAGACTTCGGAGTGTTAGGACGTAAGAAACGCCTGTCAGCTACGTGAAGTTATTGACATGTTGTTATTTTATTTTAAGTGTCAGTGTTATGTGGTGTTCTTCCAGTATTGAAATCATCAGGACAATTAAATCAGCAGATAAGTACTAAGCTCTTATTTTTATTTTGAGATAGCTTGATTGGCTTAACTACATTCCCTTTTCAACTGACTGATCTTCATTAGTGAATAGTGAAATCTTTTTCACAAAGTTTTTCTTCTTAAATTATTGTTCAAAGCCTTTGTATTTTAGTAAACTTTCTCGAAAATCAATGCAAATCAATTATGCTGTCATCTTTGGAGTTCTTTTAAACTATACGTTTGTGGACGTTTATTTGTCTGTGGCCAATCCTTTCGACAGTCAGTTCTTGGAAGCCATAGGCTCTAGAAAGATGCCGTTTGCAATGATCGATTGAAACTTTTGTGTAAATTATTCAGCTCTAACTGAATATTAAAAATGGTCGTTATTTCTTTATTACATTTTTTAGGGGTACATTGGAAGTGTTGAAATTTTTAAAAAAGTAAAACATACCCAACAAGTTATACATTCCAACACGACACAGTTGAATACCTCTCAGGCCTTTATTTCATGGCCAAATGATAATGAAGAATGAAGGATAACAATTTCTCCAGGCTAACATGTAAGATGAATCTTTATTGTTTTGAGTGTTTTGTTCAATGAACACCATATATTACTGACATTATATTTAATTGTGTATGTAATGTATTTGCTTATTACATACTGCATGCAAGAAGAAAGAAAACATTGATTATACATGAATTAGAAACTTCAACCGGAAGTAGGCTCAAATCTTGCAAACAGTGCGAGACATTGAAAAAAAA
Source organism: Thermobia domestica (assembly GCF_964235325.1). Taxonomy (NCBI): domain Eukaryota; kingdom Metazoa; phylum Arthropoda; class Insecta; order Zygentoma; family Lepismatidae; genus Thermobia; species Thermobia domestica. The sequence goes on along the minus strand of NC_137464.1, from coordinate 197,255,852 downwards.
AAATCTAAAACGTCTACGCTTTATGGTACCTCTTGCAGATTTTCATCAAGACGTCTTTCACTTGTGTCTGTAAATGAACATGTACTGATGTGAGAAATGACAAGGAGATTTATACTCATATGTGAATGATGCGCTGTGCAGAGAGCGCTTCCTCAACCTACACACGTATATATGTATTATAAAATTGAAAGTGACTATGTTTGTGACTCCTAATCTCTTGAACCAGCCTACCGATCTTGATCAAATTTTCAACATAGATGAGGTTCGGGCATGGGAATGTTTTGATCATTTCACTTTGACGGTAGAACTTAGGGGAGGGGGGAATTATAAAAGTAAATAAAACTAAATAACTCTTGAACCAACGATCAATCTAGATCAAATTTTTAACATAGATGAGGTGTGTGCTCGGAATGTTTTTTTTTTTTTTATGATTTCACTTTGACAGAACAACGTAGGTGAGGAGGAGGAAGGGGAGATACACAAAAATCAATATAAATAAAAGTGACTAGGTTTGTGATTTAATAACTCCTGAACTTTCCGAACGATCTAAGTTTGGGACTGGAAGGTTTTTTTTTTTTTTTTTTTTTCATAATTTCACTTTGACGATAGAATTAGGGGAGAGGAAGATATAAATAAAAATAAACAAAACTTAATTCCTGAACTACCCAACCGATCTCGAACAAATTTTCAACATAGATGAGGTCTGAGCCAGGGATGACTTTTGTTATTTTTGATGGTTCGACTTAGGGAAGGAGGATAAACTTTTATAAATGATCAAAAATGACTGATATTACTGTCGAATCTATAGTTTTCGGGTCGCCGAAATGAACAGTGACACTTCCGATGCTGCTTAAATCCAAATTCAGCCTCGCAGCTTGGGGGAGAAGGAGGGGAAATATATAAATAATGATCTAAAATAAAATGTCCAATATTAGTGAGGAATCCATTGTTTTCGGGGTCGCTGAGTTGAATAATGACACTTCCGATCTCGTTGACGTCCAAATTCAGCCCCGCAACTTGGGAGAGGGAGAGATATACCAGGCATAAAAATGATCGAAATTACCAACATCAGTGTCGAATCCATAGTTTTCAGTGTTGCTGAGATGAACAATGACACTTTCGATGACAATGAATTGATGGAATGAACCTATTGTTGGAATACTAAATTCAGATCAACGAACGTTTCTCGCTATCTGTTAGTGTTTTTTGCTCTATTACTAATTTCCAATACTTCCGGTTTCAATCGAGTAATAAGAGTAGAGACAGAACCTATTCTAAAGGAAGCCGAATCCATATCAGAAAACAGTTCCTCGCTATCTCCCAATATTCCCACTCTGGTAACTGTCAATAGATACAGTAGTTCTATAAGATGTATTTTTATCCAGGAAGACATCCACATTCCTCCTCACTTTATCAAAATTCGCTTTATCATTTTAATCTTCAAGCTATAAACGCATGACTGCGCACATAATAATTAATTACTAATGGTACTGCATTTCCGGAAAGTCAGATTATTGTGTATTGAAAAAATATTTAGCAAACTTTTTTCTAGTATAGACCTATGCAGTCAATAGCAACATTGTCTATACTCTTAAAATCATGGGATATTATTATATACTACACAAACCCTGTTTTTATTGTTTCAAAAATGTCTTAAATTTATTTTTATTAAAAATAATAAAATACATAATTGATTATAGTCAAGATTATTATGGCGCCGTGAAACTCGACCTTGTGATGTATCCTTGGGGTCGGCTTTTATTTAAGCTAGACATTTGGTCGGCTACATTTAGTGCAAAGGTGACATACAGCATGCCGCAGCACTGCACGAACGGTTGTTGCTCAGAGAACGCGTGGCTCTCAATTTCACGTCATGCAGACAACAAAGAACGCGTGTCCACTATTTCTTCTTGTAACGATTTTCCAAAGGTCAATGCTATTACCTACACGAGGAAAAAAATATTAAGAGCCACGAAACCATTTTGCTCTCCCCCTACTATACATTTATGTATCGGACTTTGGAGAAGCATTGCAATTTGCTTGAAGTCCGTTATGTGAGTGAACAAACGATAAGTACAGAGCACGGCGTACTCGTTAGAACTGTTCCCCAACTTTTTTTTTTCCTTCTTCAAAAATAGACAAACGATAGTAGTATTGTCGGTGTAGATACAAGGGCTCGGAATTTTTTTAACGAATTTTTATTTCGGCTTTGTTTTGCCTGGGAAATTTTTGGCATTCTTAAAAATATTTCTAAAATAGTACGTTCCACTTTGGGTCTCCCATTATAGCAAGAAAAAACATTTATTTGCTGCATTCTGAAGAGAAAATCCTGAAAAAAATCTAGAATCAAAGAAAATCTGTTATTCAATAGGACAGCAAAAGTGCAAAGGGGGGATGCACTCTAGTTCCAACGAATTGTTTGAGGTATTAGATCAACGTTCGACAAATGTTTTACTAAAAAGTTTTAACAGTATTAGTAAGTGTTAGCAATAACTGTTCTGAAAATAAAGTAGTAGATTTTTGTCCTACAAAATTACCATTTAAAACTTCATTATAATAACGATATACAACATTTATTGAGTCCACTAAAATTCGAAAAAGATACCTTGTATAAATAACGAGCGTCAATTACCCGCTTCGCTGGGATAAAGAAAGAAAAATTAGTAATATGTTTCGTTAGTCAGTCACATTTTAGTACTACTGAAGCGTTATCTGATATTGGTCACTTTCGATCATTTTATATATCTCCCCCTTCCCCAAGTTGCGGGGGTCAGTTTGGATTTAAATGGCATCGGAAGTGTCACTGTTTATCTCAGCGACCTCTAAAACTATGGATTCGACACCAATATCGGTCATTTTCGATCTTTTTATGTATCTCCCCCCCCCCCTAAGTTGCACCTTCAAAATATGATGAAACAGAGGCTGCCGAGAAAGACAACTAACAAAGAGAAAGCAAGCAGACTTTGGTAAATGAACTTCGGGGTCAATTGTTGCAAGGTGAAAAGTGCACATTTAAAGTCTTCATATTAAAAACTGGGAGCGCAGTAGCCTAATTAAGCGGAGAAAAAGTGTCTTAAAGTTTTCGACTCGCCGCACATATCGTACAATGCGCAAGTTCTTTCAGTGACGGCGTGGCAAGATCAGTAGCATCTGTGACTCATGTGCTAAGGGTCCCGGGTTCGATTCCCACTGTAGTCAACTTTTCTTTTGCTTCAACCAATAAAGTAGCCACTTGTAACTACATCATCATCATCATCATCATCATAGGTATTCTGCCTTTATTGGCAGGTCACTTGCCGCAGCTGAGAAGCTTCCATGCTCCACGATCCTCCGCTAACCTTTTCGTCTTCGCGTATGATCTTTCTGTTTTAATATCATCCATTAATTGTAGTCTCCTTCGCCCCCTCCCTCTCTTTCCCGCCACCATACCCTCTAGGACGTCCCTCATGATACAATCTCTTCTTAGGCAATGTCCCAACCAGTTTCTCTTCCTCTTCCTAATAATATCTAAAAGTGTTCTTTTCTCACCCACCATTTCTAACACTCTCTCAATGTTAATTCACTTATGTTTATAATGAATTAAAACAATAGAAATATTCAAATCAGTTGTAAAATATTTCAATGTTCCGTGTTAACTAGCAACGAAGTGTAATCTATTTCGTACATATATTGATATCACGAGTTATATTATGGTTACCACAGTCGTTGTGTAAAAAATGTTCTTATGTTTAATGTCTACATCTGTTGACAGTGTGTGTATTAGAAGCACTGGCACAAATGGCACGGGGGGACGAGGGGGGACGTGTCCCCTCCAAACTTGGAACTGAGGGAGTCTACAAAGTCAAAAGGATTCTAGAACTCGAGGTGAAAGAAGCTTCTCTAGAGAACTAGATGGATCTCGGACTAAATATACATCCTCATTTCACGAAAAAAATTAATGTCGCATGTATTGTCCGAAAGAAAACAGGAAAGAGACAGTGGTGGCTTTAGTACGTAGGCCGGGTAGGCACAGGCCTATCCAAAAAGTTTGAAAAATTTATAAATGTTAAAAGATACAATTTATTTTCCACTATTTATATTAATGGTAAATAATTATTTAACAAATAGCATCAACCACTACTGTAAGAGTAATTTCTTACTTACATTAATCAAATGTGTATATGTATCCATAAGTGAGAGAGCGAGCCTACCCAAAAATTAACATCTTAAAGCCGTTCCTGGAAGAAGACCATGTATTGACAAGACAACTTCACGCCTTAATCTTACATCAATCTCTCTCACTTCGGTAATAAGGTCGATAAAAAGTAATTATGTATTTGTACAACCTAAAAATATTTCATGGCTCGTTCAGGATAATCATGCAAAATAAATAAATAAATAAAAGTTATTACTTAAATAAGAAAAATCTGCAACAAATATAGATAGGCCTATAGGTACTAGATCTAATAAAGGAAAATATGTTGAATTCTTTTCTCTTCCGTAATAATACTATTTAATGTACAAGTATGTATGGTTTCCAGAAGATATGTCGTCACTGCAAAGACTTCGAAAGAAAAAAACAACTCATATTAATTGTAAACGTGTCACAGAAGAACTGTAAATAACATCATCGTCATCTATTATTAAACACATCCACACTAATCAACATTCTCGCTTATTCTTGAGTGACATGTCAGACAACACGGTAAAAAAAAAAAAAAAAAATCCCACTCAACAAGAAAAGACAAGAAAAAAAAAAGTTTATGATGTAAATGCACTGCGGTAAAATAGAACGACCGACCCATCAGTCTCTCTTACTAATTGGTTTCCGGCACAATCCAATTACATTAACAGATGTTTCTCGGGTATTCTCGTTAAGGAATACATAATGCTGTGTCACAACGTATTAAGTCCTGTATGTATATGAGTATTTTATCATCTTACAGCAACACTAGTTATACCCAAATTATTCTATGCAAATTATCATCCATAACAGTCTAGAACTTAGAATTTCAATAACAGGAACTTCTTTCTTGGAAAAACTAGGAAAGTTACAATAGGGAATACAGTTGTTTATTAAAAATTCTGTTTCACACGCTAGTAAGTTTCGTCTTACATTATGAAACTACGGAGGCTTCCGAACTATGTGAACTCAACACTGCAAACTACGGGTAGTAGATCCCAGACCTTCCATTTTCTTTTCTTTTTTTTTTTAAGCACAGAGGCTAAAAGGGATGGTGGGTGATAATGGAATGATGGGATAATGGATAATGGAAGATGGGTGATAATGGTGAAATGAAGAAAATAAGGAAACTGGAGAACCCCGAGAAAACACATGGACATAGCGTGTTCTAGTTGTATAAGGAGATAAGGTCAGAGATTGAACTTATTCTTGAGACACTGAAGTCATATCAAAGCTTTATTTCCTGTTATCTCTTACAGATTTTGCTATATGAAGATTAATATTCCAAGCGGAAATGGTCGTAAATTTGCATAACATCCAACTGCACAGACTAGACGAATAAGGAAGGATGAAACATATTCTTTTGGGTTTTGAATCCATATCAAGAAACTGTTCTCGCTACCTAGTAGTTTTTGTTCTATGGCGATCGACTTTACAACCGGCTAACACTTTCCGTTTGAATAGAGGGTCAGGGGGACACTTATTACTATCTTTTACAATTTTTTTTTTTAATCTATGAAAATCAATGTTGAAATCGAAAGTAGTAGCAAGTTCCTATCACTTCCAGTTTTAGTAGAGAAAATAGAGTGGATATGGTATATATATATATATATATATATATATATATATATATATATATATATATATATATATATATATATATATATATATATATATATATATATATATATATATATATTTGGGACATTTAATCGATTGCAAAATAGTGATCCTCACTATTTATATCCGCTCTTGCAGTGTGCTATTCAATGTTAAAACCGGAAATGGTTAATTCTACAACTTTCGGTTTGAATATGGAGTTAATGAAGTAGATGGAACCTATTATTACGACGCTGAATCAATTCTAGTTGCTCTTTCGAGATTTATATTGAAACCAGAACCAACTGTAAATTTCTTTTGATGTTGAATGGATTGAGAAAAAAAAAAAACTTATCCCTATCTACTAGCAGATGATGATCCGGAAGCAGTTGAAATATTAATGCATAATTTTATAGTGGATTTTAATGATTTCCACTCTTCGAGCTCAAATACTTACATATTTCACAGCCAATGTGATATTTCTTAAGGTATCACGTATTGACTATTTCAATATATATGTTTATTCGTCTTCTTGTAACGTGTTTTCTTCGTTACACTCCCTAGTTCCGAATATATTTTTAGTATTTATAAACTACACAAGATTATAATGAATCATACCACGATTATGCACTTTAGGATATGTATATATCGAATTTGACATTAAAATAATGAACATTGAATTCTTACAATATGGATCTTCGTTCTATATTCCTTAATTACCCTATCAACAAGATAAACAGGTTGTCATAGCAACCAAAACAAGAAATATGTCGATACAATACACATATTTAAATTGTTTTCTTTTATGTTTTCTTCTTCTTCTTCTTAACAACTTGTGCCCTTTTAAATAGCACTTTTGTCCCTAAATAGAAATAATATTAAGAAGAACATACAAAATATACATTATCGTTGTATTCTCATACTGAAAACTAATCTAGCGGTTTTGAACATACAGTACACAAAAAGATTTAACATAACAATGTTTGAAGTCAGTGGTATTTCAATACTCTACACAAGATTTTTTTTTTTATTTATTTATTTTTTTTTTTTTTAGAGGCTCGGTCGATTAAATCCCTCAAGAAAAACATGTAGCTTTTAATTTTTTTAAATTCTCATGCGTTTACACTCTGACAAATCATGTAATTATCTTTTAGTGCAACATTTTTGATACACATGCACATCCAAGAAAGAAAGAAAGAAAGAAAGAAAGAAAGAAAGAAAGAGAGAACTGTGTTTTGTTAGAGTTACATTAGTAACAAAACACTTCCTATGTATGTGATGGTATTTCCTTCATCGAGCAGTGGATTGACAATAATTGTTATATGTTATTTACGTCTATGTATGCAATTTATGTGCACAATTCTTTACCTAGTACAAAGCAATTAATAAGTTTTTTCTGCTACTTCTTCATTTAAGTAAGGACTCTTCACAGATCACTTGTCTGTACAAATGAACTAAAAATAAACTTAATGATACGAAAACATTTCTCTTAGCAATTAGCGGGTATCTTATAATCAAAATGAAACCTTGCAGTATGAACAACTCATTGAGAAAATATGCTTAGGATTTAAAAAAGAAAAAGAAATACTAACGACATTCCGCCCTCCCTTTACTTTGTAGAAGAGAACATGCATCTCTTGACAGTCCAACATATGTTTTACAAATCGTGAATGTGCAGAATCAAGGCTATGAGGCTCTTATTTCATATGGTGGCATTTACCCAACTGACACAAGGACTTTGTGTAAAGTGTATGTAGTCTATGGTTTATATCGTTGGCGCCGCAAAGTTTTGATGTTTATATAATATAGTATGTGCCTACATTAAGTGTTGGGTGGAAAGGGCAATGGCTCAGCACAAAGAAAACACTAACAACAGATCTCCCTCTTACCACAAACCACAATATATAATCTTATATACACTCTGGGTAATGCCATGGACTGAGATAAATAGGCTATACAACGTCATGTAAGCGCCGTAGTTTAATTGGACTCAAAATGGTCAAGTAAGTGGAGGCGTCAGTGTTTCCTCATCATCAAAATAATAGAGACCTTTGACAGAAACTTTTTAAAGTATTTGCTATTGAGTATTGCTATTGAGTAAAGTATTGCTAAAGTATTTTAAAGTATTAGTTCAGCTATTGACAGAATTTTGACGTTTTATGCCATACAGTGCGCAATTAATAAAATATTACAGTATGTCTACCAGGTTTCAAAAATACCATTTCGTGACTTCCCTTTTTTCTTTCTTTCTTGCCTGAATATCAAATTTCACGTCCTCAAGGAAAAGGAAACTTACATATCAACCTTTAACCCACACACGACCAAATTTCTATACGAGGATAGCAAAACATGGTATGTCACTTTCTGGTCATTTTCTAACTTATCGCTCCAGTATTTGGTCTCACAGTTCTATATGCTGGAAAATGTTGATAGGCCTAATGGCTCAGTTTTTTTTTTTTTTTTAATCTTTAGTAGTATATATCTCAGTACTCTAAAAGTATTTTAAATGTAATTCACAAGATTTTACTTTGCTTGCTTATACAGTACAAGTGTACATGTCATGTTTTGCCATTCTGGAATAGATTTTACACTACAAGACTTTCAAGTTTTAGATCTACATAACAATTCAAATACATTCCAAACTCGAAAGGCAACTCCTTGCTACTGTGACTCGTTTCCATATGAAATGAAACTTAAACATTTAATCTGACGTCCTATGAATTCTTTAATGAAAGCGAATAATTATGCAAGGGTTAGTGAAATGGTAATATATGAGGAAACGGGAGAACACTGGGAAAATCTATGAACACGATGTAAGCACCACAAACTCACATTACCATGGGATAAAACCAGGGACTCCTCGCACCGCACTTGAGGATTCTACCACTGTGTCACCACCATAGATCATCTCTGGGAACTGATATCCGCTTAAACGACTGCTCTGGATTTTTTCCCCCAACATTCTTCCACGAGAACTCCAGCCCACGCAGTCTTACGATGGATAATGTCGTGTCAGTAGATTATTTCGAGGTTTTCACATTTCCTCCTTCGGTCATCCAATTTTCACTCGCATCTCCGTTGACTTTTATGTATCTACAGAGAGAGATTTGTTCCTTTCGCCTAAGAGGTAATCCATATGAAGTGATCCAATAAGGGTTGCTTAACCATTTTTAATTTATTTTACATATTATTGCCATATTCACGGGTAATACAAAACTTTTTTTTTAAATTTTTAATCCTACTCCGTTTGTGAGTGGTGGTCATTTTTGTTGAGCACCGCTTGCCAATTAGTGACTTTGCAGACGTTAGCGTAAACTTTTATACCTTGGAAGTGGATTATTGAAAAACATTGCAACAAACACCATTTTCTTCGGCACTTTGTTCTTTAACTCTGTTTCTTGGCATAAAAAACCTTAACTGAATCTTGAAGGTGAAAATTACTCCCTAGGTTTCGTATCAAATTTAACAAATTCTACTTTTTAGAGCTGAAATATCATAATGTAGGGATGAAAAGTTTATACGAAAGCATCGCAAAAGCATATCTTCCAAAGAACCATCAAAATCGGTGCACGTATGTCGAAGATAGAATGATTATACAAACAATTATGGTATAAACACTGTCAGCCATTGAGGAGTTTCATGGTGTAGCTCAAGCAAAATCCATATGATGTTTGAGACCACCAGGAAAGAATATTTTTTCAAAAAAAAAAATAAAATAAAATAAAATAAATAAATAAATAAATAAATAAATAAATAATCAAAATCAGTGTTTGTACGAGTATGTCGAAATTAAACGTGACCATATACATTATTGAAGTCGGTTAATTTCTGTTTCCACACTACAATTGTTGAGATGTTTCATGGTATAGCTCCAAGGACTATCATTACGTCCTAATGAAATTTAGAAGCCTACCGGAGAAATATGCTCTACCAAACAAACAAAAAATCATTAAAATTGATGGAATTATGTTGAATCTATGCGTGAACATAGACAACTTATTTTATATACACTCGAGTCGAACTATGAACCTGCTTTTTTTATTATTATTATTTTTAGTCAGTTAAAAGTTATAGTAAAGGCAGTGTATTGAGGTAGGCAACCACACGTTCTTTCTGTCGTCCAGGTTGCATATCGTTCCGATTTTTTAATTCTTTTGTATTAAGGGGGCAGACTACTAAATATTTTTGAAAAACTAATAATTTTTCTTTTACCCGTTTTTCGTAAGTGGAAAGACTTAATAAAATGTAACTTACCACAATAATAGATAATGTTATTCTACACCCGAAAATGCGAATCGGAAGAACTTTCAGTGTTGCAATCCATAGCAATTACAATGTGACCAGAATTTGAATTACTTAAAAATCTAGGTAAAGGCAACTACTAGAAAAATGAACTCAACGGTAATTGATGACTTATCATGTTGTCTATGTTTCTTGTTTACTACTTTTTAAATAATGTTTCTATTTATTTTGTAATTACTTATTTATTTTGTAATAATTTATGTAAGGTTTATAAAATGAATAGAAATATTATTTAAAAAGTAGTAAACAAGGAACATAGACAGCATGATAAGTCATCAATTACCGTTGAGTTCATTTTTCTAGTCGCTGCCTTAACCTAGGTTTTTGAGTAATTCAAATTCTGGTCACACTGTAATTTCTATGGATGGCAACACTGAAAATTCTTCCGATTTGTATTTTCGTGTGTAGAATAACATTATATATTACTGTGGTAAGTTACATTTTATTACCTCTTTCCACTTACGAAAAACGGGCAAAAGAAAAAAATATTACTTTTTAAAAAATATTTAGTAGTCTACAGCCTTAACCTTATTCTTCCTGTGCGAAAAATAAATGTTTCAGATAATAATAATAATAATAATAATAATAATAATAATATAGGATCATATTTTTAACGATACAATGGAAACATTCTATCACTATTACATTGTATTATATCGGAAATTAATAATCTAATGATTACGTCCTGTAGGCTAATGAAATGAACAATGCAAATTAATAAAGCCAGAAAATGAATTGGAATGAAAATAACGTAAAGAAACGGAATAACTAAGAAAAAAAGCCAAATTAGAAAATTCTGTTATGATAACTTCTGGGATCGATCAAGAAGCTTCAAGGGATGAACGCTGTACTACTACCTACTGTGTCCCTGTTATGAATGAGATTAAAATTCCTACATACTCTCAAATTTGACAGGATAGGCATTCTATATTTGGAAAGTTAAGTATTTCTTTTATTGACATTATAATAAATGTTTCTTGAAACACTCATAGTATTTAAGCACTTACCTTTCTTTGCCTTATATTAGCCTTAGGCATCTAAAATTGAATTTGCATTGTCCAGTTTCACTACCATACGTTCACAATGTATCACTTACCTACGAAAAGAAAGAAAAGAAAATGGAATTAAAGATAGCCAAAACTATAACTAAGCTTTAATGCAGGTTATATAATTTATTTTATTACTGCGTACTGATCTACATCTACTTTAAGATTCATATTTAGCCTTCTTGTGATCCCTAAAATTGGAACTTTTTTCTATAGAGCACTATTTATGAAATAATAATAATATTTAAAACCTTTCGTATATACGTAGTTGCCCAAAAATAATGACGTCATAAGCTGCTAAAATTCAAAAAGTGGAGCTGAGCTTAGGGACGAACCTTAACGTTCTTTTATCTGATTATGAGTATTATTTCTCATTTAATTTATTAATTTATTGATTCATTTATTGCACGTTGTGTTGTGTAATGTAGTGATAGCTTTTAGAATAGTTATTTTTGGAACCACATACAGTAGTTAATTTTTTAAAGCTACATGGTTTATTACTCATCTTTATCTGCTTCCTTAAAAACAATATTTGCTTTAAATCTTTTTTATACTGAAAAACTATTTTCTATTTGTTCAGACAAACTGGAATTCTATTTATCAACACTGTAGACAAGGCAATGAGTTGGCAATCAGTGAAGCCATTATTTATTTTTCCAGCCACGCAATCTTTATTCATTATCAGCAGGACCTTTAGTACTCAAATAATTGACAGGGCATAGAGTAAAACCAGAATAAAATAAACAGTACAGTAGTATGATCCCACTTTCTTTTCTTGTCGAATAACTTTCTCAAACAAATGCTATATTGAGCATTCTTATTATTAATACTTATTTACTAACAAAAGTTTCAAATACAGTATAACTATGAAGTCTTTATTGCAAAACATGTGGATTTCCGGGATAGTAACTAGACATCACAGCACTTGCCTGATGGGACTAGGAAGGAAATCGGAATGGAAATGGTCTAGTCAGTTGCGGGATTTGAGCTTGTGACTTTTCGACTGCGAAGTGAGACCATTACTAGTTTATCAAAGCCCACTCGAACTCGTAGTAATATAACGTTCGATATATTTATTTATTTTTATTTATTTATTTATTTATTTCTCTCTCTCTCTCTCCAAATGACATATACATATATATGACGAGTTAGTTTCCTCATAATAAAAAAAATAAATCAACTTGATTTCAGAAAACTAAAATACCTAGTTAAAAATTGTTTTGTTGCTATTCACTGTAATAGAGAGCGGATGACAAATAAGTCTCGAAATTTGCCATCCTATGTGACTATATTGAGTACTGCTCACTCTAGCTTGCAAACTATGTACAACTTAAATAAACAAAGTCTCGCCAAAGTATACTAATCTGTGTTACAGTTTCGGCAATATATATAATTGCCTTCCTCAAACACGTAATCAATACTGTCGAAACTAACACAGATTTAGTAATAATGAATGTCTGCTTCGGCCGGGTTTTATATTTGTTTGAGTTATATGTAATCCCAAAGTAAAGTGCACAGTATCAATACTCATCAGACAAAAATACCTTGGAGTCTGAACTACTGGAAGGGACTGGCGTATATCTAAGATACAGCAAACAGTTTAAGAAATTGTTTGGAGGAAAGCACAACACTGAAAAGACAGTGAAAAAATGAAGACGAGAAAAGATAATGTGTCTGATGAAGGCAATCATATATATTACTGATACTGTAACAGACTGCTAATAACAAATGTTTGTTTTGGGCAGATTTTTCTTAAATCATATTGATTCCCGTAATACCAGCAAAAATTGTTAATGGCGTTTTCAATGTTTCTTTATCATCAATAAATTATCCTTTGATGCAATAGAAAGGGACGGACCTGAACTAAATATTAAAAACACTAAATCAAACACCATGTTTCATCTACTGAACAATGTGCAAAACCTAAGCACATTTTATGGGTAGTTTGTTCATTTAACACACAAGTTCTTTTTACAACTGCTCAAATATTACAAAACGAATACATTTGTCATCATCGTAACTTGAAGCGTCCTGACTAAATTTATAGGAATTTTAAAAGTTGTAGAAATTCTTAAGCTTAACTTCAGAAGCACCCCTCATAATACTTTCTTTTTTCGGTAACAATATACATTATCACTGAACAGAACCCTCCTTTGTACGGCACTCACATACGGAAACCGACTTTAAAAAACCTTTAACGTTTTATAAGGCCTATATTCACAACTTAAGACATGAGTGAAGTAAATGCAGAGAAAATTAAATACATGGAAGGGCGTCGAGACTGTAATACAGCAAATTATGGATGTGTTAAAATATTAAATAATACTTTTAATGAAGTGGATACTTTCAAATATCTAGGATCAATATTAACAGACGAAAATCATATTCACGAAGAAATTAAATGTCGACTAAAAGCAGGGAATTCATGTTATTATTCAGTTCAAAATCTCTTGTCGTCGCGAATTCTGTTGAGGAATTTGAAGCTTAAAATATATAAAACGATAATCATGCCTTTTGTTCTATATGGTTGCGAAACATGGTCGCTTACTCTGAGAGAAGAACAGACTAAAAATATTTGAGAACAAGATCCTGAGACGAATATTCGGACCCAAGAGGAATGGGAATGGGGAATGGCGGAAACTTCATAACGAGGAACTACATAATTTATACGGTTTACCGAACATTGTTAGGGTCATCAAGTCTAGGAGCCTTAGGTGGGCAGGTCAGAGCTAGGATGGAAGAAAGTAGAAACGCTTTCAAAGCCTTGTTTGGAACACCAATCGGAAAACGACCATTAGGAAGACCCAGGCGCAGATGGGAGGACAATATTAAGATGGATCTTACAGAGGTAGGAATACAAAGTAGAAACTGGATCCAGTTGGATCAGGATAGAAATCAGTGGGGAGCTTTTGTGAACGCGGCACTGAACCTCCGGGTTCCATAAGCCATAGAGTTAGTTATATTCACAACTATAAATAATACATTTGCTATATACTGCACACAATGTCTACATGAGCTGTTAGGTGATGAAAATTCGTGTCATTTCTCACATATGAACAAATAATCATGCCCTATTGGTTCAATTTTCCGAAGGTTTCGTTGTATCTCAATACTTGGATATTTCGAGTTCATTCTGAGCACCGACCTGTATGAGATATGGCCTACATTTCAATGTGGAATCCGAGTCACATTTATATTCATGAAGCAAGGCCTGGATAAACATCCTCGGCTCGTATATCAATGGCAATCCCGAATATGGTCAAGACTCTTCGTTCCTATGATGGTCTAAAAATTATTTTAAAGAATGTAACTAACGCAAGAGATATGTAAAATCCAAAATGCTGGTCTTCACATGCACATGGGCATAAACTCAGAAAGCTCATATTCGCAAAAAGGCCTGACTCAATGGAAACTTAACTCGTACTTGTGTCATCATTTCACTTAACAGATAAGCATATTCTGCAGATTGCCAGGAACGAATGTCCTCAAGTATATAATTACCTCGTAACTTTGATATGGCATCTTTTCCCGCCTCCTCTCCTTGTGGTAATCTACGGTGAAACATAAACAGCACTCAAATACTATAATTTACGACCATCTGTCGCTTGTCCTCTACGTTTGCAAAATTTTTAAGCTTTCTTTTTTATTTAAGAAAAATCATCTGTAGGGATGCAAGGAAACGCTGTGTCTGCATTTTAGTTTGGAAGCAATCTTAAAAACTGTGAAGGTCTTGGCAAATGGCATAGCCTACTTGTTTTTAATAGTAACATGAATCTGCACCTGAAAAATTTAGGAAACGGAACGCCTACCTATGGTACACTTCTTTTCTTTAAAGACATCAAGAACAATTACTAAACGCCATAGAATTTTATTCCATTTATAACTTATAAAAGGTTTTTTAAAAAAAGCAGAAATAAGCTTCAGGCAAAATGGCTTACGTACAACACCAGCAATATTCTTTTTTATTCTTTTGATATTTTTATAATAGCACTTGAAATCGAAGAACACACGTGCACTACAATCAAGTTTGTTAACGAAAACAAGACGGCAGTGCCTCGAGCACTAGCACTGCATACAAAGAAGACACGATAAGTTATTTCTGCATGCACAAATATACACAGAAAAATTCAATTCGACACTATGTCTCTTGATTAAACTTCATTACTGAATTTTAGTGGATAACAGACTTGAGAAAACACTAAATATAGGAAACTAGCATTAATTAGCCGCTTCGCTAGGTTACGAAAAAATAGTAATACGTATGTTCCGTTAGTCAGTTACTTTTTACTATTATTAAAGGGCTCTCTGATATCGGTCATTTTCCATTATTTTTATATTTCTCTCCCCTCCTACGCCCCATGTTGCGTGGCAGGATTTAGATTTAAACGGCATCGGAAGTGTCACTGTTAATCACAGCGACCCCGGAAACTATGGATTCGGCACTAATATTGATCATTTTCGATTATCCTTATGTATCTCCCCCTCCCCTTCCCAATGTTGCGGGGCACGGCATCGGAAGTGTCATTGTTCGTCTCAGCGACCCTGAAAATTATGAATTCAACACTTATATTGGTCATTTCGATCATTTTTATATCTCCTTCCTCTCTCGCTCCAAGTTGTGGTGCCGAACTTGGATGTAAACGGGATCGCAGATGTCACTGTTCATCTCATCGACACCGAAAACTATATATTCGACACTAATATTGGCCATTTTCGATCATTTTAAAATGTATCTCCCCATTTCCTTCCCCTAAGTTGCACCGTCAAAGTAATATGACAAAATCCATCCCATGCCCAAACCTCATCTATGTTTAAAATTTGATCGCGATTGGTCGTTTCGTTCAAGAGTTACTAAGTTTTATTTTATATATATGTCTCAAAAGTTCTCAATCATTGAGCCCGAGGCCAACTGAGAGAAATGAGACCGAGACCGAGTGACCGCAAGTCTGAGTGAGTGCGAGTCCAGGCGAGAGAAGTGAGCGCGAGCCCGAGTGAGTTCGAGCCTAGTCGACAGAAGTGAGCGCGAGCCCTGCTATGACTAGTGATCGCGAGTGCGAGCCCAGTTGAGAGATGTGATCGCGAGCCCGAGTAAGCGCGAGCTCAGTTGAGGGAAGTGATCGCGAGCAAGCCCACTGCAAAATGGTCATCTATGGTCCAGGCAAAAGAGCAAATCGAAATTCAATTTATGATTCTGTGTGTATGAAATTAAATTTATGTAAACTGAACATTAGAAACTGAATTATGATTTTGTATGTTTGCCATATTATGTAACACCGCTTGAGAGTATGAAAAACGAAATGTACTATTAACATAGCTACAAACTACTACCGGGACTCGAATATTGTGTATATGGAGTGTGCTAGGTTACAGTCAGTGGTGTTATTCTAATTTTTTAACAACTTGTTATATATACAGGGTGTTTCAATACAACACCGACAACGTTTGAGAGGTGAATCCTAACCAAGACAAAACAAAAAAGACCAACCTGGGTGCACAAATGATTCCTTTCGGAGTTATAGGCTGCCGAAAACATGAAAAAGTAAACTTTAAAGAGCCATAGCTCCAAAACTATGGGACCTACCGTAGCTGGATCAAGACTTCACTTAGGAACCAGTATGTGCCCTATCAAAATATCCACGTTTCAGAATCCTGTGGCACTTCCACAACAATTTTTGTAGATGTGGTTGGTGAGTACTCCAAATTAAATGCCCGTAGCCAAACTCCCTCTATAAAACCTTAGGATTCTGAAACATGTATTTTCGGAGAGCGTACATATTAGTTCCTAACTGAAGCCTGACCCGAGGACGGTAAGCCTCATAATTGACCTTTAGAGTTCATTTTTTCATGTTTTCGGCAGCCTATAACTCCGAAAGGCAGCATTTATGCACCCAGGTTGGTCTATTACTTTTTGTCTTATCTTAGTGCCAGGAATCACTCCCAAACCTTGTCGGTGATGTTGTGAAACACCATATTATATATATAAAGCATTCTGTATAACAACCGGTAGAGAGAGAGAGAGTAGATGGATAGATAGATAAATAGATATAACTCTCTTAGGAAACAAACTACACAAGGCAGACAAAAGCAAAATTTTTACTGGATATCACAAGTGAGAAGTAGAGACATAAACAGCATCCTAATACAAGGGGCGTGATGAAATTAGGTAGCACTGCCAATAACTTGGAAACAATTATTCATGTCCAAAAGTATTGAGAAGATCTTAATCCAGTAATGGTATAGTATATACGCGTTTCAAATATACATAACCCTCACCACTACATTAATGTGACTCCAGTTCTCATTCTTGATATCTGAGCATTTGAGATTAAGAAATAAACGCTAATACCTTGTTCAGAGAGATCATACGTTTAACTTTGTAGCTGTAAGAATTTCTAAAAATAAAGACAGTTAAACCAAAATTTTCTGTTCCTGGGTTTAACTGGGTACAATTTACTCTTATGTCTGGATATTTTTATTTATTTATTTATTGAACAATTTCCCAGATACAGCATAACTTTGCCATTTTACACAGGGACATTCTAACAAAAGAAAGAAAAAAAACAAGACAACAATAACAACATAGAAAAAAAAAGAGTGTAAAAGTAAAACTATTCCGTCAAAGCTCGTTTAATTGCTCTTTCAAACACTGGGTAGCTCGAAAAAATGTCCACATCAGTTGTTACTTGATTATAACTGTTTGGTATTCTATAAAAAAGAGACCTCTGTATAACAGCCAACCTAGGACGGGCAAGATGGAATAGGTGGATATTCCGAGTGATGCGGGAAGGGACACGTAAGGATAGTTCCTGAAGTAATATTTCCGTTCTTAAGGTTCCATTAACTATTTTATGTAGATATTTCAGATCAGAGATAATTCTGCGTACTTCAGGAGTCTGAATATTAAGATGTCGCAAGAGCTCCTTCTTAGATAATATTCGAAGTACAGGAACACGAAATCGGACTATAGCAATGAAGAAATTGAGAACAGAATCAAGTCTGGAGAGATGTGTAGATGCTGCCATGGCCCATATGGGAGAGCAGTATTCGATCTTGGGCGCTATTAAAGTCTTATAAAAAGTTGCTAATGAAGAAACAGTGCGTAGTTCGGTGAATCGATAAAGAAGTCCCAACATGCGCATTGAATTCTTTAGTATTGAGGAGATGTGGTCAGAGAAGGTGAGTTTTGAATCAAAGATGACACCAAGATCGTTATGACTAGCAGAATGTGTGATAGGGGAATCGTTGATATGGTATGTGGAGGGAACAGGAGACTTTTTCAAAGTAATAGTAATACTGTCACATTTCTTACTGTTGAGTTTCAAGTGCCACATTTCACACCAGCCTGTAAGGTAATTTATGTCTTCCTGTAGAGCAATTGTGTCATGGAGACACGATATTTCTCTGTATAACTTACAATCGTCAGCAAAAAGCAGAAGGCCACTAGGTTGAGCTGATAAGTGCGTGTAGAAATCATCCATATACAGGACAAACAGTAGAGGCCCAAGTACACTCCCCTGAGGCACCCCTGAGATCACGGGTTGGGGGTTAGAAGTCGCCCCTGAAAGAACAACTCTCTGTTTACGGTCCTTCAAGTAGCTTGTGATTAGAGAGAGAAATTTGCCATGTGCATTAAATCTATTGGAGAGTTTATGAAGAAGATGAATGTGACTGACAGAATCAAAGGCCTTCGAGAGATCAAAGTAGATAACATCTAATTGAGTATTGTTATTCATACAGAGACTTGAGCTTTTCGGTAGAAAGCCGTGCTGAGAACTATGGATGTAAGGTGAGGTGAATTTAAGTAGCCTGTCTTTAATTATTTTTTCGCAGATAATTGATATTACAGAAAGAAGAGATATTGGCCTATAGGAGGATACATGATCTTTAAGTCCTGATTTATATATTGGGGTCACGTGAGCCAGTTTCCAACTGGTGGGATATAACAAATGGTTCTGGGAACTCGAAGTATTTTAATAACCTGTTCAAGTGAACCGGTGCGAACCGGCTGAAATAGCATCACTGGTTACAGCACCACGAAATAAAAATTTAAGTGCTACCCGACTACTTAGTATGAAGAATTCAAGTTCCTCCCAGAGAATGTGTATATGTCAAGCCGTAAATAGGGATCAGTGGTAGAGCTCTCATTTTTGTTGCGAGAGTTTCTCGTTCGATGTAAAGCCATTTGAGTTTGTGGAACACAACATCGCGTCCGTAGATTTACCCGGGGATCTCTCATCTTCTTCACGTTTTCATTCCCTCAATTAATATCATAATTTATCTGACCATGAACCATCGGTCTCCTGTAGCCTAAGAGCATATGACTGGAACGTAAAACTATAAATTTCATTTTATGAAATGATATGAAATGAAATCTTTCAGTTTAATGCCCCACGATTATGCCTTTCAGGCTAAGCGAGATGATGAACAAGGCGCATGAATGATGGACTTGGTAGAATAAGAATGTGGGAGGAAATGGGCGTTCCTCGAGAAAACCCAGGGACACTGTTTTCCAACACATACTTGGCAAGGGATCGAACCAGGGACCCTACACACCAAGGTTAAGTGCTCTACCACGGAGCCACCGTGCCCCAAAATATAATTTCATGTCAAGTCGTATAGGAAAGAATACAAACAAAAGTATAGACTACTGATTTCGTTTCAATATTATGGTATGACTAAGGAAAGATATTTAGTTAAGAGGCCTCATCCGGGCGAAATTAAAATACCGCTAATTTTACAGTAATTATGTGGTATCTTCAAGTAGATAAAAGACAATTGAAATGTGGAACAAGAGCGTTTTAGACAATATTATTTTGCGTGAGGTGCCGTTATCACAAGTCACCTAGTGGCTTTCCGTTTTCAGCTGTTTAGAAACCCGAAAATAAATGCCGATTTTCAAAATGGCTCGAAATCGAAAACAGATAAGTGAGTAGTGATAACGGTATCTCATGTAAAATTATATTGTCTAAGGCGCTATTGTTCCACATTTCGGTTCTCTTTTATCTATTTGAAGATATCACATAATTACTGTAAAATTAGCGGTATTTTAATTTCGCCGGGCTGAAGCTTCTTAACACGCTTGTGCCCTAATACTGATACTTACAGCTTAATGCTACAATTCTTTCCAATAGATAAAATAAATAAATCATTTAAAGATGAAGATCTCCTAATACGTACTTTTACACCCAGCCATAACAAAGTATTAGTTGTAGTAGTACGAGTTAGATGCAATTCATTTCCAGCCGCTGGCAATGAAAATATTCGCACTGCGGTTTTTTTTTTTTTTTTTTTTTAAAGATTTAATTACCTCCTGTTGAGAAACATTGGAAAGACTTCATAACAAAAGGAAATGTGAAGGAAGATGCTCATTCATTCTCTTAATCAATTCGCACAACGATTTGGCGAAGAAGAAAAACCTAATACAGGAAACTTGTACGTGATCATTATCTCTAATTAGAAATTAGCCTGTCTTTTTGTATTAATATCTTGTACAGTATTTTGGTTTCTTGTAGTGCAAATATATCTATTATACAAGTCAGTTTGAAATTGTGTTCACGTTTCTTTTGAAACTACTACAATACTCAAAACGCATACTAAACTAAGAGGGAAAAGAAAATTACTTTGGTGGCTGTTTTAACACAGAGACATAAAAAGTAGCAGTTGGTTCTGTAAATAAAATACTCTCTCGTGACTTCATGGTTAGCATACACGCGCCTTTAGCGGGGAGGCCTGGGGCCTTACTCCGCATCAGTCTTTGCAGAAATTGCGGAGCGTAGCGCAAGGTAAAAAGTGCACAAATCAATTGTAACTGCTATACATATCGACGCAGACTGAAGCGAAGATTTTGCGTTGATTCATATTGTTATGAAATAGGACCCCTGGTTTCGATTACTCACATCTTACGTTAAGCTGTATCATATATAGCAATCTTCGTTAAGCTGTATCGTATATAGCGTATGTACTTAATTTTTAAAAAGCCGCTAACTTCTAAATTAATCAACTAAAATTATTTTAACATATATATGTATTTTGGTTTCTGGCCAACAGAAGATTGATTGAACACAGCACAACTTAGTTCTCGAAGCTTAGACGGGCGAACGCAACTATTCCAGTATAGTATTCTAGTGTATCTGAATTTATACAGCGTGTTTCAAAACAACACCGACAACGTTTGGGAAGTGATTCCTGACACCAAGATAAGACAAAAAGTATAGACCAACCTGGTTGCACAAATCCTTCGTTTCGGAATTATAGGCTGCCGAAAACATGAAAAAATGAACTTCAAAAGGTTCATAGTTCCAAAACTATGGGACCTACCATAGCCGGATCGTCAAGACTTCACTAAGGAACTGGTGTGTCCCCTGTTTAAATATCCATGTTTCAGAATCCTGAGGTACTTTCGCAACAATTTTTATAGAGGTAGTTGGTGAGTACTTCAACTTATATGCCCGTAGCCAAACTCCTTCTATAAAAATTGCTGTGTCAGTACTTTAGAATTATGAAACATGGATTTTTGGATAGAGCACATGTTAGTTCCAAAGTGAGGTTTTGACCCGACTACAGTAGGTCCCATAGTTTTGGAGCTATAGACCTTTAAAGTTCATTTTTTTTTTTTTCATGTTTTCGGCAGTCTATAACTCCGAAAAGAAGCGTTTATGCACCCAGGTTGGTCTATACTTTTTATCTTATCTTGGTGTCAGGAATCACCTCCCAAACGTTGTCGGTGTTGTTTTGAAACACGCTGTATAAATTCAGATACACTAGAATACTATACTGGAATAGTTGCGTTCGCCCGTCTAAGCTTCGAGAACTAAGTTGTGCTGTGTTCAATCAATCTTCTGTTGGCCAGAAACCAGATTTACAGAAACAAATCTAGTATTAACAAAATCATCCAGATATCAAAGCCGTCACTCGACTACCGTTCTCTTATATCGCATTGTTTGGCAGCGAGCAAACCATCATCATATATTTTGTTTCATGCGGATACGAAATAATAAAAATTAACAATTGTTGTATATCCCGAATAAATATAATAATAAGCAAAGTAGGGAAGACCAATAAGTTATTTTCTTTTAAAAAATTTAAGTAGTATTACTCTTGTCATTCTATAGAATGGCTACACTGTAACAAGTTTTGAGTATGTCCATAATAATATAATAATTAATTATATTATTATAATTAAATAATAAGGAAATATAATAAATAATCCAGAAATACAATTAATTCTACGCTTCGAAGCACAATGGTTTCACCAGAACATCGTCTATAAACAAAACATAGGTTCCGGTAGCAAATACACCGTTCAATATGGCATAATGATACATTATAGTGTTTGTTTTCTTTCTTTCTCTATGTGCATGTGTGTTGTAGTATTCAACCTCCATTAATGATCTGCCTGCTTTGCCATCTGATGCCAAATGACTATGTAGAATGAATGTTAATTGAAGCTTGGAAGTGAATACATGGAGAAATTTTAGTGATTATTACCCACTTCTTATATGTGATTAATTCACAATTCATCCCTTGCCTCCTAGTTTTGTATACTTTTACACAAGGAAAGGAAACATGCAAATCTGCTTTACTGGCCTAGTGGCACCGCCTAGCTGTTAGGCAACCAGACTAACTTCACTTCGATTGAACGTCGATACATCTGCAATACAGAAAGGTGTCCCGCGTATGTTTAACCAAACGCGATTCCTTCTCCCTGCGTGCAGAATGAAAACATCCGACCTTGGCCAAGTGTGTTTGTCAGTCTACTATATAAGTTTAAATGAAATACAACTTTTCAATTTAAGCCCCACGATTGTGATCTTTAGGCTAAGGGGAACGGGTGATTAAGGTAAGTGAATGATGACAGAAAATTTGATGTAATGAGAATGTGGGAGGAAACGGGGTATCCCGAGAAGATCCACGGACACGATGTCCACCACAACTTGTTTGGCCAGGAATCCAACCAGGGACCTGACGCACTAGAAGTAAGTGCTCCACTAATGAGACATAGTGACCCCGCTGTAAGAGTAGGAGAGTTTTCTGGCTGGGCCGAAAATCCCACCCCAACTGAGCCGCTTTCGGAAGAGTACGTTCTATAATTTTTCCAGGTGTTTGTGTTTTCTCACTCGGTTGAAAATCGCCAAACTTTGTTGGTTTTGGGAGGGTTATGTTGAAGCCCTTAACGATGCAAACACTAGCATTTCAATGATCAGAACGCAGTACACGAGCAAGGGTTGTGACATTACCTTCTTTTTTAATCAAGAATGTGATCGACAAGTATAAGGATTTAGTGAATACAGCGTTGGAGAGAAAACGGCCGTGCACACAAGCCGCAGGTGAGACTTCTATGAATCGCCATGGAAGAGAATCTCAAGACTGAAAGAAAGATGCACGACCGTTCTAATCAGCTAACTGTGTCTTTGGGAACTATCGGTCGTACCCTTGTGCCAAGATTGAACCTTGAAAAGGTGTTCAGGGCTAACGATCCTCACCTTACCAATGCCCACCGACGGGAACGCAAGTGTAACGCTCAGAAGCTGTACAAGCGGCATTTGGCAAGCCAAAGATACATTAGAAGAGATACAGAAAGATACACTGCTACATTGGATGAGATACATGAGATACGGATGTACTTTTCCAACTGCGGCAAATCAACACGCATCTTGTATAGAGACAAAGGCGCAAAGCGCTTCTCAAAGTGGGTCTGAGCATGCAAAAAGACTTTCCTGATAGGGTTCAGGGTAGCTGCCGGCTGAAAATAGAGCTGAAACTTCCCAGGATGAAAAACAGCAAAATCAACTCGCAGTAATGTCAAAAGATCCTGAAGTCAATCTACGAATAGGAGGTACCAAAAATGGAAATACGGAAACGGAATCAACATGGTCCGAATCCACCAAGAGAAACCATCTCACACCTCGAGATCGTTCCTCGTATTCTACCAGGCCAGGATATGAATAAGTCTAATGGAATACAGGTTATACCTTTCAGCGAGATACCTGTGAAATCTGCAGACCCAAGACGAGTTGACTTGTGAATTTAGACTGCATAAAAGAGCTCTGGGCATGAGGCATGTAACAACTTAGTGAATGACTTTGGAAAGGTGTAAGAGAGGAAAGAAACGGCATATTCCTCTAGTTCAACGAAATCTTCTGCAATGGAAACTATGAGTGCTTCAAAGTGTGTGTATGTGTGTGCTTCACAGTGTCAAAGTAATTTTACTATATTGTCGAATCTGAGGGCTAAAGGGAGAAAAGTTTCCACAGGTTTGATTTACTCACATTTTAAACGAAAAATTGCTACTAAGGTCATTCCGTTGAAAACCATACAAAGTGCATACATTCCACAATCTTCAAAATTATGTGCTGTATTATTTATTGCGGTGCCGCAATTGATATGCGTTTTACGAACTGCAAAGTACTCTGAAAGTTAAAGAAAATCATGACACTCGACTTTAGATAAATAATTGAGTTAAGTTATTTCCCAAATTTATCACGTGTAATTTACAACAAGTTGCTACTGCAGAATATTTACAAATATTTTAAACGTGTGGATGATCGTACTTTAACGTCTTTTTTCAACAAGACATAGAAACAACCTCACAAGACATCAAAAGTAAAACTTAATTATTTCATTCGATTTGTCTGGAATGACAATATCACACAATATCACTGGCGGCTCCAGAGTTCTTTCTACAAAAGGGAAATCACATCGGATGGCGGTGAAATCGACTTTGCAGCCATCCCTCCAAAAAATTAACCCTCAGCTTTAAGGCCTCCAGTAATTTTTCCCATTTTCAATAACTTTTTTTACATTCTGATGTAAGCAGTGCGTACGCATGGGAGTTTCGGGTTAACCTCCGTTGCGCAAGATATTCTGAAGAAAAAAATTGTAATACTAACTGTAAGATATGTATATATACAAAAATCAGACTTGTCCTAAAAGTGATTAGATTGAGTGCTTGAAATATCCGAGAAACTCCAAAATACGTATGAAATTACCCAGGTCTAGTGGGGATCGAATAATACTGAAAAATTTGTGTACTTCAAGGCAACCGAGAGCAAGAATAAAGGGCTGCTCTGTTAGACAAACTAATGCAAGAAAACAAGTCGGGACTCTTGAACAGAGGATAACATTAAGCATCGTGACTTATGCTATGTTGCCAATCTCTTACGAACATCAGTGTTGCAGACTCCGAAATGAAATCACTTAAGTTTTTGTTCGGTCGTTTTTCACTCCTATATAGGACTAAATGTCCATAATTATTATTCGTATTCATTGGGAAGGCACGTGACTTTGTGACTACATTACATAGCCGTTCCTGCATGATATAAAGCGAGAGGAAAACAAAACTAAACGAACAGCAAACCATCTCTCGTGGAGAGAATATAATGGGCTTTCGTGATTGTATACTAGTGAAACGGACTTCTTTTTGAAGTTAAGAGTGGCATTTGTGTCATGCATTTTGTCTTCATTTTCTTCAAAGAAAACAGTTCCACTGAGTGAAATGAGGGACCACTTTTTTTCTTTCTGCAGAAAAGAAAACCATGTCGACAACCTCTTCGATATTAATACATCTCTGATGCCTGTCTGCATGACTTTACACTATTTCATCTGCTTTATGTCTTCCACGGCGTGCACCTTTTTATTCTAAGCTCTGTTGCGTGTAACTTTTTGTTTCGCCTCCTTTGTTCGTGCAAAGAATTCGTCATGATGAGAAAAATATGGGACACACTCACTCTTTCAAATAAATAAGTAAAAGGACACACAATAGCACGGCAGCTGCTTGTTTATAGTGACAATCATAAAGGCAGAAAAATAAAAACAGAATCTATTAAGTACAGGAAGAATAGACATTTTTGCACATTTGAAAGCTAAAATACGTGTTACTTCCTATTCCATGTCCAAGGCTTCCAATAGTTTCGTTTGAACCATGATTCACTGAGCGGTTCTTACATTTCAGTATGGAAACTATATTCGCTGATTTAATCAAAGATTATTATCATTTCTGCTCAACCGAAGGCTGGTGAGTAATAAAAGGAACTTAAAAATTATACTTTCTATTCGAAAACATAGGAGCAATCCTTATCTATAACGTCTGGGTGCTTTAAAAATGAATATACATATTTTGAAGATTAGCAAATGCATAAGTTACGGATCGCCAATACTCAACGTTCTGAATCTGAGGTTTCCTGTGTATTGAACATATCTTACAACATCTTTCCTACCCTCTGAGTAATGAGAATGCTCTTTTCTATTTTATTCATGTACATTTTTCGACAAGTGTTGAAACAATTAAGCGCCTGGAAATTCAAGGTGTATTAAAATATCTCTCTACAAGTAATTCGAATTTGTTCAAAAAACTTCTTTAAGTACTGTCCTAGGCGAAACTAGAAACCATGTTGTAAAGATAAATTGGGTTTTCTTATGTTTAGCACAAATCCAGGATGAGGTACTTAGCTCAAATCAAAAGATGTATATAGCCTACTCCGGACCCTAGTTATTAGCAACCACTCTAACCATCCTTTCTCAGTAAGGCGCATGTTAGTTGTCAATCTTGAATAGTAAATTTGAACTTTTAACGTTCCTTTCAGCACCTGGGCAATATGAAACGTAAATTTATAGCTTAACTTGGAATTTCAACTACATAAACTCCCACTGAGAATCGAACCTGGACTGAAGATGTGTGTACGCTAACCATATATCTGCAAAGGAGCTCCAGTTTCAGTTGGGCATTTTGTACTACGGACTCGCTCAGGCTCATTCTCAAACGGGTTAGCGCTCATTAATCTCACTGGGACTCGTCTTTGCTCGGACTAACGCCAGACAGCTCGTAAAAGTGGACTATCAAGACATGTTGGACCAGAAGTTTCCTGGACATTGGCTTGGATGGTGTATATCACGAATGGCCAGTAACAAGTCCACTCTGTATTTTTTTTTTCTTTCTTGTGGTGCTACACTGAGAAGGAGAAGTCCAAGTTCAAACCTTGCACAGTGGAGAAACAGGAAGCACAGACTCAAGAGATTATTGTCAAATGACTTCCTTCAGGAAAGTATCAATTGTATCCCTAGTCGTTTGAGAAAGCTGGTTGACAACATAGGTGCTTATGTTGAGATTTAACATGTATTTTATTACCTAACGTAGGATACGTACATGTTTTTCTAATAGGTAAGACTCAATACTAGAGAATTTATATTTTTAAATACGAGGGCTGTCTATGAAGTACCAAACGTTTTGGCCTATCGCGGCAGTGGGCAGGGCTAGAGTCGCCATCTTGGTGTTAGAACATTGTCACACTCAGTATGCATTCAGCTGTGGCAGCGTGAGGACTGTGACACTCTTTCTGTGCTTTCTGTGACGTGTTACAATATGCGCTGCAATAGAAAATCCCGTCTCTTGTGAAGCCCGTTCTGCCATTAGGTTTTTGTTGGCAAAAAATCACAAGCCAATTGAAATCCATCACCAACTGTGTGAAGTGTACGGACATGGAATAATGGGTGAAGGTCGAGTGAAGCAATGGTACATTGATTTTAAAAATAGCCGTTCCAATGTTGGCTCTTGGATGGTTCTTAATTGGAGGTGTTCAATCACCCACCATACAGTCCGGATTTGGCACCGAGCGACTACCATCTCTTCCCAGCGATGAAGACATGGATCGCTACACAACGCTTTGATACTGACGTCGAACCGGTGTAAGCCAGTGATTGAAATTACAGACGGCAGATTTCTCCCGCGACGGTATTGAAAAACGTGTGCCACGGCATAAGAACTGCCTTAATAATTTGTATGGCGAACATGAGGAAAAATAGCTTCAGAGTGTATCTTTCAAATTTATAATACATTTGGTTTGTTCATTGTTACTTTTTTTTATTATTATTATTTCAAAGTGTCTGTAGTTATTATTCACCCACCCTGTACTATTGCGTAACTGCATGCAATGCGATGATTTGTATGCAATGCGCTCCAGGCACAAGAGATCTTTTTATTTTCCCGACTTTAAAAAAAAGAAGGAATTCTATAGAGAAAGGAATATAATATTTTATTAACTAGAATACAAACACCGATGTATAGTTAAAAGGCATTAACATATTTCTTATGCAATGAAAGTGACTGAATTACAGAAATTTATGATCCGTACATTTGTATCTGCATTATATGAACTACGCACAATTAATATGGAAGAGAGTTAAAGATAAATTCAATTGACCTTCACACTTCAAAACACACACAAAATATTGCTTAGCAATGTTCATTCCAATCAAGATTATAAAATAAATGTTAGCAATGTTAATTAAATAAAAATGACAATACTGCGAAGCCTTGTTTCACAAAGATTTTAATATTTTAAATCGTTCTTCGAATTACTTTGTTTATGTTGAAATTTGTGTTTACTATTTTTACTTCAAAAAACAATCTACAACACTACTTTCTCAATGCTTATAAATGATTATAATTATAAAATGACCAGTGTTTTCAAGAAATGCATAATTGCTAAGCAGTACGTCATCAAAACGTATAGCGTCACAACTATAAAATGCATTTCTCAACAATAAGGTACTTCTTCCTTACCACGGAAAATATTTGGCCCTCATTGATTCTAGCAAATCTTTTATTATAACCACACAATGCATTCACAACATAGCTAATGAACCGTCTTTTTATTTAATAAGTTTGTCGCATGTATTTCTGTTCGATTTTTGTTTTTCAAAAAATCTGACTGCTTTACTCCAAAATTTGATGACTCGGGAACCAAAATCTCACACACCATGATATTTCATAAAGTTTTGTCAAGATTGAACGAGTTTCATTGGCTGTGTATGATAACACAGTGTGAACCATTTCGTACTATGCAAATACCAGTAGGGAAGCATTGTGCCTAGTTACTATAAATTTTCAAATTATATACGTATTAGACGAAAACATACAATACCATACTTTTTGTTCAATACTGCAAACTAAGGATTCTATACCAGTGGTTCCCTTGATCATACGTTTTTTTTTTTTTTTTTTCGCAGACCCATCTGCGACTTCAGATACAGATTTCTCCAGCAAGACTTCTTCATACCATTGTAATGCAGTATTATTATTACCAAATTTGGGCCTTATGAAACCACAGTTCTTACTCAATAGTTATTTTGAGTTGAGCTTGTACGATATTTAACGCCTCTTTTTTATAACATTTATAATATTTGTAAGTTAAATAAGCAAAAGAAAAATCGTAATTTAGTATACGAGTGGGTACCAAGAAGGTCGTGTAATTACCTAGAAGAAATCCACTCCGGAGAACTCTGACAACATGATAGTATGAGTCCTCTACGTAGTCACCGTGCCTAGCGATACATTTTTGCCTGCAGTTCTTCACTTTCTGTAAGCCCGTTTTGTAAAAGTCTGAAGTGTGGCTTTGAAACCACAATTCAACCTCAGAAATGACGTCATCTCTACTGTCAAAATGTCGTCCTCTAAATAGATGCTTCATTTCAGGGAAGAGAAAGAAGTAATTTCGTACGGGAAGTTGGGCAACATTTCATATCCTAATTTCACTTACTCCATCCGGGACAAAATGAAAAACAAAAAAACTTCTGGTTATCAGAGGATGAAACGACAGGCTGTTGTGGGCGTTACGTAGTAGCTATTGTTGTGCTAGATATTCCAGAAATGAATATGCGGAAGAAATATTTCTTGTGCATGTTGAACGGTTGAAGAAGGTAAAACCATTCAACAATCACTAGCTATATTAAAAACTCAATGCAGATACTATTTCCAGGTGTTCCGGTTGGTAGGCTCCTCTTACTTGTGACAGGTGCAGTTAGATATATGCTGGAAGCAGGAAAAACCTTAAGCGTTCTATATCCGAAAATGTTACGTATAACTTGCATGACACATGGACTTCATAAAACCAAATGAATAAATTCAATCAAGGTACCCCAACGTAAATCGATTTGGTAAAACGTGAAAATACATATATCTTCATAAAGCGCAAAGCACGACGCCAAGCATTAAAAGAAACTGCACCAGATTCCTCCGCCATTGCAGCCAGTGGTGGAGCGGTGAGAACATAGTTCACAGCAATTCAATATTACTGCTCCAATCTAAACATGTTTTCTGAAATAACTGCAGGTTTTGAAAGAGAAGGTGCCGCATCTAGTGCTGTTCAGCAATCACTTTGAGAGACAGAACTGATGTAAGATTACGTTTACATTTCTCTGAATTCTGAGATCAACGTGTTGTGCATTGAGCAACTGAAGACAAATGGTGTAAGGTTGTATGACTCCCTTCAAAACCATATAAGACATGAAAACGAGGTTGTCAACAGTGAGAGGACGAACAACAGAGTTAGTTCGAGACAAATTCAAAGACATGTTGAACAAATCCTGGGTACAGCACTTCAACCACTATCGCTGATGTCTTGTGTGGTGACGGAAGGTCAATTCTGGAAAGTGCTCAGGAAGATTTGACATCAACAGATGTAGCATTTTTCAGGTTTGCTCCAGTGGAGGGACATGTGTGGAACGTACACATCATGCTACAAGGTGCCGTTGGTAGATAACAGGCGAAGTTTCGCGGAAGAGAACCTGAAGAGAATTTTCGTCTCTCACTGTAATCTTTGAGGTTAATAGAATTTAAAGCGAGTAAACTTTCTTCTTTTGTATGCGTAATTCTTTCATATTTTTCTGTCGACTAGTACTCAGTGCAGTATGTTCTGACAAAGCTATTGTATGCAGAATACAAAGATTTCTTCTGAAAATTCTGATTTTTAAATTTGAAAATTAACCACCACTTTAAAAAATACACCTCATGTAACAAAATTTTTGTCGCATGTCTATATAAATATTTTGTTGTAGGAATATAATTTGATAACGAATTCGCCCGATATTTCTTACAATGTTGAGTATAATCGGCAAAGGCGTGTATGTGGCAAATTTCATGTCATAAGAGCAGTAAATAAAAACAATAAAACGAAAATAAAACTTTCTTGTCCATTTAGCAACATTTTGTTTTACTCATTCTAATTTCCGTATTTATAATTCTTTTCGTATGAAATTTACCGCAAATATACATTTCCCTATTATACATATAGTAACACTATTAAAAGTACCCTACAAAATCATTATCAAATTATATTCTTACAAGAAAAGTTATAGATATGCGACAATCATTTTGGACATGAGTGTACGTAAGTAAATTCAACTGAGGACAACTGCACAACAAAACACAATTTCTCTAGTATTTCTCCATTAACGAGATTCTGATTTTATTTAATACATCATAATAATATATAATCCCTTGACGATAATGTGTGGAAGTCCTTGAATTTGAATATAAAACATGAAAGTTCTGCTTTGCATTTATTTGGGATTCACTAGGAATATTTCTGCATTTTTCTGACATTTTAACATTTTTATGGCATTTTTATTTTACATGTCGGCCGGCTGCAAATTAAAATTGCCAACCACTAGCAGAAGTCGCTCAACAGAAGCAAAGAGATCATGAACTTTTTTTCTCACTTTTTCAGTGCAACTTTGAATAAAATCATGTTACAAAAAATGCAGTACGTAAGACTTTCCACTGAGTACATATGCAACCGCTTCGCATAGCCTCTGTCTTATCGGAATGGTCAGCCCAAGTCAAGTTTCTAGCCCATTTACCAGCTTTAGTTAAAAAAAAACAGTCAATAGAGTAGAAGAGTAGGTAGATTCTATTTTTTTACGGTTTTAGCTAAGAGGTTAGCATACGCGCCTCTGGCGTGGAAGACCTGGGTTCGATTGCGGGTGGAAGATCATGTGGTTCGAATTCCATGTTAAGCTGTAGGCACAAGTCTCATATAGCCTCGCTGATGAAGGGGATGCTAAACTAAAAATCAAAAAATCAAATTTTTATGTTTTTTTTTATAAAAATACGGAAATCTTGATATGAGGGTGATACAGCTAAGGGACAGGCTGATAATTACGTATTAGAGATAGGTACTACCAAGCTCATAAGAACAGTAATGATAGCGCGTCACTGTAAAGATATTCTTCATATTCTCCCAATATGAAGAAGGTAGGCTACCCTGACATTCAAGTGTTGAGAAGCCAAATTTCCTGACAGACTTGATATATCGCATAGCTCAATGATTCGCTATAATATAGGCCTCTGTAACACTTGACTCACAGTAACATGTATGCTAGGTCAAAAAAACACTGTAACAAACAGGTTTTCGTCTTCAGTGAATACACTTTGAAAGACATGCATCATATTATGTTTCCACTTAGGAAAAATGGGGGGGGGGGCTTGTACTACAACTTTAAAACTACATTCATCAATGACCATAAAATCAATTAGTTTCTTTGTTCTTAAAAAAAATCGCAGCTCATTTGACCTTTGTCCTTGAGTAGCAGTTCGTTTCCTAAATAAAATGGGGGGGGGGGGGCGAAAGGCAAGTACGAAAAACATGAGTGGCTACTTGTAAAGAAAAACGAATCTATTCATTTAGTTGTCCATCAGTAAGTCATATATATATATATATATATATATATATATATATATATATATATATATATATATATATATATATAGTGAAAGAAAAAAATGCAAAGTTGCTTGGAAGGCCACTCGCCGGAAGTTGGAGTCATCTCTAACGTGAACTGTTGCTTCTTTTTGAGGTCATTGTCGTCCATATAATGAGCGGGGGCAGAGCTCTATGTTATATTGTAGAAAGGAAAGAGAGAGAGAAAAAAAAAACTGCAGACAATTTAAGCGCCTGAACAACATGATATGCTGTTATCCAATGATTGATACAACAAAATCTACAGAACACGATACAGCGTGTGTGTGCTCTTCTATGTTAAGCATATTGGATGATGCGACCTTCGACAAGGTTGGTGGTCGGGAAACGTCACTACGAGTACAGGGTACAGTACACAAGGGAAAGGTCGTTAACAAAACTTAAAAAAAGACAAATAAATAAATAAATAAACATAACACAGAAGCCAACATATTATGATGGCGAGTGTGGAGTCAATGGCTCGCCTAGCTAACTTGTAACTACAAAGAATCAAATCGAACATCGTTAGAGACGTGCTGCTAATGATGCATAAACAAGACTGCAATAACTAGCAGACATCCACCATTTACATTGTGCTACTCTGTATAGTCACTAAACAAATACGTCCCCTACACATCATTTTATCAACTTGAAGAACGAATGAACCAATTGAAATACACGTTCATCTCTCTAGTTTTCAACATTTCGACACTCGCGGACCCGCAAAAGACAAGAGAAATGTCGAGCACTGGTAAAGTGGGAAGCACTATATTCCATTTACATGCCTAATATTAGTATGTATTTGTTCTATGACAGAATAACAAAACTGGACCACCGCCATATACAAGTCACAGTACTTTTTATACACAATGCTATACTTTCCAATGAAAGTCGATTATGCCAATTCTCCGGCAGCGGTCGACAGTAGATCTGAAAGTAATCCACCACAATTTCAAACCCTAGAGTGAAATACGACGACCTAAGTGTTATGTACAATTTGGAAATGTGATCGTAGTAACCTTATTTTTCGCAACAGATACACCAAATGCTGCGAAATACATCGATGTATTGCAAGAAGGGGAGATTACTACCCTTCTTTAAAAGAGGCGAACTATCGCGGAACGCCACACAATTGCTTGATGGCGGGACGGGACACCAGTCATTCGACAGAAAGATGAACACTCGCTATTCCGGACCCATCGGAAAAGTAATTTCGAGGACCGACGACTGAAAACCACTAATTTACAACGAAAACCTGCTCCAATTGGTACCCATGAAGTTGACAGAAGAAGAGGGAATCTGCAGAATACATTGTATAATATACTAACAAGATGCATAGTTTCGCAATTCTACATTCCTTTAAAATCGTAGATCTACCAAGCAGCATCAAGCATACTGTGTGATGTGTGGTCACTACATACGCATTCACATTCACTTATATAAATTGAATTGATTATGGTTACTTAAAGCAAGTTCTACACGAGTAGATGTTTGAGCACATACGGTAGAGCCGGCTCGGAGCTTCGTAAAAGGTGCATTATGAAAGTAAGAAAAAGAAAACAGGTCTGTTAATCTAAAACTTAGTTCAGTTAGTTAGTGAAACCGTTCGCATCAATATTTTTTATTAAAATCCGTGTGCTTTGCTCAAGAGATTGTTTTTCTGTTGAATTACTAAAGCAAAGCTGACATGAATCAGACAGTAAAGCTAAACCGTAGAAACTATTATATTTAAAAATGTAGCTTTAAAAAATGTGTTGTGACTAGAACATGCAAAAAAAATTAGAATCAAGTAATATTCACGAAAGTACAACACACAATCATAATCATGAAAATTAACGCCAACAGTTATTATAAATGAATTACATGTGCAAACAAGAATGTAAACTTTTAAATAACTTTTCTTTTTAAAAAAAATAGTGTGAAATGTAAAGCATTACTGATGACTAAATTTCTTCATAAAAGCAGAACGTTGCTTTTCAAATCACAGATCCGTTTACATACTTGTAAGGATTTTTCCAACTAAGTACAATTGAGTAATTTTAAGCATATCACTATGTGTGTTGGTCGTAAATTTTCAGAATTCCTCTTCTACCACAATGCAGTTTAGTCAATCAGACTTCGCTCCTCGAAGTTACTTTCATAGAGATAGCATGTATCTGTAGAATTACGAAAAATCCGCCAAAATTTGATGTTATAAAAAGCGAAGGATTAGGAGAAAAACAGTTTTAAGACAAACTACATTACCAAACATAGACAGAAGACAGTGACTATGGGGGGAGTATTGGTACTCAGTTTTCGGTTTTGTTTTGAAGCGTGTACTCTCAAGTTAATGATATTGTTTACAGCTGAGTTAAACAACTAGTTCTGCCATATAAATACAACGTAAGACGCACACTTTCTGTAAAAATTAAACACACAGTTAAACTGTAAGTCATTAGTAATCAATAATTAATTTCGATGTCCTGGCTTCTACCTTGACCATATGGAAACAGTTGTGACCGAGGTGTTTTCAGTAACATTTAATGGGAGGAGTCAACACGGTGGCTCAGTGACAGAGCGTTCACCTTTGATGGGCGAGGCCCCTAGTTCGCTGAAAGTTTGTGGTGCACAACACAGTACCCATAGATTTCCTTGGGGTCCTTTCGTTTCCTTTCAGATTCTCACTTCAATTCTTTCATAATCATTCACTTCCCATGAATCATCCATCTCTTTTAGCTTACAGGAACAATCGTGGGACGTTAAATTAAAAATTTCAGTTCATTTGAACAATATTTTACATTTTTCTTGTAATTAGTAGTCCACTACAAATAACTTATAGGCTAGACAAGCACCACACTGTAACTGTTTCTTCAGCTTAACGTCCCACGATTATGTACCGAGGCTAAGAGAGACTGTGATGATGAGGTGAATGATAATGGTGGAATGACAAAAGTGGAAGCAAACGGAACAACCCACAGAAAACTCTCACACACACGGTGTCTGTCCACCACAAAGTACATTTGGTGAGAGTAGGATCGATCCAGGAACTCCACGCGTCAGAAGTGATAGCCTTACCACTAAGCCACCGGACCCTAAACGCAAAAAGGCCGCGGTGGCCCAGTGCTACAATATAATTAAATAAACGGTTAGTAATTGTAATATTGACTTAATTATATCAACCAAAAAAAAAAAAAAAAGAGCAAAACCTATTACATTTAGAAAGCAGCGGAACCATTATAAAAGAAAACACAAACGGATTTTTAACAGCTAGAATGTCGTTCGAACTCTCTACGGTCCATTTCGAGCCTTGCTCATTCATACAAGTTTCTATTTTCTTCAAACAAATCCTAACATATTAGTGTGTGTTCTCGTGTCCAATGTATTAAGATTATAAATAAATCAGTAAATGTGAAAAAAAAAATGTTATTTTTATCCTAGCTATGCAAAGACAAAGCAATCGTTTCCTTGAATTTACGTAGCTCGTGCTAAAGCAATCCAAAGTATGGATGAATGTATGCTTGAACTGTTTTATTTTTTATGTAAAACATGAATCAAGGATTCTCCCCAAGATTCTTTGTAGAATTAGGTAACCTTCAGGAGTTGTTAAGAATGAATGAATTATGCAACAAAAAATTACTTTCTCCTATATATGAAATGCTCGCTTGTGACTCATTTTTAACAATGAAAACAAGCCTGTATTTGCATACAAGATCTTCACACCAGGAACATTGGAAGTCTAATACGACTCCTAGAATCTCAGAAACACAATAATCACAAGTTAAAGATCCTTCAAAGTAATCTCCCTTCACTGAATGCACTTGTATAATTTGATTGTCCATTTTTAAAAATACAGCATGGAACCCGTTTTTCGAGCGATTGTTGAGAATAATGATCATAGACCTGCTAAGATCACTATCAGAGAGAGATACGAGCCCATGGATTTTTTTTCTTTCCCTTAGAAAACAAGTAAACGTCAAATGGTGAATTACTATATGAGTACGGTGGATGATGCAAATCGACCTGTTGTTTCATAGTAGTTTTGTACCAGCACCGTGGTGCCGAAGCGTTGTCTTAATGCAAAAATTAGACGAAACTCCCCGAGTTTCAGTGAAGTACCTCTTAAGTTTATTGTCATAAAATTTTATTTCGTAATCTGACACAGTGGCTTGATAGTAGTGCATCCTTCTCTTGTGCGAAGAGCTGCTCGTTCGATCCACACTCTCCGCGAATTTTCTCGGAGTTCTTGCATTTTTTTTTTTTTTTTCGAATATTTTGGTTTTGGTCTGACATCGTTCCACCAATGGCATTCACTGCTTTGATTAACATTTACTTGCACTTCTTACAATTAAAAAAAAAAAAAAAATCTCCAACAGGACATATGCAAGGGACATTGATGATTAAATTTTATTTCAAGACGATATTTCATCGTAATAATTATGACCTTTGTTTGTTTTTGTTTGTTTGTTTTCAACGTAGGCTATGATTTGGAATTAACATCTCTAGTCAGCACAGATGTGAACAGTGCACCTACAGCTTCACAACGGATGAATGACAAGGAAACAAACCCACATCAAATAGGCATCCGCTATCAAAAGTGAGAACGCTGTTTCTGGGTAATATCTGCTTATCAGAGTATCTTTAAGATCTATAGCTTGGAGCACGTACTCTCGGGTTCGATTTCCAGCGGGGAAGTATTTTGGCTTCGACCTACCATCGTAAGAAAATTGGAAGCCACTTGAATTAACAGATAGCGAGAGAGTTCTGATGTGGTATCTAGAAATTGCACAGATAGAAGCCATTGTACAGGACATACATTATCCGAACTAACGGTATAGGTCAGCGTTTCCCAACCGGTGTGCCGTGAATGGGCCGCTGGTGTGCTGCGGAGAAATCGAAACAAAATTATTAATTCTATAAAAATCGAATTGCAAGATATAAGGGAAAATGTATATTTGTATTTCACATTAGTATGAACCTCTATGAATCTACAATTTTAAGTTTCATACCGTGTTACTCTTGTGTACAATTTTAATGTTGAAAAAAGTATTGGTTATCATTGTTGTTACTATTGTTGCTACTTTATTGTTGCAGACTATTGAAACTTGAAATTTTAAAATATCATTCAATACTTTCGACAAAGCAAACATGCATACAAATTACCTACTTTTGTGTTTTAAAAGTAAAAGATATTTGTTCTTCCGTTCGTTATTTAGTGATCTATCTTCTTAGTGAAAGGATGGATACAGTTTTCGAAAAAGAAAGCGTAGTTTTTAAAACCTGAGTTCAATATTTTATTGAATTGTTTTTTATTTTTAAATTAGAATGAAAAGTAAGCATAATGATTAACCACGGTATTTTATATTTACAAATAATAATATTTATGAGTGTGCCGCGAGAATTCAAGTTACACCCGTAGTGTGCCGCAAGTTGAAAAGGGTTGGGAAACGCTGGTATAGGTGTTCGTACCGTGGAACACTAGTAAGTTTAGGAAATATCTCATAATTTATTCACTTTAGCACTTAAATCCAGTTACTTTAGTCTTTGAACGAACTAAAATCCTCTCAAATCCCAATACACTAGAAACAAATTATGCACCTTTCTGCTTTTCCCCCCCTATACACAAACGAGGAATGGGACTTAAAACCTAATTCATTCTAAATGATCTTAAGCAGATACTTGGTAGTTGACAACAACAGGTGGTTCTAAAACACAAGCAGAGATGTGCACAGCAGGGGGAATTTCTTTTTTCACGAAGTCATCAAGTCACTTCGCGCTTTCTAATATAAATTGCATTATTTTATTTTGTGTTGAGTTTTAAAACCATAGAGGACACGCACAACAAGAAATAGCAACATGTAAAATTCCCGCACGTGCGATTTTTTTAAAAAAAAAAGTCATAGTAGTGAAGAGTTAGATTACATTGTTCTGCAAATATGACAGCTGGGTGGAGCTCTTAGTGTATATACGACCTCCTCCGAGAGACAAAATACCACTGAAGAAAGCATTAACATGTGTGTTCCCGGCGTTTATAAACAAAAGATTTAATTTGTGTGTTATGACAAATGTGCACAGACTCGTGCTGTACAACGGCTGTTCACGCTGTCCGTAGAGATTATAATGAAAAGCGATATGTTTGCATTTTCTGCACAACTGATTTAGATATTTAAAAATTCAATTTTGTTCTCAAAAATACAAAAAAGATATCGATTCTATTTATAACAAACCATGAGGATGTGATAGTGTATAGTTCAACATTTCTTGCCTTCAGAACTTCGAAACTAACCATATAATTTGAACTTCATAAAACTCATATTCTTACAGGCATGGGTGGCGATAAGGAGGGGCAAAGAGGGGCAGTTTCCCCCTCACTTTTTTGAAGTGAACCATTAATGTATATAGAGTTTCATTTGGAAATGTAAAGTTTTTGTATGTATTATTGGTTCATA
Source organism: Thermobia domestica (assembly GCF_964235325.1). NCBI lineage: Eukaryota > Metazoa > Arthropoda > Insecta > Zygentoma > Lepismatidae > Thermobia > Thermobia domestica. The sequence continues at coordinate 197,216,806 of NC_137464.1, read as the reverse complement.
GAAAAAAAGGGCCAATCCGTTGCTTAAATACGTATTGGTTGTCTGTCCGTGGAGTTAAGAGAGCTTGCCACGGCAAATGGTCCAAAAATTAATCTATTGGAGCGCAACAATCCCTGCATTCTTTTATTTCTTCTTACAAGGGTTCGATATCTTAATCAGCCGCTTTGAAACTAATCGAGAGAATATTTCGCAAAGAAAGAAGTCTTTCACCAGTTATTCTTTAATTGCACAAAATTGACTGTTCCTAAAATGTCTTTTCTTCTTTCTAATAGTATCATCATCATAATAGGTATTCTGCCTTTATTGGCAGGTCACTTGCCGCAGCTGAGAAGCTTCCATGCTCCACGGTCCTCCGCTAACTTCTTCGTCTTCGCGTATGATCTTTCTGTTTTTATATCATCCATTAATTGTAGTCTCCTTCGCCCCCTCCCTCTCTTTCCCGCCACCATACCCTCTAGGACGTCCCTCACGATACAATTTCTTCTTAGGCAATGTCCCAACCAGTTTCTCTTCCTCTTCCTAATAATATCTAAAAGTGTTCTTTTCTCACCCACCATTTCTAACACTCTCTCATTCGTGTTGCGCTCGACCCAACTAATTCTTTCCATTCTTCTCCACACCCACATTTCGAAGGCTTCCAGTCGATTTTCATCACCTTTACGTAATGTCCACGTTTCCGCTCCATACAGTACAACACTCCACACGAAGCATTTTATGAGTCTTTTTCTCAACTCTTTATTCAAAGTCCCACAAAACAGACTTTTCTTCCTCCTAAAGGCTCCTTTCGCCAATTCTATCCTTGCTTTTATTTCACGTTCGCACTTCATGTTATTACTAAGAATACTACCCAGATATACAAAACTATTTTCTAATAGTAAAGAATATAAATAAAAAGAGAATAATAAGATACAACTTCTACCTTTTCTATTGCATTGTTGATATTGAGCTTAACGTCCTTTTCAGCAGCGAGGCTATATGAGACAGGACCTACTGATTAACGTGGAATCTGAACCACATGAGCTCCCGCCGGGAATCGAATCCGGGTTCTCCCATATCTTTTTCATTGTTTTGCAATGTAATATACGAATGAAGTGGTGTGTTTAGGAGTGTATATACATTTAATAGCGCGTGTGGAATTAAAAATACAAGGTGTTCATTAATCCCAGTTCCCATATAACTTTTGCAAAATAAGCCTCATTATTCATTAATATGATTAATATTATCATTTCTATTTTCTTGTTTTGCAAATTTATTAAATAATCTGATCACACAATTTTCCAGACAGAATTTTAAGATGTTCATGAACAAGGAATCAAATCTCTTCTTACACCTTCGTTGTTTAAAAGTACAAAGGGCTAGTACCTACTTGCGTTGCTCTTGTCAATTTACTTAATAAGATATGAAATACGATATACAATATTTTAACTGAAAAAAGTATCCTATTAGTTATACAACCTTTCGTCAAAGTGTTAGAAACAACCAGGGAAACTAACATTAATATACAAATATTCATGTTTTGCCCAACCACTTTTAACGTCCAATCGCCGCCAAAGCTTACAGGTATGTTTATTAAAATAGCTTAACGTATTCCAGAAGAAATCAACTCTGCTAAGACAGTAAAAATGATAACGCTTCGAAGTTTCAATTCCGTTCGTTAGATGTGAACCATTGGAGGATGGCTGCTGCCATCTCACGGCTCGATCTGTAATTTCTAGCATTCTACAGTTCTACACCTTTGTTTCAACATTAGAAAATGGGATATGTAGCCATTGTTAAAGTCACCGTTACTCTTGACGCTATTAATATAGACTGACTCCATTAACGTAGTCGGTCGAGACAGTCGCTCTAGCTATCTATCTACTGCAAGAAACAGAGTTTAAAAATTCGTTTTCGTTCAAGAGTTAACAGACGGACGTTCTAACGTTACAATTTTATAAGGTTCACTAACGAGATTCTAACAACACACGAAGTATTCACTGTTGCTGCTTATTGTATCATCCATCACCTTTCCTCAGAGCAGTCATTTCCAACTGTCCAATGCATGACGTCGAAGCACGCTTTTATGACTGGAGAAACGACAGACACAATCTTGCACGAGACTCTCAGAGCAGAGGAGGGATAAAGTCGGAGTAAAGTGCATTAAGAGTAATTGTTTGCCTATCATCACTACCTTTACCAACCACCTATCTGCTCCCTGCACTGTTCGTGTACTTTCGCTAGGAGTGACATCTCAGAGCATACATATTCAAATAACTAGCGGTGTACCAAGACCATTGTACTATGTCACTTTATTCACAATCGTCTCAACAACTAAAAGAATTCTGATTAAAGCCATAAGAGAAAACAGCCTGCCTATCTATAATACATCTCGAATAATAAATAGAAATAGTGTAAGCGCTCAAATGGGTCAAATTTAAGTTAAATGTGTATAGCATTTTAAGATAGTTTGATAGAAGAAGAGAATGCACTGAATTTGTTAATGCATGCTCTCACGGTAGCAAAATAATTGAAGCGTCTCTTTAATCTGGCTTTATTTTTTAAAAAATCTATTTTCTTTATATGTTCGAAATTTTGGAAGATTTCCACAGCAGGAAAGGTTAATGAAACACATTTTTAATGTCTGTGTTCAATATTATTTTAAAATTAAGAAATTAGAAGCAAAAAAATTTAATTTGGCAGAAATTACGAACATTACCAACATTGTTAGAAACAGGGGAGACGATCGCTCCCCCCCCCCCCCCGAAGAGGAAACTTTCTTATTTATATATATAAATAAAACCCATCCCAAAGTTTGGAGCCCTTAAAAGTAGCAGTATGACAACAAACCGCCCGCCCCCAGAAGTCGGTCCTGGATCCGCCCCTGGTTAGAAAGGGTATTTTTTCTACGCCGAGAGAGAATTCTATAGCTCAATAGTATGTCCTCAAATTAAAAAAAAAAAAAAAATCATCAAACTCCGTCTATTTGCTCTATTTCTAGACAACTCCTTAAACTTAAAATAGGCTCTTGGGCACCACTTACGTTATTTCAGCAGAAACAAGGCGCAAGGTACTTTTCACATTTCATTTACTTATATATATTGTTATTTTAAAATTAAAATTCATAACCCTTTCCGCCCGAACCCGCACAATCGTGTGTGTAGCTTTTCTGTATTACACAAACGAGAATTTTTCATTTTTCACCTCACTACGGCTTCAGAACACGCATAATTGTGCGCGTCCACTTTCTCAAATGTAGAAATCGTAATTTGCTTTATGGTGACTGTTTGGAAATTTAGATACTATAAGAAAATTTGGAGTATGAGTTAGTCAAAACCTATGATTGCGATGATCGGTAACTTAATTTTGATTGCGAATCCCTTAAGCATACTTGTCTAAAATATGAGTTTAGGAACAATCTAAACAGAACAAAAATATGAATAGAGAAAACCGCTTACTTAAAAAGATGGATCACTTTTTTCTCTCCTTCATTTACTTTACGAATAAAAATTCATAATATCCTGGAATTGCATTACGCAAAAGCTGTTCAGAACTCGTTTTTCACTAGGTGCTGGCAATAATGGTCCTCGCATTCTTGGTCATGCTTCAAAAAGAATCCATCCAGTTTTCCGCCAGACCTTGGCTTGCCGCTGGAATCTAGGCTTCAATCATAGCAAGTAGGAGAATAGCACGGCGACAGAAGTCCGTTATAAGCACCACAAAGACTGGCATAATACCGAGTCATCCATCGCCTTTTGTAATTGCGAAGAATATGAAAATACGTTTTCTTCTTTAACTGGCGCCACCTATCTTAATCTGTTCGCTTACTGCAATGCAATAAATGCAATGTCAGCAATGCACCTAAAATAAAACGTGTTTACATGCAAAACTGAACACGCTATTCCAAGAAACATCACACGGCACTACATGACACATTAATAAAATTACTCCCCTTAAACTGGCGAAACAACAATTGGTGTAAATGGGAATATTTCTGAAACACTCACTCGGGAACATTAGCTCTACCGAGACCCTAGAACCACATGTTTATTAGTGTTTACTGTTATGTTTTATTTGCTGTCAAGTTTTATATTTTTTTATATACAAGAACAAACCATACATAATTAGAGAATCTGGTGAACCCACTTCATATAATAAGAAACCAACCTTTTCTTTTTTAAGATGAAGGATAAATGTAAGTTTGTTTTTAAATGCTGACAAGAGGAACTGACATATAAGAAAATTAACTGAAACATAAAATTATGAAAGAAAAGAAAGTAAATAGGAAATCGAAAGTATCGATTTTCTAAAATGAAATTCATACAGGAGATGAAACTAATATAAACTATAAAAGAATCTGAGAAACAGGACGCTTGATTAAATGTATTTCTAATACTTTTAACTAATCAATCATTTCATTTCTCTTTTCAGTTTGTTTCGTTTCACGTCTATGTGTTGTCTGTCTGCATGTGTGTTTTTGTGTGTATATTATATAAAAATCAAATAAATAAGTAAATAAATAAATAAATAAATAAAGCATGGTTTAACTTTTTAAGGTACCATGCCAAAAAAAAAGCTGACGACGATACGTAGAATTAAAAAAAATAAAAGTAAAAAGAAAAAACCAGAGGCATATTGCGACTGCCATCAATAAGTCTAAGAAATCAGCCAAGACAGGGGAATGTGTAGGTCATTGAAAAAAAAAAAAAAAAAAAAACGAGATAAAATCAGAGCTCTTGCCAACAGCAAACACTAAGGGAGGGAGAACAAAACTAAATTAATCAAAAACTTGAATTATGATAGGTTTTCAAATAGGTTTGGCACAATTCACAGACGCAATTAAGTAAGCTTCCAACATCCAGCTTGATATCAAATCTGAATGAAAGAGTCTAACAGTTTGAAATACTTTCTTCGTCGTAATTAAATCGTTAGCTTCCGTCTTTAATGTGATGTAACAAATTCGATTCCCATTTGGCATATTGCTGAAAAGGAAGAATCACCCAAGCCAACATTATCACCCACAATTACTTCTTCCCACCAAGTAATTAAGTACTGTAGATATAAGAACTGGAACTTTTTTCTCGCGGAGACCGCCAAGTTTAAATGGTACTTAAAAATAATAATAAATATATAAGAAGTAGTTGTTTCAACTTTACCAGCTTAAACCCTGGAATAATATTGTAGACAAATATGATTAGTTAGCGTTTTATATCTAGGTATAGAAAACAAAGAGTAAAATTAGCGGATGGAACGAGTGACTAGCGAGGGATGTTAACGGAAGTTGGGAAAGGAATAGTATTGGAAGATAAAATTTAATTCATACCAAAAAGCGTCATTACAGAAATCGTATCGCTCACAAGCTCTTCGTTCAAAAAGTTTTATACTTCCTAAATTTCCGAATTGTTCTTGTTTCATCTTCAGGAATAAATAGGATATAATAGGGTACGTATTAGATGCTGAGAGGTTTTACAAGTTATAATACGTTTTTTCGTTCGGGATCTAGACAAATCCTAGGTAATCTTTTATTTTCTTCCTGCATTTTTTAAAGAAGCTTTAATATTTTCTTCTCTGAAAAATGGAACTAAAGTGTTGCGAATTTTAAAATACACACACTATATTATTTGTTTATCTCTTTGTTCTTAATTGTATTCTCAATATTTGCCTCTACATGTAATCTTAACATTTGTAACAAATTCTATATTACTTACTGATCAATCTTACTAATCCATTTCTACCCTCTTACAGTAATCTTTTAAGATCGAACTAATGTATCTTCATAACACAATCTTAAATCATAATGAATCTCAAATCAATCTCATCTTGTTTTACACAGACTAACTCCAATGTTACCTAACAGTCAGTATCCACTTATAAACACTTTGTGCCATCTTTCCAACATAAAGCAATTCCGAAAATATGGAATGTGTAGATGTTAAATGGAAAACTTTTTCGATAATTACTAATACTGGAAACACTTAGAACAAGAAAAAAATCTAAGTAATACAATCTTCGAAACGAAAATTTATTAGTGACGTGATAGAAGGTAAAAGAAGGAGCAGAAGAATATTATTACAACTGATGGACGATCAATTCGTAATTCAAAATGAATATAGAAGCAAAGGGCCATATTGCATGGAAATATTTAAATTTCCAGCAAATGACTTGCTAATGATGGTCACACCGTCTGTTTCTCTCTTATTCCCAATAACACTCCCAACTACCTAACACACTTGAGACAAGATTATCTCAATCAGTTAAGTGCTGAAATTCAAGGTCGTATCGGTGCATACAGGATATAAATACTGTATAGCTGTAACATTTGTCGTTTGCTCATTTACTTCAACGTGTACAGTAATGGAGAAGCAACACATTTTCAACCTATAGATAAGTCAATCATGATGGACTTCCGTTAACACTTACAACACCATTTGTATCCGATGGGTTCCAAAGAAATATCCTATATGTGGAACTTACAATAATTATGTTTTGCGTTGATCTATAAATAAGATAATGAAAAAGATAATTAAATGATAAACATTAAACAGGGTTCCTACAAGTCTGGAGAAATCTATTTCCCTGACTTTCCCTGACCTTTGGCAGAAAATTCCCTGACAGGTGTCGGATGACGTTGACACATAAATAAGGAATAAATAACGGTAATATTTATATATGAGAACATTTATTCTATAAAGACAAATAGTAACAGATGAATACTCTTGCCACTAACAACATAACCTGAAATAAAAAGAAAGCATTGAATATAGAAAATAAACAGCAAGAAAAACAAAATCGCATGTAGAAGAAAAAAAGCAATAAAAAGCAAATAGGTATTATAGTGGTTGGCTAAGCTCAAAATTGGTATACAATTAATGTTAGAAAAAATATATTTTATAAAATTTCACTGATTTCCAGTCTTTTTACCCTGAGCAGGTGAGCTTCCCTGACCTGCACCATTTTCCCAGGGTTTTCCCTGACCAGTAGGAACCCTGTTCAAGAATAATTAGATGTAACTTTAAGGAATATAAGAAAACGTATTGCATCAACGTTAATATAAATCACACCGGTCAACGATCTATTTACCTAGTAACCCTAGTGTCAGAACCGGAAACGATACTTTTAGAGCCTTAAAGTTTCGTTGTCACTGAAATTGACGAAATAGCTTGACTTATCCATTTTGTTGTTCTGTCGGTGAGCAAATTTATACCAGAACAGCAGTATCAAGCAATAAAAGTACTTTTCTGAAGGTAGTATAACGTCTGCATGTGGGTATTGATTTCCTTGCACGTTTCGTTTGTAAATTATACGTCTGCAGATCTAAATTCGCTTTTGACAGTAATAAGCATCAAATTTAACCATCAAGAAATTTACTATTAACATTCAACAGTGTGATAGGATGATTAAGAATATAAATAGTATTCCAACATCAATAGTGTAAAGCAACTCAGGTGGATTCACTTTCACAAGAATTATTATCTTGTTGTAAGTCTGGCTAATACTAACTTTAAACTTGTACGAGAGGGGAGAAGGAAAGGAAGCCCTTTTACTAGTACATAATCTGAAAAACAATATCTAATTTTATAGTTACACTTATGAGCTATATAATTTCATTATGCCCGTATTCTGTCTATTTTTGTATGAGTTTTGCTTCTGTCGTTCTTCGAAGGGAGCGAGTACCAGAGATACAAACGAAAGAAGAAAAATAAGCAGAAAAGAATAGTAAAAAAACATCAGAGGTACTAAAAATGAAGAGGGAAGAACAGAAATAGTGTAAAACTGGGTAGTAAGGATTTCTTTTCTCCGCAGATGATGAGCGGAATGGACGAAAGGCTATTACTCAACTGTTGTAGGAACTAAAAGGAAATAAAGTCTACTATTGACATAGAGGTGTTTACTTTTTTTCTTTTACTTCTATCGAAAAAAAAAAAACTCCAGAACGGAATGTAAAGAATGACAGAAACTGTTTCCCCAGCCATCTGGAAGTTTCAGAATCTTTCAAGGAGTGTGTTTCGACTCAATCTCCAAATAGAAAACGCCATTAGTGCCGGTTGATAAGAACTGTTTCCGTTGGCTTTCTACTACGACGACTTCTGAAACAGTACAATGGGGGAAACTTTAGAAGGCAAAGGAAGATTAAAAAAAAAAAAAAAAAAAAGGATAAGAGAAGCTGCAAAACGAATTCATTCACAGATACGTCGTCTTTTTAATTTCTGAAATAGAATTTAAAAAGAAAAACACACACACATTCGTATATTTAACGTATATTACTTATGTAGAAGTTGCACTTTTCTCTGCTTAACTGGCTCAGATCTTTTACCCGAATCGGGACCCAGATATTATTGAATTAAGCACAATATGTTGAATGAAGAATTCTGTTTTCAAGCGTGATATTTTATAGCGCTGAAATTTTTAATTGAAACTCAAATTCAAGCAACATTTTGTACATTGTCATGATACGAGCTTAATTGTACTGTAGAAACTTCAAATGGGAATTAACGGTAAAAGTATTTGATCTGAGAATCCAAGAATATTACAGTATGCTTTAGACGTACGGTACATTCTGGAACATTTTGCTTGATTCATTTGTTAAGTTCTGTTAGTTATAAATTTTGTCATAAAGAATTTAGTCACTTTTAGATAGATTCTGTGAGTCATTTAGCTACTTTCTGAAGACTCTTAACAGACTTTCTGAAGACTCTTAACTTCATTTTTTCAACGGTTTACGCACAAAAAGATATACATTAGTACTCAGCATTCTTTCCACTCATTTTTCACATTTCAAAAACATTGCAAAATTCAGAGAATATTTTTAAAGTTTATCTGCATACCTGCAAAATAATATTTACTAAAAATAGCAAAAATTTGTGTGTTGTTCTTTATTAAGCAGCCCATTACCAAAGTATAAGACATAAGTGGTTTTAAGACTTGCTGCTTTATAATGAGAACATCTAATAGTAACTACATATTTATTACACTATATTGTTGGTCAATGACATACAGTGAAAGTCATAAGTATTCGTACACCGGCTGCAAGCTATGAATAAATGCCTGTAGCTTCGACTTTGTTGGAGATAGAGCGTTGGAACAAACGGTACTGCATTCTCCATTAAGTTCTTTATCATTTACAAAACTAATGTTCCGTGAGTGCGAAAACAGACAAACAATGGCAGAAGAAACGAAAATGAACATGGTTTTGATCTATCAAAAGTATTCGTACACTGAAATTAAAGACAAAAACGTCCAGCTGTGTTCGAGCTGTTGTTGACATAGAACGCCCTCTGGAGGTTTGCAAAGCTAAATACAACTACAGGCAAGCGAAATATCATACAAATTCAAAGAGTTATTCAAGACGGAAGACGTAATGGGTCAAAGAGGGACGGAGACAACAGATGCAGAAAGTAAAATAGTTATAAGGCTTCATAACGATCTACCATTGACTGCAAATTCTTACGGGAGATATAAGATGTTATCGGACGACCACATTCGACCGTGCAGTCAATCATAGATAGCTTCTGCGAAACAAACACGGTCAAAAACATGCCGCGAAGTGGACACCCAAGGAAGATCTTTGGACGATGTGAGCGCATACTGCTGAATGAAATTAAGAAGAACCAAGAATCAGTGCTCCACAGATGCTGGCAGAAGCAGCCAAATCAGGTATGTTAGTTTCGGAAAGTACTGTGCGTCGTGCGTGAAACAAACAAGGTTATAATGGGCGCGTTGCTTGAAAGAAATTTTTTGCTTCTGAGATGAATAGGAAGAAGCGGCTCCTGTTTGTGAAAGCTTACGTGCACAAAAATGTAGCTTTCTGGGAAAAAGTTATATTCTCAGATGATAGTAAATTTAGTGTGTTTGGCTCCGACGGTAGAAAAATAATGTGGCGGGAGCCAAATACAGAGATGAACTCGAAATATCTGCAGCAAACCGTCAAGCATTGAGGTGGAGAAGTGCTAGTTTGCGGGCGCATGCGTGCTGTGGGAGTGTGAAAGTTGACAATTATCGACGGTATTATATACCAGCATATGTATACTGATATCTTGAAGAAAAATCTACGTCCTAATGCTGATCAAATGGGCCTGCACGACCACTTTATATTTCAACAGGATAATGATTCCAAATATACGGCACACAATACAAGGCTCTGGTTACTATACAATGTGCCAAAGCAACTGGCCACTCCTCATCAATCGCCTGACCTCAATCCGATTGATTATTATGGTACTGACTCGACCGCAATCGCAGCATTACGAGTAAACGTTCTTTACAAACTGCACTTGAAGAGGAATGAGTTTCTATAACAGTCGAAGATTCCCGACATTTGGCCCACTCGATGCCGAAGCTCCTTCTAGCTGTAATTAGGGCCAAAGGGTACCCATCCAAGTATTGAATCATGCACAATCATTTTCTTTCTGGACGTTTCGTACGTGTACGAATATTTTTGACACATCAAAACCACGTCCACTTTTGTTTCTTTTGCTATTATTTATCTATGTTTCCACATTCATGGAACGTTTCTTTTGTAAATACTAAAGATCTTAATGCAGAATGCAGTGCCGTTTGTTTCAGTGCTCTATCCCCAAGGAAATCAGAGCTACAGGCATTTATTCATAGTTTGCAGTCGGTGTACGAATACTTATGACTTTCACTGTATCTCAATTTTCAGGAGAGAAGAAATTCTTTGCAGTATGTTAGTCAAAGCATGATACAAATACGTTTCATAAGGAATAAATTCGTCGTTTTGTCAGGTGATCAAAGCTAATAGGGGCTGTGTAACTAATGGTGTAAGTCTCATTATGTCAGCTCACCGAAGATATTTAAATTATATGTCAAAGATTATTACTTACGGAAGTTGATATTTTTGGAAAAAATAGGAATCAGAAAGTCTTTCATAAAGAAATTAAATTTTTAGCCCAACATTCTTCATTTATGGTCTGTAGGCTAATTGAAACAAATTAAAATACAAGTAAGTAATGATAATTGATTTAAATTTATGCACATTTCCCACTTTAAAAAAAAAAAAAAAAACGGAAGGTCTAAAGGGATGATAAGGTAGGTTTAACTTGAACAATCTTATATTGCATAGGAAGTGATACCTATCGGTGTTGTTGATTTCATCGTTTCCCAGCATCGTTTCCCTGCTGAAATATCACAAATAAAAGAAGGGGAAAAAACTATAGTATCTATAGAGTGAAGATAGATAAAGAAAACTGTATAAAGGAAACAGGAAAAATCGACGGATACAATATTGTTTACTCAAGTTCATATGGCTAGGGAAGAGTGTGGTTCTCAACTAAACTTGTAATGCTAAGCTGATGTCTGTGGTTGTAAGGTTATCTTAATATTCCGTACTTCAGAAGAGTAAATTAATAAATCGTAAATTATTTAAACCTTACTTAATACGTATTGCGAAAATACGTAATAAATATGTATTTTACTGCGCAAAAAATAACAAAATAACCTATTACTTTTTACATTTAGGCCCCACACTCGATTGATACAAACTTACTGTACAGACAAATTTATTTAAACTCTTCCCCCCTCCAGTTTGCTAGACTTCCTTAACTGATTGTTATTCCACTTGTATAAGAACCATTGAAGTTAAACGGAAAAAAGGTCTTGAACAAAAAGCATACATAGAATCAACTGAATACAGAGCACTGCAACATTTTGTCAAGAGGTAAGAGATTATCAAGATTATACTGATGGCACAAATGATGTAATCAATACCACAAAGGAATAAAGGCATGAAATTTAAAAAAAAAAAAAAAAAAAAGAATAAATTGCAGAGATCTCCATTACTGATGTGTGATACGCAGAATTCTGAACTTAAAAACTGAACCTGTCTGTGCATATATGAGAACAAGAAAGTAGGTCTGTGCAAAATACAACAGATAAAAAAATTGTATGTAGAGCGATAAAGAAAAGATCAGTAGTGGTGGGAAAGCAAATGTATAAAATAAAGGTTAGTAAGTCTTTTGTTTAATATGGCAGCTGCTGTTTTCTGCAATTGAAACAGTTAAAAGGAAAGGTTTAAAACATGGGAAAGGCAACAAACACTCCATAAGTTCACTGCCTTCCCGTGGAAGACAGGACACAAGAAGAGATTCTTTGAGAAACCACTGTCAGGAAGGCTTTTCCCAGCAACTATTGCGCATTCCTTCTCTCCCTATGGATTATCCGATTGTTCAAGGCATATACATAACAGAATACGAGTTTCCTTTTTCTAATGTTACATTTCTGATATGAAAGCTTTTTGTTCTGTTTGTTGGTTGGTTAAAGTTTAGAATCTCTTCAGCACCGAGGCTATATGAAACTTAGACCTACAGTTTAAGATGGAATCCGGACCCAGAAAACAGTGCACTAAAGGCACAAGCGCAGGAGATGAAGACTGATATAAATGTATTTCGAAACAAACTTAGAATTGGTTTAGAACAGTAAACATAAATATATAAGAAAAACAAGGCGTTTTGGGCTAATATTAACGAAACAAAGTGCATAACGTAACATTAAAGCAACAACTGAGTGATCTCTTGAACAGAATTAGATTCAAATCAGACCACTGAAAATGACCTGTTTATTCAAAACCAGACAACCACTCCTGACACTGAAAAATTCAAAATATAGGGTGACCCAAAAGTACGTATACAGTACAGTATTACATTTTATATCATTTCTTATTGTTATCCATCAGGTAGACTTAGTTTCTTTATTATTTGTTCTTAATGTGTTATTACTTACATCTTAAGCTCGAAAGAGCCGAAGCAAATACACCCATAAACTAGAATGTTATACTTGATCAATGCAGGGGTGTATACCTACCTTTGGGCCACCCTTTATAAAATCATAAATGGTCCAATACCCAAAGTACTCACTAACATGGACTGGAATATAGATTCCATGAAAGATCACAAGAATCCTTTCCCATATTCGAATTACATTTCTAAACAAAGGATAGAATTAACTTTTCCACATCCACTTGTGTATATTTAATCCAAATTATTCTATTTTCGAGTAGTTATTTAACGAAGTAAATATACCGGTACCTCAAATTTTCGCATATTAGGTGGTATTATTACGCGATTTCAAATTTGAATGTTTATCAGTACACAATATGAGGTAACTAGGTATCTTAAGTTTGAAAGACAATTTTAAGTTAACAAACAGATATTATGAAGATATATATATTAGGGCCTAAATGATTAGTAAAGTTGAAAGTAACCTCAAATGTGTTGGCAGAAAGCTACCTCAAAAGATATGACACATTAGCCCCTTTCTATTAAAATTTCTGGACCAGAATTCATTATATCGGACTTCAAGATGGCAGCCGTGATGGTACTATACAGTAATAGATGTCGTTCTATCTTTATTACCCTTATCCAACGTATAGTGTCATGCCCTCTAGCAGTACATTCGCCTCACATTTTATACTGTTCAAAACTTGAGACCGCCTGGGCACTATTTAATTCTATTCAATTGAGCTAATTTTTTTTCCCGCGGGTTACTTTGGTCTCATATGGAACTATTTTTGGGGATGAGATTCACAAAAACTAGAAAGCTGAGAAATAAGGAACACCATGTTATTACATACTATCTTCTTGTTCAGCTCAACCATAGGTTGGTGAGCAACAAGGAAACTTTATAACTTTTCTCTCGCTCAAGAATAGACCGCTTCCCTACTCTATCAATAACTAAAACAAATAGGAGTGGTTGAAATCCACTGTACCTTACGGTTCAATATTAACACCTTATTGCAAAAGTGGTGACAAATAGCGGTAATATGTATGAATACAGGATTATAAGAATAGATACTTAACGAGCATATGGACCACATTGCAACATCTCAAATCACTCACCTGGTAATGTTCCTCATCAATCTTTCCTCACTGTTACAAAGTACAATACTAGTAATCTGTAGCTATCGGGAAAGGTAGGGACAATCAGTATCTATAAAATTCAAGCATAAAAAAAGTGAAGATCGTGTTGTAAAAAGGACTTACACCCCAAGGATAACTGACAGAGTGTCTCATACGAAATATTGGAGAAAAGATTGATGAGAAATATTAATTGAGTGGTTCCTAAAAATAAGTTTCATCTGCGTCCCTTACGTCTCTATTTCAATCAAAAGTGATAGAAATTATCATTTCAGGTTTCAGTACTAATCACTAAGAAACAGCGCAGAAAAATGTTTTTTATATGGAGTTACTATTCCAAGGACATATGGCATCTCCGGTCTCGAACTCTACTGCAACTAGAACTGTAAAAATTTACTCCAATTTCAGACTTCAATTTCAATCCCCCACAGAGCAAAAACGGTAATAGGTAAGTGGTGTGGTACGGCTTTTTCGATATGAATTTACTGTCCGAAGAATGGGACATCAGCTCAATATAAGCTCTAATGCCTCTTACTGAAACCGGAAAATATAAATCTATCACTTCTGTTTTCAATATTGATCCCAATAGAGCAAAAACTAATAGACAGCAATCCCTCTCCACGTATCGGAATGTTGAAACCAGAACTGATAATCTATCACTCTGGTTAAAATATTGAATCTCTAGTCTGGATGTTACCATAATTTTACAATATGAAGCAAATGGTTAAAATATTGAAACTTTTTAGTGCAAAAGTCTATTGTAGTTTCACAATGTGAAGTGAAACTGATTTTTTAAAATAAATATTCTCCTCACAACTCTGGTTCGAAAACTCAACCTATTTCTCAAATCGGTCGCAATACCGGTACAGGGAAACATCGAACTGAGAACATCTTGGACGTTTGCGGAACAATGTTTAGCTGCATCAATGTAAGGGAGTGATTATTCTTCTAAAGAAGGAAAGATCACATATGTAGCAAACAAGAAAGCAAAGATTAAACACAAGCCGATTATCCATACATATTTGTCTCCCACCATAAATAAACGAGATATGAAAGCACAACAGCTGATGTCAGTAGGGAAGTTTTATAAGCGCATTAAAACCACTACAGATACAGATCAGTAATTCCGACTGACTTCCGGGCATCCCTTGGGCTCCAAGGTTCTTCATCCATTGTTTCGTAAATTTACCACAGTACCTGAACTTTCCCAGAACTCTACGTGCAACCAACCGGAAGTGATGTAATGCAATGCACATGTAGTTCACCTCCGCTTGGTTCATCTTTTCGCCATCCCAGCAACTCTTGTAAGCGTTCAGTCGTTTTAGATCACGGAATATGTATACCGTTACCGATTTGGGCAGACGAAGGGGTGGGAGTGGGAGCATTGAAAGAAGCCAATGCATATAAATCTATCTCTGATTCTTTGTGTTTTCATAAATCAACACCGGCACTGCTAAAAAGACAAATTCACGATTGAGGAAATATAGTCTATATACAATATTAGCAATACAGCTAAATATGCAAGAGGATCGATGAAAACAAATGTTCCATCAAAAGGTTTGGAATATTTCTAAAGGTATTTTAATACAATTGATTGTCGAGAAATACTTTATCATATATATATATATATATATATATATATATGGGTGATTCCACGAAAAAGGGAAATTTTCACTTGGAAAATTTTTGTTCCGTTGATGGTCGCCTATTTCGAAAAAAATATCAGATGCATTTACTACTACTAAGTACATGTTAATTAGGTATTCAGCAGAGCTGAATCGTTATTGGTCTAGTAAATAAAAAATAATAAACTTTTCAGCACCCACGGAGTTGAGACCATAGGTCACGGAGTTGAGATTAGTTAACACGGAGTTGAAAACTGCTGTGGAGTTGAGAAACGTGATACATCTGGGTGATAAGTTTTGGTTTATAAGTGATTAAGCTTATAATTTACATAAAAATTGAAATAATTTTCCAATAGTTTTTGTAAGTTAGAATTATTCTCCTTATGTTGAATAAAATTCTAACAAAGTAGATGACACGTAATTTGTTATACAAAAATACTGCAAACATATGAAAATATATCTAATGAAGGTTCAAAAATTGAGTATATATATATATATATATATATGTGACGCAAATAAGAAAAAAGAAATACACATACACTTATCGAATATTGAAAAATTATTGCGCTTTCAATATGTTGACTATCATATGGAGAGGATAAACTTTTCACATCAGCTTACGAAACTGACGAAGTAGTCACTAAACCTGTCTATTGTCTACTTCATTTGTTTTCTGAGCTTATGTAAACCGTCCGTCTTCTCTGTGCGATCAAGTCAACACGTCGAAAGTGCAATACTTTTTCAACATTTGGTAAATGTATTTGTATATTTGGTATATATACAAGGTGTTTCAAAACAATTCACACTCGTTTGGGAGCTGATTCCTGACACCAAGATAAGACGAAAAGTATAGACAACTGGGTGCACAAATGCTTCCTTTCGGAGTTATAGGCTGCCGAAAACATAAAAAAATGAACTTTAAAGGTCCATAGCTCCAAAACTATGAGACCTGTCGTAGTCGGGTCACGACTCCACTTAGGAACTAATATGTGCACTATCCAAAAATATGTTTTAGAATCCTGAGGTACTCACGAAGCAATTTTGATAGAGGGAGTTTGGCTACGGGCGTATAATCTGAAGTGCTCACCAACTACTTCTATAAAAGTTGTTGTGGAAGTACCGCAAGATTCTGAAACATGGATATTTGGATAGCGCACATACTAATTCCTAAGTGAAGTCTGACCCAACTACGGTAGGTCCCATAGTTTTATGCTATGGACCTTTAAAGTTCTTTTTTTTTTTTTTTTTTTTTTCATGTTTTCGGCAGCCTATAACTGCGAAAGGAAGCATTTGTGCACCCAGATTGGTCTATACTTTTTATCGTATCTTGGTGTTAGGAATCACCTCCCAAACGTTGTCGGTATTGTTTTGAAACGCCCTGTATAATGCACACTAAATGACAGTGTAAGGCACTCATTTCTGTTTTCTTTGGATAATTCGATGTTAATTGTTAAGTAGCCCTCATTTTCCACTCCAATGAAGGAAATGTCTTGAGGAAACAGGGAAGGGCTGTTCTAGTCTACACAGAATGACAACTGCCAACGCTTTTTAAACGTCAGGTTTAGTAGGTCAGGAGAAATTTCTCCCGATCCGCGCCATAAAATTGACTGTCCGTACATTGCCCTCAGACTCTTCGACAATCCCTAAAAAGAAAACAATTAGCTGATCATAAGATTGAGACGTCAATAGGTTAAAAACAGATACCATCCATCTTGACTTGACTGAAGTTTTACCTCCGGCTACCTGACAGCCCCAAATCTGAACTTCCGCGAAACACTCCTTAAATGGGCTAGGACCCACCAGCCGGCCTTTGAGTGTGAATGACACGTGGTCAGCGTGTTGGCTCCTACGACCGTTGTGATGGTATGCGCGATCAGGTTTCAGTACATCTCTACTCAAATGAGTTTTTCAATTGCCTCACTGTGCGAAGTAAACACCATTAATTTTTGAGCTTCCACCGCGAAACAAACCCAGAACCACGCACGAAAGGCGAGCATACTAGTCACTAGACCATAAACGAGCTTTATTTCTATCAATATTGAAAGAACAAATATCTGGAAGAGCATGAGCATAACAAACATTATAGGATTCTCAACTCCGTGAACTTGTCTCAACACCGTGGATTCCTTAGTTTTCAGATGGACATGGAGTTGAGAACCATGGAGTTGAGAAAATCGAATATAATTTATCTTTACCGGCCCACTTTTTAACCAATACATGTGAGTAATTGTGTACGAATTTTCTACGTTAAGGCGTATGTTCCTCAAGGAAAAGAAGGTATATACCATACAAATACATTCAGTAATAAATGCCATGGTGTTGAGTATCAATTAATATACGCACCTGCTTTCCACACACAAAAATATTGTTCCTATAGCTTTTAACACATGCACACAACTTTTTCTGTTCTTCAGTCAAACATGTCTGCCTTGTCTTCTTGTGGGTATTGCCAATCTGGACGATCATGCTATCTGTTGAGAGCAATGATCATTTTTTCTATTGCCATGGAGTTGAGACGAAATAGAGGTGACAGAAACGAAGCATAGTCAAGCTTTCGAAAATAATCGTTATAAAGGTTTACTTTCCACAAAACTGAAACATTGAAGTGTTCTCTTCCATTTAATTACCATTAAATGATGTTTGATTTGCGACTTCAGTTGTAATTTATTGATTAAAATCAGTCAACTGTAGTCTGTGACAGCCCACGGTGTTGAGAAATTGGGTAAAAATTAATTTTTTACATATGTTTCGTGTTACATTTGCAAACTGTTATACATGGCATACCTACTTTGTGACGGTTACTACCAAACAAAATAAAAATGAGGTGATTCTTTCTAGTAGTAGTTTGAAGAAATGCCCGTGACAGAAAATTTCCCTTTTTCGTGGAATCACCCATATATATATATATATATATATATATATATATATATATATATATATATATATATATATATATATATATATATATATATATATATATATATATATATATATATATATATATATATATATATATATATTATGTATGGTGTTTCAAAACAATACAGACAACGTTTGGGAGGTAATTGACACCAAATAAGACGAAAAGTACAGACAAACCTGGTTGTACAAATGCTTCCTTTCGGAGTTATAGGCTGCCGAAAATATGAAATTTAAAAGGTTTATAACTCCAAAACTATGGGGCCTACCGTAGTCGGGTCAAGACTTTACTTGGGAACTAATATGTGCGCTATCCAAAAATATGTTTCAGAATCCTAAGGTACTCACGCAACAATTTTTATAGAGGGTGTTTTTTCTACGGTCATATAATTTGAAGGACTCATCAACTACCTCTATAAAAATTGTTGCGGAAGTATCGCAGGATTCTGAAACATGGAAATTTGGATAGGGCACATACTACTTCCTAAGTGAAGTCTTGATCCGACTACGGTAGGTTCCATAGTTTTGGAACTATACACTTTTAAAGTTCATTTTTTCATGTTTTCGGCAGCCTATAACTCCGAAAGGAAGCATTTGTGCACCCAGGTTGGTCTATACTTTTTGTCTTATCTTGGTGTCAGGAATCACCTCCCAAACGTTGTCGGTGTTGTTTTGAAACACCCTGTATATACTTTAGAATGCTGCAATCTCATGTAGCAAGCTTTACTTTACTTTACTTTACTTTACTTAAAAAAAAAAAAAAAAAAAAAAAAAAAACATTGATATCAGTATATTTAGTTCATTTATTTTCTCTTGAAGGTTAAACAAGACATTGGTTGAAAGTAAACTTGTCATTTAACTTGATCACCTGCTTCACTTAGAATTTCATTTGACAAAATGTCAAAACGCTTGACTTCATTCTTTTTCCCGTACAGTATAATTTATCGAACATGTCTATAGAAAAAGAACTACAAGCTCCTCACAGAACGACGTAATATTCCGTGACTTTTCCGACTAATGAGAAAAGAAAGAAAAATTGAAAATAAGCAGAATACTTTCTATTCGAATGAGTTTAATTATCATTATTATTATTATTATTTGATATACAATGTTATTCGTTCCCTCTGTATGATTACAAAAGAATACCTTACCGAATGAATCGAAAAAAATTTTTTTCTTTATTTCTTTAGATCAATGTTTCCCAATTTGTGGTCTGTGTACCCCAGGGGGTCCGGAAGACATTTTCATGAAATTATATTTTATTATATGCTGTTCACACCTGAGATATTTGTAATATACCGACAATAAGCAATTTTAGATAAAATATTTTGATTTTGCTTCGTATTTTCTCTCAACGACATTACCAAGTTCTTGCAGAGGACTCTCTCCTCAAAACAGATCCAAAATCCTCTCCTCAGATATCATCTTTAATATTTTTAACTCCATCTCAAGATGCAATACTTTCCAGATAAATCTGTTACTGTGCTTTCTGTGTAACACAAGATAGGGGCAACAATTAAGAAGTTAAATTTTTGGTGCATTCGTTATTATACACTGAGTGATTTCATTGATTTCAGTAAACAACCCCTTTCTAGTGATGTTATTGAAATTATGATTGGAGATATACGGTGATTCCCATTTCAGCTACGTCTGTATCTATCAATTTGTTCTTTAAAAAAAAAATCTTAGGAAAACTTCATTTCTACACTCGGAATATGAACGTCCTTTTGTCGAAGAGTAACTTATCGAGTTGTCTCACGATTCGATGTTCAAAATCCTGTTTCTTTCGTTACCATTACTTGAGTTCTGTTTTTTCAGTCCAAGTCTGCTTATCCTAAAATTTCCAAAAGCCCTCTAAGACGCTACTTGCTACTACATATCTCCGTGAGACAATGTTTTCTTATCTCGTACATATGAAACATGAATACGCGAACAGACTTAACCTGTACTCAGATCTGTGTCTGAAAGTATCCAATTTTGACCCAAAACAAACGGAAGTTAACGTCTGGAAAACAGCATCAGCTATCACATTATGTGAGTGTTGAATTCACAATATTACGTTTATCTGCTATGATTTGATTTTTCTGATTATATTCTCTAACAGTATTGTATTGTCATAAATGACACATTTAATGTTATAAAATCTTATTACTTAATTATTATGATACGTAAAATATACTTTTTAAATAATTTTGATTTCATGGAGGACCGCGGAGAATTAACAGTCGCTACAAGGGGTCCACGATATCAGAATGATTGAGGACCTCTGACCTAGGTAAGACATTGACGTATAGATGTCTAGTGGTAACTTAGACGGTGGTAACTAAGGGGTAACTTTTTAAAAAATAACGAACGAATCGCAATATAAGAAAACATACTTTTTTTTATCAAATATTTTTTCCCTATACATGTGAGAGGACTGTACAACGTACATTATATCTTACAATAGCCTGTTTTGCAATTGGCATTAAAAAGTGTATATTCTGGTTTGTGTTATTTCCTAGTTTTATTCATGGCTTCAAGTTTTACGGTAACTAAGATGATGAATGTTGGGTCCATATCTAAAATAAGCACCTTTCTTTCTTCCTTTACCACAATAAACGCTATCTTCTAATGAAATTCGTCAAATTTGATCTATATGCTTCTTCATGGCTAAGGGTGTCCACGCGACAAGACATTTTCGTGACGAGTTCTTCCAATAGACTAAATATTTTCACGAAACTACTTCAAGATGAAACTTTTTTTTTCGGTTAAGTGGTTCCTTCAGCCTTTTTGCCTATAGTCAGGCCCGAATCTGATTTTTGGTAGGTGTACATGTGGCTTGGATCTCACGTGCAACTGGAGGTCCCAGTCTTCTATCTCGGAGCTCAAAAGAAACAATTTCAATCAATCTAACTTTAAATTACATACGAATGAGGTCTTGACTCTTTTTAAAAAAAAAACTTAACACGTCACTTTAAATGATCACCGCTGAAAATGAATTTTAGAAAAGTAGATTATTTTACATTTTCGTTATAAAGTACACAATTTCGTCAAAAGGGACGCGGTGGTTTAGTGATAGAGCGTGGTGCTTGGGGTCCCGGGTTCGATCCCAGCTTGCACCGTATGGACTTTGTGGTGGACAAACACAGTGTTCCTGGGTTTTCTCGGTGTTCTCCCATTTCCTCCCACTTTCTTCATTCCACCATTTCATTCTTTTCTCGTCATCCCCACCTCCTTTAGCCTCATCATAACCGTGGGACGTAAAACTGAAAAATTTCATTTCATTTCATTAAGTTAAAACCTCGTCTAACCGTGTAATTCAAGTCGTATTTCGAAATCAAAGTGCTCAGTTATTTAGTATTATTCTTACACTGAGCATTGCTGTACTTGTTAATTGTTTAAACGAGTGTGTTGTCCAAATAGTGTTTTTTATTACGAGATATTTTTGTAATCATTTCTTTCATGGCTGGTTAGATAGCAATGGTAAAAGCGAAATTATGTACCATTGAGAGAACAGCCTGTGTCTTTGCGATAAAACTCCCTCGTTCCCCAAGCTTTATTTATATACGTATATATATATACAGCCATCATGAAGTATCAGCTCAGTCTAGCGCAACTGCAGAACACGTCATCCAGTCAACGCTTGAATAGACACCTCATTCTCTGCAACACCTGACAAGCCGTTGGAGATGAAATATATCAAGGGAAAAAACTCCCTCTCATATTTTAATATTTTTTTTCTCTCCTTTCTCTCTTTTCAATTTAGAGAAGAAACTTCATTTGTCTTCCCTTCCGGTTTGAAAGTGATTCGCTGAATTGCACACAAACTGCTGCAAAAACAATTTAAAGAAATTACAAGTGAGTCTGTCGTTCTTTTCGCTTATGATGAGGCCAAATGTTGACTGAAACACGTGTTGTATCACTGAGAATTTGTTTTTTGTACTTTTCCACTTTCAAAGGTTTTGTCAGTTATAATACAACAAACTTACAGCCCATCAGAAAAAAAAAAAATGATACGTTTCATTAAGGTTGCAAGGCATAATATATCAGACTTACAGAACAGACATTGCTTGAGATAATCACTCTGGCATAATTCTGCCTCGTGTATTCAATGAGGAGATTACTGGACATTTGTTTACAAGTCTCCGTGATTTTTGGAAACTGTGTAATCTCCGAAATAATCACGAATTTCCTATCTTCCTCATTCAGTCTTGCACAGTAATTACGTTTTGTCGTAATCTACACATATAATACCAGAGTGCAAAAGGAGTAAATAAACATTGATTTAATAAGAATTCAAATTACAAGTTTTAAATAGCCAGATAAACAATTAAATTGTGTTTCTCTGGTTCTCCCTTCCCTCAGCCACTCAAATATTAACACCAAATTCAATCTCTCTTCCGTAGTGGCGGGAGCCGCGGGAGCTCAGTGGTAGAGCGTTCATCTCTGGTGCATGGGGTCCTTGGTTCGATCCCAGCTCGCGCCAAGTGAGCTCTGTGGTGGACAAATAGCGTGTGAGTTCTCTTGGGTTTCTCCAGTTTCCTCCACTTTCTTCATTCCACTATTTCATTCATTTCTCATCATCACCGGCTCCTTTAGTCTAGCCGGCATAATCGTGGGACGTAAAACTTTTTTCTTTCCTAATGGCTAATGAACTCTACAATAATTTAATTTCAAAATAAAGCGATGGATCAATCATACTTGATTATGAAAACCCAGGCTAGTGTAAAAGTATTTAAGAACAAAACTGTTGAAGTTTTCAAGTTTATATTATTATATACAGCATGGTGTAGTTCATTATGTGACGTATGTTCAGACTTATTCTGATATACTAAGCAAATTTTTGGAAACTCTGTGTAATCTCCGAAATAATCACGAATTTCCTATCTTCCTCATTCAGTCTTGCACAGTAATTAAGTTTTGTCGTAATCTACACATATAATACCAGAGTGCAAAAGGAGTCAAACATTGAAAAATTTCTTCACAAATATATTCTTTATTGCTTTTAGTAATTCAAATGTTCTTGATACTAAAGTTCTGTTTTAAAATGTTCTAAAAAGAATATTAAAAAAAATAACATCTCACGACTAAACCCCTTAGCCTAAACGAGACAAATGATTCATGAAAGTGAACCATGATAGAATTGGTGGAATGAAAGTGTGGGAGGAAACGGGCGAACTCATAGAAAATTCACGGAGCCTATATTGGCTACTACAAACTAACGTGGCCTGGGATCCAACCAGGGGCCTTCAGCACCAAATGTAAACTCCCTACCACTGAACCACGTGCCCTCCAAAGGAAAGAAGGAACTACTAAGCAATTGTAATTATGTTTCATTATAATTAAGTGGATAGCACAATAAGTGAAAAAAATTCGTGCTTTTTACAATTACCAAGTCCAAATTATGGTCCAACAAGTCTTGAACAAGAAAGGACAATCGTAACTCTCAGTTAACAAGCGTCGCAATGCTCTGACTGAACTTTCTTCTTTTAATCAATGCAGAGATAGGCATTTACTATATGTCTTATTACAAAAAAAAAAAAAAAAAAAAAAAGCCTTTTCTTCTCTATGTGGTTATGGTGGTGCAGCTGTTTTTCTTCCTCCCTTGTTTTTATTTTTTTTTACCTTTCTAACATTTATCCTTTTGTGTATTTTCCTGCCACTTCCGGTTATCCTATTCTTTTTCTTACCTGTACAATGATGTACACCCGAGTGAATCTGCTTCAATGTTGCCAAGTCCTATGAAATTTCACTTGTTTCCTCTTGAAAACAGTTCCTTATATTTTACGTATAATTTCCTCATTTTGCACGCACAGACTACTACAACTATAATATTATGTGCATGTTGCGTCGCTTAGTTGGGATGCTACTCACAACCTTACTTAATCACTACTTGCGCCGATAATAATTATATACATTTTTTCCCCTTTGTTTCTTCCAGAGAACACGAACCGTACTCCGCCGGCAGGCAGACAAGTTACTGGACATTTTGACGGACGATGTAAACCAGTTTCCCACTGAATCATCAGAACACAAAATAGAGTCGATCGTACCAGCAGTCATTAACTTCCGTAACTAACTTATGAAAACATATAAACGATTAAAATCATTACAAGAATAGTCAAAAGTTATTAGGTGCTTTTTTTCTATAATTTTAAGTAGTGATGAGCGCAAGAGTCTTGGTCTTGCAGTTTTTGCAAGAGTCTTGCATGCAAGACCAAGACCAAGACCAGGAATCTCGATGCAAGACCAAGACCAAGACCAAGGGCTGCAAGACCAAGACCAAGACCATACCTGCAAGACCAAGACCAAGACCAAGACTCTTGCGCAAGAGTCTTGCACAAGTATGGTACTACTTGGTTTTTTATAGAATGTAAAAAGGAAGGGGAAAAATCATTACATCTTTCACGTGAACTTCTAGGCTCCAGTAAAAATACCGCCGGAGTGAATGTGTTCCCAGTAGTTTATGCAATCCATGTGAGTCGATCTGCTCCTGTAACATATAGCTACAGTATGTCATTTTTTGAATCGGTTGTTCACGAGACGACCGAGAGCATAATTCTATGAATTGTTACAAGCTATAATAATTTCAGTGTCTGATTTACTTTGGTCATCATTTGATCATTCACGACGGCCCATAATTGGATTTTGGGAAATCATACGAAGAATAGTTGTGTCCATAATAAGTGGATAAGCAAAAATAAACTAGAGCATGTTATGGACACGGTAGCTCAGTGGCAAAGCGTTCACCTCTGATACATGGGGCCCTGGTTCGATCGCAGCTTGCGCTATGTGAGCTTCTTTGGTGTACAAACACCCTGTGCGTGGTTTATCCCGTTTCTTCGTACTTTCTTCATTCCACCATTTCTCATCATCACTGTTTCCCTTAGCCTCAGTGTAATAATCGTGGGACGTTAAAGTAGATATTTCATTTCATTTCAAAACATAGTGGTGTTCTTCTTCCAAAACTAAAGAAATGTAGTATTGAACATCGACAATTCCGTAACCATAGGTGCCGACTACATGGGTATGGCCTTGGCTCTGTGGTTCAAGCATCCGTTGGAAATTTTTAATGTGTACTTATAAAATTAATATTGAAATAACATTTTCATGACATTGACAAAAACTTAGCGCATGTGACCGCAAGTTTGATTTCATAGGTGGATGCTTATACGTTGAATAATTGTTTATCAATATAACTTATAGCCCCCTTAGGTATACGGCATATCTAGGATTCAACGATATAACATTATACAACAATAAATAATCTATATTCACAACTGAGAGTGATTTCGTACTTATTTCAAATAACTTGAAGTTTGATGTCGTTATTATGTATTTCTAATGTAGGTCAAAAGTATTTATATAAATTGAGTTTACACAAAAAACAAACAGTTGAGTCGTTTTCAGTTTTCACTCAAATTATTCTAAAATATTGGGGCCGCGGTGGCTCAGTGGTAGAGCGTTCAGCTCTGGTGTTTGGGGTCCCGCGTTCGATCTCAGCCCCCGCCAAGTAAACTTTGTGGTGGAGAAACACTGTGTGCGTGGGTTTCCTCGGGGTTCTCCCGTTTCCTTCCAGTTTCTTCTTTCCACCATTTTCATTCATTTTTCATCACCACCGTCTCCTTTAGCCTAACCGGCATAATCGTGGGACGTAAAACTCACAAATTTAATTTCATTTCATATTCTAAAATATTAAGAGGTTTAATTATTATTATTTTATTTTTTCTCTCTTTTTTTGGTCAATATTGCAAAACACATTATCATCGTCATAATAATAGCTATTCTGCCATTATTGGCAGGTCACTTGCTGCAGCTGAGAAGCTTCGATGACTGTGGTCCTCAGCTAGTCTCTTCGTCTTAACGTAGCAATTTTCTGCCTTAATATCTTTCTTCAACTACAATCTCCTTCGCCCCCTCCCTCTAGCACGTCCCTCATAATACAGTTCCTCCTCAGCCAATGTCCTCCTCTTAATTACATCTAAAATTCTTCTTTTCTCCCCGACTGCTACTATTTCTAACACCTCATTCGTTTTCCGTTCAACCCAGCTGATTCTCTCCTTTTTTCTCCATGCCCACATTTCGAAAGTCTAATTGTTTCATCGTTTCTGCGTAATGTCCTTGTTTCTGCCCCATACAGTACATATTAGAATCAGTAAAACAAAATTTCAGTATTTAATTGGGACTTTGTTCAATACAAAGATGAGCTAATCGTGGTTGGAAAGAAAAAATCTGACGCCTTTAGAGTGTAAAAATAATTTTGCAATTTATGGTATTTCAGTAATCTGTGCCGTCTTGGTTTTCTTTCATGCGTCTCACTGTCAGGGGTAGCCTCCCCAGTTTGGGAACCAGTGGAGTATTGGATCTGTTAAAACATATAAAAATATTACGAAATGTTGTGATTTATCTTATAAGTAGTGAAGCGTGATCACCCATTGAAAAAAAAGTAAAGGTCATCGCCTATGTTGTACAGTATCATCACACTTACACGAAGGTAAAATATATTACATTTAGAAACATACATTGTATTTCCCTCACTATTGACGCAGTGTAGGATTTATTATCCCTTATATCCAGAGTAAAATTTACTTATGAAAATCATAGATTTCTTAAAAGCAAAACTTTGCAAGACTCTTGCAAGCAAGACCAAGACTGGGTGTGCAAGACCAAGACCAAGACCAAGACTAGGTGTGCAAGACCAAGACCAAGACCGAGGGTTCCAGTGCAAGACCAAGACCAAGACCGCATGTGCAAGACCAAGACTACCCGGGTCTTGGTCTTGGTCTTGCATTTGCTCATCACTAATTTTAAGTTTGTTGTATGATTTTATTAAGTAAATTTGAAGACGGTATATAGTGTGGTTCCAAATTAACTTGAATAAACTGTGGGAAGGGATTCACTATTCTCTGTTCAAAAAGGTTTGGTCTCTATTTCCTAGATGTACATTCGTCTTTCTTTTTATGACTTGGATGATTATAGATGCAGGAAAGGAAGATGCAGTTGTCATATACTTCAATAAAGGTGGAATTTTTGTCCAGGGACCTAAGGTATCGTAACAAAGATTTCGAAATTTGGTAATTACTGTAACTGATATATCACATGCCTTGTATTGGTATGGTCTAGTGGCAGCTCATTCGGGAAATTACGTGGTTAAAAATATTAATTTTATCACTACAATCTAAGGAAATAAAGTTTCCAACAACTATATACAAGGTTTAATACATACGTATATAAGGTTTCTCCCCTCTTTTTTTTTTATGCGACTGCTCTCAAGGTTCTCCATTGATGGAGAGAGTTCATTGAAATGAAATGAAATATTTGAGTTTTACGTCCCACGGTTATGCCGGTTAGGCTAAAGGAGACGGTGATGATGAGAGATGAGTGAAATGGTGGAATGAATAAAGTGGGAGGAAACGGGAGTACCCCGAGAAAACCCACGCACATGGTGTTTGTCCACAAAGTTCACTTGGCGCCCACTGGGATCAAACCAGGGACCCTGTGCACTAAAGGAACAGTGAGAACAACAGGCGTAAAAGATTAAAATAATTACTACGATATTAGAACATTGTTGAACAAATTGTGCCTTTAGTAACATGGTAGAAAATATTATGGAAGGAAAACTAGGAAGGTAGAGAGAGATTAAATTAATGGAAAGCATTAAAGGTATAATTCCTATGTTAAGACGAAGTTGTCTAAGGATTGTAGTATATGGAAACTTCTAAATTTGTAGCAAGTAAATTGCTAGTGATAGAAGAAAATTATGAGGGATTAATTCAAGTTGCTTTCCAATTCCCTCACGATTTTGAAGCAAATTCAGTTCGGGTCTACAAACATTCTATGTCCTAGTAATCTCTCTCATGCCAAAGATGCTCGTGTCCAGCCTCAAGTCTAGAAAGCCAGAAACATCAGTGAACGAAGATGAACTGACCACTCGACCAATCTCTATCTGGTAACTCACTCTATGGCCTGCCGAAGCTATGGTTCAATGTCTCATTTACAAAAGTTTTTCAATGACTCTTCTTCTTAGCCAACTAGACACAGTCTACTTTGTATTCCTATTTCTGCGAGATTCATCGTAATATTGTCTTTCCATCTGTGCCTAAGTATTCCTAATAATCTTTTCACGATTCGGTTTTCAGACATAATTTTGAAAGTGTTCCTAATTTCTTGCATTTAGACTACATAACTTGCCTACCCTTGCCTTCCAGACTTAATGACCCTAACGAAGATGGCTGAAAAAGTTCAATATTAATGGAGTCACCTCATGGAAAACGATTATCAAAATCCAAACAACTCAAAGTTAACTAATTTCACACTAAACTCTGGCACTGATCAATGAAATTCCTTTCAGAAATCTTGAAGGCAAGGATCTTAAAAGATTAATATCGAGGAACTTCGTATCACGTACCAAGCGTGAGTGGAATTTTACGCTTACATCCGCTTTGTAACAACTGGCGTAATAAGCAGCATGGCTTGGTCGATTACACGTTGTATATAAAGATTAACGGAAAGGATACCTAGCAGTATTAAACTGTCATTTCTTGGTCTGAAGATATTCATCAAACGTTTGAAAATAATCATGGCCACGACACTGAAAGCATATATTTAGAGACTTGACATTTTTTTGGCGGGGGGGGGTCTTTTATCATTTGTTTCTGCTACTTCTATTTTCAAAAACTGCTTTAACTATAACACCAATAGCTCATATAGTGTTTCAGTTTAAAGAAAATTAAAGCTCAAAACTAAAGACAGACTAAAATACTTATGCTTTCAAATAATGACGCTCCACTTGAATTGAGTACTATGTTATAATAGAGCACATTGGAAGAACTTAGGTACAAATAAAAGTACTATTTCGAATTAACCACGCTTTTGTATCAAAAATATTACAGAGGTTGATTCATTTATATTGAGTCGGAGTCAATGTGCAATTGTACTGCGCATGCGCAACTCATCGCCTTCAGATTGCCACGAGGTAAGCAACAATGTCTCGTTTGTCACGCAGTTGAGCAGTTTGGTAGAGCGTAGTCTGATGCCGCTGAAATTGAACAGATTCTGGGAGGGCTTCATTGTGGCCCTTTCCGACGCGAAGTTCATGGCGTCCGCGTCGTCATCGTAGAAATGTATTATGTATGTAATTTTCGTGTAGGTCATGCCACTGTGAATTTTATCATACGAAAATATGCGGCACAGAGCCTTGGGCCTATCACACCGACGCGAACAGTAGCATCCAGCCTCCCGTGACGAGGAACCCGCCACTACTGCGTGTGGTTCGGCGTATGGCAATCTCCGAAAATCCCCCACATAGCATGTGGTGGCCAGCAAATGCCGTACATAGCATGCAACAATCCACTGCACCATTCACTAGGATTTACACCTCATAGTCGTTCGCAAGAGCAGTATGCATATCCTGAAACCATCCCATTTGGCTAAGCGAAAAACGAACTGCAGGTATTCTATTGCCGTACGGGACACGAAACTAGAATTTTGGCAATTTACTTTTCTGACACCCCTGTCAAAAGTCTAGATGTCAGCGCAATGGACCACTATGTTTTCGGACCCCTCAAGCGGCGCCTGTCCCATTGTCGAGTCCGCACCGTCTCCGACCTGTAGAAAGCTGGTAAAAAGGATTGGGATGCAATATCTATGGTGCAGTTGCAATGCAGTCTCCTGCAATGGAAACTCTGATGCCGGGCAATAGTCAGAGGTGGGCTGCATATAAAACAACCGGTGGAAGAAACACGGCATTTCCTAGGTGACACATTCAAATTATATTCTAACACTAATGGGCTCCGTTGAAATCTTGAATTCAACTATACTACGTCCAGCTAAGAAGCACCGGAAAAATAAATCAAACGAAAATGTTTTTTCAGAGAATATAAAACAGCCAGCGACTACTGTGCGACTAATATAGTTAAATCTCGTAAATTAAGTATACTCAAGATTCTAACTTTCTTGTTACCTTCCTCCCCCCGTCTAAACGATCCTAATTTATAATAATAAATAGAAATAATAAATAGAAAATAGTGATTAAGGGCGCAGGCTACTAAATATTTTTCAAAAGCTAACAACTTTTCTTTGCCCGTTTTTCGTAAGTGAAAAGAGATAATGAAATGTAACTTACCACAATAATAGATAGTGTTATTCTGCAATCAAAAATATGAATCGGAAGAATTTTTAATGTTGCCATCCATAGAAATTACAGTGTGACCAGAATTCGAATTACCCAAAAATCTAGGTTAAGACAGCTAGAAAAATGAAGTGAACGGTAATTGATGATTTATCACTTTGTCTCGGTTTCTTGTTAGCTACTTTTTAAATAATATATGTATTTATTTTGTAATAACTTGCATAAGTTATTACAATACAAAATGATTTAAAAAGTAGTTAATAAGGAACAAAGACAGCATAAGTCATCAGTTACAGGTAAGTTCATTTTTCTAGTCGCTGCCTTAACCTAGATTTGTGGGTCATTCAAATTCTAGTAACACTATAATTTCTATGGATAGCAACACTGAAAATTCTTCCGATTCGTATTTTCGGGTGTAGGGTAACATTATCTATTGTTGTGGTAAGTTACATTTCATTATCTCTTTTCACTTACGAAAAACGAGCAAAAGAAAAATTATTAGCTAGTAGTCTGCTCCCCTAAAAATCACATTAAATACAAGCATAATAGCACTGCAATATGATGGCTATCTGCACTTCTCAAATAAAACATACCGCCTGGCCATTCCATTCCACAGTGAACTGCGCAAACACTAGCAAGCGCAACTTCAGCAACCACACAGATCAAGACGTTACTGCACTGCTCTCCGCGAATTTCATTCTTGTCGTTTGAGTGATTTTTATTGGTTTCCTGCTATTTTAACCTTCCTAACTAACGTTCAAGAAGTTGATTCTATAAGAATTAAGAGTGAGATGACTGGTAAAAGCACTAACGTATATTTGCGTATACGATGAAGTACAGATCTAGAAATATTCTTATATACAACTCCATTGTGAACAAAGTACAAAGAATAGCAACAATTTGAAACTTATCAACTTTAAAAAGTAGTGATATCTACAAGCAAACTGTAGTTCCTTTATAAATACACAAAAACAAATATTTAGCTGATATATAAAATAATTAATTATTTACCATCATGCCAGCAAACGGAAAGTCATTTAAAACATCTAATTAAAATTAACCCATGAAAGAAATCAATTCCATAAATCATTTGCAAAGTTTGACTTGAAACAAAAAAGGTGCCTGTGCGGAAACAAATGGCTAAGGCGCATGCTTCCTTTGCGTATAGTTTCGGGACTCATAGCTTCGGGTTTCGGGAAGTGCTTGTATCGAATACAAACATGGTACTGGTTCGGATCCAACTTTAAGCAGTAGGTGCTTAATAGCGTCAGTGTTGAAAATGAACGCTAAAATTCAATCGATCAAGCAACAAAAGTAAATTCAATCTGATTTAATTATATCGTCAACGAACTCCACGGAATATATCTTTATAGTAACGTTGTTTATTCACTCGTCTCCAACAAGGCGAAATGGACAAACTTGAATTATATACTTTTGTTAACCCTAAGATGTTAAATTCGTGATTATTTTTTCATTCGTATTTGGCAAAAATATTCTGCTTCCTCGCATAACACATAAGAGTATGTCACATCAATTGTTTTATAATAGTAAATAAGATAAATGATTGTACTCACCTTGCTTCACTGACACGTATCGGCTATTGAGAGCAGCGATGAAACTGGCCTGTGGGAGTGAATCTTCCAGAGAGAACAACTCATCCTTCGTAACAGTATGAGACCGTGTCTTAAGCACTGCTTTAGACCCGATGGGTGACAAATATAGACCCCCGCAATCTCGAAGAGCCAAGTTTCCGTTGTGATATTCGGCCGAGAAAAGACAGTCTTTGGTGCAGTTATCAACAAGTTTACCCTCCCGCTGGAGGTATTTGTTGTTGCAAGTATGGATGGCGTATTTCTCATCGCGGAACTCCAAAGTGAAAAGGGTATCTTCACCCCACGGGATATTGGCATTGACGTGGATTTCATCTTGGTTCTCTGACAAGTGAGCAAAGCGTTTGCGACCAATAGATCGAATATTAACTTGAGGACGTGCTGCTAGATGGACATACCACAGCTCTGGTGGTCCAGGAACTTTGGCTGTACAGGTGAGTTTGTCGGCACTGGCTCCAAGATAATATCCTCTTGTCACATTCCTCAATGCCCAACGACCAGTGCCATCATCTGCAACGGAAATCTCGAATCTAGCCCCAGGTTCTTTTTCTCCTTCACATGTGACGTTGCCAAAGGAGTCAACAGCGAGGTACCTATCCAAATGAGATCTGAGGCAAATGGTCTCTCCATCACCGGATGGCTCAAGTGTCCAGATTTGTTTCTTTTTCAATGAGGCTCCGTTAGCATTAATCTTGAAACCAAACGCCTCTGCTGTCAGGTATCTAAATTTCGAATTGATTAGCCCTATTGTCCAACATCCTTTCTGTTCTGACGTACCATTCATATCACCATGTCCATTTAGACCGTTCACTCCGTTCATGGTGACGTCTGCAAAAGAAAGAAAGAAAAAAAAAGGATCTTAAGTTTTCATTTTTTACTATCGACAACTTAAAAATAACACTTTCATTCAAAAAATCATCGCTATGTAGCTACATTTGCTGTAATGTTGCTGATTTTCTTACATCCATAATCTACTGACTACAAAGTCAAAATATAATCTTATATTACTGATAGGAAAACAAACTTCAAGTAAGTTTTTAAGAATAATATATCTTGTATAGTAAAATACCAGTATATTGAAACGTTTGGGAGCTCTTGATATTGATTTGTTATAGTGATTTTTTTTTTTTTTTTTTTCGGAACAACGCAATTTCAAATGTAGGATTGACATTACTACAGCA
This sequence comes from Thermobia domestica, assembly GCF_964235325.1. NCBI lineage: Eukaryota > Metazoa > Arthropoda > Insecta > Zygentoma > Lepismatidae > Thermobia > Thermobia domestica. The sequence continues at coordinate 197,183,515 of NC_137464.1, read as the reverse complement.
CAAATATACAGACAAAAAAAACTTTATATCACATAATGTTCTGGATTGACGCTACTAAACGAAATATGCAATCGTAACTTTCATTGGTTGATTTTAAACTCTGCGCTCCTACTTAGCAATAGTGCTACTTCTTGCACTGGAAGATGCACAAAGTTTATTTAATGGAGTAACGTTCATTGGTTACCTTTAAATCCTTATCATATTAGACCGATCGCGTACGTGTATGAAAAATGGCTATCACCTAAATAATAAAGTAATATAATAAGAAAAATATGTACTTGTATATGATTAGAGAGAATAAATTTCAATTATATTCTGAAAAAAAAATGAAGTTAAATATGGACAAAAAGATAAAATTTTCATTCATTATAATGAAAGTTCAAAATTCGTTAAAATGTTTTAACACGCATTCAATATGGAAGAATAAAATTCTAAAAATAATTTCCCAATTCTGAACATTTCATTTACTGACACTTACTGTAAACAATATGAACATATTATAAACATAATAATGCACCCACAATACAATGACATTTTTTAAATTATACCATCGGACTTCAATTTTATCAGGATAGACTAGTTTAATTTTGAATGATCCATGGCTCACACTTTGCACCGTCCCTGAACTCAACCTTACAATAAATAAATAAATAAATAAATAAATGATTAAGTACTTTTGAAAGTTTTAAATTCATTGTGAAATATTTTTAAAACAGACCATCAAGGTCTGGCAACAATGTACAGACTTAAACCCACTTCCGTCCTGAAAGCAAGGCAGACAATAGTTTTGAATTTCAGTCCACATCAAAGGTTTAGGGACAATACAAGCAAATATATATATGACTGATACTTGTGAATGACTCAACAACCTTCTTTCTCATATTTAAAAAGTCCGGAGTTTGATTTCCGCTGAAATGACTCATGCTTCTGTGCCCAGTCACACTGTATATACCGAAAATTCAAAACACAAAAGGCCGTCATCAGAAGACAGAAATTATAGCTGATTACAAGTAATTTTGGTTTTTAAAGCGCATTTCATGTGTCTTTTTTTAATAAATGAATAGTCAGAAATATTTCTTAAATGACTATAATACAAGTAATACATGGGAGAGTGTCTAGAATTTCATTATATTTCTCTTGTTATCTCGGGTATGAAGCACATAAAATACTTGGATGCTCGAACAAGAACGTATCTCACGGTATCAAATGCTTGCTGACAGACCTTGAAATTAAGAGAGCCACAATTCGTGTCATTTACAAGCAAACTGCCCGGATGTTATGTGGTAGAACAAGCGTTAACACAGAAACGCTCTTATTAAGATATTTTCTAATGTATAAAAAGAACTTGAAGGACTTTTCACTCTAAAAGAAAATAACACTGAATTCTCTCCACGAGTTGACAGAAAAACATCTTTACTAGTTAATACCTGTTAAGATTTTTAAAATTTCTGTGGTTGATTCAGAAAGAGATGTTCACCATCAACACAACAACATGCAGTTCCCAGTTTGAAGATACATTAAATCTGACGTTAAAGGACTTATATAAATAATTTTGTTTCTTCCCGAAATAAAGAACAGCTATTGTACAGTTATTCTACAACTTTCTGACGCATCACCCCATGCATTTGAATGATACGAAGAATTTGAACTTTTAACTTGTTTTATACCCATAATTAGATAACTATTTACTCGAAAGGTCGCTCGTCAAATTTAATCTAAGCGAGAGTTCATTTTATTATTATTTTGCTTAGAAACCTAACCTTGTGCTCTCATGAGCTCAAACTCACTTCGAGCTCGCATTTTACTTTCTTTGTCTTACTGATCTTGACTGTGTCATATGTCATACACTGAGCTCAGTTCAAAACTCACAGGAAGCTTCAACTGTTGTTTATCCCAACTCTCTGTTTGCGTGGTCACATTCAACTCTGTTCAAACTTGGTTCAATCTAACTTTTATCAAAAAAGAAAAAAAAAATAAAACCGTGCTTTCCTTCTTGGAACACACCAACTGATTCACTAAATTTAATTCTAACTCGTGTTTATCAAACTGAACTCAAACTTGTCTTTCCTCTAATTCACTTTGTTTAGCAGATCTCAACTGTCGTTTCCTTGAGCTCATGTTAGCCAAATACAGTACGAACTCAACGTTCTTAACTCATACTAACCAAACACTCTACGAACTCAACATTAATTCCATTTTAGCTAGTGACTCTCCTCTGTCGCTTACTTGAACTTCGGTTCAAAACTTTAATCTCATCAAAAATTCATTCAAGTTGCATTCACCCGATCTAATTTGCTAGAGTACCTTAAGAAAACGGAGCATACGAAGAACTCAAACTCACCCTCATAAGACTAAAATTACAACTCTCGTTTATTCACCTCCTCATTCTCATTCTCAGCTCACTACTGTTTATTCAAATTTAAGATTGCACTACCTAGGGACTCAAACCATTGTTCACTTGCAAATCTAATCTAGTAAATTAAGTAGCTGCTTACATCCCCTCCTTTTCCCTTTCAACCTCGAAATATTTATTCCGATACTGGATTCAATTAAGTCCTGGACTGAAAGTTAAGAGCCTGACATACTGAAAATAATACAACAATTTTTCTTTTGCTTGTTTTTCTTAAGTGAAAGGAGATAATGAAATGCAACTTAACACAATCATAGATAATGTTATTTTACAACAGAAAATATGAACCTGAAGAATTTTCATTGTTGCCATCCACATAAATTACAGTCTTGCCAGAATAGCATTTCCCCCAAAATCTAGCTTAAGGCAGCGACTAGAGAAACGAACTCAACTGCATTTCATTACGTATGTCGTCTTGGAATCTTGTGAACTATTTTTTAAATAATAGTTTTATTTAGTTTGTAAAAATCAAAATAGTTTTAACATACTGTTATTAAAATTAATAATATTTAAAAAGTAGTTCACAGGATGTCAAAACAACATGATATGTAATCAAATGCAGTTACATTAGTTCCTCTAGTCGCTGCCTTAACTAAGATTTTGGGGGAAATGTTATTCTGGCAGCACTGTAATTTACATGGACGGCAACACTCAAAAGTCGTTGTAGAATAACATTATCTATAACTGTGGTAAGTTGCATTTCATTATCTCCTTTCACTTATGAAAAACAAGCAAAAGGAAAATGGTAAATTTTGTATTATTTTTAGTATGTCTGGCTCTTAAGCGACCCTTATGAATAAATAAATAAATAAATAAATAAATGTGATCTCAGGTAGCGGCTTCTGACTGTATCTTACTGGAATTTCTGCATATTTAACGAAAACAAACTTTTTTGAGCATTTTATTATTTAAGCATTGCACTTCCTTGTAGGGATGGTACCGAGACGAGACGAGACGAGACGAGACTTTGTACAGTCTCGGTCTCGTCTCGGTTGATAAATAACTGTCTCGGTCTCGGTCTCGTCTCGAGTAAAAAATCACCGTCTCGGTCTCGGTCTCGTCTCGATTGACAGATGCTTGTCTCGATCTCGGTCTCGGTCTCGAGTACCAAGTCTCGGTCTCGTCTCGAAAGTCTCGAAAGTCTCGAAATAAATAGTGTGACATTAAAATAGTGAAAGTAGTATTTTCGTATAGTCTGTCGTTTCCGCTCATTTTTCCTTTCATTTTGACTTAGAATTATGGTATGGTGTACCTCTTCATAGCTAATTTGCTAGTGCTAATGCTTTCCATGTGTGTATTCCAGGTTCAATGATCAGTGGGTATATCACCCTAAAACCCTAATAGTAACCCATATTTCACTTTCAGCAATAGACTTTGTCTTATATAGCCTCAGAACTGCCTATACTATTAAACTCTATTAAATTAACTCCAGTACTATACAGTAGTTTATTTCCTTCCTTTGAATCAGAATTGTTCAATACTTCCTAACGGATAACACAACACATAGCAGCACGAATATATTAAATCGTACCAAAATTGAAAAATTACAATTTCTCATTTATTATTTAACACATTCTGCTTTGACTGTCATTTTAAAAACAGAATATAACGTTCATTATCTTAACAAGTAGGGTAAATTATTACTACAAAATACGTATTTTTTTGTTTCAAATTGATGAAATGTTTTATTACCGTTTCACATCTCCGTGTTTAATTGACACTTTATAACACGAACGTCCTGAACTTTGTGGTGGGAGCTACTACACTCATCTTTGCTATGTGAGGTCTCGAGTTGGATCACAAAACAAGTTAGATTCAAAGTCCGATGTTTCACATAGTTCGCATCTCATTTTAAGTGCATTCTGTTTCTTATACAAGTTCATAAGGTCGTAATGCATTACGTAAGCACATATCCAGTGCCGTAACATAGATTAAGCTTATTCCTGAGCTCTCAATGGTGCATGTAATCTTTATTCGAGAAAACTAATCTTGCGTTCATTTGAAATTTTATATTGATTAAAAATTACTTGCGAAACATATTATATACGTATACATATGATATAAGTATATAGGTAATTAGAGTTATCTGTATCTACTTTTTCTCACTCGCCAGAACAAGTGATTCTTAACTTTCTAGTTTTCTTTTATATTAATTTTCGTAGTTTTGCTGCAACATGATGGATTGAATAGTCAAATATATTTTTTTCGCTCTACGACTTTCATTAAATTTTGGATCCACTTTTACCCTACCTTACCTAGTAAAAGTTATATATATTTCGAGGTAGACTATGCTGTCACTTTTTGGTTGAAATTGAGTTAACAATACTTTTTTAATAGACTATGGTGTAATATTCTCTCTAATGGTGTAATATTATAAGTTTGAAAGCATCTTACTACTTTGTAACTACTTAGTAAGTTTCACATAGGTCTCAGTTGAGAAACCGGTTTTTCGCTTCTCTAAAATTACGAAATTATGACTTGGTTTAGGTTACCTCCGAGGTCCAGATATAATAAAATCATCACCATCATCATAATAAACCATTATTAATCCATTGCTGGATGAAGGTCTTTCCAAGTCTTCTCCAACAACTATCTAACTTGGGCAATTCATTTTCAGGTTACTCCTCAGTGGTGCTTAATTTCGTCACACCTTCTTGTATGCGGAGGTTTCCTAGACTTTTTGTCTCGTGGTATCCAGTCTAGAATTGTTTTCGTCCGACGATCATAATTTATTCTTGCAATACGTTCAGCACATCTTCCAGCTCATATTAAATTATTTCATTAGCACTATCAGTATTCATTTCTATATATTTGGGCTACAAATAGTTCGAATTCGCTACTTTCGGAGTACAGACACACTACTTTTTAATCTTCGGATTTGGCAACACTGACTGAATGATTTAAATCAACACAATGTGAGGACCCCCATTTGGTCTAGCGGCTAGCACGCTTGATTTCGGTTCGCGTGGTCACAAGTTCGATTTGCGGTAGGGGTAAATTGAACGACCGAAGTGGTTCGGATTCCACTATAATCATTCGCTCCACGTCTCCTTTAGCCGCCCTAGCATAACTGTGGGACGTTAAACTAAAACAAAACAAAACAAAACAAGAATGAACACTGTGTATTACTAACTGTAAGTCTTTGGATAATTGCATATAGCTATATGGTATGGATCGAATTTGAGGTCGGTGGTCAAACTAAAACAAGTGAAATATAATTAGGGTGAATTAGAATCTTTAATTAAGCACGGTCTTAATATAAAATGTACACCAGGCCTAAGGCTTAGGGGGAACAACTAGTGTTACTGAAAATGTATCAGTTACATTTAATTTCAGTTACAATTTGCATTTACATGTATTGCTGGAACGAAGACTTAAACATTAACATTATAAGTAGCCCAAAGACTATGAAAAACGTCGTCTCTTGAAAGTATTCTTGCATCATAAAACAAATTACGAGTAATTCTAAAATATTTTGCATAGTCCAGGCTAGCTAGGAGCTGAACCCGGACATAATTGTTGAATTCCTGAAACTTCGCCCACAGAGTCCTTGATGTGAATGTAATAACATATTAAAAGTCCCCGCCCCTCCCATGCCTGCGTCATCCAATATGGCGGCTAATCCAATATGGCCGCCAAGGAGTATGTTAGGTTCATAGGGTTTGAAATAAAGACACCCTGCTCCTAAACTACATAACATATTAACATCCGGTAAACACCATAGTTAACAGCATACATGTAGCTATTATAAACTACATTTTCATATTGATATGATAATTATTTTCTATGTAAGAAAACTTTAAAGCTAAAATTACCTGATATATTTTGCTATTCAACACAGTTTGTGCTTTCATACAGACACAACTAAAGTGATTTATGACTTTTCTTTAATATTGTTGAGTAGAGCACTTAGTTTGCAAAGATTATAATTTTGTTTCATGCTGATAGGCCCATTAGTAGCTAAATTAGAACGTTTTTCATAACATGTTACAAATAAGCAATTCACATTCAAAAAACGTTAGCGGTCGTCGACATGCCCAGTCTAGCTAACAGTTTACTTTGCACATAACTGTTGAAGTCACGAAATCTTGCACACCGAGTCTTTACTATAAATTTAATAACGTAATAAAAAGTCCTCATCTCTGCGATGATTACTATGTTATTAACAATAACAAAAACTGTCTGTGATTTCTGAACACTAATGATTAGTCAGCTTAAATCGTTTAAAGTTTGGTTCGTTCTGAGAACGCACATTTGTTTCATCATTAAGCTCATCATCTTAATTGTCTGTATCAGAATCAGTAATATATGAATTTCCACATTGCAGGCCATGGCAGTAGGTACAAATTCTTGTGCATCGAAGACCAACACTCCTACATTTGCAGCGCGTACATTCAGCAGTCTTGCATGCACATGAAATTAATTTCAGGAGGAAGTCTGGTGCTGGAGGTTGAAGACACGGAATAGGAAGAAGCTGGCCATTCAAAGTCTTCCATCCTCATTCATTTGAATTCAGATTGTATCCTAACCAGGACTGCACCTGGTGATACACACGCATGAAGTGTAATCTATTTGCATCTGATGTTGGAGGAAGTGTGGAAAGGTTAAATTGTGATGTCAAACGTTGATTTGTTACACATTTCACGTACATCAAATAACGAAGAGAGTTCAATGTTCCGTCAGAAGAGCCACCATATAGATGCAATAGAAATTTCTCCCCTGCAGCTGCTACTTCCTCTTGTGTTTTATCTGGCTGTGTGAATACTGAAACAAGTTGGCGAAGAGATTCACTTCTCTCTAACAACAAAAGGAAGGACTTTTTTCCTTTTCCGAATGGTGCTGATGTGGTGTCACAGCCTGAAGCAGCATACAGAATTAAGAGACTGTTCTGCACATCACACAATTGATTCTGAATTTTGTTTATGTTGTATACTTTCTCAGACCGCACAGTACTGCCTGGTTTTATAAACATTATATTTGAGTTTGCTGTTGCCTTGGAAAGTAACAACATTAACAAGTCTGTATCTTCTCCAACTACTCCTACACAGTCATTTGTTGTAGACAGACCTATAGCAGTGTCAATAATTAGACGATCAGCATCTGAATCTGCTTGTTTTACATGAATGCCACTTGATACTAGGATATTTGTGAGACCGGAAATGAATCTTGTTTTATTGTGTTCATTGGCAAGGAACTGCGATTGGTTTGTGGTTACCATCATATTACTGTGAAACACGATATCAGCAGACTTCTTACCCAGGTATCGTCTTCTTCGCTCTTCCCCTTTTGTTGTCAGGCTGTCTAAATAACCATCAAAAATTACTATTATATTGTCTCCATATTTATTTTGCAAATACTGAACATAAAGATTGTACAAATCAATGTAACAACATCCTGATAGCCAGACATATGAAGTAAATAACCACCATCACAGACATAAGCAGAGCAAGGCACTGAAGTCTCACAAGGCACCTTGTTTTCAAGAACTGGTATGATGCTAGCCTTGTTGGCTTTCCTCATGCAGCCATTAACAAACAGAGATGAAGGAGTTTGTGAAAGCTCATGTGAAAGACATTGACGTAATTCCTCTTCACTCCTTACATTCGGTGGAAGAGCTGCAAGTGATTAATTGGAGATTTTTCTCTTCGGATATTGACAACCTGGTTTGTAACTGATGATAATGGTCTCACTTTATCTCGTCTTTGCAGCTGGACGGTAAAAATATTTTTCTCTGTCATAGCTAACATAGCCTTTGTACCACATTCAATAGCAGAATCACAGTTAATTTCAACCCCTCCTACAACTCCAGTAGAAATAGATAAAAGTTTATTTCCTGTGGTCTGAAAAGGATAATGTTCCAATAGCCAATTCTGAAACATGTTAAGAGCATTTTCGTCATGTCCTATGCGAGAATCTCTTAATTCTACATGTTGATCTGATGTGATGTTGGGCACACTACTGAAATCTTCAAGGGCAGCAGAAACTTGAGAACACGTTGGTGCTGACAAAGTCCATTTTTTTAGCAAGTGTGCTATCTTTAAAACCACGGCCGTGCATCAGACATCCAGAAGTCTTCATGGATTTCATCAGAACTTGCTCTATAATCATGTCTGTCCATACACCTGCCCATGGCTTCTGTGATCGGCGCACTGTAAAGTAACCATTTGAGTAGCCTGAGAATTCCTCTGGAGGTAGATTTTCTCTGAGTTGAAGCATTTCTTGCAAATACAGTTGGGCACATTTGGCATAGTGTATGTGGCCTGCAGCATGGAAATTTGGTAACATTTTCTGTACACAATACAAATGCAAATCCCAGTCTCCAGTTTGTTCTGCCCTGACATACAAGCGCATGAGATCCACCTGATGTATGTACTGAAGCCAGAGCTTGCTAGTACGACTATTGGCAGCCAGTAAGGGCAACTTGTCCTCTAATTGTGACATTACCTGCTTCAATATGTCTGATGATACGGCTGAAGATGGTAGTTGTTTTCCTTGGAATATTTCCACACCAAGAGTTTGTAGTGCAGATGTCAAACATTCATCAATCTCGACATGGTGAGCTGCTACTTTCACAATTGCTGTTTGAGTTAACATATGTGCACGAAGAGCTCTGGCATACGACTGACCTGACAACATTTTGATAATAGATGATTGTGCATACACTACGCTCCACAATTCCTCAATTCCATTGCCATACAATATGTATCCTACTGCTCCCAAATATGACATGAAAAGATGAAATCCTCCTAAGCGAATTACAATATGTAATTCATCATTTTTCTTAGAAACTTCAACAATTTCCCGAGATTTAATATATAATGGTTGGTCGAATGTTACAAAACACTTGCGTCCTTGCTTTTCACATATATGAGATGCAAAGCTCAATGCACTATACAATGAACTGGGATTGGAGGGAGACAGGTTAATAAATGGCAAGATGAAAATGCTAGAAGGGGAATATTCCTTGTTGCTTTGTTCTATACACTGCATGTATCCACTCCATCCAGGAAGCTTTTGTGGTCCTGTTGAAAAACTCCAAATCCACAAGAAGTCAAGAGCCATTCCAATAGATACAGTAGGCGGTTCAAGTATCTCCAAAGTAGATATATCTTCAATTTTGATGACTGGTTTCTGTGAGACACTTTTGTATTTCAAGATGGGAATAGCACCAAATTGACCAATGCTGGTTCCAGGTGTTACCTTTCTTGGGCGCTCAACAATACTAGAAAACTTGACAGCACCAGCTGGCGTCACACATTGCACACCAAGGCTGTGAAATGTTCCATGACCATCCATGGTTCTCACGTTGAAATCCACATTATCGAACACAAAGTGCATAAGTGCTTTTGGTTCCACAGTGATTTCTGCAGGAAGTGAAATAGCAGATGTTTCATAACGTTGAATTTCACTGTAATTTTCACTAAAACCAATGCTATGAAGAAGATCTACCAGCCGTCGGGATGGTACCGACGATGAACATGAATTCCTACAGCCAGAAGTAATGGTTATATAAATGAACGAGGCCTGGGTGCTTTCACTATGCAGTTCGTTATAGATACGCATTTTCTTTCCCATGTATCTTTTTCTTTCTTCATCTTCATTATTATTTCCTGAAGGAATATTTGAAGAGAGTCTGGAATGTAAGAAACTCCTTTTTTTTATGTCTTCAATAGTTGGATATGTATCCACTGTGTATGTGCACTCTTGTATGTCCTGTCGAATTAGATTTGCTACAGTTCTAATAATGTGCTCCTTCTCCTTTTCTGGATCTTTGTTGCGTTCACAGTACCAAGCCTCATTTAAGGTATTTGATGCTACATCTTTTAGAGTAACATTACTTCTTCTACCTGGAATATCTGTGATTATTACACGATCCTAAAAGTAATCCTTCAATTTTCATTTCAACTGTCTGTCACTGTAAGTCACACCTTCTTGTCCAAATTCATTTAATTTTTCTACCAACTCCTCCATAGAATACTGACATTCATCTTCACTTTCCATAAAACGGCACAATTTTACAAAATTTTGATGCTTCTCTGAGAGTAATGGTCTTCCAGGATTATGCAAGGAATCACTTGTTTCTCGAAACGGTGGTGGAGGCACTGATCTAGGATTGCAGAATGACTTATACCATTGCTGGTGGTATCTTCCTTCTGCTGCAACGAGATTAATAGCACTATTGACACGTGTTTGCACAGCAACTCCCCATTTGTCTGCACAAGCCGTACCATACTTATTAATATTGTCTTTCACTTTCAAGAGGGTTACTTTACTGATGCACTTTCTCTCTTGCTTAGCTTTCTTGCTTTCTTTCTCTATATCTGCTTCTTCACCACAGAAGAGACAATGAATTTTGAAGTCAAACTGAGAGGATGTGGAACGAGTGGACAGTCCAGGAAAAACAGTGTCTGGATTATCACAATCACTATTTCTCAAGTCAGATTTGATTGATGTTTGCCGAGTATATCGTTTTCGACACTCACTGTGCACTACTATAGATGTATATTTGGATAATTCTTCACGCAAGCCATCACTCCTCTGCTCACTTGATGCAATTAGAGTTGACAGACCTCTCTTTACTACAACAAAATGAAATGAAATGAAATCTTTAAGTTTTACGACACACGGTTATGCCGGTTAGGCTAAAGGAGACGGTGATGATGAGAGATGAATGAAATGGTGGAATAAAGAAACTGGGAGGAAACGGGAGAACCCTGAGAAAATCCACGAGCACGGTGTTTGTCCACCACAAGGTCCACACGGTGCGAGCTGGGATCGAACCAGGGACCCCAAGCACCGGAGGTGAACGCTCTACCACTGAGCCACCGCGCCCCCCTCTACTACAACAGTAAGCGACTCTGTAAGGGCTCTCCCACACAAAATACATGTACTTTCTGTATATCCTGACATCTTCAATCTAACTTCCTACATGCAAATAGTTTTCATGTAAACCTGATGTCCATTAATACCTGCAAAAGATAAAATTAAAATAAATGTAGCCTGCTACTAAATATATATGTACAATAATAAAAATATAATATATGAAATATAAAATAAAAATATGCAGTACATAATATAAAATGTAAAATGTGCAAAAAAAAAAAAAAAAAAACACACACACACACACAAACTACACAATTTCTTCACAGTTTAGATAGAAGTGAACCCAGTTACAATATTGCAGCTTGGGAAAATGATAAAAAAGATCGGATAACAGTTTTACTGGCTGCCATATTATATAAAGTAAACATCGCAGAGATGAGGACTTTTTATTACGTTATTAAATTTATAGTAAAGACTCGGTGTGCAAGATTTCGTGTCTTCAACAGTTATGTGCAAAGTAAACTGTTAGCTAGACTGGGCATGTCGACGACCGCTAACGTTTTTTTGAATGTGAATTGCTTATTTGTAACATGTTATGAAAAACGTTCTAATTTAGCTACTAATGGGCCTATCAGCATGAAACAAAATTATAATCTTTGCAAACTAAGTGCTCTACTCAACAATATTAAAGAAAAGTCATAAATCACTTTAGTTGTGTCTGTATGAAAGCACAAACTGTGTTGAATAGCAAAATATATCAGGTAATTTTAGCTTTAAAGTTTTCTTACATAGAAAATAATTATCATATCAATATGAAAATGTAATTTATAATAGCTACATGTATGATGTTAACTATGGTGTTTACCGGATGTTAATATGTTATGTAGTTTAGGAGCAGGGTGTCTTTATTTCAAACCCTATGTACCTAACATACTCCTTGGCGGCCATATTGGATTAGCCGCCATATTGGATGACGCAGGCATGGGAGGGGCGGGGACTTTTAATATGTTATTACATTCACATCAAGGACTCTGTGGGCGAAGTTTCAGGAATTCAACAATTATGTCCGGGTTTGACCTAAAATTATGCCAGCTAGACTGGACTAGCAGTTTTTCTACGTTATTTGCACATATTTAGAATAATATTTAGCAATTTATTCAAGTGGGCAACACTGCTTAAAATAATGTAACTGCAACTTGTTGTAATTAAAACCACCAAAAACTATTGTTGTAATGCTATAGAAGCTAAGGAAAGCAATAATCATTATAAAAATTTAATACAAATACAGTAGAGCGTCGATTATCCGAAGTAATTGGGGGACATGGGTGTTCGGAAAACTGGTTTGTTCGGATAATCGAACTGTACATGTTTATTTGCCAAAAAGAAGTACTGTACAGTAAATTTATCCATAAAAACAGGCATCTCTTTAAGTATTACAAAGTAACGTACAAAGGCAACTTTAGTAGGAATATATAGTATGTGATACAGTTTATTAAACAAAAATATGTACATATTACATACGCATTTTGCTGGCGGCTTGGCCGGTCAGCAGCGCCTTATGAAGGCCCCATTAGAAGCAATGTTTCGCCAGCGCTGGCTCAGTGCGGCGACTACTGTGGGAAACTTGGTTTGGGAGTGAGGGGAATGATGGACGGTAGGGTGGGAGAGTAATGGGGCGTTTACACTTGGTCGATTTAGTCGCACGGCTAAATCGACTCGCTGCATTTGCGACTAAATCGAAGCAACTAGGCCGAATGAGATCGATGGATGTGTTCAATTGTTTCAACCGAAATTGAATGCTGCTTGTCGACTCGCTCTCCTCTGGTCGATTCGAAATCGACTGGCAATTTTAAAGATGTCCAAGCAAAAAGTAATTGGTACAATTTGCGGTGTTATAGCAGAAGAAAATAGAATCGACCACAGAAAATAGAACGTCTTTCAATTCAGTTGCTAGTCGATTAGTCGCTTTCGATCAACAAGCGATTAAGTTGAAGTCCTGTTTACACGGTCGATTAAGTTGAAAGTGACGTCAATTCAACTGAATCGAACGCAAATCGACTAAGTGTAAACGCCCCATAACAGGTGCGAGCGAGTACACAGTTCGGTTAAGCGGTCGTCGGTTGACCGACGTTCGGATAATCGACGCTCTACTGTATGTCATTTTAAGCAGTATAACAATCACTACCAATGTGTTTGGTATCTCTGAAACGATTTGAAATAATTGTTGTAAATGGCGTTATAAGCATTTAAGTCTTTTGGAAGCATCTACATGATGAGACGTGATATGTCAGCGCGTTTTCGGAAGTGAAGTCTTTAGAAACATTTAAATTTTCCGTTTCTTGAAATTTTGTTTCTTCATTCATTCGAAATGTATTATTCCATGATCATAGTATTTAACGCTAAGATACAGTTGATGCGCATTGCACCGGCCATACCATTTGAGTTATTAGAGATCTCCAAAATGTTGATGTTAGTGATACTGTGTTGTCCTTTGTTACACTAAATAATGTATGGGTTATTGTGGTTTTGTTAAATAACTAAATTAGAAATATGTAATACTTTACGTAGCGCAATTTGAGAAAATACAACTATTTTGCTTTAGCAACATTGTATGTTTATCTAATATTGCAGAGTATTTAGAAGAATTTCCCAACTTGGTACAAAATTCCAGCATTTCCAATATATATATATATATATATATATATATATATATATATATATATATATATATATATATATATACAGGATGGCCCATTTTAATCTTTCCACGGAGATATCTCGTAAACGGTTGAACATAAATGCCATGGGGCACACCGAATGGTGTTGTCGCGGCGCTTCCCCGGGCCGCCCTTCATGGGGTCCCAGGGCCAAACTTTAAAATTTTAAATGGAAACATGGGACGAGTAATACTTCGTTCCATAGATTTTTAAAAAAGTAAAAAGAGTTGTGGCAAAAGATTTTTCATATCGGTCACCGTATTCAAAATGACCGCCAAGACATGGTGCCTGTATCAGATATAACGTCCAGTACCACTAGACTCCTAATATGAAAATAGTTGGAGATAAATGAACAGAATAAAACTCGTATAGGAAAAGCACAGAGGGTATTTATCATTTCACGGCTGGAGTATAATGCAACGGAGAAAGAGATTATTAAAGTGTAATTGACATGATGAAAAGGAGGAAATGATAGAAAATTATCTTTCCGATCTCTGTCCGTAAGTAGGTGAAGCGGGAATGAATGGTAAAATCTCAAATGAGAACCTCACTTTTATTTGCAATAGATATGGTTTGTCTGAAACACTTATGTGTACAAATGACTGGTACTATAATGAATAAAAATAAAGTGAAATAAGGTGAATAAAATTAAGATAAAATTCAAGTTTAACAACATTTTGCCCACCCCTGATAATTTAACACAATGCGTGCAACGATTTTTGGGACATATCTGCATCAGTATGTACCGGTACCGTTTCGTTACAAATGATCACAACTGAAATTACCGTTGAAAGTTACTCGGAATGTAACTGAGGACATCTCAGTGAAACTCATATTCTATCACATGCAAGAAGACATAGAAGGAAAAGAAGCGAACCAATATCATGCAGACGACTGTTGAACAAAACCAACGTTTGTAAACATTGTTCTTAAATTGCATTGTTCGACAAATTTGTTTCGCATTTCAGTTTATTCATTTTTGCATCAAACCATTGCCTGCAATCAAAATGGAAGATACCATTTAACAAGAATTTTACCTACTTTATCCCATTAGAGAGACATTTATCTCTTATAAAAACACATTTCAAATAACTTTGTTTCGTAGATACAATTTGCAAAAACTAAGGCTCTCATCTGCACTTTCACCGATCCTTCCCGCTTCACTCACTTACGGAGTGAGGTTAGGATAAATTTCTAAAAGTTAGATTTCTTTTAATCATCTTTTCGACTGTTGCAACATTCCCGAGAGATAGAATGATAAATACCTCTGAGATTTCCTATTCGGATATTTGTTCTGGTGTTTTCATATTAGTGATACTGGACGTTTTATCTGATGCAGGTACCATGTCTTGGTGGTCATTTTGAAAATATTGAACAATCTTATGCAACAGCATTCTTTAGTTTTTAAAGATATATCGAACGAGATATCACTCACCCCATGTTTCCATTTACAATTTTGAAGTTGCGCCCTGGGCCCCCATGAAGGATAGCCCTGGAAGCCGCCGCGATAATATCAATCGATGTGCCACATGACATTTTCTATTTGAGTTTTTGTTCGGTTCATTTATGTTCAACCGTTTTCATATTAGTGGTACTGCACGTTTTACTGTATCTGATAGAGGCAACATATCTTGGCGGCCATTTTGAGTACAATGCCCGATATGAAAGATCTTTTGCCACAACGCTTTTTGGTTTTTAAAGATCTATCGAATGAGGTACCACTCACCCCTTGCTTCCATTTAAAATTAAAGTTGGGCCCCGGGAACCTATGCAGGGCAGCCCTGGGGGGCCGCGACCATATATATATATATATATATGAGAGAGAGAGAGAGAAAGAATTCTATTTGCATCAGCAGTAGATTTTGTTTCGGGAGAGACTTGAGGAACGAGGAAGAAACATTTGCGTTGTACGTGCAATGCAAAGAATGATCACAAATTTATTTCGGGATGGGTTTGAGCTCGATAACCACCCCCTAAATACGCCACTGTACATCAGTCATCCGTTCTCATATTATCTAACATAGCAACGAAAGAAATTTTGAGTGAAGGCAATTTTAGTATCTATCAATATCAATATTCGAGACGAGACCGAGACTTTCGAGACTGACCTAAGTCTCGTCTCGGTCTCGTCTCGATTTATAGAGGCCTGTCTCGGTCTCGGTCTCGTCTCGGTATTTCAAAGTCCGTCTCGGTCTTGGTCTCGTCTCGGTATATAAAAGTCCGTCTCGGTCTCGGTCTCGTCTCGATAATTCGAGACGAGACCGAGACGAGACCGAGACTAGTCTCGGTCTCGGTACCATCCCTACTTCCTTGCACCTTGCAATTTACACATTTCAGAGTTCATCTTATTGTTAATCAAGCTACCACGTTCTCAGAGTCTTTGGCAATCGATCTGACACGTATTTCCACACACAATATAACAAGAAAGTTGGTTCAACCAGTAAATTTCCATGGCTAACATGTAAAACAAAGCTAATGAACAATTTACACTTGAACAAACTAATCACTACAAAATACATTTATTAATTTTACCGCTACGTGAAATTCCTTCAAAGCATGAAAAATCATTTATTCTTTTTATTTCTTAGCAACTAATTTTCACACAGTAATAATAAGTAACGATGAATACCAGAAGACTTACTCCAAGTTATCACGGGAAGAGAAAAAGAGACAGAGAAACAGGGAAATACCACCTGATGTAGGAAATCTATAATGGACAACGGGGAACAGAATATGACTCAGGGGAAGATTTTCCCACAGATGGCAAAAAATCAATGATGATAACACGCAACGGATACCAAGGAAGTTATCTATCGTTCTTCACCATCGAGGCGGGAATAAAAAGACTCGCAACATGTATGGATATGCATAAATGACCTTAAAAACTTTTTAAAAAGATGTAAATGTGTATGTGAATCCAAGTCAATTCTTTTACGCACATAATAATAATAATAATAATAATAATAATAATAATAATAATAATAATAATAATAATAATAATAATGCGTCCCTTTATAGTCAATCCAATAGCCCTTTATCAGGGAATCCTTCATATATCATCAAGTCTGGAACGGGTGCATAGATTTCAGTATACTTTTTCTTGGGATTTACTGAAGATATATCATTAATCCTAGCATTTTAGTACGTCGAAATATAAAAGCAGATACGAAAAGTAAAACTATCCCCCTCCCCCCGTTATAAGAAATTGTTCACCTTATTGTATAATAACTTATTTGTCATTTAACTATAAACATCTACAGGAAAAGATTGCTAACGATCAATAAAGAAGAAATAACGATAAATCAACTTACATCTAGTAAGACTAACACATTTTATTTGTTTATTTATTTAAAGTGTTTAAGAAAGTATTAGTCTCGGGGTATAAAAGAGGTGTCTTCATGTGAATGGGAAACATACTATAATTCTACTAAGTGATTAATTCAATCTATATACACACTGCTACCCCCCCCCCCAATCTATTTCGCTTCTGAAAATATTTTACAACTACAATTTCTTAAAATATTTTGAAGTCCTAATCTGCATTTTTCCTCTTTCTCACCTATCATGAGCATTGATGGAAATCTAGAACAATGGAATTCGCCAAATTAGCCTTTGATTACCCGCAAAGAGTTCAGATTTAATTGTGTGGTGAGTTTAACTTAACCTGAATGTTCAACATTATTAACCTCGTGAGATTCCTAAATTCAACAAAATATGGCCTTTTTCACAGGGATTCTCAAAATAAAAATGAGAATGAAATTCTGTTCATTAGTGTATCTTATGAGCCTTCCCAGCATAATTTCTGTTCACTTCTTCATCTTGTAACTGTTGACGATTTCCACTGTTGTTGGGCGAAAAATTGAGTAGAAAATCTCTAAAACTCACTCCACTATTGCAAAACCAGGTAAGATTGAAAGCAAGGCGATACAGTCGGTTTGTGGGGTCTGATGCGAAAGTAAATTGCGGGTCTAATATTGTACGTAAGAATTTCCTATCTAGCACGAGTAACTTTTGAACTTTATTTTATTTATTCATATTATATATATATATATATATATATATATATATATATATATATATATATTCGAAACATTCGTTTATTGCCATCAAAAATAAAAAAATTAGGCTTCACATGAAAATATGGCCCTTTCTGCCCGTTCCCTCATCAGTTTCATCTCCGACAGGAGGTACTTACCTTGAACACAAACTCGAGTTTCGATCGTATTATAAGCAATAAGTCCTGTCTTATATAGTCTCGATTCTAAAAAGACACTCTGAGCTTCAATTAATCAACGATAAGTTTTGACTTAATTTTATTACTGACTTCATTTTATTAAGTTATGAAAATTTTCACGGATGGACTGAAAATGTTGTGTCTGGTAATCTATAAATATTTACTAACGCATATGAACAAGTATTTATTTTTCATTTTAATTTCTATGAACAGGCAGGTCCTTCAAGTAGTTAACTCATATTGTAGTTTTCTAGCCCTGCATATGACTTTTCTTAATCATTAGTTGATCATAAATCTCCACGTCCTGCTGTTACGTGAAAACTATATACTGACACGCGAAATAAAGCACTGTAATCAGTAAATTACACAAACAACACTCAACATGCAAATACAATACAGGCACACTAGGTCGCCAACAACTGGCCTTGCTGGCAATACTATGTAAACGGTAAGTTAAAATGATAGCACCCACTACTCAAGTATGTTCGTTATTTTCTTGACCTTTTGTGTAAAAGAAAAGCAGGTTTCTTATCATTTGTCTGTGTCTGCGAATATTTAAACTATCGTGTGTCCCACTTTCTGTTCTTTGTCAATCAACATTGAAGTCCTTCTCTTTGGAAGAACATATTCAAACTAATGTGCACATCTGTTCCAGTCTCTTCAATTTGTTCCTGGAGAGAATTGCAAGTGGAAAGGACGATTGTAACATGCGTTTTGCTTTATTTTTGAGGTTTTAAATAGTCAGAAGGCCAATTTCCACAAGAAATTAACAACTGAAGGAGAAGAGAAATAGTTTTTCGAAATAAGTTGGTCAAAGACTCGGTATCATCATCCTGGTATTCGCGTGGAAGGACTTATCTCTATTTTAGAGTGCGATGATTTTGAGAGAGAGAGATCGGAATTTCGAAATTCAAATTCTCGATAACATGTTTTCAGGAACCTGAAGGGTTGTATTATGTTTCGAATATTTTCCCTAGTCGTGTCTTTTGTTGAACGAATAACTCAATTCAATTTAATTATATTGCATCTTCAGCTGATATACATGAAATGGGATTTATCAGTCGCATACATAGTTGCATGTCACTAAACCTAAAATTACAGAACTCAACAAGAACATAAGATCAAAATTCTAGAAGACACATTTCTTAGTTTCCTACATTTAAGAATGTTTCTCATTTTTTTACTACAATACGTAACATATGCCTATTATATAAATTGTTTCCTTTCATGCGACACTTTTTATACATACAACTTCTATGTTGAATTATAGGAAAATCATTTCATCATAGAGTATGATAATTACGTGCACCTTTGTTTCGTACGAACTTTACACAGAGTGCAGCTTTGTACACTGTAACATGATACAAATGTAACCTCTGTAGGAGTAAAACACCAAGATCTTTTAAAAAACTATCAACAAGATATACTTTTGTTTTTCCAACATAAAATCCCTCCCCCTTCCAGTTTAACCCACAAACGCCCCTTGTGCCACCAGTGACCCACTTTATTTTTCACTACGTTACACGGGCTATATCATTCATTTAGCCAAACCACCGTTGTTCCACTTCAGGCACACTACCCGTTCTCTTGTTGTACGAATTTCGTTTAGTTTTCTTCTCAGGTTTTCGATGTAACACGGTATTGTTCAGGCAGTTGTTAACGAATAAAACTGGTCTTGGGCGTTTGTGGGTTAAATAAAAAGCCACTTTTCTACTATTAACCCAATATATGATACGATATTTTATTATTATACAGTAAGTTGCATAATACAAGGCCTCAGTTATTGCTAGATCGATTTTCCCCTAACAGTTCTCATCGCAATAGCTCTCAATTTACAAACAAGATTTGTATATTCTTCCCTTAGTAAGATTACAGTCGGTAGTTAATTCTAAGAACAGACGATGTTCTGTGCACTTGAAACTGGTGAACGAAAAAACTTGAATATTGGAATGAAAAGTCTCAAGTCACATTTATTCTACAAATGTATTTAAGAACTTCCAAGACTTCGGCTCTTGACAGTTATGACTCAATTTATTATATGCAAGTGTACAGGTAAGGAGATAGAATCTGACCTTAATTTTGTTAATATACAATCTTGGCATTTAGTTTTTATGACTCAGGAAAGCGATAAATACCTGAGAATTTATAGAATTCTTTCACTATTTTTTTGAAGGGAAATTATGAGTTCTGTAGATGACGAACGATATGTAGGGCTGCTCTCTAACTTCAAAATTTGATGGTTCATAACTCAGAAACCAAGTTATCTGTACAGGATAATATTTTACATGCGTACTATGCAAGTCAAGATCTACCCCCATGCTAAGTTTGATTAAGATAACATGAATTATGTAGACTGCGTCCGACATATACTGTCCTTGTTATTTTTCAAGTCAAATGAAGGACTAGTATCTAAAATAAATCATGATTAACTAACTTATGTTGTTCCGAATTTCTAATTTAAAGTTTCCTTATATAATGAATTATCTATGTACATAAAAGTATCTTGTACTCTGCACTCTTAAAGATAGCAGAAAGCGATAGCAAAATAAATATTTTGGTACTCTCTTAATGTGTTAGAAATATTTATACAAACCCATGTTCTGGCTAATATCAAGCAGCAGACCTTTAAATGCAAGTTCTAGAGTCCCAGATTAATGTTATTTTACTTTGAATCTTAAATCATATTTGAAATTTAATATAATATGAAGGTTATACACTAAATAAATAACTCTATATATTAAAATGCTGGGTTTATGTGTTTGTCTCCAATACTTTCGACAATGAAATCTCGAAAAACCACACGTGCTAGAAACGTGGCGTTTCCACGGGTCGATTCCAAATTTTCTGTAGATTGTCCAGTTCTAATTGAACATTTAAAACACATAGCCGTTTTGTCCAGTTCTAACTGAATATTTAAAAAAAAAAAAAAACATGGCCGTTATTTCTTTATTACAATTTTAGGGGTATACTGGAAGTGTTGAATTAAAAAATATATATCCTATGAGTTATACATCCCAACACAACAAAATTGTATATGGGAGTAGTATTACTGTCAGGCGTTTGTTTCATGCCCAAATGATAATGAAAAACTAAGGATAACCATTTCTCCAGGCTAACATGTAAGATGAATCTCTATTGTTTGGAGTGTTTTATCCAATGAACACGATATATCACTGACATAATTAATTGTGTGTATAATGTATTTGTTTATTACATATTGCATGCAAGAAGAAAACACTGATCATACATGAATAGGAAACTCTAGCTACAAGTAGGCTCAAATCTTGCAAACGGTGCGAGGTACTGAAAAAAAAATAATCGAGAAAATCTCCCCTTTATGGTACCCCTTGCCGATTTTAATCAAGACATTTTTCACTTGTGTCTGTAAAGGAACATGTACAGATGTGAGGAATGACCAGTAGATTCTGCTTATATGTGAACGATGCGCTGTGTAGAGAGCTCAGGTTCAGCTAGTAAAAATAATAATCATAATAACAACAATAATGAATTGAAACTATCAGTACTTCTAAAACATGCTGAGTCAAAATTGATAATAGATTTAAAAATACCATTATGAAATCCCAATTCACCATTTTGTTCGAGGACATTCAGCCATTTTTCCGACAACACCATAATTCCGTCGCTATTGAACTTCGTTGTTTCTGATTTTTTTTAAAAGTAATACGGGTCTTCGTTAGCCTCTTTCGAAATTAACACCATTCACTTATGCATTCAGAGTTCTGCAGAGAAACAAATGATACTGATGATGCCATGTCCGGGCCACATGATGGATGCATTAAAATCTCCCATACAAGTTTTTGCAACTTCTGACTTCAAGATGTGTACTATCTGGTATTGTCAGCATAGTATACGACACCCTTTCTATTGACCAGCTCTGGACATTCATTTTGAAATGCTAGATGTACTCGCGGTAATTGTCGACAGTACAGGTCCAAATCTATAGTTCTGTCCGGCGGCAGCAGCTCGTGATGCACCATGCCCTTCCAATCCCAATAAACACAGCGTAACCTTCCTGGATGTCAGTGTGGTTTTTGCCACATATTGTGGAGCTTCTCGTCGCTTCGACCACGATCTTTTTCGTACCGTGTTGTCTAGGTTATCTACTTTTTACTACTTGTGATCAACCAACCATTCCACAAATGGCTTGAGTTGGTTACGCTTCAGCAGATATTCGCAAACAGAAATTCGATTGAGTAAATAAATGTTTTTGAGTCAGATCATGTAGCACCCAAACATCGAACTCCTTTTTGTAGCCAGCTTTATCTAAATGATTAATCAGTGATTGGTGATTAATGCGATCAAGGAATGGATCATTTTTATTGTGATGAAGAAGCACAGACCGCGGAGTAGACTTCGTATCGGCGAAGTTTTGGTTTTCTTTCAGGTTATGAGGCTTCCCCCCCCCCTCATTTGGTGTAAATGTCGAATAACCGTTGAATGATCAACCTAAGTCCTTCTGCAATTTGAAGTTCTGCAGTCACAAAAAGACATCATCATCTTCAAGGCTCTTATTCCTTGACGAAACTTTTGAAATCAATGTTGAGCTGTACCTTCACCGATGGTCCCCTAGTCAAATGCTTGGTTGCTATTGCGAGAAGCTTCTGTAGCTATACGTTCCACTTTGAACTGTACAATAAAATTCCTCAAATTTGCTTTCTTCCCATCATTACTTAGCCCATGTCAATTATAAAGTGGGCACAGTGGCTC
The DNA here is from genome assembly GCF_964235325.1 of Thermobia domestica. Taxonomy (NCBI): domain Eukaryota; kingdom Metazoa; phylum Arthropoda; class Insecta; order Zygentoma; family Lepismatidae; genus Thermobia; species Thermobia domestica. The sequence goes on along the minus strand of NC_137464.1, from coordinate 197,160,603 downwards.
AACAGAAAAACGTTCACCTTTCATGTGAGGGGTCTCCAGGTTTGTATCCACGGGTGGCCGGACCCCTAAATTTTTACCCACTAAAATTTTAACGATAGGCTTATAAATTAACTATAATATGGTTGGATCGGACCCCCAACTTCTAGAGCCCAGCCCCCTATATTTTTGAGCTGGCTACGAGCCTGGGGGGTCCCTGCTTCGATTCCAGGCCTATTAGTTTATAGTGGTGAACATCGTGTATGTGAGTCTTCTCCAGTTCCCTACCGCTGACCCTCTCATTCCACCAATCCTTTCATAATTATCTACTATCATTAATTATTATTTTGCTTTAGCCTACACGGTATAAACGTCAAACGTTAAATATTTCATTTCGGCATTTGTGAGATTACATCGGCAATAGAAACGTACAAACTAACCGCGAGCAGTCTGGCAACGCTGAACAACCAACTAAAAATATGTTTGTTCACCGGGAAGACAGTTTGGTCTGTAAGTAGAAAATATGGAAGACATATAAAATTGTTTCTTTAAGTGCATAAAACTACATATATGTGAAAAGAATTTACTACACTGTTATTCTGTAACACCATCTCATCAGAATAAAAATCTCAAACGAATCTTTCTTTTTTTATCTATATACCGTGCTGTAAAAGTTTCCCGAGCTCTTCTGGTTACGGTAGCACTTTACTCAGACTCTACAGCCAGAGAGCCATTCCGGCAAATTCATGAATTATTAACAAACTTCATCCCTTAGTTTTCTTTTTCCTTTCTTTTATTTCAGTACCCTATTCTTCTTGAGTGTCTGGACATTTTTTTCTAGTCTCCTTAATATTTTTTCACCCTAAAGGGTGTAGACGAAAAAGAAATCAAGAGGGGTAACTCACACATATATTAGATACACACACACGCACACACTTTATGGCGGCAGAAAAGAGGAAGGAACAGAAATATAGCTTTGAGCTTCCCTTCTTTTTATGAGCAGACACGCATGCTGGCACTCATGGTCCATAACCTACTATGATGGATATCACGAAGACACGAGACACGCATGCCTATAGTACTATAGATGCGTAGAATGATTAGTCACTAACAACCTATTCTATAAGGGACACAGTCTGTAAATGTTGATTGTAGAAGAAATAAAGTAACAATTTTTAGGCCTTTCTTTTATTGTAGCTGATATATTCAATAATAATAATAATAATAATAATAATAATAATAATAATAATAATAATAATAATAATAATAATAATAATAAAGTGGATAATGCATTTGATAGCTATACTTACGATGTGCTAATTCTATCTGGAGATCGGATGAAAGATAAATACTGAGATACGATTTATCAGTGTATATGTTATTGTGACTGAATAATCGAAACTGACAAGTCGGGCAAATGTTACATTTATGTTTGTTGAAATTGGGCGTCCCTTTTCAGCACTGAGGCTACATGAGGCGTGGACCTACAGTTAGAGGTGTAATCCGAACCACCGCAATGCGTTCACATTTCAAAGCTCTTTTACTGGGAATCGAACATGTGACTCGTAAACACAAGACGCGTGCGCTGGCCACTATGGCAATGGGTAGGAATATTAAATCTACGTATAACGTAAGAGAGAAAGGGCAACTGTGTGACCTGTACTACGTAACTTACAGTTTAATAGGGATGCGCACGAGACGAGTCGAGACAGGATTTTCCTGACAAAATTCGAGTCGAGACACGGCTCTTCCAATAGAAAAAATATATTTTTCGGGTCGAGACATTATTTTAGAGCACATTTGCGAGACGAGACAGCCACAAATCTTGTCTCGTGCGCATCCCTACAATTTAAGCCCACACAGGAAAAAGGAGGTGAGCCAAGAAATGGTCGAAAATGAGTTAACAGCAAAGGTGTAGTTTGCATGGACTAAATCCCACAGTAGGAAGAAGATTAGTCACTAAGAAATTTAATGCTGAACATTTCGCCCATAAGGAAGAAGGAGGTAAGTCAGTGGAAAACAGAACAATTGTGTAAAGTTATAAAAAAAACTGACTTGCCTCCTCCCCCCCCTCCTATAGCCTTCAATTAAGAAATACGTATATTGACAGCACGAATTCGAAAAGACATCCTGTAAATATAATAACTAATCTCTCTAAAGATATTTTATTTATTTATTAGCAAAATGTCTGTTCTTCACACTAGAAGAATAAAGTTTAAGAAAAATATCTGGAAGACGTATATAAATATTTTCTGGTTCTGAAATACTGTTTGATGAACGTTTGTTTGCTTTCACTGAAGGTAAACGCTTCCACTTCTGTTAACTATCTATCGAATCGTGAGAATACAATCGTCCAGATCAGTTTCACACTTTGTCAGTTGTTGAACGTAGAGTCAAAGATGAATAACACAAGTTTTACACTACAGTGCTGAGCAAGCCCGAATACTAAATAGTATACAAAAATTATTTTATTCCCCAGTAGAAGAAGCACCCGTTTCTTGCACGGGAAGAATAATGTGTATGTAAAATCTTTCAAAGTAAATATACCGTATATTCCAGAACCCAATCGAATAGAAGTGGAAGCCGCTATAAAGAAATTAAAGAAACACAAATCTCCGGGTGTAGATGAAATTCCGGCTGAGTTAATTTTAGCTGGAGGCGAAAAATTGTGGAACAAGATACACAAACTCATTCTCCTTATCTGGAACAAGGAAGAATTGCCACAAGAGTGGAAAGAGTCAATCATTGTTCCAATTCACAAGAAAGGCGACAAAACTGACTGTAATAATTATCGAGGCATTTCTCTTCTGTCAACATCCTATAAAATCCTTTCAAATATTCTGTTAGCAAGATTGACCCCATACGCAGATGAAATTATTGGAGATTATCAGTGCGGATTTAGACGAAATCGATCAACTATCGACCAAATATTTACCATTCGCCAAATACTCGAAAAGAAGTGGGAATACAATACCCTGGTACATCAACTATTTATTGATTTTAGAAAGGCTTACGACTCGGTTAGGAGAGAAACATTATACAACGTTCTTACAGAGCTTGGAATACCGAGAAAGCTAATTAGATTAATTAAGATATGTTTAAGTGAATCCCAAAGTAAAGTCCGGGTAGGAAAATTTTTGTCCACGAGCTTCCACGTCGAAAATGGCCTGAAACAAGGAGATGCGTTGTCGCCATTATTATTTAACTTTGTGCTGGAATAGTGATGAGCGCAAGAGTCTTGGTCTTGCAGTTTTTGCAAGAGTCTTGCGTGCAAGACCAAGACCAAGACCAAGACCAAGACCAGGAATAGCGGTGCAAGACCAAGACCAAGACCAAGGGGTGTAAGACCAAGACCAAGACCAAGACCATACTTGCAAGACCAAGACCAAGACCAAGACTCTTGCGCAAGAGTCTTGCACAAGCACTGGTAGTACTTGAATTTGTTTATACAATGTAAAAAAGGAGAAAATTCATTACATCTTTTACTTGCATTTTTTGACTTCAGTAAAAATGCCACTGGAGTGAATGTGTTCCCAGTAGTTTCTGCCCCTGTAGCATATAGCTACAGCATATCGTTTCCTGAATTGGTTGTTCGCGTTTTCTCTAGATATTGCTCGTTTTGAAGCCACACAGGTGTCATCTTGCTCCATATAAGCTATTTTGGTGGACAAACATCGTGTGTGTGGGTTTTCTTAGATTTTTTCCGTTTCCTCCTACTTTCTTCATTCCACCATTTCAGTCGTTTTTCATCATCACCGTCTCCCTTAGCGTTGGTGCATTACTGTGGGACGTTAAACTAGATACTTCATCTCATTTCAAAGCATACTAGTGGTGTTCTTCCAAAACTGAAGAGAAATGTAGTATTGAACATAGGTAATTCCGTACACCATACGTGCTGACTACATGAGTATGGCCTTGGCTATGAGGCTCAAGCACCCGTTGTAAATTTTTAGTGTGCACTCATAAAATTAATATCGAAATAACATTTTCATGACATTGACAAAAACTAGTGCATGTGACCGCAAGTTTGATTTCATGGGCGGATGCTTATACGTTGAATAATTGTTTATCCATATAACTTTTAGCCTCCTTAGGTATACGGCACATCGGGGATTGAGCGATGTAACATTATACTACAACAGTAAATCTATATTATAAAATTGAAACTGACTATGTTTGTGACTCCTAATCTCTTGAACCACCCGCTCGAAATCGATCAAATTTTCAATATAGATCAGGTTTGGGCCTGGAATGTTATTTGTCAGTTCACTTTGAAGGAGCAACGTATGGGTGGAGGAGGAGGAGGGGGAGGTATACAAAAATCAAAAATAAATAAAAATAAAAGTGACTAAGTTGTGACTTAATTGAACCACCAGACCGACCTTAATCAAATTTTTAACATGTATGAGGTGCGGAGGTGGCTCAGTGGTAGAGCGTTCACCTCTGGTGCTTGGGGTCCCGGGTTCGATCCCAGCCCCCGCCAAGTGAACCTTGTGGTGGACAAACACCGCGCTCGTGGGTTTTCTCGGGGTTCTCCCATTTCCTCCCACTTTCTTCATTCCACCATTTCATTCATCACTCATCATCACCGTCTCCTTTAGCCTAACCGGCATAAGCGTGGGACGTAAAACTCAAAGATTTCATTTCATTTTCTTTTTTCTCCTACTGCTAATATTTCTAACACCTTCTCATTCGTTTTCCGTTCAACACAAATTCTCTCCATTTTTCACCATGCCCAGGTTTCCAAAGTCGGTATTTTTTTCCATCGCTTTTGCGTAATGTCCATGATTATGCCCGTTTGGAATCAGTAAAACAACATCTCAATAATTAATTTTAAGTTTGTTTAATACAAAAATTAGCTAATGTGGTTGAAAGGAAAGATCTGACGCCTTTAGAGTGTAAAAATAATTTTGCATTTCATGGTATTTCAATTATCTGTACCGTTTTGATTTTCTTTCATTCGTCTCAGGGGTAGCGTCCCCAGTTTCGGAACCTGTGGAGTGTTGGATCTGTTAAAAAATATAAAAAGATTACGAAGCGTCGTGATTTATCTTATAAGTAGCGAAGCGTAATATTTTAAATATCTTAGCGGCACCCAATAAAAAAATAAAGGTCATCATTTATGTTGTACACTATTATCATACTTACACGAAGATAAACTATGTTACATTTAGAAACATATATTGTGTTTCCGTTACTATTGCAGCATTGTAGAATTTATTATCCCTTATATCCAGAGTAAAATTTACCTATGAAAAACATAAGATTTCTTTAAAGTAAAACTTGCAAGACTCTTGCAAGCAAGACCAAGACTGGGTATGCAAGACCAAGACCAAGACCAAGACTGGGTGTGCAAGACCAAGACCAAGACCAAGACCGAAGTTTCCAGTGCAAGACCAAGACCAAGACTCGGTGTGCAAGACCAAGACCAAGACCAAGACCACCCCGGTCTTGGTCTTGGTCTTGCATTTGCTCATCACTATGCTGGAATACGCCATAAGGAAAATCAAAGATAGCAACCAGGGCCTAGAGTTGAGCGGCATTCACCAGGTTATGGCATATGCTGATGATGTAAATTTAATAGGGGATGATAGGAGAACAGTAGAAATAAATGCAGAGATATTATTAAACGCTTGCAGGGACATGGGTTTAGAAGTAAATGCAGAGAAAACTAAATACATGGAAGTGCGTCGGGACCGTAATACGGCAAATTGTGGAGGCGTTAAAATATTAAATAATACTTTTGATAAAGTTGATACTTTCAAATATTTAGGATCAATATTAACAGACGAAAATCATATTCACGAAGAAATTAAATGTCGACTAAAAGCAGGGAATTCGTGTTACTATTCGGTTCAAAATCTCTTGTCGTCGCGAATTCTGTCGAGGAATTTGAAGCTTAAAATATATAAAACGATAATCATGCCTGTTGTTCTGTATGGTTGCGAAACATGGTCGCTTACTCTGAGGGAAGAACATAGACTGAAAGTATTTGAGAACAGGATCCTGAGAAGAATATTCGGACCCAAGAGGAACGAGAATGGGGAATGGCGGAAGCTCCATAACGAGGAACTATAAATACATAGTTTATACGGTTTACCCAACATTGTTAGGGTCGTCAAGTCTAGGAGGCTTAGGTGGGCAGGTCATGTAGCTAGAATGGAAGAAAGTAGAAACGCTTTCAAAGTCTTGACTGGTAGACCCATAGGAAAACGACCATTAGGAAGACCTAGGCGCAGATGGGAGGATAATATTAAGATGGATCTCGCAGAGATAGGAATACAAAGTAGAAACTGGATCCAGTCAGTGGAGAGCTTTTGTGAACGCGGCACTGAACCTCCGGGTTCCATAGGCCATAGAGTTATATATATATATATATATATATATATATATATATATATATATATATATATATATATATATATATATATATATATATATATATATATATATATATATATATATAAAATATATTTAATCCTCAGAACCACTCATGCGATGTTGAATGGAGACAGACATCGAGAATGGTATCAAGTGGAACATTATACTATTGCTCATAGTATATCTATCCTCAGTTCCATGAGAGAGGATGGAGGCAGAAATTCGAGCCGAATTCATGTCTTCAAAACGGATTACTCATGTTGAATTATACACAGATCAAGACATTGGGCGGGCCAGGGGAAATGTTCAACTTCATTCTGATATTTTTCAAACCACGCGGCAACAGCAAATGCTGTCTGAGTTGGCGTAATAACATCCGAGAATATGGCGTCATTGCTTGCAAATAATCTAGATGGCCCCTAACATGCGACATCATAGGCAGTGACATGATTGCCTTAGCACAGGACTCTCTGATATTGAGGTCCACAATATCACAGGGCCGCCGTCATTCATCACGGTTGGATGGACATTCTGTGGTTGATACGCTTCTTTTGATGTCCGTCCAGGAGCGCCATTTGGGGAGGATGTCTTTTGCGGAGTAATTCATATAATTAATAACGCCAAAAACAAAATCCAAAATGATACTGTTGCGTCCGTCACACGTAAACGCGGCCCGTGACTTTTCTGAAATAAGGTGAACGATGATTATCCCGCCGCTATTACACGTTTCTTGACGTCAGCGGTCCATGTTGCATGTTCGCGGCAGTATTGGTGTCGTGCTAAAGCGTTATGGTTTCGACAGTGCTACTTGACTCACTATGTCCATTTCATTTAACTCGCGGCGGACTGTGATTCTCCACACAGAATGTGGAAGATACTGTTTTAGTTCCTCCGACACTTGCACCGTAATCACACAATGGTTCCAAGTTATAATCTGCCTTAATGCTCGGAAGGCATCTATCACTGAGGGTTTGCTTCTACGCACTTTTCCTCGTCACCGATGTGATTCTGGTGGTCATCACCACTTTGGACACTGTCCCTCGCGAATATCGAACTCACTTGCCACTTTCGTCATTCTCGCACCACATAAGAGTACCAACAATTTGTCCTCTTTGGAAATATTACAGGTCGTCCATTTTAGTTACAGTCGACGCAGTTCACTGCATATGCGTTCTACTGCTCCTCACGTAGTACAGTTAGCCCTAACATGCCACTAACAGAACGGCGGTACAATCGCCACCTGACCGTTGCCAATCCAGACATCCGATACGTTTCCATTAAACTGATAAATAACTGTATGCCATACATAGAAATCTAAAGTTGGATTTAAATTATCCTCATTACGTGCCCATCTTTCACTAGAATTAACAGCACAACTGAAAAATATTTAATGAATGTGTACTATAAAACATTGTGTCTCAATAAAAACTATTTTAAAATATATAGTTTTCCGTTAAACATTTCGTTCATGAGTAGACTTTCAAATTCAAGCTGAAGCAACTCTTTAATAATTGATTCTTACTCTCAGCGCAATAACCAACAAATATCACTAATCATACTGTACTAGCCTTTTTCATCTGTATGCATATGATAAAAATAAATTACATTGTATATTCAAATATTTAAAGGCAACAAACACAGAAGTGTCACTTAAATCATTTTTAAAAGGTAATAAAGGTTGTAATTGGAATTTTTACACTAGTTCATAATAGCATAGGAAAAAAAAGTCTCTTTTATATGAAAAACTAGATATTTACCGCCATATGTTTAACATGCAATAAAGTATAACAACTGAATAAGGGAAACCAAAAATGTAACTACCGGAATAAGATTTTTTTAAAAGAAAAAAGTGTAATGGTACAACACTGATTCATAGTATTATAAAGATAAGAGAGACATAAATGAAACGTATTGTTTTAGAGGAACATAAAAGAGGTTGTTCAGCGTGCAACATCTGAAAAGCAATTCATTGTCCTGGGTGATATTCAATGTCATCGGAATGATACTATCTAGAAGAAATATAGATGGCAATTCTGTTCTAAAAGTAAGATAATGCAAAGTAGTTTCAAGATTATTTTGTAAATCCATATTTATTTACTCTCTGTCATCCAACTTAAGCACTGGGAAGCAGTGTTCGAAGTGAAAAAAAAAAAAAAAAAAGCAGAGATGGTATGTTCTATTAGGATTTTGACTCGACATACCGGCTATCTAAATGTTGAAATACAGTGAGGGTATGTTGCCTAAAAGATTGCATTTCTATTTACATAATGACTGAAAACCATTAGAGAGCTCCCCTTTAGTTACGGGGGGAGGGCATGGAGAGAGACTGATCCATCGCCAACAACTTTCTGAATATATATATATATATATATATATATATATATATATATATATATATATATATATATATATATAGTGGCGGATCCAAGGGGGGCTATAGGGGCTATAGCCCCTCCCTTGACGCTCAGTTTTACACTGGATAAAATGGGTTTCAATCCTGCTTTACAGTGGATAAAACGGCAAAATATGGTTTAGCCCCTCCCTTGATCATATCCTGGATCCGCCACTATATATAGGGTAAGTAAAAAATCCCCCTATGTTGTATTAGAGAGAATTGCTCAAAAACTGAGTTTTTATATTAATTTCCTGCGGGAAAACTCCCGGACCCCCAACTCGAATAAGGGGTATTTCAAACCCCGTAAGATCCGCCTCCACAGCAGACAACTCCTAAATCCACCCAGGCTTAAAACACGACATTTGTATGAAATACGAAGACACAAACATACGAAAGAAACAGTTCAATATGGCACATTAAAATATAAACTGGATGAACTTCTTTGAAGACACTTCATTTTAAAAACAAAAGGTAGTAAAAAGCTAACAAAAATGTCAATGTTGTCAACTTAGAGATTATTCTACACAAGAAATAAAATGTGCAAAGCTAATTGTCAATTTTTGTCTATAAAAATTGATTTATTAAAGGTATTTAGCATCTACTCTTCCGCGACGGTATGTCTTGAGCACTGACAAAACAGAAGCGGTATGACATACCACACCGCATACCGTCTCACTTCGATCATTGCTGGGAAGTATACAAACTATGGGTATAATTTCGGAATGGCAGAAAAAGTGCTTTAAACACAATGATATTTTTTCATCTTGCTTCTTTTTCATTTGTCTAAAATTATTTTCCGGTCAATGTAGCTAAATGAAAACGAACTCACCTATGCTCTGAAGGGTCCAAGTTCGACATTAGGCCATATGAACTACTGGTGAACAATGAGATGTTTATTGATTCTTTCGGGTTCTCCATTTCCTACAGGGAATAACAGTGGAACTTGATGGATTTAAAAACGAAATTAAATCTTTCTCATTCATTTTTATGACCCCTAATGGAATTATAAGACATCGCTGATTGGTCCTTCTATGTTGGATTGGCCCTTCTATGTTGGATATCTTTCTTAGCATCGAGGATATATGAGCCGTTAACCTAATTTAACGTAAGACTAGGAACGCCAATAAATTTTGACTTCAAAAAGAACAGAAGATAGATGCGCAAGAGCACACATTATGCAAGCGTGCACACACTACTTCGTGTACAGTAAATAGATGCGACCATTATATAACTTCACTACCTATAGTAAATATACTATATTAGTATTAGTATAGTACTTATTATATAGTCATTGTCAAAAATCATCAGAGCATACTGATTTTTCAGAATTTTCTTTAAAAAATGTAATGTTTCCTGCCTGAAGGAATGGTTTCTTTACCACAATCCTAGTCCCAAGACTATAAATCAGAAGGCGCTGGGCCACCGTCCTATTTGATACCGATTAGAAATGACCCTTCCACAGTTCTATTGGCTCTTCCGAAGCAGTTAACATATATTCCGTGCTTGTTTTTCCAGTGAGCCTGTCCTTAAGAAAAGTTATTTTTGGACGATCACTGCGTTTCCGTGGAATATTTACACCACTTTGTGACTATCTTTTAAGAGTCCAACGCATTAGTACGCCCGATCTCCTGAGCGATTTTTTGCAGATAATAAATATCTTCTCTCCAAATAACCACTTGAACACGTGCTTCGACTCTTACTTGACAGTTTCTCTTCCGCATTTTAAAGTATTTACATATTCTTCACACTATTCAACAGGTTCACGCAAATTAAAACAGTAAGACATACAGGTTCGCATCTGCCCATACTACGACACGATTGGATGGTGCATACACAAGAACTCGTCTCTCTCAAGACAAAAAAGCGTATCTCATTTTCTAAGCTTTTCCAGGAGACAAATTTAAGCCTTTTCTCATAATTTATTCTATAGTTTTCTTTTAAAATTTAGTTTAATTTCCTTCGTTTCAGGTATATAACTTACCTGAAGTTATCAAGTTAAATTTTAACAGAACACGATACAATAAATTATGAGAAAAGGTTTAAACTTGTCTCCTAGAAAAGTTAAGAAAATGAGATACGCCCCTTTGTCTCGAGAGGGACGAACTGTTCGTTCACAGCGCTGTGTCGCTGAAACGATACATCAAACAAAGCGTGACGTCAGTTATCTGTTCATCCGTTATATGTTTATTTCCAAGCAGCTTATACTACAGTAAAAGTAAGAAAATTAAATTCGTTTTGACAACCATTTCGAAGAAATGACCACTTCGAAAATCAAAGAGGGCCTGAGTAGAACCATCACATGAACTCCTACAGGAAACCGAATCTGTTATTCTCTAGCCAAAGGTGCGTATGCTATCTACACAGGAGTTCAATAAAACTTGAGTTTTGTGCTATTATATTCTTCAATTCGAGACTCAAAACAATTTTTCACAATTTTAAGTCGAAGAGAAAAGACGAATGAGTTCAGAACAAACTCCGCAAAATGGATTCTGTAGTGGACAAACACAGTGTGCGTGAGTTTTCTCGAGGGTCTCTCGTATCTTCTATTTCCGTGATTCTACCATTTCCATTCATCTCATCATCATAGCCTTCCTTAGCTTCAGTGCATAATCACTGGATGTTAAAAATTAAAAAATCCGAACAAAGCAAAGATATACAATTCATATATCCAACAAAAGAACAACTCCGATAGCACAGTAAGCTCTGATTTGAAATAATATAAGTATACTCGAGTTATTTCCTATTTCAATTACAATATCCAGCACAGAATGCCAAGTTCAACGATTCTTTGGTCTGAATATCAAAGTAAATAGCTTGAGATACTTCGCATATAATTATAATCAGCACACCTCGATGATCCAATCATTTAGTCTATGACAAACCCGTTTAGTTTTTATTCTGCATCTTATAAAGGATTTTACTTAGAAGTAGTCCGTTCATGCTTTCATTTCCTTTCGTGCCTTTCCATTCAAATACAGAAATTGATGTTGTGGAGTTGTATAGAAAGACCCTTAGGCCAACTTCACTCACAAGAAAAGTTAAATCCACGTGTCCAATACTTGTTCTTCAAGCTATTATCACTTGCAGCCATTTCTTATTCCTCCACAAGAGTATTTTCTCAAAATGATGGGCACAGTGTACAACGATACTTGTATTTTTTTTTAACCTCTTTATTTGTATTTATGGGCAAAATGTACTTTTAAAATATGCACAAGCTGTTCAAGAAAGGAAGAAGAGTATGAAAAGAGAAATAGAAGTACCGGTAATTTCTTTTTCTGTTGTTATGCGATGATATTTTGTTACGATAGTGTTTTGACGATATGAGTTTAATTGTCATAGCAACGAAAATAAAGAATATAGAAATGAAGGATCCACCTCGTGAAAACTGTATGTACAATTTCTAGAAGTGTGTAAATGTTTAACTATTGTGTACTACAATAAAAAGGTAATATCATAATGCAGTGTTTAGATGTATTTTGATAAATCAGTAACCTTGGTTATATAAATATACGGACTGGGGGCTATAACGACATATAAAATATGCAAAACATTTTAAGTTAATTACAAACTGGTGTTTTTCATAGTAATCCTTGCATTTAGTGGTCGTTATAAGTGCACGGAAGCGTTTCTACAAAAATGTGTAATTTGCTCTTAATTCGTCTAAAGGAACAAATATATTTCATGTCGCTGGTAAGAAAATTACCACTAAACAAAACGTGCTTATGATACTGAAGTACTTATTCAATTTCACACGAATGCTATCATAATTTTAAAATATCACCGTTAAAATTATGTGGAAGATTTTCCTTCCAAAATAAGGTCTGTAACTTTAAAATAATATTCATATATATTCATTATCTATCTTGTACAAGTGTTAATGAAAGTCATGCCTTCTTTCCTACATATTTTCAATAACATCGAAATGAATTGACAAATTTGAGAACAATTTTGGGAGTCACACAATTTATCTGGAAGGTAATGGAAAAAATTACAGCACAAGAAAATATCCATGTACTTTTGCTCATGACTATTAATCACAGTCTACAACAAAAATTGATCGTCCAGTTTTCTTAACCTTTACTCTGTAAGTAGCAGGCCGGTAGCCAGCCCAAAAATGTAGGGAGGCCCGCGTGAAGTCAGGGGGGCCCGATCCAACCTTATTGTAGTTCATCACCATATTATAGTTCATTTGCAAGCCTACCGTGAAAATTTTAGGAGGCAGCAAACATTTAGGGGGGCCGGCCCTCCCTAGACCCCCCTGGACACGGGCCTGGTAAGTAGTATATTTTTATACACTGGCAAGAAAGGTTTCAAGTGTTTTAAATGAAAGCTACTCACACACTACTTGGTGTGATCACATATAGAAATTAGTAAAAATTATACAATAGTAAAAACATGTCCTTTATTTGTTTTCCTTTACGCATACCTAAAGTTAACGCACCATAATATTTCACAAGCTTGTACAGAAAATCAAGATCTACTACCATGTCACGATTCATCCAGATCGAATGAATTTGGCTGATTCATGTAGTATATAGTGTCCCTCTCATTGAATATTCAGAGCAAATCAATGAAGGAAAAAAAGAAACAGAATTATCACAGAGGAGTTGTAGTATGCTGAAATTAAGTAAAACTGCTAGTTTTATATTCTACGTTTATGCCCTGCATGCTAAAGGAGGTTCTCGATAAATGGAAGTGAAACTGATGGAATACAATAATAGTGAAAATGTACTACCTACAGAGATACATATGTTTCCGCACATGGTCTGGAATAGAAGCATGAACTCCTCACACCAGAAGTGATCGCTGTAACACTGAGCTACCATGTGTGGCTCACGACTTTCAGGCTCATGAGATTGGATACCGATCTTAAGCTTGTTGGCATTGTTTCCTGTTATTTACATTATATATAGTCATAATTTAAACTCGTAAAAGCACGAATTTACCCGTTGTACTATGTATATGGATGTGTAAGTTGAGCGTTAACTCCTAACAGTAAACGGACGCTGAAAGTACAAAAACTTTCGAAAAGATAATAGACAATATTCGAAGCAAAACAGGATTAACAAACCACAACTAGAGAAAGTTGTAAAACACAAAACTCGGCAGTTGAGCTTCAGGTTTAGTGTCCCGTTCCGCAACGAGGCTAGATGAGATGTGAACCTACAGCTTAGAGTGGGATCCAAACTACGTGCACTCCCTCAAGAAATCAAACCCGGGCCACCCGCGACGAAGACGTGTACGCTAACTATGTAGCCACCAAGGAGTTCCGCAAAACTCTAGAATACGTACATTTAAGTGAATATAATGCAATGTGGTAGTTACATCAAGATGTGCAAGACAAAAAAAAAAACAAAAAAAAACTCATTGGCATTGAGAAATAACACACAGGGTGTACAAAATTTTAATTGGAGGTTTCCAAGAAAAATATCTTTGGATAAATAAAGAAGTGGGACGTAAATATTACGATGTGATTATTCTAATTAGACTGACAGGATAGGATACAACGAAAACTTCTGTTTATGAAGAGAGAAATTTCAAGAATTTTTAAAGCCCTTTGAAACTTATAAAATTCTTATACGAACTAATTACAGATGCATAAAGAAACTGAGATGCTATTTAGTTTTCTCTGCCCCTTCGCGACATTAATCTGAGGTTTGGTATCCATTAACTTTCACTGCCACGAACTACATGATTCATAATAATAGTGGACACAATAATCTTCCTTGCATTTGCAATTCCATACATTGATGTAAACACAGGGCTTGTAAAATGAAAGTTAAAACTACTAATAATTTTAGCATTGAATGCATACAATTATTGTTTATTAGCTACAGAAAGAAAGATACCCTGCATTCTAAAAGTTCTCGCCCAAAGACTTGATTAATGCGCCTCTGGGTACTAAAACTTGATACACGGTAAAGAAGAGTATATTTATAATAGAAAACTGCTTTTCCATTTTTTAAAAATTTAATCTTATTTTTTATTTACTTTTATTTTCAATTTTGATTTGACTTGCGACTATGAATTCTAAGCTTTTACTAACAATATTAAAGTGTATTTTCAAAACAGATTCCGAAAATTGATTTATATCCAGTAATTACCATTTTTTTAAATATTTTTTTAAGGCAGCGCCATATTAATTAATTAGATAAATGATTTATTTATCTCTATATCTAGCATTACATACTATGATAAAACTTCCGAAGTACATTTATCTTGTAATCCTCACACACTGGATATTAGATACTTTACCATACGAAAGATTTTATTAAAACTTGATTTCTGTGTTTGAGCATGATAATATAGTGTTTAGCCTCAGTCATATTGAATTTTACATGCTGCTATACATCCAATGTAATTCCACAGATTATGGCGAATCTTTCGGCGCAACATTCACGAAGCCATTTAGATTGACAATAAGATGGTGGTAGCATCCATCAGTGTTTTGAGGGTGGCATTGGAGTGGTCATTAACTAAGAGGCGTGAGGTTGAAAGAAATTGAAATCCAATATATAAATAAGTTAATAAGCAGAGGATGAGTTTTCTTCCAGATCTGTTCTAATTATTGTCTCAAATCTGATTATTCTGTGCAACCTGTTGAGGTAAAATACGGAATACCGTGAAATTGGAGAAACTTGAAAATATCAACTGATGACCATTCCATCCACTCAGAAACGCCCACAGGATTTTTCCAACTGAGGGAGGACAGTAAAAGATTGACACACAAGCCAAGTCTCGAATCCACATAATACTTCATGTGAAGCAATTATTATTGACACACATTGCATAACTTTATAAACTACATATATTAAATACTGTCGTGGCTTAGTAAGCAATATATTAATATGATTTGGTAAGTATTTCGAAAAACCAAATCCATCTCAAATTGCTCCCTCTTGTGCCCCCGCTGTCGGCGTCCATGCATCCACTTACCTATATTGGGAAAAGCATATATAAATCCTCGAAGAAAATCCACCACTATGCTGAAATGGCATTATTCGAGTTTTAAGTCACGGTCTTCACGTAACTTCGGATTGTTCTAAGAGGCAACTTCGTTACTTCGTTTCATTAGTATTCGAAAGATGTTACAGAACATTATTTCTGTATAGCATTATGTGTAGTATAATTTATTTAGTAGTGCTATTAAGACTGTTCCAATAATTATTCGAATAAATATTGAATCATAACTCCTTATCCGAATAATTGTTCGAGTAATTTATTCGTTACTTCAATTATTCGAATATCTGAATAACGAATATTCGAGGAATCCATTATTCGAATTATGAATTATTTGGATTTTAACATCATTAGTATTTAGTATTAGGTAGCCTTCACACTAGTACCCTTTGAGCCGCTCGCTTTGAACTCAGTTGTTAGCTTTAAACGTACGCCTTCACACATGCTCTTCGGTGCAAGTGAGCCGCGGCTCTGAGCATCTATGATTACTCCGCCTGTGGCTGGCTCGAGCAGGCTGCTGGCGGGGAAAAAAAAAACACGCAGTCTTATGAGAGCCCTTCACACGTGAGCGTGAACTCAGTTACAATAGAGAAATGTGTATATATTCTATATTTGATGTTGAAAATTTTCTCATTTTGGTGTCACTCTGATATAGATATCCTGAAGTAACTGAAAAAAAAATTCTTTCATATTCTCTCAGTTTAGTAAACAGATTGTAAAAAGAACATTTTTCCAATTTTGATCGATTTATAGGAAGAATCAACATTGTTCTATTATCTTCTTTTCCTTTTCTCTTGCAATTTATCGCCAAGATTAAAGCTGCAGCTTCTTCTGGCTCTAGCATGGTTGCCATTTTTATATCACGATATTTTGAGCGCCTCAGAAGTATTCAATGCCTTTACACTACAGGTTCACATGAGCGGCTCACAAGATCCTAGTGTGAAGGCAGACTGATGCTGCATAGATGGTCGTTTTACAATCGGACTCGCGCCTCGTTATCTCTAAAGGAGTTCACGCTCACTAATCTGCTCACTCAAATTCAAGACTCTTACTTGCTCGAACTTGGACTCGCTAACCCCAACAGGGTTCGAGCTCGTTATTGATTTGAAGTGCTTGAGCTGGGCCTCAACTGAGTTCAAAGCCGATTAAGCTCATAAATTTTGAACATTTATGTTACAAAGTAACCTTACATAGTAACATATCATTTACATTTTACTACAATATGCAAGAATGATAACAAGAAAATAAAAAAAGCAGGTAAATCACAATTATAGCATAAAAAGGCATTCTATTCATTCGTCATTCTGCAACGAAACGAATTACTGACATAGAAACGGAAACTTTATGCACACATTAAAAGCGCTGCTGTGAGGAGCAAAATATACATATATTTACTTCAAACTTTGTTACGCAATTACATGTTATAGTACTTTTTTAACAATCCATGTCTCAACATGCAATAAAAATAATCCACAGTTTGTCTATAAGCATTGTTTACTTTAAAAAGCATCGAGATTACACGCTACATAATTCATGTTTACATATAAAGTGTGTCTAGATTATTAAAGCGCTATCTTGTTTAGGTATTATTATTATTATTCCTTTTTATGAATTATGGATAGGTTGACAAGTTTTTCTTTAGTCATGAGCACAGACATCGTGTTAAGTGAAAGGGAGACAAATTATTGTGAAGACGTGCCTTCTCTCTCTCTTTTTTTTTAAACATCTTTTTAAATAAAATATGAATAAATTGCACTGTAATTGGTATTGTGTAACATCTGAAGTGTTTCACAAAACTGACAGTGAAAATGTTCATGATGAAACATCAATGAAAAATGACCTATTTTATTTCTTTTACCATCTCTGCCTTGTCAATAAACTAAAATGGGCAAAGTTTACATATTCTTCTTAGCAAACACCCACAAGTTTTTCGATATTATTGTGTGTGTCACTGGAAACCGCCAAATTTGTCATTAAGGGTCCGCACGCTACTGCGATAGGTATTGTTAAGCGCGACAAATTTTAAATTGTTCTGGATGGAGCACATATTACCTAAATTATAAATCCAAACAAATAGCTCCGTGTATTTTGTTTATATGGAGGTTTTTTTTTTTAACTTTCCAACTTGAAACAGAAAATTCGCTAACAAAATATTGAAACACTGCCGTACCATGAACCGATATCCAGGCTAGGAAGTAGGAGGCAAAATTCTTACAACTGAAACATTCCAAATTTTAAAATGATACTGAATTTATCTTTGTTTCGAACAGGACTTCTATAGGATGATGCAACATTAAAGAGAACAAGCAATTGCCTCCTCCATGTCAGAAGAACCCGGAGAAAAAAAGAGAAAAACCCAAGTTAAATATCCAGGCATTAGGAGGGCATGAGATTTATAAATATGAAGGAAATATTCCCTGGACAGTGTCCATTGTCTTATGTGGACAAGTATGAATGTAGTTTCGTATAATTTTTCTTTCTAAATGTTTTGTTATAAGCGATTTGCTAGAAATTAAAAGGACAAACCATGTACCCTTTCTATTGTACATAGTTTTACTTTACCCTAGAAAAATTGAGATCGTGTTTTGAATGATCAAAATCAGAACACCATACACTAAACGATAATTAAGAGGATCTAGAAACTATTAGGTTCCCTTTATTTAGGCTAATATTAGTGAATGTTGTTTAGTTGGGAAACTGGAGTTAAGTGTTCCTTTCAGCAGCGGGGCTATATGAGATATGAATGTACGGCTTAACGTGGAATCCAAATTACATGAACGCCCAGCGGGAATGGAACCCGCGGAACCCAGTCCAAAGGCGTGTATGCTAACCATATAGACACGAGGCAGCTCTAATAATATTATTAAGATGTTTGGAGGTATTGGTAGGTCTGGAACAAAAACCCAGTCCACTGATTCCCCAATCCCAATATATATTGATAATTATACAGTACTATAATTATAATTAAGTAAAAAGAAAAACATTTAGTATTTTTATCGTATGTATTCTTCACTCTTCATTTCGAACATTCCATCCACAAAAATTTTCAAGTATGTCTAGATGTAGCCTAACGGTCTTCAGTTCGAGTCTGGTGTGTGGGTAGATTTAGGATACTAACCTACCTTTTCAGAAATTATGAGATACTTTAATTCAGATAGCAAATTCCAGTGTATAAATAAATAAATACGGAAACTTCATGCTCCAACTACAAAATATCCTACAAAAAAAAAAAAAAAGTTTTGTCAACCATGGCTCAGTCTAGAGAGGTTTACTTTACTTCATTCGTGGCTGATTTTTCTTTTGCAATGTATAACTCGAAAAAAATCTATATACCATGGAATATAGTTTGGTACAACAAACCGCGTCTCAGTATCACTAACGTTCAGAACCACATCATTCTTAGATCATTACTCTTTTATTATCCCAGTTCTGTATCTGCCTGAGTGAAATGACACTGAGAACAAGAGAATGAAATGAGTATCTCGTGGTATCACTATGGTCATTAATTCTTAACTGGAATATCTTGTAATGTCTGATGAGATTACACCAAGTCATGAACACTGCTTTGTCTTTGTCACGTTCAAACCATTCAGATGAGCTCTGAAAAATTTATGTGAACAAAAATTAAATTACGAGGAAAAAAAAAAAGCTTAAGATATGTCTCATAACGGTCTTCTGTCACTGATATTGAAATTCCGATTCTGGGAATAGGATTCATTTAACAAGCAATCGTGATAAAGAAACTGGATCAAGTTGCCCTGTGATGAACTCAAAGTCTTCATTTCTGAAATTTGTTGTCAGGTTTTCATGATTAACACAAATACTATTGTGCTATAGAAACCAAAGTAAACTTTATTTTCTTGTTGCTGTTTTTGTTCCTAAATTACTATTAGAAATCTTGCTGAAATTCCTTGCTGCTTCAGCAACATTCTATCAAAATTTTTCAGCATAATACCAGAGTAAAATCAACCATCTGAACAGAATGTTTCAACAAAATCAGCAACTTTATCAAGAATTTTCATTACAAAAACAGCCCTATCAAGGTATTCAGCAAATCAGTAATTTTATCTAGATTCAGTACAGCAGTAGCAATCTATCAGGATGCTTACGTAACCTTATCAAGATTTTTCAGCTCTAAAGCAGTCCTATCAAGACACTTAAACCAAATAACCTTATGAATAGTTTCCAGCACAGCAGCAATCCTATCAAAATGCTCAGCAAGTGTCAGTAATCCCATCAAGATGCTGTCGCAATTGTATCGGAATTTTTCGGCTCGAAACAGCCCTATCAAAATGCTCAGTAAACCAGTAACATCAACTAACAACAGTCCAGTAAATCAGTAGCATCCCTATCAAGATGCTAAAGTAACCTTACGGTTTTCCAGCACAGCAGCAGCCCGATCAAAATACTCAGCAAATCAGTAACTTTATCCAGATTTTCCAGTAAAACTAGGGGTCCTAACAAAATTTCCAGCAAAAAATCAATGCCCCATGCATAATTTTCGGCAAAACAAACAATTCTAACAAGTTTATGAACAGCAAAGTCTCAAATTTTAACAGATTTTTTCAACATGGCCAGCATTCCTATTATCAAGTTTCTCCAACAAAACTAACACTCTTATCACGATTGTTCAACAAAGACTGTAACCCGACAGCAAGTGAGCGTTTTCTTGTCTACATCTAGGGCATTTTCTCCAATACAACGTATTGTTTCAAACCAATGAGAAGATCTTTGTTCATTAGTGTTCACAAAGTAAGGAAATCGCCACTTCTTTATATTTTTGGTTTACATATTACGTTGTTAGTTTATACATTACTACACCAATGATACAAGTAGTAAAATATGCACAAAACATGTCAGACAGTGTAAGTGAAAGGTGACGATTATTTTACACTGCATATTTCTTTTAAAAAAGAAAAACATTTATGGTAAACCGGAAGTATCATTTCTGCGCAATATGGTTATCTCGTGCTGGCATCTCTATAAAATGGTTCTTGTGGTTCACAGACAAGGGCTTGCCTTCCGTTTCGCGTGACCGGACATTAATTTCATCCAATTACATATTGTTGAAAAAGAGAAAAAGGAACAACACTGATTTGAAGTTACGTGTACAGTATGTCCTTTCATCATCATCTCATTTCATTCACACAAAAGAAATAATAAATCTTTTGCAGACAAGAAAGTAAGAAAAGGAAGCAGTTTTCTTTTATATTACACTGATGATTTAATTACAAACAATACAAGACAATGAACTCAAACGGAGAGAAATTCTGTCTTATAAACTACAGAGAACTTCGCCCCAAAATTTTCAGTTAAATGATGCACTGGTCACGTTACTTCATAGTTATACAAAAGTCTCAAGCAATATTGGCAGTTTTCTTCTAACTAAATGGAAACTGACAAAAGAAGCACATCTCTGAAAAATTATAGTTCGCAGGGAAGAAAAACAACCACAGAACGTACATAAGAATAACAACAGAAAATCGTAACTTACTTGAAGTAATTTCGACAAAGTAGTAATCTATTCACATACAAAGAAGTACAGTAGCATCTAGATTGAATTAGTACAAATACTGCTAGTACTAATAATCCAAATCCTGTTTAAACTTTAAAATTTAATTAGTCTGTAACTTATATTTATTAACGAGTATACAAGAATGAGTAAAGCAGTGGTGCCCACCCCCCCTCATGTCCATGACGCACCCCCCTCAATTGTCTATCCGTAAGTGTTCTTCCATAAAAAAAATATTTTCGATTAATTTTGACACCCCCTCAAACATATTTATATAGATGTTTACCCCCCCAAATATTTCAATGACGCAGTTTGCGTCATAGCCCCCCCCCCCTTGTGGGCACCCCTGAATAGTTTTAAATATCTAAAATTATTAATGCATTTGGAGCAGGTACGTTAAACCGAAAGAGCTTGAAATTCTCCTTCCGAAGTAAGTATGCGATCAATATATGTGTACATTATAAAGTTCTTCTCGGGCAATCAGCCAGGTGAAAACTGGTGGATAGGCCAACGTTTCGAGAGCTGTCATCGTTCTCGTCATCAGGGCAATTATGTAGAGATCAGCGGATATAAGTAATATATACTCTGGGCTGGAGAAAATGCTGGATCCTGATTGGCTGAAAATGCTGGTTCCTGATTGGCTGGTTCAATCTGAAAAACTGGAGCTGTCATTGGCTGGCTAAGTTCCGTAGTCCGTGCTATTGATTGGCTGAGGGTTATCTGAATGTTTGTGTGTCGTTTTCTTTGCTGTGGTACTGATGACCGGGTTCCACAGGGGGCTGAGTTGAAATCCAGTGTCTCTATTAACGTTGTTCGGTTCATGAACTATGGCAAGAGATTCGGCTACTATCCTGGTCCAGTAACTGGTGCTCTTGGTAATGATGGATGTATCCTTAAATAAAACTTTATGGCCTTCTGATAAACTGTGTTCAGCTAAACCTGATTTTTCTGGATGGAATAATCTAATGTAATTTTCATGTTCTCTGCAACGTTGTTCAATGGTGCGTCCTGTTTGTCCTATATAAGCCTTTCCGCATTCACAGGGTATACGATACACGCCTGGTGTCTTTAAGCCCAAGTCATCTTTGATCGGGCGAAGTAAGTTCCTGATTTTTGGTGGCGGCTTGTGTATGGTCTTAACACAGAACATGAAAATTACATTAGATTATTCCATCCAGAAAAATCAGGTTTAGCTGAACACAGTTTATCAGAAGGCCATAAAGTTTTATTTAAGGATACATCCATCATTACCAAGAGCACCAGTTACTGGACCAGGATAGTAGCCGAATCTCTCGCCATAGTTCATGAACCGAACAACGTTAATAGAGACACTGGATTTCAACTCAGCCCCCTGTGGAACCCGGTCATCAGTACCACAGCAAAGAAAACGACACACAAACATTCAGATAACCCTCAGCCAATCAATAGCACGGACTACGGAACTTAGCCAGCCAATGACAGCTCCAGTTTTTCAGATTGAACCAGCCAATCAGGAACCAGCATTTTCAGCCAATCAGGATCCAGCATTTTCTCCAGCCCAGAGTATATATTACTTATATCCGCTGATCTCTACATAATTGCCCTGATGACGAGAACGATGACAGCTCTCGAAACGTTGGCCTATCCACCAGTTTTCACCTGGCTGATTGCCCGAGAAGAACTTTATAATATACGCCGCCAGGAAAGCTTCAAATCTTACATATGTGTACATGTTAAATTATATCGGATTGAGTCGACACGCAGTGTTTAGTTTCCGTAAATATTACAGCTTCACCAAATGCTACATGTTAACAACATGTAAAAGAAAATATTTAAAAAAATAAATAATAAAAATATAGTCCAGTAATAATGCAAAACGTAGAACTATACTAATTGGAATAATACTGAATGAGCACGAAAGTTTGTAACAAGTATTTCACGGAATACTTTCTGTTACTAGTAAAAAATAAATAAAATAAATGAAATTATAAGCGACGTGATATTAAAATAAAAAATCTTGCAAAATTTGAATTATAGAACGCGCTTTTCTAATGGCCCCACGAATGGCAACAAGCACAATACTTTCAAGATCTTCGGAACATACGACATACATATATATCATCACATGTAACATTATTGTAGCTATCAAGGGCAATGAATATACAGGGTGAGCCACGGAAAATGTGACACTTGAAAGCGGCAACACTGCCAAACTGAAGCGTATGTCGGTGCTAGTTGCAATGTCATCTACATCACAAAGAGCTGTCATTTAGTTTACTATGAGTCGTTGGCCACTGCACATGCATGTTCACGCGATAGAAGCCTTTGTTCGCGAGAAGAGTAATTTTAAGTCTGAATCTTCACGCTTCTTGTCGACGACAGAACCAATTTTTCTCCACTGTCTCACCCACTTGGTAATTGCTTTCCTGTTTGGCACCCTAAAATGCCGGTCCTGCCCACGTCGCAGCTTCCGCTGAACAGCCACTATACTTTCCGCGAACAAATGCTTCCACCGCTTCAACACGCATGTGCATTGGCCAACGACTCACGGTAAACTAAATGGCAGATCAGGGTTGCCAACGAACAATTAACATTTAGTACTAGATTAGAGAGTAGAAAATCACTAAAAATCACCAAATGTTAACACTCCATACTATATATATATATATATATATATATATATATATATATATAATGTAATGTAATGGAGAGAGAAAATCTGAATTAACTTTATCAAACTATAATGGCTAGATACTATTCCTACTTTCTAGTATGCCCCGTATCCGGAACAGGACAGTAGGGGAACGAAAAGATTTCGGATGAATAACTCAGTGGCGGCTCTAGAGGGAAGTCATATTGGTAAAAAATTAAATTACAATTTAGTGCTACAAGCTAAGGAAAGAAAGCTTATTCCATGCGCTAATTCCTTATAATGTATACAAGAATAAATACATTAGGTATTTCTTCCCTTAGCTTAGCGATAAAATTTAAATATTTACCATATGACCTCCTATACATCTGTAGTTTTTTAGTACATAAATAAACGCTATTAATATGTACTACGTAGAAACAAATCATTTGAAATACACTGAACGATTAGCACAAATGTGATTTTAGCAACTTCCCAAAATTAAGAATTCATTAGTAACTGAACCTGAAAGACTTGAAATAAATGTATGTGTGTGAAACACAATTGAATAGGGGTCTACAATAATAATAATAATAATAATAATAATAATAATAATAATAATAATAATAATAATAATAATAAACTTACCATGCAGCATAGACGTCTTCAAATAAGGCACTAATTCCTACGTTGCAATTCACACTATATAATTATCAAATTTCGGTAATTGTTCTAGATAGAAATTATGTATGATATTCATATTTACATATTTACATTGATGCACTTTGTCTTTCAATTTTGGGGCCTTGGTGAAGATAAACACGATTTAGCGCGTTTTATGAGTTTCTTTGAAACAACCATACTTGCACTGTTTTGTCCCTTCAAAGCTTGTTTTGTTATGAGAATACTATTTAACATTGGAACCGAAAGTTTGTTCCTAATTTTAGTTTTGTTCAAGGTGACCGCTGAGAATATTCGTTCTGCAGCGGCCGATGAATGCGGTAATGCCAGCATCCCCTTTACAAATTTTGACAATGTCGGGAAAGCAATTTCTCCTGCTCCGTTCTTCAATTTACACACTTGCCACCAAAATTCCTCCATATCTTTATCCTTGAAATCGATTTTATAGTTCTGTAATCGACGCCACTCGGAATCAATAATTTCAAATTCGTTCTCTTCCACTATATTAGGAAAACGCACAGCCAAAGGGATCACAGAATTATACTTTTGTACATTTGAAGGGTCAAGCATCAGAAGAGATTGCAACGTGTGATTCCCAAATTCAACACGTTTCAACAATTGTCTGCAGAATTCAATATAAAATCGCTGACATCTACGTCTGAACTCCATGAATTCTTTCGAGAGATTTTCATTCCTAATAAAAATCGCCTGCACTCGAGCACCCAAATACATATCTTCTATTTTCAAGAACTCTTTGGAATTTGCAGGGTTAATTTGATTTAGAGGAGTGTTGTCTACGTAACTCCTATCCATGTAATATTTTAAAATTGTTTTAAGCGTTGCTCCTACATTTTCTAATAGAGTGTGCAGCCTATACTTTTCGCTTTGGAATTCTAAGTTCAATTCCGTCACATGAGGGAGGAAAAATGTTAGAAAATAGAAATAGGCCTTCATTATTACATTTTCCAGGCCTCGTAGCAGATCTTGGGGGCGGCTGTCACGCTTTTCCTCTAGTGATAGTGATCGGAAGTATGCCTGCAATACATCCCATTGCTCAATAATTCGGGAAATAACTTGCTGGAGTGAGAGCCATCGTGTCTGGCTTAAACTTAATAATTTATGGGGTTTCATCTTGAAAAAATCTTGAATTTCTTTCAGTTCGGAGACTCGTTTAGAACTTGCATTGAAAAAAGAGGTTATATCTCTACAAAAGTTCTCAAGTGATTGAGGAAGTTCTTTACAAGCCTCAGATGCACATATATGAAAGCTATGGCAAATACAGCGCGCAACAAAAAGATGTCTATTCAATTCCATTAGTTTTGCGCTTACACCTGCGTTAACTCCCATCATAGTACTGGCGTTGTCAGCAGCAAATCCAATTAAATTTGAAATTGGGATATTTCTCTCTTGGAAAAGCGTAATTATTGCTTCAAAAATTGTATTGCTTTTCCCACTATGAATTTCCAATAAACCTAAAAGACTATCCAATACTTGACCCTTTCCGGAGCTAAAGTAACGAACTACAACAGCTAGAGTTTTGGAATTACTTATATCTGTAGATTCGTCAATAATAATTGAAAAATAATTGTTTCGCAGTTCTTCGGCGATTACTTCAATGTTTTCTTCCGCTAAAACATTTTTAATAATAGCAGCGGATTTTGTACGACCACATCGAATTTGTTTCGCAATTTGGGAATCCGGAAAACACACTTTTAAGAGTTCAGG
This sequence comes from Thermobia domestica, assembly GCF_964235325.1. Classification (NCBI taxonomy): domain Eukaryota; kingdom Metazoa; phylum Arthropoda; class Insecta; order Zygentoma; family Lepismatidae; genus Thermobia; species Thermobia domestica. Next base: position 197,134,365 of record NC_137464.1, on the reverse strand, counting down.
TAAAGTGTCCATGACCGAAATAGGTAGATTTTGCTCTGCTAAATATGCAGATAATCTAACCTCGGCTTCTGTCACTTGATCCCCTAAGCTATTTTCAACAGGTATTCGAAACGCACTGTCCAAAGTAACAGTGGTTTTCCTTTCTTCGACGCGTTTCAAATGCTTTGAGGTATGTAAATGGCGTTCCATTGCTGATACACTTCCTAAAAGCTCTATATCGCAATATTTACAATATGCTTTCCCAGGGGTTTTAGGGCTACACGTAAGCCAGTCTTTAAATTGCGGTTTGTCTTCCCAACTTTTTTTATATTTCTGCTGGTAATGCTTGATTTTTTTAGTTGAGTGTTCGACATCATTCATATCACTTGGTGTCACACTTTCGTTAGCTTTTCTTTTTGTACGAATGTTGTCGAAATTACTGTTATCATTAGAAACGCGTTCATTCTGAATCTCGGTATTGTTACAATTACTGGAAGTACCAACACAGTTACGCGCACTTTTTTTCACTTCAGGGTTATTAGTAATCACACACGCAGTAGTACTATTAGAAATTTCACCCCCAACTTGAGAACAATTTGAAGACACCTCACGCACACACGCCTTCTTAAAGTAATTTAATAGAGTTGACTTTTGATTATCACCCATGTCCTCAACTCATCAGCACCACCGATGGGACACACTATGGGTCAGTGACTTGCAACACAAGCCCGAACTTAAGCAAAAGAAAAAATATCCGCGAGAAATTAATTAACACCTCAAACTGAAAGTTCTGGTGGAAATCACTACGGATATTATGAACAACGAGAACAACCTACGTAGCGACTCGCGCTGCACAAGATATTGCACGAAATTACTAACTAAACTAATATAAGACTCAAACGAGCTGATTTGAAAATCTACCAAACAGCGGCGGTTAGTATTATTGACCTTCCTGTTTATTGATGTCTTTCTTAGAAACCTAAATTAGTTTACTCATTAGCGAAAGAAGAAAGTACAAGTGTGCAGATTTCAAATCCCATATGCTAGAAATTTTCTCGTGAGAAATTAGTGAGGTTAAAAATTGTACAGATAATACGAAAGGGTAAGACAAGTTTAGAGTGCTTGTACGTGACAATATCAATAGATTTATGCTCAACAACTGAGTCACAGATGGAACTTTCGTCGGTACTGTGCTTATTTGCTGGTACATTTTATTAATACATATATTAGTATGGTTTCCTCCTTCTTTAGACTCATTGGGAAAAAAGAAAAGGGAATGATACTGCCAGCGCCTCCGTACGTGACAAAACGTTGAAGCAGAGAATTATTATTTCTCCACTTGCTTCAGAAACCTACCTGCTCACGATAAGTAACTCTCAATCTCATCCCATGTCGGCGAACATAAAGAGGTGGAGGCCAAAAGTACTGTCTGTTTACCCATGGTCATTTCACAGCAGGGGTTGCTCTCAGAGAGGAACAAAAAGATTAACTCTTTAAGTTTGAACATTCTTTCCGAACCGAAACACAGTTTTCCTTGTTATTTGAAAAATCATTTCCTTGTCATTTAACTCCATGAGAAATGAAATGACAAAAATCACTAGATTGTACATATTTACGCGAAGTACGTACTAGATCACTAATTCAATGATAAAATCACTAAATCTAGTACGAAATCACACGAAGGCCGGTGACAGTTCCCTAATCCAGCTCTCTTGAAGAAGAGATAATGTGGTGGGAAAGGCTACATTGTAAGCATTGATCTTGCATGATGTCAGTGGCGCCAGCGCATTGAAGCGGATTCAACTCCACGTTACCAGTAGGTCCAGTCCTTCATAACCTCGGTATTATACAAGGTCGAGAAACACAAGACCTGAAGAAACTCAAAATCAGAGAGGGGGGGGAATTTGATATGTTCAGTAATTTTGAAGCCATGAAACTAAGCGATAAAATAACAAAAAGGTAACGCTTAATCATAATTGTATTATTAAACGCAAACTCGACGAAGAGGACGGCGCAGCGACTCGGATGTATTGAACTTACAATCAGAGAAGGAATGAGGAGAATAGCATGTGTTCCATTTCCAGGATATGAATATGCATACAAATCTACACAATTTTCAGTTATTTACATAATCTTCAGGTTTGTATATGCTAATCACGTTAACAAATCAGAAGAAAATAGCACTAATGCAAATTCAAACTTAAAATCCCATTTAACGCAAAACAATGAATTCCTATATCCATAAGAGGAGTAGCAGCAGCAGCTCTGCAAACATTTAAGTAATAGTTCAGATTTTCCCATCAAACGCTTTACCAATAAATTGTTTGAATTAGCTTTAATTACTAAATGAAGCACATTAAAAAAAAAAGATAAAATTAACCGAACCCTCAATAAAAAAAAATCGTTAATTGGCAGCAACTGTTTTGTTCTTATATTGACATTAGAGAGTGTGTGTGTGTGTTTTCTGATGAGAATCAGTCACGTCAACAGACATCTACAAATTCTTAATTTGTTGACTGACGAAAACTGGTAATCACAGTTCCGTTTAATTAAAGAGACGAAGTTTTAGAAAACAGTTATTCTCGAACAAAAATGTTTACTGAACCTAATCTACTAGAACGACCAAATTTAATTAATTAAAAAAAAAAAAAAAAACTTCAAATCAGTAGCTGTATATCTAAAATACAGGGTGGCCAACACAAAAAATCCAAACAGTTTCTAAAAAATACGCACAAAGCCGCAATGGTACATGGCTAAAAATAAATAAAAAAAATATCGTATAACAAAAAGCCTCTGTCCCTTCCTAAATATACATGTTAACACAAGACGAATCCTTCATCCGCTCCCTGGTCCCGAGTTCAATTCCCGGTGGGGACACTATCGAAAAAGTGTAACAGCTTTTTCAGGCAAGCCACCTTGAATGAGGTTTTTCCTGGGTTTCCCCTCATTCACATCAGGCAAATGCCGGAGTGGTACCTAACTTGTAGGCCCCAGTCTCCTTTCGCCTAGTCGGCATAATCGTGGGACGTAAAACAACGATTTCGCTGAAGTGAAACATACTGAAATACACCCACATTGAGCTGTTCTCTATAACGCTAACAAAATACATACGTAGTAGGATTAATGAGATATAGTTTAAAATCATCACTAACTCTTAAATTTTATTTTCTGTTGAACTAAAATATTATCCATGTATTACATAACACATGTATCAGTCCATGGATCACATTGAGCTGAACATGCTTGAAGATGAATGCTCAATGAAGAGTTTAAGAAAACAGAGAAAACGCGAATTTTTTGTGATGCTAAAAAGTACGTCGTTCGTTGTTAGTAATAACAATAACTGATGATAGCTTTTATTTTGCTGGATACAGGGGTAAAAGTGAGGGAGAACGTGAGTAGACGTCGTTCCCGAAGTTCCAAAAAATATTTATGGCGTCCGGCATGACGTCAAGCGTCCTCCTACCTTTTCAGATCCACTTTTACTCTTGTGTTGAAAGAATTTATTTATTTATTTATTTATTTTTACGTCCTATATGTGCGACAAAATACAACTGTTAACTAGCATATTGTTTGTCTTTTCCTAATAGCGATACATATACCCTGTACATTTTGAATTTCTAGTTTTCTTTTCTTTCTTTTTTTTTCTTCTTTTAGTGTATGTGTATGTATTTTGCAGCAGAAGTTTAGTTATGAAAGACGAGATCTACTATTAACGCGAGCTCCAACTACGACCGGGACTTACATTTGGTAGGAGTACAAAGCATATGCCTCACAGTTCAGACCATTCCCTACCATACTACCTGCCTCCAAGAGAGCTAGATTATAGGACCAGTCCTGACTGCCAAGGTTTTAAATTAACACACTCAAAATTTCAAGATTGCACATAAAATTTATTTATTTATTTATACACATTTCTGGGCATTACCGGATCTACGGCCATAACCGGAATGACGTTCCTTGGTAAGCACATTGTACGGGGAAAGCAAGGAGGAAGGACGGAAGCGGTTTGGTACCTGTATGTTAGGTACCATCCCGGAATTTACCTGGTGTAAATTAGGAAAACCCCAGAAAAACCTGACTCAGGATAGCTGCCCGGAACAACCTGTCACCTTTTCGATCGTCTCTCTCCCCGTATGCACATAAAATAAAAAGCACATTGTGTACTAAGGACCGACTATTCTTCATCTAAACTAAGGTGATACTATTGCGACGAAAGTTTTCAATATTGTGACGATATTACTGCTATAATAATAATCTCTAAGCTGTCTTCGATTTATTCACGCACGAAAACAAGCATAAATTACTTTCTACTGTGAGACTGGTGATTCAGTGGTAGAGCGTTCATCTCTGATGCATGGAGTTTTGTTCGATCCCAACTTGCACCAAGTGGGCTTCGTGGTGGACAAACACCTTGGGCATAGGTTTTCACCGGGTCGACAGCTTCCTTTCACTTTCTTCATCCCATTTCATTCATTATCATCATTTTAGTCTCCCTTAGCCCTGGTACATAATCGTGGGACATCAAACTAGAAATTTAATTTCATTACACTTTCTACTGTAACATAATCGAAACAGTATATTCAAACTGACTTTTTTTTTATACCGTTGTACGTATACAGGGTGCGTTCACAAAGTTTCAAGACTGGTCTCAGAATAACAAATGTATTACACATTTTTGTGCAGCGAACTAAAAGTCTTCGAAATATGACCCTTGGGCATCAACACACCGCTACCAACGTGTTTTCCATTGTTCATAGGCTCCCTGAATGTCTTCGTGCGCAAGGCTGTGAAGAGACCTCGCCGAAGACGTCTGGACAGCTAGAATCGTGTGGAATCGCTTCCCTTTCAGGTCTTTCTTGATTCGGGGGAACAAAAGTCACTGGGAGTGAGGTCAGAGCTGTTGGGTGGATGCGACAGTGTTGCCAAGACCTGAAAGGGAAAAGCAGTCATGACTCGCACTCAGAAGTGCATCGATGCTGAAGGCAACTATTTTGAATATTTAACTGTGGCCTTACGTTTTTTCCGGAAATCTAACTTTGTAGGTCGGAAAATAAATATTGATAGTTCAGAGTGTGTGTACAGTTTTTGATGGACTCAGTATTAACAAAAAGACGACTGTATAAGCCTGCATCAAAAGAAAATGGGTAATATTTTATATATTCGTTGCATACAAAGCATGCTATTTCTTTTATCGATGACTGTGTATCACAAATTAGGAATGATATGATATTCGCATTTTTTTTTAGTTTAACGTCCCACAGTTAGGTACCGAGGCTAAGAGAGACGGTGATAATGTGATATTATACTAGGTGGAAACTGGAGAATAACGAAAAACCCATGCATACTTTGTCTACTACAAAGTTTATTTAGCGAATGCTAGGATCGATACAGGGACCCTACGCATCAGAGGGAAAAGCTCTATAATTGAGACATCGCGGACCTATTTTAATTGTTGTTCTTGTATTTGTTTCATAATAACTTGTAAAAAGCATCAAACTCGTAGTTTTGAGAAACGTGTCTTGGATATATTGTCGTTAAATAACCATTAGGCGTATTTCAAAATTTGAGTTTTGACGTTCACACCGGTACCTTATCCAATTTTACGAGATCTACCGAACTCTTGACCCTTTTAAATTTTGGCTTTTTTTAAAGGTAAATTATAGACTTTCAGTCAAGCAGCTACAGCATCATTCCTATTTATCCTAGATCATAGTTCGTACCTCATTCTCTTCATAATAGAACAGCCTTTCAAACAGTACCATTCATATGTCTCCATCATGTAACTGAGGCGAGAAAATCACAAAATAAAAGGTATTTTTTGTTTAAAAAAATATCCCTTTTTCACGTTTTCGTCCCTCTTGAACCCCTCCCCCCGTGTTAACGCAGAGATCCGAAAAAATCTGAAAAATACTAAGGGGTGCACTGAATGTGTGTGCAAAATTTCAATCTTTTAGGTGCAAAACTAAGCCCTCCAAAAAGTAATAAAAATAGGCCTAATGAAAAAATATTTTAAGTTGTGACGTCATCACTCCCTATGTGTCGACGCAGAGAAGCGTGAAACCATACATAACGTGTTCTACAATGCCTCCAGACTTTTTTTTTTCTTAAAAAAAAGTAAAAAACCTTATCGGTACTTTTTAAACAGAATAAAGACACTACCTTTTCACCTAAAAATAGGTGATACAGAGTTAAGAATATTTAAGAATCACAGATGACGGAGACTTCATTCCTAAAGTATCGAGTTGATAAGACGGAACGATCGATCGGTAGGTCTCGCAAAATTATATAAGGTAGCGGTGTTAACTCAAAATAACAAATTCGAAATACACATATTAGCAATTCCAACGATGATACAGTATGAGTGCCTCACCTCATAGCAGGAAGTGCTTGTTACGTCTGCTAAGTAGACAAACAACGCAGTAAACAAAGTACGGTACATTGTTGCTATCCTCAGATTAGCGTTGTCAAGTGCATTGAGATGGCCTACACCTAAGTCTACATAATGTATAAAAGAACTTTTTAAAAAGCCAGATGGAGAACATTTGCTGCAGACGAATTACAACCTGCCTAGCCTCCCCTTTAACGTGATGCATCTCAAAGCTAGCAATTAGTCACATCTCACGTGGCAGTTTCACTTGAAACCATCACGTGACGCTATTTACGGATAAACACACACACACACAAAAAAAAAAAAAAGCTACAAGAAAACAACGTAAAACAAACATAACAAAAGTCAGTTTCTCCGCCTGTTTGCTGGAAAGGAAGAATGAGACAAAGAAGATCACGAACTTTGTTTACGGGTTCGAACACAGGGAACGAACGACCTACGTGAAGAACAAGATAAATAGTCATTAAAATCAGCCTTGTTTTAATATAAGTAGTAGCAAATACATACGCATGTTACCGTAGAGTCAATATTTTGTGGTTCCTTCCTTCCAGTCCTACATACAGAATTCCTATAAGTAGCACAGTATTGCCAACGCCGTAGCAGCACCGATGTAGTGTCGGAACTTACCGTAGTCTCAATATCGCCTTAAATCAGCATATTTTCTTTAAAAAAATATATCTGGCCCCAAAATAAAGTAAGAATAGAAGTGTCAATATATGACTTATTGGGGGGAGGAGTAGTAGTTTTTGACTATAGCAGGGCTAACAAGAAATGGTCTCTGAAGTTTCTTACCACGTGCCGGAAGAAAATGCAGCCCCGACTTTGGTACCAGTGTTATCAACCACGATTAACTCTGTCTCACACTATTAATTAAATTGCCACTATAGATGAACCGAAAAAAGCCTTAAGGGTCTACACTACAGCGAAATTAAATTACCGCTAATTTTAGAGTTTTTCTGTAATATCTTCAAAACAAATACAAATATTCGAAAAACAGAAACGTAGTGAACTAGACAAGACGATTTTGTATATGGTACCTTTAGCACAATTCACCTATCTGTTTTTGGTATGCCGCTATTTAGAGAACCCGCAAAAAATGCTAAATCTATCTACAGTTGCAAATCGAAAGCAGATGGATGACTTGTGATAACGGTATCACGTGCAAAATCGTATTGTCTAGTTTACTACGTTTCTGTTTTTCGAATATTTTTATTTGTTTTGAAGATATTACAGAAAAGCTTTAAAATTAGCAGTAGTTTAATTTCGCTGTAGTGAACACCCTTAACACATGAGTAGAGCCTTTCTATTTCAAATGTGCCCCTTCTGGCGCTGCTGTCGATGTGTGTTTTCTCGTACCTCCCTCGAAAGAGTAGCGATAAATTGCGGCCGAAATCTTTCAATTATTGGATGCGGAAGCGTTGCCAAAATGAATTATTTCACGGACTTCGCTGTCTTCTGTCTTGTTAGTCATTCTAAGTAGCCTAAGATCTTCACTCGTCAAGACCAAACGATTGAATGACAAATTGGCAACAAGCGGAGGTCATTCACTTCTTTTCAATAAGCAAAGGGAGGATTTCCTCCGTCAGAGGGTAGCGGGGGTGGGGCCGAAGTATCTTTCGCATGTTTTCCGAGGGTACAGATGATAGTCTCTAGTGGCAACGTCGTTGCGAGCTGTCAAAAACTTTCTCTTACTGACTCCTCTATAGGCATTTTATACACCCCGGTGATTTTTGAAAAGGATAAAATTTGAACAGCACATCGACCAATCGGAAGATCCATGAAGTCAACTAATGCTGGGTCCAGCCGGTATTTGAACTGTGACCACTGGGGGAAAATAGATGGTGGGCGAGTGCGGCATGTCACCAATCACGAGGACAATTGAGGAACTACATGCCTGACACACACGGATTAAGAAAACTGGAAATAACGGTTAACGAAAATAGCTCCTTACGGATTACACATTCGCAAATCGCCGGCTGGTCAGCTTAGGCTCTTCGGAACTTTGCACTTTCTAAATAGTACAGAACACTCAGAAAGGCCAAGACTGATACATTTCACTCAAATTTGAACATCATTGAATTTCATTTTATGAATACTTTGCTAGGTGTTTTCGGGGAGGGAGACACGCGTTCGATTCCTGGTAGGAACTCGTATGGTTTGGATCCCACGTTACACTGCTGAAAAGGACACTAAACTCCAAATCAACTCAACCAACCAACTTTACTAAGTTTTATACGAAGTGGTTTAAATTGCTTAACAATTTCATAGTTCAACAATTTAAAATATGGGAACTACATACAACAAAGCTGAGCCCAACTAGTATCTCATATGACGACCAATTATGTAATGTCATTAGCAGCTCTCAAACTTGGTGGTAAAAAACAATTTTAAAAACAATCCAACGTCGTGTTTGAATTAGATTTTGACACACGTATCTTGTCGAGTTCCATTTTAGGAGCTTAACACGTTATCTCCAAACCAAATAAAACAAATCTACTTTCTATAAATAGACAGTTAATTTAACAAGGTGGTATACACAGTCATTTTCAGGACATGTAGTTTACGTATTTCTGTTGTCCACACACAGTGGTTAAGACCAAAACAGGTAATGGTGACTCCTTGTTTCAACGGAAATGACGTCATGTGGGAGAACAACTTATATGATTATTATTCCCAGCTTCTTTCTTATTTTGTTGCCTTTGTTTTAGTTTTATTACCCTTTTTAAAAGCTCATTTCGCAGCCATTCGCTCAACAACTGTCCAGCTAACCTGCATAATCTCACAAAAACACGGAATGTGAAATTTTCCAGCTATTTTCCCTGCATTAATTTTAGCTAATATTCAAGTCGAATTTTGACTGTAGGAGTTTCCTACTCAATTACTATATAAAATCGTAGTTTAATTATGTCAAACTGCAGATTTGCCACACCCATTATACATTGAAGTTCCAAAGTGCGAAGACCACACACGCGAAGTTTGCTAACACACAACCTACTTTAATACACGGTGAAAAATGTTAAATTACACTGGACGGAAAAATGGAAGAAAACATCTCAAATGACCAATTTTGTTTTGAAAATAGAAAAGGAATACAGGAGCGACACCAAATCTACGAATAGTAATAAATGAATCTCTCCAAGTCAAAAAGCAAGTACTGTTTACTTCCATACATTGAGAGACTATTTCTGTATAGTAGTTCGAACAGTGCCATCCACCCTAGCAGAATCATAAGTAAGGTGGCTAGACGCTATTTATTCAAGGTTCCATCCTGGTATTTACATACTGAAGCTAAGGATAATTGGTCGAGGATTCGATCCTGGACCTACCGATTGATAGGCGAGAATGCTAGAATGCTAAGTTTAACCAATTAGTTTATTTATCAGTTATCCAGTTTAAGACTAGGATTTTCTTTCAACAATTTCATTTCTTTTATTTATTTATTCCCGTGTGCATTCCCGATTCCTCTTCGTTCCTATATCTCACGAACTGATCTTTCACACAATACTGTATGCTTCAGAAATTCTGTTTAGTTTCGAGATCAAAGCTTACGTTAAGGTTGTAATAACGCACATCTATGTTATAATCGATTCACTGCAAAATTATTAACCGATAAACAATATCTAAAAGGAGCAAATTGTAGTTCCAGAGTATTCTGCAAACACTGTGCCGGTATTGTGTCAAAGATAATGTGTTCTTTTCAGCTTACTTTCAAAACTATTTTAAAAAAATAAATAGCCAAATTACGACGACACATTCAAGAAATACGAAATACACGGATCCCTATTGACTTCTATCCGTATTGACTTATCTTTATACGTTTTCAAAATTCCTTCAAAACAGTACATCATTATATAACTATGTTTTCTTGTCCTGATCTAGTCCTTTCCATTCCAGAAACATTTTACTTTAGCTGGTACCAGCACTCGTCGTTGCATCTTGTCATTTACACTGTGTATTGGAAGTTTTATAGGAAGCCAAACTCTGCAGTGCATTTGAAGGTCATCAAGAGACAATAAATTGAGTAAATTAAACGATTTACGCATCTGAAGAACACGAAATTTGTCTTAGCGTAGTAGTAGTGGCTTAGTGTAGTTTCGTGTTACTCACGAGGCGAGAAATGTCTCGAGTCTCCATGGGAAATATTAATTCACCCAAGTGTAAGATGTCAAGCAGTCTGTTTTAGTATTACATGATTCATAGTTTTTAAAATGAATTGATAAACTAATTAAAAGTACGAACACAACGAAGAGCATTTATCAACGTTTGAAGATATGCAAATAATCACACAATATACTCATATACTAAATATGAGTTAACCGTTGCTCTATTACACCCTTCGTAAATCTCCCGTAGCGCGAAAGATTCTTATAGTTTCTAGGTGCAATTAAGAAAAACAGCATAAAATTTGTATATACACATTCACAAAACGAGACGAGATGAGAATACAATTCATAAGTAACACCACTCAAGTCCACTATTTATTCTACTCTAATTTCCTGGAGATAGCCCATGAACTTTTTTTTTTTTTTTTTTTTTTGAGTGACACGTTATCACAACCGTTAAATCTGGCTTTCCAGACCGCAGTTTGATACTACAGGGTGTCCAATATACAATGCAACCCGGAGTTTGGGATAGTAGAACTATTGAACCTGAAGTGGTACACAAATAATGGTTATACCAAAATGAAGCCATGTTCATGCATATATTTTTAAACTAGGAAGCAACGATTGAAGTACACTAGGAACCACACAGTGTTCCCAGATGTAACCGAAGGTGTAAATCTTTTTTTTTTTTTTTTTTGAAAACATGTAAATTGACTCATACGTATGGATGTTCTGTCGTTAATTTTCAGTTTGTTTAGTTGGAGTAGCTTGGAAACTATGGAACAGAAGAAAGAATTTTTTATTTCCACCGATAATTAATCGGATGAGGCCTCTATAAGGGGTAACTAGGGGAAATCGTAGTTTTCATAAATTAACACTCTGAATTGCCAACCCTGCTGGTGTTTCAGTGCATCAAAAAGTGTGTTAAGGATCTGTTTACATTATGCAATTCATGAAAACAATGAAAAACAAACTTTGAAATTATAGAGATAAAATTTTTATTTACATGCACTCGGCAACACTGCTATTCATTTCTATGGGGTTATTTACAGCAAGAGGTATACAAGAACAATTCTTGAACTATTCAAGATCTGGAAACAGACATTCGCAGTACCATTGAGGACATTAACACGTCTAATCTTCGTCAAGTTACTGCGAACCTGGTGAAACGTGTGAACCAGTGTTTGAATCAAAACAGGGGACACTCTCAGCATCCGCGGTAGACCTGGTAACTCATTTCTGATAGTAGCAGTGTTGCCGGGTGCATGTAAGTAAACGTTTTATCATGATAATTTCAAAGTTTGTTTTTCATTGTTTTCAGGAATCGCATAATGTAGACAAATCCTTAACACACCTTTTGATACACTAAAACATGAGCAAAGTTGCCAATTCAGTGTTAATTTATGAAAACTACGATTTCCCTAGTTCCCCCTTACAGAGGCCTCATCCGATTAGTTGTCGATGGAAATATAAAAATTCTTTTTTCTGCTCCATAGTTTCCAAGCAACTCCAACTAAACAAACTGAAAATTAAAGACAGAACATTCATACGTATGAGTTATGAGTCAATTTACATGTTTTGCAAAAAAATTGATTTACACCTTCGGTTACACCTGGCAACACTGTGTGGTTCCTAGTGTACTTCAATCGTTCCTTCCTAGTTAAAAAATATATTCATGAACAAGGCTTCATTTTTGTATAACAATTATTTGTGTATCACTTCAGGTTCAAAAGTTCTACTATCCCAAACTCCGGGTTGCGTTGTATATTGGACACCCTGTACTTCATTCATACAGCTCCCCAATTATCTCACGATATTAACCTAACACCGAAAATCGAACCCAAGGTCTTGTTGAGTAGTAACCTCTCAACAACGGAAGTAACTTTCCTTTCCTCTGCCATTAATAAAAGTTATCGGCTCAACTCTTTTTTTCATGTATATTCACATTACAAACTGGTTCACAAGACACAAAAACATGCTTTTGTCACAATGGCAACATTGGCTTCCAGGAAAACATTCTTCACTGGAGTGTTATTGTTGTCTCGGAAAATGTGTGGAAAGGGAGCGCATCACTCATCGGCGTCGGATGCTTTTTTTTTTCCTATCCTTGACGCTCTTTACAAGTCTCTCATACTTGGCTCAATTCCCAAAGGTGAAATCACAGAATTTACCACACACATTAACTCCATACTGAACATTGTTGAAGAGACTTATACAAACACACACACATTATGCACGAAATAAATGTGTTTCTCAGAATATGCTCACACTGTTTAGAAAAAAAAAAATGAAACAAATTTAAATAACTTTCGAGATTGTGTCTTTCTTTATATACACAAACAAGAATTTGTGCTATGTTTAAAAGAGTATCTTCCGTCTCCTTTTAATTTCACACAAGCAGAGCCTGAAACACAATCCTCTCAAATTATTTCTCTTACTATTGTGTCTCAGGTATGCAATCTTGCACCACGAAGACAAGATAAAATGCGAACTTTCACCTCGTTTTGGGCTGAAATATGCTCTAGAATCTTAAGCGTCAATATCGTTCTTTCTAAATGTTAATTTTATTTCACTTACTACACAGTAATGCACTTTTAAAATACAGCAGATAAGAGTTCAGGGTTCCTACTGATCTGGAGAAATCTATTTCCTTGACCTTTGACAGGAAATTCCCTGACTTTCAAGACAGGTGTCAAATGACGTTGACATATAAATAAGGAATAAATAACGGTGAATATTCTATATGAGAACATTTATTCTATAGAAACAAATAGTAATCAGTTGCTCATACGTACATTCCACTTTCCTCCCATAGAAATCTGAGCAACGTTCCGTACTGTGATCATTGGTGTATAATTAATATTTTTAACTCGCAGGAAAGAGACCTTTGGGTATATAAATTAAGAAGAGGATGATAGTGACGACAATCTTGATTCGATTGTCTTGACTTGGCGATTTTTTTGTATCTGTGGCGATCTACTTTCAGTTTTCTTAATTCACAGTTCAGTAAAACTTCCATTTACGGATACTTCCATAATACAAACTTTTTTTTTTAATCTCAACAAAATTATGTGTCTTATTACCGAACAGCACCCCTCCCTCCTCTTCATTAACGGAAACGGACAGTCTTTATTCCCCCCCCCCCATGTTAGTAATGACCCCTTTATAATTGACAGGAATTATTCTTAATTCACACACAGAAAATACTTTCTATAATTTGGAGAGACAAGATCTGGATACAGTATATAGAAAATCCCTTCTGTAGAAAATGTCTTTGTTTACTGACTGAGTACCACCACATGAATAACTGCAAGACCAACTTCAAATATTTCTCTGTCACGAGAAATTACTTTCCTTGTGGGACTCCTACAGAAAATCTTAAATGAGTAAAGACGATAGTAAAGCGCCAATCATATGACCAAAAATTCTATGAACTTCTTCCTTTTCTTGAAAAATTCACTCCTTTTTTTCTCAGTCTTGCATCTTTCTTTTAGAAGAGGTGGGTAACAATTTCTACTTCTATTCACTTATAAAAGTACTCAGTGTTGGGACTACAAGTTTAAAACCAAAACGTAATTCTGGATCCCACTTTAAGAGTACATTCCGTCCTTCACGACCTCAATAAGGCCGTTACAAAAGATAATTATCACAAAAGCAGTAGAGAAACAGAGATGTAAGAATTGTCCAATTTTACAAAACTCCCTATACAAAAACAAGAAAACACTCAAACATGAAGTTTCAGTTTATTGCATCAAAAGTAACTTTCGCTTTAGTAACAGCCATCCTATTTTTACAAGCCCAAGTTTTCACTTCTTTACGGTGACTTGCAGGATGCCATCAGAGGAGAATGCATTTTCCAAAAAATGAAAATTACAAGCTTTTATCTCCTGTCACGTCTTGTCACAAATCACGAAACCGAAAGTTCATGACCCGGATTTCAGTTTAGCAACAAAATAATCAAATGCAACATGAAGGTTCGATAATTATGTGGTTACACTAAGCTTGGTACAACAAGTTAGCATGAAGCAATTTGACAATTTTGGAGTAACAGTCTGTACCGCAAAACAAATTAAGTAATCAAATGAAATAATATGGTTATTTATACCAAATGCACTAACTGGAATGAAACTATTTCCGATGCATCTTATATTTACAATATCTAAAGACTTAGGCACTGTTTTATATTTACTGGCTCCTAGTATGAAAAAAAAAGCTTATTCTAGTCTTCTTATTGGGAATCAATACTATGTTTCTCCTATTATGTCATCATACACCGAGTACTACTAATCAGTATTTTGATTTTACGTATGTATAGTTGACGTAAACACAAGATAACTGTCATCTCTTTCAGGTTTAACGTCCACTTAGAACATCAATTACATGAAACATCCGGATTGTCATCCCGCTGGTCCACTGGGTAGCGCTTTTTTTTTTTTTTTTTTTTTTTTTTTTTTTTTTTTTTTTTTTTTTTTTTTTAGGACCTCCGGATTCGATTTCCTGATGAAGAGTATTGAAATTTGAACACATTACAGAAGTCTGGATTCCATCTTACACTTATGTCTACTTCTAATATAATCCTGGTACTGAAAGAGACGCAAAACTACAAACCAACCAATATAAGGAAATCATTTTTTTTAAGTTTAATGTCCCACGATTATGCCCTTTAGATTAAAGGAGACAAATGGTTAATGAAAATGAATGCTTGTGAAATTAATTTTTTTGTACTTTCCCAACGGAAATTGAACCGGGACTATATGCACCAGAGACACCTATGTTAGCCACTACACCAGAGGGAGGATTCCCAACCAATGTAAGATCTGTACCTGTAAGTTAGTGTCGGATTCGAACCACTGTTATCAAATGTTGAACCTGCGTCTGCATAACAATCATACCTTAATCTGGCATAATCACCACTTACTAGATATACGCAAAAATACGAGTGATAGAAAAAAAAAAATGAAATGAAATCTAAGTTTAACGTCCCACGGTTATGCCGGTTAGACTAAAGGAGACGGTGATAATGAGAAATGAGTGAAATGGTGGAATGAAGAAAGTGGGAGGAAACGGGAGAACCCCGAGAAAACCCACGAGTGATAGAACAAAACTACAAATACAAATATTGGAAAGTAGTTCGGAAGGCAATATTAAAAGCACCAAACTAGACTGGCAATGAATCGAACAGGATGTAACTTGATACCCGTGATTATAACGATACCGCTTTTTAATTAAAATGAAATACTGTATAAGCATATTATCAAAAAAAAAAAAAAAAAAAAACTGAATTAGTGCCATACAGCTGATTTTTTTTTAAGTGCTATTCGATACACTTCCTCTTGTCAATGTACTCTGAATTAATGTATGTATTACCATACACACATATTTTCCCTGTTAAAGAGCACCACTTTCCCTTTCCAATAACAGAAAATTGCATTCAATACGGTTTTTGTGTTTCATACCACTTTGAAAGTATAGTAGAAATCGCTACGAAACCGAAATGCTTTACTATTAACACGAAATGTCATTCCAACTATGATGCATATCCGAACAACCAAATTATGGTGGGATCAAACTGAAAGCAGTACGTACATCAGTCCAACTTCAATGTATACTATAAGATGCGAATATACATCCTTAAAAAGAAATTTCGTGACAACTGGAAAACTCACCTTAAAATTAACTTGCAGATAGAATCTTAAAATAAGATATGCAAGAGTACTGTGATAATTCAAAATAGCCCATAAAAGAAAATGTTTTATTTCCTGTTATTCGAATAAATACATTGACCTTTCATGTTTTAGCCTATCTACACTTATTAATCGCAACTATAAATCACCTTTTAAATATCCGTGTAGACAAAGCTTAAGCTGAAATTCTTACTGATTAAACAATGTATCTCTCTACATATATATATTTATTTTCTTTCAGACACTGCAATTCCATAGGACTTCTCTTGTACGATTATATTCCCATCAGCGTGCCATCTGTGTCACAGATCTTGTCTTGAAGCAGAAAGATTAGTATCTTTTGCTTCCGACTTTCGTTTTGCAATTTTCTTTCTCTTATAATCACAATCACATTTTTAAAAGGCAAAAAGAAATTACGCTTGGCTAAGTGTCTGTAACGCGAAGCTCAACGATATGGTAACTGCACCTCCTTGCTCTTATGTTAGGATAATCAAAAACGAGAAACCACGTTCAATTCATGTTGTTCATAACATTTGTCACCAACAATAATTTACCTATGATACAAATCCAAGCTATCTGAACAGTTTTGGCACATACTGATAATATTATTAGTCAAAAATTATGCACAATTTTGACATCTTATATTGTTTATACTGATCTCGGTCCTCGTGTATTTTATTTATTATGTCGTTGTGGTCATGCTAGGAAAGTTTGATCCTAATTCCTCCATTTGTCTTCTTTTTGTTGCAGATAGATCATGGCCGCTCCATTAGAAGTTTGCATCAAAGAGGAACAACGAGCAGTGATCAGTTTTCTGTGGTCGGAAGGGGTATCAGGGGCCGCTTCGCCACAATACGGGAACAGTGTCTTGCCGCAACGGAGTGACTACGAATGGATTGAAAAATTCAAAAATGGTCGCACGAGGGGAGCCAGACGACCATCTACAACCATAAATGGTAATATTGAGTACCCGGTTATTCGAGGCGATCGCAAAGAGCATTTATTGCTCATGCGTACGCCTGGAATACGCTGACCATGTATTTAAATATAGATGGCTAATCACAAACGCGAAAGCAATAAAAACGCGGAAAAAACGTCAGCTCGAGCGTATTTGGTGCATTTCGGAACAATAGACCGCCTGCTGTTTAAAAGATTTCAAAAGGAAGGGGGGGGGGGGGAAGGAAAGACGTGTTGCCAGGCAAAGGGATTGTAGCAAGAATCAGCTGCTTGGAAGATTGTTTGTGCAGAGTATTGGAACTCTGCTATTACACACCTGGACCTGGCAAAAAGACCCGGAAACTCTGACTGGCTCACAGTATGATTTACAACTCTGGTGAAGGTAAAATTACTGAATAGCCACCTTGGCCCCGTTTGCTACAGGGGGTAACGCTTTCTCAAATAGCCTAAGTCTGAGCGTGTACTTGACAGGCTGTTAACGACAGACGAGTGACTCTTGACTATTGTGCCGAAAGTCTTTGACGGATTGCAGCCCCTGATACACCTTCCGAATACAAACACCGGATCACTGCTCGCTGTTCCTCTTTGGTGCAAATTTCTAATGGAGAGACCATGATCTATCTGCAACAAAAGGAAGATAAATGGAGAAATTAGGATCAAACTTTCATAGCATGACCACAACGACATGACAAATAAAATAAACGAGGACAGAGGTCAGTATGAAAATGTAAGAAGAGTTTTGTCAAAATTGCGGATAATTTTTGACTTACCCCCGTAGTATTAAAAAAGTTTCATTCGAAGAAACATGCAGCATCTCTGACCTATATACGTAATTATTAATGGCTAAAAATTCTATATTATTAGTATTTAAAGGATGGGGGAAGTAGTTATTGAAAGATCTTACAGAGCTGAACAAAATGATGTGAGTACACCCTCATGCGTAGTTTTCGAGAAATCAAGTGATAAACAGATCCTTTTGTAAACCTAAAAATCTATGATGTATAATAACTATACCACTCATTAAGATGATGCTGGTATTGAAATACACCCTTCTTAAGCTTTTCAATATGACATAAGCAACGTGTTCCCTTAGCCTAAAGGGCATAATCGTGGGAATGGCAGTAAACAGTATGGTTGATGAGATATAATTCTTATTAATTCTAATTTCTTTTTAAAAAAAAAAAAAAAAGTTAAAATAAACTAGAATATCGTCTAAAGATGACATTATCAACAGATGGATCATAACATAGAACTAAACAAAATTAGACGCTTGACGGTAAATTGGTATGCGAAGTTTTCGACAAAAATGATGATAAACTAACTTTTGTTCTGGTGAAAGATATTATAGATAGATAGATTGATACCCTTCTTTGTCAATAGTAATGGATGGTTTCTATTTTTCTATTTTGCTGGAACAGATTATCTGGTGACTCATTCGTAACAGTGATGCCTGCTTGTAAAATAACTAAAAAAAACAGCAATTTTAATTTTTCCGTACCTTCCATAAATATAATAAACTTTAGTTAAATCCAACTTCGTTTTCATCACAAATATATTGTCTAATTCAAAATTTCGCTTACACAAGCCCCGAGTTTTTCAAGTCATTTAGACATATCCTATTCGTCTTCAATGAAAGGACGAAGATGTTTATTACTAAAAAAATTCTCACCGCCAAACTTGGTTATTTACCACATCATCCATGTTAAATCTTATTTACTTATTAAAATTGTTTTAAATAAACTTGATAGATTTATTTTTTAAGTAATATCTCAATTTTGTATCTTGAAGCAGTTTATGTGGTAAGTGGACGTAATAAACGAGTGTTTGCAACAAGTAACAGTACCTTTGCCGGACTTGTAGTGCTAAACCAATTTTAAAATATTACAAAATGATAATATGCTTACTTGTATTGATATTAATATTATTATTGTTATTTTAAGTTTAATTTTCGTGAAAATGTGTTTATCAAAGAATGTCATTCTTACCAAACAAAGTACAAAGCCTTTTGGGTAGAAATATCCAAACTATAAGTCAAGAGTGAACTGTGAGTGACATTAGTTCGATGTGTCTATTCATCTTAGACAGCTGTGCCAACATCAAGATTTTTCGTCCTGTATGTGCGAATTGTACATTTGAGGTGAAAACAGCCATCAGCCAAAATAAGTAATATAAAACCTCCCTACCCTTTTATCAATAGACTATCAAAGAACCAATGTAAATAACGTAATTCTGTGCAGTAGCAAAAACTGTATTCCTACTATTTAATATGCGTGGATGTTACTGATAGAACAATGTACAAGGTTTGTATATTAGTGCTGCTAAAATTCTAATAACTCATTATCCGAATATTCGAAGAATGGAGTCTTCGAATAATTCACTGTTCGAATATTCGATAAATGGAGTCTTCGAATAATCGAATATTTGATAAATGGAGTCGTCCAATAATTCATTATTCGAATATTCAAAGAATGCAGTCGTCGAATAATTCATTATTCGAAAATTCAAAGAATGGAATCGTCGAATAATTCATTATTCGAATATTCAAAGAATGGAGTCGTTGAATAATTCATTTTTCGAATATTCAAAGAATGGAGTCTCTGAACAATTCATTATTCGAAAAATATTTGAAGAATGGAGTCCTCGACTTCTTTCTGTTTAATTCTGCACTTGTATTTTAATTGTTTATTTTTACATGTAAAATACAATGTAGATGCATACAGTCTTGTTTGCAACCAAATCGAATCCGGAATGGCTTTTCTAAAAGGCAGGGGGAAGGAAAGTAAAGAAGCGTTGCATAGTTCAAAAATGTTATTCGATGTAAAGCGCAACGATGTGGCCTCAGAAACTGATTTTACGGACGTAAAGATTAGAAAGTACAATACTTTCTTTTAATTATCTAATTATCAGGATACACGCCCCCAAAAAAGTAATTCGATTACGTTTTAGCGTTTGAATCTTTGACATTCATTAAACTTCCTTATAGCCGCCTAAACATCTATCTTTCCACGACGCATTTCAAACCCATTACTAGTATCATAAACAATACCATCTAACATCTAATTTTCCTCGCTTGCACTTACAGAAAAAGAGTTATCAAGAGCTATTACATGTTCATGGAAGAAGAAGCAAACATTGTTCTGGTACTTTTTTTCTGTATTTCCATTTCCGAAGGCTACAAAACTGCTAAAATACTGAGACGGATACTGATACTAATGTAAGTAGCCACGTGTTTCGAGAGCGTCCGTGGCCTAAAGCTATTGCAGAAAGCAATGCAAATCCTGGTCATTAAGAAAAGAGAAAGAAAACACACTGAAAGGAAATGTGCATGATCAAAATCTTCACGGAAATATATTAACATTTACCTAAAACAACATACATATATTGTGGTTTACAAAATGTACGACCACCGTGAATAAAAGATATATGGCAATTCTCTCTCTCGTACGGAAGTTATAGGTTCAGTCCTCGGCTATGTATGTGCTATGACGCACAAATTGCCATTATTACTTAAAAAAAAAAAAAACTGGACTCCGTTATTACATAATTAGATCTGGAACAAAATATATGTTTTGAAACACAAGAACAGAAAAAGAAACACAAGATTGTTGAAGCCCAGACCCACATACATTAGATTCGTATATTAAGAATAGGTCTATATTCTAATGTATTAGAAAAGTATATACAAGTGCCGCATTTACGTATGTTAAAGCTTAGGATCCTACTCCCTTGGGTAACACCCAAAAACTGTTTTAAAAAAAAAAATATGTCAATTTTCAAAACATAAGGTAAAAAGCAAATAAAGTAACACCTACATGTAGCAACAGTGTTTTGTGTTGCGTAGGCTCCTATGATGTAAGTAAAGATGTCCCTTCTGCTAGCCTGCTCCCCAAAATATTTCTAGTTTGCTCATTTCTGTTAATGAATGTTAAAAACACAAGGTACATACGTTCGGAATGGACTGGTTGCATGCCAACAGGTCAGTGCAAATGCTTTCACTATTGATTATTAGCAATATTCATATACTGCTAATGAGTAATGAGTGGCAGAAAGTAATCGTCGAAGCCGAATTAGGCGAGAAAGAGAATGAAGGAAGGTCACCAGTCCCCCTTGGTTACTGTCATTTAAAAATGTCTATCAAACACTGGATTGCGTATGATATTGGTAATAACTGAGAAGCCTGTATACTGTGTACTAAGTTACCAAAATTTCTCATTAACTATTCACACAAATTTCAAAATATTTAAGATTTATATGAAAATTTTATTTAGATTCAGGATATTCAAATTTTTACTGAACCATATTCTCGTTATTTCCTACTATTATCAAGTAGAACTTTAGAAATAATTACATCTACAAAGTGTCTAATTAATGCGGCTTTCAGATTATTTAAATCAGATTTACAGTTGGGAATCAGTCCTTGTAAGAAACGTGGCGGATTGCAATCAATTCGAAAAAAGAAAGGCAGCGCAAGCACACAACATTCTGATTTGAAAAGCTTAATGCTGAGGCGGGAAAACGGTCTGGTGTGAATGTCAAGCAGCCAACTACTATCGCTAGCCATGTTGAAAAATCTTGACCCTCAGCTGGGAGAAATAGACCTACATAAATAAATAAATGTAAATACACCAAAATATGTTCAACGAGTATGCTTATGTACGAGTATAAAACAAAAAATGAACAACCGGTTAATTCGGAAAACCACCATTAATACCAAAGAAACTATATACCTCACCTTAGTAACACCTCAAAGGTGATGTTGGAGACCCGGGTTCCATTCCAGGTAGGAGCTCACGTAGTTCGGGTCTTGATCTCACATACTATAACTTCGGTGCTGAAAGGAATGCTATATTTCAAATCAGCCAACTAACACCTCACAGAGATCTCGTTCTACTCTCAAAAGAATAGACCGCAATCATTTGAGCAGTTAGAGGTTGTCAGCAAACACATCTGCAAAATTTATTGGCTGGTAAAAACTTTGGGTAATGTTGCTGGATGACATGTTTCCTAGACTTGAATTTTTGTGCATAAGGAACACAGTCACCTCATTCGAATCCCATTGATTCACCAATACGGAATTTCGATTGGCTGTTTGAAGTTTAGCGTCTCCTTTCAGCAACGAGGCTATATAAAACTTGTGTCTACAATTTAGGTGGAATCCGATCACTGTAATGCGTTTATATTTCAAGGCTCTACCGCTGGGATTCAAGCCTAGGATCCCGTGCACCAAAGGTGTGCGTGCTAGCCTTCAAAACAATGGGAAAGACCATCGAGGTATTTCGAAATCTGAAGTGTATGCTCTTAAAACACAAAAGAATAACCACTGTTATGATCGCTACGAATCCTCACAAATTGAAGAGAATTTAAAGAAACATCGTAATACGTGTGAGAATTATGCCGGACACGGCGCACGCTTTACGTTGCCTCATGTTCCCTCTACTGATTTAAGACATTGTAGCCAAAGTGAAAAAGTATGCCCCAAGAGAGTGAAAATACTACACCACCTCACTCTGAGAACTAATAGAAAAAAGAATAGCACACGATAGTATGGATGCCGATTCTATGGAGGCCGCCAAGAGTTCTTCCCCCTAAAATTTGATTCGGCGGATGTATTTGTATTAAAATCCTCGTTGTCGTCTTATTAGGTGATATCTGATAAACCCAAATGCCCTCCTCCTCCAAAATTATACAGAAATCAGTGCCACTTGTGATAGGAAATCTATACTGTTGAGGTAAACATATATTCTATCTATTTACTAAAACCCTCTAAAAGTCCACAAATACGCATTCCGTTTATTCTTCTCTTTCTCTTTTGCCTCACAGCACAAATACTAACCTACTCTCAACTCATTAGCATACAGCTGTTAACTAATGTTTGTTTCCCGTTATTTGCACAATGCACACACAAGACTTTCCAAGATCACAACGTATACGTAATTTATGATTCGTACAGAAACCTGGACGACTGGATTCTCCGTCTCTAGTCTTGGTCCACTCTATAAGACCGCAAGATATAAGGCATGTTATAAGTATGTTTGGAATTTCCATACCTTGTATAGGTGTACCTGAGTTAAAAGAAATGAAAAAAAAAGTCTTTTTCAGCTAACTGCCTTTCTCGCACCGTACAATTGGCGAACACAAACTTCTGTCACTTATTGTACCGGCGAATGTGAATAATTTTCCTTTAATGAGTTCTTCTGTCACCTCCAGCTCGGCTTAAACTTCTTTTTTTTTCCCTGTCTATTACTTTTCTATTACTCCTCCGTACTACATGGCTGAGTTTCGATCATTCGTTTTAAAAGTAGTAACTATTTTCTGTTTACTAAAGTCTTACTGACAATAGACTGACGGAACGAAATCTGAAACTTAAAGAGTCTTCATCCCGGCGAAATTAAAATACAGCTAATTTTACAGTAATTATGTGATATCTTCAAATAGATAAAATATAATTGAAATATGGAACAAGAGCGCCCTAGACAATATTATTTTGCGTGAGGTACTGTTGGCACAAGTCACCTAGTGGCTTTCCGTTTCCAGCTGTTTAGAAACGCGAAAATAAATGCCGATTTTCAAAATGGCCCGAAATCGAAAGCAGATAAATGAGTCGTGATAACCGTTTTTCATATAAAATAATATTGTCTAGGGCGCTCTTGTTCCACATTTCGATTATCTCTTATCTATTTGAAGATATCACATAATTACTGTAAAATCAGCGGTATTTTAATTTTGCCGGGATGAAGACTCTTAAGAATTTTATAAAACGAAATGAAATTCTTCGGTTTGACGTCCTACGATTATGACCTTAAGGCTATGAGGGAGACGGGTGATTAAGACAAGCGAATGATGAATTGGTGCAATGACAATGTGAAAGGAAACTGAAGTACCCCGAGAAAACCCACGGACACGATGTTGTCCATAACAAACTTACTTGGCCGGGAATCGACTCACGAACCCCACGCACCAGAAGTAAAACCTCTACCATTGAGCCACTGTGCCCACCTTAAGAAAATAAAAACAGAAAAAAATAATCGATTATCGTTGTTTAGTGAAGCTATTAAGCAAGCAGGAAAACTCCTTTCCTCAGCTTCTAACGCAAAATTTCACAGAATTAGCTACAGCTCTTTTACAGAGTCAACTACCTGACAAGAAGACAGCTCGACGTTAAATTGGCAATTCATCTTCTGTCAGAGCCAACAAACTGAAGATCAAAATTATCTGATTTGATCTGCTACTTCATTTATAGCGTTATATAAAAGCTTCCTTGTACACTTGGACTTTCGAAAACTTTTTTTCTTTCTTCCTACATGTTTTGTCCTGAGGAAATATTCATGAAAAGAAGTTTGATATATGATGAAAAATGAATGTGGAATCGATACTCAATATTGGAATGTAGGGCAACTTGTCATTGCATAGGCTCTACCCTTGACATTTGTAGTTTTATAAATATATTAGTCTTCATTTCGTATTTAATGCTTAACTAATGTGTTATTAGGTTCAATTCTCGGCGTTGAACGAGTATCGTGAGGAATTGGAAGGGTAATTTGAATGCAAAAGCACACAAGTCCAGTCCAAACTCTGTAAATAATAACGCTGCGTTGGAAGTCCTTACGCTGGCTATGGATTACAGAACTGAGTGTTGTGTATCAATCTGACCTGCCAAAGTTCTTGAATTATGATGTTGGTAATTTAAACAAGGAATGGACGTAATCACCAAAATTATCAAGCTTCTATAAGCGTGTCTCAATTCGTAAAATGATTTTTTTTTTTTTTCAACAGCAAAATTCATCAACGCCAATTATTGCTTCAGGTATTGTACAGTACCTCAAATTTCTTTTCCTCCCCAAGAAAAAGTTCACTGACACTCAAGAACAAGTAGGAGTGGATGCGGATAGAATGGATTACGAGCTTCGATTTAACACGAGCTATAAACATCTTCTTCATATACGGCGTATCAAAAATCCGCGGCTATACAGCAACTCCGTTGTCCGTAAAGGTAAGAAAAAATAGAAAGAGAAGATGTTGGAAATATGTGGTTTTTCAATCTAGAATAGTGATTTTTTTCGTCTAGGCTCCACATTGGTAAAGTGCCCAATGTCAAATGAAAAATATTGCCAGTTCAGCACCCTGTTCTCTTTATGCCAACAATACAGCATTGTTGGGAAATGGAATCGCGGTATTCTATGTTCCTTCAAGTAATAATGTGAAAATTCCCCGGGTGTCATTCTCGCATGGCGTTCAGTTTTGTTCCGTTGGATCAGCCTGATAATGGAAACCTTGCTTTTTCGTTCAACATAAGGCGCCTTAAACCAGACGGCTGGTGCGACTGGAAAATTTTCACCATTTTTAGATTGAAAACCCACCTAATTTCAAACAATTTTCCATTTTCTCATACCTGGACTCATAACGAAGTTGGGCTATGGCTCCGGACTTTTGATACAGTCGGTATAGTCGGGTCGATGATTTTGTTTTAGAAAAATGGCAAATAGACACGTTAATGCAGATCTACTGGCGATCAAAGCTTCATGAGTATATTAAACTTGTAGTTTATCATATTAGAAATCGGAAATTCTATAAGGAAATTTATTATTAATATTATACCCAGGCAGTTTACCACTTTAATACCGGTACGCCCAAGCTTCCATCGGTATAGTTGCATTAATATGTCACTTACATTGAACTATTAAGCCAATAGTAATTCATTATTTGTATATCCTGGGTCTATGATAAATGTTATGGCATATATTAAATCGAAGTTGACAGAGGAAAAAAATAAGGAAACTATAATAAATTGTCGATCAATTAAGCGTATGACTTCCCAATTAGGAAACAGACGTGTTATTATCCTCTCCTCTCCACAGTATCCAGCTAAAAGCCTTATATCTGTGGTGTTTCGATTGGTATATATTCGTTAACATCCACACCAACGGCATATCTAACATACGTGTATATGCTTGTGTTGAATTGTAATGCTTTTCTGCAATCTTCATTCTCGGAAAATTTAACTCGGGAAATGACAAGTTGTACAATTGTCTCATTTTCAAGGTCTCACAACAAACAGGCGACACACTTTTATAATTCAATGACATTCCATGCTTTCAGGTAAATTAGTTCCAACGAACAACATGAGAAGAATTTTAACTAAGAATAATGATTGTAACACACCGTAATAACCTAATTGTATGTGGTTCCGTTCTGCCTTAGGTTGTTCCCATGCAGATCTACTGTTTAGTAAAACTTACACCGTATTATTTCTATTAACAGAATAACATTTTAAAATAAGAAGGATGAAAATTTTAAATTTTAATTTAATAGAGATATTCTCACGTCTTCTTTCTTTTCACGTAAAGACTAATAATACACAGTGTTGTCCGAGAAGTCCCCGTACCTCTAGCTTTAAGTATGTACAAAGAGCAATGTTTGGTTTAATTATTTACTACATACGTGTACCATAGTTTAGTACTTACATATACGAACTGTGTATTTTTTCAGTGCATATTCCATCATGCTGTTGACACAGATTTATAATTCATGTTCTCCTTAACATATTGCAAAGCATCTAAGGAGTTATCGTTCGAAAATTTTTCACAACTGAAACGGCCCATGTGATCTTGAACGCAGGGATACCAAACAATGCTGTCTGGACCGTAAAAGCTGTTAAAAATACCATAACTAAAATCACATTGACACTCTTCTGTGATACTCAAACCTACAAGTACATGGACTTCTCCAATGGTAGAAAAACAGTATTACATACGTAGAAAACGGACTGAGCGAGTCGGAGTTGGGAGGATGGGTTGTGTTGAGGTGATTATGAACTTGACGTCCCTTTTAGCAGCGAGGCTATATGAGACGGGGCCCACTCATTAACGTAGAATCCGAACTACATGAGCTCCCGCCGGTAATCGAAAGTAAAAGGATGGATTGAAAATTAGAATCACATATGGTTCAATTACAATTGTGTTCATTTGTGAAGTCAACTGTTTGGTATAAGCCAGTCTGACTTCTTATACCATTACAGAGATGTAGTGCCGATATGACAAGCTGTAAATAACATACCTAATACTCTTTACCTAGCAGTACTTCATGTTACTTAAGTCCTAGGGAGCTATCTATGGTCTAAAATAGTTTTACGGCCATTTTGAGAAACTTCAAATAGTACAAATTTTAGGTTAAATCTTATTTCCTATTCGAGTGTTAGCATATTCATTCCGTTAAAGTGTAATCAACTAAACTACTCTCACCTTAATTTCAACGGTAGAAAAAAATGTCCTCAGCATTTGCTGTACTCACTGTCACTGTGGTGGCTCGTCCCACCACCTATACATGCGTCATATAAATTGCCAGCTCGGCCCACCACGACAAATTTAATACCTTATAGATCCCCTACTACTACGCATTAGATTAGTACGTGAAAGTGTTTTTGTTCAGAAGTTATTTAATTACAAAACAGCGAGTACTTTTTTTTTTGGGACCCTCTGTAGATGCTGCTTATGAATTACACAGATTACAATTCCAACATAATATGCTGCAACATACTGAATTTCTGAATTTGTTCTTTACGCTCTAAAATGATTAACTAATCGGAGATTTAGTAGTCCTACAGGAACATGCTTATTTTGCACTTTTCTTTTACGTGCCACCAGACAATAAAGTGAACATTCGGCTGTCTTCAGGTGATTTTTTTTTTTAATCAGAATTTGGAGAAATTACTATGTTCCTAGAGTAGGGTTTGAAATTTCAGGTATGAATCTAGTAGCTAGATCAAAGATCCGCATGTATAGGGCCAAACGTCTATCGCTAAATTAAAATAGTTAGTCGCTAAATGACGCCACTGTTAAAATTATTTACCCACTAGACTCTTTTGGACCTTGAGTTACCTAATTCGGGAACCTAGAACTATTTTGAATCGCTCTCAACTCGGTAACGTTACAGATAGACGAACAGATACGAACACACAATATTCCGTCAAATTCATTATGACAACGTTTAAGAAGTTTCCAGAGGTGGGGGCACGATATCTTAAGCTATTCGAATAGTGTTTTCTTCTGTTATTCGATTATTCGTTTTTAATAACTTGGATCCATGAAAAGAGAAAGGACTGAAACTACACATTATTTGGAATGGCACACTTTTGTAAAAGATCTCGAGTTATTATGTATTTCTTTCAATTGTTGAGTTCTGACAACTTTATGGTGTGTGTATGTCAAATTATTTCGTTTTGAAAACGGTTTCCGATTTTCCGAAACGTCTGCGAAATGGACGTAAAATCAAACCGGGCACAAATGAAACTACATTAACAGTTATACACTTGCCTAAAGACGACGAAATGATAAATGCAAATGAATTAAGGAAAGTATCAGTGCCATGTGTACATCAAGTGAAGGAATTTGCTTTTTTATGGCCAGAGACGTTATCAATACTGAAACCGGAAGCGGGATCGCTTTTCGCTATATTTCGATCGCTTCCGGTTTTTTAGTAGAATTTAAAAAAATCTGAGATTAACCCCTTCAGTGCGTAATTTTCAGATGCGAACCGCTGTAAAAAGTGTAGTTTTTTTTTTTGGGGGGGGGGGACTTTGAATGTTGATTCTAAATCTGTTTCAAAATCACTTACATCAGAATCACTAATTAATAATTCTTGCTCGATGTCAGCATCGTTGAAATATCGTTTTGAAGCCATTACTGTGCTGTCTGGTCTCAAAGAATGAAAACTGTATTTGACGAAAACTGTATAGAGCCCAAACTCTATTTTAATTTCTTTCTTTTTCCTCTTCTTCTTTTAATTAAGCAACAATTGAAACCAGCTGAGCGCAAACTAGCTAAATATTGTCGGGATAGCATTACTCATATTATAGGCAAGTATATTCGCCATACGCAATACAAAATAGACAAAGCAAAATGAAAGCGTATATATACGCCTCCCACACTGAAGGAGTTAAATGTATCTATCCTTGGGACGCTTAATCCATTGCAGTAAATCACTTCGTCATCTAAGCGAGTTTCGCTCTATACTATAGTAATTAATGTACAAATCGGAAATGGCTCATTTCTACCAATTCAGTTTTGAATATTACTTTCATAATTGAAGACTCGCTGTAGAAAACAATGTAAGTGCCAAAAACAAAAGTTACTGTAACAGTAGAGATAAAGTAAATTGTGCCCAAGCGTCACAAAATAGAAAATACTATTGCTTAGAAATACAACCTAGCAAATAACGAAGTATGAAAATCTAACTAAGGCATAAACGCATTAAAAAAATAAAATAAGTTACACAATTGCCTTGTGGCACTTACATTGTTTTCAAAATTTTGTCTCTCGGATGGATGGACACATGGACAGAGTAAATACAGGTATATAAAGGAGTTTTGGTAAACCACAAGCCACACTTCTTAACGATTGACAGACGAAAAATTATGAAAGGGAATTTCGACAAAACTCAATAATAATAGTGTTGTCCACAAAACTGAGATGGAGTGGAAATGAACCAGGAAGGTTTCGCATAAGAGGTGAGTGCTCTCTCCGACTAATCAACCATGCCACCTCCACGTGAGTAATGGTTCCAAAGAATATGCTCTTTCTTTTCTTACGAAGCATGTTAGATCAGACACTTCACAGGCTACAGAATTCATTAACAGTTCCAATATTTGGAGTAACGGAACCTAATGAACCACTCAAAAACACCTGCATGTTTATTAATACCTGATTTTTCCGTCTTCTGAGTGTCCATTCACTTTAATTGTTTGTTCCATACGCAAATTTTAATGACACAAGACAATAAATGATGTATATCATGTTACTACATATTTAATTCATGGAAAATGGAAAAAAGGACATAAATGGCGTTATTCATTCTTAAGACAAAAGGATCTTCACCACGGTCGTCACCACTTTTTAACGAGTTTTGTTTGCTAAAAATCCCTCTAGGCATATTTACTTTGCCTGTCACTATGCCCCGGAGAGACAAATCTTAAGAACTATTCAATGGGTCATTACCAATTTTGGCCAGGAGGTAGAAGGTTACAAAAATCGAGCTCGTTGATGGAAGTGATCCCCATGTATTCTTATGGAGATAATTATGGAGATTCTAGGTTGCTAAGAGTACACGCAGTGCTATTGAAACTGAAAATTAAATCTTTCAGTTTTACGTCATATTATTATGTCGTGTAGGCTAAAAGAGACGGTCATAACGAGAAATGAATGCAATGGTGGAATGATGAGTGGGAAGAAAAGGGAGAACCCCGAGTAAACGTATGTCCACGGAGTTTTCCCCACGACAATGCCAACTTGGCGCGAGCTGGAATCAAACCAGGGACCCCCACGCACCACAGGTAAACGTTCTACCATTAAACCACCGCGGCCCCACTATTGAAATTAGCGGGTTAGTATACTGTTCTGGATGCAAAATACTGATTTGTCCGTGGAATGTCTTTAATATTTCCTATTTTCAAATATTCATTCATCTTAAGCGTACTCCATTGGATCTGAGGTGAAATGCTATATTTAAGTCTAGAGCAGCGTTTCCCAACCGGTGTGCCGCGGCACACTGGTGTGCCGCGAGGAAATCGAAACAAATTATTAATTCTATAGGCATCAAATTACAAGACATAAGGGAAAATGTATATTTGTATTTCACATTACTATGAGCCTCTACTATAAAGCTACAATTTTAAGTTTCATACTTTTCTGTACATTTCTAATGTTGAAACCGTATTTATCATTGTCATAACCATTATTGCTTCTTTATTGTTGCAGACTATTTCGTAACTTGAAATTTTAACATATTCATTAAATTCAACAAAGCAAACATGCATACAAATTACCTACATTTGTATTTTAAAGGTACAAGAAATTTGTTTATTTGTTCGTTATTTAGTGATCTTCCTTTTTAGTGAAAGGTTAGATACAGTTTTCGAAAGAGACAGTGGATTTTTAAAAACCCGAGTCCTATATTTCATTGCAATTGTTTTCTATTTTAAAATTAGAATGAAAAATAAGCATAATGATTTACCACGAGGGAAAAACCCGTGATCAAGCTTTCTACTCTGTAAGAAGGAGATCAGTAATCACAAAAATACCACGGTATTTTATATTTACAAATAATAATAGTAATATATATATATATATATATATATATATATATATATATATATATATATAATATGGGTGTGCCGCGAGAATTCAAGCTACACCTGTAGTGTGCCGCAAGTTGAAAAAGGTCGGGAAACGCTGGTCTAGAGGCTTCGTAATATTTAGCTTGTTGAGGTGTTTTGGTAAACCAACTTTTGCACATAGTGTACTCTGTAACACTGCGAATTGTTTTGAACACTAAGTGAACCAGATAAGAGAGTAAAAGATAAATATTTAGAAACCACAGTTTTTTACTGCACCGTTGGTAGCAACAGCCGCAGTGCGGAGCACTGTCATGTAGTAACCAGCTGAATGCACGACAACTGATTTAAACTGCCTCCAACGAAATTCCGCAGCTGGACAGTTGAAAACTGATACATTGCTTGTTCCATAGATGGCACTGTATGCCATGGGCTGCTTACTACCAAAATTGTACTACATTTCAGTGTCAGGTCGGAAAGTTTTGGAACTACTCTCGTAAAACACCCTCTAAAACATGTTCTACATTTCCCACTACACACGTTACCCAATAAACGCATTAGTTTAAATCTTATATCTTCAATGACGACTTACGTTTACACACAATTTCAATAATAAGTTCTTTTAGAAGCTTCTTGTTGGAATACTTATTTAAAACAATTGATACTGTTATTTGATTACTCTAATCCTAATACATATTATTATTCGTATCAGTAAAATAACTTGCTTTAGAATTATTCCTCCTATTTTTTTCTGTTTTGCAACTAATCATCTCAGTAGGTCACCGTCATGCACTCTCATTCTTCTACGCATTACTTCATGCCTACTTACTCTCATCTCCTTTAGCCTACTGGGCTTATAACCATAGAACTCCATGACCCCAAATTGTGCCACAATGAAATCAAAACACCATAACCACTTTTCCATCGAGTAAAAAAATAACATGCCATATAGAAATAAATATCTAAATCGTTGTGTATTAGGTATACAGAATGTAAAATTAAGAACATATACGCAAAAATTAATGAAACCAATAATTAAGGATTCTCATTAAAACCAAACAACTGGAATTCTAAGACACATAGATGAGTGCAAAATAATAACATCTGCGGAATACCACAAATCTATATTTGATTTTCTGCTTATAGATGAAACAGCAACAATGTATCCTCGTATATATGCAACAGATCGAGTATTAATATCGTGAGGAACTGCATAACATTTGTTTCCAAATGACCATTAATTTTTTTTTTTTTTTTTTTTTTTTTTTTTTTAAATGACGAACTCACTAACATGAATCTTTCGTAAAGCAAGATACGCAGCCACTACTGGCAACGAACTCAGGATAATAGTAGGCAATATTCCCTTGTCAACACAACATAATACATTCTTATCTTTCTCTGTACATTTAGCAACTTTCCCACAGTGAAAATAGCCTAGTAGTATTCACACATACATACACACACACACACACAAAAAGAAAAAAAAAAGAAAAGAAATAAGGTATATTTAACCTGAGAGTAGGCTTCGTGTTACACACATGACCACTCCTTAACATGCAAACATTTCACATATGATATGGCTTTTTCAACCCGCCACTTCATTCCCCCTCCTCTTTACTTCGCACAATACATACTACTAAAGGACAAAAATTAAGATCCCTGATCTACATTACGAGAACGTAAAATAGTAGCTTCATAAGAGAAAACGTTGAAGAACAAGCGGAAATGCAACAATAATAGTTCTTTACATGTAAACAAAGGTTTAATTTTTTTAAGGAAAGAGGTCACCAATTGCTAAAATAAAGGTAAAAGAAGAAATATTTCTTCTACTCTTCATCTTGTCAAAATAAACAATGTGAGAGTGTTTGTAAGACAATAAAAAAAAATCATGAATGTGTGAAAAGAAGAAAAAGAAACTTCCACCCAGTTTAGCGCTAAGGAAACTTCTACCTAATTTAAAACTTAAATTACATATTTTGCAAATATTGTGTAAATCTCTCTTGTTCCAGCAACTGTACTTGTAGAATAAGCAATTGGTACAGAGTCAAATACTGTTAAAACCCCTCTTTAAACCAGAAGTAGTTCAACTCAGTTAAGTCTGAGTTTTAATGTCCTGTTCTGCTGCGAAGCTATATGAGACGTGGACCTACTGATTAACATGGAATCAGAACCACATGAGCTCCCGCCGGGAATCGAACCCCGGTCTCCCACACCAAAGACGCGTACGCTAACCGCTTACCCACGAAGGAGCTCAAGAACTAGTTCAAATTTACCATTTTGGGTTTCAACATTTATCGTCATAAAACCAAAAACAGTAATAAATAGTGAAAAGCTGTATTCTGCAACCGATTCAGCGTTTTAAGAGACCATCACAACCCGTAACACTACCAAAACCGGAAGTGGTTCAACATTATTACTACCGGTTTTAATACTCAGGCCAACTTTCTTGAAAAAATAGTAAGACAGGGTTCCTACTGATCTGGAGAAATCTATTTTCCTGACTTTTCCCTGACTTTCAATGACTTTTGGCAGAAAATTCCCTGACATTCATAACAGGTGTCGGATGACATCGACATAAATAAGGAATAAATAACGTTTATTCTATACAGACAAGTAGTAATCAATTGCTCATACATATAATAAAAACCAAATAGGTATTAGTATAATGGTTGACTAAGCTGAAATAGGTGTACAATTAATGTTAGAAAAATGTATATTTTATACAATTTCCCTGATTTCCAGTCTTTTTTCCTGAGTTTCCCTGACTTCCCTGAACAGTAGGAATCCTGTAAGAGACACTGAGATACGGTTTCTTTGCAACAGATTCAGTGTTTCAAGAATAGGATTCTTCTCCTCCGTTAACAATTTATTCAAACCGAAAGTGGTTCAAATTAACCACTTCAGGTTTCAACTCTTATCATTATATAACAAAAATTGTATTTACTGAAAATCAGGATCTTAAGAGAATATATCAGCACTACCAAAACCGAAAGTTGTTGAAATTTACTACTACCTCCAGTTTCAATACTTATTTCCATAGAGCTAAAACTAAGAGCTATCAAGATATGACTTTTTAATCGTTTCAACTTCCCGAAAATAGACTCTGTCCTTTCCGTTAAACTTCTTTTCAAACCAGAAGTGGTTCAAATTAACTATTTCC
The DNA here is from genome assembly GCF_964235325.1 of Thermobia domestica. NCBI lineage: Eukaryota > Metazoa > Arthropoda > Insecta > Zygentoma > Lepismatidae > Thermobia > Thermobia domestica. The sequence goes on along the minus strand of NC_137464.1, from coordinate 197,099,987 downwards.
AATTTCAACCTTTATCGCCATTCAACAAAAAGCAGCAAGGGATAGCGAGTAATGGATATGGAGAGATATGGATTCAGTGTCCAAGGAACAGGCTATATCCTTGATTTTATTAATCTATTGCATTCAGTAGTTATAGATTTATCTACTACAAGTTTGGGTACTGAATTCGCATAGTTTGGAAGTCGACAGTAGTGTCACATCGTGAAACGAAACCCCACATACTTTATGCAGACAAGAAGTAAAAGAAATGTTACAAACTGTACTCAACCTGTGTTTTTCAACTGAATTTTCTTTTCTCAATCGATTGTGTAAATTAAATTAAATTTCTAGCTTTCCGTCCCATTGCACTGCCCGTTATTCTAAAGGAGAGGAGACGGAAGAATTAATCAAATTAAATTATGAAATAATTGGTGGAATGATAATGTGGGAAAAAACTGTTGGAACTGAAAGGAAACTCTCGGACACGATACTGTCCAACAAACTTGCATGGGTGGGGTTCAAATCAGGGACCTTTTCGCACTAGAAATGAACTCTACCACTGAGCCACCGATTACTTTCTTCTAAAACAGACACACAATAATAGTTTTCTGACGCATTGAAACAAGAATCCATTCAATTTTGATCGCTGCTAAGGCAAACGAGTAGTTCAGTCTTGGCACCAAGACGTAGACCAACTGTTTAGCGTAAACTAAATCACATATATTTCTGTCGAGAATCAAATTCTGGCATCCCATGCCGAAGACGCGATTGCAAACCCCGTACACACGAAGAAGCTTTAAAATACGAATGCAGTTTTGCAAGTCTACTGGCGAACGAATTTACTAACCTCTGCGAGTTTTGTCCGCTTCAAACCTACCTTATATAATCTTATAATTGACTATTCTCAACTTATTGCTATTTAATTATTTTGAATTATAAGTGTAACACTTACACATTTGGCTGTGGCTTCATATGTTTGCTTTCGCAGTAGCATTTCAGTGGTAAATCAATTTAAAGCGTAGCTCAAGAAAGTCTTTCTATTTTTTCTTTGTAATAATTTGAATATGAACGTTGCAAACAATGATTCGAAATTCTACTGACACACAATCATAGTCAACGTCTTGCGAATAAAATCAGAAAAATAAACACACTGCTGAACAAGACTGCACTTATTTAATATAAAAACACATTTACACGTGACGTTTCGATCTTCTAGCCAAGATCCTCATCAGACGTACACTCGCGAAGCTGAAAAGGGCTGTTGAGAAGTGGAAGGAGTGTACGTCTGATGAGGATCTTGGCTATTAGATCGAAACGTCAAGTGTAAATGTGTTTTTATATTAAATAAGTGCAGTCTTGTTCAGCAGTGTGTTTATTTTTCTGAAATTCTACTATACAGCGTGGTCCGGAAGTGGGCGTACTACTAATTGATGTTTTCTGACGGTTTTAGGTTTTATCCACATTTGTTTGGTAACACTCCCTGGCACTGTCTGGCAACATTGCTATCCATATTCATTTGTTTCCTCCTTGGTAACAGTTATTTGCAGTGAAGTTGGAGTAATCAATAATGTGTGATTAAAGTCCATATAGTATTGATCCAAGATTAGTTGTTACCGTTTGGCTTCACGAAAGGCGTTACACATGTGAAACCATGGAAAGTGTAAAAGCGAAATTTATAGACCGCTTTGGTATTAATCCACCAAGAAAAGTGTTGGGATGGGGAAAAAAGTGCATTCGCTAAGGGCAGTGTGAAAGACCTTCCCCGAGGCGGTGAGACCCATAAAACGGAGGGAAACGTGCTGTGAAGTGGAAGCATCAGTGCAACAGTCGCCTTCAAAATCAACACGTAAAAGGTCTTCGGAGCTTCATATACCTCGGACCACCATGATGAGGCAATTGACGGAAAATCTAAAATTGAAGGTTTACCGTCCAATGCATGTGAATAAACGGCATGCGGAACTCTCTCTAAGGCGTTCCCTTCCAAACGATCTCGTGCTGCAGTACTCTTCACAGACGAGTGTGCTATCTACTGGAGTATGCATTCTTGGAACGATGTAATGTGGTGTAAGGAAAACCCTCACAGTTTTACAAAGAGATGGAGAGAAACCCACCACACGTGCCACACGTGATGGTGTGGACTGGAATGAGTGCAACACACATTTTTGGGCCTTACTTCTTCGAAGACAATGTTAATGGACATTCTTACCTGGATATACTAAATGAGTGGTTGGTGCCTCAAGTTGAAGGACATGGTATCAAAGACACTGTTGTGAAACATCAGGATGGAGCACCAGCGCACTTCGTGATTCATGTGCACAATTACCTGAATCAGACGTTTACTCACCGCTGGATTGGAAGAGGTTGTGCATCTTCACCAGCTCCCTTTGCCTGGCCTCCAAGAACTCCTAATCTGACGTCATCAGAAAATGTTCTCTGGGGTTTCTTAAAGCAATAAGTAAGAAACACTCGATATCAAACAACGCAGGAATTACGAGCAGCTGTGGAACACGTCTTCACCCTCGTGACTCCGGAGTATCTCCGCAAAACATATGTGACAACTTGGCGCAGAATTCAGCTGTGTTACGACATGGATGGTGATCATACCGATGTTTAAGACTTCAAGGTAAACTGTGTACAGACATTCTACTATAACTAACACTATATCGTTGAAACTAAAGCGGGGCACCCCCCACTTCCGGACCACCCTGTAGAATCCTCTCGTCTCTGCGTCAGTTCAGCTATAGAGCTTAGGCTCCACCCTTTTTCCTCTTATCTTCCTGTCCTATCTATCGACTGATATGGATTTTTTGCCACAAAAAATTTGTAATTACATAGTACGTAAGGGTAAGCGTTTAAAAAGCTGTTCTGTGAGGCAGGCGATCGCCAGAAAGAGCCAAACAAGAACAAGTGAACAGAGTAATATCAAGCATTGTGACTTACACTATGTTGCTAAATCCCTCATAGACAATTAAGATTGCAAACTCCATATTAAAATAACTTATTTTCTTCGGTTGTTCCTCATTCATATACAGAAATAAATGTACATTATTTTCTTAATTTTTCTTCGCATTAATTGGGAAGGCATGGGACTTTGTGATTACATTACAGAGCCGCACCTATTCTAATCATTACTGCCAAATTCAGCTGCACTTCAATTCGATTTTTTTTTTTCGTGGTTTAAAACTGTTGTTCACTCCATTACCCAACTGCTATGAATTAAGCTAGCCCTCCCCGTTTGTCTAGTGGTTAGTCTGTGTTTTTGGTGCACCTAGGCCGGGCTCGCTTCTGTTGGAAATCATTTTTAAAAATTCACCAATAGTCACTTTCATTAAATCACCCGATTCCTTTAGCCAACGGGCATAATGGTGGGACGGACAACTAAATAATTTCATGTTTTTCATGACTGAGCTATAACTTTCTGTTCTGCTTAACTGCTATCAACTTTATGAATGTCACCTGATCTTCCTACTGTAAGACGGAAGGCAATATCAACGAGTCATTTTGATTACTGTTCTCCATGAGATGAAAAATAAGGTTTTCTCGTTTCATCTCGCAAATTTTGTACAGGGCAGAATATTGGGCTGAACCATGTTTTAAACAAACGTAATATGTTCAGTGTATTTTAAAATGTTAAAATAAAATATATAGTTGAGAAGCCAGGTAACAATAGAAACAGCTAACAACGAAAGAAATGAGAACTTTCCTTTACTCGTATGCAAGTTACAGATACATCTGCAAAGACATTTTACACTGGAAACAGCTAACAATTAATGACATGAGGGTCATCCTTTGTGAAAGCTACAGATATGCGAAGCTACATTATAGTATTGATTTATACCTAGATCCATTTCTGGGCATAACCGGCACCTATGGCCTTAAACCCGTCACGTATGAGGGGTGACTCCCTCAGTGAGCACACTATTTGGGGGTAAAAGAAGGAAGTGACCTGAGACTTGCAGGTTAGGTACCATCCCGGCATTTACATGGTGTGAATGAGGAAAATCTAGGAAAAACTAACTCAGGATTGTTGACATGTAAAAGTTGTCACAACTTTTGGACCGAGTGTCCCATTGGGAATCAAACCCGGGCCCGAGTAAAAACAGCTAACAATAAAGGATGTGATTGTCTTCCTTTAACTAAGTTACACATACATATACAACAGCAATTTATAGTGGAAAAAGCTAACAATGAAGGGCGCGAAAACCTTCTATTGAAATTGCAAATACACCTGTAAAACCATATCACAGAGGAAACTTAAGATTGAAGGACATGACAGCCTTTATTTATGAAATGTGGTTACAACTGAAAACTATTTTAGAAATATTTTACATCCCACGGTTATGCTGGCTAGGCTAAAGGAGACAGTGTTTATGAGAAAAGAATGAAAATGAGGGAATGAAGAAAGTGGAGAAAGCGGGAGAATCGCGAGAAAATCCACGCAACGGTGTTTATCCACCACAAAGCTCACTTGGCGCGAACTGGGATCGCACCAAGGACCCCATGCATCAGAGGGGAACGCTCTACCATTGAGCCACCGCGCTCCGAAACTAGTTTAAAGTTGAAATAACTAAGAATAGACATATATTTTATGGCTGAATATTCGTCTATGTTAATCAGATACAGCTACGAAGCCATTTTACAGTGGTAATAATAAACAATAAAATACAAGAAAGAACTTCGAAGTGGTCCTGGTCCTACCACTCCAGTAATTGTCTGACGTGACTGAAAAAAAAAAATACATGATGGGTTGTAGCGGGATTTGAATCTAGAATACAAGAAGCAAAAACTGTAACAGTTCACCACGTCTACCCCATGAACTCACAATATCCCTCTCAGGAGTTAAAAGAATGTTCACAACCAAACAATCCCGTTACAAATAGTATACACTCTTTCTTTCCAAACAAACAAAATGAAGATTAAAAAAAAAAAAACAAAAAAAACACTCAACTTACGTACTCGGTTCAAAAAATGCCGTAAGAAATATTTGAAAAGAAAAAGAAGAGCAGAACTGTCTGATGAGAACGCAACATGGAAAGTATTCATTTGCTATTTTCAAGGTTGCACTTCTCGTAAAAAAAAGCAATGAATGAAAAAAATGTGGCAAAAGAATAAAAAAAAGTAAACAAAAAGAAAGAAAAACGGAACATCGCTATAGACTTGTTGTTTAGCAATGCAGCACACAAGTCATATTGAATCTACAACTGCCACCTTCCCAGAAAAATTACTATACTGGGAAACCGTACATATTATACAAAAATACATCTTATTCTTTAAATTCTTGTTTCACGTCTGAACAGTCTTTGCATACCGTTTACCAGAAACTTAAAAAAAGACAACGTCACAAATATCGAAATAAACCGCAACTCTGACGACAGATAGGCACGATTTTGTTTGGTAAATACTCGGACATTGGCTACAAGTATATTCCTTTAAAAGAAGAAAAAAGGATAAATCATCATGCACGGCAAACTAATGACTAAGTTATTAACTTACTGGAAAACGAGTTTACTTCTGCGAGTTAGCTTACCAGGATTCGATCTCTGATGCCAGTCTGACAGGTTAGAAGGACTATTTTTCATTGGCTCATTACGTTAATGACAATAACTAGAGAAATTTTGTTCGAATCGATAGTTCTCTTTCTTTCTGAGAAACAGGGGATGCTCAATCTTCCCCAAGAGCTTGGGCATAATTCCCTAAAATTTACCACTGTTCCCACTAAATTTAACATTCTGTTCCTAAAATGTATCTTTCTCCCTCCCACTCAAATTTACCATCCTCTAGTCTGTACGATTTCTAACGAAAATTTCTGTACCAAAATTTTCATGGGTGTAACCTACGCCCTGATATTGCCTGTGGGCACACTTACTGGAAAAGTATATTGCCAGCTTGTGGTAAGAGAGCGTCCTGATTGATATGTCCTTTTCTTCTTTGAATATAAATAGAAATCGAACGGAAATGTGACGACCACCTAACACGATTCTGGTAAAGTAACCGATTAAGAAAAACAGCATACATTTTTGCATTCCTGTAAACGTGTTTGATACGATAACGCTTCAAATCCAAGATACAACTGCAATGGAAGTTTCACACTACTTACTGTAAATAGTATATGGTTACCGTAGTACTTAAACAGTGAACAATACTTCCATAATCCTTGCTTACAACGAGCTATCCTAAAAACGCTGTGCCACGAAGTTATAAAGTAGATTCGAACTACTTGCTTATTACGGGGACATCTATATTTCTTGTAACATTATTATCACAATTGCTGGTGATTGACACTAAAATCCCTTCCACACAATACAGTCCTAAAGGAACAACTTAACCCATATGCCCTATAAGTACCTTATCCAGTGACCACCATCCCCCCCCCTCATTATTTTACAATCAAATACGTAAAACCCTCTGTGAAGGTCACTGACTCCTACACAATACAGGAAGAAGTCCAGAGTGTTTCTTTATATTAGAGGCATTATAGGCCTATATGACATGTACAAAGTAATGAAGCCATTAATTACACAGTTGTTCCATACGTGTTTTTACTCCAGCTCCTACTTTCCAGTTTGTTATAGTTTTTAATCACAGAAGAAATGAACTGGCCAACGTGTCTGATTTATTGGCTTCGTAGTCTCGTCTCGAAACAAGGTGAGAGTCGAGATAAGACCTCGAACCCTCTCTCCACTTTGCGTCATTACTCTCTTACCAACGTCGAATGTACTGTAAGTCCAAGTATAGTGGTTCGCTTGGTTGATGATGGAGTTCAGCGTCCCGTTCAGCAACCAAACAATATGAGACGTGGACCTATACCACGAACCCGATCCAGGTAGGTCCTAGCCCTCCAAAGTATGCTTACCCCCTTGATCTGGATATCTAACATACACACCCACATATCTGAACAAGGCTCTCATAAGTTATACAGAAATTGGTGTCGCTGCGTAGTTTAAAGTGGTATTTGAACTGCATGAGCTCCCATTGGGAATCGAACCCGGGTGTAGTGGCTAGTATCCCAATTTAAACAACTGAACCTGTTCTAATATAGCCTCGATACTGAAGAGATCCACTTAATAATTATCAATTTGTTAATGTTAAGTTAGCCTGTTGCTGAAATGTCGAAAAAATGCAACAAATAAAATTGCAGATCGAATCTTCCCACCACTTCCTAGATGTAAGAGTTCAATTATTTCCTAGGAGGTTCTACTAACAGTAGCAAAAATATGACATAGGCCCTACAGCACATTTAAATGCTCCTAGTAAATTCGACCATCTATATTTCTTGTAACATTATTATCCCAATTGCTGGTGATTGACACTAAAATCCCTTCCACACAATACAGTCCTAAAGGAACAACCCATATGCCCTATAAGTACCTTCAGATACTAGAATATAATTTCAGATACTAGAATCATATGGTACCCACCCAAATTACAAAAATCATCAAATTTAAAATAAATTCCAATATTAACTCGGGGTCACACCAACTCCAAGCCACAATACTGTTTTTTGTTAGAGTGAAGTACCCGAAGAGGGACCTCAACAACATAAAGGATAACTTACGTAACATCAAGCAAATGGTATGAAATATTGAAAGCAAGGTTCACATACAAAGTCGTAAGTAAAACGAATAGGCCTAGATTCACCCAAACGGTGAAGCTGCAGCCACACCCATATCAGAACGGTACGCAACCCTGCGTAGATTTTGTGTGAGGGAGAAACATCAAAAGGAGGGGAAACAACATGGCAACCCCGCACGCATTGATCGTTGTGTACGTCACGTGGATTTTGGGCTTGGGGAGAGAAACTGAAAATCCGACCGACCGGGTCGATATTTGGGGAGCTCCCCGCCAACCCGCGCGCTTGTACTGTAGGTGGGTGGTTGACGCGAGGCGAGGACCGGGCCAGACAATGAAGGGGAGGGGGAACACTCCAGAACTCGAATGTCAAAGACCCGAAACGTAGAGAGCGAGAGTAATGCAGTCTGCACCAATTCTCATGGCCAGGGTCAAAGTACTCCACTGCACAAAATTTCACAACTTCTGCAAACAAATCACGTCCCTTCCCTATCCTTCTGTTGATGTGCACCGAAATTGATATTACACAAACTGAACTCTTTATTTTATATACCACTTTCTCCATCATACTTATCCCATTCTTTTTGTATGGAAACTAATGAACGCAATAACAATAATTGGTATTACCCTAGAAATAAAATGAAGGGGTCAATTTGGCTTGCACATTCGTTTTCAATCTTTTGCAACAAAAAGAGATTTTTGTCCCCCACTTTATTTTTATTTATTTATCTATTTATTTTTACATTGTTCGTTTGAACGTAATGTTACCTTTTCTGTTTTATATTGTAGCATCGCCTATTTTTTTTTTTTTTTTTTTTATAAAAATAAAATTCATTTGCTGCGGGAAGATTTCCTAGATATAACCCCACCTTTGTTTTCGCCAAAATTTATTTTTATTACAAAACCTACGTACTTTGTTGTATACATGTTGCGCGGTCAGTTATTTGAACACTGAAACTCATAACAGCGTGATAAGTTTTATCTGAAAGTGGATCCAAACACATACACCGTGAATACAAAACAGAACTTTAGATTATAACGTAATAAATGCCCGCACCTTAATAATATGAACCATGACATGTATGTGTAACCCTTTACCGTGTGGGGGGTTTCCTAAGGAATCTTCTATTTCCTCCCACTTTTTTCATTCATCTTTTCATTCATTCTCACAATTACAATTTCCTTTAGCTTACACAGCATAACCGAGGGACGCAGAACTGAAAGATTCAAATTTCATTTAATATAGCCATTTACGATAAATGTGAAATAGATCTATCTATTCAAAGGTTTCTATTTTAGTTTCAAATAACTTAAATTCAACAGATATAGTGTTACAACCATTTAAAAAAAGCTCGGGCAAATTTGACTCCATACAAGTTTGGCATTTCTAGGATTGATGCAAATATGGAAGTACTGTATTTTGACAAAATGAACAAACACTGTTGTTAGTGGCGAAATGAAGAGCATCAGATCCTCCAAGTCTCGGAGACAAACACCCTCGACGTTGGCGTCCCCATGAAACCTCAACGCGGCTCATGGTAGAGCACTTACCTCTAGTGCGTGGGGTTTCTAGTTCGATCCCTCGCCAGGTAAGTTCGTGGTGGACAACGTGTGCGTGTGTTTTCTTGAGGTACTCCCATATCCTCACCAATTCTTACATAATCACTCACTTGCCTCAATCATCTGTCTCCCTTAGCCTAACAGGCATAATCGTGGGACGTTAAACTTTAAGAATTCATTTCAATATCAACCTCAGAACAATATACTGTATTATATATATATATATATATATATATATATATATATATATATATATATATATATATATATATATATATATATATATATATATATATATATATAACATGAGAATATGATACACAGGGAATAAATTATAAATGCTACTTCTAGATCTTCCAAATATTTGTAAAAATATATCCCAGAAAGTCTGATGTTTCACTCTCTTATACGAGTTGGGTCACCTATGCGCATCATAAGCAATACATTATACTTTATATATATATATAAAAAAAAAAATCGTGTAAGCTTTCATGAAATATTATGCATAGTTAAATCGAGTTCGTCGGAATTACGAATGTACGTATATTTTTAAATACCTTGTAACGGAAATTAGGTATGTAATGAAAGAATCACCTGAAGTAGGTTTTATCATTAAAAAAAAGAAAAACAATTTCTCTTATAAGCCCCTCTATAATTTTTTTATTAACATTGAAAACTGTACAGAATTCTTAATTGTTGCTTTTTTTTTTTTTTTTTTTTTTTTTTTTTAAAGGATGGAAACAAGACGATGAGACTGTTAATGCTTACTATGTTCCATAGAAACGAGTAATTTCAAGAATTCTCATGAAGTTCTTGTAAATAAAAGTAGCAGTTGTATACATTACTTCCGCTTCGACAACACAAGCGAAAAACAAATATAAACGGCAACTTTCTCACATTGGTTTTTAACAATATAAACTCATTGTTCTCGCGAATATTAAAAAAAAAGTTTATTGTTGTTTTCCTTGTGTTTGTAGGTCACCAACACAGGGCGTTCCGCTGAGACAAGTAAATAATATGAAACATGCTTTTATCACATAACCAACATGCATCACACAATATAAACGATATTCAGCATAAAATTTTGCATACTACAGTACTAATTTTCAGATTGGGTAAGAGTATAAATGTGACGATGAAATTTAAAAGACACCACGTTGGTTAACACGATCTCTTCTACCAACTTTTTACACTGTTAGTGCTTGTCGGCAAAATTAAAATGGATTGTGCTTGTCTTGGAGAAACAATATGCTGCGACACGTAAAACGGGGGAGGGGGATCACATACACAAGAAGTTTTCATCTATCGTTCATTCTTACGATCACATACCTTTAGTTAATAAATGCAGTAATTGATGAATTGGCGATATTGGAGAACACATCATAACGTGAAGGCTTCTAGTCCTTCCGCCCCCCCCCGAAGTTCCTATTTGTTGTGTACGTAATAGGTTAAAAAAAAATCGGGATTAATTAAATGTCACTGTTTTCGTCTGCCTTTTTAGTTTGTCTACCAACTAATTTGCGGTTACACAACTATTAATGCTCAAACCTGAATATAGTTAATAGCAGTGTTTGTAGGTATCCTTAAACTTTCCTTCGACTGACGCCAAATTTTCCCTTTTCTTATCAAATTTTCCCTAGTTTCTTGAGTGACCCTATTCCTATGACAGACATTATGTGATTAATTTAGCTATGTTAAAGGAAGGGCCAACCACATTTGTTTTTTGTTTCTGTTGTTTTTACTTTTTTCCTTCACTATTTTTAACCAAAAAATAAAACCACAAATATACCCAGCCAGCAATAGGTGAAAATTGTTCTACTTTGAAACACACACAAATTATTGCTATTGTATTGGTTTATTCCTGAAGAACAAAGAGTTTTAAGCATCTATATTGGTCAATTAGTAAGCGCAAGAATTTCCCTGGATTTTCACGTTTTATCGAGAAAAAATCCCTTTTTTAGTAAATTTACCTACGAAATTTCCGTGGCTTGGAAAAATTTCCAACAAACTATGAACACTTGTTAATGGTATGCTTCATGTGGGTTAGCGTTAAACCTTGTTAAACGATGCACTGTCTGTTGTATTTATACTGTGCTCATATTGCTTAGTTACTAAATTATATTAAGTGCTTGACATGAAATAAAAACTTGTGGCTTTTATATAAGTAAATACAACCTTATTTACATTTAATACGGCCCTTGTCTTAATAATAAACAGAAAGACACGTTCATGTCCAGCACTATCATTATGCATTTTCAAATAAAGGCAGGCAGGCAGCATACGTAGCAGAGCGGCGACCGTTAACAGTTACGATTAATATTATTCACACAATACGACATTTCCTTTTTATAACAGGAATTTCACAGATACAGTAGATAATAAAATATGAAATCAATCTGACACAAATATTTATGCGTAAAGGCAGCCATGTTAATTCTGCAGTGCAGTAGTAAATCATTACCTATTATTTTTATTATAATTCGTTATATTAAAAATTTAAGGACTCCCAGTCCGACAGAGCTTAAGGAATATGCACATGATTTATACCACGGATGGTCAACCTTAAATTTTAGGTTGAAGGCTACTTTCCATTTTAGAAATCACTATCTACATCTTTGTTCATTAATCTGCTGAGGGAATCCTACTGATAATGAACAATTGATACCTAGAACTCTGAGGTATACCTCCCAGTCTTGCTAGTCGGCGCATTGGCCACCTCTGATTTATACAAATAAATAAAAACTAATTTGAGAGACACTAGAACCTCTCTAAAGTACTTAGCTAGTTTGCTAGCTTCTTGTATACTAAAAGTGGGTCCAGTGATCTCATCAAGTGGAGAGTAAGTAATCCACTGATTTCGAGTAGGAGAAAATGGTTTTAAATTTAAAAATATATATTTTGGGACATAACGTATTTCCTGAAATGCGAGTTATTCCAGAGCAATTTGTATTAATCCATGCGGGACATTAATTGTACAACTCGCCTCCTACCGCGTTTCCAAGCAATGCTCGTTGTTACATTAGTCAACAACTTTCTGGGTTCGGTCCCCGGTGACGTAACAATCAGAGAGGGTACTATTTATAACTAAGCAAAACATCACGATACTACACGTGACATCAAGAATTAAAAAAAAAAAAAAAAACGTATTAACGTCCCCATTTTCTTTCGTATCAACATTCCTTTGAACACACAGGATTTGAAAAACACGGACCTATAGCTCAAGACCCGAACCATATGAACTACATCCTGGAACTGAACCAAAGTTTGCACAGATGGCAAGAACAACGTATTAGATATGGAAAATAATATGGCCAATACACTTCCATGACAAGAAATATACAGATACCTAATAAAAAAGTAAGTAAAAATCGTTAGCTTGTGAGCACATTACAGTTCTTACCGTAGTTATTTCGGGTTATGACAACGGAATTTGTTATACCAACTCAGTTATCCCACTCTTCATGATGCTACTACTACTCTAGTAACGAAAAGTATGGGCTTCAATGAGGGACTCCAATATCCAGCTACCTTCAATGTATCAATATAGTATGCTTCTTTAATTCAGTTTTACACTCCATGTTTCTGTGCTCTTTAGGCTACAGAAGGCGATAAGAAATGACTAATGACACGATGGATAGCCAATTAAAGTAAATGCATTTGCTATAAAGAAGAATTAGTGTGCTGAATTTCTTATAAAGCTACCTTTGGAAAACAAAAATTAATAAAAGTGTAGAATAATAATATTTTCTGTATAGGCTGAAGGAAAACAGATTAATGAAAGCAGCGCTGGATTTACATATAAACTAAGCAAGTTATAGCTCAGGGGGCCCCACTCTCTTGGTGGGGCCCAAAAAATTTAAAAGAAAAACCTGAATATACATTTCCAAATGTTTTGTGTTGTGTAAGCTCTTATGATTGGGGATTAGTTAGCGTGCTCTCTAAAATATCACATTTGCTAATTTCTGTATATAGGGTGCTCACGTGTGCATGTACCAGTTGCGTGGCAACATATAGCATATATTCAACAATAATAACAAAAAGCAACAATTTGTCACTGACAAAGGACAGCTGGGGCCCAAAGGACCCCATTCTCTTCAACAGCTTAGGGGCTCATCGGACCCAAATCTAAATGAAAGTGAATGATCATGGAAGAATTTGTGGAAAACAAAACATGAGAAGAAACAAGACACTCTCAACAACATTCACACATACGACCACAACATAGTTCGACATAAGCTTACGCGGCTTAAAATAGAACTACGGATTCTTCACAAAGAGATGAGCGCATTACCGCTTAGACAACTTATCTCCCACAATAGAAAAAAAAATGCATTTGAAATGAGATATCCAATACTAATACTAATTAAATCAACATAAAGTGCTTTATTTATTTGCATTTTATTAGATCACCCATGATGTAAAATACAAAATTATCGCACTCACATCGTATTTTCTATCCTTCTTCCGCGTCTTTTATTTTCCTCCCTCCGTCGCGGGAAGATGGTGTGTGACCCAGAAAATCGCGACAGTCCCTTCCCTTGAACTTGAACTGCTACTGCATATGTTTCTGCGGAGAGGGTGTGGTTCTTTATTAGCACAGAAAGCTGTTTATTTCCAACTTCTCACAAGAATATTACCACTGGCTGCCTTACAGACTATACAGTTAGGTTTTCAACTCCCACATCAGCTTACTCGCTTTCTGTATCGTATACATTCAACTTTTATAGCGCACTCCAAATCCTACGTACTATGCCGTACATGTATCTGCATTCACATTAACGCATCTAATTGTGAGTGAATAATCCAAAAACGATTCAAACTATTATGTATTGTCCAACACATATAAAGAATCAGTTCGATAGGTTCGTATATTTCCCGCTCGATACAGAAAATTATGTTCCAATTATAGTGAGATTTTACTTAAATAGCTAATTGCAAAATGTCACTCACACTATAGTAACAAACGAAGGATATTGTTTGATGAGTCAATTATTGTAATGAACAACAAATTTTCTATATGTTGTTTTCTTAATCGCTATAAACTATGATACTGTACAGCAGGTGACCAACTTATATAATATGAAGACCAATATATTACCCATTTTTTTTTTTTTTTCAGTTAAGTCCTGCTTAATATAGCCTCGCTCTTGGAAAGGACGTTCATCAATCAGTCAGGAATCACAATTTGTTCCGTTTAGAAGAATGGTGTAATTCAAATCATCCAACAACTGGTTCTAAGATTAGTATCCTAAGTTGATTCATATTTATATATTTGTCCATCATTTGGCTATTCTAATGATACTAATAGCGATGTCATGTAAATTATATAAAGTGTCAGGGCGAACTGCAGCTTGTCGTAATTGTTTCTTTAAACGCTGCAAAGGAAGTAATATACACTAGATAATCAAAATAGTACTAACACTCTTTAAGTCTATGGATCCCGTCACAAAGCTCCCCATTTACTTCTGTCTTTAGCCAACTTGATCCAATACTACGAAGTTAGTTATTGTAAGTACTGGATTTAGAAGTGGAGAGGAGAATTTTAACAATTGGCTGGAGGAACCCAATAAATATTAACAACCTGTTCGGGCAATATATATATATATATATATATATATATATATATATATATATATATATATATATATATATATATATATATATATATATATATATATATATATATATATACAGTGGCGGATCCAGGATATAATCAAGGGAGGGGCTAAACACAATTTGCCGTTTTATCCAGTGTAAAGCAGGATTGAAGCTCATTTTATCCAGTGTATATCTGAGCGTCAAGGGGGCTATAGCCCCTCCCTTGGATCCGCCCTTATATATATATATATATATATATATATATATATATATATATATATATATATATATTAGTAGAATGCAGGCGATTTCAAGTTTCGACCGGCAACTTGAAATAAGTCCGAACTCTGGATCGCGTTACCCAACTGAACGCGGACCACTGGGCAGGCCACAGCTGTTTGTGGACTACGGCTCCAAGAAATCTTAGTTCAGCCAAACCTTACGACTAGAATAACGGATATAAATGGACAATTTAGTGACGGTTAGTTACTAAGACGCAAAATAGAATCATGTAAATGTAATCCCTCATGATTTGAAGGTATTCGCTTCATTTAAGTTTTTGCAGACTTAAAAAAAAAAAAAATAGCTAATGACTGGCTATTGAACAGATGAAAGTCAAACTACTTCACACATTACCAACATTAAGAGTTGCAGTCCCGCGTAGTGTAGTCTCTAACGGTTCGTCTTTAGCTAAGGTGGTCCCAAGTTCGATTCCTAGCGGGGACACTCGGTCGGAAATGTGTATTTTCAGACCAGCCATCCTGAGTGAAATTTCCTGAGTTTTCCTCACTGACACCAGGCAAATGCTGTGATGATACCTAACGAAGGTCTCAGGCCGCTTCCTTTCTTGCTAATTTCTTTCTACCTTTTCCACTTCCCAGAATAGTGTGACGTCATCCCTCACACGTGAGGAGTTTCCTCAGTGGTTAGCGTACGCGCCTCTGGTGTAGAAGACCTGGGTTGATTTGCGAATGTTTCGGATTCCACGTTAAGCTCTAGGTCCACATATCATATAGCCTCGTTGCTGAAAGGGACGCTAAACTACAAAACCAAATTATGTAACGGGATTAAAGGACTATAGACGTCGAAGCCATGAATTACTAAAAAAAAAAAAAAAAAAAATCTGAAAAACAAAGCACTAAATAGGATTAATATTGGTTTTAGTAACTTTCGCTATTATTACAACATTCTAAGGAAACGGATTCTCATTAGACATCAATACTTTGTTCCGTTTCGGTTATAGGCCTACATGTCAGAACTTTTAATTTTGACAACTCAGATATTTACTTACAAACTTGGTAATTACTTTACAAAGCCCTAACTAAATTAACTCTAGATTCAGACTATTGTGGCAGGTGCTCTACTGAGAAAATCAAAACAGGTAACCTAGAGTTGATTCTCCGACAAAGAAGATATTCCAAAAGTCCATATTAGAGCAATCACTTAACTAACAGATAGTTACAAACTGAATTATTCAAGTAGAAATCATTAAGTTGTAAAAGGGGAAATTTTGTTATGGGCGCCTATTCAAAGTCACTCCTCTCGATGCCCCTACCCTTCCTCTTCGAATTTTTCGCTTGGACATTATGATTTATGTACATTACAAACCCAAAAATACCTCAATCTTGAATCACTTTAGCCTTCTTACATGCAAGATGGATGACCCTGTTCATAAAATTTTAATCCTGTTCGGGTAAGAAATAGTTCGCAAGATACAAGCTTAATATAAATGAAAGGAACTGAATGTAGAAATGTGGCACCAGATTTAGATTATGTAATTGTATCAAACAAAATCCAGCTACTTCCTACTTTAGTGAAGTCAGATACACGTATTGGCTGATTCCAAACCGTTCACGATTTGTACGTAAAACACATATCTTCGCACTCAGTGTGACTTGCTTCACATCTTTTCTATCAGTTCCGGTGCAAATAATAAGAAAGGCCTGTCTGGCAACCAAGGGCGCAGATTTCTCTGTAAATTGGGGGGGAGGGAATTCAGATGCAGAAAGTATATATACGAAGATTTTAAGAGAAATTGCACTCAAATTATGCCAAATATTGTATACTCATAACTACAATAGGGGGCCCACATGAGCTTTGGGGAGGCCGGGTCCCTTCGCCCCCCCAGGATCGGCGCCCTTGCTGGTAACTCTGAAACAACCAGTGAATTAAGTTTAAAAACAATGCCAGAAAAAAAGTATTTACCACGTGTTCTTGTAAAAAGAATGCAGTATTTTTCGTTACTCAATATACCTGTCACAATAATGAAACACACAGAAGAGAAGCCATATGATTATAGACGTATCTTATGGAATATATTTATTATTTATAACTTACGCATAATAAAACGGAATGGTGTGTCCTACTGAATATTCAACAAACTTTTTTTTTTTTTCTTTCTTTCAAAAGACCGGATATTCTGTCATGTCCTTGATGACGCTCGAACCGTATTTAACAATAAGCTTTCATTTGTTGTGATTACAATGTTCATTTTTTATTGTTTTTCACTGTGAACAAAAAAAAATGTAAACTTTTATGAGCTAAAATATAAAGATACAACGCGTAATATTATGATGATGATATCTTCACAACCCACGATAGATGCATTTATTTGGTTACGGTCTTGTGTTGATGATGCAGTAGATGTTGAGTGGACCAGCTGACTGTTACAAGAGAGGTCTCGATGAAATAACTGTACCTTACAACCGGCATCCGGGAACTAAAGTCCAATCACACACAGTCGTATACATATAAAATGCCGGCCATTTGAATAAAACGTAGGCTTGTATTATCGTTGTGAAAAAATTCAAAAAGCGTTACTTATTTTTAAATTTAAAAAAAAAAAAAAAAAAAAATGCTGATCGTTAAGCTGACTATGTTCCAAGTTGAAGAAAATTATGCCGATATTTGAGGAATCCAAGTGCAAAACAACCAACAAATAAGGGTTAATGCAAGGTTCTAGGGCATGCAATTTTATAATAAAGTGAATCGAGGTATTTCAGAACCTAACAAGAAAACTATTCAAATGATCATAATATTATGACTTGTATCCACGATTGTCTCAAGTGGAGATATTTCTACGAGGCATAGACCTACAGCTTACCGTGGTATTCAACGGAGGCTAAATACGGATAGATACATAGAAAGCAAATGTTGAACACTACGTGCTATTCCTATGACATTTAATGAAAGAAATATACGATCACTTCCAAGGGCGCCCATGTTGTGGTTTCCAAGGGAGAGGGGTCAAGTATAAGCGACATTTCAAATATAGTTTCAAATTTTGCTGTAATTAATGTAAAAATTTATTGGGTTTTCGATATTCCCAAGTATAATTTCCTCTTGGGGGGGAGGGCGAGCGCCCCACCTTGTCCCCCTGATCACTTCTTTAAAAAAAAGTTCGAACTAATGATCTTAACCGTGTATGCTCCATGATTCAGCAGTATTTTTTCGGTTTCAATAAAACAAAATTTTCACCGAAATCAACATTTATCAAATTTGCAGATCTGAACTATTTTCGGTACGTTATACTTAATTTACTTTTAACCATTGACCTGCTTATTTATGAAAATTGTAAGAAGAAACTTCGAATCCACAAAGATCATTTCTATAATAACAGAACTACTTTGAGGAAAACTTATCACGACTTCTCGCATAAAATTTGCGTGAGATACCAAATACTGATATGTGACTACGACACACAAAAATCGATATTTACAGGCTGCCATGTGCTGGGAGAACAAAGTTTATCAAATCATAACAGACTTGTCGAAAAAGCATAAAACCACCTCATCAATAAAACACTTTATTCTCCTAGGGTTTTTTTTTTTTTTTAATACTTAAGTGAACATATTTTTATACCTTGAATCCTTAAATACACAAACAGTAACCCAGTAAGAAATTCACCAAAATTAAAATTCCTTGTTTCCCGGCATTTTTATACTCATCGTTTAAACTGTGATCAACGTAAAAGTTTTTGTGTTACCTAGAGTTAGAATATCGGTAATATAACTGCTCCACCAGATAATTAATGTCCTGTCTTGTGAAGGTAATGTTATATATATTGCTTTGGTCAGATTTCAATTAATTACTCTACTAGAAATTAGACCCAAAACAAGACTATCTGGTATATAATATTTTCGTTATTTCTATACATGCAGACGTTTGCCAGCCGATTTAATTAAGAAAGCAAAACCAGCATTTTCTGAGCCTCTATATATAGCTATTTTTTTTTTCTTTTTTTTAGTTCTTGTCATTTACGTACATAAAGTAAATTATTTCGGTTAACTATTCTGCTCCTTTTTGCGAAGAACGAAAAAGAAGAAAATTTTCTATGAATTGTTGTGAACACAAATGCTCATTTTGGCACTGTAAGGTTCTGAATGCATTACGGATCAAGTTATAAGGTGTTTTGTGTGTTCTTTCCCAACATCTATCATAATTGCACAGCCGCTTTACTCATGTTATAATGTTAATGATCATTTTATATTCGTTAGACCATTTATTTATTTCTACGTACAAATACGTTAAAATTTATGCAATGTTGGAAGACATACTGTTTTGCTTGATATTTTACTTTTATATATACAATATTTGGAGAAAGACTATTAAAAGCATTCAATATGCATATAGCTGATGCGTTCATCTCTGGAACGTATCTACGTATTTATTTCAGACCAGGATACAAATTAATATACTATATTTTTGATAGCGCTCTAATTCTCTCCCACCACAAACTATCACAGAGAAATATCTTATTATTTTCTCTGTGCTATTATTTGCTTACAGTCTCTTCAAGTTGATGCCATAGTTTAAACAAAAATGTTAAGTACGAGCTTTTGTTAAGCATTCGTTGAACATTAAACTAAATTCAATTCTACCTTCAATACGTTACCGAACAGAAACCTTTTATCATTATACTTGTCCAAACCGGATGGCGGCTTTTTGCTTCTTTATTTGTGCTTTACATTTTTGTCTTTAGTGCAGCATAAGTAAGCATAAATTTACCAAACTAGTTTTCCTGTTCCTAGTGTTTTTAAGTACCAAATCTAAGACGTGCACCTATAATTCAATGTGAAATTCAAATCAATTGTACTCGAACCAGAATCGAACCAAAGTCAAGAAGAACTCTGTCCATGTATCTTACCGTATGATTTTAATTTCCGATTAAAAAAAAATAGAGGAAGAGGAGGTAAGAGGGACAACGGTTAAAGATGCAATAATAATAATAATTGGACAGAACAGCATGATTAAGCTAAGAAAGTAGAAGATGCCATTTAATTTTATACCGAGCAAAATACTGCAATTTCTCATTATTCTGCCTCAAGGATTCAAACAGAAACCAAAATATTTATGGTAAAAATGACAGAGAATGTGCCTAAATATTTTTCAGTATTAAAACACACGCAGGCAACCATGATAGCTTTCATACTTTTTTTTTTTACTCCAGTGTGGTTAAAAAGAAAGAAAGAAAGAAAATAAATATTGTTATAATACTTCAATAGATTTTTGTTTACACTCGCCCAATCATATTAAGAACAATAATAAAGAGAACTTCCATTAAAAGAAACTGAAAGGGATTTTCACAAAACAAAATTCCTAAGCACGCATTTCTTTGTTCCACAGATTTCAACCCCTCACAACTCACACTAACTTACCCTCTCTAGTTCACATACTATGACAAATTTCAATGTCAAAAGAACAAAGTAGAAAATACACTTGCACTTACCTCGTTTAGGAATACTTTTGTTGATATTCTGTAGAAAGAATGATAAAATAGTTCCTCCACCGAATGATTATGTGACGCTTTGCCTCTCAGATTACCGTTTTCTTTCAACAATACCGGAAAATGTTCAATTATTGTGTGAAAGAACGCCAAAACGGAGTGCAACGCTCCTTCCGCCACTAAACCACACCTCAAACTACAATATAAGCATATGCCGGCGCTGCCGCTTTGCTCACACAACGAAAACATTGCCAGGACGATGACGTTTCCAACCACCAATCCGTGTTTGTCGTTCACCCGACGTCACGCGAAGTTTTGTCCATTCAAGAGGTGTAAGAGCCGCGATGGATCGTCTGCTGCTGGAGTGAACTAAATGTGGAACTAAATGTGGGAGACAGGATGGATACATACAAAGATTTTCTACGTTGATATTCACCGGTGAATTTACTGTTTACAAAATAAAGTACGGTAATGATTATAAATGGACAGTTGAAGTGAACTTAGGTTCAGATTTTTTTTTTTATCCGATGTCAGATTCATAAATTATACAAAGCACTGGCGTCTCTGGCATGTAAAATTTGGAGGGGACACCGAAGAAAGTTATTAAAATGGTGCTACCTAGCCCAATCTATTTATTATCTTCGATTCCATGTTACCTTTCTGCTTACCTTCACGGATCCCCTCAGGTATATCAAGAACCCTGATATAATCGTTCCACAGTCTGAATAATATATTCCAAATAAATATTATTATTATTATTATTATTATTATTATTATTATTATTATTATTATTATTATTATTATTATTGATTTATTTGTTATTCTGTCGTTAGTAAATAAATTAAATTAGAATGAAATATTTAATATTTTGTACTTCAAAATATTGGGGGGACGCGACCCCCTCGTCCCCCCGCCAGAGACGCCTATGATACAAAGACGAGACCATGAGAATGAAATTTAAAATCACCAGTAAAAATCTCCTGGTTTGAAAATATCCAGTACAGGATAAATCCATTTACCACATCCTCACAATTCGAATACTGTATCTAAATCACTTATATATGTTAGAACAATAATGCTCTGTATTCCTGTTTGTTCAAACGATGAATTGTGTTGTAGGTGCTACGTCCCGGGTTCAATTCCTGGCATGCCCATAGCCAGAACATTAAGACAAGGGGGCTGACTTTTCACTTTATATCCATCCATCCGTACTAACAAACAACTGAAAGTTTCAGGTGTCTAAAGGAGGTTTGCAAGGAGGCTTAACCACGCCTGACTACCTCTGGCTATGTTCGTTTGTTTGTTAAAACGTAGAATCTATTTTCTGCAACGATGCTATATGAAAATGAACCTACAATTTAAGGTGAAACCCAAAAAACGTATACATTCAATGTTCCCGTTGGGCATCGAACCTGGGACCACGTGTATCAAAGCGGAGACGCGCTGGCCACTGGAAGCCAGTGGGACGAAATCGATTCCTGGTGAGTTGTGTGCCTTGGATACAAATCCGAGTTTAAGGTTCGGATCTTATTTTAAGAACATTCACTTATATATACAGTGGCGGATCCAGGATATGATCAAGAGGGGGGATAGTTTGCAGATTTATCCAGTATAATGCAGGATTGAAGCCCATTTTATCCAGTATATACCTGAGCGTCAAGAGAGACTATAGCTCCTATAGCCCCCCTTGGATCTATATATACAGGGCCGGATTGTCAGGATTGTCTGAGGGGGGTGCACCAATAACTACCAAAATAACCAATCACACTGAAACTCGTCAAAGTGACATATGCCAATATTCTTTAACCCTGACACCGCTGAAACATAGAAGCTACTTTACCGAGCGAAGTAGCTCAAGTAGTAGAGCGTTGGCTTTGCATTCGGGAGGTCGCGGGTTCCGCTGCCGACCATCCTGATTGGGGTTTTCCAGGGTTTCCCTCAATCCTACCAGGCAAATGCCGGGATGGTACCTACTAAAACAGGCCCTGGCCGATACCTTCCCAAATCCTTACCATTGTTGTTGTTATTATTATTGTTAGATATCCAGTATAAAATGGCCTCAGAGCTGTATCTGGTAATTGTTAAATAAAATAAAAAAGAAGGAAGATATTTTAAAGAAGGTCGCAAGTGATTGCAGGAAAAATGTTTTTCTCTCCTCCTGGCTTCTGTTTTCTTCTCTACTTGACAAATGTTATATTATTTTGCTTGGTGAATCCTTCTCCTTTAACCTTTAGAAAATCGACTCAAACTATTGCTTTTGCAAAGCTCTGCTTTCTTTAAGCCCCAAACGGAAACATAATGGTGACAGAAAGTTTCGGAAAGTGTTGCTATTTTCTCTACTAGTTTCTCACTTTAGCTAAGAGAAATAAGGGGAAAGGCTAATAAAATAATTACATTCTTACGTCAAAATTCAGGTTAATAAATTATTTACATTCAATTAGAGATACTTTTCAAACTACGTTATAAAAATCCTGTTCATTATCTGGAAGAGTCATCATCACAAAGCCCTACCAAATGGAGGACAGCTTATTGATTTCCAGTACTCGAAGTGAGTTTCAAATAGAGGATACCGGTAGCTGTCGTAGATTGGTTGCTATATGGAAGATCAACGTTTGTCAAATCCATAAAGATATATGAAACGTGAACACATAATTTTGATGAGGGATCGGAAACACATCTATCCTATTCCCATGAGGAGTCTAACTTAGATCACAACACCAAGGACGATAACCACTCAGACTAAAAGTTCTGGGAAAGCTATTTATGTTAAGAAATACAAATGACCAAGTTTCGGAAAGTGAGGAAAGAGTTTTCCCCTATTTCGGACTTTTCGACGATAATACAGTCAAAGCTAGATAAGTGGGATCACAAGAGACACCAAACATAATCCCACTTATAGGAGTATCTGATTGATCGAGTTTCTTACTTAGAAGGTTTTAAAAGTCGATACCTCACGTATAGAGGTAATGTACTAACGTTGAAAGACAAGATTAGTAGTAATCGCATGACTTGGCCGAACTTTTTGGCCCCTGGGTCCCTGCCTCAGGACCCATGGTCCCTGGCCGGGGTCAATGACCTAGGGGTACATAGGACCACCCCCTCTAAATTTTGGCAGGGGTACAATGGCCCACCCCCTAAATTTTGGCAGGGGTACATAGGACCACCCCCCTTAAATTTTGGAAATTGCCAAATCTAAAAATTTGGTATGGTAGCCTAGGACCATAGTATGTACCTCTATCAGTATTGGGTGTCTATGTCGTTCCCTTTCATGGGTAAAAAATTGCCAAAAATTCAAATTTCGGGGGTTTTTGACCTAATTTATCCCCTTTGATGAGGTATTATTACCCTATATGGTTATATGGGCGTATACAGGGGTCCATTACCTTTCATAAGACAAGGGTATATTAATGCACCCCTTGAAATTTTTGGGAGGGGTACCTTGGCCCACCCCTTCAATTTTGGAAATTGCCCAATTTCAACATTGGGTATTATAGTACAGGACCCTAATATGTATCGTGATAAATTTGGGTGGTCCACCTCATTTCCTTTTAGGGGTACATAGGACCACCCCCCCTTAAATTTTGGAAATTGCCAAATCTAAAAATTTGGTGTGGTAGCCTAGGACCATAGTATGTACCTCTATCAGTATTGGGTGTCTATGTCGTTCCCTTTCATGGGTAAAAAATTGCCAAAAATTTAAATTTCGGGGTTTTTTGACCTAATTTATCCCCTTTGATGAGGTATTATTACCCTATATAGTTATATGGACGTATACAGGGGTCCATTACTTTTCATAACATATGGGTATATTAATGCACCCCTTGAAAAATTTGGGAGGGGTACCTTGGCCCACCCCTTAAATTTTGGAAATTGCCCAATTTAAACATTGGGTATTATAGTACAGGACCCTAATATGTATCATGATAAATTTGGGCGGTCCACCTCGTTTCCTTCCAGGGGCACAAAATTGCCAAAATATAAACGTAAGCAATACGTTATACCACGTGTTTGATTTTTGGTCGATTTTATCCCCTTTGATGAGATGTTATTACCTTATATGGTTATATGGTCATGTATAGGGGTCCATTACCTTTCATAAGATATCGGTATATTTGTACACTCCTTTAAAAATTTGGGAGGGGTACTTTGGCCCACCCCTTAAATTTTGGAAATTGCTCAATTTAAACATTTGGTATTATAGTACCGGACCTTAACATGTATTATGATAAATTTGGGTGTTCCACCTCGTTCCCTTTTAGGGATACAAAATTGTCAAAAATATAAACGTAAGCAATACGTTGTACCACGTGTTTGGTCTTTTGGCCCAATTTATCCTCTTGGATGAGGTTCTATTACCTTATATGGTTATATGGTTATGTATAGGGGTCTATTCCCTATCATAAGACATAGGTACATTTGTGCACTCCTTTAAAAATTTGGGAGGGGTACTTTGGCCCACCCCTTAAATTTTGGAAATTGCTCATTTTATATATTTGGTATTATAGTACCGGACCTTAACATGTATTATTATGATAAATTTGGGTGTTCCACCTCGTTCCCTTTTAGGGGTACGAAATTGCCAAATTTTAGTACAACCACGTGTTTGGTCTTTTGGCCCAATTTGTCCTCTTGGATGAGGTCCTATTACCTTATATGGTTATATGGTCATGTATAGGGGTCCATTACCTATTATAAGACATAGGTACATTTGTGCACTCTTTAAATTTTTTTGGGAGGGGTACTTTGGCCCACCCCTTAAATTTTGGAAATTGCTCATTTTATATATTTGGTATTATAGTACTGGACCCTAACATGTATTATGATAAATTTGGGTAGTTCACCTTGTTCCCTTTCATGCGTAAAAAAAAAATTGCCAAATTTTACTACAACCACGTGTTTGGTATTTTGGTTCACCCCTTGGATGAGGTCCTATTACCTTATATGATTATATGGTTATGTATATTGGTCCATTCCCTATTATAAGACATGGGTATATTGATGCACCCTTTAAAAAATTTGGGAGGGGTATCTTGACTCATCCACTCAGTTTTAGAAATTGATTAATATAAGCATTTGGTATCTTCGTACAGGTCTTCAATATGTACCACTATAAATTTGGATGGTCCACATCGTTCCCTTTCATGGGTAAAGAACTACCAAAAATCAAATTTCGGATGTTATTGACCCCTATTTAATACGTTATATGGTTTATTACCTCTATATGTTTATGTTCTCTTTTAAATTTGGGAATTATCAAATAACAAAATTCGGTAAACGTTTTCTAGGACCCATTGGTATACCTCTTATGGCCAAATATTCAAAATTTAAAGGTTATTGACCGGCTTTATTATTGAATAAGTACAGGATTTATTACTTTTTCATAAGACACAGGTGTATTTGTGTACCAATCTTAAATTTTGGGAGGGGTACATTTCTTATTGTCATATCAATAATTGGTAATTGTTCTTTGGGTAAATCATTGTCAAATATGAGTATGATCACGTGATCAGTTATTAACCTATGATGGGATTAGGAGTCCAGGACATTGGTACATTTAAACTTTGTAGGATAATTTGAGAATGCGTCATTGATATTGATTATTACAGCCAAATATAAACGTAAGCAATACGATGTACCACGTGATTGACCTTGATGAGGTAGTGTACAGGGATTCATTTCCTTTGTTGTGGTACTTCTTAAGTTTGAGTACACACACTTCTAGAAAACAGTTGGTTCTACTCAGGTAAACAATTGACGGACATTATTGACCTTATTGAACATATAATAATATGATTAACTCTAAGACTTAGGTATATCAGGAGAAGTATTCTTTAAATTTGGGAATGGTGATAAACAGAATTTTAACATAAGGCGCGAAATTAGAAACAATACATTGAACTTTAGTCACAGCTCATAGTCTAAGATCATTGGTGGTGATTGATTTGAAATCTGATAGCTATCCTTATTGAATCTTATGACTCATAGACGAAAGGCAATACATGTTTCAACACTGGCAAAGTTATTGTTAATGCAATTTGATTGGTTGATCGCTATCTTTCCTGCAATCTGATTGGTTGATCACTATCTTTCGTGCAATCTGATTGGTTGATGATTTTCAAATCTTTGCTGTATTCAGTTTTAAGTTTTGTTTAACATTTAAAAATCTTGGTTTCGTTCAACATTTTGCACTCACTGATAAATATGATCAAAACCGTTTATTTGTTAATCGAATTGTTAAAAACCGGATAAAGTTTGACGGTTAACCGTGAAACGTAAAATTTTTTTAGTTTGAAATTTTTTTGCTTGAAATTTTTTTGTTTGAAAATTTTTTCGTTTCCAAATTTTTTTGTTTCAAAATTTTGTTTGAGATTTTTTCGTTTGAAATTTTTGTTTGAAAATTTTTTCGTTTGAAATTTTTTGTTTGAAAATTTTTGTTCGAAAATTTTGTTTAAAATTTTTTGTTTAAAATTTTTCGTTTCCAAATTTTTTGTTTGAAATTTTTTGTTTCAAAATTTTGTTTGAAAAATTTTTTCGCTTCAAATTTTTGTTTGAATTTTTTTTTGGTTTGAAATTTTTTGTTTGAATTTTTTTTTTCGTTTCAAAATTTTGTTTCAAAGATTTTTGTTTGAAATTTTTGTTTCAAAGTTTGAGTTGACATTTTTAAAAGTTTGTGCACCTATTAGTAAAGAACCGGAACTGTTTAGAACAAAAACCTTTGACAACATTGTGGTGCAATAGTACACGTCAGAACCTGGGGTTGTACTTGAAATGAAAAAACACAATTCATTGAAATGGATCATTTTATTACACTCCACATACATCCATACCAGATAGTGGTTCTGGATATTGTCGATACAATGTATTTTGAACTTCTTGCACTAGTTTGTCTTTAGCATATAATTTTAATTCCAGTTGAAGTCTTTTAAGGTCTAATGCAATATCAATTGGTGGAAACTCAATGTCCATTTGATCACAAATAAACTGTTTATCAATACAGGTATGCACCCACGAACGATGTTGACAACCATCACAATATCTAGATACATGTTGTACAATATGCATAACACATTTTTCAAAATAGTACTTTTTCAGGAATATACTTGTTTTGTTGCACACTTCCACTGCATGTTTAACACACTGAAATACACTGATGAATTTGTTCCATTCCGTTTGTGTTAGATACACCATGTTGCGAGGGACATGGAATGTACTCTTTTTACGTAACAGCACCATTTCTCTTCGAGGACTGTACGCATCACCACTTCATGATTTGAGCCTAATGATTTGACTATGGTCACATTTAGCTCATCATGAAAATAATCGTTCATTTGGTCGATTCGTGAACATAATATTTGCCATTCTTCACAGGTCAGTTGTACACCAAATTGTTCTGCTTTGCCCAATCGAATCACAGGTTCAAATGTTCTAGCACTGATACCAATCATCACATGTTTTGTTTGAAATATATTTATTGGATAATAGCTTGCGAAGATGAACTCTTTATCGTTAGAAGTACACATCTTTCCTCCTGAAAAGCACTTGCTCAAATGATTTCGTGGGATGACACTGTATTTGCTGGTTTATAGTTATTGCTGACGTCATTGGTAAGGAATGTGCTGACGTTTGAATTCATGATTTCATCACAGTTGCTGACGTCATGGCGACCAACCAAATTCATACAACTATGTCTGATGTGCTGATTCATGATTTCATCACAATGGCTGACGAATCTGGCTGTGTACTAAATTCAAATTGATGACTTCGACCCAAGAATCCTCTGTAACATAAAGATACAGATCCAGTATTTAAGAAACGCAGCAGTTCTTCTTGTTTTGATGCTTCCATGGGTAAATATCTTGCTGGTAAAATTATATTCTTATCATTTTCAAGCTTCACTACGATTCTTAATCCAAACTTTGTAGGGATCATTTGGCTAGCTAAGATTCTATAAGGTACATTCTGTTGTAAATCAGTAATCTTGGTAAATGATTTCATCACATCACGTGTGTTTAGAAACTGCAGACAAGTAGCCATGATGAAGTTATCATGAATACTAACTCGAACGATACTTATATATGATGCAAAACTGATGAAGTTGCATTATCATGTTCTGACGTGCACCACAATGTTGCCAGAGGTTTTAGTTCTAAACAGTTCCGGTTCTTTACTAATAAGTGCACAAACTTTTAAAAATGTCAAACCAAACTTTGAAACAAAATTTCAAACAAAACTTTCGAAACAAAAATTTTCAAACAAAAAAATTTCAAACCAAATTTTGAAAAAACAAAATTCGAAACAAAAGAATTTTAAACAAAAAAAAATTGGAAACGAAATTTTCAAACGAAAACTTTTAAACAAAAAATTTTCAAACAAAATTTTGCAACAAAAAATTTCAAAACAAAAAATTTTGAAACAAATTTCAAACAAAATTCTGAAACAAAAAAAAAATCAAACACAAATTTGAAACAAGAGTTTTCAAACAAAAACTTTCAAACAAAAAAATTTTCAAACTAAAAAAAATTTCACGTTTCACGGTTAACCGTCAAACTTTATCCGGTTTTTAACTATTCGATTAACAAATAAACGGTTTTGATCATATTTATCAGTGAGTGCAAAATGTTGAACGAAACCAAGATTTTTAAATGTTAAACAAAACTTAAAACTGAATGCAGCAAAGATTTGAAAATCAGCAACCAATCAGATTGCACGAAAGATAGTGATCAGCCAATCAGATTGCACGAAAGATAGTGATCAACCAATCAAATTGCATCAACAATAACTTTGCCAGTGTT
Source organism: Thermobia domestica (assembly GCF_964235325.1). Classification (NCBI taxonomy): domain Eukaryota; kingdom Metazoa; phylum Arthropoda; class Insecta; order Zygentoma; family Lepismatidae; genus Thermobia; species Thermobia domestica. The sequence continues at coordinate 197,070,764 of NC_137464.1, read as the reverse complement.
GTAGCATGTATTCCCTTAAGACTATGAGTCATAAGATTCAATAAGGTTAGCTATGTATCCCTGTACACTACCTCATCAAGGTCAATCACGTGGTACATCGTATTGCTTACGTTTATATTTGGCTGTAATAATCAATACCAATGACGCATTCTCAAATTATCCTACAAAGTTTAAATGTACCAATGTCCTGGACTCCTAATCTCATCATAGGTCAATAACTGATCACGTGATCATAATGATTTACCCAATGAATGAGATACTATCCAATTTTAAGAACAATTACCAATTATTGATATGACAATAAGAAATGTACCCCTTCCAAAATTTAAGATTGGTACACAAATACACCTGTGTCTTATGAAAAAGTAATAAATCCTGTACGCATTTAATAACAAAGCCGGTCAATAACCTTTAAATTTTGAATATTTGGCCATAAGAGGAACACCAATGGGTCCTAGAAAACGTTTACCGAATGTTGTTATTTGATAATTCCCAAATTTAAAAGAGAACATAAACATATAAAGGTAATAAACCATATAACGTGCTAAATAGGGGTCAATAACCCTCCGAAATTTGATTTTTGGTAGTTCTTTACCCATGAAAGGGAACGATGTGGACCATCCAAATTTATAGTGGTACATATTGAAGACCTGTACGAAGATACCAAATGCTTATACTAAACAATTTCTAAAACTGGGTGGATGAGTCAAGATACCCCTCCCAAATTTTTAAAGGGTGCATCAATGTACTCATGTCTTATGATAGGAAATGAACCTATATACATGACCATATGACCATATACGGTATAAGACCGCATCAAACGGGATAAATTGGGCCAAAAACCAAACACGTGATACAACATATTGCTTATGTTTATATTTTGGCATTTTTTTTAGTCATGAAAGGGAACAAGGTGGACCACCCAAATTTATCATGATACATATTGAGGTCATGTACTATGATACCGAATGCTTAAATTGAAAAATTTCCAAAATTTAAGGGATTGGCTATGGTACCCCTCCCGGGGTGCATCAATGTACCTATGTCTTATAATAGGAAATGGACCAATATATACATGACCATATAATCATATTAGGTAATAGGACCTCATCCAAGTGAATAAATTAGGTGAAAAACGAAACACGTGGTTGTACTAAAATTTGGCAATTTCGTACCCATGAAAGGGAACGAGATGGACCACCCAAATTTATCATAATATATATTAGGGTCTTATACTATTATACCAAATGTTTAAATTGGGCAATTTCCAAAATAAAGAGATGGGCCAAGGTACCCCTCCCTGGGTGCATCAATATACCCATGTCTTATAATAGGGAATGGACCAATATACATAACCATATAATCATATAAGGTAATAGGACCTCATCCAAGGGGATAAATTGAGCCAAAACAAACACGTGGTTGTACTAAAATTTGGCAATTTTGTACCCCTAAAAGGGAACGAGGTGGACCACCCAAATTTATCATAATACATGTTAGGGTCCAGTACTATAATACCAAATATATAAAATGAGCAATTTCCAAAATTTAAGGGGTGGGCCAAAGTACCCCTCCCAAATTTTTAAAGGAGTGCACCAATATACCCATATCTTATGAAAGGTAATGGACCCCTATACATGACCATATGACTATATAGGATAATAACACCTCATCAAAGGGGATAAAATCGACCAAAAACCAAACACGTGGTACTACGTATTGCTTACGTTTATATTTTGGCAATTTTGTACCCCTAGAAGGGAACGAGGTGGACCACCCAAATTTATCATAATACATATTAGGGTCCTGTACTATAATACCCAATGTTTAAATTGGGCAATTTCCAAAATTTAAGGGGTGGGCCAAGGTACCCCTCCCAAATTTTTCAAGGGGTGCATTAATATACCCATGTCTTATGAAAGGTAATGAACCCCTGTATACGCCCATATAACTATATAGAGTAATAATACCTCATCAAAGGGGATAAATTAGGTCAAAAACCTCCGAAATTTGAATTTTTGGCAATTTTTTACTCATGAAAGGGAACGACATAGACACCCAATACTGATAGAGGTACATACTGTGGTCCTAGGCTACTATACCAAATTTTTAGATTTGGCAATTTCCAAAATTTAAGGGGGTGGTCCTATGTACCCCTGCCAAAATTTAGGGGGTGGGCCAAGGTACCCCTGCCAAAATTTAGAGGGGGTGGTCCTAGGTACCCCTAGGTCATTGACCCCGGCCAGGGACCATGGGTCCTGAGGCAGGGACCCAGGGGCCAAAAAGTGAGGCCAAGTCATGCGATTACTACTAGATTCTGTAATGGAGGTTTCTGATTTATCCAGGCCCCACTTATCCAGCTTTGACTGTATATTATTTACACTTTGTGTAACAAGAGAGGGTCAATTGTCTCCTGTAAATTCTGATAGAAATGAAATGAAATGAAACGGTCCCACGACTATGCCGGTTAGGCTAAAGGAGACGGTGATGATGAGTAATGAATGAAATGGTGGAATGAAGAAAGTGGGTGAAACGGGATAACCCCAAGGAAACCCACGCACACGGTGTTTGTCCACCACAAAGTTTACTTGGCGGGGGCTGGGATCGAACCCGGGACCCCAAGTACCAGAGGTGAACGCTCTACCACTGAGCCACCGCGGCCCAAATTCTGGTAGAAGATATTATGGGCGTCAAAGACGCGTGATATTTAATCTGTCTAATTTTACACCCGACTTAGGGGTAAAGAATTTGTTTAGCCTTCGACGAAATATAAAGTGCTTTGTGTTATTATAACCAATGTCAATCTTTCTTGTTCCTTTTGTCACCCTTGGTTGTCAAGAGGCGTCTTGGGCGAAATGAAAAAAGAAAGAAAGACCTAATATGACAATCAAGGAACGACGTAAACATATTTCTTAATCTTTTGTCGCCCCTAATTGTTTAGGGAGCCTTCAATAGAATAAGTAAAAGACGTGGGCTACCGCATTGAACTTTCTCGATTCAATTTCATAAACTAAATCGTGTTGTGCTGCAGTTATCAATGAAAGATTTTCTTAAGAAATATAAATAAAATTATACAGTGGTTTCGGTGCTCTCGGAAAATTTTGTCCAAAGAAATCTTACCCCTTGGGGATATTTCCATGGAAGTTATGACTATTATAGGAATATTAACGAAATACTTATTTCTGAAATATGAACAGAATCACTTGAGTTGTTTTTGAGAAAGTAGTCTCAAAAGAAACTCACTTCAAGAACAACGTTGAACTACGTCTTGTGAATGTGAAAAGTTCTGTCGCTTTTTCACCCACTACCTTCGAACATCGATATGTCACCTAAGACGTAACTGGAAGATCAAAAATAGTCCCCATCACCATTGATGACCTTCTGCGAACGTTCTGGAAGGCCATGGATTCCATTGCGGTAGAACTTGGTAAGCCTTGAAGCGAAGACAGTATCAAGTGTATTTTGCACCTCTACTAGGGATTTGAACTGGCGTCCCCGAAAGGTAATTGTCCAAGGAACGGAACAGGTGATAATCTAACGGTTCAATGTCCGGGGAATATGACGGATGCAATAGTGTTTCCCATCCAAGAGGTAGAATGGTGTCCCGGGTCATCCTAGCCACTTGGATGTTAGCGTTGTCCTGTAAGATGAGGATCCCTATGGGAGTCAGAAGTGCTGACTCCAGGGTTTTAAGTCTTTCTTGAACACGGCTCAACTGCTGACAGTACACAGTTCCATTGATGCTCTGACCAGCTGGTAGCAGTTTCCGATGTATGATGCCGCGAGCAGTCCACCAAACACACAGGAGGACCTTCTTTTGGTGTAGTGCTGGTTTCGGCTGTTTTGGAACCGGTTCATAGGATGCTAACAAATGAGGACGGCGCTGCGTAGCTTCGTACAGGACCTGCTTCTCATCACGTGTCAACACCTTGTACAGAAATGGTTCCTTCCTCAGACGAGACAGCAAAGAAACACAGGTGACTGCTCGTGTTGCCTTCTGACCCGAGTCAAATCATGTGGGACCCATCGAGCCAACTTGTAGTGCTTCCCAAATTGATGGAGATGCTACCGAATGATTTTTGCACTCACACTGAATTGTAGTCCCAGTTTGAACTCGTACAGCATACACGCCCCAATGACGGTCTGTGGAAGTCCCATGTTCACTCTGTCCATACGCAAGTTCACGGTGTAACTGAACTGCCACAACCAGGTAGTGTGTTGGATATATCCACACCAACAACTGCCCTTTGCCTTATCTTCATTTGCATTCAACTCACGGTGTGAGGATCAATTGAACACAGACCTCCACAAAAACCGACAGAACTTTTTGGTTACCTTTATAATTCAGACAACATTTTATAGTTACTAATGAAACAAACGTTCTCTCCTCGTATTTTAGCAGTCTCACTCAATAAATATTATGCATAGTTACAATGAAGTTTTAGTCGCATCATAAGTTTTAAACGATAATTTTGTTTCTTGAAATCTACTACACTTTCAGATCAGTTATTGCTATTACTATTAAACATTTTACTAACAAGGTACATTCGCGAAGTGTCCCCTAGGGATTCATGTAAAATTGATTTAAATGCGAAGTTATCCATGGCTCAATGTGTATTGTACTAATTTTAGCGGCCGATATGGGTAATTTGCATATTTATGAGCCTTCATATACCCGGAATTCAATCATACACTACTATAACGCTCGATCACAAAATTGCTTTTAGTTTCTTTAGATGTAACTGAACATGAATGTGGGCATATGCAAAACAAATTGGATCAAGTACTGCTTCTCTGACATGTGTTATTCACACCGGCCGCCATCTTGGATCCTCCATATTGGATTAAACTTTCGGTTTTTCAAATGGGAATAGGTGCATGTGATACATCAAACTCATATAAAATTTTCTCGGAAATTCATTGGTGTAGTGAGTTTTACTGTAGCTTGTACCATTTGCGAGATATTACATGTTAAATCTCTCTAGGCACTTCGCGAATAGACATTGCAGAGTAACATCAGTTACGCTTACGTTTTTGATGTTGACAAATCAAAACAATTTCTAACTGGAAAAGTACTGTAGGTATAAACAAACTCTCTACAACATTGGTGCCATAATCTTACATTTCTGTGAGTGATTGTTATTTTTTCCGTGTTATACTATAACAAGGAAGTATTGTATTACGTAATGTAAATCTAGATACGACCAGATTTTGGTGAAGATCTACCATATCTTATTTACATCTGTGTGTCTGTATGTATGTACGTTCAGGAAACATTTCGTCAACAATAAATCACGTAAAAGATCACATATACATACGGGGCCCGGCACAACTTTTTAATGGTTGAATTTGTGAAGTGCCTCACATTTAACATGCAATATCTTGGAAATACTACAAGCTACCCTAAAACTCACTACACCAATGAATTTCGGAGAAAATTTTGTATGAATTTGATGTATCACATGCACCTATTCCTATTTGAAAAACCGAAAGTTGAATCCAATATGGCGGATCCAAGGTGGCGGCCGGTGTGGATAGAACATGTCAGAGAAGCAGTACTTGATCCAATTTGTTTTGGATATGCCAACATTCATGTTCAGTTACATCTAAAGAACTGAAAGCAGTTTTGTGACCAAGCGTTATAGTAGTGAATGAATTCGAGATATGTGAAGGCCCATAAATATGCAAATTACCCGTATGAGCCGCTAAAATTAGTATAATACACTTTGGGCCGCGGGGAACTTCGCATTTAAATCAATTTTAGACGAATCCCTAGGGGACACTTCGCGAATGTACCTTGTAAAACATTTTTGTTTTTAAACGTTAATCCAACAGCCCTATAAACAACTATTGGAACTGGAAAAGCCATGCACTTTTTCTTTCTATCGATTTTTCATTGTTATTCTTAAGGCTTTTAATAAGGATTTTATGTTTTAGAATGTAGTAATTAAATATGTTTTCTAGTTATAATGAGAAAGCAAAAAGATGCAATACTGGTATATCTCCACTAAAGCTGAAATAGCCGTAGGAAAACCTTCTTCTTCTTCTTTTTTTAACGACTTTTTCGAGCCTTTACCTATCTACCACGGACGCCATATGTTTAAACTCAAGCAATTCTGGAGCACTGGAAACAATGTTTATACTTTGTAGCGCCACTAGTATCCTTCCTTGAGTCACACACTTAACTCTGTTCGGGTGCTAAACATTGGACATGACCTGCAATATTGGGGGAGATTTAGCCGAAAATAGGATAGAATGGTCGTGAGAAGTAGAGGACATCCATTATCAGATCTCCAAGAAATAGCAACTGAAAGATGTGACATTGAAGTATCAAGCTTTGGTTTTAGCAAGAATGCAAAAATTAAGCTGGCACAAAGAAGGCCTCTACGTTGCCACAGAGTTTTCCATTCAAAATATGTATCTATTGTTTGAGAGTTAAGCATACTCAAGCTTCTGTCTCTACACTAAGAAAAATCCGTTCTCCGGACAGCGGTATATTGTACAAATATACGGAACTCTCTTGCTTACTACAGAAATCAGTATGAAGCATGCGTTATCCATATGATACATACGCACTACCCTTTAATGTTACTTCTAGTCTCAGGGTGGATCAGTAAGTCTTCGTCCTGATGCCCTTAGAAATAAAATCCAGCCTCAGAAATTTAATATGTTGTGTTTTAGTCTTTAGTAGGCTTACACGTAAGATCCTAATTTTCCTTTTCTAATTACAGGTAGGTAAGGGAACCGTTTTGTGTCATTTGCTGAGAATGGAGCCTTAGGAGTACCATGCAGTGATAAAGTTCCTACTGAAAAAAAAAAAAAACTCAACACAAAGCAAATCCATGAAGAATTGGTCAGTACGTTCCATGATTCTTCCTCATCATATTCAACTGTAAAGAGATGGTGTCACGAATTCAAACTTGGCAGAGAGTCATGTAAGACTAAGGACGCACCACGTGTCAGTTGCCCATGAACAGTGACGAATGAAGAAAACTAAACAAGATCCTTGATATGGTTATGGCTAATAGGAGAGTGAGTATACGCAAAAATCGTAGAGGAAACTAACATATCATATTGTATAGTGCAGTCAATATTGGTCTATGTTCTACACATGAAAAAATTATCTTCTTGATGGATGCCAAATATGTTGTCCATAGATCAGAAAAGGCAGCAAGTAGTTTGTTCCCAAGAACTTTTGGCCAGGATAAAACGTAATCCAGAAAAAGTTTTACCAGCAATTTGTAACTATGGATGAGACTTGGGTCCATCATTTCGATCCGGAAACTGCAATCTATGGAGTAGAAACACGATGGTTCCCCATGCACCCGTAAATTCCACGTCGTACCCAGCACCGGGAAAATAATGGCATCAGTCTTCTGGAATGCTAAAGGAATTTTATTCATTGACTATTTGCCCCGTGGACAGACCATCAGAGGTAACTGTTACGCCAACTTAATCCGAAGCTTGCGTGAAACCATCAAGCATAGACGAAGAGCAAAGTTGTCAGACAAAGTGCTCTTCCATCAGAACAATGCTGCGGTCCACAAGTCAACAGTTGCAATGACAGCCATTCATGATGCTGACTTCGAGTTGATCGAGCAGCCACTCTATTCACCAGACCTGATCCCAAGTGATTTTTTACCTATTTCCGAATTTGAAGGAGCAACTGCGGGGAAAGAGATTTGACAGTGATAACGATGTCATATATGCGATAGAGGAGTATTTTCACAATCTCGACGAAAGTTTCTTTTTGAAGGGTATGCAAATATTGGAACATCGATTGGCCAAGTGTATTGAGGTCTAGGGAGACTACGTTGAGAAATAAAAAAGACAATGAAGATCTTATCTCTTTTCTTTCTACTCTAGGCCGAAAACTTATTGATCTTCCCTCGTACTCATGTTCAAATGAAAGACAGTGAGACCTTGTATTCATGTAGTTATTTGTTACAATCTATCTTAGTGAACGTTAAGCACAACATTCAAAATTCGTGCCTCGTGCTGATTTAATTTTCCCTCCAAATATAAAGTGCTACTTGACTTACAAAGTTTGATAATATGCTTTTTTTTTGACAAATTTGTATCTATAAAGAGAAAATGAACAGAACAAGCCAAATTTAAAGAAGTCCTAGAGAACATTTGACAATTTCCAAATTTAAGAGGTCCGCTCCCAAAATTTAAGATGAGACATCAACGTATCCATATCCTATGAAAAATGAATTGACCTCTACTGAATTGTCTAACCTGATAAACCCTCATCAAAGGGGATAAATTAGGTCAAAATCTTCCCATTTTTGACTTTATGACAATTTTATATCCATAAAAGAAAACAAAATGGACCATCCAAATTTACATTTGTATATATTAAGACCCTACGGAACATTCACCAATATGTATTCTTTAACTATACCAAAATTTAAATGGTGATGCAATGTACTCATCCCAAATTTGAAGAAGGTCGCATCAATGTTTCTGTGTTCTATGGAAAGAGAATTGACGCTGTACTCAATCATAGAGCCATATGCTGTAATAAAGACTCATCTAAGGAGACAAATTAAGCAAATAACCGACCAGTTGGCAATACTAATATTTTGGCAATTGTTTACCCGTTCCTCCTCTATTCACCCATATAAGAATATAAGGTATTAAGACCCTATCAAAGAGTATAAAATAGGTAAAAAAAAACTCCTAAATTCACTTTTTTGATAACTTTTTTCCCATGAAAGGGAACGAGATGAACCACCCGAATTTATAAAAGTACACACTACATACCGTGTCCTATATTGCCATACCAAATTTTAAAATTTGACAATTTCCAAAATTTAAGCAAGTGGTCCTATGTAACTCTCCCAACAATTAGGAGATGCGCCAACGTACTCCTGCCAAAATTTATAGAAGTTGTCCTATGCACCCATGGGCTAGTGACTCAGGGACACAAGAGTTTGACCAACCAACGCTCATACTACTCAGCTGTATCAGTAGAAACAACGCATGCTGTTACCAATTCAGTTTCTCCACAAGGCATGGTACAGGACGCAAGAATTCCACAGACAGTAGTCCATGGAATATGTAATGCTGTATAATAAGTTTCACAAAGTGTTTCAACCCTTTTTCGTGTATGTGTTCCCTATGTTACATCTTTATGTAAACGAAAGACAAATTTCACATCTACAATTCAGAATGAGATGGCACAGGCTGCAAATTTTGCAATCCTCAGACCTATTTTGCACGAGATCTATTTTGCATTAGAGGTAAATATAGCCTGATAATAGGCGAGACTTGTGACATGGGTCAAGAACAAGTACGTACCCATTAACATTCGAACCGTTATCCAAGATCTTGATGCTTAGCAAAATGTTTTGGGACTGTACCACACATGTAGAAGCGCTTGAGAAAATTATTCTCGACATTTTGTTTTGATTTACCATTCCTCTTGTAAGGCTTCATGGACAGTGTTACGATAGGGGTGCTAATATATTTGGGGTTCAGAAAGAAGTTCAAGCCTGTATTACAGAATTGTAGCTTTTGGCTCTCTACGTTTACTGTTGGAATCAGCCTGAACCTCGCACTTCAGGACAGTGCTCAGGCCGAGTCCCTAATACGAGAGTGTATGCAGTGGACAAATTCAGTTCAATGTTGGTTTACTCAATCGAAGTTCATCAAAAAGACTAACCCAGTTGATTGAGTTTTCATCTTGCACGAGGAAAAAATCTCAACTCCACACAAACTATGCCCAATAAGATGGATTGTGAGGACAGGTTCGGTGACAACTCTTCTGAATTCGTACTCTCATGTTCTTGAGTATCTGGAAGAGTTGTCATAAAATAATAATGAGGTCGCAAGTAAAACCAAGGGTCTTGTAGACCAATTGCAGAAAGGAGAAGTTTACGTTGATTTATTGCTCTGTAAACTAATTTTTGAGCCTTGGTGAACGTGTTAGCACAGTTCTTCAGAAACCCAAAATAGCTTCAGGAGCCATGGAACTTTGAGGGCTAAAAGGGCAGAGAAAGTTTCAGTGTGTCTGGAAGCAAACAAAGTGCAAGAGATTTGACGCACATCTCTAGACTACCGTCCAAGAAATAGATCACAAAAAGACTGGTATGCTCGCAGACATCTGTCAATTCAAACCGCGAAATTGAGTGTAGATTCTTTCAGCCTGGACTTAGGAAATATTGTACTATCGTATGTCAACTATAAAATTCAATTCCATTTAAAATATGAGTTACAAAGAATTGAGGTAATAGTTAAATTAAATATCTTTTCCCCTTCACCAATTGATATTACAGTGCAACAGAGGATGCAATTCCGGACGGAAACTTCTCTCAAGACATTAGCGACATTTTAAGAGAATACCACGTCCATTCGAACTGACTACACTCACACTTCCTTACTATTTTTTTTAAAAAAAGTCCTGGTTTAAAACTTTAAGAAACTCCGTAAAGAAACAAGAGAATTGTTTCTTGGTGCTGAAAGTCCTTGGTTTCTTGCTTATCATTCTAATGACATCTGCAACTGCTGAGAGAAGTTTCTAAATGTCGCGGCGTCTCAAAACGTACCTGCTGTCTACAATTACCCGGACAAAACTGAACCATTTTGAAATTTCTACTACATACTGGATGTAAAAGGACTCTATAAATAATTCACAAACAACTCTAACCCTGAAACTGTTCTTGGAAAAGTGTGGATTCTGCTCCTGGAACTGTAGGTTTTGTGCTGAAGTAAGCTGTAGGATCACAGCTACTCGCTGTTTTTACAATGAACATTTAGAATCACACCAAATCAAAACTAATTTTTCGTTTTTATCAAACATATTTAAAGTTGAAAGTTGGGTATATGAATACAAGGTGCAGTAAGAGTAAGACTAAGAAAAGTATGAACATAGGGAGAACCTGTGGATCATCTACAGAAAACTCTTGTGGCTGTGAGTGTCTTCAGCCTGTGAATCTTACCGAGTGGGTATTTCAAACATTCCTTAACAATTTGACGAAGGGTCGTATTTCAAAATCTCACTTTTTCAAACATAAAGAAAGAAATATAATTCCACACAGCAGGAAAAGTTAAACATGCAATAATTGATCAAAAATTCCACATAATTATTATCTGGAAGAGGTGACGAATTATTACATGTTCAACTACTTTCCTGTCCATGTAATTATTATTTCTTTCTTTAGGACTGAAAAAGTGAGATTGTCAGATACGATCTTTCGTCAAATTGTTGACTATATATATATATATATATATATATATATATATATATATATATATATATATATATATATATATATATATATATATATATATATATAGATAGATAGATAGATAGATAGATAGATAGATATAGATATATACCAACATGTTAAGTGATCATATTCCAAATTAGGGTATAAAGTTTTGTTAATATACAACTCTGTGTTGAATACAATGGACATGAAACTGACTTTATATCACTCGAGTCTGTATTAACTTCACTTGTTAGATACATAATTTTTCTTAGATTACAACTATTTTCACACACACATGCAAAAATTATACATTATAATAATACTGTAAAAATTAGTGGAAATTATGCGCTGTGGGAGAGGGCGCGTTGTTAACGTAAGAGAAGGGCCCAATATAAAGGCTTGCTCGATCCTATATTTAAAAATTTGTTTAACGGCTGGTATGTTATACTACTAAATGCCATAACGTGTTACTGTGGGCAATATTTTGCACTCTTTCTATGCCCTTTTATATATATATATATATATATATATATATATATATATATATATATATATATATATATATATATAAAGGTAACCAACAAAGTTCTGTCGCTTTTTCACCTACCACCTCCGAACATCGATGTCACCCAAGACGTACCTGGAACATCAAAAATAGTCCCCATCAGCATCGATGACCTTCTGCCAACATTCTGGAAGGCCATGGATTCCATTGCGGTAGAAATTGGTCGGTCGTGAAGCGAAGAAGGTATCAAGTGCATTTTGCACCTCTACTAGGGATCTGAACTGACGTCCTTTAAGGTGATTGCCCAAGGAATGGAACAGGTGATAATCGGATGGTGCAATGTCCGGGGAGTATGGCAAATGCAATAGCGTTTCCCATCCAAGACTTGAAATGGTGTACCAGGTCATCCTAGCCACTTGGGGGTTAGCGTTGTCCTCTAACAGGATGGGGCCTCTTTGCGGTTTAGAAGTATTGGCTCCAGAGTTTTGAGTTTTTCTTGAACACGGCTCAACTGCTGACAGTACGCAATTGCATTGATGCTCTGACCAGCTGATAGCAGTTCTCGATGCACGATGCTGCGAACAGTCCACCAAACACACAGGAGGACCTTCTCTGGTGCAGTGCTGATTCCGGCTGTTTTGAAACCAGTTCATGGGATGCTAACAAATAATGACGGCACTGTGCAGCTCGTACAGGACCCACTTCTCATCACATGTCAACACCATGTCCAGAAATGGCTAAGTCGTCAGACGAGATAGCAAAGAAACATAGGTATCTGCTCGCGTTGTTTTCTGGCCCGGAGTCAAATCATGTGTGAGCCATCGACCCAAATTGCAGTGCTTCCCAAGTTGATGGAGATGCTGCCGAATTGTTTCTCCACTCACACTGAATAGTCCAAGTTCCTCACATATCTGGCGACTGTTCGACTCTATTGCTGGCTGAAGATCTTCATTTTGTACATGTGTTGGTCTTCCGTCCTTAGTGTTTTGTCACCGTCCTTAGATTTGTCAAACCACCGCTGCACTGTTAGCGTAGTGTAACTCTCAAACAAATAGTAAATAAATAAATAAATAAAAATAATAAATAAATCTTGGCTTTAAAAAAACATTTTTGTATCTACCCAGAAATAAATAAATAAAAGAAAATAATTACGCATCTGACTTATGTATTGTATGACGTTCGCCTTCCCTCGATTGAAGTGTGCCCAAATGCATTGCAAGTTTAACCAGTCACAGACCTGTTTGGGCCCCCACAGAAGTGCGCCTGGCAACCCACAAAACATTTGTGCACTCCACTATCATGTGAGAACGCTGAACTCAAACGGGGTAATGTATGAAATATTTTTTCTGATTCTGCACAACGACCGAAAGAAAGAAAAAAAAATAAAAAAAATAAATTTTAAAAAAGGTTGTTATGTCTACTTTTGGGTTCCCCTCAAACGCTATCTGTACCGTTTCACTTTCAGTTGATCTTTTCACTATAATCATTACAGACCGTTGTTACTGAATCTACCCTTGTACCATTTTTGTTCAAACGTACCTAAAATTCCCTAAACTACTGGGTTTTCTCTGTATTTATTTGAAATGAAAATATTAAGTTTCAAATTTTATCCATTTAATTCGTATCTCAAGAAAATTTTAAATAAAATAAAAGAAAAACTGTAATGTGTACAGTTATGCTACATTTCTTTTGTTCAGCTGCACGCATATTCACCTTCTTTATCTGTATTACATTTACTATATTGAACGTTATTACATGTTCTTTACCACAAAATTAAAAAAAAAATCATCTTTACAAAAGTTCGCTTTAAAATCTTAAAAAAAAAACGAATTGTTATTACATCGTCCCGGTTACTTATTAGAATCATTATGAATCACAGCATTCAGTTTTATATTTTATATATACTACAGGGAATTAAACATCCTGCCCCTTCAGATTTTGTGTGCTATACTACTTATTTTGTCATCAATTATTCATTACAAATTACTCAAGCAGGAATACTCAACTGCTATCACAACATTCATTAAATTTGCACACATCAACATTACATTCTTACCCTAACTTAACCTAAACTTAACCTACGCACAAGTACATACATAAACAAAACACAAAATATCACACTATATAGATATATATACATATATTAAGCATAGGGACGTGCCAGAAAGCGAAAACGGATATCTTACCATAGTCTAATTTTCATCATTTTATGTCTAATTTAGCGTTAAAAAAAAATCTTTCAAGGTGAACAGCAAACTGATGTTTCAAATAAAAGTATCGAAGACGGGATACGAACTTCGTACCATCAGTGACGTGGTGCAGCTGTACACACAATAAATTTTCATTTCTTTCGAGAGTGTACAAAATATTACTACACTATAGATATTTCAGAACGCGTTACTACCAAATTCTCAAATTTTTCCTTGTATGAATCATTACGGTACTACCTAATTAATTTGGTACAGGATTATATTAAGTAAATTTTGTTACGCAAGCCTAAAGAGATATCGAAATTTCTATGGATTTAGTTACCTTCTACATTGCATACAAAAATAAGAGACTGTATGTTATGTACATTTTCGATAACCCCCCCCTTTTCCAAAGAGAAACTGGTTGGCTTACATGTGAATGATCGAAAAGTAGCTCTGTAGGGAACGGGGTTCTTTACTCGCACATCGTGCAAACGGTAGCTATCACTAACATAACTTCTTGATCGTCAAACTGTACTGTAAAGTAATATGAGTTTGGTTCACTAACCTGGTTTCCTGTTTACACTTTCCAAACCATTGTTATACTCACAAACTCGAACACAATATTTTAGAACAAATTTTGCATCAAAAACATTTTGGATTCCACTCCTCGGACATCGAACCTGGACCTAGGATGCTTCACTTTACTGCAGGATTCTGCCTGTACACCTACTTTCCCGTTTTAATTAGCTGAAGATGAATGTTCATAATTTTCATTTCTACTGTTTGCTGCTTGCAAACAAAAATTGTAGACACAAAAAATTTATAATCTTCCTCCGAAGATACCAATTTATCACAGCAGCGTTATGACGCCATGAGGCCGTCAGCAACGAAGCACCAACTTCTTATTTTGTCCTCGTTTCGTTCCGTCACTCGGTCCTTTGTGGTTTTTTATAACTAACTTGAACGTTCACCACTTTGGCTTTCTTTCGAAGTTAATTTTTCACTTAAAATCATCCAAAATCTTTTGTATTTCGCTGAAAATTAATCACACTAATAAAATCCGTACCATCCACTATGGATGCTACTCTTCAAGGTGTCTGTCTCACAAAGATGATTACGGGGATTGGCTGATAAATCTCGACAACAATAGGATGAACAAATCGTGATTTAAGATGAAAAATACCGACCAATTAACTTTTGACACCTGATAATTCTTCGTTTACGTCAGATGATGCATGTAGAAGAAAGTAATGTTCGATTTAAAGGACTTTTTAAGAATTTATGTTAAGATGGCCGAAAATATAGAAACCAGAAATTATTAAAATTTACGCAGAAAATTATGAAACTTTTATAGATGACTTCTACCTTCAGAATTCGATAGGAAAATGTTCTGGACATGAAAAACACTGAAATATGAAGTTTTCACCACAAAAAATCATAAAACACAAGAAAATATACAAAATGACACAAAAATTAATATACTACAATTCTACCAACTAAACTAACCTAACCAAGACACCATTTTTCCTAATGACACGAAATACGAACAAAAATAAAATTTTATACCATTAAATACACGTCTATCTACAGTATCTAATTTATTTATATATATAGGGTGTTCCCAATTTTTCCGTCACATGATACCTGTCATCTTGGGAGGTATCATCTTCCGGGTGCCTTAGAAAAAAAATTTAATTGATAAAGGAATACAATTTTTTTTTGAAAGAACAAAATACTCAGAATACTTACATCTACTCCTTAAATCTAATCCTTACATCTACGTGAACTCATTTTTCTTTTCTTTTCTTTTTTTTTCAATTTTTATCAAGTACCTCACTTGTTTCATTAAGAAGTTCTGCTCGCTTCTCCTCCGAACAGCGAAACAATTTTAAATTGTCGAAGTTCTGTGTTCCAATATTTTTACCAGTTAACGTCTGAAGTTGTGCTGAGTTTCTAAATATTTTTTTCACAAAATATGGTCCTTGGTATGTCAACATGAATTTAGCGAAGACTTTCTTCGGAATTGAAGAGATGTGGTGAGTCCTTACCATGACTAAAGAGCCTTCTGTAATTTCATCCTTTCCTTTTCTTTTTCCTTTCTCCTTTCCCTTTTAGGTACTACTGCCGGAATGGCTATGATATATCTTTTCTCTTCTGGAACAGAGGTTGACTCCTTAGGCCATGGGAAATTTTGTTTAAAGCTTTTCGACGCTGAGTACGACAAGAATAATTCAGCCGGAGTACATCCGAGCGATTCACACCATGAATGGTTGCATAAGTCTTGAGCATGCTTGAGAAAATGGCTCCATTTGGATTGGCTGTCATGGCAATACAGTCGGAGGATTCGATGAAGGTCCCGATGTCTTCTCTCGATAATGCCATGGGACGCCGGATGGTAGGGCGTGGTTCGTATATGTTGAATACGATGTTTTTGACAGAACTCCTTCCAGATACGCGAGAGGAACTGTGGTCCTTTGTCACTCACCAAATATTTCGGATAAGGTAGATGATGATAATACCTCTTTTCGAGGACTGTCACAATCTCCCTTGTATGCGCCGTTCGCAACGGAAAGAAGCATACAAAGCGACTGTATACGTCCAAGACAGTTAAGATGTATTTATATCCGTGGCTATTAGGAAGTTGTCCCACCAGGTCCAGGCACTGCTTTTCATGACAAAAAGACGCCTCTACATGGTAGGGCTCCTTCCTAATCACCCGATATGAATATCTGGTCCGTGCACAAGAAAGACAGTCCTGTATATACTTCGTGAAACTCTCACGCATACCCCTCCAGTAAAACATGGCTTTCGCGAAAGACATCGTTTCACTCCTAAATGACCACGGTCGTGAACGGCCGAAACTACCAAATTTGTGAAACTGGCTGGAATGACCAGTAACCAATTGGAATTTTGCGAATTTCTAATATAAATTAAACCATTATCCTCACATATTCGTGCATTGCCTAGACAACCCTTCCAAATGTGATGCAATTTTCTACAATACTCATCCTGCTTTTGTTCTCGTCTAACATCCGCAAGGTTTAAGAAATTTGAATCTGCGGCTGTCAGGAAATTTATGAAATGTTCCTCCTTAACCTCAGGAACCTCAGGAGGATAGCGACTCAATAGATCTGCTACCTCATTATCCGTCCCCCGAATATGAACGAACTGAAGATCGAAACGTTGAAGTTTCAACAGAAGTCGTGTCGTTCTAGCATCTAAGTTACGAAGGCCAAACGCATAAGTAACTGCCGAATTGTCACAATGGACGATTGTTCGACGACCTAAAATAAAGTACGAAAATTTCTCGCATAAGAACAGAACTGCAGCCAATTCTAACTGAAAGATAGATAACGAAATCTCATGCGGTTTGATCCGCCGGCTCGCATAGGCAATAACCTCCGGATCATCCTGTCCCGGTGGAAATTGCGCAGCGAATCCAGCGAGGCACTCCGCAGAGGCGTCACTGTATAAATGAAAATCCAGGGAGAAGTCTGGTTGAGTCAACGCTGGAGGATTACTCAATAGTTCCCTAATATAATCAAAACGCTTAAGTAACTCCGTAGAATATTCTATTTTTCGATCTTTCTTAAGGAGATCATAAAATGGAGCTGTCAGCTCTGCAAAATTTGGAAAATGCCGTTTTCGCCACCCCACGAGACCAAGAAATCTTCGGAGAGCTTTCTTCGTCCGTGGAAGAGGAAAATGGCGGATGGCCTCATTACTTTTAGGATTTATTTTTACTGATGATCCGGAAATGACATGACCTAAGAAAGGAATTTCGGTATTAAGAAAATTACATTTGTGGAAATTTAAAGAAAGATTTGCCGAACAAAGAATTTTGAAAATCGTTTCTAAATGATCGAAATGCTCCTCGAAAGAAGTCGAAAAACAGAGAGTATCGTCCAAGTATATGATAAGATAATCTTTGAAAAATGAAAGTTTAAAAAGAGAGTGCATTACTGACTGGAAAATGGCTGGTGAAGATTTTAGACCCATTGTAAGCCGTGTCATTTGATACTGATGACCCTGATACACAAAACTAACATATTTGTAAGAATCCGGATGGAGTGGTATACTGTGGTAAGATTGAGTACAATCCAACGAAGAAAAGACTCGAGCACCACTAACGCGAGCTATCAAGTCGGCAATAGGCTCTACCTGAATTTTTGGTGCAATAACTTTATCATTAATACCACGCAGATCTAGGACTGGCCGAAGACTCCCTGAGGATTTTCGCACAACATGAACTGGACACCGGTAAGGTGAAGGTCCTTCAATAATGATCCCTAATTTTAACCACTTGTCCAAGACTTCTTCGAACTCTTTTTGCAGATGAATCGGCACAGGATACAACTTACCCACCACAGGGACGTCGTCGGAAAGTTGTATTCTATACGGCACAACTCTTACTACCGGAGGATTCTCAGTGAAGAGACACCGGTATTTAATGAGTAGTGAAGCTAATTTCTGCTGTTGATCAGCCTGAAGATCTGTTCGTTTCAATACGAATTCTTGAATTTCCTCCTTAGTGACTGAGGGTGTATATAGAGACTCATTAGGTTCCTCTACGGACGATTCCGCGATAGCGACTAAACAGTAGTTAGGCTGATCCATCGAAATCGTAACAGTTTTAAACGAGTCTATTTCCAAAAGAATTTTCTTGGATTTACAATCTAAAAGCACCTTGTATCTAATGAAGAAAGGAAATCCGAGAATACAATCAGGTTTTAACTTGTGAACAACATACAGAGGAACTTCAAAAATATAACCCTGGATGGTAAAATTTAATACTTGGAAACCCTTCACATGGAATGTCTCTTCTCCCGCAAAACCCTAAGTGCTAGGTTAGTTTTGGGACGAAGCTTCGCTGACGGATAGACAGCTTGTATTTTTCTCCAGGCATCGCCTGATAAAAGACATACGTCTGCCCCTGAATCTAATACACAAATAAGAGATAAATCTCCTACCGAACACGTTAAAGTTGGTGAGGGATAAGAGAGAAGAATGCCTTTGTCTTCTTCGGACTCATACTCCCTCCCATCAATTACAAAATGTACTGAGAACACAGGAGTGCTCAAGTTGTTTCATTTTCTCCGAATTAACTGAATCTATTAATTTAGAATTTGGAGGATATTCATTCAACAAAAGAGGGTTTAATGCCAAACTTGAATTTTGAATTTCCGAAATTTTGTCTACTTTGTTTTGGGGAGACAGGGAATCCATCCCGCAGTTCGCAATCTCCCCTACTGTGAACTGCGATATGCATTTCCCGTTCCATTCGCATTTTGTTCCGAACTCACTGTGGTTGACACGAACTGCTGATAAGACGGAAACGAACCCGCTGCCGTAGCCATGTGCACCGCCTGGGGAGGCACAGTGTTGGGCACTGCTCCACCTCCAGGAGGAACACCTGACGCGTACATCGGATAGGTCGGCGCTCCACCAGAAGTTCCTGCACCTGTCATGTACGGCTGAGATGTACTCAGGTTGTTAAACTGTGGGCTTGCACCATATCGATACATCTGTCCTTGCTCCCCGATATACGGTTTCAAGCGTGGTCTTCCATTGCCTCTTTCCTGCGAGTTCCAATTTTGATAATTCCTATTTCTCCAATTATTCGATCTGAAGGAGGCTCTTCTTCCTCTATTACCAATACTTGAAGTACTCTGTGAATCATTCGACGGATTTTGTTTCTTGTTTTCCTCTTCCGTTTGGGACGAGGAATCCTTCGTCTGTTTCAAGTTCTTCTCTGACTTCTTGGCAATCTTAACTTGACGCACGTATGGTCTTTTCCACTTCCGTTCAATGACAGACTCTGAGTTCTCGGGATAACCTTCAATTTCGGTTAGTTTCAGGATCAGCTGATGTATAGTTTTCGGTTCCACTGCTCTCAGAAGCTTTGATTCATTGGCTGGTAGACAGTCGAGTAAAATTTCCAACAGTTCTGCCTCATCGGGATTTTGGATGGCTGTATAATATTCATCAATTACTTTCCAAGCAAAATCAGTGAACCTTTGATATTTGTTCTTATCATATCGCATGCCTTGGATAAACTTTTTCTGAATTCTTTCCATCTTGCTCGACAAGAAATTTTCTTTAAAAAGTTTTACAAAGTCCGAATAACACTGAATTTTGTCTACTATCGTTCTATACCACGCTTTTGCTCGAGCCGTAAGGCACTGTGGTAATAGTAATAATTTACTACGCTCTGAAACGGCTAACAACTCAAAAGTCCGTTCAAGGTCTTCTAGAAAGGATCCAGCTAAACCATACTCACCCGCAAAAATCGGTAAATTTCTTATCTCGGATAAATTAAAATTTAACGGTCTATTACCTATTAAAGTTTCATTGCGATAGTTGGCGTTCGGAAGAGTGTTACAACCAAGTACGGTACTCTTTGCCCGTTGCGAATTTTGTTCCGAAAAGGGTATAGTTACACAATTTTGTCCTAAATGATATGTCTCTGGCGCAGAGGAAACCGTATGATTGTAGACACCCTCCGGAATTCCAACGTTCATGGAAACCGGATTGGAAACAACCTGACTAGACATAAGAGGCGAATGACTTAACCTACAACAACCTTGCGAAGCATTACTAACAGAATTGGACACAGGTAAACCAGAAATTCCTACAACACTCGGTATTCCATCAATTCTTTCATTGATCCGTACCGTACTCCCATCAATCGATGTCAATTGACCTGTTTTAATTGTTGAACCCACATTCACAGTATCACTGGCCGTTGAATGGCAGACAGACACCGTCATCGTGGTGACCGCTCCAGTTTCTCCAGTAGAAGATACCGGAACTTCCACCTGGACATCGGAATCTGACGTATCCAATCCAGCGGAACCAGTATACCCACGCTTGAGCGACCGTTTACGTGAACTAACTTCCAAACGATTGACGCGGTTAGTTAAAGTCTGCACCTTCACATCAAGTAAGCGAAAGCAATCTTTTTGCTTTGATTCCAGATGTGATAACTCTTTCGCAAGAGTATCGCATCTACGATTCAAAGTGTCTTCCGACAATGTCAACTCTTTCTCTATTTCCGTGACTTTGTTGTTCACCTGTCCTTGAAAATTACTGAATGTGGACTGAAGGTCCTTAACCTCCGTTCGATTTCCTCAACGTCCCTACTCACAGATTCTACTTTTTCAGAAACAGATTGAGTTATCTCAATTTTGAACCTTTCAAATTTTTCATTAAAATTATCATTCATTTTGGCAAAGTTTTCGTTTACATTTTCATTAATTTGTTCGATTTTTCTATCTAAATTTGTACTCAGCATTTGTGCAAATTGTTGTAAGATGGCAGTCATATTGACTGAAAACCCTGTCTCATTCGGTATCTGATCTACACCTGTATTTTCGCGCGCACTAAATGAGGGAGTTTCGTTCGTGCGACCATCGTTATCGTCACAATTGTCCGAAGACTCAGGAAGATTGACACGTGAAATCTTATTTAACTCACAATTTTTACATAACCAAAGCTCTGTGCTTTTATCTAATTTTGCAACTTCCTCATCGGAAAGATCATAACATTTTGCATGGATCCACAATCGACAACCATCGCAAAATACACTATATCCTTCTATTTGCTCTTGGCAGCACATATATTCTTCCACTTCATGAGTTTCTGTGCCAGACTTCTGACTTTCCATTATTCTTTTTCTATTTCACATTGTTCCCCAGAGACTACCTTCCAAGCACTCACATGCAACCACATTACTCTCGAGAAAAGGAAAGTAACTATGCTTTCAGTTTTTATATATATTAACCTTAATCTATAATTTCGATTAATACACTGTTATTCGTAAATTAGTTAAGATTTATTTACACACAAAACTATTTTACTAACATCTTCACTCTTTTAAGGCTTGCATTACATTGATGTCTTTCGGTACAAATAAAGTTTGACAGTTCCAAAACCAGACATAATCCTGGCTGAAAAGGCGCCATTTTTGTAACTCTCAAAGAAATAGTAAATAAATAAATAAATAAAAATAATAAATAAATCTTGGCTTTAAAAAACATTTTTGTATCTACCCAGAAATAAATAAATAAAAGAAAATGTAATTACGCATCTGACTTATGTATTGTATGACGTTCGCCTTCCCTCGATTGAAGTGTGCCCAAATGCATTGCAAGTTTAACCAGTCACAGACCTGTTTGGGCCCCCACAGAAGTGCGCCTGGCAACCCACAAAACATTTGTGCACTCCATTATCATGTGAGAACGCTGAACTCAAACGGGGTAATGTATGAAATATTTTTTCTGATTCTGCACAACGACCGAAAGAAAGAAAAAAAAATAAAAATAAATAAATTTTAAAAAAGGTTGTTATGTCTACTTTTGGGTTCCCCTCAAACGCTATCTGTACCGTTTCACTTTCAGTTGATCTTTTCACTATAATCATTACAGACCGTTGTTACTGAATCTACCCTTGTACCATTTTTGTTCAAACGTACCTAAAATTCCCTAAACTACTGGGTTTTCTCTGTATTTATTTGAAATGAAAATATTAAGTTTCAAATTTTATCCATTTAATTCGTATCTCAAGAAAATTTTAAATAAAATAAAAAAAACTGTAATGTGTACAGTTATGCTACATTTCTTTTGTTCAGCTGCACGCATATTCACCTTCTTTATCTGTATTACATTTACTATATTGAACGTTATTACATGTTCTTTACCACAAAATTAAAAAAAAAATCATCTTTACAAAAGTTCGCTTTCAAATCTTAAAAAAAAACAAATTGTTATTACATCGTCCCGGTTACTTATTAGAATCATTATGAATCACAGCATTCAGTTTTATATTTTATATATACTGCAGGGAATTAAACATCCTGCCCCTTCAGATTTTGTGTGCTATACTACTTATTTTGTCATCAATTATTCATTACAAATTACTCAAGCAGGAATACTCAACTGCTATCACAACATTCATTAAATTTGCACACATCGACATTACATTCTTACCCTAACTTAACCTAAACTTAACCTACGCACAAGTACATACATAAACAAAACACAAAATATCACACTATATAGATATATATACATATATTAAGCATAGGGACGTGCCAGAAAGCGAAAACGGATATCTTACCATAGTCAAATTTTCATCATTTTATGTCTAATTTAGCGTTAAAAAAAATCTTTCAAGGTGAACAGCAAACTGATGTTTCAAATAAAAGTATCGAAGACGGGATACGAACTTCGTACCATCAGTGACGTGGTGCAGCTGTACACACAATAAATTTTCATTTCTTTCGAGAGTGTACAAAATATTACTACACTATAGATATTTCAGAACGCGTTACTACCAAATTCTCAAATTTTTCCTTGTATGAATCATTACGGTACTACCTAATTAATTTGGTACAGGATTATATTAAGTAAATTTTGTTACGCAAGCCTAAAGAGATATCGAAATTTCTATGGATTTAGTTACCTTCTACATTGCATACAAAAATAAGAGACTGTATGTTATGTACATTTTCGATAACCCCCCCCCCTTTTCCAAAGAGAAACTGGTTGGCTTACATGTGAATGATCGAAAAGTAGCTCTGTAGGGAACGGGGTTCTTTACTCGCACATCGTGCAAACGGTAGCTATCACTAACATAACTTCTTGATCGTCAAACTGTACTGTAAAGTAATATGAGTTTGGTTCACTAACCTGGTTTCCTGTTTACACTTTCCAAACCATTGTTATACTCACAAACTCGAACACAATATTTTAGAACAAATTTTGCATCAAAAACATTTTGGATTCCACTCCTCGGACATCGAACCTGGACCTAGGATGCTTCACTTTACTGCAGGATTCTGCCTGTACACCTACTTTCCCGTTTTAATTAGCTGAAGATGAATGTTCATAATTTTCATTTCTACTGTTTGCTGCTTGCAAACAAAAATTGTAGACACAAAAAATTTATAATCTTCCTCCGAAGATACCAATTTATCACAGCAGCGTTATGACGCCATGAGGCCGTCAGCAACGAAGCACCAACTTCTTATTTTGTCCTCGTTTCGTTCCGTCACTCGGTCCTTTGTGGTTTTTTATAACTAACTTGAACGTTCACCACTTTGGCTTTCTTTCGAAGTTAATTTTTCACTTAAAATCATCCAAAATCTTTTGTATTTCGCCGAAAATTATTCACACTAATAAAATCCGTACCATCCACTATGGATGCTACTCTTCAAGGCGTCTGTCTCACAAAGATGATTACGGGGATTGGCTGATAAATCTCGACAACAATAGGATGAACAAATCGTGATTTAAGATGAAAAATACCGACCAATTAACTTTTGACACCTGATAATTCTTCGTTTACGTCAGATGATGCATGTAGAAGAAAGTAATGTTCGATTTAAAGGACTTTTTAAGAATTTATGTTAAGATGGCCGAAAATATAGAAACCGGAAATTATTAAAATTTACGCAGAAAATTATGAAACTTTTATAGATGACTTCTACCTTCAGAATTCGACAGGAAAATGTTCTGGACATGAAAAACACTGAAATATGAAGTTTTCACCACAAAAAATCATAAAACACAAGAAAATATACAAAATGACACAAAAATCAATATACTACAATTCTACCAACTAAACTAACCTAACCAAGACACCATTTTTCCTAATGACACGAAATACGAACAAAAATAAAATTTTATACCATTAAATACACGTCTATCTACAGTATCTAATTTATTTATATATATAGGGTGTTCCAAATTTTTCCGTCACATGATACCTGTCATCTTGGGAGGTATCAGTAGTCACGACACCCTCAGCAAAGGTCTGGCTTATCTTCCGCCCTGTTGCAGCAGCGTTTTCCACAGTTTGAACGCGTACAGCATATACGCCGTTATGACACTCTGTGGAGGACCCATTTCCACTCTGTTCTTAAGCAAGTTCACGGTGTAACTGAATTGCCACAACCAGGTAGCATGTTGGATATACCCTCATCAATAACTAACCTTCGCTTTATCTCCATTCGCATTCAACTGACGGTGTGAGGGCCAGTTGAACACAAGCCTCCTCAAAAATCGACAGAACTATCTTAGTTACCTTCATAGAATTCAGGTGAACTCGAAGTTTCGTACATGAAAGTCGAACACTTCTTATGGGCATCTTATTGAACCAGCTTTCACCATTTTTCCCCTCTAAGAACAAGAATTTTTTTTAAAAAACTCTGAAACGCATGTTTATTTAAAATGAAAAATCTAAATACCGAATTTCATTTCTGTGAACCTGAGGAATTTTGTGATATTGGCATCTTACAAGGAGACTTACGGAAGTGTCACTCGCCGATTTTAATGAAACTTTGCACACTTGTAGAACATCAAAAAGTAATCGACACGTACTTTTTTGTTTTGCCAATGGTGAAGATTTAAGGGTGGAAACCACCCTTTGGACATTAGGGGTGGTTTCTTAGCATAGACCGAAAACAATCATTTAATTAAGAAGAAAACATACTGCCAGGGGGTTTTAGGACATCTGATTCAGAATCTGACGTCAAATTTACAAAATTCAAAATGGCAGATCCAATATAGTGGTTACAATTACAAAATGTCTTCTGGTTTGAAATTCTCTGCAGTTAGCCAAGAACAATTATAGTTGGCAGAAATTACTGCGAGGAGGTTGCAGACCAATTTGAAAACCCTTTCTGTACTTATTGATGGGATGCTTGATTAAAGTGAGTCTCTGCACCTCTCACTATATTGTTTACAGGGGTACAAACAGTAGAAAGTATGGCACAGTCAATAAATCAGTTACTCATAGCTTTTAATTTCTGAAAATGATGTTATCACCATTATTAGTTGTTTTGCAGGAAAAGAATGGATCATTTGACTTTATAGTCCCAAACAACCTCTTTAATATGAAAATGTCCTTGTGAAAGCATCAAATCCAGGAAAATTAACATCAATTCGTGTGAGATCATGGTTTAAAGATGTTTTCTCCCAATATCTAATGTAAAGTCCATGTCCATTTTATTATTAGATTCGTGGAGTGGCCACAATTCATCAACTTTCCAACCTATTTTACGGACAAAAGAGTACCTCAAAATAGAAACCATTCTGCACTAACAACTGGTAGGATTCGGCCTCTTGATGTGTTCGTCTTTAGGTCGTGGAGAAACTTCTTGAGATAATTTACTGATATTGTCCTCTACAACTATAACATAAATTTACATCTCCGTACCGGTAATAATATAATTTAGATCCGAATCACTGATTCATAATCAGTTTTCTTCTCCCAGATTTGCACATCTATTAGATATGCGTGATACAAAACAGTTATTTGGAAGAAGATTGTGCTGCATTTTGCGATTTGTCACAGTTATTGCTGTAATAAAGTGGGCTTGGTGTAAACAATGTTTATGCATCACAGTTTTTTTTTTAACGAAACATCATTACTGTGAAGCGTTTTCTCAATACGTTCATAATTATAGGAATTGAGGATATATGAAGTTATACCATAGTGAGAGGCGAGGGGAATCACTATACATAAGCACCCCGAATAGAGAGGGGTGCAGAGACTCACTTTAATCAAGCATTCTGTTAAAATAAAAGGGTTTCAAATCAATAGAAAGGGGTTTCAAATCGGTCTGCAACCTTCTTGTAATAACCCCCGCCAACTATAATTGATCTTGGCTAACTACTGAGAATTTCAAACCAAAAAACATTTTGTACTTGTAATCTATATTGGATCCGCCATTTTGAATTTTGTAATTTTGATGTCAGATTCTGAATCAGGTGTCCTAAAGCCCCCTGGCAGTATGTTTTCTTCTATATTAAATTACTGTTTTCTGTCTATGTTTGGAGACTATCCCTAACGTTCAAAGAGTGGTTTCCACCCTTAAATCTTCACCATTGCCGAAAAAAAAAAAAACCGTGTCGATTATTTTTCGATGTTCTATAAGTGTGCAAAGTTTCATTCAGATCGGCGAGTGACACTTCCGTAAGTCTCCTTGTTAGTGAACTATTCCACCCCTTTTTCAGATCAAGTATTTGAAAGAAAAAAAGAAGCGTTGACATACTTGTTTAAAATGTTTTAAATCAAATCTAAATATCAAAAAAGCTGTTCCAAAAGTGCCCAATTTTACTTTTTGCGTCACGCGCATACAATTTGGTGTGGGAAGAGGTCGTGTCCTAAAACCTTCACATAAAAATAATGGTGGCCATAGCTAAGCGGGAACGTGGCCAAAAAATGGGTCAACAATACAATGAAAATGCCCATAAGGTGCGCATGTTTTTGACATATTTTGTTTATATTGCCCAAAAGAGGGGGCGCGCTCCGTTGAGATTTTATCCGTTCCGCTGAGACTACACATTGAGCTCTATAAGCACTGTGTATTTCATCGCACTCAAGCCTGCGGAACAGGGAAACAAATCGGGTCAAAGTCAGGGTACGTACCATCTCCGATGCTCAGACTGGCTTGATAAGAGGCAAACCTCTCGAAAGAGAATGTCGTAATCGTGTGTCATATTTCCGCTGAGTGGTATTGCTATAGATGAAATAAGTGGAATTGAATGGTAGTTAGGATCAGTGGCGAAGCGTACTATGAGGCTCTGAGGCCGAGCCTTCCCTGTTTTCTACCGTATATTTTCTTTATCTTCGGTTCCTCATAAAATAAAGTCAATACTTCAACATTTCGGTTTTTTCGGTAACAAAATAGTAGCTTGGAAACACTTGGAGTCCCTTCCGTCTGAGCCTCACTATCTCGCTAGACAGGTTTACGGGTTTTGTTGCTCAGAAAGCGAAGCTATTGTCGCTGGGGATTGCACGCATTGTTGGGAAGGTGCGAAGGTTCGCCTCTGGAAGGTTTGTTTTTAGCGTTGAAGGCATCTTTCAGTGCTAATATGTTGTAAAACGATTTCCTTAACACAGAGTGAGAAGTTTCTGTGTACAATTATGTGTTTCTATTAGTGAATTTTTTTTAAATTTAGGTATATACTCTCGGGAGTTATTCAGAGTAGCTTTTTTTCCTACATGGGGCCTGGACCATAATATCTTGTAGGATACAAGTCTGTTACATTAAACATATATATAAATTTATCCAACGCTACCGTACAGGATAAAATAACAATATTTCTGCGTAATTTGAGTAGAGTTTTCCACTTCATAGAATCAGTGGGGTATTTACGATTTTGTTTCAGGGAACTTGGCTTGCTTCGGGAGAGGCTTTGCTAACTTTTTTCCTGGAAATGTGAAAATTCTGTAATATATATAAGACAAAAATTGCGATAAAACCCGGAAGCCACCACCTGAAATATGGAACTGCATAGAATACAATATTAAATACCCGCGTTTATTCAAATGAAGTTCCTTCTGAGTATTAACATTTCTAGTGAAGTCATTATCACAGGAAGCATTAATTAAATGCAGTATTATACTTGTTTTAAAGTGGGAGATGCAAGTGACAAACGCTTATCCAAGAAATTTGACAGCTAAGTGTAAGAATGTACTTACTTTTTCCTCTCCCTCCATTTTCAACTATGCAGGAAATGAGAACAGCAAATGAGGAGGAAATTCCTCTCATCCCCCTCCAAATTCCAGATAGAAGAAACTATGAACTGCACTTCAAAATATTTGTAGTGGAGCTAAGTGGGAGTATTCCATTAATACACATTGCATGTTTTCCTCCATGTAAATATTTGTTTAATAATAATAATAATAATAATAATAATAATAATAATAATAATAATAATAATAATAATAATAATAATAATAATAATAATAGAGTACTTTTCGTCTACTTTCGCTTATATAAGTATTCATCCTTTCTTGTTAAATTAAAAAAAAAAACTACTATGTATACATGCACATCAATTTAACTCTAAACAGAAATACAGCTAAGAAAGTTCTGTAAAATAAATAGATTTGGTGGTTTCTTTTGTTTAACTCAATAAGGAAAATATAATTTTGACTATAATTTTGAACATTTTATGATACATTAAATGTTATTTGTATTATTAGTTTATCTGGCCTACCCTACTTGTGGGATTACACCTGTAGGCTTCGCCACTGGTTAGGATTTCGCATATTGTGCGCCACATAAAAAAAAGGATGTTCGCGGAACATGTAGTATTGAAAGGTAAAAAATTATTGATGTATTACCTGTGCTGAACTACAAGGTTTTCCTTACTCCCAGTACCGCTCAGGCAGCTGAGGTAATTATTACGTACGATGCAATGTGTTACACATAAGTATGCAAAAGTGTTCAAGTGTCGATTTCCTCATCCTCTGACAGGAATGGTTCATCGTTATCTCCCAAGAGCCTAGATTTGTCTTGTGAATTAAATAAATCATCCAAGAATGATGTTGTCTTCGAACTTGGTGCAATTACTCTAAGTATCAAATAATGAGCATGACTTGGGCACAACATCCAACTGTCCATACTCTATTTGCACATTTACAAAAATATCTTATAATGCAATCGTTCCCTTCCCGAGGAAGATCGTATAAAATGAAAGTGCAGTATTTCAACCGATTTCTGTGCCTTGAGTGGATATGTGCACAAATAAGATAAGGTGTTTGCCTCATATCAAGCCAGGGGGCGCGGTGGCTCAGTAGTAGAGCGTTCACCTCTGGTGCTTGGGGTCCCGGGTTCGATCCCAGCCCCCGCCAAGTGAACTTTGTGGTGGACAAACACCGTGCTCGTGGGTTTTCTCGGGGTTCTCCCGTTTCCTCCCAATTTCTTCATTCCACCATTTCACTCATCTCTCATCATCACAGTCTCCTTTAGCCTAACCGGCATAACCGTGGGACGTAAAACTCAAAGATTTCATTTTCTCATATCAAGCCAGTCTGAGCATCGGAGATGGTACGTACCCTGACTTTGACCCGATTTGTTTCCCTGTTCCGCAGGTTTGAGTCCGATGAAATTCACAGTGCTTGTAGAGCTCAATCTGTAGTCTCACGTCCATAAAACCTCAACGGAGCGCGGCTCCTCTTTTGAGCGATATAAACAAAATATGTCAAAAACATGCGCACCTTATGGGCATTTCCACTGTATTGTTGACCCATTTTTGGCTTAGCTATGGCTACCATTATTTATATGTGAAGGTCTTAGGCCACGACCTCTTCCCACACCAAATTGTATGCGCGCAACGCAAACGGGAAAATTGGGC
This sequence comes from Thermobia domestica, assembly GCF_964235325.1. Classification (NCBI taxonomy): domain Eukaryota; kingdom Metazoa; phylum Arthropoda; class Insecta; order Zygentoma; family Lepismatidae; genus Thermobia; species Thermobia domestica. Next base: position 197,040,697 of record NC_137464.1, on the reverse strand, counting down.
ACTTTCGGAACAGCTCCTTTCATGTCTCTAATCTTAAGGAATTCCGAGATATGAACACCTTATTGTATTAAATGAAACCCCTATTTCACCAATGCCACGACAAATTTCAGAATATGATTCCGTAATGGTATCTTACGCCACTAATGTTACATATTGTCGAAATTTCAAGTTTCTAGCTTAAGCAATGTGGCCTAGGTATTGATAAATCTGATTTTCTTTTATGTATAGAGATTAAATACAAACCATGAGTGTTCATCTGTCATTCCTGCCATCACTCGCCATTTCTATTCTAGTTTCTGCTTTCAGTCGGAGCACTAGAAGTATTATTGTGCACAAATGTGTTAATGTAGTGAACGTGTTAATGTAGTGAAATATATGTATGAGAATGAGCCCTTTGTTTCACGATGGTGGGATCCGAATAGCTTGTATGCCACGATGCTAGGGGAACGGTGCGTAGTAGAGTAGAGAGCTCAGCTCTAGGGCGAGAGATTCCCAGTTCGATCTCAGGCAGGGGCGCCGATTTCTGTATAACTTTGGTTAGGTCCATCCAGGTACGTGTGTTTCTTTATTAGGTATCCAAGCAAATGTATGCAGATCTGAGCTGATCAAGGAAACGTTGGGGGGAGGACCCCAGATCGGCGCCCATTATCCCAGACCATGTGAGCTTGTGGTAGGCAACATCATGTTCCTAAGTTTTCTCGAGAGATTCCCATTTTCTTCCACATTCTCATTCCACTAATTATTTTATAATCGTTCACATCCATCAATCATCCGTTTCCTTTAGCCTAACGGGATTCAGTGCCGCGCCGTGGTGAGGCCCCGGACGCCGAAGTAAAGGGAGTGCAAAAATCGGGAGGAAAAAAGAAAAGGTATTTGTATAAATCTATAAAATTGAAAGAGAAAATAATAAAATGTGCTCAAAATCAAGGAAAAGAAGGGTTTATTTTTGAAAATGTTCTTACGCTTTGCGCGAACCATGGTTGCGCTTTGCGGCTGGTCTGTCGACCTCACTGATAGGTACGTGGGTGACGCCGTGTACTCTCGCCCCGGGCGCTGATTTTCCACGGCATGACACTATGGGATGTAAAGCTATAAAAATTATATTTCGTTATCATTTCATCTAACTCACCTCTCGCGCACCAAAGGCGAAAACTCAAATCAATCTAGAAGAGGAAACTCAAGATGTCTATGGTTTCGAGGAAGATTAAATTTTTATGGTGAACCCCATTTTTAAATTTACATACTAGACGAGACGATACATGACGTTCACATCTTTTCGAGACGAGGCAATCGCAATCTTGTCTAGTAGGCAACCGTAGGGAAGGTTCACCATATAAGAGAAAATAGTCTTTTTAGAATCCATAGACTTCTTGAGTTCCCTCATCTCTAGATTGATGCAGAAGATGAGGGTTGTATCTAACAAGAGTCCAAATAATTCAGATGCCATATTAAACTAGACACAAGTTTTGTATAGCCTTAATGCTGAAACAACGAACAAGTGAAACAAATTTAGCGATTTTAATACTTCAATATTTAAGCTAATACTTCAAAAACTAGTAATCACAACTTCCTTTAATATTTATTTATAACTTCTATAAGTCGATAGAATTACAATATATATATACAAAGAGAGAGAATGCTTCTATCTTATATGTTAAGGACGTGTTTAGCAACTAAATATTGTTGCTATCGTCACTCCAGTCCAACAAAAAATTCATTTTTGTCACCAAAATAGCTAGTGAACGTTCTATTTTGTCTACACGAGCTTTGAGTGAATAATATCTTGTCACTGGCACAGGCAATTCTCCTCCAGAATCTTCTGAAGTTGTAGTTGTAGAAATCGATGTATCAGAGTCCTCCATAGCATTATACGCATCTATCATGATACGTTCAGCATCTTTTTGCTGGATAGGTTTATCCTTCACAACATTGTGTTTAGACAGAAAACGTGCGATTTCAAAGCTTGGGAATGAGCAAGCTTTAAGTTCGGTTTTTATTCGATTGTAAGATGGATCTTCTTTCTTGTCCAGATCTCTTTCTTGTGTTGGTCGTTTAAATATTCGATCAAGAAGTTCACGTATTTTGTTATACAGTTGAATGTTAATCTTACTGCAAGTGCTTTCTGCTTTAACAATAGAATATGTGTCAGCAACAATAGCTAAAAACATATTTATTAACACAAAATTGATACATAGCATGTAAGAGAGGAAATAGATAGGTCCTAAAGTTCTGCTTGTTTTCTCTACACTTTCAAAGTCGAAATCACCAAAAACTACTCGTAGCAATGAAAGAACAGCAATCCAAGGAGAACTAAAACGTTTAGAATAAGTTCCAAACAATAGATAACCTAACTGTGCGAAAGCAAATATCATAATGAAAAATAAAACAGAAAACGCAAATATATCTTTGATACACCTAGATACGGCAGACGTCATTTGATACATCACCTGACAGAAATCTAAGTATTCTGTTAGTTTGATCCAAGCAAAAAAGAAACAAACTGCTAAAACGTTCTCAAATATCATCTGTTTATAACCGAGATAATGGAAATTTGGATGCTTCGATATTGGGATTACCAAATCCGGGAGGTCCTTTTTAACAGTATTATATAAATGTATATCAAGTCCAAAGCATGTCCAACCTAAAGCGATAAAACCTAGGTCAAAGAAGTTTCTCAAGGATTTAAAATATTTTCCTTTAAATATGACTAACTCAGCTATTTCTAAAATGGTAAAATATATTAGAAAACAAGCGAGTACTATTTCACACACGAAAATAATAAGGTCAAATCTAGTAACATAACGAAGAAGCTTAGGACTTTGTATGGATGCGTAAGGAAATACTCCTCCAGTCGGCGGAAGCTCAAATAGAAGTCTTACAATGGAAAAAAGGTTAACATTAGCATTATAAAAGGTAAAATCTATAAAAACAGCTCTGGTTCCGCGTGTAATCCATGATTGTCTTTTCAGTTCCTCTACTATCTTCTTAGTCGAATTTATATCAGTATCGAGATCTATATAATACCCACCGCCTGAATATGTTGCTAGCAGCCCTCGATAACTAGGTTCATTAACGTCTTTCTCTGAATTATAAGTCCAAGCAGTACCCTGCATTACACCAAAGGGACTTTTGTCTTCTGCAACAGTGGAATAGCTGTCAAAACACGTGGCAAAAGTTCGTTGGAAATTTGGATGAACTTTACATGAGTCATTTCTCACCTTTACTTGACGCAGCCGAGGAAGTCCAATCAACTTATTCTCGAGTAATATATTTTTACTATCATCGCCTAGTTCCTTCCCACTTTCACTGCCATGCCAGTACCTCCAATCTAAATTAGGTAAAAAGCTTTCTTCTAGGTAGACCCAAATATCTTCGATCTGTGAAATTTCTTGAAAAGTTATATCGTGTTCTCCAAACTCATCTTCAACAAATATTTTTGAAATAGCTTTCGTAAGGTAATATCGTGAAGTCCACACCATTCCATGGACTATAATACAAAACATCACCATAAAAGTTAAATAAACGATGAGTTGAGTAAATGAAATTTCTACCAGTCGTAATGGTTCGTCATTAACAACATTCAGTTTGTCGGTTTTATAATTATCGTCCTCATACTCCACTGAATCTTCATTTTCCGTGGTCTCGTTTCCTGAAGAAGAAAGCTGTTCTCTCTCGTGTTTAACAGAATTGGATTTGACATTTCTGTTTGGTTTCTGTGAAATATCTTCAGTTTTGCTTTTTGCGAAAGCACGACCCCACATATTTATAATAAAACGTTGACTATTAGCTTATGTCTTTCAAGATAACATCTCCTTTAAGCAATTTATAATATGATTGCAAACATCATATAAACCAAGGATGTTATAAATAGATCCTTGATATAAACACATTTTACTTCACTTTTTCTTCGCATCTCTAAAAGTTGGTAGAAGCTGCAAACTCCAGTTCATGTCGCCTATATCATTATATATCATCATCATCATCATAGGTATTCTGCCTTTATTGGCAGGTCACTTGCCGCAGCTGAGAAGCTTCCATGCTCCACGGTCCTCTGCTAATTTCTTCGTCTTCACGTATGATCTTTCTGTTTTTATATAATCCATTAATTGTAGTCTTCTTCGTCCCCCCTCTCTTTCCCGCCACCATACCCTCTAGGACGTCCCTCATGATACAATCTCTTCTTAGGCAATGTCCCAACCAGTTTTTCTTCCTCTTCCTAATAATACCTAAAAGTGTTCTTTTCTCACCCACCATTTCTAACACTCTCTCATTCGTTTTGCGCTCTACCCAACTAATTCTTTCCATTCTTCTCCACACCCACATTTCGAAGGCTTCTAGTCGATTTTCATCACCTTTACGTAATGTCCACGTTTCCTCCCCATACCGTACAACACTCCACACGAAACATTTTATGAGTCTTTTTCTCAACTCTTTATTCAAGGTCCCACAAAACAGACTTTTCTTCTTCCTAAAGGCTTCTTTCGCCATTGCTAACCTTGCTTTTATTTCACGTTCGCACTTCATGTTATTACTAAGAATACTACCCAGATATCGAAAACTATTCACTTGTTCTATTTTCTCCCCTCCTAATTTTATATTTGACACAGACCCCTTCGTTCCAATCACCATGGCTTTTGTCTTTCATATCATTATATATAGACAACGAATTATAATTTTAAATGCCTGAATATATTTGTTATTACTATGGATGGACTGTTTTTCAGTGACTAGTATTCTGTCTTTTAATTACTTATTACTTTTTGTGTTAAAATTGTAGCTTAACACTTGACATTATAAGTTAAACATACAGGGTGTCCGAGAAGTCCTTCCCTTATTACAGAAATTGATAACTCAGGCTAGAAATAAGATAGAAATATGAAACTGGTGTTGAATTGTTTACAAACTATAAAAGTTTTTGTCTGTGTTAGGTTTGTTCTGTTTTACCAAGTCTCAATTTTGTTTGTTTTAGGTTTGTAGTACTAAGTAAGAAGCCCAAGAAGCCATGCCAACCAACCAGGAGAGGGCACAGTGTGTCCTGTGGTACCATGAGACACGATCACCAACTACGGTGCAGAGACAGTTCCAGACAACATTTGGGAGGACTCCACCTGATGTCAAGAGCATTAAAGCCTGGTATGAGAAGTTCAAGAACACAGGGTCGGTTGCTGACCTTCCGAGGTCTGGTCGACCAAGAACCTCAGCAGACACGGTGGAGGCTGTGCGGCAGTCTTTTCTGAGAAGTCCTAAGAAATCGGTGCGCAGGGCCTCACGTGAATTACAGATGCCAAAAAGCTCTATCCATGACATTTTACACAAACGTTTATTGTTTCGTGCTTACAAAGTGCAACTCGTTCAGGCCTTGTTGCCCGACGACGGTACACGTCGATATGACTTTGCGGTTGAAATGCTATCACGTATTGAGGACGATAATGGTTATCTCAGACGAATTGCCTTTTCCGACGAAGCGACATTCTTTGTCAGTGGAGTAGTGAATCGCCATAATGTACGCATTTGGGGTTCAGAACCCCCCAGGGAGGTCAGGGAGTTCACCAGAGGCAGTCTAAAGGTGAATGTTTGGTGCGCGTTATTGCACGATCGAATTGTCGGGCCATTCTTCTTCGCTGAGGATACCATCACATCTGCAGTGTACCTGGATATGTTGCAGCTGAATGCCGTTCCTCAGCTGCTTCAGTATCGGCCCAATGTCGTTTTTCAGCAAGACGGTGCACCACCTCATTGGAGTTTGGACGTCCGTGCCTATCTCGATAGGACATTTCCTGGGCGATGGATTGGTCGTGATGGACCAACAGCTTGGCCTCCACGCTCTCCTGACATAACCCCATTAGACTTCTTTTTATGGGATTATGTCAAGGATGAGGTCTACCGAACACGTGTACCAGATCTTGAAACCCTGCAGCAACGAATAACCACAGTCGTTGCATCGATCCCTCCAGTGATGTTGGCTAATGTGTGGATGGAAATTGAATATCGCCTAGATGTGCTACGTGCTACCAAGGGTGCTCATGTGGAAGTGTACTGATGTGACCAAAACTTTTATAGTTTGTAAACAATTCAACACCAGTTTCATATTTCTATCGTATTTCTAGCCTGAGTTATCAATTTCTGTAATCAAGAAAGGACTTCTCGGACACCCTGTAATATGCGTGATAATTAAATGGTACTATCGAAATTTAGAGATAGGGCGTACATAAAGTTGTAAAATTCACAAGAAATACGTAATTTTATTTCAAGAGAGAAATATATAATGAATCAAAATATATACAAATCTATGACCCGCTCTGGAGAGTAATATTCCCGGAAGTACGTTTTTTTCGTGCGCTACTCTAGCCAGCTGTTTTACGCGCTATCCTAGCCAGCTGTTTTAAGTTTGTCACAAAATTTATATCATGGGGGTCAAGGTGAAACAGAACGAGCCCTGCAGGGCTTCTAACTCGTTACTACTATTACTACTTCTCTGTACAAAAGTAAGTATATCACTTTTTTGAGTATTATTTTCATCTTATTTTAATAAAAAAGTGTTATGAAAATTTAAAAATAATGGGCAGGGTTTGAAACCATGCCAAAACCGACGTCCGTTACCAGCACGTAGCACTAGGACGCTCGCCCATGAGAGCCGACAGCAGCAAGCGTTTGATTTCTGCTAGATGAATGCTACGTGACAAGAAATGGATAACGCCAACCAATCAGAATCGCGTATTTCGTTCCTACTTCCGGAAGTCTTACTCTCCCGAGTTAGTTCTGCAGATCTTACTTCTGATATCTCTTATAATGTTAAAAATAGGAACGTAACCCAAAGTGTATTGTTCTAAGCGCGTAATAATCCATAAAGAAGTCCTGGTGGACAGAATTTGTAGGTGAATGCAGTCTGATAAGTCATGATCAATAATGATGAAGCTGTCTGACACGAAAGTCATTTAGTAATATGAGAAACACATTGTGTTTCGATTATCCTCACTATGCGTACGAGGGCGGAGTGAAAAGTTCTCGGCCTGACAATGAAAGACTGCGAATTTCAGTTCAAAAATGATTTTATTTTTCGACATAATCTCCCTTAACTTCAATATACTTGATCCAGCGTTTCTCCAACTTCAGTATTCCTTCCCGGAAGTGAGACTCTGGAAAGTTGTTAAAATAGTAATCCACGACCCTCTCAACTTCTTCATTCGATGTGAAGCGCTTTCCAGAAAGAAATTTCTTCAAGCTTGGGAACAGATAGAAGTCCGGTGGTGCCTAATCAGGAGAATATGGGAGAGGTCAAGCAAATCGTACCCCAAATCCCGCAGTTTTCCCATCGCCAACGCACCCTTGTTCACAGGTGCATTCTCCTGGTGAAAGATGATTTTCTTCTTCTTCTTCTTCAATTTTGGCATCCTCTCGAATTTTGGCATCCAGCTGGTCAAGAAGATTGGAGTAATATTCGCACGTAATTGTGCTCCCTTTTGCAAGGTAATCAATTAACAGGATCCCTTTCACATTACAAAACTCACGCCATGACCTTTCCGGCCTATACGATCGTCTTCGCTTTATTCGGCGCTGCACCACCGGCTTCCACTCACTGCTTGGGCTGCTGTTTCATTTCTGGCGTGTAGTGGTGAACCAATGTCTCATCCATTGTCACAAATCGCCGTACAAAATCGGTCGGATCTCTTTTGAATCGATCCAAAGATTGCTGCGAAAATCGTTTTCGCTTTTGCTTTTGGTCGGCAGTCAGCAAATGCAGCACCCATCTTGCACAGAGTTTTCGCACCCTTAGTTCTTTGTGCAAGATGTTTCGCACGCGTTCCTCCGATATCCCCACACTCTCAGCTATCTCACTCACTTTCACTCGCCTGTCGTCCAACACGATATCATGCAATTTTTCGATTGTTTCCGGTGTGGTTGCGGTTTTCGGCCTTCCTTCATGTGGGTCATCTTCGAGGGATGTGCGACCATGTTTAAATTCAGTTGCCCACTTTTTAACGGTTGACATGGAAGGAGCAGAGTCCCCGTAAACTTTTGTCAACTTCAGATGAATTTCCGTAGGGGTTAATCCATCCAAAACGAAAACTTGATTACCACATGATACTCAAGTTTATCCATTTTCACAACTAACTGCAACAATGCTTACACACAAACTACTTGAGAGAACAAGTTGACATTTGTTATACGAACAACTGAAAAGCGCCCCCAGGCTTGCTGATTGGAGTGCCAACAATACAATTTTGCTGATTGGAGTGCCATCTCTGGGTCAGGCCGAGAACTTTTCACCCCGCCATCGTATTCTTCGTCGCTGACACGCCTGTTCCCTTCGAACCATTTCCACGTGGCCCATCAGCTTTTCACCTGCCTGACTCGGTTAGGTAACATTCATGCTTTTTGTGACCACCTAGCATAAGTTGGTTTCTGTTTCTTGCACTGTAGTTTTTATGGCATACATCCGGACGCCAATTTATATTCATAAAGTTAAGTCCTAAAGAGGGTCTGCACCCAGAGTAGTCCGGGGACGCAACTCCTGACACAAAAATACTCATAAGGTACTAGGAGTGCATTCCTGATGAAAGAATTACATATTACATGAATTCATGAATACATCTATAAACTGGGATAACATTAAATATAGACTCACTATAGAAACAAACCCTTGGAAAATGATAGGGCGTATTTCATAGGCGACGCTTAAAGGATTTGCTCGACTTCTGTGAGAAATGTGCAGGGACTACCAAGTCAGGGACAGGCTTTATTAAACAAGCTAGTTCACATGATGATAAGAGTTGGAACAACTTAATGTTGGGACGATGAATGGACGAGGAAGAGAGATTGCAGATCTGATGAAAACAAAATAATTGCGGTCCTGTGCGTGCAAGAAACAAAATGGAAAGGTAATAGGCCTAAGACAAGAGAGGTGGCTAAATGTTGCTGTATAGTGAAACAAATCGACAAGGAAGAAACGGCGTGGGGATTATTTTCTCTAATGATCTGAATGATAGTGGCGTAGGTGTGAGTAGGAGGAGCGACAGAGTGTCAAAATATGTAAGGACAAAATCATCAAGGTAGTGTACGCATGTGCTCCGCAAGTAGGTTGGGAGAAGGAAGGTAAGACAGTATTCTGGGATGATTTGGACCACGAACTTCACAGCGTCCTTATAGAAAAAAAAAGATCATTGTTCGTAGTGACTTCAAGGTCACGTCGGTAGAAGCTGGGAAGGGATTGATAGAACGAGGACGGAGAAAGAGTGATAGACTTCTCGAAGGCATTCGATTTGGCGATTTTGAATACGTATTTTTAGAAGGGGAAAGAGCACAACCTAGGGGCACAAATGCTTCCTTTCGGAGTTATCGGCTGCCGAAAACGGGAAAAAATGAACTTTAAAGGTCCATAGCTCTAAAACGGTGCTGGGGCCTACCGTAGTCGGGTCAAGACTTTACTAAGGAACTAATATGTGCTCTATCCAAAAATACATGCTTCAGAATCCTGCAGTACTTCCGCAACAATTTTTATAGAGGTAGTTGTTAAGTATTTCAGATTATATGCCCGTAACCAAACTGCCTGTACAAAAATTGTTGCGTGAGTACCTTAGGATTCTGGGACATACATTTTTAGACAGAGAACATATTAGTTCCTAAGTAAAGTCTTGACCCGACTACGGTAGGCCCCATAGTTTTAGAGCTATGGACCTTTAAATTTCATTTTTTCATGTTTTCGGCAGCCTATAACTCCGAAAGGTAGCATTTGTGCACCCAGGTTGGTCTATACTTTTCGTCTTATTTTGGTGTCAGGAATCGCCTCCCAAACGTTGTCGGCGTTGTTTTGAAACACCCTATATATATATATGCACTTTAAAATCTATATCTATCTATCTATACATATATATATATAGATGTAGATATGGTGCAGTTTGATTGGTTAATCAACATAACAATTTTACACTTTGAACTCTAGGATTGTATCTACGACTCACAGTCTAAAATCATTATTGTTGGTGAAATATGATTGGCTGAACTGTGGAAAGTAATGCAATTTGATTGACTGATAACTTTCAATTTTTGCTTAATTGTTTAAAAGTTTTCAAAATTTTTGCTTATAATATTTCGATCACTGTTTGATTATTTTTTTAGTTTGAAAATTTTGGTTTGAATTTTTCCGTCTGAAAATTTTGGTTTTTGCTTTTTCTTTTAATTTTCTAAACACCTTTGTTTACATTTTTCAAGTTTGAAAATTTTTTGCACTCATTGAAAAATGTAGTTAATGTTTTAGTTTAAAAGAGTGTTTACTCATGTTGGAAAGATTAAGAAAAATAATTTAGAAATTTTTCACTACATGAAAAATTTGTAAGAGTGCAAACTTTTACATGTGAAAGAAAAGAATCGGAACTCTTTAGAACAAAAGGATCTGGCAACACTATACACAAGAATTGCGTCATCATGATACAATAGTATATGGCAGAATACACCCTTGGTTTATGCAACATCAACAGAATCATATCACTTCCGTTTATGATGTAGATTCTTATAGATTCTTATACTCATATACAAGTATCGTTCGAAATAGTCTCCATCATAATCTCATCATAGCTACTTGTTCACAGTTTCTAAACACACGTGAAGTGGTGAAATCATTTACCAAGATTACCAATTTACAACAGAATGCACCTTATAGAATTTTATCTACACAAATTATTCCTACAAAGTTTGGATTGAGATTACTAATGATTCTTGAAAATTATATTTAAAAAAAAAAAAACGTAATTTTACCTATAAGATATTTACTCATGGAAGCGACAAAACAAAAACTATTGAGCTTGTTAAATATCATATTTGTATACTCATTTTAGAAAGAAGTAGCTGGAAGGATCATCAATTCTGATTCAGAACACAATCCCATGAAATGTCATCACGTCTTAATGTTTGGTGGATCTATTTTTGTCTTCATTGAATCTTACAATGTCTTGTCAGCAATTGAATCTTGTCAGCAATATTCCATTTTAATGACATATTTCATTACGTCCGCATGACACCATTAAGATTAAAGCAACAACTATCTGGTTCATGATGAAATCATTCGAGCAAAGGCATTCTACTTGGAAAGATGTGTACCGCCAAAGTTAAAGCTTACGAAAAATTCCTATTTGCTAACTATTATCCGATAAATACATTGAAAACAAAACATATGATTATTGGCATCAGTGCTACCTCGTTTGAACCTGTCAGAACATTTGGAAAACCAGAACTGCTTAGTGTACAATTGGACATTGACGAGTGGAAAACATCACTTACTCCAGTTGACCACCTTAGTGATTATTCTCGTGATGAACTGGGTGTAATAATTGTGAAACCATTAGTCGATTTTACATAAGTAATTATTTGTGTACTTCGCAATATTGTGTACCTGTTACAAACTGAATGGAAGACATTCACAAATGCATTGAAGTATGTAATACATTTTTGTTGAAGTGTGTTACAAAACAAGCATATTTTTGAAAAAGTACTATTTTGAGAAGTGTGTAATGCCCATCGTACAACATTTATGCAAACTTTGTGAAGCCTGTCTGTACCGTTTCTGGATACATACATGTATTGATAGACAGTTTATTAGTGACATTGACATGGACAAATATTTCCATAGACATAGAGGACTTAAATTAGAAATAAAATTATATGCTAAAGACAATGTAGTGCAAGAAGTGCACTAAGTAGTAGTGCAAGAAGTAGTGCAATAATATTCGAAACTTTATTGATCTGAATGTGTGTGCTTAACGAACCAGTGTATATGTGTTTATAAGAAAAAGTAAAAAAAAAACTATAATTTTTAATCATTTGTATTTTTATTTCATGAACAACCCCAAGGTGTCGAAGTCAACGTGCATCAACTTGTTTTAACATGTACTATTGCATAATGATGATGCAATTCTTGTGTGCAGCATTGTCAGATGTTTTTGTTCTAAACAGAACTCATTCTTTAGAAACGATTATTCCACATGTAAAACTTTGCACTATTACAATTTTTTCACGTGGTAAAAGTTCTGAAAACAACTTTCAAACTAATTTTAAACTTTTTCCAACATATGCAAACAATTTTTTGAACTAAAACATTTAATCAATTTTTTTCAATCAATGCAAAACATTTTTGAAGTCGAAAAATTTAAACAAAGATGTTCAAGAAAAATTAAAACAATGATCAAAGAAATTTAAACTTAAACTTTCAAACTAAAAAAGTTCAAAACAGAATTTTCAAACTACAAAATTTTAAAAAAAATCAAATAATAATCGAAAAAATTTGAAGCTTTTAAAATAATATTAAACTAAAACTTTGAAAGTAATCAGCTAATCTGAATTGCATCAAGGATAACTTTCCACAGTTCAACCAATCACATTCCATCAAGAATAATGACTTTAGACTATGAGTCGTAACTACAAATCCTAAGGTTCAAAATTTTGAAAACAATGATCAAAAAAATAAGCTAAGATTTTAAACTATTTAAAAAGTTTTAAACAAGGATTTGAAATTGATCAGTCAATCAGATTTCATCAAGGATAACGTTCTGTAATCAACCAATCAGATTGCACCAAGATCAAATTTCCACTGATGAACTTAGACTATGAATTGTGACTAAAGTTCAAGTGTGAAATTGTTTTTGTTACATATTAATTGATATCTTTATTCACATATTTGGTTTCAAGTCTAATTTTTTTTTTTCAAAAATTATTTTATACTTTGAACGTAGTCTGCAATTCTGTTCAAAATTTTTCAAACTAAAATTTTAAAATAATGATCTAACAATTCTAGACAAAAAATTTGGGAACCTTAAAAATCAAATAATTAATTGATATATCAGGGTATTATATACCCATATCTTCTCGTGTATTTCAGGAACAGTAAATATCTGGTCGATAGTCGATCGATTTTGCTTATATCCGCATTGATAATCTCCAATAAGTCACCTGCGTATGTAGATAAACTTGCTATTATAATGTTTGAGAAGATTGTACAGGATTGTTAATTTACTTGTCAATAAGAATAGAATGACACCCATTTCGTCCCAGTCGACAACTGGTCCGCATTGGCCAAAATCCCGAATTTTTATTAATTTCCCGTTTGGGAAAATGTCATATCAATTATTGACCTACTTGTCAATACCAATTGAATGATACCCATTTGTCCCAGTCGATAATTGGTCCGCATTGCACAAGTCGACCGGGTAAACCTTCCTAAAATTAATCTTTACTCTGTAAATAATCTGCACCCTTAAAAAAACACTGTGTAAGACACTAAAAGTGCCAATGAAGGAATTGAACACAATTGAGTGTTCAAGCAAATAAATAAAAGTTCAAAAACCAATCCGGTTACATCGATAAGCGTCTTTAGCAATGTTGCCAACCTAGGAGAACAAAATTATCGATTTTTGTCTTTAAAATTATCGTATATTACTAAAACTTATCGTATATTCGTTATGAACGTGATAATTGTAGAAACAAGTATACTACTAATAATAATGGCAATAAAATATAATAAACTTACCTTATCAATCACATTTTTATCAGACCCGTTGCTTTAGTTCTACCTAATTGAATCTTGCTAGCAATTTTAGAATCAGGGGACATACTTTTAATTACATCTGTTAAATGGTCATCTGCCGTGTTTATAGAAATATTGTGTTTGCCCTCCTCCCCAAACGAAGCATTATTTCAGCTCGCTTACCTTGTGTATCCAAGATGTGAGAAGTAGGCGTGGATAATGAAAAATCGAGTTTCTTTTGGGCAAACCCTACACGTTTCACTGCACTTAAATGTTTTTCCTTTAGCATGATTTTTTTTTTTTTACTACAGTCAGCTTAGCAGTAAATTCGGTTCTGCAAACTTTACAACGGGCTTTATATACATTCCTCCCCGATAAACACCACCTTTACGAAGACACTTATGTGTCGGGTAAGGAGGATTGCGTGCTACAGTGAAATTTAGAGCTGTGTCGGGGTGGTAGTTCACTACCAGAAGGGCTACCCCTACCGAATTGGTCTAAATGGAGTAGCCAGACGAAAAGTGTTCTGGGAGAAGGCAGCAGTTCTCCAGTAGCCAAGTTGGCGGAAATCATAGTGATTGGTACGGCAACTTGGACATTAGTCCCAGGCGTGGTCAGAGTGACTTTAACGGCTGGGATACTGCGGGGTGGAAGGCAACGGGAAACCACCACTCTATTTTCCCTACTTTGCTAGCAGCGAAAAGAGAACATATGAACAATGGTCTTTCGCAGATCAAAATGTAGTTCCGGAGGTAAAATATCCCCCCATTCGGATCTCCGGGAGGGGGATGGCTTGGGAAGGACTATTGGACGAGAAAGTAATGATGAGGGGAAGACAAACAGAGAAAGAAAGACAAGGAAGAGCAAAAGATTTAGGATAGGGACATGGAACGTACGTACTATGTTACAGGGAGGAAAATTAGAAAATCTTAAAGAAGAAATGAAACAAAATAATTTAGATTTGGTAGGAGTTTGTGAAGTTAGATGGGAAAGTAATGGGGTATTGAACAGCGAAGGATATAGAATGTTTTACTCAGGTAATGAAAAGGGCGGTCATAATGGCGTAGGAATAATTCTTGGAAAGCGCTTAAAGGAGAAAGTAGTGAAAGTAGAATTTATTGATGATAGAGTTATGATGTTAAGACTTAAAGGGAAAACGAAGGATCTAGTGGTGATACAGACATATGCACCGACGACTTCGCATGCAAATGAAGAAGTAGAGGAAAATTATGAGAAAATAGAAGAAATTATAGATAGGGAGAAGAAGGGTGCATGCATAATTCTAATGGGAGATTTCAATGCAGTTGTGGGAGAAAAACAGGAAGGTAGTATCGTAGGCAAATATGGTTTAGGCGAAAGAAATGAAAGGGGAGAGGGACTGGTGAATTTCTGTAGACAGAATTCACTAGTAATTGGGAACACTTGGTTCAATCAGCACAAGAGAAGAAGATATACATGGAAATCACCAATAGACGGCGGAAGATATCAGATAGACTATGTTATGATTCAGGACAGTTATCGGAATAGCTTAAAGAACGCGAAGACCCTTCCCGGGGCTGATATTTTCTCTGATCATAATCTTGTGCTGGCCGAAGTAGATATTCAACTGAAAAATGTAGGCAGAAGAAAAGTAGGTAACAAAGTGTTGAATACTGAAAAGTTGAAAAACGAGGAAATAAGAAATCTTTTCGCTGAAAAATTCGAAGAAAAATGTTCAAACGAGGAAAGGATAGGCGCAGGTAGTAACGCACGATGGGAACATATTAAACGTTGCTTACAGCAGGCTGCAGAAGAAGCAGTAGGTTACCGCGAACACAAAACTGCTAAGAAACCATGGGTTACAGAGCAGATGTTGCAGAAAATGAGGGAGAGGAAGATGTGGAAACAGGTTGATACAGAAGAGGGCAGAAAGATGTACAGAAAGTTAAATAATGAATTACGAAGAGAAATAGACAAAGAGTTTCACAAAAGAAAATGCGAGGACATAGAAGAATTAGAAAGAGTTGGGAAATATGAGGAAATGTACAAGGAGGTGAAATCTATGGAATTTCGGAGGAAACAAGGGAGTATCATGATGGCAGTAGAAAATAAGAATGGGAAGGTAGTCAGCGAGAGAAATGAGGTCATAGGAAGGTGGAAAGAATACGTTGAAGACTTATATGAGAGTAGGGATAGACCGTGTAGCCTAAATGTTAAAGTGGAAAATGAAGTAGGCGAGGATGATAAAGGATTTAGTATTCTTCGGGATGAGTTTGAAAAGGCTATATCCGAGATTAGGAATGGAAAGGCAACAGGAATAGATAACATACCAATTGAATTCATTAAAAATATAGGAGACAAGGGAAAGAAAGAATTGTGGCGACTATGCAATGAAATATATGAAACAGGAGAATGGCCAAGAGACTTTCTGAAAACGATTATGATACCGATGGCTAAGAAATCGAACCCAAAGAGATGTGAGGATTATAGAACTATTAGTCTCATATCTCATGCAGCTAAAATTCTGCTCCGAATACTGAACAGAAGGTTATATGGAAGAACAAATAAAGATGTTGAGGAAGAGCAGTTCGGGTTCAGAAGAGACAAGGGCACAAGAGATGCTATTGGATTATTAAGGGTGATCGATGAAAGATTTATAGAAAAAGGGAAAGAGGTGTATGTTGTATTTATTGATCTAGAAAAGGCTTTTGACCGCGTGAATTGGGAATTGTTGTTGGGAGTTCTAACAAAGATAGGGTTGGAATGGAAAGATAGGAGACTCATAAGAAACTTATACATGAACCAACAAGTAAGTGTTAGGATAGGGGAAGAACTGACGGAAGAGAGTGCAATTGGAAGGGGAGTTCGACAAGGATGCTGCCTCTCGCCAACACTATTTAATGTCTATCTAGAAGAGATAGTGAAAAAGAGCCTACATGATGATGATGGCATTTCGGTAGGAGGTAGAATGATTAGATGCATAAGATTTGCAGACGATATGGCCCTTGTTGCAGAATCTGAAAAGAAAATCAATAAAATGTTAGAAAAAATGAGAAGGGGCTTTGAAGAATATGGGATGAAAATAAATGTTAGAAAGACAAAAGCCATGGTGATTGGAACGAAGGGGTCTGTGTCAAATATAAAAGTAGGAGGGGAGAAAATAGAACAAGTGAATAGTTTTCGATACCTGGGTAGTGTTCTTAGTAATGACATGAAATGCGAACGTGAAATAAAAGCAAGGATAGGAATGGCGAAAGAAGCCTTTAAAAGAAAGAAAAGTCTGTTTTGTGGGACCTTGAACAAAGAGTTGAGAAAAAGACTCATAAAATGCTTCGTGTGGAGTGTTGTGCTGTATGGGGCGGAAACGTGGACATTGCGTAAGGGTGACGAAAATCGACTGGAAGCCTTCGAAATGTGGGCGTGGAGAAGAATGGAAAGTGTTAGTTGGGTCGAGCGGAAAACGAATGAGAGAGTGTTAGAAATGGTGTGTGAGAAAATAACACTTTTAGATATTATTAGAAAGAGGAAGAGAAACTGGTTGGGACATTGCCTAAGAAGAGATTGTATCATGAGGGACGTCCTAGTGGGTATGGTGGCGGGAAAGAGAGGGAGGGGGCGAAGGAGACCACAATTAATGGATTATATAAAAACAGAAAGATCATACGTGAAGACGAAGAAATTAGCGGAGGACCGTGGAGCATGGAAGCTTCTCAGCTGCGGCAAGTGACCTGCCAATAAAGGCAGAATACCTATGATGATGATTATATACATTATCAATACCAGTCCTTGAACACAGCAACAATTAACCACTCTTTCCTGAAGTTTTGTTTTAGATGCATAAGTTTCAACTCACCCCGTACCTTTAGTTTCTTTTGTGGAGTGGACGGTCCTTCAGAATCTCTAACACGGCCCATAGCTATTTTACGTGTTCACCTAAATAATTAGGAAAACAAGTTACACTGTACGTAATTTTACTTTCCACAACCAGATCCATACACCGATTCTAACTTCCCCTCTTTTTTCATCTAAAGGCGCTCACAATCACGCGCGCAAATAACAGATCCTTCTATCCGACATGAACAACAACACCGTCTTTCCGTGAATGTAATTGAATTTAAAGAATGAAGGCTTGTGATTTGTTAATTCTCACATCGTTATTGATTTATTTTAGCGAGAATGACTGTTAAAAATCTCAGCGTGTGTGTTTTATAATTGTTTAATGACACCTACAATTTTTTTGCATATTCAAAAATTGCAAAAAAAAAAAAAAAAAAGTGTGCGTTCTATTATCGTATATTCACCTGTTATCGCAAGGGCATTATCGTATATAGCATTAAGGCTTAAAATATCGTATATCACGATAAATTATCGTATGGTTGGCAACTGTGGATAGTCTTTTGTTTCAGCAACAAAACAAACGTAGAGCTGGTGGCATTTTTGCGGATCACAAACGTTTCAGCATTCTTGCCAATTTGATGTCGAGAACAGAACCCAAACAACCCCTGCGGGGCTTCTAACCCGTTCCTGCTACTACTACTACTACTACTACTACTACTACATTAGCTGTGGATCTATATAGTACAAGGGCAAACGTACTACTACTACTACTACTACATTTGCTGTGGATCTATATAGTACAAGGGCAAACTTATTTTAATGAAAGAAGTTTAATGAAAATCTTTTAAAAAATGATCGTTAAATTACTTTTTGAATATTATTTTTAATCTTATTTTAATGAAAGAAGTGTTATAAAAATTTTTAAAAGTAGTAAAAAAACTGTACGTAGGCAGGATTTGAACCCACGCCAAAAACATTTTCTTTACCAGCATGTTGCGCTCGCCCACTCGGTTACCAGAGCCGGAAAACATTTGCCGTTTACTTTGTGCTATATGTATATCATGTCTTGTGATATTGTATCTGTATCGACCAATCAGATCAGAGGATATCTGAAACTTTTTGGATCCGCAAATATGCGAGCTGGTGTAAAGATAACGGCTCCGCCCGACATTGCCACAATAAAGTTAGGAAGCTTTAATTATTGCTTATATTGAGTTTCAGTTTGAGAAGGCAAGTGCTCTACGGCGAACAACAAGATGACATGGCAGCAGCTAACATTATGATGTTGCTACGTCTCACAGTGGGGCGAAAACGCAAAAAGCTGGCCAAAATATGATAACTATAATAAAATTGAATGAAATTTAGTATTAAGGGGTTATTGAGGTTGCTGATTATGATTCTGCAACTAAAGTTGAAAAAAACAAAATGGCGGAATAAAATTTGCAAAAGTCGAAAAAGTCGTAGAAATGTTCTCAAAAGTGGCGATAAAGGGGTTATTGAGGTTGCTGATTACGATTCTGCAACTAAAGTTGAAAAACAAAATAAAATGGCGGATCAAAATGGCGGAATAAAAAGAATGTCAACATACTTCGTAATTTTCACGATGTATCTTTAACAACATTCACTTTTTTCACATATTTTGATGAACAATTACTTGTTACTTACGTTCTTATTTATTAGAAATGTATTATTACTTAAATGACACAAATTATTGGTATTTGATTCGGTTATGATAACTGCAACGGGTTGTCACTGTAACATTAAATGAATAATAATTAACATCAACAGCTTCGTAATTGGCACGTTTTGGCAGCTACGTTTTTGTCGATAGCATTAATTAATATTCAGACTACCATTCTACAAAATATGAACGTGGTGCACGAGGGTGCACATAATGTATTCAACGCTTTAAGTTAATAAAATATATAAACAATGTGAAAATTTTGCCTGACTTGCGATTCAAATTATAAATTATTACATCATTATTATTAATTTTTCACTTCATACACTTATTCTACTTGCCAGTACGTTATAGGAAAACATTACAGATTTAAAAACTATGAACACGTTCGAAAGTTACAACCGTTTCAACGGACGCGTCACAATTCTTCTATTGTTCTCTACGCATTTGACCTGCTGAAGGGTCTACTTAAGAGTGGCTCAGGTCGTCGGAATAAAGTAAAAACTCTATTCTATTTATGGATTTGGGCCCTTCTAACATCACTCTAGCCAACTACATAAAAAAATTCCTATATTACTAACTTTCGTTTTTTTTTTACTTTTGGCCAGCTTTTTGCGTTTTCGCCCCACTGTGGCGTCTGTGCAATATAGCGGCCAAAAACGAGACAGCTTAATGAAGCAGAATACTATGAAAGACTTTTTTTTTTAAATATATGTGTGTGCTAAACAGTATCTTATTTGTGTTGTGTTTAACTTATGTACTATCAATATCAATCGCATTTTATTTACTGTATTATGGCTAATTCCTTATGTATTTATGTATACTTATATGTACTGTACTGTATATCCAACAAATATGATAGATAGAATAATAATAAATAATCTAATAAAGAGAAATAACCAATAAACAACAATAATGAATAGTGTACAAAATTTGCTATGTATCCATCCGAATTAACCGAGTTTTGCTCATCCAGTTATCCGGAAATCTTAACTCTACTGTATTATGATTCTAAATATGTATGCCCAGCTCCCGCCAAGTGAACTTTGTGGTGGACAAACACCGTGTGTGTGGGTTTTCTCTGGGTTCTCCCGTTTCCTCCCACTTTCTTCAGTCCACCATTTCATTCATTACTCATCATCACCGTCTCCTTTAGCCTAACCGACATAACCGTGGGACGTAAAACTCAAAGATTTCATTTCATTTTTTTCTAAATATGTATGGGTAAATTGCAACTGCACAGTTTCATCTTACTATTATTCTAAAACAGGTTGTATAACTGGAGAAAATATATTATCTGGATATGGGTAATGATGCCTGTTCTCCCATTCACCCTCTCTCTCTCTCTTACACACATACATACATACATGCATACGCTGTATAATTATATAGTAGAATTTACAAGCCAAATGTTCATTGATCGTTAAATATCGCAACATTCGCGGTATTAACTGATCGAATATACTCATAAATTAACTTTCGATATAATTGTATAGGAAATTAATTGTACAGCGGGGGACACTTCTAAATGGTACACCTTAGCCGTAAATCTCCATATGGCTGTACCATTTAGAAGTGTCCCCCGCTGTACAATATAACCACTGATAATTACGTAAGGCTATAAAAACATTAGTGTAATTATCTTATACAATATTCAAAGATAATTAACTGCCAGGTTAGGTATAAGTGAGGAGTTGCCTCAAAGATTATATTAGCTATCCATTCCAACATGGAATATGCGAAATCTGATTTTGAATACACAATGTGAAAGGTAATCAGATGGGAACATATTTTAATCCTCAAGATACGTAGTTCAGCGTAGGTCATCCAACAGTATGGCGTGGAAAGAGTACACATTCTACAGCTGATGTTCTTATTCTGTGATTTCAGTGTCCTTCTTTAAACGTTATATTTACTTATTTCTTCTCGTAAGAATGTATATATTTTCTCTCTCTTCTTCACGCCATGATCGTCAGCTGGCAGAGCAGAAAGATACTCGGCCAGGACAACGGAAATGGCAAACCACGGACTACCTACTTCACTAATTACACTCATATATATAACTTAGTGAGATCTTGATAGTACTTGTATATGTGTGCAAATACGAATATTATCTGTTGGATAACTAAAATACTTGAGAAAAGTGGTAGAGCTCTTAAGATATGGTGATAAACACAGGAGATATTTTTAATTCCGGTAACTCGTTTATCTGCATAAATTTCAAGACTATATGCACTCACATATTTCCAGATGAAACATGCAAGTGTATTTTTAAAAGCATATCTAAAAATAAACATTTTATTAGTACAAACTATGCATCATAAGACAAATATATAAAATTTCCGCATACACAAATGCAATCCACGGTGGCCTCATATTCGAATCTTGTCTTCGTGGCATTCACTCTTCATTGCGTACGGAGAATGAAGACCTTGGTTCGGTTCTCCTGGAAAGAATGCAGGATTTCTCAGCGAAAGAAATAGCGTATAGCTTACACGATGAAACAATAAAACTACACTTTTTCTTTTGTTAATATTTTGTAATCAACTTTGCTTATCTAGCTTATGTTTGTATTTACCTTTGGGCAGGCCCGTATTTAGGTAAGTTCTACTGTGATCGAGTACAGGGTGGCAAAATTTTGGATTTTTTAAAAGATTCACAATATTAATATTTAAAATTGTGTAATATTTAAAAGTAGCAGCCCCCAGAGTCCCGCACAAGCGCTAGAAAATATGTTGTGCTTAATTCACTCTAATTACACAAGTTACTAAATAGCTACCTTATCTGATTATATTTAAAAAGTCACCCTCTCCCATCCCCACCTCAAGGGATGAGAAAGAACTTGAACATCATGAAAACTGATACCGTCAAACTCAGCGACCTCGAAAACAATAAATTAAATACGAATATATATCGTTTTCGATTACTTTTAAAGTCTCGGCCCCTCCCTGGGGAGTGGTGTCTAGTAGGGGGGGGGCGAAAAACTCGGAAGTTTGTGGACCCCTTTGCGGTAGTGCGGAAAAGTTGTGTCTGCAAGTAAGTATTACCCCTGCAAAATTCAGAACCTTAGGATAATATCTTCTGTACTGGCAACTTCTCTGGGGTTTCGAAAATCTGGTAAAAAATAGGAAAAATGTAAAATTTTGTAAATATTCAATAGAATCGTAGGCCCTATCGGAGTGGTTCGGAAAAGTTGCACCTACATGTAGGTATTATCTGTGCGAAATTTCAAAACCGTAGAATCATATCTTATGTTCTGGCAGGGGGTGCAACATTTTGAAAATTCGTTGAAAAATTCACAACATTTATCTTTTTTTTATTACTTTTTAATACTATACAATTATCCCAGGATCTTTCAGGGTGGTAACAAAAAGTTGCGTGGTATTTAACAACTATAAAAATTTCAGAACTCTGGGATAATAAAGGAACAGGTATTTCTGACCGATCGAACAAAGTGACCTATGTGTATCGGCCCGGTCGATGTGCAAGAAACGAAGAAAATTCAAAAGCGACTCAATAGAAAATCAAATGGTCTTTTTTTGTAATTCTGAAAGTAATGCCTCAATCAGCTCGCTTCATGGCACATCGTTATTGCACTAGGATATGCAATTCACATCAACAAATTCAACAACCTCAGAGGAAGGAGACGCAAACAAAATGGAGGAGAACGTCGATGCAAGTGCACAATCTTTGCCTCGAAGAGCGTCGTCCCAAATGCAAATGAAGCTTACAATTACTGCTATATTAAGTCAAAAGTTCGGGGTATCGCTTCAGGCCATTGCTGCAATAGCCACAGGTGTTTTGCACGACGTAGGCCTAATCAAAGCTTTGGATACAACGTTAGTGGTTGACAAGAGCAAATTATCAAGAGAAAGATCTCGAACTATGAAAAACCTTAGAAGTGAGAGTTTGAAAAATGCATATGTTCTTTTAGGTCTTTACTTTGATGACAGACTTGATAACACATTGTCAAGAGAAAAGCTTCGCGAGAAGTACTATCAGAGGACATTAATAGAAGAACATTATTCTCTTCTGAAGGAACCTCTTTCTATCTGAGTTGGACACGTCACACCTACCTTTAAATCCAATCTGGGCATTTCTGAAAATATTATCAACTATATCACAACAGAGGTGCTTGGAGATTTCAACAGCGTTATTGTGCTTGATTGTGATGGAACACCAGTCAACACAGGAGTACATAATGGAGTACTGTGCCGCTTTGAATTTAAGTTAGACAAATCTGTTTAATGGGCTGTTTGCCTCATTCCTTTTAATAAATTACCCCTACGTCACATGTTCCAGTTCCTTGATGAACCCACTTCTGGCCTTTAGTCTAACTCTGGCAGCATCGGAAATTCTTTGGACGGCTCCGAGCAGCTTTTGTTTGTAACATATAATTCAATTAACTGTGCCTTCCTTTGGTTGATCCATCCATTCCTAGTAAGGATCAAAATATCTGATGGATGTTGTTCTTGCCATTTCCTCAGAAATCTGTCCAGTAGATTTAGCCGAACGCGATCTAGGGCGACTGAATGTTTCTCGCTGGGTGAGAACAGTGAACAGGATCTTACGGCTGTATGTTTCCACAACGAAACCTTCGCACAGCCTAAACACCATAGTGGAGTTCATTATGAGAGTGTATGTTCCATATCAAAGTCTAACATTCAATTAAGGATGTAGCTCGACACGTTCATCAATTCATTGTGACCTCTAGATATTTGGACTAAACTGACCTCAACGTAATCGACAATGTGATTTCGCGAAATGCTTTCGTTGCATCTCCAGAATACATTATGATTAGGTTGCTAATTGACGAAAGAGCACACACTTGCGTTCGAAGAGTTATAAAAGCCAGAGCCAGAAAAGTTGAAGCAACAGGTAAATCTGATGGTGTTCGCAAATTAAACATTTCTAAAATAAATTTTGAAGTTAAGGACTACATTGACATGATCGACTGGCAGAAAACCCATCTGACCCCACTATCAGTCTTGAATGACATAACATCCGAGGATTTGCAAACCATGCTGCAAGAAGAGGTTTCAACTGAATGGTCATTCACTAACTTCCCATGCCACACGCAAGCTGTGGAAAGAACTGTAGGGGAGAATGGGGTATTGGCGGTCACTTAAGCGCAATTCGATATACTGGAGAATTGGAAGCAGTTATTCGAACTTTTTAAAATGGAATAATTAAGCTGAAATGTACTCTTTGCAAAACAACAACTCTGAATATTCTGTGAAGCATTATCTATCACATACACCCGAAAAAGTGAAAGAAGAGTTTTGACCGGGATTTCCCTCACATGCGGATAATGGCGATCAGTTCTTACACAATACAATTTTCATATAAAAATAATTTATTTCATAATAATTATGCTACTTAGCTTATGTATAACTGTATGGAAATGAGAGAAAGAACTAATTATGTCCACTGGAACAATATTTATTTTTATACACTTTTCTTACATATAATTCATAGAGTAGAAAATATTTATATGGTTAAATATTAATAATATCATACACGTTATAACGTAGTTTTCATAATGTAATTTCAAAGTTTAGGTAAAAATGAAAGTCATAAAAGGTCTTTACAATAAGAATCATAAAAACTTAGCTGCTTTTACAGAGGAGTTGCTTCAGTAGGCCTACTTTCAGCGTACTAAACAATTTTAATTATTTAAATGTCTGCCTATCTTTCTTGACCAATCGAATTATTTGTTATATTATTAGTAATAACAATAGGAACCTAACTATAGTATTTATAAACTGCATGGCGGTAGTAATATACAGCATATTAGTACTAATATAGCCTTATAAGATTTTTCAAAACGAAAAGTACAATTGAAGTTTCAGATAAAATATAATAAGTCATTTAGATATGTACAAAACATGAAGTTACTACCTTAAAACAGTTTTCTTTTATCAGACAACCTTTTCAATTGCATCTATCACAAGTATATCCTTCTGCAGTGTCCCAACCACTACACGCTTGATGTACCCACAATCCGCACCCTGTACAGCGAAACCACATCTCACCGTCTTTACCAAACTCTTCACAAATGAGGCAAAGATCTTTGCCTATGTTTGTTTCACAGTCATAATCAGAATCATCGTCACAGATTGGCTTTCATTAAGCGAACAGCTTTCTGAAGAGCTATCAAAATTCTTCTGTAGGCCTCTATTTAGTAATTTCTTCTGCTTACGTTCATTTTTCTTCTTGCTATGTACTTCACAGTTCTTGAATATTTCTTCATCCTTTCTCTCCTTTATCTTACTAGAGCTCTTAAGGCCTTTCTGAAGTCTCTTTGCTTTCTTCTTTTTAAGTCGGTCTTTCATTGGTGTGGATGTTAATATTTCAGAATGCGTTCTTTCCCGCTCTTTTTCCCGATAGCCCGTGCTCGTCGATGGGAGATTATAGATGTCTTCTATTGGAACTAACATTTCAGGTTCTTTAGAAGATGTAGAACTAGGCTTACTTGGTGAACATCCTTGTTGCACTCGATCTTCAGGTTTGTTGTCTGTTTGTAGACGAGAAGATAACAGCGAACCTGGTTCTGAGTGATCGCCTGCTGGAGATGCATCATCAGTACAAACAGGTGTACTAGAAGAATTCTGTAGTATTGTTTCGCAAAGGAAATCTTCTTCGGTAATGATATTTGGATTAAGTGGTTTGATACCTGTGGCTTGAAACCCAGAAATTGCTTTAGTAATAGTCGCTACGACTGCATATGCCTTATGAAAAAGTTCAGCTACATCATAAGGGGTTATCTTCTGAAAATTCCTGCTTTTCATGAACAAATCACATTCTCTGCGATATGCAGCCTTTAAAGGAGAAAAAAAAAAGTCACATCTAACGGCTGGAGACGATGGGAAGAGTGAGGTGGTAAGGAAACCATAACGATTCCACGATCTTTACAAAACTCATAAGCTTCTAATGTGCAGTGAGAAGTATGGTTGTCAAGGACTAATAAGACAGGATTGTCTTTCGATACATTGGTGAAGTCCGCAAAATGCTTAAGCCACAACACGAATAGTTCTTCTGTTATCGATCCTGATTTACTGCAGTGATAAATAGAACTGGGTGGGCCGTTCTTTTCCAGCAATGGTGTCATGCGCTGCCGAGGAAATATGAACATTGGTGGCACGAACTGACCTCCGGAACTCATAGCGCAAACAACTGTTATAGCCTTTCCTCTCTCCCAGCTGGTGATTGAGCCAACTCTTTTCTGCCCTTCTACAGCAATCACAACTCCTGGATCTTGGACTGTGGTTATGCCAGTCTCATCCATATTCCATATATTAGTATCTTTAAAATGGTACTTCTCCATTACTTCCTCCAAATTGGTGAAAAACCGGTTAACATCCATCTTATTAAGACCCATAACTCTACCTACATTCACAGCTTCAGGTTTCCGGACGCTAATATCATGCCGTTTAAGGAAACCGCTAAGCCAATCCTTTCCAGCCATCCTGTTTGCTTTATTAAAACGATTTTTTATGTTATTACGTTCGGCATATTCAAAAGCTATGCGTCTCAACTGGATAGGTGACAAACCGTGGAATATTTTGGACAGTAATTTGACGTGATTCGCAAGAGCATGTTCATAATTTGGAGGAAAATAAGTTTTTCTTCCAAACCTTGGAGAGCTAAAAACACCTTTCTTCACTCGCTCTTGTAAGGTACTGAAGGGAATTCCATGCATTTTGGCTGCCTTCCGAATCGATATCCCTCCTCTTATGGTAGCAATAGCATTTTCCAGCGACTGTGTTGACCATTTCCCTTTGTCTGTTTTCCTTGTCCACTTAGAGGGCATCTGAAATGAGACATAAGAATACTATTCAAGACTCAAGAGGGTAATACCGGTCATAATTATCGAGTGACCGCCATTATCCGAAACGTACATTTATTATTCCCTTCAGTGTATAGCACACATATAGCTCAATTAAGAAAAAATGAATACGTACCTTTAAGAAGACTCTTCAAAGTATTCTATGTACAAGTTGCAGCACTATCGAACAACAACAAATGGTACAACAAGTCTGTAAATGTCACTTATTTTTAGATCAGAAAATGACAAAACACACTTTTCACTACTAGTCCCGGGTTCGATTCCCGGCGGGAGCTCATGTGGTTCGGATTCCACGTTAATCAGTAGGTCCACGTCTCATATAGCCTCGCTGCTGAAAGGGACGCTAAACTAAAAAATCAACTCAACTCAACACTTTTCACTACTGTACTCAAACAAAGACTGCGATCTGGGCGGGAATGCTTATCAAGCTTTATTGGGGACTCGGCAGACAGCAGCACCTGTCAAAATTTGTCTGTGACTCACCGTTATATAATGACATCACTGACCATCATTATCGCCTGACCGCTATTACCCTCTTCTCCCCTACAACTAGTTACGGAGGCCTCCAGGAAAGTTTTCGGTCATGAAAACTGTGCCGACTTCTTTCGGATTACCTTGAAATCCTGAAAAAGTATGCAATCATTCAGGTTCAAGGGTCAGTATAAAATGTGAATCGTGAAACCTTCGCGAAAAATTTTCACAAACTTGAAATTACAAGTCCATAAGTTTTATAAGGTATTCGTATTTTTCTGTTTGTTAAAACATAAACATTAACATTCTAATCTGTCAGGTATTTGGACGAATGAAAGATTTGAAACCTAATAACTGTGAAGTTATAAAATGTTGCTGCTTTACTTGAAACAAATGAGTTATTGTGAGTAAAAAAATATGGTTCATGTACTAGTAAGAAAAATATGCAAGTTCAGGCCAACTACCAGAATAGAAATGTTATTCCACGGTTATGAAACTTTCTATAGTAGTTAAATACATGTAAACGCGACAATTCGTTACTACCATGAAATATGATGTGATAAATGTATAGTATTAAAAAAATATATATAAAAGATAAATGTTGTGAAGTTTTTAATGAATTTTCAAAATTTTGCACCCCCTGTCAGAACATAAGATATGATTCTAGGGTTTTGAAATTTTTCACAGGTTATACCTATACGTAGGTATAACTTTTCTGCACTACCAGGAAAGGACCTACGATTCTATTGAAAATTTACAAAATTTTACATTTTTCCTATTTTTCACCAAATTTTCGAAACTTCAAAGGCCTTGCCAGAACAGAAGATATTATCCTAAGGTTCTGAAATTTTGAAGGGTAATATTTACATGCAGACACAACTTTTCCGCACTACCGCAAAGGGATCCTCAAACTTTCGATTTTTTCGAGCCTAGGGACCTTCGTGTCAAACATCTACCTTTGGACAGAACACCACATCATAATCATCTTTGAGAGAATTAGGCAATTTAAAATTACGTTATAACTTTTGCAACTTGTAATACTTAAACTGCTACTCAACAGGAGCTGATTTGTTTGCAAAATCACGGCTTGTTTCCTTGTTTGAGACATAAGTTTGTGCGGGGGAGAGAGGGGCGGAAAATTATTTAGAGCACAGGGGCGCACAATATATAAATACAGGCCTGCCTTGGGGAAATAGATTATGTCGCTGTTCATTCTGGTATGTAGTCTTGTCTATTTATTTTCTTCCGAATCAAAGCATAAATAACATTATATTCCTCTATTTGTAATCAATCCGTAAAGCCAAATGAACATCTGTGCGAATTTGAATAAGGTAACACTTGAGATTTTTTAAAATTCTGTTTCTTGTTTGTTACTAAACCTAGAGTTGATTTGATTAAACTTTGAATAGAAATCATAACTTCCAGGAAACCACTTTGGGGATTTATTTTTCACAATATGCTCTTAACATGTTTAAACATATTATTTAAGAAATAACAAGACATTTCACTACAATTGATATATTACTGATAATAGATTGTATACATTTCATATGGACCAAAATATCCACTTTCCCACACTTGTAAATAATGCTAAATTTTATTTTTCGTGGATATGTCGTCAGTAAATAATAATAGTAATAAAATTTAGACTACATTAACCAATTAATAGATTACTACTAATTCTACTTTAATTAGAAGCAAGAGTGTCTAAATATCAAAATAAAATTTGAGAAGGGGCTGCGATGGCTGTGGTAGGACATTCAGATGTGTGGGGTCCCTGGTTCAATCCCAGCCCGCGCCAAGTGGACTTATAAAATAGATACAGACTTATACGAGGAGTGTTGGGAACGTCATGTCTATGGGAGGCTAACAATAAAACCAATGATCTGAAAAAAAAAATATTTTTCAATGTAATCACCTTCCAGTTCTACACATCGTCTCCATTTTGTTCCAAGTGAATCAATGCCTTCAACATAAAAACATTTCTCCTTGCAGCCAAAGAGCTGATCACTGCATCCATTACCTGCTTGTCGCTTGAAAATCGCTGGCCCCTGAGGTATACTTTCAAATGACGAAACAGATAATAATCACTTGGTGCTAAGATGGGATGTGTGTCTAGCGACATTTTGCACCTCAGCGTCGTTTATTCTGAACTGATTGGCGTAAATCTTCAAGTTTTTTTTTTTTTTTTTTTTTTTTTTTTTTTTGTAAGTAGCTAGTCCCTGTGATAGTATGTCCCTTTGGTATAGCTTCAAGCAAAAGATTTCCTTCCCTCTCCCAGAAAACAGTTACCATAACTTTGCCAGCCGATTTCTTTGCCCTGAATTGTTTTGGAGTTGATTTTCCCTCATGCTACCACTGCATGGACTCTTCTTTAGATTCTAGGTCATACCAGTGAGCCCATGTTTATCCTCTGTCACTGCATGCTGGTAGAAGTAGTTATCTCCTTCCATAAAATCCAAATTTTCCTGACACATTTGCATCCGAGTTTGCCTCTGAAAACCGTTCAAATTGTGAAGAACCCATCTGGAACAGACTTTTGTGAGCCGAAGGTGTTGGTATAGAATATCCCAAACACTATGAATATCAGTCCTTACTTCTTCCACTATTTTTCTAATCTTTTTTCGTCGATCGGACATTACTACTTTTTGTACAATTTCCATTACTTCAGGTGAAGTTGCTGTTTTTGGTCGACCACTCCTAGGCTCTTCTTTGACGTTTGTTTTACTACACTTAAATGAGCTTATCCATCATATTACCTGTCGATGCTACAGTGCATCATCACCATACACTTCCACCAAGTTTAGATGAATTTCATTAACACTGACGCCCTTACACTGAGAAAAATCCGTTCTCCGGACAGCGGTATATCGTACAAGTATACGGAATCCTCTTGCTTATGACAGAAATTAGTATGGAGCATACGTTATCCATATGCTACATAGGCACTGCCCTTAGATGTTACATCATACCGTTGCACGATGCCTGATATCTAACAGTCTTCCTTATATTACATACTCATATGTATGTTACCTTCGTCAGCTATATGTTATATACGTCCATTTGTATGTGAGATCCTGACCACCTACCGTATGTTGTTTCACACGGAAAGCACGTACAGATTGAACCAGTGGCGGATCCAGGATATGATTAAGGAAGGGGCTAAACCATAGTTCGCAACTTTATCTAGTGTAAAGCAGGATTTAAGCCCATTTTATCCCGTGTATACCTGAGTGTCAAGGGGGCTATAGCCCCCTTTGGATCCGCGTCTGGATGGTACACTTATACAGAAAGTATTATAAAACATGCGTTTTCAGTTGTACGTTTGCTGTGCGCTAAGTCCCAAAACTACAGGATTTACAAATGTAACATACGATTTTACGTACGCCACATACTTTTTTTCTCAGTGTACGAAAGAAAAAACGAATCACATGTCTCTGTTCTAAATTAGTATTTTTTGAGTTTTGCTCAACTTGTGCACTTGTGGAAGCTCTCGTGACCCGGTCACTTGACATTTTCCCTTGAAATCGTGTCCAGCTTCTTAAATATGCTTGTCCTTTATGGCCAGGTTGCTTTCATTCATCTAAACAAGAAAATAAAGGTAATTAAATACGTTTTATAAGCACTTTAATTTCTAAATTTTTGAATGTATGTAAATCTAGTTGTAGACTGCCTATAAAATCCGTGCTAAGTACCAAAATGAAAATGTTAAGTAAAAGGCCCAGATTTTACTTCAGAACTAATGGCACATAGTCCTACGGCAATTCTTCTGGCAATTATTTGAACTACTTTCACAGTGAATACTAGATAGCTCGTTGTTCACTGAGCAGTGTTAGGCACATAGGCCACATCTTAACATTAAACCGAACTTTCCCATTTTTGTTACTTAGCACGGATTTTAGTCTACAGTTGTTATTTAACAGTAATAACTCAACTGCAGCTACTCTATTTCTTGATCACTTTAACATAGGGTCTATAGTACAGTCAGCAATAACAGTGGGTAGAACACGTATATTTCTTTCCTCAATAATTTTGAAATGAGTGGATTTATCTGACAAGTAAGTAATTTATTATGGAAGAATCATTTCCTGGACGCTTCGTCACCAAATAATAATAATAATAATAATAATAATAATAATAATAATAATAATAATAATAATAATAAAACAAAAAAACAAAAAACTTGGAATGCATTAATCTGAAGCAAGAGTGTCTAATTACAAAAATAATACTTGAGAAGGAGTCGCAGTAAATCACATCTGGTGAATGCGGTCCCTGTTCAATCCCAGCCCGTGCCAAGCGAACTTTGTGATGGAAAACACAGTGTGCTTAGGTTTTCTCGGTGTTCTCTCGTTTCCTACTGCTATCATTTCACCGGTTAAATCCATCTCATCATCACTGTTTCTCTTAGCTTCGGCGCATAATAGTGGACTTTAAAAAATTTAGAAGTGTACCTTAGCTACCCTCCTTATTTTGACAGGAGTACACTGTTCACCACTGTGAATACTCGACAGGAATACAAAGGAACATGCGTTAAATTTTGGTATTTGTCAAAACTAAAAATTTGGTAGGGGTGTATAGGATCAATGTATGTATCTCTAAAAGTTTGGGTAGAAATTTCTTGGGCTGGCACCAAAACTTTTAACAGTAATATCATGAAAGGAAATAACTCGGATTCATGTTTCCTGTTTAGTCATGATAAAATCGAAGGGCAGCTGTGGACATTTTGTTCATGTAGATCTGCACTATTATTGTTACTCCATACAAATGAGAGATAACTTTCGGATAGATTGAGGCTATGATAGATTGTAAGAAGTAGGCAAGATCCACCTTCACGCTTTCGTCCATATTACGTATCCCCAACTTCCCCTCGTAAATGTGTCCACCGATAATGATAATTTCCTGTAGGAAACCTTTCTGAACTTTCAGTAAAACGAAACGTACCTTTTGCCAGATGTGTTACTGTACGATATTACCCGAATGAGATAAATGTAGATATGAGGCGTCTAATATCAAAATCCGCGACATCCATTTTGCTTAGTTTCGAGTAATCTTGCAAAACGTGCATGAAGCTCCATATACATGCGTACAAAGTCCCATCATTGAACTAAATTTTTAGTATGAAATATTAAGCTTTTAAACAAAATACTGTTTCCATGGCATTCCTTTAGATCAAATATACAACAAGCGATATATAACTCAATTTCGGTAAAAAGTGGATGAGGCGCCTCATATAATCTAATGTGAGAACCGTATTCCAGTTTGCAGCAGTTCATCTTATGTTCAACAAATATAGCACTGAAATGGTTGTGGTTGACAATGGACTGCGCCAGATTTAATATCTGGGCCATGTTATATCGAGGTGGTGAGTTCTGCTGGACTGCTAATCGACGAACTCTACGAAGCACCTTAGGAGACCTTTTGCTGATAGCCATGGGTCGCTTTTGTTTTCGAATGTTTCTGCATTTATGATCATGTGGCAATGATATCTTTAGATGTGATCACTCTGATCCTTAAATATTTTCTAGATATTGTTTCACTATTCGGTTATAGAAAAAAATCTGTGTGGAAGTGTTATGATGTACGGGGGATGTACAATTTCCAATAAGCTCACTTTCGCTAGAAGCAATTCGAACTCCTGCACCTGGAAGCTGAGACAACACAGTGATAACGACACGTTTTAATGTTTCTGGCGCAACTACACAAGTGACAGGAGGGTTGTCAATCGGACGGATATAAACTGAACAATTCCTGTATAAGAATAATCATTTAATTTATTCCCTATATTCTGGAAAGTCAGCTGTTTGTATATATATTTGATTAGTTAATTATTCACGTACAGAGTATATTCGTGCTTTTAATTAGCAGTGGATATCGATTATTTACAGGAGAAATATTCGGAAGTTTTACTGTTTATGGATGTGATAGTGAGTCATATTGAGCTTGTCCACTTACAGATAATTATTATTTGAGATGACTGGATGTGTTTTCTGTGTTGTAAATTTATTAATGCCCTTGAAGCGCAACAATAAAAATTGTTTTCTTATACTAATTTCGTGATCGTTGTACATATTTGAAATCTATATTATTTGTAGCCTATTTTACTGTCAGAACATTTGTTTGTTTTTTCAAAAAAAGAAGAAAACTACATTAGTTATTTTACACATTTATTCGCACATCATTGTATAGACATTGGTCAGTGAAATATGGGTTCTAAGTAGGATTGCCATAATTTTTTTGATCCAAAATACGGACAAGTCTTAAAATGACGACCCATCAAAGACACGGTGAACAAACACAGAATAAATATTTTGAAATTTCTTACCGAAAAATCACCTTTCTAGGTTATCTCACAATTGTTTACTATAATACTTAAAACACTATTGGAAACTAACATGTTTTATAATTTTTTCATTAACACAAATATAATAAATCATATCATTAGATTACGTATATTAAGTCTAAGCAAAAGAACCTTGGAATTTAAAAATGCGACACTGTTTTAAAAACATAACCTACTTTATTAATATTAACTAAAATATGTTATATGACACATTTCTTTTCGGCCGAGATTTTAGCGATTCCCGACTCGAAAATTTTCGGGCAGCTCCAAAAACTGTCAAATACGGACATTTTCCTATTTCATGCTTTGTACGATACGGACATATGGCAACCCTAGTTCTAAGCATGGAACTATGTAGAAGCTATAATAATAAATCTCACAAGAAACATGTCTGCTGAAATGTGTTGTCGATATCCTTTTAATGTTAATAATACTCATTGAATTTTGACAGCAAGAGTAACGTATTTTCCATTAGTTTGATTAGATTTTAGATTGATTGGTTTCAGCATTTTTGGAATCCACCAAGATAATGGAAAGAAGATGCCTACCATTACTGCTTCTTAACACGCGATTATGTATGTTGTGTTCTGTAGGTGTTGTTTGAAACAAGTTCTTATTACAACAGTCTTTTATAAGATTAGCTTTAACACGCGATCACATTTAGAGTTAATTATTGCGTCACTTTCACGATTGATAGGAAGGAACATGAAACTAGGATGTTTGATTTGATGAATTGCTAATACAGAAATCAAAACAATATATACAGAAAAATACAAATAATTTATATGTAGAGTGAGAATGTGAATTTCTACGAAAATACGGATTTGACTCCAAATGCATACGTAAAACGTAAACGACAATATACTTTTTTCTTTATTATTTGTTTAAATATTTCTTCAAAAGCTTTTCCAACTACAGAGTTTCCAGCATTGTTTGAAATAAGGTAGGAAAATTGGTCAGAATTTCCCGCAAAAACACATTTATTTAAAATTAAATTTCATTGGTCCACGTTACAATTACAAAGTATTTTAGCTATATAGACAATATCTTATCTTATCCAGTGTTGAGAATACGTTTCAAGAAGAACATATTTAACAAATTCTAGTAGCGTACCAGTCGTAAGTTTTTCTCATAATTGTAGTATTTTTTTTTTTTTTTTTTTTTTTTGCACATAAAAATTATTTCAAAGATAAAACGAAGAGAAACCAATATGTACTTCTATACTGTGTTTCTTCGAAAGTAGCCTGGGTACTTTTTTTAAATTTAAAATTAACACTTTATTTCGAACTCTATGAGAATGGAATTTTCAAGTTGTTTGAATTTTTTTATTGGAATCGTAGGGAAGATTACTGGTGCATCAAATTTTAAAGGAGTAGAACTTCGAAATATTTGGAAGATGAATATGTGGAAATAAGTTGATAACTATTTTGTCTAAGCTAATTGAAAAATTGTATTAACTAATATTCGAAGTCGTATTCTAATTTGATAATTAGTCTATATTATAAAATTGAAAGTAACTATGTTTGTGACTCTTAATCTCTTGAACTACAAAACCGATGTCGATCCAAGTTTCAACACCGATTAGGTTCGGACCTAGGAGTTTCTTTTTTTATGATTTCATTTAGACGGTAGGACTTAGGGGAGGGGGAATTATAAAAAAGTAAATAAAACTTAATAACTCTTGAACCAAACGACTAATCTTGATCAAATTTTCAACATAGGTTGGATTCGTACTTGGGATGTTTCTTTAATCATTTCACTTTGACGAAGTAACGTTGGGGAGGGGGAGATATACAAAAATCAATATATATAAAAATAAAAGTGACTGTTCGTGAGTTAATAACTCTTGAACAACCCGATCGATCTCAATCAAATTTTCAACATAGATGAAGTTTAAACCTGGGAAGTTTTTTTATTATTTCACTTTGACGGTAGATCTTCGGTGAGGGGGAGGGGAGGAGGAGGAATATATGAAAATGAATAAACTTAGTAACTCTTGAACTACCCGACCTATCTCGATCAAACTCTCAACATAGATAAGATTCGGGCCTGGGATGTTTTCGTTATTTCACTTTTATGGTGCAACTTAGGGGAGGATAAGATATGTGTAAACAGATAAAAATAAAAGTAACTGTCTTAGTGACTTAATCACGTTTGAAACACCACAGCGATCTTAATCAAATTTTCAATATAGATGAGGTTTTGCACCTGTGATGGTTTTTATCATATTATTTTGATGGTAGAACTTAGGGGAGGGGAGGAAGGGAAATATATGAAAATGAATAAAACTTAATACTCTTGAACCACCCGACCTAGCTCAATCAAATTTTAAACATAGATGAGGTTCAGGCCTGGAAGGTTTCTTTTTTATATTTTCACTTTGACGGTAGAACCTAGGATTGGGGATGGAAGGGGAGATTTATATAAATATGAACAAAAATTAATTTTAGGACCACCCAACTGATCTCGATCAAATTTTCAACGTAGATGACGTTCGGGCCTGAGATAATTTTTATTATTTAACTTTCACGGTGCAACGTAGGGAGGGGAGGGAGAGATATATGTAAAAAATAAAAAATAAAAATTAAAGTGACTGTCTTTGTGACTTGTCGATCAAATTTTCAACATAGATGAGGTTCGGGCCTGGGGTGGTATTTATCTATTCACTTTGACGATAGAACTTAGGGGAGGGGGATTAAAGAGTTAAAAATAATTAAAATTTAATAACTCTTGAACCAAACGATCAATCTCGATCTAATTTTTAACATAGATGAGGTTCGGGCCTGAGATTTTTTTTTTTTATCATTTTACTTTGTCGGTAAAACTTAGGGAAGGGGGAGGAGAGGGGGAGATATATAAAAATAAATAAAACTTAATAACTCTTGAATCACCGGACCGATCTCGATCAAATTTTCAGCCTAAATGAAGTTCGAACCTGAGATGATTTTTGTCATGTCACTTTGACAGTGTAGGGGGGGGAGGGGAGGGACACTTAAAATTGATAGAAAATGTTCGATATTAGTGTGGAATGTATAGTTTTTGTGGTCGCTGAGATGCACAGCGACACTTCTGATGCCGCTTAAAACCAAATTCAGCCCCGCAACTTGGGGGAGGGAGAAGAGGGAGATATATATCGAAATCACCAATACCAGTGCCGAATGCATAGTTTTCGGACGGGGACGCTCAGATGAACAATGACACTTCCGATGTCATGCCCCGCAAACATGGGGAGGGAAGGGCGATATATAAAAATCATCGAAAATGACCGATATCAAAGAGCACTTTAGTAATAGTAAAAAGTGCCTGACTAATGGAACATATTACTATTTTTTTTCTTAATTTAACCCAGCGAAGCGGGTAATTGATGCTTGTTAACTGTATTTTTATAAAAAGACCTTCAAGTGGTGGTCTAACCTTTTTACACAATTATTTTTCCTTTCCACTCGTAATTCAGGTAGTTTTGTATTACATTATGAATCAAGGTTCAATCATGGATAGCTACATCTGAGAGTCTTTCACTGGAATCGTGCAATTACAAGAGTGCAATAGCAAAGCCTAAAAGTTCGTAATGTATACACACACTAAAACTGACTGTTTTGCAGTGCAAATCTTCTTTTCACTTCTAGTAAATCTAAATTGCAAGTATTTCTTTTCGGATTTTTTAAAATTCTTTATGTTGTTTTGGACATCAAAACATTATACGCATATTAAAATGAAATCTTTAAGTTTTACGTCCCACGGTTATGCCGGTTAGGCTAAAGGAGACGGTGATGATGAGAGATGAGTGAAATGGTGGAATGAATAAAGTGGGAGGAAACGGGAGAACCCCGAGAAAACCCACGAGCACGGTGTTTGTCCACCACAAAGTTCACGTGGCGGGAGCTGGGATCGAACCCGGGACCCCAAGCACCAGAGGTGAACGCTCTACCACTGAGCCACCGCGCCCCCCCTATACGCATATTACTACTTTATGATTATTATATGTGTTATGTTATAATGTTATAAAAATATATTAATAGTTTGGTTTACCAGATCTGGAAGATTGAATAATTGAATATGTATATGTATAGTTACCATATAATGTGTACGAGAGTATTTCCAAAAGTCTTCGGCCCGACATTGTAATATCGTGCCACTAATAATAAACTGTTCATGCAACATGATGCTATCTATGGAAGACATAGTATGTCAGTTCCAACTATCTAGCTGCGTCAGCTCTTTGGAAGGAGCTATTCTCGACTCAATAGCTATATTGAGTTTGCTTACTGCACGACAATGCTCCAACCCACACAACTGGAATGCTAAATCTAGGTTGTAGAGTGGGTGCTGTGTCTTCTTGAAGCTTATAGTCTTTCACTGCAGCCTTATCAACAGCAGCCGTGTGGATTGGAGCATTGTCATGCAGTAGAATACTCAACGCACAAAGGTTGATTCAAATGACTGCTTTCAACGAAGTGACGCAGGTAGACAATTGGAACTGATACGTTATATCTTCCATAGATGGCACTGTATATGCCATGAACGCCTTAATAATCAGTGGCATGATATCTCAATGTCAGGCTGGAAGCTTTTGGAAATACATATATTTGCTAAGTTAACTAACTCTAGCATCAGAAGTGATTCCTCTGTGCACTGCTACGTTCCGATAACCATATGCTTACGATTTTTCACGTGTCTATTTACTATATTGTGTTAGAGTAATGCATGAAAATGTTATGGAACTGTCTGTGTGAAAGAAGTGGCTCAGTGGCAGAGCGCCCACTTCCTGGTGCAAAGTTCGATCTCAGCCCCTGTGGGTTTATGGTGAAAAATCTTGAACTCTTGCCCGTGGGTTTTCTCAAGTTTCATCCACATTACCAATCCACCAATTATTTCATAATTATTCACTATTATTAATCACGTATTTCCTTAGCCTAATGTGTATAAATATGGAATGTTAAGTAAATAATATATATATATATATATATATATATATATATATATATATATTTAAATCTGTTGATTGTAAACCAGTCTTTGTACTTCTTGGTGGTTTTGAAACACAGATACTCTTGTTCCTTTGTATGTATAACCAATGCCGCGCCGTGGAAAATCAGCGCCCAGGGCGAGAATATATGACGGCGTCCCCGTACATATGAGTGAACACGACAGACCAGCTGCGAAGCGCAACCATGGTAGTTGCGAAGCGTAATAAAATTTTCTAAAATAAACCTTGCTTTTCCTTGATTTTGAGCACTTCTTATTACTGTGCTCATGCCTTCCATTTTATATATGTGCATATGCATTTTCCTAACATGAGTAATATTATAGGACAACTTAATAAAGTAGGAAGAGGATTTAAGTACATACTAGTTTGTACTAATATGTTGATAAAAATTGATCAAAATATTCCAAGTAATTTTTCCTCTCTTTTTTTTCTTTACTTCTTTTCTTTTATTTTTTCTCCCGAATTTTGCGCCCCTTACTTCGGCGCTGGGGGCCTTAGCCCCTTTCCCCCCAAGGCACGATACTGTGTATAACATCATCGTATGGGAGTAGTAGAAAATGGATCGATCTGGGCCAGCATTAGCCAACTCACGAGCCCCTGGGAAATTGAGAACCGTACACCGTGAAACCACGGTCTTTTACGACCTCCATTTTAGGGGTGAATTTGTTCCCTTTTATGAGCACTTTTTAGGGGGTGTATTCGTTCTCTTTTATGACCACTTTTTAAGGGGTGAACTCGTTCCCTTTTATGAGCATATTTTTCAACCCCTACGAACATCAGACTACGTAACATGATAACAGATAAGAATATGGGGTGTATTCATTCTCTTTTATGAGCATATTTTTTAACCCTTACGAACACATAGAAGAGCAGATAACACATAAGACTACGAACACATAGAAGAGCAGATAACACATAAGAGTACCTAACATAATAAGGGTGTATTCATTCCATTTTATGAGCATATTTTTCAACCCTTATTTTAACATAGCAGAAATGACATAAGACTACGAACACATAGAAGAGCTAATACAAGAGTATGGCTTATTTTCCAACCCTTATTTTAACATAGCAGAAATTACACTGAGACTATGAATACATAGCAGAGCATAAGACTACGTAACACACAACAACCTCCATTTTAGGGGTGGACTCGTTCTCTTTTATGAGCATATTTTCCAACCCTTATTTTAACATAGCATAAGACTACGAACACATAGCAGAGGTGTATTCGTTTTTAACCCCTTAGCATAAGACTATGTAACATAGCAGTACGTAACACACAGCAGAGCAGATAACACATAACATAACAAGGGTGTACTCGTTCTCTTTTATGAACATATTTTTCAACCCCTATTTTAACATAGCAGATAACACATAAGATTACGAACACATAGAAGAGCAGATAACACATAAGACTACGAACACATAGAAGAGCAGATAACACATAAGAGTACCTAACATAACAAGGGTGTATTCATTCCCTTTTATGAGCATATTTTTCAACCCCTATTTTAACATAGCAGAAATTATACTGAGACTATGAACACACAGCATTTTAGGAATGGACTCGTTCTCTTTTATGAGCATATTTTTCAACCCCTATTTTAACATAGCATAAGACTACGAACATAGCAGAGCTAATAACCCTTATTATAACATAGCACAGATTACATAGCAGATCTAATACGGCTTATTTTCCAACCCTTATTTTACCATAACAGAGACTACGAAACATAACGAACATACAGCAGAGCGGTACGAAACTCCACCCTAATTGAACAGCAGAAATTACACTGAGATTACGAACACACAGCAGACCAGAGAATACATAAGATTCATTCCCTTTTATGAGCATATTTTTAGGGGTGTACTCGTTCTCTTTTATGATTACTTTTCCAACCCCTATTTTATCATAGCAGAAATTACATAAGATTTTTTTCAACCCCTATTTTAAGACAATGAATACCTATGTAACATAACAAAGGGGGTGTACATAAGACTACGAACACACATGGTAGGGCTGTATTCATTCTACCCCTATTTAAAGATAGCAGTGGCTTATTTTCCAACCCTTATTTTAACATAGCAGAAACTACGAACACATAGCAGAGCAGATAATACATTTCCGATTCGATACGCTCTTTGAACCGATTTGGATGAAACTCGGCATATGGAGGTTTTCGACCATGCTGAGTACGAATATCATACTTATTTTTACCTGGGTCCTATAGTTTATGTGGCATACGCCCTTTGTATGACAATTTTAACCGATTTGGATGAAACTCGGTATATGAGGGTTTCCGGACATGCTGATTACAAATATACCTATTTTTATCTAGGTCTGATAGGTTATGTGGGATACGCCCTTTGTATGACACTTAAAACCCAATCACTCGTAAACGAAACAACATATTAAGGTTCTGTTTCCTCATTTAGCAATTGGTCATCAACTACTACAAGTTCCAAAAATAGTGGCCATCGAGGTCAAAGGTCAAAATACTTAAAACCTAATAACTTAGAAACGGAGCAACGTATTGAGATGCTGTTTCCAAATCTAGTAATAGGTCATCAACTAGTACATGTTAAAAAAGTACTGATCATCGAGGTGAAAGGTCAAAATACTTAAAACCTAATAACTCGAAAACGAAGCAACGTATTGAAGTGCTGTTTCCACATTTAGTAATAGTTCATCAACTACTACAAGTTCCAAAATAATGATAATCGAGGTCAAAGGTCAAAATACTTAAAACCTAATAACTCAGAAACGGAGCCAAATATTGAAGTGGTGTTTCCACATTTAGTAATTGGTCATCAACCACTGCAAGTTCCAAAATAATAAGGGTTTATATTAGAATATACCTTTGTATATTCTCCGTTTTCTTCTGTAGAACATTCAATTTTATTCCTTCGTTTATTTTAGTAGTACAAAACTGAATAGGTCACTCAAATTTATTCCTCCTTCGTTTTCTCTTTTTTGTTGGTACACAAGAAAATAGTCCATCCAAATTTTATTTGTTCTTCACTTCTTTTTCTTATTTTGCTTGGTACAAAACTAAATATTTCTTCATTTATTTGATTAGTACAAAATGTTAGTTCTTTCCTTTTTCTTCTTGCTACAAAATTGAATAACCACTCAAATTTAGCCCTTTGTTTGTTTAAAAAGTACAACATGGTTTAGAAATTCTGAGCTAGTTAAAAATGGCATTTCTTCGCTTTTTGTGGTTATTACAAATTTATTCCTTTGTTTATTTGTGTAGCTTTTATCTGTTTGGTAGAAATATTACAAAAAAGGGATAAAAATCTAAGCCTGTTATAAATGGTTCTCGTTGGAACAAAAAGGAAATAGGAATGGTAAAAAATGTATAAAATGGTCCTTCCTCTCTTTTTTTCGAATGAGTACAAAAATAAAATAGACCACCCAAATTTATTCCCTCGATTATTTGAATAGCACCAAAAGGTATAAAATGAACCTTCTTCACTTTTTTCTGGTTCGTACAAAGCTAAATAGCTCACTCATATTTATGCCTTCGTTTATTAGACTAGTTTAAAATGATATAAAATTCGCAGCTAGTAAAAATGGTTCTTTTTAGAGTTGATACAAATTATAAGTCCTTTGTTTATTTGAATACTCCAAAATGGTACGATTTCTTTCTTTTTTCTGGTTCATACAAAGCTAAATACTCCATTGTTTATTTGAGTAGTAAAATTCTGAGCCAGTTAAAATGACATTTCTCATTGGTACAAAATTGAATAGGTCACTTAAATTTATTCTTTCGTATATTTGATTAGTACAAAATGTATATAAATTCTCAGCTTGTTAAAAATGGTCTTTTTTCGCTTTTTTCTGATTGATACAAAAATTCTGAGCTAGTTAAAGTAACTCTTCTTCTCTTTTCTAGTTGGTACAAAAGAAAATAATTCACCTAATCTTCACTTCTTTTGTTTCTGGTTGCTATTCCTTCGTTTATTGGAGTAGTACAAAATGGTATAAAAATCTGAGTTAGGTAAAATAATCCTTCTTCGTTTTCTTTTGTTTATTTGATTAGTACAAAATGGCATTTCTCGTTGGTACAAAATTGAATAGGTCATTCAAATTTATCTTTTCGTTTGTTTAAATAGTTAAAATGGCATATCTTTGCTTTTCTTCTGATTGGTACAAAAATAAAATAGACCACTGAAATTTATTATTTGTATAGCACAAAAAGGTATAAAATGACCCTTCTTTGATTTTCTTGTCATTGGTACAAAAATAAAATTTCGTTTATTTGGGTAGTACAAAATTGTACAGAAATATTGAACTGGTTAAAACGGACCTTCATTTTTTTCTGGTTCATACAAAGATAAATACTCCATCCAAATTTGAGTAAAATGGTCCATGTTCGCTTTCTCAAATTTAGCCTTTCGTTTTTGCTTAAATAATACAAGATGACATATAATTCTCAGCTAGTTAATATGGCATATCTTTGCTTTCTTTCTTGTTAATACAAAAGTAAATAAGCCACTCAAATTTATTCCTTCTTCACTTTTTTTCTGCTTTGTACAAAATTGAATAGATCACACAAATTTACTAAATGAGGAAATGTTATCTCAATATGTGTTTTCATGTATGAGATTGACCTTTGACCTCGATGACCATTATTTTTGGAACTTGTACTAGTTGATGACCTCTTGCTAATTGTGGAAACAGCACCTCAATATTTGGCTCCGTTTTCGAGTTTTTGACCTTTGACCTCGATGACCATTATTTTTGGAACTTGTACTAGTTGATGACCTCTTGCTAATTGTGGAAACAGCACCTCAATATTTGGCTCCGTTTTCAAGTTTTGACCTTTGACCTCGATGGTCATTATTTTGGAACTTGTACTAGTTGGTGGCCGATTACTAAATGTGGAAACAGCACCTTAATATGTGGATCCATTTTCGAGTGATTGGGTTTTAAGTACTTTGACCTTTGACCTCGATGGTCATTATTTTGGAACTTGCAGTGGTTGATGACCAATTACTAAATGCGGAAACACCACTTCAATATTTGGCTCCGTTTCTGAGTTATTAGGTTTTAAGTATTTTGACCTTTGACCTCGATTATCATTATTTTGGAACTTGTAGTAGTTGATGAACTATTACTAAATGTGGAAACAGCACTTCAATACGTTGCTTCGTTTTCGAGTTATTAGGTTTTAAGTATTTTGACCTTTGACCTCGATGATCGGTACTTTTTTAACATGTGCTAGTTGATGACCTATTACTAGATTTGGAAACAGCATCTCAATACGTTGCTCCGTTTCTAAGTTATTAGGTTTTAAGTATTTTGACCTTTGACCTCGATGGCCACTATTTTTGGAACTTGTAGTAGTTGATGACCAATTGCTAAATGAGGAAACAGAACCTTAATATGTTGCTTCGTTTACGAGTGATTGGGTTTTAAGTGTCATACAAAGGGCGTATCCCACATAACCTATCAGACCTAGATAAAAATAGGTATGATATTTGTAATCAGCATGTCCGGAAACCCTCATATACCGAGTTTCATCCAAATCGGTTAAAATTGTCATACAAAGGGCGTATGCCACATAAACTATAGGACCCAGGGAAAAAATAAGTATGATATTCGTACTCAGCATGGTCGAAAACCTCCATATGCCGAGTTTCATCCAAATCGGTTCAAAGAGCGTATCGAATCGGAAATGTATTATCTGCTCTGCTATGTGTTCGTAGTTTCTGCTATGTTAAAATAAGGGTTGGAAAATAAGCCACTGCTATGTTTAAATAGGGGTAGAATGAATACAGCCCTACCATGTGTGTTCGTAGTCTTATGTACACCCCCTTTGTTATGTTACATAGGTATTCATTGTCTTAAAATAGGGGTTGAAAAAAATCTTATGTAATTTCTGCTATGATAAAATAGGGGTTGGAAAAGTAATCATAAAAGAGAACGAGTACACCCCTAAAAATATGCTCATAAAAGGGAATGAATCTTATGTATTCTCTGGTCTGCTGTGTGTTCGTAATCTCAGTGTAATTTCTGCTGTTCAATTAGGGTGGAGTTTCGTACCGCTCTGCTGTATGTTCGTTATGTTTCGTAGTCTCTGTTATGGTAAAATAAGGGTTGGAAAATAAGCCGTATTAGATCTGCTATGTAATCTGTGCTATGTTATAATAAGGGTTATTAGCTCTGCTATGTTCGTAGTCTTATGCTATGTTAAAATAGGGGTTGAAAAATATGCTCATAAAAGGGAACGAGTTCACCCCTTAAAAAGTGGTCATAAAAGAGAACGAATACACCCCCTAAAAAGTGCTCATAAAAGGGAACAAATTCACCCCTAAAATGGAGG
The DNA here is from genome assembly GCF_964235325.1 of Thermobia domestica. NCBI lineage: Eukaryota > Metazoa > Arthropoda > Insecta > Zygentoma > Lepismatidae > Thermobia > Thermobia domestica. Next base: position 196,995,702 of record NC_137464.1, on the reverse strand, counting down.
TCGTAAAAGACCGTGGTTTCACGGTGTACGGTGCTCAATTTCCCAGGGGCTCGTGAGTTGGCTAATGCTGGCCCAGATCGATCCATTTTCTACTACTTATGGGGACACTAAACTTTTTTTTTTTTTTTTTGGTTTTACTTCAAGAAGAACGTAGTATGTCGAACTAACTGCCAACACTGAATTATATAGGTTGATTAGTTCAAAAACATATTTGTATTGGTATTCAAATTTGCATTTCTTCTATAAACTTTGTTTACCAAGCCGAACTAACCAGAACGAAAACTTTTCCATTCTTCATCTTTAATCATTTATTGTGACGATTATAAAGTGTTTTTTATGCATCTGCATAAGTTTGCCTTCGACTACAAAACGGTACTGAACGAATAAAACTTTAGAAAGAAATGTCCCTCCAACAACACGCTAATTATACGTTGATTTGAGTCTTGAATTAATCGTTGTGTGTTACTCCAAGTGTCACGAGAACGTGAGATTAACTGCATATGGCTGTTATAAACGCTGCTAAACAACATTACAAACAAGAAGTTAAAAAAAAAAGGAGAAGAAGAAGTACTAAACAAAGTAAGCATTTAAAACAGATGGGTTTTTGCAAGTACTGTGTAGGATTTTGTTAAGTGCTTTCTAAAATGCTAAGGAAGATTACCTGTTTCTTTGTTAGCAGTAAATAGGTTTCTGTTCATTGGAACTACGACACATTCATGCGGATAATTGGCTTCAATGGCTTGTGTTGCACTTGGTTGGCTTAGAACTGAAAATGTCTTTTTTTTTACTCAATGTTTTTTTTTTTATTTGATGGTTACTGGTTTATTATTATTTTTCAATTTTTGCTTAGGGCGTCAACTTAAATAGATCTTACTACTACCTCCACCAGAAGAGAGAGGGGTACAGTGACACTGTAGGGAGCTCATCTTCGGGATGGTTGGAAGAGTTAATCTTGCAGGTCCATGCCATGGAATTTGAGGTTTATGAGCGTCTTCATGCCTTAATTGAGGTTCTCAATTTGCTTCTGATATTCCGCTCCCCGTTCTCTTCAAATAGTAAAGTTACAGTGGGCCTCACGTAATGAACTTAATCAGTTCTATAACACTGTTCGCGAACCGAATTTAGGTTCCCATTGAAACTAATATAAATATAATTAATCCGTTCTAGTCACAGATACACGGTACTGTATTTTTTAAACCAGTAACAGGGATACAAATAAATAACATCATTTTACTAGCCCAAGAAAAATACTACTAGCCCACATCCCACAATGGAAATCATTTACTTAGCTTCGGTATTTTAATAATGACATTAAAAACTCGCCCGCACCGATGAACCGTGGTTATTTGCATCCCTGTTTTAAACATTTATTATTATTATTATTATTATTATTATTATTATTATTATTATTATTATTATTATTAGGGTGGTTGCGCCATATATGGAATACGTTCCTAATATGAAATACCAGACTATTTTGTCTGCTACGTGCTGCCACCGAATAGACTTTACGTAAACTTGTGCACTGTGTCAGCCTCCGTCTGTGCATAAGTGGTTTGCTGCCGAACGATAACATAACATTTCCTTTTGTTGCAGAATAGTTTTTTGAAGAACTTGAGTTTTTCGGACGTAGATTTCCAGGCTGCTGAATATACGCAAAGAGGCATATATTATTGTTGAGTTTGTGATATTTAGATTACATATATAGTGTACCATAAGGGCATAAAGATTCAGTACACAGAGAATCACGTAAGCGTATGTAGGAAGATAACTATCCAAAATGGTGATTTTCCTAATATGGAATACCAGCAGGATCCTAATATGGAATATTCCTAAATAGGTTCATACGTATGTGAACTAGAAGTGAAGAAGAATAACTGAATTATAAGTTATATTAGACCTGACATATTATCTTAGACCGAGCGTCAGCGAACGTCTCTGGTCGAGACGTTTGGCATTTGGGTTGTCTGTCTACAGGGTGTCCATAAAGTCTGGATACATGGGGAAAAGCACAATTTAGTCAATTTAATGCTAATGAATAATATTTTCCACATTATTTCCGTGCTGTTCAATGCATAATTTGATGCGCTTTGCAAGATTAAGGTGAACTCGATGGAATAGGTCTGAATTGCCGTCGATTTCAGCACACCGATTGGTAATGCGTTCTGTCAGGTGATTTAAATTTCTAATCTTCATCGAATAAACTTTCTCTTTCAGCATATCCCAGAAAAAGAAAACAAGTAAAGAAAGGTCTGGCGAACGAGGGGACCACATGACCTCTTCTCCCAATCCAGTGAGGAAAATTGTCATTCAACCAATCTCTAACAGCTGCAGCAAAATGGCCAGGGGCCCCATCCTGCTGAAACCAGTCTGGAAGTGCCTCAATCAAACGCTCAATTTGAGACATCAGTTTGTCTCTCATCATGTTTAGATAAGTCTCACTAGTTATATGTTCATCAAAGAAGAAAGGTCCTAGCACGGAACGGGGTTTGTCCAACATACTGCCTGTTTCTTTAAACTTGGTGATTAATTTTCCGAAAGGCAGTAAAGCAAATAGGTTGACAATGAGGGTGTCGAAGGTTAAATTCTTGCGCATTTTTGCGATACGATCATCCTTTTCGTCCACTTAAGAGTACCAACTCAACTCGTTCTTCTTTAGTCAGTCATCATTCAATCTGGAAAAATAAAAACAAATTACCAGAATTCCCTATTTGCCCAGACTTTATGGACACCCTGTATGTGGGTATCTGTTTGTGTGTGTCTGTGTGTCTCGCGATAACTCCCGAGCACATCAACCAATTCGAATAAAACTTTCACAGATTAATTATTTGTTCAAATGTCTCAACTGCCGTGTCGTATACAGTGTTAAGTGAAGAGTACAGCACGACAGTACCGATTAAAGTAGTGAGTCCGCTACCACAACTACAGCCGCAGCATCGCAGCACACGTAGTCGAAAGCAAGGTGGGCCAAAGTACTTACGAGTACTCCGCACAAAAACGATTTAGAAGCTGCCTTTACTTCATCGCAACGGGCCTTTACCTCATCATTGCAAATAATTAAAAAGATGTTTAGCTTTCTAAGCCCCACCCAACAAAATCCAATTGAAACAGTCAAAGAAAAGGACTTCACACTACTACAAATTAGATAGTTAATCCGAAGAATCAGTGAGTGACTTGAACGAAAGTACTGACAATTTAAGTGATCCTACTGATGATGTTGACGATGATGAGGAAAGTGGACATTGTGGTAAATTGTAGTCGCTCAGTGCAGGGGAGAGAGATTGGTTAAAATGCCCAGTTTGTAAAAGGTAATCCCACGAAATGTCTCCCGTGAAAGGTGGAGAAAAATATGTTTGTGGCCATTGTTCTGCAAAGTAAAATTGGAATCAAAATTTAGACGCCATAAGACACGCTAATCCAGTATGTTTCAACTTTTTCTTTTATATAGTTTTTTTTTTTTCACTTTATTTGTCGCACGTAGTTTGATTCCCGTTCTATTATTTTTATTATTGGTTGTAACTAGTAAACATACCTATTCCAAGTTAAAAGATGTTATAGCTACTCCAAAAGTTAAAATAAGTAGATATTATAGCCTATTACAGTAATTTACAAACATAGACCTAATAATGAAGAAGTCAAGTTCGATAATTATCTTTCTACTACGTAAAATTCTGTATTTCTGCTGTTTTATATTTTAATTATCTTAAGAATGATATGTAATTTTATGTGCACTTGTCTTATAGACCTACCAAATATGACATATAGGCTACAACGCCTACAACGCGACATTTGGATAATTCGATCATGGACACGATCCCTGCTCAGACCACCCATCCTGAGTGAAATTTTTGTGGTTTTCCTCAGTCCTATCAGGCGTATGTCGGGATGGTTCTTTCCCTGAGGTCAGGATCGAGTCCTTTCCAATTCGTAGACTTATTTTAAGGGCCGATGTGATCTCGGAGTTGGGCCTTTGCTCCTTTTCTTGAACCAATAAATAAATTTATTTGTTAAATAAGCAAATAAATTGCTCGAATGCATTGCCCATGCTTGAATTATCCAAATGTCGCATTGTAGGCAGATGCGCATATTTTGTTCTAGTATTCCATTTTAAGAACAGGTAGTGTTCCATATTAGGAGCGGAGTGTGCCTAATATGGGAAATTGAGTTTCTTTCAATTTCGTAATATTGTAAATAATCAATAACGTGGAACAAACTTTCATACCTATATTTTGTTTTACAAAGGTACCACAAGTATTATGATGTATAATATTTTTATTCTGGAATACACGTTTCTGTGAAATAAAGAAGAAACAAAAAGTATTCCATATTCGGTACCTTTACCCTATTATTATTATTATTATTATTATTATTATTATTATTATTAGTAGTAGTAGTAGTAGTAGTAGTAGTAGTAGTAGTAGTAGTAGTAGTAATAGTAGTAGTAGTAGTAGTATTATTATATTTATTGTGATAACAAATAACTCTATAGCCTATGGAACAAAATTTTCAATGCCGCATTCACGTAAGCTCTCCATTGGCTTCTGTCTTAGGCCAACTGAACCCAGTTTCTATTTTGTACTCCTATTTCCGTGAGATCCTTCTTAATTTTGTCCTAGGTCTTCCTATTGTAATGGTCTTTTCCCAATTGGGTTTCCAGTTAAAATTTTAAAACTGTTCCTACTTTCTTTCATTCTTGCTACATGACATACTTACTTGAGTCTCCTAGACTTGATGACCCTAATATTAGGCTTACTAGGTAAATGACAAAAATTATGCAGAAATTTCCGCCATTCCCCATTTCTGTCTCTCGTGTCCGAATATTCGACTTAGAAGTTTTATTTTCAAACTGTTTGTCTTTTTGAAATGAAGAATATAAAAAGAAAAGAAAATTATCCTTAATTTAATCCGTTAGTGCGTGGAGTTTCGTAGAGGTAACTTTTCTGCACAGTTTGTCATTTTGGCCAAGGTTTACAACACTTTAAACAAACAAACAAAACAAACAAACAAAACAAACAAACAAACAAACAAAAACATTTATAGTGGTTTTCAAAGTAGAGTCCACACAAGGGCGCCGATTCTGGAAGGGCCGGGGGCAGGCCCCCCAAAGCTTATGTGGGGCCCCTATGTATTTTTATAAATATGCATTTTTTACTTGTATTTTTATTGTTATATGTATTTTTTGTGGATCGGCCCCCCTAAAGTTACAGAGAAAACGGCGCCCTTGGGTCCACTACGCCTACAAATGGAAATGTGTTCTAATAAAATGGAACTTACAGCTGTTATGTAAAAAGTATTTTTAAGATTAAGAAACTGCGGCTGGGGACAGTACGAGTGCAAAATAATAACTATTCATCATTTCCAGTGGTCAATGATTTCATTGATTCTTCAGGTGAAAAACTCTCTGCTGAAATGCACAAACACTTGTAGATCATTTAATAGCATTAGCTGCTACTTTTCGAGAATATTTCCCTGTCCAACAACCTGGTAATGATTGGATTGAAAAATCTTTCACTAATGTAGGAATCCATAACATACAAGGTATGAATCTTTTTAACACAGAACAAAAACAATTATTGAAACTATACTGCGATACTTTATGGAAAAATAGTTTCAAAGAAAATGAACTTTGTAGCTTTTGGTTGCGTGTGTGTTAGAGTTGTCTGAAAATGCATTGCAACATTTGATGCCTTTCCCTACCACTTACTTATGTGAACAGACCTTTTTTGCTCTTTGCAGTATTAAAGCCTGAAAGCGAAATCATCTTAATGTGGAATCTGATCTAGGATTCATAGTGACAAAAACTTATTCCAGATTTCAATGCAATTATGGAGAAACACAAATAATTTCATTCCTCATATTAGTGACCCCACATTTGAGAATTTTATTTATCAATTGGATTTCCTTTTTTATTTTTTTATTTTCAGTCTTCAAAGTTACTGTATTTTCAATTGAAATTTCTTTCATTAGGAAACTAGAATGAATTATTTATTGCATTATTTTTCTTGATCATTTTCTTGTCAGTGGTAATTCTAATTAGTAGGCTATATCTTTTAATATCATGTGAAATTTCAGATAGCATTGCAAGAGGGTCCGCAGATCACTTTCCGAATGAGCAGGGGGTCTGCGTAATCGGAAAGTTTGAGAATCACTGCTTTAAATAACTGTTACGGATTCTGAGATTTTGATTGTTGTGGATGGAAGGTGCCATCCTTAAAATCGGATCGCATACACAGGAAGCACTTGCAGTAATAAATTTTACCAATATTTTTACAATAAATATTAATTTGTCGTTCATACAACATTAACAGTTGGTTATTTTCGTTAACAGTTCTAGTCGTTAACAACAAAATGGTATTTCTTTACCAGGCATGTATTTAAAATGTTATTATCCTTTCAATATCAGTGGCTGTGTTTAAAACATTTGCCCTGCAAACCCAAAATCAGGGACGTACGCAGGGGGTGGGTCTTGGGGATGAAACCGAAATTTCGACTTTTGTGTTAAATTTAGCCTAATTTTAGGGGCAATTTTAGGAGTTTTAATATAAAATACCCTCATATTGAGTTTGGACCCCTCCTGAAATAAATTCCTGCGTACGCTACTGCCCAAAATTGCAGGCTTTTCGAGAACAGTAACACTCTTTCAGGACTGTTAAAGGATCATGTAACAATATTATGTCCAGAAAAGTTAAGGATGAGTGGCTATAATGAATTTAAACTTAACAATCACGACATCCAATTTTCCGGATCACATGTACCAGTGGGTTAAGACAAATAGCATCAAATTAAACAAAACAGTATAATAGGAATAGGCGAAACCATCGGGAGAACCAGGGGGACCAGGTCCCCCAAAGCCATGCTGGTCACATCCAGCATTTTTTACTGGAGGAAAATAATGTAATAAGTTTACCTCAATTTACTTAAAACACTCTTAGTGGGATTTGCATTTGACATATTTAATAGTGACTTTATTTCGTCTACCCATCTTTATATATATGTGATGTGGTGTGGTCCCGCTTCAAATCTAGAACCTTTTACACTAAATGCGCATCCGTCACCACTGCCCAATCTTCAAATGAATTATACGCAATATACAAATTTAAATACTAAAAGCAACTAAAGACGAAATGTATTGTTATATATATATTTATTTCATGCAGGGAAAAGCAGTCCTATATCTTTTAAACAATATCAGCTGAACTAAGATTGAAATATTTCCACCAGTGGCGTAGCACACTTTTGCGGGCCCCCCCGCAAAGTATAGAGAAGGGGCCCCACTTGTAAAGCCGACACAAGTAAGGTGGAAGTTCTACTTCTTTAAAACTTTATTCATCGCAAGACTTCGGGGCCCCTATACATCGGGGCCCCCCCGCACTGCGGGGGTTGCGGGGGCAGCTGCTACGCCACTGATTTCCACTAATGAACATTTTTAATTTGAAAAAAATTACTTACAAAACATGTACCTGCAGTTCAACTGTGTGTTGTTGCACAATGGGTTACAAGGTACATTTCCAAATGATCAGAAGTAAAACTTTGTCGGCGATCGAATAAAACATTCTTGTATGCAGAGAATGATCTCTCCACATCACATGAGGTAACAGGAGCGTATTTCAACAGGGAGATGTAGTTGGGAGAAATATCTTCAGGGGGTTCTTGTTTCACCACTGAGAATCTCACACGCTGCCAATAGGCTGTCGTAATCCGGGTTTCTTTCCAGCACTGCATTTAGTTTCTTTCGAACTTTTTTCCCCCACATCTCCACACACACCTCTTTGCATCCTCTATCATTTCCATGGATTCCGGAGAGATTCCCTAACAGTCTCTAGCTTTTTAATGCTTGTAGGTAGCCAACTAAATTGCTGTCTATGTTTGCGATATGACACGCTACTTTTGAGTCATTAAACAATTTTTGAGCAATGCCAACTGACACAGCAGACTCCGATGGAAATGCATGAACAACAGGCTTAATTTTTTGAAAATGTTCATTGTGGAAATGTACTGCCTGAATCCAAGTGCCCCATTGCGTTAGCACAGATTACGGAGGAAGTGGCACGTCTGGCAGTTGATCTATGTAAACTTGAACACATTGTAAGGCCTTAACAAACATTTTTTTTTTTTCGTGGAAGAAACTAGTTGATTTACTTCGCAAAAGTTGTCTCTCACCTCTTCAGCAACACGCTGAAAAGCATGGGCCATACAGGTGAAATGAATTAAGTGAGGGTAAAAAACTGTAAAAAACTGCTCTAGCCGCTTTTAACATGTACGCTGCACTGTCTGAATAGGGAACAAGGGACTTTTTCTTCCTGAACTCCTCCCGGCCACAACACTTTAAGACCATCGTTTACAAACCGAGCAATCGTGGAATGATTCGTGCGTTCCAGCAATTTACTCGCAATAAGATAGGATTAGTGGACCATCTTCACTTAACTTTCCAATCCCTAAATTGGCTACATATAGTCCCAAAACTTCTGTTGTTTCGTCCGTAGAAATCCAAATATATGAACTACCTGTTTCTGCCCTAATGGTATCTATAGCTTCCCTACAACAAACTTCGAGATAACATTTTCGAAGAGTGGATTCATCAGGAATTCGACGCTCGCAGTACTTCTCCAGAAAAGCACGGTATTTTGGCACTTGAACTTTGTTCCAAGGAATGTTTGCTGCTATCATTGCTTGGCACAAGTCTTTGAAAAACTCACTCACTGAAGTATCTTGATGCATTCGTGTCAAGAGTTTTTTTTTTTTCAGTTCGCAAATTTTTATTTCTTGCATGGAGTGCACTTCGTACATGTTGTTCTAACTGAGATTCCATTGAAAATCCAATTTTTTAAATCACACACTTGGCACAACAGCACTTTACCCTCCGTAGTAAGCCCATTAACTATCGCGGATAAAGTTGAGGCAACCGGAGCCATTCCTAACTTCGACGGTCAATACAGAACACGTGCGTTTTGCAACTGCAATACTAGATAGAGTACTGTCCTCCTGTCATTCAGCTGAACAAGCGAAGTCCTTTGAAAGCTTAGGTTACCTGCTATGATATTGCATTTTTTGTCGCCAGCTTCTTGGAACGAACTCTTGCAGTAAATTCCTGGAAGCACACTAGCATACAGTTTTAACTTGAATTGCAGGATTTGCTTTCATCTTTTTTACCGTCCGACCTCCAATAACAATCAAATAGACTTCATTTTAGGAATTTCCTGGCCAGTCGCCTGTCAGTCACGTGATCTCTCTTCCTCCAGAGTTGAGAATAAAGGACGCTGCTAATGTACCCCGGAGGGAGGATTTTTATACTTGTTTCTTCTTATAATTCTTTTGTTATCGGCGAAAATTCTGCGAAACATGGTTTGACAAATAAAGAAAAGAGAGAGATGTTTCTCTTTCGGTAAAGAAACGAAAAGATAGACATGAAAAATTGAATCTAGATGTCAATCTTGCACAGTTGGAGAGTTTTTTATTTTAAATTAAAATTTCAGCAAACGTAAAATTTTAAGACAGTATTATGTAATATATATATATATATATATATATATATATATATATATATATATATATATATATATATATATATGTAGAAACCATAGAAATACCTATGTAATATTGGTCAAAATATGTAAAAATTTGTAATATGAAACTTGAGTTGAAGCACCCTACAGATGTGAATCACAAACATTTAAGGATTTGACGAGAATACATATGAAGGAAAAAATATGTAATTACATACAAATCCGGACACTATTAATCAATAAGCACGTTTACCATTGCGTAGAAGAAAGTTTTTATGTTCACGAGAAGGTGAGTACGTTCTAAGAAGGAAGGAAATCAATGTTGCCGGATATGAATTTCCTTACACAATAAGATAAAGTTCAATTTTTATATATTCTACCGTGATATGAGTGATAATGGACTTTTACTAAAAAATATATTATTCTATAGGTATTCAATTTAACTGAACTAACTTATCATGAAATAAAAACTGTTCCGTAATTTTACTCAGAAGATAAATTGTGTCTACATATGTATCAGATATTTCTATTAAACAGAATCTTAGATAATGAAAGAATCATTCAGAAGAGATTGTTTGATGTATTAAAAACTAGCAGCGTTCACCCCGCTTCGCTGCGGTCACCCCGGAACGCAATAAACTTTGTTACTTAGATAATTTTTACTTTTTCGCTTTCAAGTGATATGATAAAAACCATAGAAGATTGCAGTAAATGTTAACATTATATCGCCTGTCATTTATGTTAACCCGCCCCGCTTCGCTGCGGTCACCCCCGAACGCAATAAACTTTGTTACTTAGATAATTTTTACTTTTTCGCTTTCAAGTGATATGATAAAAACCATTATAACGCCTGTCATGTATGTTAACCCGCCGAGTGACACGGTCATGCGGGTTGCATATAAATACGTTTATTTTTATACCTATGATGAACTAACAAAGGATTTGTACGTAATGGACACCTGAATGGTCAATTATCTCAAGACACTGGTAATTGAAAATTAAAGTGATATGATAAAAACCATCTAGGGTCCAAATCCTAATAACCCCCCAAAAATAAAAGAAATTGGTTCAGCCGTATTAGCGTGATGAGCGGACAAAGGATTTGTACGTTCTCTTTTATATATATAGATAGATTCAATTTCCAAGTTTGGAAACTAGGAAGTAGTATGTAATTGATTTTAAAGAAAATATTTGTACTAATTTCATTAAGTTTGGAAAAATATTAACTTATTTTACTATAGTTTATAATGTCCCGCGTTTCGCGAAGACATTACAAGCATAAAAATGATTTAGTTTCTGAATTTATTTGTTTATAATTGGTAAATAACCATTTGTTATTGATTTATTGTGTATTGTTCTTATAATTACTAGTTATATTTGTTTCGTTGTTAATTTGTTGTGTTAATAATTTACTACTATTTTGTATAGATTACTACAAGTTGATACATTGGCCAACAGAACCTAATTCTGCACTATAAAATTTAACATGCAATAATAATAATAATAATAATAATAGAAAAGAAAAAGAAAGAAAAAGGAAAGAAAGAAAGAAAGCAAATAAATATAATGTTATAACACACACACACACACACACACCCAGGGGCGGATCCAGGACGGACTTCTGGGGGGGGGCGGTCGGCGGTAATACTGCTACTTTTAAGAGCTCCAAACTTGTTATGGATGGGTTTATTTATATATAAAATAAGAAAGTTTCCTCTTGTGGGGGGGGGGGCGATCGCCCCGATCGCCCCCCTCTGGATCCGCCCCTGCACACACCTATATATATATATATTAGATAACTTAGATATATAGATGTTATAACAAATAAATATAGATCTTATTTCTTCTGGCAAAAAATAAACAGAAAAGGAACAGATTTTAATATAAATATGAAGTTGAAGTATTGGCTGTTTTAAATAATAAATCGTGGAACTGGAAAAGTTTGGATAATTTATGTAAATATATTGTGATTGAAAGTTTAGCGTAGAATTGCATTATTTAAGCAAGATGGAAATTGAAGTTATGGAGTACTAAGAAGTGAACCCACTCCGGGTTCTCATTGACAAAATCCGATGTTTTCCGATATGAATTGAATCCTATTTGAACTTCGTCAAATTTTTAAGTAAACCTTGACCCGTTATCTGCAGCAAAATTAGCAAATGGTTTTGCATGTATTATCATTTTTTCGATCCAACAAGTTTTCACGATGATATTATCAATGATGGTGGTGATACCTGAAGTCTATTAGGAAAATTTCACACATAAATTTAATTTGTGTCACCAGTTTACTCATGGGAATCTTGTGCTGGAGCTGCCTTCTTTTAATTGCTTGTTTTTAAGATTGAGGTATGTTAATTTGGCATTTATTCTAAAGTTGGTCGTCTGCATAATTTATGGCAAAAAGTGTAATTACTGGTTCCTTTCTGTACCAAAGTTTAATATTTAATTCACATAGTATTGCCGAGCGAGCATTAGCGAGTAAAGGTGGGTTAGAGCCCCGCAGGGCACGTTGTTTTCTGTCTTTATTACAGCTAAATTGGAAGGAGGACCTGTATTGTAGAACGTTGTCGTTATGTTGGTCATGCTACTTACCATTACATTAAAAAGTATAATTTTCTCCACGTTTCTTTACAGTTATTTGCTTACCGCATTTTCTACAAATTTATTTTTAGATTTACTAAGCCATGACTTTTACTAACTTTTAATAGATTTTCCTCATTATCGCCAGCCATGTTTACAAAATAAATGCTAATTACATTCCCATAATCGTACCATGAAGTAACCTTGTGCCAAGTAGTTCCCTGTGCTTACCAAATAGTTCCATGTTTAGAACCGTTTATATAAGAAAATAAACACAACTTTCGCTCTCCTTATACGTTATTAAGCACACAAACAAGTAAATTATTCATTTCTTCCCGGTAAATTTTCAAAATTTTGCTAGAAACGGACGACCAACTTTGGAACTTAGAATAAAGCAACAAAGAGTATGGAAAGAAGGAAAATATATTTAGTTTACTAAGGATTATGTCACAAAATTTAATAAATGTTGTATGCTAATAATAAATAGTAATGATATAAAAATGAAATATGACATTTTGGAAAGCAATTGCAAAAGTTTAAGAGAACAAATAAATGCACCAGCGATATTGTTAACTACAGCTGCATACTAATTAATGTCATTTCTAGTTATTGTGGGTAAAGCATCTCAAAGTAAACTATCTAATGACCTGTATTTAACTTGGAATACTAGCTAACTACCTAGAAACAAAGAACTTACCTTATCTTGATGGTCTTGCGAATATAAGTTGTTGTGTATGAACGAATCGAAGATAGTTGGGGTGTGAAGAGATGGTACTTTGCGCAGATAATGCGATATAATGTTATGTTATATTATGTTTTAAATGTTTATGTTGTATACTAACAATTTGGTTTCAGGTCTAATTGATCTAATACTATATTGTATTCCGACCATAGTTTTGGCAATTTGGGGTATATTTTCTAAATGCAACTAATTCATATGTTCGATTTCTTGGGGTACGGACTCTACATTCCGAATTTGGATGCTTTACTACTGCTTGGGGTTATGCTCTGAGCTGGCGACTCTGGCCATTCAAAGTCGCCTAACGTTGTTTTCTTCGAATTGTGCGTTGGAGGACTTTTATTCTAAAAATTTTATTTCCGTTGCGCATTGACATCAGAAGCTACTCACCTTTCTCTTTCACGTTTACATCTAGAGACGGGTTGTCACGTTAGAAGAATTTGTAGCTGTCTTAAAAAAACAAAAAAAAAAAAAAAAAAAAAAAACTTGCAACCCGATCTTTCTATTTACTGTTTACATATTACAACTTCTTGAAAGCAAGAAGGGTATCACCACCCATGCAGCACTGCACTCTAGTGGACAAACAGTGAACTGTCTAATTAAAATCGTGTAGGCCTATTTTGGCGCACTCCCCTTCCCTGTCCGAATGAATCTATTGCTTCGGAAGCGGCGAAACTGGATTTTCCTTTATGTCAGCGGAAGGGTGATAGCAGGTAGCAAGCAAGTCGTCCCAGAAAGTTGCACAATTGTTCAACTCCTTGCAAGATGAAAAAAAAAAAAATGTTGTGTGTCCCTTTCAAGATTTTGTTTACATGGAGAAATATAGTAGGGTTTCTAGTTTTTATTATTTATTTTTTTTTTTATGACAGCTACAAGTTCTTGTGCCGTGACAATGTCTCTTAAGAAGAAGAAGGAAGAGCAGGACAAGTTATCATGGATACCTTGGAAGTATGTGGTTCCCAGTTCGAATGTCGATTAAAGGGCATTTATGGTTTCTATTCAGCATTTGAGGGCTACTTGAATTAAAAGGGTTTTAACTTAAGTATTAAAAGCAGATGTATACAGCGTGGTCTGGAAGTGGGCGTAACCCTAATTGGTGTTTTCTGATGGTTTTAGGTTTTATCCACACTTGTTTGGTAACATTGCTTGGCAATGTCTGGCAACATTGCTACCCATGTTTATTTGTTTTCTGCTGTTTTCTGCTTGGTAACAGTTATTTGCAATAAAGTTGGAGTAATCAACAATCTGGATTTGAAGAGGTTGTGCATCTTTATCAGCTCCCTTTGCCTGGCCTCCAACAAGTCCCGATCTGCCTACAGCAGACAATGCTCTCTGTGGTTTCATAAAGCAACAAGTAAGAAACACTCGATACCATACAGCGCAGGAATTACGAGCAGCTGTGAAACACGCCTTCACCCTCGCAACTACGGAGTATCTCCGCAAAACCTCTACGAGAACTTGGCTCAGAATTCAGCTGTGTTACGACATGGATAGAATGTTTATGACCCTTAAGACTCTTAACACTTCAAGGTAACCGTGTACTGATCTTCTACCATAACTAACACTCAGTGGCGTATTTAGGGGGAAGGGGCTTCCGGGCTTAAGCCCCCCCCGAAATCTTACTTACTATAGTAAAGTATATGAAATATCTTGCTGAATTTTCACATTTTCAGGCAAAGCCCCCCCCCGAAAGTTAGCAAAGCCCCCTCCGAAACAAAATCGTAAATACGCCACTGCTAACACTATACTGTTTAAATTAATGAGGGGGTGTACGCCCACTTCCGGACCACCCTATAGAAGTATAAGATTGATTAAAAGTATAGTATATACACAACTCAAACTCCAGAGGGAGGGAATTGCAGCCTAAAATAATGCCCCTACCCACTACTTTCATAGGCATGGAAAAATGAAATCTGCCAGTTTAACGTCCCATGATTATGACCTTTAGGCTAAGGGAGAGACGATGAATAAGGCAAGTAAATAATGATGGAAGAATTGGTGGAATGAAAATGTGGGTCGAAATGGTAGTACTCCGAGAAACCCCATGGACACGATGTTATCCACCACAAAATTGTTGGCTGATAATGGAACCAGGAGCTCCACTCACTAGAGGTAATTGCACTAACAGTGAGTCACCGTACCCCCGCTAAAGGCACGATATCAAATTAACTATGTAATTATAAAATATTCTGTATGTTAAACATTTGAGTTTAGCAATACTTTTGTTCTGCTTGATTGAAAGCCATGTACGGCATGAAACAAAAGACGAAACATTCTTTGTTTTGTCACAGCACAAGCGCTTCCTTCAACTCAAGCAAAATCGATCTCTGTTTCTATTTGACATCTTGAATTTAGCCGCCCCCGATTAGAGGTATTTCCGACTCGACATTGTTTTCAAAAATTGCATCATTTGTTTAAGTATATGCATTTTTCGCTATAGTTTCAAACAATTATTTACTGTTCCTTTTGAGTTACAGCACCCGGAACCTATTAATGAGCTCGTGTTGCTGCCAAACGGTAAGAGATATGGCAAAGTGTTTCCTCCCAAAGTTGTTCAAATTTTAACGACAGTTTTAATGGTGCCAAAATCAACCCCTCCTATTTCCATTTAAAATTTTGAAGTTGCCCCTCGTAGAGGTATTCCCGAAACACGCCTGATTTCAGAAGCATCACCGCGTGATTCGGCACGTGCACTTTAAAGACCCTGTTATGGATTTCGTGAATCACTTACGAAATATATAGAATACATACAGTAATTTGTTGTGATCTTTTCAAAATAATTTTAATATATCGTGAAATGTGTTTCGTGTTTATTTGTGCTCGCGTTTGAAAATCTAAATTAAAAGGAAAAAAAAAAGCTTGAAATCCACCTGCTCTTAGCCCATTAATCTCATATCATTTAAAAAAAAAAGTTCAGAAAGAAATGATCGTAGAAGTTATCTGATAAATATGTCTATTTCCTGCTTTTCTCCAGTCATCAATATTCCAGTTTTCATTTTTTAAATCTTTTGTGCTCTGTCAACCCTGACTGTCGATAATACACTCTAGTAACCCTTTCTTAATTGTATACTTACATAGCCTTTTCCTTCCTATTTAAAATGTTACTGTGAAAAAAAAAAAAAAAGCTTCTGCAATTTATGTTTGAACATGGGTAAAGCAAAATACGTATTGTGGTTTCAAGTGATTAGATTCTGACAATAAAGTGTTAAATCATCCAATGCTCTTAGTGCAATTGCATCGTATGCGTTAAAGAATCTGCATATCATTCTTGACCTCCATTCTGTTACTGTAAGTGCATACCATCTTTGTCACACATTTATGGTTTATTACAAACCTGAAAAAGAAAAGAAAGTTCTCTCACACACACATTTGTTACTGCATGTTCAGGGTCATAATTAACTGTCACAAATATTGAGTAGCAGGATTTCCAACTCTGATTCTATAAAATTATCACAAGAAGAACTTAAGAATAACAAATGCTTTCCTGATCTTTTTTTTTTTTTTTTTTGTTTATTCTTAAACACCTAGATCAGTTATTCTCAACCTGTGGATCGCGACCCCAGGAGTTCGTGGACAGATTTCCGCAGGGTTACCGTTAATATCTTTTATCATTGTTGTTCTTGTGCAAGGGACATTTTATTGAAAATAAAGAAGTTTAATTTTTTTTTAAAAAAAAGGTTTTGAATTTCTGTAACATGTAAATACAGATCACGATTAATTGTGTTGCAAACCAGTCGGGACAAGTTTCCGTATGTCATCTGTGCAAAAATTTGTCCCCTGAAAGTGTAGTCAGTCCAGAACTGATGTCTTGAACACTTCACTATCGTTGAAACCTTTCGATGCAAGCCACTTTTTCAGGTAAAAATAAAGAAATCACTGGGGGCGAGTTCGGAGCTGTAAGGAACATAATTGAATAGTTCCCATCGAAATTTTTGAATTATCTCGACAGTACCAGTAGTTGTGTGTCGGAGGGCGTTGTTTTGGATCAAAAGTATTCCAGAGCGTATCAATTCTCTGCCGATTTTGGATCGTTCTATCTCTAAAATTAAGGCAGCTAATCAGTTTTATGTTGAGCTGGCTGTGATCGCATACCACAATTTACTATTACGCTATATTAGTTGATCAGTAGATGACGCTACAGCTCAAATTACGAGGGTGGTTAATAAATTCTCAACCTCACCAAAAAAATAAGTAGATAGGAAGCGAAGTTTGATGTTTTTATTCAACATATTCCCCTTGTAGTAGAATGCACTTTTCACATCACTGCTGCAGTGCTTGCAGGCCAGACAAATAGAAGTCGGATGAATTCTCTGCAAACCAGGTCTCTGTTTAAGAAGTTACGTCATCGGCGCCATTGAAATGCGTTCCTTGTAAAAACATTTTCAATTTAGGAAAGAGATAAAAGTCTGATGGAGCCAAATCAGGTGAATAAGGTGGATGTTCCTATATTTGGAATCGTAGATCCTTCAATTTTTGCAATGTCAGACTGCCTTGTGTGATGGCGCATTGTCCTGCAGGAAGATTACCCCTTTTGACAGATTTCCGCTTTTCTTCTCCTTTAGTGCTGCTTTCAGTTTGTCCAGAGGAGATGTATAATAAGTTGTATTGCTGGTTTCACCCAATCTCAAATAATCCAGCCATAGAATTCCTTCACAATCCCAGAAGACCGTAGCAAGGACCTTAACAGAGGAGCGCTGTGTCCTAGCCTTCTTTGAACGTGGAGAACCGCTGTTTCGCCATTCCGCCGATTGCTGTTTTGTCGTGGGATCGTAGAAATATAACCAGGCTTCGTCTACTGTTACCAGCCGTTGCAAAAAAAATTGGCCTTATCAGCTTGAAACTGGTTCAGAGCTGCCTTACTTGCCTCTACCCGTTCACGCTTCTGATCTTCGTTCAAAAGTTTTGGAATCCATTTTGCCGCGACCTTCCTTATACCCAAGTCTTCATGGATAACTTTCCACACCAGTTCATGACTAATGCCCAATGTGTCCTCTATTTTTTTTTGAGCGGGATTCGGCGATTGTCGAGAATCATCCGGTGAATGGCGTCAATCATCTCAGGAGAGGTCACTGAAATTGGTCTGCCACACCTTGGATCATCGTTCAAACCAAACTGCCCACGTTTGAAGTTCGCTGCCCATTGGCATACGATGGGGCCTTGTCCCCCAATGTCGTGACAAGGTCGTTGTGGACTCCTTTGGCGAGAGTCTCTTTAGGAAGAGGTACTTGATGAATGCACAGTGTTCAAATTTACTAATTTCTGGGACGTGGGCTGACATCCTCGCTTTGGACCTGCAAAAAAAAAAAAAAAAAAAAAAAGATTTAGTCAAACCAAATTTTGCACAGTAGCTTCACAAAGTACAAACTTCATAAACGTATATAACTTTTATATCTAGCTTTGTTTGAACCTGGGTAGGTTGAGAACTTATCAACCTATCCTCGTATTTTTAACATTTTGTGACATAAAATCTAGTTAATAGAGGTTCTATTATTTACGAATAGAAAAAGAAAATAGGAGATTCCAAATTATTCTGCAGATTCCAAATTGGAATCGTAAGGCTTTTCTACTGTAATAACTTACCAGCGTCCTTTGAAGGCAGGAACGTGCCTTCTTCAGATGGAAGATAGCGCAGCTCAGAAAATATCAAAAACGCTCGATTAATTGATCTATGTTGGATGTTGGGGAACATGATGGAAGAAACGTCAAGCCCTAGTTGGAATGGATATATGGACGCTATGACCAAAGCAAGGCCAAAGGAATAGGAAACATCAGCCGTTTTACCTCTATCTTTTGTGAATCTTGCCCCAGGAAACCCAAGTACAATATACACTTGTCTTCTGAACACAGTAGAGCAATGCATGAAAATGAATAAAAAATCCTGTGTAGTGACATTTGATCAGCCACTATATGCTAAAGCCAAAGATATGGTTCTATCAGCAGAAAAAGACCAGCCCTCTCTTGTGAGTGATTGTGCGCCTTGGTGGTTTTCACCTATTTATGTCATTTCTCGGTGCTGTTGGAAACATTATGGTTGGTAGTGGTTTGGAAGAGCTGTGGGAGACCATCTACGCAAAGAACACAGTAGCCCACATGATGACTGGGCATTTATATGTATATTCGAGCTATTCGTGCGCATTTTCTGACTCAGGATTCGCTAGCAAAGCTGTTACTAAATGAAATGAATGTAAATGAAGATTTTACTCATAGACTGAAAGCTTGCACTTAGATGTACTTCGAGGTGCATTGTCACAGGAAAATGTAAGCACGTCTCAATATCTACTGGACATTCAAAATATGTTACACGAAATATTACACAATGTATCTGTCCTAAATCGAACCAGAATACTATGGACACTATACTTCGAAATGGTTACATTATGTGTCTCTTCATTAGAGCAGAACGTTCACCTTTATAGCGTCCAATGTATGATCCCTTTCTTGCATGCTGCAGGCCACTTCAATTATGCAAAGTCTGCCCACACTTACCCGCAACAAATGTTGAAACTAGAAACAATCATAAGTTCTGAAGAATTTGACAAACATAGCTATTTCACAATTAGAACAACAGAAAAACTTTGCAATCAGATCCCGTATATACAATCGACGGAGGTTTTGTATTGCATCGTGTGACGTGGATGCGCGCGGCCAATTTTCGTCAGATATGTCTCCAGTATGTTAAATATATTCAGCAACACTATGGACACAGAGATAATGTCGTTTCTGATGGCTACTCAGGTCCAAGCATAAAAGATGAAGAGCACGAGAGGCGAAGGTGTAAAGAATCAGCAAGATAGACAATAATCGACGATTTCAAACCATATCGATTGAATCCCAAGAACTGCTTTTGGCAAACGCCTCCAACAAAAGAAGATTTATAGAACTTTCAACAGAGCATCTTCAATCAGCGGGTATTAAGGTACTTCAAGCTTCCGCCGATGCAGACTTCTTGGCGGTTTTAACATCAGTTACCGTAGCAAGAACAGGAGTATCTTCAGTTCTTGTAGGAGAAGACACTGGTTTCTTAGTTCTTTTGGCTGCACATGCTGATGTAAATTTCGAAGTTTGGATTCTAATACCAGGGAAAAAGGAACATCACAAAGTTTACAGCAGTAGGAAACTTGAAGCTGACCTCGGAAAAGTTCTTTCTAATATTCTTTTCCTTCATGCCCCAACTGGGTATGATACAACTTCTACGCCGTATAGGAGAGGAAAAAGATAGTTGTTAGGAAATTTCGAGAGAACTCTCTTTTAAGAAAACGTGTAAGCGTATTTAACAGATCAGACGCAACTTACGAAGAAATTGCAAATGCTGGGGAATCCTTTCTTCTAGATTTATATGGCTTCGATATAAATGGTAACCTGGATAAAGCAAGGTATCGTCAATTATACATGAGAATTGTGGCAATACAGTCTATTAAGTCAGTATCTGACTTATCTTCACTTTTACCAACATCAGCTGCAGCAAAGCAACATTTTTACCTAGTTTATCACCAGGTTCAGCAGTGAAACGGCATGAATTTATCACCAACGGATTGGGAATGGATGTTAATAGATGGTTATTACAAACCCATTCCAAGTGAAAATGCTCCTGCACCTGAAAATATCTTGTAATTGTAAGTCTGGTTGCGAATGAAATTGCGAATGCCGAAGAAGTGGCTTAAATTGCTCGACAACGTGTGCTTATTGTGTTGGTCATGGCTGTGAAAACCGTTTACATATTCTAGATGAGGATTATGATACGGAAGAACTTGAGCTGTAAGCAGTGACATGAACAGTTCCATATTCCATTGACATGAGCTGTTCCTCGTCTCTTGTGTCTATCAATTATTGTTTGTTATGTGATAATTTTCATAACTGAAGGTTAACTTGTTTCATTTCATAATCATAAAGATCTTGTTTCAGAAAATAATCATACATGTATCTTGTTTTTATAAGATAGGCTATAACCTATATATCAGAAGACATCATAACAATTCTGCTAGTATTTTGCATAAAACACCTCCAGAAAGAATTGAACCGAAAACATAATTTATTCTTTGAATATTTATTTTAAAAAGGAATTGTTTCAAAAGAAATCGATGTGGATCAGTTGAATCATTAAATAGAGAAATATTTTTTAGTATTGAAAAATTAAGTTTTAGAACAATTATAAGGTACATCTGCCTCTTAAGAACATTCCGTAAGCTGTATGTTTCACACTTATTTATGGTAGAAATATAACAGAAGTCATCCCGATTATTGCAACTATTATTTGCAATACAAATTTCGCTTACTTCCGTTTACAACGTCATAAGAGATTTTAATGCGCTTATTCTAAAGATAGTCGGTTACTGCGAGTTCTGCATTAAATTGGCTAGCTCTCTGATTTTCAGAAGTACAACAATGGTTTTGGGCTCGTTGGAAAGATATTAAAACAGTGAATAACGATTACTTCAGAACATTTTCCCGTATATAATTCCTTTTCAAAGTTATTCACAGTTAAAGATTGAAATACAAATTGAAAATACACATTCCTTTTACTTTAAGGCTCCATATTTAATGACAACAATAATGTATGACAAGAAGTCGTTATAAATAATAATTTTGAATTTATTCTCAGTGAAATAAAGCAAGAACGAAGTTTCTACCTTGAAATGTTGAGAAGATAGGGCGTTTTAAAATTTAAGGGATCTGTCGTCGGCCATCTTGATGACGTCATATATTGGTTTCCTCAAGTGGGATTTTTAGCTACTTTGAGTGTGTTGTTCAGAACAAGAATGTGAACATCTCTACCAATTTTCAGCTTGTTATTATAAAATTCCGGGTTTGGACCATTTTTTGTCTAATTGCACTGGGCTAATATTAATAGAACTAATGAGGAATGTTCCAGCAATATGGAATAAGAAACACAAACAACATCATAATAGGCACGTTTTAAATAAAGAATGGAAGAAAATAGCAACTGAAATGGGAATATCAGGTAAGTTATTTATTTGAGTATTATAAGCCAACTGTAGCTTATTATTATATAAAGCACTGGCGGTCGCAGGAGGGGACTTTCGGGCTGAAGTCTGTAAATTGTAGAATTTTTAAAGAAAAAAGAAGCTACTGTTAATCATATCTATGCTTAAAAACTTCACGCCCCCCTCCCCCAATTCCGAGATTAATAAAAAGGGTTTCTTCTAAATTCGTAATTGATATAAGGTAAAAAAAAATGCCTGTAAAAACAGGCACGTATTTATAGGGAGGAAACGTCGAGTAATGGAATTGCAATGCCGAAACTTCATTTGCTGCAGCTAATACCCCTTCCACCTAGAAACCTGAAGACATACCTGATTTATTTATTTATTAAATTTTACTGGGTACCGATTTCTTGCCTGTGTGCTGAGAGGACATTTGTTCACAGAAAATTGAATAAAAGGTAAAAGTCTTTGATTTAGAATATTGAGAGATGAACAAGAGATGAGACTCAAATATTTTTGCGAAACAATAGAGACGAGACTTTGGCATATCTCATATCTCGTCTCGCGTATGCACTTACGCGAAAGAGGAAGAAAGAAGAAAAGGAAGAAATATTTGGAACAGCTGGCGTTTAATTTATTGCGTAACAAGTGTCAGTGGAAAATAGGTCAATTGTGAGTGTGATAAAGGACAACACGGGTGGAATTAAAGAAAAAACGAACAAGAGAGACTTTTCTTTTCTGGAAAGAGAGAGAGAGGCCATGCAATGGGAGATTCTGCAATATTTGCACTTACGCCCTTGATACAGAGCCGGATTTAGATTTGATGAGGCCCTTACATATTGAAAGTAGTGGGGTTCTTTATACAGGGCGTTTCAAAACAACACCGACAATGTTTGGGAGGTGATTCCTGACACCAAGATAAGACAAAAAGTATACACCAACCTGGATGCACATATGCTTCCTTTCGGAGTTATAGGCTGTCAAAAACATGAAAAAATGAACTTTGAATTTCCATAGCTCCAAAACTATGGAACCTTAACAATTTTTATAGAGGAAGTTTGGCTACGGCGTATAATCTGAAGTACTCACAAACTACCTCTATAAAAATTGTTGTGGAAGTACTGCAGGATTCTGAAACTTGAATATTTGGATAGGGCAAATACTAGTTCCTAAGTGAAGTCCTGGCCCGACAGTTCATTTTTTCATATTTTCGGTAGCCTATAACACCGAAAGGAAGCATTTGTGCACCCAAGTTGGTCTAAACCTTTGAGCTTACCTTGGTGTCAGAAATTACTTCCCAAATGTTGTCGGTGTTGTTTTGAAACACCATGTATTTCCTGTTATCCTTTATCAGTGACAAAATAGCTGCACTGCAGTGTGCAGCTGCATGCTACATATTGCCATGCGACCAGTTCATGAAAAACGTAGGCATCCTATGATGTAGAAATGAGCAAACTAGTGATATTGTTGGGAGCAGGCTAGCGGGAATGACCCCATTATTTACATCATAGGAGCCTACACAACACAAAATATTGTCGACGTATGTTAATTTTATAACTTTTTTTTTAGCCTTTAGTTCGGAAATGTACGTACATTCACCTTTCTCTGTAAAAAATTTTTTTTGGTCCCTCAAGAAAGTGGGACCCTAAGCTATAGCTTATACAGTACGTAAATCCGGCACTGGACCCGTATATACATGTGGGTCACATGGATCCGGGCTCAGAGCAAAAAGTTTCATGAGGCGGCATATTTTTTTAAAAAATCTTCAGTTTAGCGTACCATGATTATGCTTATTTTGCTCAGGAAGACGGATGATTACGGAAGTGAATGATGATTCATGGATTGGTGGAACGAGAATGTGGGAGGAAACGGAAATACCCCGTGAAAACCCACGGGCACGATGTTCTTCACAGACCTACTTAGCCGGGGATCCAATCAGGGACCCCTAGCACCAGACGTAAGCGCTCTTGCCCCCCGTTAAAACGATTGAGGTCGAATTATAGTACACGATGAAAAAAGGCTCTCCACAACAGAGAAATTTAAGGGACTTACTTACTAATCTTAGTAATCAATACTTAAAAAAAAGAAAGAAACAATGTTAGTACCACAGCGCAACCGAGTTTTGTCTTACGACGACGCTACTGGCGCTAGAAAAAGTTGAGGCTTATGGTGTGCCAGCGTAATCTGTAGATGTCGTTCGACACGCCCTATCTTCTTGATGGTGGCTCAATCAGATCCGTAGCTGAAGGGGGGGGGGGAATGGACGGTCGCCACAGGCGCTGATAGCAAGGAAGCACCGAACAAGCAAGAAGCAAAAAAGTGTTCGAAATTCGTAAACGACGCGTCACACAGTGCGTCGAGCATATGGGAATAATGGACAAAAATAAAACAAATCATACTGAAGCTTTTATCACATGTTTATTGTGTAGCAAGGCGTTCTTTGCTTACTTAGACTGAAGCAAAGTTGTTCTTGAAGTTATCGAACTTGACAACTGTACTTATATAGAAAATAATATCCCGTTCAGGGACGTAAAAAAACTATGTTAGACATTTAAGGCCTTATGCAGAGTAGTTCTGATGCGTGATTAGTGTCACACTAAAGAGTTCGACTAACATATGTTTCCTGCAGTAGTCAGGCCTTTGGTATTGCGCTAAACATATGTCAAAACGACTCTGCATATGGCCCTTACTGTTTACGGCACTCGTAAACACGAACCCATACGACTCAAAACTACATAACACTAAAATATAATGAAAAGCAGTGCATAAAATGACTGAAACAGTTCGTTTTTTTTTTTTTTTTCTTCAGATCAGTCAGTAACATCACTGTCTAAGTTATCAAATTCCATAGCGACAGAATTATGAAGCTGGACAGTATATCAGTTTTGAAATAACTTTCCAGATCCGTATCTGTCCTCCTTTTCTTTGCGTGAATCTATATCTTGGAGCAGACAATAGGGTCAGATAGAATAAGCATATGCTTCATCAGGTCTAAATAAGTTGTGACGGAAGACTTTGTGGAGGGCTTCTAAAGCTTCTTCCGCATAACCGACAATCTTTTGGACTATTCGTCATTTCTTGGTGTATTTAATTTCGCTGCTGCTTCTTTGGCAGCAAAGGCAAGCTCCTCTGCCGATTTAGTCGCTACAAGAGGATCTAAGCGCCTTTTCTTTGTTTTTACTGAACACTCTGCAAACTGTTTACTGGTTCTACTGCGAGTAGAGCAAGCTACATCGGTCTTCACGTTGCTGTGATACCGAGCAGTTATTTACTGTTGAGACAGAGTCCGAAAGTGTACATGCACGATCAAACCACTCTTTATTTTTAGCTAGGAAAACCGACCAAACTGTTCGACATCCTTTTTTTTTTTTATCAAGGTCATATTAATAACTTATTAAATTTCTCTAAACTGTTGTCCACATCTTCCGTGACGTCTTCAAGTTTATAACGACTACAAATAGCCTGCATGGTTTCCGCTTTCTTCCGACTAGCACTGGTGGTTATTATTCATCTTTCAAAAATGTCCTTGTTTTTCATGGCGTCTTCTTGCGCAATTTCACTAATCACAGTCGATATTGCGGACACTTGCACACATACTATTGCTGAATCCAAAGGAAATCATTAAAGGAAGATATTCCTGCAGAGATCTCAAGACATGTTTAGGCTTTTTTGAGATATTCCAAATATACCAGTAAAAAATGATTACCAATCGTTCGTCGTAAAGGAAAGAACGTACCTGTGCTATAACTGCTTACTAGTGACAAAAAGTCTCACCTTTTGCTTTGGTCTGAAACACCAGTGCGATCGCTGTGGAGATAACGACTCAGGTCGGTTTAATATAGTAGTTGTGCATGCGAATTGTTATCTGTAAGAGTGTCATCTCGACTCGGGTCGGTCTAATATGGTAACTTTGCGCGCGCCCTCTGTAGGCTGATGGGTTGTCATCAGTTTGTGGCTAGGGATTTCTGTCTTGTGAATCATTTGTGCTTCATACCGTGCTATTTGCAAGTCCGAAGAAAATTGTTTCTTTTCTCATTTTTGTCCATTGGTCGACGCACTGTGCGTCACCCCGAAAAAGTACTGGTGCCCTATTAAATCAATGTTGTTGTCGATTTGCAAAGAAATAGATCCCTTAAAAATTTTCGTGCTCGCTACGCTCGCAATCTAAAAGTTTCAATAAGAGTCATAACAAGTTTTTACATATTATTTTAAAAAGAAAAATTCTTATACATGATTTCTTAATGACGATGTGATATGCTACCAAGTAATGACTTATAGTGTACGCAGGAGCGTTTTCAAAATTACAAACGGTCAAAGTCTTAAATATGTATTTAGCATTTTGATGATGATGAGTTTGGTTACCCAATCGGATTAATCGCGACGCTGAGAATGAAGGTATGAAAAATAAGAGAAATGAAGAGATACACGCAAACTGTTATTTGCGCGGGAATATTAAAAATGAAGGTAAACAAGCGGAATAATAACATTTTCGAACTTGAAGCAGTTGTAGAATAGGGACTTAACGGTCAGAGCTTAATCCAATGAATTTCGTCTTTTTCAAGAATTGATCACTATCAGTGATACCATTGTCACTTTTTTATACCATTGTCATATGAAATGCTTCCTTATATAGGGTGGCCCATTTTAATGGTCCAACGAAAATATCTCGAAAACGATTGAACATAAATGAACTGAACAAAAACTCAAATAGGAAACATCATGGGGCAAATCGAATTATGTTGTCGCGGTACCCCCCCCCCCCAGGGCCGCCTTTCATGGGGACCCAGGTCCAACTTAGAAATTTTAAACAAAAATATGGGTCAAGTGATACCTCGTTCGATAGATCTTCATTAACTAAACAGCGTTGTGGCAAAAGATTATTCATATGAGTCACTGTTTTCAATTTGGCCGCCAAGACATGGTGTCCTTATCGGATAAAACGTCCAGTACCACTAATATGAAAACGTTTGGAGATAAATGAACAGGATAAAACTCGTATAAGAAACCACAGAGGGTATTTATTATTCCACACCTCGAGAATAATCCAACGAAACAAAAGATTATTAAAGTATAAGTGACATAATGCTAAAGATGAAATGTAATTGTTAGAAAATTATCTTTCCGATCTCCCTCCATCCATAAGTGGGTGAAGCGGAAATGAATGGTAAAATCTCAAATGAGAACCCCACTTTTACTTGCAATAAGTATGGTTTGTCTTAAACACTTGGGTGTATAAGTGACTGGTACTGTAATGAACCAATATTATGCAGACGACTTTTGAGCAAAACCAACGTTTCTACACATCGTTCTAAAATTGCATTGTTCAACAAATTGGTTTCGTATTTCAGTTGATTCATTTTTGCACAAATCATTGCCTGCAATCAAAATGGAAGATACAATTTAACAAGAATTTTACCTACTTTTTCCCATTACAGAAATCTCTCTCTTATAAAAACACATTTCAAATTATTTTGTTGTGTAGATACAGTTTGCAAAAGCTAAAGTTCTAGTAGTAAGGGCCCCACCTGAGGACAGTTTGTACCCAGGTCATTGACCCTGGGCCAGGGACCATGGGTCCTGACGTTACCATAGCATAAACTATTTGTAGTTGCGTTTTCTGCCAAAGATGTGAAGCACTGAAGCATTAGTGTTTCATAATCTACCTCATAAACAATTGACGTTAGAAAAAAATGACAAGAACCGTATTATGTTCAGGTGGTGACATTTTTAACTAATTTGATTAGTGGGAGTCCCTAAAGGGTTACCTGGAGTAACTAAAACACTATAAATAACAAAATACAGCAAGTAATATACTGTTTAAAAAATCTTTGCGAGACAAACATTTTGGTACAATTATGTGGCCTACATTCAAAAAGACGGATTTATGGATCAGTTTCTGAAGTTTACTTGACGGTTATTTTCATATGGACATTGAGTTTCCACCTATCGATATTGCAATAGACCTTACAAGGGACATCACCCAATTGTCCGGCTCCGATTTCAATGAAATTTTTGTTGCTGATAGAAGACATGTATTTATTACTTGTGATGACAGAAATTTTTGCCATGGTGCATGTTATCTATTTTTTAATAATTTTTAAAAGTTGTGATGTGGTTAATAGAGATTACTGCAAAAGTCCCTTACTACCCTTTGTAAACGGAGTGTTAATGAAAGAACAACCATGTAGATATGTATAGGGCCTAGGGGGAAGTCGTATGGTACGTATGACCTTGACGGCAGCCATCTTGAAATCCGCCATTTTGAATTAAGGTCAAGTTTTTTAAATGGGAATAGGGTAATATGATACATAATTTCGGGCTAGAATTTAATCAGGAAGACAATGGTGAAGTTAGTATTAAGATGCGCCCATTTGGTGAAAAGTTACAGGCTTTTTAATTGTTTATGCTTACTATGTGCCTAAATCCCTTACCTCCTCTTCTAACCCGCGTATTAATGATAATAAGTGGATAAAGGTTTCGGTAATACATATTATGCCTAGAGGGAAGTGATACGATAAGGGTATCATTGACGGCAGCCATCTTGAAATCCGCCATTTTGAATTAAAGTAAAGTTTTGAAAACTAAAAACCATAGCATGTGGCACCAAATTTTAATAGTAAATTTTCCCCAAAAGCCAATGGTATGCTTATTTTTGTTCTATAGTTAAGCAGTATAGATAGATTGCTGGAATGCTTGAACTGACACATCGCAACTCTTTAAAAATGTAATAAATTTAGAAAATATGAGCCATGGAAACAATTGCAAAGTGCCAGTTGGAATCTTAAAACATGCGGTGAAAATTAGGAGTGTTGCCAGTTTGAAAGATTGAATAATGGAAGTTTCGTGCACATTAGAAGAGTCATAAATTCATACTGGTTAACTATAGAACAAAAATAAGCATACCATTGTCTTTTGGGGAAAATTTATTATTAAAATTTCGTGTCACGTGCTATGGTTTTCAGTTTTCAAAACTTCACTTTAATTCAATATGGCGGATTTCAAGATGGCTGCCGTCAATGATACCCTAATCGTATCACTTCCCTCTAGGCATAATATGTATTACCGAAACCTTTATCCACTTATTATCATTAATACGCGGGTTAGAAGCGGAGGTAAGGGATTTACGCACATAGTAAGCATAAACAATTAAAAAGCCTGTAACTTTTCACCAAATGGGCGCATCTTAAAACTAACTTCACCATTGTCTTCCTGATTAAATTCTAGCCCGAAATTATGTATCATATTACCCTATTCCCATTTAAAAAACTTGACCTTAATTCAAAATGGCGGATTTCAAGATGGCTGCCGTCAAGGTCATACGTACCATACGACTTCCCCCTAGGCCCTATACGTATCTACATGGTTGTTCTTTCATTAACACTCCGTTTACAAAGGGTAGTAAGAAACTTCTGCAGTAATCTCTATTAACCACATCACAACCTTTAAAAATTATAGAAAAATAGAAAACATGCACCATGGCAAAAATTTCTGTCATCACAAGTAATGAATACATGTCCTCTATCAGCAACAAAAATTTCATTGAAATCGGAGCCGGACAATTGGGTGATGTCCCTTGTTAGAAGACTTCAATTGGAATTAAAAATTATACGCTAAAGACAAACTAGTGCAAGAAGTACAAAATAAATTATATCAACAATATCCAGATCTTTTATCTGGTTTGGATGTATATGATTAACCAGCGCAGTGTAATAAAATGATCAATTTCAATTATTTGTGTTTTTCATTTCAAGTACAACCCCATGTTCTGACGTGTACTATTGCATCATGATAAACAGTGTTGCCAGATGTTTTTGTTCTAAACAGTTCCGGTTCTTTACCAATGAGTGCACATACTTTAGAAAAATTTTCAAACCAAAATTTTGAAACCAAAAATTTTCCAAACAAAAAAATTTCAAAGAAAAATTTCAAACAAAATTTCCAAACAAAAAATTTTCAAACCAAAAGGTTTCAAGAAAAATTTGAAAAGAATAATTTTGAAACGAAAAAATATAAAAAATTTCGAACAAGAAAATTGAAACAAAATTTTCAACCAAAAAATCCAAACAAGATTTTGAAACAAAAAATTCCAAACAAAAATTTTGAATCGAAGAAATTTTTCAAACAAAATTTTGCAACAAAAGATTTTCAAACAAAAATTTCAAACAAAAATTTTGAAACTAAAAAGTTTTCAACTAAAATAATTTCACGTTTCACGGTTAACTTTCGTCTAACTTTATCCGGTTTTTAACTATTCGATTAACGAATAAATGGTTTTGATCACATTTACCAATGAGTACAAAATGTTGAACGAAAGTGTTCAAACCAAGATTTTTAAACAGTAATCGATAAATGTTAAACAAAACTTAAAACTGAGTGCAACAAAGATTTGAAAATCATCAGCCAATCGGATTGCACGAAAGATAGTAATTAACCAAATCGCAAAGATTTGAAAGTCATTAACCAATCAGATTGCATGAAAGATAGTGATCAACCAATCAAATTGCATCAACAATAACTTTGCTAATGATCAGATTACGTCACCTTAGACAGTGAGTTGTGACTGAATTTCAGAGTTTTGAAGATGTGTTGCCTTTAGACTATGAGTCATAAGATTCACTAAGGTTACCTATCAGATTTCTAAGCTCGGGGTAAAAATCAACCACCACCAATGATTTTGGACTATAAGTTGTGACAAATTCAAAGTAGTTTCATATCAATCAGGTATTGAACATTCGAACTTCTGGCCTCATACTAAAATTTTGTTTATCACAATTCCCAAATTTAAAGAATGGTCCTACGTGCCCCTCTCGATAAGTCTTAGAATTAACCATATAATTATATGTTGTAGTTAGCTCTCAATAGGGTCAATAACCTCCGTCAATTGTTTACCTTAGCAGAACCAACTGTTGTCTAGAATTGTGTTATTTTGATAACCCCCACGAATTTTGAAAAGGAAATGAATCCCTGTACACTACCTCATCAAGGTCAATAACACCTTCCAGTGGTACATCGTATTGCTTATGTTTATATTTTGGCCCATAGGCAGGAATAGTCAAGACCAATGCCGTAATTTCATTTGGACGATTCTCAAATTATCCTACAAAGTTTAAGAGGAACGTATCAATGTATCATTGTCCTGGACCCATAATCCCATCATAGGTCAATAACTGACCACGTGACCATACTAATATTTGACAATGATTTACCCAAGTTGGACCAACCAATTTTTATATTTATATTCTAAAAAAATATACTCCATAGTTCTGGATAATCACAATAACATTTTAAAACATTTTTTTTGACCAGAACAAAATGAATTATTTAATAACTATACGATTTTTGTTACAGTTTCAAGGACCTAACGTCCTCTTCATCAGACATTGAGAAAAGACAGATGACAGCAAATCTTATATCTTCCTCAGCCGTTAGTTAGCATTTTCATTTATATAATTTTAATTGTTGTTTTTATATATATAAAATTTTAAATTTGTAATATGTAACAATATCATATAATTACATTGTAAACGAAAATTAGTAACAGATAACAATTCCGCTTCACTCAGACTATATTCCCTTTAACATGCTGACCTTTAATATAAGATATTTGGAAACAAATTGTAAATAGAAAATTACTTTTCAGAAAGGGGGGGAGGATAAGGACGTCATATAAACCAACCAACAGGAAATTACATTTAGCACCAGCAGCTACAAAACCTTTTCCTGTCATCTCAAATATATTTAAAATCTTTACAATATCAAGCAATTAGATTCTGATTACGTTCTTCTACAAAGACAATTCTTCTCAGAGTATAAACACCTCATCCAGTTCCTTGCCAGGTGGTAAAGTGCCAAGGACCGACGAGACGTTACCACGTTGGATAGAAACGGATATGCGCTGTATTAGATAGGGTGTGGAGCGAAGTTCGCCGGAAACACAAGAAATGTGTCTTCCTACCTCCCTAATGAATTCTAGACTTCTTGCACCCCAAGCACCACTTGTTTCAATAGCGATTGGAGTGAAAACAAACTTTTCGAGAAGGTTGTTGTATTTTCTTTGCTTTTCAGCTTCTCTGCGATTAGCAACAGCTCCAGCGTTCATTACTGACAGAGGGAGACTTGAATGAGCGTATGTATCAGCGCATGTGAAGTCCCACAATAAACATCTAAGTTAATTATATGTAAATTTATATCTTCTATGTTCATAAAATTTTAATGAAAATACATATATTACATTGTTAATACATGTTAATTGTCAATGCAATTTTACAATTCTTTTGATCTTTATATAAAATAAAATAAAATAACAGAAATTTGAAAATATTCAAATTGCACTAATAGTCTTATGCATTTTTCTTTTCTATCACTTCTAATAATTTCTCCCATTGCTCATGTATATTTATACCACTTGTCCAGTTCATTAAGTTCTCCTCTTGTTCTTTCTTTATTCTTCTCGCTTCCTTCCACTTCCTAATAATCTTTCTTTTTTCTCTTTCTAAACCTCTAGCCCCTTCCCAATCTATCCTATGTCCCGTTTCTTTCACATGTTTGTAAGTAGCATTATTTTCTCTTTTCATTCGAACATCATCTTTATGTTGTTTCAATCTGTCCATGAGCCTTTTTCCCGTCTCCCCTATGTATTTCATGTCACACTCACTACATTTCACTTCATAGATAACTCCTTCTTCTTCCTCTATATTGCTTTCCATCCTTTTCTTTTTCTTCCCTATACACCTCAACAACGTTGACAAAGCAACGAAAAAGAACTTCATTAGGAACATGGAAAGAAGGATAGAGAACATCAATAGTGAAGAAGAGGGAAAGAAGAAAGATTTGGAAAATTTCTATAAACATCTTAAAAATAATGGATATAGGATAGAACAGATAAAAGGAAAGAAAACAGAAAATATAAAAAAGAAAGAAGAGGAAGAAAATAAAAAGTGGTATGGAATTCAGAGCATAGGAGAAAAGACGGAAGTGCTAAAGAGGTTATTAAGAGAAGGAGGTATTAAGACATATAGAAAAGGAGGAGAAGCGTTGTTGAGGTGAATAAGGAAGAAAAAGAAAAGGAGGGAAAGTAGTATAGAGAAGGAAGAAGATGGACTTATCTATGAAGTGAAATGTAGTGAGTGTGACATGAAATACATAGGGGAGACGGGAAAAAGGCTCATGGACAGATTGAAACAACATAAAGATAATGTTCGAATGAAAAGAGAAAATAATGCTATTTACAAACATGTGAAAGAAACGGTACATAGGATAGATTGGGAAGTGGCTAGAGGTTTAGAAAGAGAAAAAAGAAAGATTATTAGGAAGTGGATGGAAGCGAGAAGAATAAAGAAAGAACAAGAGGAGAACTTAATGAACTGGACAAGTGGTATAAATATACATGAGCAATGGGAGAAATTAGAAGTGATAGAAAAGAAAAATGCATAAGACTATTAGTGCAATTTGAATATTTTCAAATTTCTGTTATTTTATTTTATTTTATATAAAGATCAATAGAATTGTAAAATTGCATTGACAATTAACATGTATTAACAATGTAATTATATGATATTGTTACATATCATATAATCCTTTCACTGCTATTAGTGATGATATCAATAAAGACTGCAGGGCCATTAATGCAGATTTCTCGCATGTAAGCAACGCATCAGAATCAAAATTTAACCAAAGAAATCAAACCCAAAATAATACCGCATTAAACATGAGCATTGATTTATCAAACAGGCCTAACGAGACTACCTGTAAGCTTTGCAACAAATTGTGTGTTAGTTTAAAAGGCCTAGCAATTCACAATAGCAAGTGCCATTATGATATCAATAAAACCAAATCATGCTCGCTTTCACGGAAGTCGCAGTCATCCACTGATAATGTCGATCACCCAAGAAAAAATTTGATCTCCAAATGCAATAGGCATCTATCAAGATTGAAGTATTCTATTCCAATGTTGCGCAGGGTACCTCGAGGGGCTAGAGCTACAGTGGCAGACTCTCTACAGTGCGAGGTATTGCAACAGATTGTACGTACAAACGACTCAGAAGCTTGGATGGATCTCTTCTTTTTTCCTTACGTTACACTGTGCGTGCCATCAAAAGCTGACAAAGTGAATAATTTAATATCATGGGTTAAACAAAGAGTGCGATGTTGGTCTGATTCTCGTTGCGAAGCCCTTCCTAACCACAGTAAAACATCCTTCAAAGCTAGACGACCAGTAAATTCCACTTTTAACATTAAGAATGTCGAGAACAAATTAGTAGATGGTGATGTCCGCAACGCAGTACGGCTTCTCATCTCAGAAGATACTATAGCTTCTCCGAATGGATCTGTTTTAGACGTATTAAAAGAGAAACATCCGGCTCACAGCTACCCTTTTGAACCTCCCGATCTCATTGAGCCCAGTATTGTAGTGCCTAGAGTATCAGCTGACGAGTTTACGAAGGCACTTATATAATTTCCTTCCGGGTCATCAGGAGGTATGGACAGTCTCCGTCCTTCAATATTAAAGGACCTCCTACTCTCCCAAGACTGCAAAACTAAAGACCACCTGATTAACGCCATCTGCGATTTTCTCCACCTGATTATTTCCGGTGATGTGCCCACGGAAATTAGACCTATTTTCTTTGGAGCATCACTAATAGCTTTGAGGAAGAAAAGTGGCGGCATTCGTCCTATCGCAATTG
Organism: Thermobia domestica; assembly: GCF_964235325.1. Taxonomy (NCBI): domain Eukaryota; kingdom Metazoa; phylum Arthropoda; class Insecta; order Zygentoma; family Lepismatidae; genus Thermobia; species Thermobia domestica. Next base: position 196,961,255 of record NC_137464.1, on the reverse strand, counting down.
GCAATGTGTGGAGGAGATTATCAGCCAAAATAATTTGCCATAGAATTCGAGAACCTCTAACACATTTTCTATCCCCACACCAACTGGGAGTTTGCGTCTCACATGGACCAGAAGCAGCAGTCCACGCTGCTCGTATGTACTACTCTTTTCCACACCAGCAGGAGAAAGTTTTTCTGAAAATAGACTTCAGAAATGCATTTAACGAGTTGAATCGTGACTCTATGCTCATACAGGTAAAAAAACAGTTTTCCATCAATTTATCGATACGTACATCAGTGTTACTCGCAACCGAGCAACTTATACTTAGGAGATGAAACAATCCTCTCTCAGCGTGGCGTACAACAAGGCGACCCTCTTGGCCCTGGTTTGTTCGCACTAACTTTACAATCCATCGTTAATAGTATAAATACAGAACTGAACATATGGTATTTGGATGACGGGACTATAGCTGGAGACAAGGATACAGTACTAGAGACATTAGAAATGATCCGTAGACGGGCTAAGGAGATCGGATTGCAAATGAATTTCTCCAAATGTGAGGTCAGCTTTCTCGGAGTTTCCAATGAGCAGTCTAATAACATCTTCAAGCTGTTTGACGAAGCCGCGCCTGGGATTCAAAGAATTTCGACTGATGACGCCAGCTTATTAGGAGCAGCATTATCTAATGAGGCAAGACGAACAATATTAAAAGACAAAATTTCTAAATTAGAATTCTTCTTTACACGTCTTTTCTTGATTTCACCTCACTCTGCCTTTTACCTACTACGTGCCTCATTGTCCATGCCAAGGCTGCTATACTTTCTTCGCTGTGCTCCTTCTTGGCGGGATGCTGATCTACTGGAATGCTATGACAACACCTTGAAAACCGGTCTAGAATCTATCCTGAATTGTTCACTCAACAATAACTCTTGGTTGCAGGCATCCCTTCCTGTTAACCACGGAGGTCTCGGCATTCGTCGCGCCATGGATCTGGCTATTTCATCCTTTCTGTCTTCATTCTATGGTGCTAAGCCATTGATCGAGACCATTCTCCAACAAGATCTTAGCCTAGTATCGGATTCGGATGTCAACGATAGCATTGCTAAGTGGTCATCTATAGTGGGATCAGATCCCCCTGACCTTGATAAGAGAGAACTACAATCCTCTTGGGACGATCCTCTTATAAATCATCACTTTTCAGCTCTACTTCAGTCATCCGATAACCCAGAAGATAAGGCCAGACTTCTAGCTACATCATCTCCAGAAGCAGGAGCTTGGCTGCATGCTATCCCGTCACCTTCTTTAGGATTACATCTTCCCAATGACAGTTTTCGAATTGCCAGTGCACTGCGTTTGGGAGCAGATGTTTGCGAGCAACACAGATGTCCTGCCTGTAGAAGTGTCGTAGACAAGAAGGGCCTTCATGGACTCTCCTGTGCCAATAGTGCGGGCAGACATTCACGCCACTCCAGCGTCAACGACATTATCATGAGGGCACTAATTTCAGCAGGCGTTCCTTCTATATGTGAACCGTTGGGATGCAGTCGTGCAGACGGCAAGAGGCCAGATGGTATGACCCTAATACCGTGGAAGAAAGGAAAAGCACTTCCATGGGATTTTACTTGTTCCGACACCTTCGCCCCTTCAAATCTGCATTCTTCCTCAGCACAAGCTGGCAACGTGGCTGCTCGCCGGGAAACAGAAAATCGCAGAAAGTATAGTAATTTACTCGACAAATATCATTTTGTCGCTATAGCTGTCGAATCAGGTGGTTCATGGGGTCCCGAAGGTCTTAACTTTATAAAAGAAGTTGGTCATCGCATTTATTTATCGTCAGGAGACGCTAGAGCAACCTCGTTTCTATTGCAACGCATCAGTATGGCAGTAGAAAGAGGGAACGTTGCAACAGTTTTGGGAACGCTACCCTCTGGTAAGGAACTGGAGGAGATCTTTTGTCTGTAATCTCGGCGAAGGTTTGAGGATGCTGTTGCGAGGCTTATCACAATAACGTGTATTAGTGGATAATTATATTTTGATATTCTGTAAAATGTAAATTGTGCACTGTTCAAGGAATGTAATCTTTTGTAGTTTTGCCAGCGGACTTAATGAAAAGTGGGTTCTGTGCGTAAAATTGTTCATGTCTGGTTCCTTATTTTTTGCCGTTTTGCTTACTGTTTTGCTGTTTTTCTATCGCTGTTAAAATTTGCATGTGTTACTACTAAAAGACGCACAGAGGAATATTTGTAATATCAAGTAATATGTTTGCCATAAGATGATACTAAAATGATATTGTTATATATTACAAATTTAAAATTTTATATATATAAAAACAACAATTAAAATTATATAAATGAAAATGCTAACTAACGGCTGAGGAAGATATAAGATTTGCTGTTATCTGTCTTTTCTCAATGTCTGATGAAGAGGACGTTAGGTCCTTGAAACTGTAACAAAAATCGTATAGTTATTTAATAATTCATTTTGTTCTGGTCAGAAAAATGTTTTAAAATGATATTCTAAAAACAATTACCTAATATTGATTTGACAATAAGAAATGTAAAATTTAAAATTGGTGCACAAACATACCTGTGTCTTATGAAAAAACTAATATATCCTGTACTCATTTAATAATAAAGCCGCATCAAAGAAGATAAAATAGGTCATTAACCTTTGAAATTTGAATATTTAACCATAAGAGGGAACAAAATAGACACCAACATTTACAATGGGTTCTAGAAAACGTTTACCGAATTTTGTTATTTGGTAATTCCCAAATTTAAGAAATGGTCCTATGTACCCAACAGATTTTACAAAGAGAGCATCACAGTATAAAGGAAATGAATCCCTGTACACATCCATCCTTATCAAAGGCGTTCAATTACTTCCAAAATTTACATTTTGACATTTTTTTACCCATGAAAGGGAACGGGGTGGTTCACCCAAATTTATAGCAATACATATTAGGGTCCTATACTATTATACCAAATGCTTAAATTGGGCAATTTCCAAAATTTAAGATGTGGATCAAGGTATCCCTCCCAAATTTTTAAAGGGGTGCATCAATGTACTCAGGTATGATGATAAGGAATAGACCTCTGTATACAACCATATAAGGTAATAAAACCTCATCAAAGCGAATAAATTAGGTCAAAAACCTCCGAAATTTGAATTTTTGGCAATTTTTTACCCATAAAAGGGAACGAGGTGGAGCACCAATATTGATCGAGGTACATACCCTGGTCCTAGGTTACCATACCAAATTTTTAGATTTGGCAAATTTCCAAAATTTAAGGGGGTGGTCCTATGTACCCCTGCCAAAATTTAGGGGTGTTCCAAGGTACCCCTGCCGAAATGTAGAGGGGTAGTCCTAGATACCCCTCGGTCATTGACCCCGGGCCAGGGACCATGGGTCCTGAGGCAGGAACCCAGGGGTCAAAAGTGTCCTGAGGTACCGCCATTACTACTGTTCTCATTTGCAATTTCACCGTTCCTTTCCATCCCCCTTCATCTACTTACGGAGGACGTTGGAACGATGATTTTCTAGGAATTAGATTTCCTCCTTTGCATTATGGCACTTTTACTCTAATCATCTCCTCTGTTGCAACATTTTCGAGCCGTGAAATGATAAATACCCTCTATGATTTCCTATAGGAGTTTTATTCTGTTCATCCGTAATTATCTTCAACCGTTTTCATACCAGTGATACTGGACGTTTTATCTGGTACAGGCACCATGTCTTGGCGGCCATTTTGAAAACGGTGACCCATATGAACAATCTTTTGCCACAATACTGTTTAGTGTATGAAGGTCTATCGAACGAAGTATCACTTGACCCATATTTTCGTTTAAAATTTCTAAGTTGGGCCTGGGCTCCCATGAAAGTCGGCCCTGAGGGGCACCGCGACATCATTCGATTTGCCTCATGGCTTTCCTATTTGAGTTTTTGTTCAGTTCATTTATGTTCAACCGTTTTCATATTAGTGGTACTGGACGCTTATCTGATGCAAGTAACATATCTTGGCGGCCATTTTAAATACGGTTACCGATATGAAAAATCTTTTGTCACACCGGTTTTTAGGTTTTAAAGATCTATCGAACTAAGTGTCAGTCGCTCCATGTTTCCGTTTAAAATTTTAAAATTGGGCCTCGGGCCCTCTTGAAGAGCGGCACTGGGGGGAACCACGACCTCACCATTCGATTTGCCCTGTGGTATTTCCTATTTGAGTTTTTGTTCAGTTCATTTATGTTTAACCGTTTTCGAGATATTTCCGTGGAGAGATTAAAATGGGCCACCCTATATATATATATATATATATATATATATATATATATATATATATATATATATATATATATATATATATATATGTGTGTGTGTGTGTGTGTGTGTGTGTGTTTTAGTGTATTTTTAATATGTTAATTAATAACAAGTAACCTCAAACTCAGAATTTTCATTTATTAAGATATTAAGTACGGTAATTTCAAATACATGTAGAAGCCGAATTATATTCTGGATTTTAAGTACAAACATTAAAAATATGTTTCACCTCCATCGATCAATATTAAGAAATTCGCAAAGAAGGCTCCTTCTGAACTTCCGTTACATTTCACAATTTTTTTTATTATCGTAAAACAATCGAAATTTAAATCTATTTATGTGGTCACATAGAGAATAAAATTACGAAAGTTTACATATTATTAATGGAAATTGATGTTGTCACCCATTTCGAACATTTTAAAAGCACATATTTCTAATGCATTGAAATTTAATTTCTTATCGATAGCATGAAATGTAAATAGTTGTAAATTTCCGTAACTGTTCTCCAAGTGGATTTGTATACATCCAAAGATAGCTTTGTCAAGATTAACATGAAGTCCAAAATAATCCCCTTGAAAACAGCTCTTACACATAATGATCGCTTTTGGTTGGAGTGGTCTGTCCAAGCTCCTTGATAAAAATTCAGCGTAGCATAACAACAAAAAAGCTACTTCTCTTATTTGTATTAAAAAACAACTTGGTAAGGTGAGTGTAGGGGCGCCGAATTCTACTTGCCCCAGGCGTCGAAATCTCCCGCTAGGCTCTGGGCTCAATGCAAGCGATTCCCGGTGGGGGTACTCGGTCAAAAAAGTGAAACCGCTTTTTCAGGCCAGCCACCCTGAATGAGGTTTTCCTGGGTTTTCCTCATTCACACCAGGCAAATGCCGGGGTGGTACCTAACTTATAGGTCCCAGGTCGCTTCCTTTCTTCCCCAATCCTTTCTTCCTTCCCTTTTCCCGGATTGTGTGCTCGCCGAGGGACGTCATCCCTCAAACACGTGAAGGGCTCATTAGCCTTAGATGCCGAAAGCCCAGAAATCTAAATCCTAAATCCTAATCAATGTAAGCGAAAGGGGCCTATACTCAATATAAACAAGTAAGAGGCGCAAAATCTTCTTGGGTCCAGGACTATAAAATACCTAAATACGGAGATGCTTGTATCGTAAGATGCATTTATTCCTGCCACTTAGTATAGTAGCTACAGGGCAAATAGTTTGTTCTGTTTTTTCTGTTTCACATTATAATATACAGATGATAAATGCTTATCTGCTCTATCCGTGACACAATGCCTGCCATGCCATGTCCGTCAATTTTTTGGAAATACTTCCGTAGCGACTGTTTCCCACAAGACGTGAAGTACATTTTCAAATTTGACACGAGACGAGAGGTTTCTCGAATTTCGTGAGCAATATTAGTTTACTCAAGTCTTAGCTCTCAAGCGCTGTTTTAGTGTACTGATTAACAGTATAAAAACTACAAATTGTTAATGTGTTGTACGAACAGAGAGAAGTATATTTTTCAACGTTCACCAAGTGGATTTTCTGGTGGACAAACACCATGTGGGTGGGTTTTCTCGAGGTTCTCCCGTTTTCTCCAACCTCCATTCCATCATTTCACTCACTGTCATCATTACTGTCTCTTTTAATCTACATGCCATAAGCATGGGAGCTAAAACTGATTTTTTTTTTAAAAAAATTAACATTTAAAGATGCGCAAATCATTTCACAATATATTTTAATAACAGACATGATTTAAATGTTGATTGATATATAACACCTTTCGTTGACCGCATGTGACGTGAAAGTATTCTGATAACTTTTAGATGAAATTAAGAAAAATAAACTGGGCATATTTTTTGTGCATAAATTTACAAAACGATACGAGAAAAGCTCTCAGAGAACCGACACGTTGAGAATGAATCCTTCGAGAATGAAGACGAGACGAGACCAGAAGACCTTATTTCTCTTCTCGTTTCGTGGGTAACGTTACCTGTAGACGTCAGTCATCATTTTTGTGATCCACTAGCAAAACGGGAATGAAACATACATAATTTTAATTGATTAAGTTTTAGCGTTTCCTTTCACCCCAAACACTATATTAGACGGAGCTTAATTTATGCTACTATTCAAAGATGATTTCAGAGAGTGGCCAAGAATTCCTCCAAAGCTATGAAATTCTTCCGTGGAACATATTTTCCATAGTACTCAATGTGGGCTACTACTATTTTGTCAGTAATATTTCCATCTCCCACGCAGAAGTGCCCCAGGGAAAAATCTTCTGATATCACTACCCGAGTTCCATTCTAGATAGGTATTCCCATCGGATATTTAACTTGGAGTCACGCACGCTAACAATTTGCTCACAAAGAGGCATAATCACAGTGGCGTACGTATAAGGGAAGACTTTCAGCTTGTTATCCTCTCCCTTCAATAAGACATTATGGACAAATAAACATGTAGGCCTACCATATTAAGATATGCATACGGAAATCGATATGTTTGGATACTTGAACCTCCTTTGATAAAATTCTGTGTACGTCACTGGTCACAATATTTCCTATTCAATAGTTATCGAATTCTAATAATAATAATAATAATAATAATAATAATAATAATAATAATAATAATAATAATAATAATAATAATAATAATAATAATATCGCTTCTCTTTCGTAACAGGCCTAGAAGGCCCAAGAACTGGTGTGGGGAGAAAGGCTGCACACTTTCTTAATTTCGGTACATAGTGAATGTAATGTAGTCAGCATTAGAGGCGCACCCACTGGGAGAGCCTACCAAGTATTGGTTCCCCCCAAACTTCATAATTCTTTTCAGCGGCGTGCCGTCAAGGGGACTAGGGGACTAGGCTAGTCCCCTGCAATTTTAATTAAAGTATTTGTGACAAATATATAGCAAACAAAACGAAAACATTTCTCTATTTTTGTAAAATAACACTATTTCAATTGTTCTGACACAATTATAGTCAGCGCCCGTGTGCTGGGTACGATAGCGAAGTGGAGATCGGAAACGCTCGGGTTTTAATCGGCTTTTCTCGGGGAAGGGAACAGGGTCCAGTCAGCTAGTCCTCATATGTTGTCTAAGCTCTAAGCACGGGCGTTCTGCCGTAAGCGAATTTAATGCTCGTTTGCTTTTTACAGTTAATAGTTTTAACGCTATTAAATTTACAGTATTAATCTTGACACTTTAAGAAATCTAGTGAAGTGTGAACTTTTTAGATTATCAATATATTTTGAAAATGACTCAAAGAATAAAGTATGGAAGGGGACTCGTTTGAGAAACCGAGTCTCTTGCAGCAAAGCGATGGCGCAAGCAGTGATATTACTTCAATTGGTATAGGGGACAGTAGGGGTGGGTATCGGCTGTTTCAGTATTGTATTCTGGACCATTGGATTCCTTAATTTTCAAGAAATGCAACAAATAATAACCAGTGGTAGAACAACTCCAAGCATTTCCATTTAGACTAAAATGAAAGATTATATACGTAATATCAATACGGATTATTTTGCTTCTTCAAAATAGCTAACTGTATGTAAGACAAGAAACAAACTGTATTGCCGGCCTTGTATTCTGTTCCACATAGAAAAGAACGTGTGGAATAATGATGGCTTTTGTGACATGAACAATTTTCACAAACCCAAGTTCCGCCAAGAAAAATGTTATTCACACCTGTCCACAATAACTAAATTGAAAATTTTCAGGAAACCAGAATTGATTTTTAATTGAGCAAGCAATGCAGAAGTTGATTCAAACCGAGAACCAATGAACCGATTGATTTATTCCTCTTGTTTTATGGCTAAACAAGAGATATAACAAACAGGAAGATTCTGTCAATTAGGGAAATTATATTGAAGTAATTCAGTTACTTTCTAAGTACAACACTAAATGGACTTGCAGGGGCGCCTGAAGAAAATCTTCTACGGAGGGGCCCATCTCCATGGTTGCTATGTTGCATATGGTATTTCTGGTATTTAATATACGTGGTTTGCTATATTACGTATACATTTTCGTGAGCCAGAGGAAGGTCCGGGCCCCACCCTGCCCTCTCGTTCGGGCGCCCATGTTGACTTGTCATCTTCACAGCATGGGAGTGTTTAAAGGAACGTCAAACAGAATTCAGAATTATATTATTAAATGTGTTGGTGAGTAATTCTGGATAAAATTAAGTCAGAAATAAACCATACACTTCTTACAGCAATAATGTTGGACAAAACTACGGACATTGCAAAGATCTTTCAACATTCAATCGGTACGTGAAAGATGGCAATTCGTGAAAGATTTATTTGTTTTGCAGATGTTACTACTAAAAAAAGCAGTGATTGCACTCGACTGCTCTAAGTGAGCATGCTTTCCAAATTCTCTCTCATTTTAATTGTAAGCAAAAGCTTGTAGCACTAGGCTATGGATGGAGCTGCCACATTTTCTGGACATTTGAACGGTTTACAATCTTTTGTGAAAAGGTGTTTGAGTGCACTCACCATACACTGCTATCATCACAGACTCAATCTCGTTGTTCCACAGTCTGTTAATCACATCAAGGAATGTAAAATATATTTTAGAATAAGTGGCATTCCAAATTTCTTTTCATATTCATCGAAACGCTGTAACGCGCTTGCTGAATCAGAAGTAACTAAGCGATTTCCAATGGTTGCCACTATAAGATGAAATTACAATTCCAAAATTGTGAATGCAGTAAATGAAAATCAAATAGAACTCTTACAGTATTCTGAGAACATTGTAGAAGATTCAGATAATTGCAACACCGAAGCTTTCATGACTACAAAAAAGAAAAAAAGAAAAAATGTGAGAGTTATCATTGAAGGATTTCGATTTTGCATTTCTCCGCACGGATATACTATTCAACATTCTTTAAAGCAAAACCTTCGATGTGAAATATTGCATCCAGAAAGTACAAAAGATGGTATCTCAACCTAGAAATGCAAGAATCGATTTTGAAGACTTATAGAAAAGTAGAATTGGATGACAACGGGAACCTTCTAATAAAAGACGTAAAGTAGATGACTGAACAGATTCAGAAATTAAATATGTGCGTATCTTCAATGACACTATTGATACTGTGATTTCAAGATCTCAGTGAGTTACAATTTCTTGAGCTGTTAGATTTAAAGAATTTTCAGTGCTTGAAATCTCGATTTCCTGATTGCTTGTTTTTGACCCTTAAATCAATTTACGGGAGTTTTTTTTTTTTTTAATTTTAACAATTTGCGGAGTGAATTAATATAGGTTTACAGACTCTTCGATTTTTCAAATAAAACTGTGACTGAAATTATCCATTTCTTGATAGAAAGAGGCTTGGTAGAAGAAGCGTTTACAGAAACATATAAATTGTGTTATTTGGTGTCAACAATACTACTCAGGATCTCCACTCTACAGCACACATTCTCTTCGAATCTAGTCCCCTGTGAGAAAAGTCACGGCACGCCACTGATTCTTTTTAAATATTATATTTATATTTTGATGCTCCAGGGGTTTACTCACTGTGGTCCACCTGACAGCGACGCAACTAGGTTAGTTGTCACCCGAGGCAAGAACTCGCCTTAGCCCCCCCCCCATGGCCAACCAAACGAAAACGCTTCCCCACTACATCTGATATTGGCATCACAGAGTAATTCTCCTATTCCATTTTTTTTCTTCAAATGGTAAAACTTGATTTCAAAATCGCAGAACATAATTTAATTTTGAGTATAAGATAAAACAACAAACTAATTAGTATTTGATTGCCAAATAATCTGAGAGTAGCATGCTTGACATATTCTTATAGTCTTATCATAATAACTGCAAATCACAATGGTTTTGGAATTATATCAGGATGTGCATATGTGAAGAATGAAACAACAGTCTGTTACTTTAAAATAGAATATTTAATTATGACAAACAGTCAAGCTGTTGTTTCGAGTATTCTACTTGGACATTTTGCAAATCTCTTTTAAGTCGATGTAAGTTAAATGAAAACACAAAAAGCTGGAAGTAAAATTTAACTTTGCAGACTCTTTTGGCTGCAGTTTTTTTTATTTATTTATTTTTTTTTTACAATGTCATCAAAAATAACTTTGAAGCAAAATTATGCTCTATGGATATGGTCCTAAGGTTGGTGAGTCCTGTTAAATTTCTTAGGTATTTTTTTATGATCTTTTGTTTGCTAAAACTCCTTTCCTTGCCTTATACTGAAAATAAATATTTGCCTAGTTTTTCACTCTTCTAATCTGACGCCCGGGGCACAAGTCCGTTTGCCAACCTTAGTTACGTCACTGCAACCTAGTATGAACCACTGACCTTGGACCCCCCTCCCCCTCCGGAACAAAAACTTTTGAGTGCACACTTAATTCGGTCCAACATCACACTCCGGGCATCTTTACTTTCCCAGGATGGCCCAGAACCATTTTTAAGAGGCTAGATAAACCTTAAAGCAGCATTGGAATGAGGATAGGAGAAAAATCCTCGACTCCACCGGGAATGGAACCAATAATAATAATAATAATAATAATAATAATAATAATAATAATAATAATAATAATAATAATAATAATAATAATAATAATAATAATAATAATAATAATAATACAATAAAGGTGCAATGTAAATTTGCTGGTATTGCAGGAACAATGTAATTCTAGTAACATAACTTTTGTAATATTGCACGTTTTCCTATACCCTTTTTGTAAATGCTTCTGTTGTAGTTTTAAGGGGACCCGGACAAATCCGCCAAATGACAAATCCGCCAATTACCAAATCTGCCAATTACCAAATGCGCCAAACGCGAAAATGACCAAATGCGCCAATTGTGAAAATGGACAAATCAGCCAATGGACAAATCTGCCAATTACCAAATCTGCCAATTACCAAATCTGCCAACTACCAAATCTGCCAATACCAAATCTGCCAAACGCGAAAATGACTAAATGCGCCAATGACGAGAATGGACAAATCTGCCAATTGACAAATCCGCCAATTACCAAATCTGCCAATTACCAAATCTGCCAAACGCGAAAATGACCAAATGCGCCAATCGTGAAAATGGACAAATCAGCCAATTGACAAATCTGCCAATTACCAAATCTGCCAATTACCAAATCTGCCAATGACCAAATCTGCCAATTACCAAATCTGCCAATTACCAAATCTGCCAATTGACAAATCTGCCAAACGGAAAACACCGAACTCTGTTTGTATTATCATCAAATAACTGGATAATCTAGTAAAAAGCATACTGAAAGAAAGTATATATGAATATCAAGCAAGAAACTAAAAGTAATTAATAGAAAATAATCAAATCATCGCCCAAATATTTGAGGATTTGAACGAGGTAACCATTTAAAATAACATTAACGTTTACTCAGTATATGTAAAAAAAAAAAAAAAAAAAAAAAAAAAAAGTTGGTTATTTTATGAAGACCGGAGAGACATGATCTAAAAGTTCAATAAATCGTACATGCTCTAACGCAATGAGATAATTTGTTTGTTCTTATATGTTAATTTGATGAATTTATAACTGTTAAAAATAAATATTCTTGTTATTTGCTGGAGTGATTGCCCCCTTTCTGCACTGAGGTTATGTTTTTGGGGTGCCCGACCTCTTGGACATTACACTATACTTGTTACAGTTGGCAATACTTCTTAAAATGACGTAGTTGCGAGAAATTTTTAAAACGATAGTTGTTTGTTTTCGTACCTTTGACACTTGACCAACAGTTTTTGGTAGTCGCGATTACTACAAATTCTCCTAATTTCACGACTTTTAGCTGTATTTCCAACATTAACATTCATTATCACATCTCCTAAACCATGTAAAATAACAAATTGCTATTACGTGTTGTTTGCCAAGACTCGATTTTGGTGTTGTTTACCACGGTATTGTTCTCTCTAGCTTATCTTATATCACAATCGTGAAGACTTATACAAAATCGACTTATAAGCTAAGGGTTGCCAGATGAGCATATTATAATGATCAAATCTATTATATTATAAACAGAATGAATACAATACGAATTGTCCCAAGCACGTTATTGGGTTACTACGCTATCGGCTGTTAACGCCACAGTTAAATTTATTCAAGGTGAGTTCAAGCACTCAATATAATAATTTGTTTGCTTAGAAACTCTCCAAGTGCATTTTCAAAATTGATATTGCCTACAATTTGTTTGTGTTCGACTGTGTAGCCAACGTTAAATCTAGGCATATCATCAGGACTAACAATAAGGGGGGTATAGGAATCCCGATAAATGGGGACCCAAACCTTCTAGAGGGGGCGCGATACGCGATATATATATATATATATCAAATTAAAATTAGATTTAAAGATCTGGATTTAGCGATCTTTTAAACACCTTTGGTGAAAGTAGAAAAATTTAGTCTATTGGTAATACAAAAATTTAGTGACTTATGTATAGTTACTGGGGTATTTTCAAGTCCACACAAAGAGCTCCCTAGTGGATGAGCGGTTAGCGTAGGGACCCAGGTTCGATTCTTGGCGGGAGCTTATTTCGTTCGGATTCCACGTTAAATTGTAGGTCCACGTCTCATATAGCCTCGATGCTGAACGGGACGCTAAGACTGAAAATCAAATCTGTCCCACAGAGATTATTAAAATACAAGGGTCGGCAATCCCTCCATAGCCTTTCTGAAACAAGATGAAATGTATACGAATTGGAGTGATTTTGAGTTAAGCATCCCATTCAGCAGAAGACTATGAGCCTTGGGCCTACAACTTAACATAGTTTCCGATACACATGAGTTTCCACCGGTAATCGAACCCGGGTCTCCCATACCAAAGGCGCGTACGCTATCCACATAGCCACAAGGGAGCCCTGTGTACGATTTAAGACTATAAAACCTATGGCAGAAGAAACGGGTAGGTTACATTTCTCTAAGTTACAACCATTAATTCTCTCGGACGTTTGAAGATAAAATTTAGATCATATCAATGTAAGAAATTGAATCCCGCATTTGATACTGAACCACTCCGAGAAGAAATCAGAGAAGAACAATTTAAAGTATTGGCTTTTTGATGTAATCGTACACAAGATCGTATCTCAGGTGGATTCTCGGTGTACAGAAATGAGATATATTTACTTGACTTTTCAAGCAATTCTCAGAGTAAACACTTTAAATGACAGTGACGCAATCAAGAAATTAATTACAATCTACTCTGATGACTTCAGTTGTAATTTTGTCAAAGAGAAACAAGTAGTCTCTGTGCAGCTACTTTCTCGGATCTTCACACTAAAACTTATAAATTGATGTTATATTTGTGTTTCCTGAACTTTACAAGGCACTCAGAATTTCCTCGCGCGAAGTGGATTTTGTGGTGGACAAACACAGTGTGTCTGAGGTTTCTCGGGGTTCTTCTTCCTCCCATTTTCTTCATTACACTATTTTTCATTCATTCTTATCATTACCATCCTTTAGCTTACACGGCATAAGGGTAGGACGTAATTGAAATTGGAAACAGAAAATTATACAACAGGAGATAATATTAAAACTCCGTTAGAAGAGAAAGTGCAATTATATCAATTTATTAAGTTATTGTGATATTAATGATGTTCTATGTTCATTTGTTTTGAGTTTAATGTTCTCTTTCAACAGCGACTCTAATGAGACCTCTCTCGTCCCAAAGGCGAGAACATTTACCACTTGTTCCAGAGGATCAAAAACAGAGGTGCCTGGCAACCCTTCCTCTTACTCCAGATGTGAGTAAATTTTCACGATAATAAGATATGATAAGATCGGAATGCAAATACTTCGTGGCAAACAACACGAAAATCGAGTCGTGGCAAACAACACCGTTGCAAACAACACGCCACCCAAATTGCTGTAAACGGCATTATGATCATTACATCTTTTGAAAATAATCTACGTAATTAGATGTGATACTTATCTCAGCTCTTTTTCGAAACAAAGCCCTTTGCAAGAAGTCAAGTTTTGAATTCCTTGTAGCTTTTTTGTTCTGTTTGATAGAAATACATGATCTGCTGACCATAGTATTCGACACTAATTTGCTTTCGATGTGCGATGCACCATCCGTCTGACTTGCGTCCTTACTGTTGTAGAGGCCTCCAAAAGTGTGGAGGATGTGTGTATTCACCAGATAAAGATTCAAATTCAACACAAATTAGAATAACAGTAACCTTACACCCTTCACTACAATTGCAATATTATTTTGACTCACGACAATAGTTTATCCGATAAATATATTCTTCCTAACACAGTAACCTTCCCCTTCGTTTATATGCAATGAAAGATATAGCCATTTAACACACTTAAACACACTTGCACTTATACACTTTCGAGTGACGAACTCAGTACTAATCAGGAACTTTTACTCATCATACACAGTGTGAAACTACTTGAGCAACGTACAGATCTTTAAATGTGACATCTCATCTGAAACCTGTTACCTGATTGACTCGTAATAATCAATCATCTTACAGAAAACAAAGTTACACAAAAATTCTAAAATCCCTTCCCTTTCCTGCTCTACCTTCGCAAATACATAGAAATAATCTAATTACATGAATATAAACATTAATTCTTATGCCTTTTCAGTAATTTATCCCACTGGCAAGAGCGGACTTGGCTACCTGGCTACCCGGCAATCATTTCTTTCAACTATTTTAACGTATTAGCATTGTTCATTAAAAAAAAAAAGTACTTCATTTTATACTATATTCTTCATTTGCTGTAGGCAGGGGGTGTGCCTGGGGATCCGAAAACCCCTCTCCGAAATCACAACTTTTCGTAAATTTCGTCTAATTTTAGGGGCGATATTACAAATTTTAATACAATTTGTCCTCATATTGAATTTGGACGCCTTCCCTCCGAAATGAATTCCTGCTCACTCACGTTCCTGGCTGTATGTAATTATTAAACAAGTTTAATTAACATATAAGCGAACTCTATTTGGCAGGATATGGTCCAGCTCTTCGTTCCACTCTCTGGTTACCCTTCTGTATTGTACTCCTATTGCAAGATCCTTGTTGCATTTTTTTAATGTCAACTTTACCAAATAAACCTATCCTCCCTTTAGGTTGTGAAAGAGTTCATTTATATTTTTGTCTGACTAAGTATAGTTGTACATTTTCTGCTTGAAATTTTTTGCATACTATGGAACGTTAGGCTCAGACTGCTTGATGTCTGGGAAGTTTTATGAATCGGAATTTGTGCAAACATGTTTTCATTACGCAATAAATGGAACATAATTATGAGAACTATCATTTTAATTTGTCTCTTTTCTTTACACACAAGTATTGAGCGTCGGTGAAGACTTTTTTCACTCTTCAAAAATTTTCTGCGTTCCTGATCCGAGTTAAGTTGTTTTCGAGGAGTTACAATTCTATTTCTGTAGGCAGAATAAACGAGGTAAAAGAAATAAAATACATGAAAGGTGGATAATGTTAAAAGAGATTCTACTGTTTTACGTACAAAAACAAACACTTACGCACTCCAGAACTTGTAGGACTATGTTTATGCCGTTTTTCTTTTCTTCTTTCTTTCTTTCTTTTTTCTTTTATTTTTTATTTTTTCTTTTTTTGTAATTAGTAGACTTCGGATTTTAAGGCAAATGCCTATTTTGTTCCCTTTATAGGAAGTAAAAAATACTTCGGATCTTTACGAATCATGAGGAATTAAGCCTATTAAAACACTTTATAAGTGCCCTAAAAATGCCTAAAATGGAGTTTAGCGCCTATTTTGGCCGTTTTGGCCTAAAAATGCCTAAAACTGCAAAAAATACAAAATTCCTGTATTTTTTAAATAAACTTTTTTTTTAGTGTTGAGTGAAATTTAATTGACAAATCTGAAGGCAGAGTGAGTGTGTTTGTCGAGGCTAATTTTAGTCTAACTCGTATGAAGAAGTGAAACGCAGAGGGTGGTTGTATGTAAAAAATTGTTTCTAAAAGTTGAGCTATTTCTGCTCAAGGTCAAGCCCATTTGTGAAAGACAAAGACAAACCATCCCTTTGCATCCTGCAGACACTGTACTGAAAGATCTCTATCTCTTTCTGTCTGTCTCTCTTTCCCCAGGGGCAAAACCAAAGCTATTGCTAAGTGCATATCGCAGTAACCAATATTCCCCTCCCTGCCGTTCTGCATTCTTGGAACTATTCCACCTTTTCTCTTCTGTAGCGGCTCACTTCAGCTCTTCTGTGATCCGTTCAGCTCTCTGGAATTTGGACAATAGTTTACACACACACATTCACAAATCAACACACAGCTCTATTGAAGCAAGAATCTCTTCGGGTCTTCGCTTTCAATATTTGGGAAAAACCAAAGTCCACGAACAGAAACGATTCATGAAGTGACGCGGTTCAGTTGACTGGAGTATCCATCCATGTATCATTTTCGGGTCAGTGCAGTGATTTATCTTAAACACGTAGTTCAAGAACGATACATCGTCTCTACAACGCATGAACAATTGGACTCAACGGCTTACAGCCCAGTCACAGATCTTGAGGATTCTTAAAAAGAAGTTTTGTATCATACGCAACAATGCCAAAGGAGAAGTCTTCAAAAAGTACCTTGATTCGCCAGTGGTTGCAAGAATTTCCAGATCTAACATACGATGGAAGAATAATCTTTTGTCCATTGTGCAGCAAGCAGGTAAGAAAAGCTATTTTTATTTACAGAATTTATAAATTTAATTAAATCAATTGTACACCCCCCCCTCCTTGTTTCTGTATAGCTAGCTAAAGTAAAACCTTTATCAATGGGAGGTTAACTATTTTAAGAGACAACGTTACTGAGCTGCTGAACTCGTGAAAATCTAATTTACATGGAATTTAGATCAGTTAAGAAAAAACATAAAAATAATCCTGTAACACAGGAAAATCTTTAAAATGTAAAGACTTCTAGCAGCCTGCTTAAATGAAATATATGAACGATGGTTTTGAAAGTGCTAATGGAAGAAAGTGTCTAGACTTACACATTCAACAGTTTTAGGGATTCTCGGGGATCTTGAGAAAAGCGGACATGGCATTCTCGGTTCTTTCCGAAGGACTCCCCCCCCCGAAAAAAAGCGGTAAAGGTTAAAAACAATGTAAGTTAAAGTTGACATATTGTGTCAGTAACTCCAAAAGGGGTCCTCTTTTCGGAGAAAAATGTTTAATGCCAGCAATTACTCGACAGTTTCAGGAGCTTAAGAAAACATATTTTTGCTATCTCGTTTTTCAAAAGAAAAAAAAAAAAATACGAAAGCAGTTAAGAAAGGCGGGATTCAATTTTTTTTAAATGCCAACAGTTCCAAAAGTTTGAAAGAAGAAATGTGCAATGCCAATATTGATTATCTTTAAAAAGTTAAGGAAACTGGATATATCCTTTCATCCCGAAAATATCTAAAAACGAGGATTTCAGTTTGAAAGAAAAACTAGAAATGTCAATATCTTGAAAAGCATAAAAGATAGGAAAAATGTTTAAAGGCCATTTTTTTTTTTTTTTTTGTTATTTTTCTCGAAAAAGAAAGAAAAGATCTGTTAATAGTTAAATAACGGCGTTTGAGGTTCATAGATTGTCTCAGAACTTGTTTTACGAAGCAGAAACTTGTTTGTCTCTTTGTTTTTTTATTTATCAATTTTGCTCGAGGTGCTACTGTCTATTGTCTTAAGATGCTATTGATTTCCATCCATAGTTACAGACAAATAAATTCCACACAGGGGCAAGAAAAGAACAGTCTGACACTCGTCTAACAAGAATTACAATTGCGGATAATTTTATTTTAGGACAGATCTTAAGAAAGGAAGAATTTGTCTCTGATGTTCTCTCCCCAAAGCCAAAAAAAAAAAAAAAAAAAAGGAATTCTAATCGATTGCTCTCTCTCTCTCTCTCTCCTGATGAAGAATATCCATACACCTTTTGTCGCAGGGCCGCAAGAGACAACTAATTTCCAAAAAAAAAAAAATTAAAAAACGCCAATTTTATTTATTGTATCATGCTGATGTTCACGCTCAACTAAGGCATTGCTAATACTTTATTTTCGTTCTAACTTTGGTTTCTGTCAGTTGATAGTTGCAAAAATTTTGAATTTTTGAAATTTTAAAACGGCCCTTATTTTAAATTTTTGACAGGTCACTGATTTTCACACTGAAACATTTTAATCATATTTTGGGGAAAATTTGGTTCAAATCAGTTAAAAATTTTGTAAATTACAGTTTTAAAGAAAATTTTAAAGGGACGATATTTTGAAATTTTTCATGCAATTATTTTGGCATCCAAATCTCAAACAAAATATTGCCAAATTATGTTTTAATTTTTGCCAAGTTGGAGTGTGTCAGCATTCGAAATTAAATAAAATATAGTGCTTAAAATTAAATTAGTTACAGTGCTTAAAATTAAATATTATTTCTCAGATATTGATATACAATTTTATTGCTTCTGTCTGTAAATTGGGGATTATTCTGAAGTAAAATGCTCATCGATTAGTCTTTTATTTGATCTGTTCTGATTCGAAATGGGACTGGGGTATATTGGTCTTTAACGAGGTAGACCAACAAGTTTGCCTTTTTGTCAACTTTAAATCAATAATGTAACGTTCACCGATTAAAAAAAAAAAAAAAAGCACATTACGACCAGAAAGGCAAGCAAACAGTGATGGTAGTTGTCGCAATTAGTGCTCTCAATCGGGTCAGTTCGGGTCGACTTTTGGTTGGACACCCTCGAGTAACGGGTCGGGTCAGGTCAGCCTAACTCGGGTCACGGGTCGGGTAGCGTTAGACCAACTCAGTTCACCGGTCGAGTCGGGTCACCCGAGATAGTTTGACCCGACCCGACTGGTGAACTGAGTTGGTCTAACGATACCAGACTCGTGACCCGAGTTAGGCTGACCTGACCCGACCCGTTACTGAGGGTGTCCAACAATAAGCTGACCCGAACTGACCCGTTTGAAAATACTAGTCGCAATGTACACGAAGAAAATTAGAGAATTTGAAACCGAAATTAAAGTTAAAACGCCACCATCTTCACTAGTTTTGTAAGAAGCATTTGAAAATATATTTCTAAGCGTTTTTTTTTTTTTTTTTAAGGTTTCTCAGGAAAAGAAGTGCCACTTAAAGCAACACATTGATGGTGCTGGACATCTTGCCAAATCTAAAGCGAAGAAACAACAGAAACAGACACAGTTAACTCAGCCTTCTGGATCTGGATCTGAATCTGGAACTGCGAACACATTTAATGCGGATCTTGCTAGAGCCCTTGTCGCTGCCAACATCCCATGGAACACACTTCAAAATGAAACATTCCGACAGTTTTTACAGAAGTGGTGCCAGCAATCGATACCGTGTGAGTCAACACTCAGGAAAACGTGTTTGGATTCTGAATACAACAATACACTTGATACAATCAGAAAGGATATTGGCGATTCCAGCATTTGGGTAGGCGTCGATGAGACTACTGATGCATGCAATAGATACATAGTGAATGTTGTTGTAGGAAAACTTGATGAAGATGGACCTTCAACTCCTCACTTGTTAAGTAGCAAGGAAATTAAGAAAGTGAGTGCCCAGACAATTGCTTACACCGTGAACAAAAGTTTGCAACTTCTGTATCCTAGTGGTGTGGATGATTCTAAAATTCTTCTTCTTTGCACAGATGCAGCTTCTTACATGATTGCTGCGTTTAAGAACCTAAAACCTTTCTACCCCAACCTCATCCATGTTACCTGTGTAGCACATGCTTTTCATAGAATTTCTGAAACAATCAGGAACGAATTTCCTCAAGTCAATGCCCTCATTTCTAACATGAAAAAAACTTTTTGCAAAGCCCCATCGAGAATCGCTGTCTTTAAAGAAAAACTGCCTGGCATTTCTCTTCCTCCACAACCTGTCCTAACGCGCTGGGGAACATGGCTTGAAGCAGCTTTGTATTACGCAGAGAACTTGGACGCTATTGCTGGTGTTGTTGGCGAACTTCCTGGTGTGGAAAACATTGCAAGTGTTTCAGTTTTGAAGGAACTTTTCAAAGATCCCATTCTCAAAAGAGATCTTGTATATATCAAGTCAAATTTTTCATTCTTACCTACGACGATCACTAAGTTGGAAGCTACGGGAAAGCCACTTAGTGAACAGGTGTCAGTAGTTAACGAAGCCGAAAAGAAAATCCAAAGTGCTACGGGGAAAGTTGGGGAAAAAGTGCAGTGTAAGTGGGAAAGTGTAGTGAAGAAGAATGAGGGATTTCTTGTGTTGGCTCGTATAGGGAAAGTTTTGATGGGAGAGGATGAAACCATCCCCGACGAAGTGGAAATGAAAAATGTATCGAAATTTAAGTATGCTCCTGTAACATCTGTCTCAGTGGAAAGATCGTTTTCGGCAGCAAAGATGATCCTTACAGACAAAAGAGAGAGATTGACAGTCGAAAACTTTGAGAAACTGTTGGTAATTTACTGTTTCCAAAATTACGAATGAGCAAGTTGTGTACTGAATGAATCACCTGATTCACTGAAAACAAAAGATGTTAATAAAAAGGGGTATGTAATAATTTATACTATTATTTTTAGAGCCTATTTTTAATTTTTAGCGCCTATTTTCCTATTTTTAGTACCTATTTTAGGCGCCTAAAATTAAACTTTTTGGTGCCTAAAATTCCGAAGTCTAGTAATTAGGTATAACTTTGTTCCCGTGAATTGCAGTAGGGTGTCGAAAATCCGGATTCGTGAGCCATAATGGTCGGATTCATGGGTCAAAATTTTGATGATGGACCAAAGTTTGCCAGTCCACCCCTGCTCTGTGATAATTAATTCTTAGTTCTGATTTCGAATCCATTACATTCTTACCTTCTTTTTCAATGCAACTTATTTCTTTCCAGTTTTTCAGTATCCTTCTCTTGAACATTTTAATTACATTTATATTTGCTAAAGCAGGGCTACCAATATATCAAAATTATTGTAAGGCGAAAGGGGAATTCCCATTTTGCCTTATGATAACAAGTCATTAAGTACCAATTTTTGGTTGACGTTTCTTGTGATAAGAATCATAAGGCAAAACAGGAAAAGGCGAACAGTGAAGACACGATTGGGATCATTTCCCCATCAACTACTTGTATCGCCAGGATTTCTTTTGTGTGTGTGTGTTTGTGTTTACGTATCTAGTTATGTGATATTTTGTATGTTTATTAATAATAAGTAACCTTAAATTCAAAATTTTCAGTCATTAAGAAATTAAGTAAGTAGATACTATAATTTTAAATGTATGTAGTAGCCAAACTATATTTTGGATTTCAAGTACAAGCATTAAACTATTCTTCACCTCTATCGATCAATATTAAGAAATTCACAAAGAAGGTCTATTCAGAGCTTCCGTTACATTTCACAAAATATTTTTACTGTAAAACAATCAAAATTAAAATCTTCTTTATGTGGTCACATACCGAATAAAATTACAAAAGTTTACAATTATTACTGGAAACTGATGCTGTTACCCATTTCGAACATTTCTTTTTAAGCACATAGTTTCAAACATATTAAAATTTCATTTCTTCTAGATAGTATGAAACGTATACATTGTGAATTTTCATAACTGTTCTCAAGGTGGATTTGTGTACAGCCAGAGGCAGTTTTGTAAGTACAACAAAAAGTCCAAAATAAGCCTCTTAAAAACAGCTTTTATTTGTAAAAGAATAGAGAATGATCACTTTTGGCTGTTGCAATAATCTGTGCAACCAGCTTGATAAAAATTCAACGTAGCATAACAACAGCTGTTTCTCTTATTTGCCAAAAAAAAAAAAAAAAAAATAAATAAAGAAAGAAAAAGAAAAAGAGAAAAAGAGAAAAAAGTAAAGAAAAAAGGAAAGCTCGATAAGGTGAGTGTAGGGGCGCCGAAGTCTATAGCTACGGCTCTGTTTTTCATCCCCCTTCTAAACATTTGTCTAGTTTACTGACACTCACTGGCGTCTCTGGCATGTAAAATTGGGGGGGGGGACATCGAAGAAAGTGATTAAAATGGTGCTACCTGGCCCAACATATTTAATATTTTGTACTTCAAAATATTGGGGGGGCGCGACCCCCTCGTCCCCCCGCCAGAGACGCCTATGCTGACACTTATCGATTCGACTGTGATATTCCTCATTGTTGTAAAAAAAATATAGAAAATTTTTCGAACATTTAACTTTCCCCTTCATCGGACGCAAATTCATATTAATTAATATACTGAGAAAAGTCCGTTATCCGGACAGCGATACATTGTACAAATATACGGAATCATTATGTTTACTACAGGAATCTGCAAGGAGCACACCTTATCCATATGCTACAGACTTTCCTCACTTAGATGTTACATAATGCCGTTTCAGGATATATGACATCTAACAGTCTTCCATATATCACATACGTATGTTACATACGCCAGCTGTATGTTACATGTGTATATCTGTATGTGACATCCTGATCACTTATATATAGTTCTTTCGTTCGTACAGAAAGTGCGTTTATTCGAAATATTTATACGGAAAGTATGTTTTAGTTATACTTTTTTAGTTATACGTTTTTTAGTTGTACCTTAAGTCCAAAAACTCCATCTTTTAAGGAGATGCAAAGAATTTTCACCTATACAAAATTAAATATCACTTTCATTATTGCTTACAGTAACTGTATACATATACTTAATTTTCAACTCTTTTCATCTCTGAAACAAAAACAGATAATTCTTCCAGATATATTTATTTCCTTTCTACAGAAAGTAATTTATTACTTGAATTATTAAAAGTAAACTAAACTATTGCTCTGAATTTTACCACTATTTTACGTATTTATTTATAGACTATTCTCGTGGGTAATGATGTATATAGTTATTCGCTGTAAGTCGTAAATAAGACACGTGCGGATAACCATAATTGATAGGACGATCACTACCAACTTCATTGGAACATGTGTGGCCCCACCCGCTAGATGGCCCGCAATTATTTTAGCAATAATAACATCGTTAATAAGTAGGCAGTAGTTAGTATAATCATGACTTGTTTGCAAACACGTATCTTGAGATCTTTTTTGAGTACCCTATTTAGAACTTTAGAATATTTAGTCTTTTTTATATATAATTTATTAAAAGTCAGGTTTGCGGGGTTCTTAGATTGTAGGAACTTTGCCCATATTACAAGTAACTTTTGTCTTCTTGACCTGATTTACAGTCGTGAATTTTAAAACCGAAAGTTATAACAGAAAAAATTCTTTTACAACTATAAATTTTGGTATTAGTTTTTTGTACGATCTTGTACTTGGTGAGAAATTCTAGTTTGTAATTGTGAAAGTTGTAAATATTTGAAAGAATGTGATGAAATATTTTTCGTAGCCTTGTAAAATATAAAGTAAATATTTTAAGTAAACACTTTTCTAATTTTCTTTTAAAAGATTCTAAAGTGACGGCTTATATTTTGATGTCTCTATTCAAATTACCCGCCCCGAAAACAGGTTCGTATTCATTTTAACCAATTTGAAAATACTTATTACCAAGACTTTTTAATTAACTTGATTGTTGTTACCTACGATTACAACCAGCATGTTCGAAAAAGTGTATGTGTCACCTTACGAAAAGACAAGGAAACTGCTAGTTCGCTACTGCCAGGACAATGAATGAAAGCTGTCACTGTACAACGAGTATGTTGTATGTATCATTGGCAATCTGTGCCTATTTTCAGAAAGGGATCAGAGGCGAATTATGTGAACATTATAATGTATAAAAGAGAAAGAAAGATATAGGGTAAATGTGCCAGTCCTCGACCACCTAACTCACTTTCTTATCGTCTTTAATCGTTTTTCACTCAATGGAACAACTTAAGAGGATGCAAGTAGCTCACGTGTGTTCCTAAAACTATATTTTATTTATACTTTATCCAAAATTGAGATAACTTATACCATTTATGTAATATTAGTCGGAAAAACACCAGTAACTGATTTCTTTTAGTGTTCGACCATTTTTCGTTAATGTTCGACCGCCTACTGTTTAGTCACCGACCACTACTCGGTTAATGTGCTTTTAATTACAGTATGAAAGCTAAAGCATAACTTTACTAAACTAATAGCATCTGTAGATGTTACATAATTAGTTTTTCAGGTATCACTTCGCAATTTCGCACAATAGTCGCTGAGATTAAGTAATTTTGTGATAGTTTTGTCAAGAAAGAGACCGCCAAATTCATTTAAGGTTCAGTGGAATGCAGCACCAAACATGCTTCGTCTTCTCTGGGTTGAACGGCTATAAACCCCATCTTCTAAATTCATTTTTAATTACTAATTGTGTTGCTACCTTGTATATCACTCTTTTAATTAGTGGTGCAGAAATAACACGTGTAACATTTTACTCACTTTCCATGTATAACTCTCGAAAACGATTTGAACACCGATACGTCGCAGGGTTGAAGAATATGTGTGCTGTTTGGTGGAAGGCAGTAGAGTACTGTAGCATGGCTGGAACAAAATTCGGTGACTTCCATTGCCAAGTGAGTCTTGTGGCCGTCGATTAGCAGAAGGACTGGTTTCCTAATAGCGGGATATTCACCCATTTTAGGAAGACGTTTACTATCCATTCGTAGTGTTTCACTTCGCATCCAGCCGCTATCTGACCTGACCTGCCTATGAAAATCTCTGAAGAAACTGCACTGATGACGTCCTTTGGAAGATGTCTTACATACAGATATACGAATATCGGGGAAACAATTTCTCCTGCTGCGGAAAAAGTGCAAAGCAGTGTTAATGTTTCTTTCTCGTTGCCCTTCACCTCGTACATATTTTTCCACGCTTTGGACACCAACGCTTTTCTTGATTTGGGACACAGTTGAAATGTGGATTCATCAGCATTAAATATTCGCTCAGAATCATTTAGAATATCAGATTGTCCCGTTTGTTTCAAGTATTTCTCAAGGTCCTAAAACCACAAGCGAATGTTTCCCTCGGTTACAGCGTATTGGGCCTTGTTCAAAGTTTAGGGACACGATTTGTGGGTGTCTCCTCAAGTAAGTGTAGTACCAGGTTTCACCAGCTCAATTGTCTTTGAACGGTGTTTTGCGTTTTTCTGAATCGACAATTTTATAACACTGTTCAGAAGATCGTATTTCTTCTGTAGAAAGCTCTTATGCTCACATTAAGGAGCCAGTTAGCTAATCCCTCTTCTTCTTTCTGTGTTAGGTATGGTTCTGGATCTATTTTTCGCTTTTTGGGACTGTGACCATGAAATTTATCCATCAGCGTTGCCCGAGGGATTCCATAGATTACTGATGCCTATCGTATGTAGCGCTTTTGCGACAAGCCTCCAGAGCTTTTTGTAGATCCTCGTTTGAATAAGCTGGCAGTTTAAGCTTAGGCCTAGTCACTCATTGGCTCTGAAAGAAACAAAACTTCATAAGGACATGCAAGGAAAACAGATGTATTCCAGACGTAAGCTGATAGTAGCTATTCTGCTAACAATATTTGAATGTTCCACGACGAAGCGAGAATAGTGTAGTTCAATATTAAACGAATTTGACCAAACATAATAAATTTATTATTCAAATTAAATGTCATACCCTAACAGTGCAGTTAATTTTCTATGAAAATGTTGGAAAACTACATGAATATTCAGTTACTTGAATTTGAATTTATTTTATGGTCTTAAGGCATCTACGGTTCCGACCGTGATAGGTTGGGGGAGAGAATGTTGGAAGTTAGACGCCCAGGGCCTATTTTGATGATACCATCCCAGCATTTGCATGGTGTGACTGAGGAAAAACTCGAAAGAACTCAGTCAAGATGGTCGACCGCTGGGATCAAGTTCGTATCAGCCGAGACATTAAGCCTGAATGCTTCTCGAGCCAATTGGAGGTAATCCAATCCTGATAGGGACACGAACACAGAAATATCGATTACAATTAAAAATAACCTTGCTCTTGAGAGGGATTCGAACCCTCAGTGGATTGCCTCTTCACCATTACCACTGAGTCACGGCCATTCGGTGAATATTCATGTATTAACGATAAGACTCAGCAGATGATTATACAAATGTAAATTGATCACTGAATTGGTGTTTGAATCAAGAAATTCTGCGAGAAAGTACAAACGCAAAGCATGGTCGGACACTGAGAAAGAAACAGCTAATCTTCGACCAGTACAAATGTATTACGAAAAGTAGTGGTCGAACACTAGTAAATGTTTTCGTATTCCAGTATAACTTCAGAATTGGTAACTAGGTACTCATTACATGCAGATGAATCGAAAGTTAGTCATTATTGATATTTCTACAATTTTTCACTGCTCGACCACCCTGTGGTCGAACACTAGTTAACAAAGAATATTTCATAAGTCATTGTCCGACCACTACATTTTATTGATTTATTCTTCATACCTTACAGTTATCACTAAAATTTAATTACTAAAATGTGTTCTATAGTTCCATGTAACAGAATAATATGCGCATTTCTTACCTGGTGAGATAAAACTATGGAAAAGCACGAAAAACAGGGCGCTGTCGTTCCCATTTGCAACAGATTAAAGTTCTTGAAAAGTCAGTGCGTCTTCCGTAGGCATACATTTGATTGGCTATTACCGAATGCATGTGCAATATATTTTGACAGTATCTTTGTGATTTGTTCAGAATAAGCTGCAATTCAATTATAACGGAAAAGCATGCATTTTTATCGGAAAATAAGCCTAATATATGGTTCTAAAGTGAAAAGTGGTCGGCAACTAGGGGGTGGTCGAAGACTGGCACAACCACCCTATAGAGATTTCGAGATTATTGTTTTGTAAACGGTAACTAAAATAAGAGTTGTTGTTACTATGGCAACGATATAAATAATTGTACTTATACGTAGACATATTGATGAAAAAAAAAAGAAGTGTGTGTATGAAGGTCCATATATTTTGTTATATGTGCAGAAAAGTTAATTATATATACTTCTCATGATCAAATAATAAACGTCAGTTAAGAAAGTGATAAAACGCGTTGAGAATTATTTTGAAGATTAATTACGAACCAAGGAGACCCCTTACAACTGATTATTGGCAACGAAAGATACAGTGCAGCATATTTTTTTTTTTATAAACTAAACTAGTATTCGAGCATCTCATTTTATTTGGTTCGATGTGATTTATCGATGTATACATATATAATGTGTTTGACAATGTTATTTTTAAAGGAAGAAAATCAATCAACAGTGTGGACTATATCTCATTAACTGAGTAATGTAGTCTTATAAATGGTGTAATAAAGATCTTAATGACAGCGGCGACGACTTCTGTATAATTTTGGGGAGGCATTGAAATATGTGTATATCCTTGTCACAAATTCGAATAAAGATATCTACATTCAGGGAGGCCAATCTCCAAGATCAGTGTGCATGGTTAATGACGATATAATTCAATTTCACTTTTATATCAGTAAGTAGCTGTAACAGAGCATCAATGTTCATATCTACGAATACGATATTTTACTACATGTTCGAGAAAAGTTTACATGGGTTTTTACACGCATGTATAACATTTTGTTTACCTCAATATTATCAATGGAATGATATATGTCTCGTCATTGGAAGACTGTTAGAACTAAGCGTTTCATTCTTGGAAATATGTGTGTCAGTGTTAAGAGAAATCAAGTAACAAAAGGTACAATCCGATTGTTAACAGTTAATATTTTTCACTTTAGAAATCTGTAATCAGGATCACAAAATTATTACAAAAACACTAAGCATACAAGTTACAAAACACCAGTTACTAATGTGTATTTACTAATAGATGCGAAGTGAACTCAATTATACTAATTTTCCTTTTATATGAACTAATCTTGGATCATATTCAATCCACATTAAACGTATTAACTACACAAAGAGAAACTTACTCTGAAAATTATTTTTTGGCTATCGAATAATTACAACAAACATTAGTCTTTTCGGGTTCGATTCCCAGTAAGAGGGCATTAAAATTCAAACGCGTTACGTCACGTCTCATATAACCGATGTACAGCAATGGGATACTAAACTCCAACAACCAACATCAGAAAACATTTATTTTGAAACATAATTGCGAATTAATTAAAGTAAAACACATCAAAATTAAAATACCCTTTTCCGCTTTCTTTCATAAATAATTCTTCTTCTTTTTCGTAATATTGTGGGATGATGATTGAAGAATACATCTAAAATAAAATGATAGTTCGGTGACTTATCTGTTGGCAGATTTGTCCATTGGCAGATTTGGTAATTGGCGGATTTGGTAATTGGCGGATTTGGTAATTGGCGGATTTGTCAATTGGCAGATTTGTCCATTGGCAGATTTGTCCATTGGCAGATCTGTCCATTCTCACGATTGGCGCATTTGGTCATTTTCGCGTTTGGCGCATTTGGTAATTGGCAGATTTGTCAATTGGCAGATTTGCCATTTGGCTGATTTGTCCATTTTCACAGTTGGCGCATTTGGTCATTTTCGCGTTTGGCGCATTTGGTAATTGGCAGATTTGTCCATTTTCACAATTGGCGCATTTGGTCATTTTCGCGTTTGGCACATTTGGTAATTGGCAGATTTGGTATTTGGCAGATTTGGTAATTGGCAGATTTGTCCATTGGCGGATTTGTCCATTGGCAGATTTGTCCATTTTCACGATTGGCGCATTTGGTCATTGGCAGATTTGTCCTAGGCCCGTTTTAAGTATCAAGCACAGATTAAGAAATAATTGAGAAGAAAGTTTACTATTGGTATTGTGGCCAGCACAATAAATAAAGCAAAGTTGGATTGATTGATTTAGCCATGGGTAAAAGTGAGGAGGAACGCGGACGGACGTCACCCTCCCACTTCCATAAACGTATCTATAGCGTCCCCCAACTTTATAAAATATTACAATGGTCAAAGATAGGCACGGGGGACGGTGTGACGTCAAGTATACTCCTACCTTTGCAGTTCCATTCTTACCCCTGTATTTAGCTTGAGAAAAGGTTATAAAGCTTATTTATAATGTAATTCCAATCTAGCGGAAAATATCGGTATTTTGTTGGCACATTCACTGAAGATCAACATCCATAAACGAAATAGAACGGCCTATAAATATAAACTGGGAGCGTTATGCATTATTATTGTTATGCTTTCTTGTGATAAATCTATCCCATTGGTTTGTCTTGATTGATTTTAACCCTTTTAGAATTTCCACTTTTTGAGGTAAATCTTAGACTTTCACTCAAGCAGCTACTGCTTCCTTACTATTTATCGTAGGATCATGGTTCATACCTAATTTGTTTGTTTGTTTGTTTTTTTTTTTTTTTTTCAGAATAGAGTATACTTTCCAATGGTACTACTCGCTTGTCCGTATTATACACTAGAAACGAGAAAATCGGGTAAAACCGGGATATTTTTCGAAAAATATCGAAATGTTTGCCCCCCTCTAGCCTGAGCCTGGGCTCAAGTAGGGATCTAATATTTTTTTTAAAAAAAAGAATACGCTACTATGTATAGTACATAATACGCGTGCAAAATTTTAATCTTTTATCTCCAAAACTAAGGTCGGAGAAATTTTTGAAGGTCTCAAGGTGACCCATTATATATATATATATATATATATATATATATATATATATATATATATATATATATTGGCGGATCCAGGATATGATCAAGGGAGGGGCTAAACCATAATTTGCCGTTTTATCGAGTGTAAAGCTGAATCGAAGCCCATTTTATCTAGTGTAAACCTGAGCATTAAGGGGTGGGCTATAGCCCCGCAGCCCTCCTTAGATCCGCCCTTGTATATATATATATATATACCTACAAAAATGTTCTGTGTCATTACTATTTAACCTAGAGTCATGGCTCGAACGACATTTTCTTCAGTATAACGAGCCCTTTCCAACGGTACCACTCACATGTCCGTAACGTACACCTGAACAGAAAAATTCAGGAAAAACCCGGAAGTTTTTTGAAAATCCCTCCAAAACATTTTGCCTCTCTGGCCCGAGCCTGGGTACAGGTAGGGATCTGAATTTTTTTTAATACGTTTTTATGTACATAATACGTGTGCAAAAGTTCAATCTTGTATCTTGAAAACAAAGGCGGAACAAATTTTTGAAAAATGTGAATTTAGGTCGTATATACCTATATATACATATACAAATTTACTGCGTCATTAATGTTTGACCTAGAGTCATGGTTTAAACGTTATTTTCTTCAGTATAACAAGCCCTTTCCAACGGTACCACTCACATGTCCGTATCATACACTCAGTAGCGTAGCCAGGATGTGCGTTTGGGGGGGGCCCAAGTGCTGTTATAGGCACATATAGAAAAATTACAAACAAAAAAATATATAAACATAAAAATATATAAAAAAAATTACAAACATCAAAGTACCAAAGTACATTATCGGACCTCTTTAAAGGGGGGGCGGCCCCTCCGGCCCCCTTTCCTACGCCACTGCATACACTTGAACCGGAAAATGGGGAAAACGATATTTTTCTGGAAAAAAATCACCCCCTCGGAACACTTGCGGCCCTCGGGCCCGGCTCTAGTTTCACGTAGGTATCTCAAAAAATTTTTGGGTAATACCCAAAGGTACACAAAATCCATATGCAAAGTTTCAATCTGATGTCTGGGTGGGTGGGGGGCTGGGACGACGTTGTTCTGCCCCCCTCACTTTAATGTTCCATTTTCTTGGGAACGGTAAGGGATCAAACGGAGCTACTGCGGAGCAAATGGGAGCAAACCTAGTACAAACGAATGCGACCATCTGTTCCTCTCTGTGATTGTTTTTAATTCGAGGGTCTGGGGCCATTTTTTTCTGGCCCCTTAGTTTAAAGTTCCATTTTCTCGGGAATGGGAGGGGAGCAAACGTAGAAACTGCGGAGCAAATGGGAGGAAACTAAGTACAAACGAATGTCACCATCCGTTTCTCTCTGCCATTGGGTGGGGGGCTGGGACCATGTTGTTCTGGCCCCCCACTTTAAATTTCTATTTTCTCCCGAACGGTAAGGGAGCAAATGGGAGCAAACGAAGCACAAACGACTGAAATTGTTTTCGAAGGATTACGTGATGGTGAAGGGAGGGGGGGGGAGGCAGGACTACGCACAGCTAAATAACACGTTCACTGCGATCAGCTTCTAATAATGACTAACAATAATTGATCGATTTGGTACAATCACGAGTTTAGTTTCCTCATGACTCTATGGTTCACCAGCTATTGGGGATAGGGACCAGGGTTGCCACACTCGAGACTCGCGATGATGCCAATCACGGGCCTGAATTATGCTAGATTTTTGCAAAATTATGCCAGATTTTTAAATTATATTTCCGTACTAATTTTAAAGACCTGCCCCTATTATATATATATATATATATATGTGTGTGTGTGTGTGTGTGTGTGTGCGTGTCTGTGTGTGTGTCCAGGATATGATTAAGGGAGGGGCTAAATCATAGTTTGCAGCTTTAACCAGTGTAAAGTAGGATTGAAGCCCATTTTATCCAGTGTATACCTGAACAAAAGCAAAAAATCCTCTTAGTGATCGAATTAAAAGAATGTTATCTTCAGGTTAGTATTCACAGAGATTATTTTTGCAAAATTTAAGTTTCATGGGTAAATCAGTAGACTTTGAATACATTCACATCGTATCCATTGAGTTGCGAAATAGTGTACCTCGAGACATGGGCGCCCGAAGAAAATTTTTTAGGGGAGCATCTCCATGGTTGCTATATTATGTCTGGTGGTTTGCTATATTACGTATAAATTTTCGTGAGCCAGAGGAGGGGGGCATTCTTATCAATCACGGAGATTACTGAACAAAATATAATAAAAACATCTAATTCGAATTTCTATCATCCCTCAGTCGAACCCGAGACTGAAACATAAGAGATGGGCTTTGTTTTTAAACAACGTAACGTGCCTAGCAAAGACTTCACATTGTGAAGATTATATTAGTGAAAGTTACACAAATGGAATTTTACAACTTAATATACATATTACTAAATGTTGAGCTCCCTGTTGCTATGTTGTTAGAGTATGCGTGTTTTGCGAACAGAGTTTGATTCCCAGTAGGAGCTCATGTGTTTCAAATCCGACGTTAAGCTGTAAGTTTGCGTCTTGTAGAGCTTTGCTCCTGAAAGCGACTCTACACTATAATCTAATTTAATATCACTAAATATTAAAAAATAATAATAATAACACCGAGATGACGTGAAATGGCAGCCATCAAATCTATTTTATATTTTCACTTAATCTAGTGGTAATTAATATAACAATTACCAGGCACACGTATAAATACTCAGAAACAAGCACATACCCACGTACACGTACACAAATATGAACCCTTCAAATCTGTTTACATCTGGTGGACTTTCGCTGCATCAAGCACTGTTATCCTCAAACAAACTTCATCATCATCTTCCCATGTATCTGCATTATTTGATTCATCTACAGATTTGTCATTTGCACGCATCATTGCTTTTAGCATTTTCGGGGAAGGTTCAGGTTTCTTTTTTCATTTAAAGAATCGGTTCTCTGTATTGGAAAGAGAATCAGGGAAGGAAGGGAGAATTTATGTTTTATGAATGGATAACATTTTAAGAAATATATACAAAACATACCGCTTCCGACACAGCACTGAAGCATTTCTTTTAGCGGCTTACTAGTGGTCCCCTGACGCTCATACCCCTTTCCCTCACAAATTGTAAAGTGAGAAGGAACAGAAATATCCCAGATAACAACACTCAGGTTTCAGTTGACAGGAATAAAACTATGGGTAAGTAAACATCTTGTGCAGAGTCACGTTTTGCTAATTTTTGAACATTTCTGTGAATTCAACAATACAACAGCGGAAATACTAACTGGTTTTATTGCTCCAACTATCGCTACAACTAAAAGTTATTCTGATCGCTGAACCATCCAAATTTTCGTTTTGTTTCTGTTCTCCAGAGGGAAGAATGAAATTATGCTAGATTTGGCCAAGATGGTAAAGTCAAGATGCTAGATGCTAAATGCGTATGAATTATGCTAGATCTAGCACCAAGATGCTAGATATGGCTTCACTGATAGGGACTCGCATCAAAATGCTCTGATCGTACTACTCTTTGCTCTACTTTTCAGTTGCTTATTCAGTAAGTTGACCAGAATTTTAACTTGCGAAAACGGGACACATGCAATGGGGAGTGCTGAGTGATAAAGTCTGAGTTCCAGAATATATTTTGGGCAATAGCAGGGCTTTAAAATTACAAATAAGAGTGATAACGAATCAAGAGCATTCAAAAGTTGCAAGCACTCAAGATCATTCAAAAGTTCTAGGCATAGTCTAAAAATTCCCAGTGTAGTGAGAGTTGATGCTTTACCGAAAGTAGCTCTACATAGTCTTGTGTAGAATTTGCTGTTGAAAAATGCTCTATAAAAGTAAGTAGTATTTTATTTTATACTTGCACATATGACTTGCGACATTCAAAATTTTATAATTTTAACTCAAGATAAAGATATTACATTTCTATTAAATACATTACGTGAAAACAATAATACCCCATATTACTGAATGCTTCAGAAGTGTAGCGTTAACAATGAAATGTGGGTAATGGTCTTTTATTAAGATATTAAATTACTATTGAATTTTCGAGCTGGCAGACTCACTGTATTGCTTTTTAGCACATGATTTGTAGATTCCTAATCTTCAATTAATGTTAAGTATAAAAGCAATTATGAATTGCAAAGTAAGTTGCATATAGAACTTAAGATTTCACGAAGATTTTTGATGATTTTGCTACAAATCTATCTATTTTTTGCATAAAGTCTAGGTTATTTAATTAAAGCTCTATCTTCCGTACAAAGTAAGGTGCTGGACAAGTTTAGGCACCACATTTTGCAAAATTTACAATAAAATTCTATATTCTGAATGGAAAGACTTGTTTATAAGGAACAAATTTCTGCAGAAGGCATAATTAAAATAGTGAGTAGTACAGCTGTATTTTATTTTTATAAGTGAATGATAGTGTAAAATCATTACAGGTGTTTTACGACAGTCCAAGTAAGTGAGTGCATATAAAATATCACTGTTTTAGATACTATTTTCTGACTGCACAGTGTGTAAAAACCGTGTTATGTTTACAAGGTAACGTTAGTAATGTAAAACAGCTACAAATGCTATAGTGATTGTTGACGCCCCTGATCTCTTCGTATGCGCTACCGCATTTCTCACCATCTTCGCCCTGCCCTGGTGTATTAGATAGCATTTGTGCTTTTTAGATCCCACCTAGCACATGTTGGTTTGTATTTGCATTGTAGTTGGCACATATCCGGAGACTTTATTTATATGTAAACCATGATAAAATTGAAATTATTCAACAGTTACGTCTGGTAACCCCATTTAACTTCATCTATGCTAATTGAGGAATTGTCATGTCGTCCAGTAAAATTCTTTTGGAGGACAATATGAAGGAAATTAGTGAAAGAGTTAAATTTTTCAAGAATTATATTTCGAGTGGTCCGTCTAAACTTGGCCTGCAGACACATAATAATAATAATAATAATAATAATAATAATAATAATAATAATAATAATAATAATAATAATAATAATAATAGGTATATAACAAAACCATTCCCTATACTAGATGAAACTGCTAAAATATAAACTAATGTGTCTATTAACCTAACCTAGTTGGCATTGCTGACCTAACCTAAAATTAACTTGTTAACATTATTTTGTTGGAATTGAAATGTCTGATTTTACCTCTTATGGAAAACCACCCTCTTGAACGCAACCAAAGATGTACCAAAGTCATGTGTACGGCATCACAAACCCCGTACATTTCCAGAAAACAGGCTGGAATGCCCATTTAGGGGGTAGTGTGTCGTTGGAGTGTTGTATAAATGTGCACCCTGGTGAACATTCAATTATGGACGATTTTTCTTTATAAGTTAAACTGAATTATTCTGCACATATAGCCGTGAAAAACATCTACGTGCATCTGGGCAAGTAACGGTGAATGAATGAACTATATGTAAAATATATGGTTTGTAAAATTTTGTGCTGGTGACACAATATTGAGATATGAGGCCCGCGGCCACTGATCAATAGCAAGTTCTGATGAGCTTCTCAGGAACACAGTCGAGGAATTCGGAAAATTGGTCAAGGAATTCTAGGGATTCATTTCTGGTCTTTCGGCATCTGTGGCCATTTTAGCCCATCATATATGAGGAATGACGTCCCTCGGCGATTACACTGCCCGGGGAAGGAAGGAAGCAGCTTGGAACTTTCATGTTACGTTGTGAATGAGGAAAAAGTCAGGAAAAAACTCACTTAGGATGGATTTTATAGTTTTGCCAACCGTGTGTCTCCACCGGTACCACTCGTACCAATCATGGAATTACAGACAAATTGGCATACACCATGCCATTGTCGTTAAGTGACTCCGCACAATCGATAAAAAAAGAAAAGTTGAAAACATAGGTGCCACATGAGTTGACTCTGGCCGATAAAGATCGCCGTCTGGAGGTCTGTAGCCCTCTAAGTATACGAAATCATAGGAAGGTTTTCACATTTGATCAAAACTGATCTAGTACGAAAATCGTAAATACAATGCTGGAATCGTGAACAACGTGGGAGGTTGTTTCCGAAATTACTCTTTCGCCCACAGAAGGTGTTTTTGATGCCATAGTCTATGGTTAGTGACACTACACCTTTTTCTGTCCGTCATATTATTTCTGTCGAGGTGAAACCATCGCCTGCTGAGCTCCATGAAAGACTGCAAACTTGTTCGCAAGCATTCAGTAATGATCAGCTAACATGGTTTCCTCATGTTCTACGACAACGCACGCTTAAAAGACAGTTCTGTATAAAACGGTTCCTCATCCACCCGTATTCTTCCTACTGTTTTTCTTTAGACTACCACATTTTTCGGCATCTCGATCTCTTTTGGCAAGGAAAACTTCCTTGATGACAGGGTTGTGCAACGTGCGATCACAGCCTGTAGTTGTTGTTGATGATGATGGTGTTAGTTGATGTGTAGTGTCCCTTTTCACCACTGAGGCTATATGAGATGTGGACTTTAAGGTGGAATCCGAATCACCGTTATAGTTCAATGTTCTTCTACCGGTTTCTATTTTTTGAAATTGACACACTTCTTATAAGGATATTTCAACACCAGCACAATATAAGCTTCCTTACACACAATTCCATCAATACTTTTAACTAGTAGTTCATGCAGTTATTTTTCTCAGTGGGAGTTTAATTTTAATTTTTATTTATTTATCTTTCTTAACGTCTCGCAGTTATGCTTCTCAGCTGAAGGAGGCAATGATGATGCTAACAAAATATTGGAGTGAAAAAAATTAATAGAATCCCGAGAAAACCAACGCATACGGTGTTTGTCCACCAGAAACCCACTTGCCGAAAACTGAAATCAAACCAGAAATCCCATGCACCAGAAGCGAGGGCTCTATCACTGAGCCACCTTGACTCTTATGTGAAAGTTTCAAGAGCTACACTACGAGCATCTAGATCGATAAATTGGGGATTTAATTGAGCACCACCATCAAAGCCGTTCATGTTCACTACGAAATGCGAACTTTTAATACAAGTAGCCTAATATAAGTTTATGATGGTGCATAAATATAGACAAACTTTGAAAACTTTGAGTGAAAGTAATTAGTATGCGGTAATTTCTAATTTACTCGGGCTTTCGATTAAATTCGATTCTATAAGGTAAGTTACGTTAATACTTGAAAATATACATTTCAACATAGTATTCTATATTAAAAGTCAGAATTGGCAGCCATCTTATATTCAGTGTATAGTGTTCAATAATTAAGTTATCCCATTTGAGAAGCGGACAGACTCACAAAGCTATTAACTATAAGTTAAAGTAGTGATATTTTTTCCTCAATAGTACAAATATAGAATAAATAATTCAAGAAATAATCCCAGAGTGGTTTGTAACATGCTCGTCAATATTGATAGGAAACAAAAGTGTATGAAATATCCACGACGCACCACTCAGGAAAACAAACTAACTTTTAATAATAAAAGTCATGCTACTTCTAATGAGAGTGAATTAACTAAATTCTCAATGTAAAATTAAGTTTATAGTGGATAACTATTGAATGAGTGAGTTTTTCTTGAACGAAAATACTTGAATAGTTTGAATTTAAGGCGAGTTAGTAAATCTAACTAACTTACGAGTAAAAATTCGTAATTTATACATTGTCAGTGTAAAAACTACGTCTTCCAAATGGGAACAATTATATTTAGTAATATACTATTTGTTGGTAATATACACGGAGCAATCAGGTACTTAGGACTTTTTTTTTCAACAAAAGGAAATAGATTAGAAGCAGATAGAAGCGTGAAAGTTCTTTTTAAGAAGTCAGCCATTCTTTATGATGAGTGAAATCAAATGACAGCATAGTTCGTTCATTGAAAACCCAACATGTTGTTTAGATGCTAAGGATGGTGATGTCAACAATCGAAGACCAACGCGTTAATATTAATTTTCTCTACTTGAATGAAGAGCTCCTCCGTGGCTAAGCGGTTAGCGTACGCGCCTTTGGCTTGGGAGGGCCGGATTCGATTCCCGACGGGAGCTCATGTGTTTCGGATTCCACGTTAATCAGTAGGTTCACATCTCATATAGCCTCGCTCCTGACAAGGGACGTTAAACTCAAAATCAACTCAACTCTACTTGAATGGAATACGCAATCGAAATTAACAGTAAAAATTCCACACAAATGGATAAAACAGTTAATAAAACGTCTCTCATGTTCCTACCTGCTTCCAATTCCTTCCAAGAAAGAAGAAAATTCAGTAGATCTGAATTTGAATGTATTTTATAAATACAACATTAATGAAAATTTATTTTACAAGAATAAAATAAGATCATAACAGTGCCTGCTTAGGTGGAGTAGTTTCACTTTCATGAATGTAAATCACTGCTCTTTATAGAATAATTTGAATGTATTTGAAATAAACTCCATGTTATGTTACTAATTGATACGGTAGGATTCACATCTATTTAGTGTAAATAAAAATTCTTGTACCTTAAAATATCCAAAAGACATAAAATTTGCGTACAGTTTCAAAGAACCCTTAACATCTTCTTCAGCGCATCTAAAGAATTTGCTGTCATATAGAAGACACAATGATCTTTATATATATAAAAATACGTACCAAGATTTTTCATTGCGTAAAACTGGAAGAGAAGAAAATCTTACTATTAAATTCGACATTCATCTCATCACTTAGACTTTACAGGATGGATAAACAAAGAATTCTTTGCGTCATGTCTTTTATTAACAGCAAAGTTTTAGATGTGCCGAGCAAAATGAAAGGAACTTTAAAATGTTTTAAGGCGCAAGAATTTTAATTTATAGTTTCTTATTACATTCATAGATTTTAAAATTTGTTGTCAACAAATAATTTATCTTAGAAGTGAAACATTAAAGTTCCTTGTCACCATCTTCATTATTATTTAAACATTTTTTTTTTTTTTTTGTGGATATTCTATAAAATCCATCCAACTTAATATTTATGTAGTGTAAAATATTTATGTAAATTGTACTATTTTCTTTAATACCTACATACCTTCTCTTTCTGTCTATTCCCAGCGGGGTTCTTGTGGTTCCAGCTGCTCATTATGCTGTAAGTCCACGTCTTACATAGCCTCGCTGCTCAGAGTGACGCTAAACTCAAATTTACCTTCTCTTTGTGCATTGTTAGTAAGATTTAATTTCATTATTCAGTTTTCAATTATACACATGAACAAGAGAAACTAACGAAAAATGAGAAGGCGTACCGTACACTAATTGGGTCACATTATAATAAAACGTTATTTCATATCAAATTAAGGAGGGATGTGTATTCTGTTTCCCGGTTTTTAAAAAAGTTATTCTTAAGTAATCTTGATCTCTCTTTTGCCACACTGATCATGGTTAGGGTCCTCGACTATCAGGGCAATATTTTTCTATATTCCAATAAGGTTTTGTTTATAGAAAGGTAACCCAGAAAGTTCTGTCGCTTTTTGTGGAGGTCTGTGTCCAATTGGCCCTTACACAGTGAGTTGAATGAGAATGGAGATAAGGCGAAGGTCAGTTGTGGGTGTAGGTATATTCAACATACTACCTGGTTGTGGCAGTTCAGTTACACCGTGAACTTGTGTAAGAATGTCTGTAAATAATCGCTGACCAGCTTGTGAACTACATTCAAATCAGTACTTTTTATTAGACAAAACATCTTGTACTGTTACGTACATTCGGTAGATTAAAGAAGCCACAATTTCCTCAAATTGGTTGGTTTGTTAAGGTTTAACGGAAACATCAACGGAGTGGAGTTTTCTAAAATATTTTAAGAATTAGTGATGCTACGTAGACGAGTTAAGTTGTAGGAATAATCTAACGTTTATTTTATTATTTTTTTTTAAAGACAGTGTTAAAAAGTTCGCTAATATACAGTTTCAGTGTATGAAATCAAACGAATTTCTATAATTTTAAAATAAACTTAATGTAATCTGTAAGAATGTTAGTATGTGTATAATCGGCAAAGACATGTATGTGGCAAATTTCATGTGAAAAGAGCAGTAAATAAGAACAATAAAACGAAAGTAAAACTTCCTTGTCCATTTAGCAACATTTTGTTTTACTCATTCTAATTTTCGTATTTATAATTATTTTCCTATGAAATTTACTACAAATATACATTTCCCGATTATACACATAGTATCAGTATTAAAAGTACCTTGTATACTTGATACAACATCATTATCAAATTATATTCTTACAAGAAGACAGTTATAGATATGCGACAATCATTTTGGACATGAGTATACATAAGAAATAACAAAAAAGAAAGAAAAGATTACAAAATAAAAAACAAAAATATATTTATATATGTAGAACATTAACCATATTTACATAGACTTTAACTTGTTTTTAAAATGATTTTCAGAGTCAAAAATATCAACATCGGACAATAAACTATTATACAATGATGCCAGACTGAAGTATAAGGAACGTTGTATAATTGATAATCTGGGTATTACATATGTAAGTAACGTATGACTACGAGTAAGGCGAGATGATACGCGAAAATTGGCAACGGAGATCAACAATTCAGAGTTAATTTTCCCATTGATAACTTTATGGAGAAACAGCAAGTCCGCTACCATACGTCGAGTAAGTGGAGTCTGAATATTGAGTTTGTTTAGGAGCTCTGTTTTATTGTTCGCACTGAAGGAACTCTTTGTTTGACAATGGCAAGAAAAAAAGTTATGGACAGAATCAAAACGGAATAAGTTTGAAGCATAGGCCATATTCCACATCGGTGAACAGTATTCGATTTTAGGAGATACAAAAGCTTTGAAGAAAACACTGAGTGATTTGAGACGGCGAATTTCAGTAAATCTGTAAAGCATACCCAGTATTCTCATAGCACTCTTAACAGTAAATGTGATGTGATCAGCAAATGTAAGTTTCTCATCGAACAATACTCCGAGATCTTTATCTGTAGCGACTCTTTCGATAGGACTGTCATTAATACAATATTTGTGATAAATTTTATTTTTCTTCAAAGAAATACTAAGAGTACAACATTTTTGAAGGTTTAGTTTTAAATTCCCAGTCGTACACCAGTCCGTAAGTTTAGTAAGAATTTGTTGAAGTAGTAGAGCATCGTCTATGGTATAGATTTTATGGAAAATTTTACAGTCATCAGCAAGGAGAAGAATGTTCGTAGATGGTAAAAAGAGGAAGGAAGGGAGATCATCCATGTAAAGAAGAAATAGCAGTGGTCCTAGAACATTACCCTGGGGAACTCCAGAAAAAACTGGGACAAATTTGGATGAAGCATCTGGCATAACAACACGTTGCATACGATTAGTAAAATAATCCTTTAGTAAAGACAGAAATTTTCCATGAAGATTAAATCTGTTGGATAGCTTGTGGAGAACAGATGGATGTCAATTTCATCGAAAGCTTTTGAGAAATCTAAGTATATTACGTCCAGTTGAGTAGTTTTTGAAATATAGTTTATAGCACGAATAAGAAGTTCTGATATGTTGGTAAGGCATGATTTCAGTTGCCGGAACCCATGCTGTGCAATGTTGAAATAAGGGGCTGTGAACTTGCAAAGTCTGTCCTTTATAATTTTCTTGCAAAGAATTGACAACAGAGAGAGAAGGGAAATGGGTCTATAAGAACATACATCAGTTTTAGTGCCAGATTTATAGATTGGAATAATGTTAGCCTGTTTCCAAAGTAGGGGAAAAAGCCTTGGGATAAGCAATTGACGTGGCTGTATTGCGAAGGAAGGTTGTATAAATATTGTCGGGTCCAAGAACACGATGGTCAGGTAGAGCTGACAAGAGTGACTTGACTTCAGCGGGCGTAGTAGAAATCGAGGATAAGGAATGCGAATATACAGCTTTAAGAGCAGGAAGAGGATTTGTACCGTCTGGGTGGAGAAATTCCTGTAAAGTAGTCATTCAATGATTCAGCTCTGTGTACTCCAGTGACAGTACTCCCAGCATAGTTGACGTTCATGGGTATACTAGTTTTATTTCTCCTTGAAGTAATGAGAGACCAGAAGCTGTTAGGTCTCGAACAAAAGGAAGTTGCAATATTGGAGATGTAACTATTGTATTTTTTTCTAAGTAGGAACTTGGCGTATCGACGACTTTGCGAGAAACTATTGTAAGTAAACTGGGTGAGATGTTGTTTCCAGAGTGACCACGCGAGCTTCTTGTTTTTCAGAGCAGACCGAATCTCAACATCAAACCAAGAAGGGAACTTAGATGACTTTTGTGGTTGTTAAGGAACAAAGTCTTCGACAGCAGCTACAAAGGCATCAGCTGCGCGCTGTAGCATCATCGATGATACCATTTTCCAACAAACACCATGGAAAAAGATCTAAGGCACGGCAGATATCATCCCACAGTGCCTTCTTCCACAGTCTATTAACGTGATTCGTAGGACTAGAATTTCTGTTAGAAGTTCGAATATTAGGACAAAATATAATATCCAATGAATATAATGTCAGCAGAAAAAAATTCATACGTGGAGTTATGTCAATCTCATTTAAAGAGGACATAATCTAGGTTACTATCCGCGCTCTTATTGAACATGTTATATTGACGTAGGGACAGACCATGAATAAATGCATCCAAAAACCAGTCATCATTTCCACACTTGCCAACCCCCATATCAGGTGATATCCGATCAATGGACAAATTAAAATCATTCATTAAAACCACATCACCTAAAGAGAGGGCTGCTAATACAGAATCTCTGCAAGCTTTTAAGATGCTTAAGGGAGAGATTTGTGTGGCCTATATTAAGAAACAAGGAACACTTTCTTACCTTTAGCAACATTAACTTCAACTCATATAATTTCACAATTTCTAGTTAGGTCGTGGCGTACTTTACTGGTCCACTTATTATTATTCACACAAACTATAACACCACCACCCCGAGAGGATTCACGATCCTTTCTATATATGTTAAAGTGAGATGAA
Source organism: Thermobia domestica (assembly GCF_964235325.1). Taxonomy (NCBI): domain Eukaryota; kingdom Metazoa; phylum Arthropoda; class Insecta; order Zygentoma; family Lepismatidae; genus Thermobia; species Thermobia domestica. The sequence goes on along the minus strand of NC_137464.1, from coordinate 196,918,535 downwards.
AATGGAAGTTCTTCATCTTCTACAAAAGCGTTCAACCACGTTTCGGTGAAAACTAGGCAGACATACTACACTAATTAAGTTATGTGAATTTCACAGTTCATTAAATTATTCTTTATACTCCTAATATTTTGATAATACACAGAAAAATCAACACTGATATTCTGTTATTTTGAAGTTTTGCGCACCCTTCGGCACAAAACTATGTAAGGCGTGGATCTACAGTTTATTCGGGTTTCGTACTACAATCTATAACGGAAATCGAAACCGCGTCTTCCTTACCGAAGATGATAATATTAGCCTTTTAGCTAATGGAATTCATATGTGATGTTTCGTTTCATAAGAAATGAACTTGTATCGTTCTTACTTCTGTAGTAATTTACGTAGTATAAAGATTTTAGCACACAGTTTCATAAGACGAATATGTTGTTGAAATATTTGATGGAATGAAATATCATATACACAGTAGCTTTCTCAGAATTTTATCAAGGTGAAGGGGGAGGGGGAGGAGAAGAGGAGAGACCAAGCATTCAATCTCATTTCCTTTTAGAACAAATATTATATACATATTATAGTAATCTTTATTCTTTCCATAATGGCTTCCCCTTCCGTACGCCACTATAAATTAGTTTTACGTTCCACAGCTATGCTCTTTCTAAAGAAGATGGATGAATTAATGAAGTGGAATGATCAAGAAATAGTTGATGGAATGAGAATGTGAGAACCCTGATAAAACCTATGGGCACGATGCTGTGCACTACAAACTCGGTGACCGGGAATTGAACCAGGGACCCCTTGCACTAGGTGTGAGCGCTCTACCACTGAACCACCGTGCCTGTATCATATATAAATATAAATATAGTCAGTTAATCGCAAGTAGTATTAATCGCTAACCGATCTCTACCTGACATTTAGCTTATTTTTTGTGCACTTTCTATTGTGTATGTCAATAACAAGTTCTATACCATTAATACATTTGTACGAACGAGTAGGTTTCTCGGAATGCAAAATAGATACTAAACTGTATTAGATTTAGTTTTCATGCTCATTTTACAATGTTGTTGAAATATGTGCTTTTTATTGTTTTCAGTTCGTTTTTGTGTAGAAGATTTTCATTTCTTATTAGCTTTATTTTCTGTTTTCCTTATCTTTTTTCATTAATTCATTCATATCATTTTTTCATTGAGTTGGTTCTTGTCACTCAGTTAATATTATTTTTAAATATTTGTTTTACCATTTATTCTTTAAGGAAGGTTATTCTCAGTTTTATGATTTTATGCTATGCTGGTTTTACAGTTTAAAAACTATTTGGTCAACGTAAGAAGCTAAAACAACATTACAAATATTAGAAATATTAATTGTACTACCCTTGGTATATGTCTGTGATTTAAGAATTGCTCGAAATCAATTCATGATATGTGATTAGGAATTTACAATCGATGTTTTAAGAAAACGCCGCTGAGGAATATAGGAGTACACACAGAAAATTTCAACAGTTATTAAATGACAGGTGTGTGTGCCAAGGTTAGTCCAACTTAGTGTTTGGACTACAATACTATGATCAACAAATGCTGTAGAAGAGCTTGAAACTCAAGGAAACTTTTATTTATTTTTCTTTTTTAAAAGTAACGTAAATAAATAATTAAGCTTAAATAAAAGTAGAAATTTGATTCTTTACGCTGATATTTTCTATTCATATTACTCTATGCCACACAACGTAGTTCTGTTAGTTTTCCGTTTTTTTATTTTTAAAATAAGGTTAAATTCTTGGTAAACGGAAAGTTTTCTTTTTTCCCTTCCTTTTTATTTTAATTTTTAAATATCACTTTGCTGACTAGTTAATTCTTCGTTTATAACACAGCAAATAACACTTTCTGAAGTTGCTCATTCTGATCGAGGTTTTCCCACATTTACCTCAGTTCCATTAGGTTGATCCGAGGTTTATCTTAAATAGAGTTTCAAGCTTCTTTCTAACATCACGTCTTGTCTGGATCGAATGGTTGTCATTTCTAACCTTCAATAGTTCAAGCGCGTTTAGAAGTCAAAATTAAGTTAAATTATCTTGTAAGTTGCATTATATGATTTATCATTTCAAATCTTAAGAAAGTATTTTATCTGTTTTGCAGGTCAACTTGCGTAATTTTATTCCTGCTTGAAAACTTTTATAATGTTTTTCTTATCTTCACCGCCTGATATGGAACTTGAAGTATATCAAGGCACCTTGATTCATCAGATTCGAAAAGCAAAATTGTTTACCTTTGGCACAAGTATCTTGGGTTTCCTCGCTCAACCTTTTGTCATCCGCAAGTCTTTGAAACTTCGCAGCCTTTCTTTTGCGCTTGTTGTTGGAGGAATTGTTTGCTTCATCACATGTGTGCCACCTCTTTTGCTGCATCATTTTGTGAAAAGATATGTTACTGTGATTCATTACAACCCTCGCAAGAAGTCGTTCACAGCTCAGCTCATGTCGTTCTTCATGAGAAAATGGGAGGTAAGTTTGGCTTAGATTTAGATTCGTTTTTCTTATTACCATTTACAGTAGAAACTCTACGGAACTACATAATAGTAACTTCTAGGGAAATTGCAAACTGTATATATATACATGAGGAGTATTCAGAAAGTAAGGTTACAAAGATTTCATACAACCAATACAGCCAACAGATAGTACATAGATTAGGTTATTTCTCAACGTAGTCTCCATATCGGTTGAGGCACTTGTCGCATCGTGGGATGAGTTTGAAGATTCTCTCCTGGTAAAAATCCTGTTCTTGTGTGTTCAGCCATGTTGTCACGAAATATGTTTCATTTCCTTGTCTGAAACGAAGCGACAGCCTCCTAGGTGCTCCTTCAAGTGTAGGAACAGGTGAAAGTCGTTTGAAGCGAGGTGCAGGCTGTAGAGAGGATGGTCAATGATGTCCCAACGCAACTGCTTCAGCAGTGTGCTGGGTTGGCCACTGCGCTCCTTGTCGGTGACGTTTTCTGTACCAGCCGCAAACTTTTGATGTCATCCTGCGACATGCTGACGAGACTACAGTCTTTCCGTAAATCTCTACCAGGTGAATTTCATTCGTGGTTACATGTTTCGCCCAAAGAAATCGAATAACTGAGCAGACTTCGTCGGAAGGCTAATTCTCCAAAACGAGTCGCCATTTGTGTTCACCTACAACTAGCGCCATAGATGCCGGATAGTTGAAACTCTGCACAGTTGCCAACTCCATAACAGACGAAACTCCAGAAATATCAGCCTTGTAATCTTAGTTTCTGATCCTTCCTCGTATATATATATATATATATATATATATATATAATATATAATATACATAGGGTGGATCATTTATCTTGGTACACCCTTATGACTTTAAAACTAATAGACAAAAAATGTTGGAAGTTTTTTATAATGCAAATATCAACAAAGGTATGATATTTGATATTTAACATTCCATGAAATAGCACTACATCAGGTTATTACATATTTTAAATACACATGTTAAACGAAAACTTACATATCACATCTGTTCTCCAGAACTATAAGCCAAGAACGCTACACATCACAAACATTCAAATTCTGGTCTCTCCTTTACCATTAATAACGCACGTGAGACGGATGAAGCAACACATTCAAAGTACTTTAATGTCTGATACTTTTTTCGTATCTCCGGAATGGTTTGGGGTATCAAATTACTGTAAACGGTATTGTGGTCTTAACTTCTATTGAAAACTATGTACGGAAATTGAATATGATGCTTTCTAAACGCTTTTCCAAATAAAATTATTTTTTAAAAAATCAAATTTTCAATTCCTTGTAACTTTCTTAATACATATTTTGAATATGTTTAAAAAATACAACTTTATGTTGAGTTGACAACATTGTTAATCTGGTTATATTGCAGAGCATATCAAACAATATTCCTCCCTCGATATTTCCATGGTACGAAATTTTACCGTTTAGTATGTGTTAGTTTAAACGTTACAAGAACGTATCAATATAAGTGGTCCACCCTGTATATCTAGTTGCTCACCCTGCAAACTTCGCCACAATATACTACGACCATTTTCACGGGTGTCGTTAGCAGGGGGTCGGGGGGGGGGGATTCGTGCCCCCAGTTTTTGTCAAATATATTTAAAGAAACTATACTATTTTGTATATATAAGTTTTGTCGGAAAGAGGATTTCGATTTTGATTCATCCGACCCCCACCCCCACATTTAAAAAGCTAACGACGCCAGTGCCATTTCCGTTAGTGGCCTGGTATATAAGTATTAATAGGCAACGCTAAAGTTTCAGCAGCTTCTCCTCTGAGGGAGATGCAATATATTATGGTGATCCTGCTTAGGAAAGAAGAGAAACTGTTGGTCGCTTCTACTTTCAACTTTATTTTAATATGTTTTGGTGAAAGTGTTATATACAGTGTTGCTTGCCTAAATGAATAGTGTTTTTTTTTAATATATATATATAAGTGTTCAGTGTTCTAATACTTCTTTTCTAACAGATACTACAACCAGTAAGAAAAAAAAAGAAGAAAAATATGGGAGTGTAATGTTTTACACGTGCTTTCAACACGACATGCTGGCTGTAAACAACTTCAGAAAACAGCCACAAAGAATACATCGTCGACCATCGGTAAAATCGTCAAATAAAGACCAACAAAGTCAGCCAACATTTCAGGATTAAAGAAGCCTCAGCACCGCAGAAGGCATTAATTTGCACTGATCGATCGTCAGGGTGTCTATCGGTCACGAAAGTCACGAAAAAGTCACGAAATCAGAAAACGGTCATGAAAGTCACAAAAAAGTCACGAAATTTAGCTTTTGGGTCACGATTTTTTTTTAATTGTGCAAATGTAAGTACAGATTGGAAAATTTTGTTCTATAAAACATCAAAATTCAACACCAAAAATGTCTATGATCGGCTTTAGACGCTACCAAATCGCAAGCAAAGTACGTTTGTGTCGCATGGATGAAAATTTGACCTAATTCGCACCCAAATTCGCTCTTGAAAATGTTAGGAAATTTTATGATTTGATAAAGAAAAGGTCACGAAAAAGTCACGAAATTTCATTGTGAAATTTTAGTAGACACCCTGATCGTCCCTTAACAAACTCTCTAGGACGCTCGGTCTCTGAGAACTTCCCTTCACTTGAACGCTGATTCTCGAAGTTACCTCACCACTCTTTAGGATGGACGCTTGGTCTTTAAGAAATCCTGCCACTTGGACGCCTGGTCCTCGTCAACATCTCACCACTCTCTAGGGCGCTTGGTCTTTGAGTTTTATTCCCCTTCTCTAGGAGGTTCGGCCTCTGAGAGATCCCTTACATAACACTCCTTGGCCACAAGAGCCTTGGATCCTACCACCCTAAAGACGCTCGATATGTGGGTCTCTACAACATGTCTCCAAGAAAACTACCAAAATATCTAAAAAGACTTAGTATTAGAAACTGCAGTTATTATTATTATTGTACATAGGATGAATTTTAAACTAAAAGGTGATTGGGAAAGTCTAAAAATTCCCATGTACCATTCCTTTCTTTAACCTCTACCGTAAAGTGAACTTTACAATATATACAGAGTAAAGGCTCACATTAAAAACACTTTTCAACATAGCCACCAAGTCTCTCAACACACTCCTCCGATCGTGACACAAGTTTCAAATTATCCTTAGAGGAGTGCGTTTCCTGGGAGTATTTGACTTCTTCGTCGTAACTGAAACGTTGGTCGGCCAAGGATTTCTTCATCAGACCAAAAAGGTATTCGACAACGTTCGAAGATGTATTGGCCGGCCATTACGAATGCTTATTCAATTCTCTTGCTGCTGTTACATGGCAAAGTGACAAAGTTAATACAGCCCTCTTCAAAGAAATTGCACCATCTGGATAGAGGTGTTGCTAGGTCCATAATCTTCACCATACACATACACCATTTCCCTGTGAATTTCATTCGGGTACTCTTGCCATTTGCGTACAAAATACGAACAACACATCTCTGCTCTTCATAAGTAGATAACTGTAATACGTGCCATTTTTGCGCATTAATTTACACTTTTGCCAGTAGAGGTACACTTGATCTGAAAACTACAGACTACAGTGTGAATTTCAAAGTCCTTCTCTTTCAATTTTCACGGCCCAAATCAGTATAAAACGCATAAAAAGGTTGTACATTATTTATTGATGCTTCCGTACTTTTACTTTTTCAAATGTCCTATGTTTTGCATGCAGGGACTCCTGTGTCTTTCAGCTAAGAATGGATTTAAAGTACGTAATGTAAGAACAAACTCTAAACATCGCGATAAATAGCAGGCTACTGAAGTAAAGCAGAATAGTTGGCGTTAAGCGCATTTAAAACCTTGAAGAAATTAAAACATCGAACTAAAAGTTCAATTTGTTAATTTTCATAATTAACAACGTATAATTACTACTACTAATAAAAAAAAAAATCACAGGAAAAGAAGTTCTGTTAGTGTTCAGTTCAGGAAGTTGAGTGTAGAAAGGAGTAAAAGTGTTTTTAATTTAAAAATAGAAATCACGATGCGTCGCAGGGATGGAAAAACGTATTTCTTCAACCATTTGCATAGTAGTTTTCATAACTCTATCAGTGGCATTCATAGTTTTGAAAAAATAATAATCAAGAACAGATTACTATAAGTGAGGAAATGCTGGGATCTAAAGTTATACTTCAAATTTAATAGGATTTTCTGCTGATACTGTGGTCTTCAAATATTTCAGGAAAAACCTTTTCGAGGATAAATGTATAAGGAATGAAGAGTAACCAGAGGTAACGTTACTCAAGAAAAAAAAAAAATGTTGAAATTATATCAAGAAGAATAATTCACTTTTGGAGACAAAATGAGTACCTGTTATTTAATTATTGACGTTAGTTACTATATTAGTGATAACCCTAAAAGAGATATCTTATATCGTATAATATCCTCTTGTAATGAAAACAAAGACTAGTAATTTGAATGGTTTACATAGATCAGTGGTTCTCAACCTAATTCCTATCACGACCCTCATTTTATCACATCCTCTTGCCAGCAACCTCCTTATAATTTCTGGTTTGTAATAAGCTTATGTGGAATTTTTAATACACTTATTGCAAAAATCTTACGATATCCATCTATTTCTGTAATAGTAGAATCCATTTCTTGTATATATTGAGTACAGTAACAGTAATATATTCCCTATCATGAAAGTGCTGTTCCAGATGGATATTAAACCCCTTCATTGAAGAGGCCATCAAAGTAGCTGATCTAAGACCAACTTCTTCACCAACTAATAGAATTTATCGTGCGGCAAGTCCTTGTAACTGGTTTTCTGTAACGAAGACTTGGACAAGTTTTAGTTGAAAAGGAGAGAACAATATCCTGGTCTAGTATCTGCTGCTTTAAAAGAAATAATTCCATTTGTTAACATCGTACCTTTGCAAAAGTGTTTTTTCTTCCATGGTAAGCATTAAAACAAAACAAGAAATCGCTTATCAGTTGAAAATGACTTGATAATGCGCGTCACGAAGATTGAACCGGACATTGCCGCACTATTGAAATCACACCACGCTCAGGTATCTCATTAGCTTTCAATTGTATATCAATATGCAGGTTTTGTTGCATTTATATTTTTGTGGTATTTCAATATGTAGTCGCATTAGTTTCATATTGTGCCTCTTTCATTTAAATCGTTTCTTAAACAAATCTGCTCCTGTTGAAAATGTTTAGTAGACCTATTTTTTGTTGTTCTTATCAGTATGTATAAAAATAAAAATATGCCTATCAGAACAAAATTCACAATAAAATTTAAAAATATTTTCTGGTATTAGATTCTAATTATATTTATCTCTTCCGCTTATCTTCACAACCCTTATGAAACCCTCTCGCAGTCCCCTTAGGAGTCGCGACCTCCAGGTTAAGAAACCCTGACATAGATCCACCGTTGTCTTGATATTTTATCTCAGCAAACACTAATTACTAGTTTTTGTAAGAATGTGTTCTTAGCACAACATAACAAAACATTAAAATAATTACAAATATATGTATTTTAAAAAATTCACTCTCATCTCTATGTTCCGTAAAGACAGATATGTGCATAAACGATGTGCAATATTAAAAACAAATATTCTGTGTTTATTCTTCTGCCACATAAATTATGCTTTTTTTTTTTTTTGACATGTTCTCACTTCTGTCAAACGTACTCAAAACCTTATAACTTGGAAGATTAATTGACGTAGCTTAGTCTTTAAAAATGTATAAAATTTTCAAAGATATTAACCAACTCGAATTTAAACAGGAACATTGTTTCTTCTTAGATACACTTAAGTAACTCATCTCGCTCTGCACTCTAAATAATACTATTATTTACAAACCCCTTTAATTAAACCATGTAGTAGTATTGTTGTTCTTTCACCTTTTATTTTTTAAAGAAGGAATTTTCTCAATTTATTTATATTACGTTGAACTGTTCTTAATTCCACCACAAAATAAATAATCGAATTTCATATTTACGTTCTAAAGTAATCATCTAAAGTTAATAACAATTGAATAACATGAACAGAAGATCGCAGTTTTTCTCCTCCACTTTTTTGTATATCAAACAATAAAAGAAATACGCACTGTCATACTAATTCCGCGTAAAAAATGACATTATTTATATATCAATTACCATATTATCTTTCTATTATGTCAACATTGCAAATTATGTTAGTTTCATTTATTATAACGGCGTTCTTTTTGCAATAAATCTATGTATTTTATTTAATAATATACTATAGATATACAAAAGTTCATTATTGATGTAATTAGTAATCATAACCTCCATTTTCTGTCCAATTTCCTTTGTCTGTATTGAATACTGTAGTTTTTATTTACTTATTTCTTTATTTATTCCTTGTATAGAAAGATTCAAATAAACTTCCATCTATTTAACGACGAAGAATCGTGCAAAACCAAAATAATTTTTTTTAGATGTTTAGAAAGCCCAGAGATTGCTTCATTTTTTTCTTTAGTATCTCTAATGTATTCTTTGATTGTTGTGTCAATATTTTTTAAGTGTTTTTTTTTTTTTTTTTAATATTATCAATAAAGTGTAAATTATAAATTTTTGAGTAGATTAACAGAAGATACATACACCTAAGGAATCTCAATAATGAAATATGTAGGAAGTAGAAAGGTAAGAAAAGCGTCAATATTTACTGCCAGAAAGAAAACGAGTTTTTTAAATTGTATTTATTGTACAGCTGTTTATGCACTATATGTGCCTTCAGAAAATAGGTGAGTGTGAAAGGAATAAATAAGTGTTCCTTATCTTCTGTAAGTAACTGTATGCATTTTCATTTACTTTTAGATTACTTTCACCCCATATGATGTTATAGTACCTCGTCATAGCAGGTTTACGTCTTTTATAGTCAAGGGATTTCCTATGTATGTGGAACCAGGTCGTTTCTATGATCCTATACACTATGGCAGAATTATGGGAAATGAAATACCATTTTACTTTGAGGAAGATACAGTACCATATCGCTTTCGAAAAATTGAAGAAGATTTTTCCATACGTAATACGGAGGGATAATTCTGATTGAATGTATTAAACTGTAATGTATCTTGTTCTTCAGTTTGATATATTGTAAGTTTATGATACTCTGTGATTATTATTTTTTTTTTTTTAATGACCACGTGGAAGTCTTACTTAACAGGAATATTGTTTCCTCTCAGATAGATTTAAGTAACCCACCAAAATTAGAATTTGAATTGTCCCTACTAAAGCTCTAAACCTCTAATATTTTGTTCTGGCTCGAAGAATATTTTCAAAAGGAACTTACTAATGTTAAACAGGACAGGAATACGCCTGAAGTTTTTACCGACAAATCATTGTGTATTGGAATTTCATTCCTGTTGGAGGATTGCCTCCAAGTGACTGAGTGACTTCGCTTGAAAAGAACTAACTTAGGTTATGAAATTGTGATATACATTTACAGTTGCTGGGCTGAATGTATCCGTTTTAGGTAAGAAATCTTGATATTTATTGAAATCACTTTATACGTTGGACCTAATCTCACTTTGCCTTTTGTTTACGATTGCCCTACAAGTGAGAAAGAAATATTAGGTTTTAGTTGTACAATATTAGTTTTGCAAGGTTATCAAATAAGATTTTCACGTGAATTAAAGGAAAAGGGTTTTCTTGCGCAGTAACTATCATTGTGTTTGAACAAAGTATAAGAACGCGCAATTTAATTGTCATATTTTCATACCTCGAGCTTGTTTGATTCATCAAACAGTGAACCGTTAAACAAGTGGTAATAATAATTTTAAAGTGTACTTAAGAAATTTATGGTAATCAGGAAATTGCCAGACATTTTATTGAAATTTAGTCACCAATAGTTGTTTGAATGATAATAAATAAACTTGAGGTGGGAGTAGTCATTACTTTTATCTTAAAGTTAATCTCCAATACAGAAGAGCAGGCTAAATTTTCAACTACTAGCTGCTGAAGTCATCTCCTGAGTTGATGCTATGATATGCGGAATTTAGGTTAGTTTTAAATTAAATTGAGGTTTATTGGGTTCAGTGTCCATTGGTGTCGTTTGTGTTTCGGTTTCTACGTTAAGTTGCAAAGCTGCAAGTGCACATCTTATAGCTTCAGTACTGAAAGAGAGGTGAAACTCTAAACGAAGAAAGAATATAGGGATTGGGATCAGAAGGCCTAGCAAGTACAATTTATTTTGAAATTAAATAAATCTTTGGATGTTTCTATATTCAATGTAGCTCAAAAATTAATTTCATTTAGGAAGTTACATAGGTTTTGGGATTAAATTGAATTAATCCATACATCCTAGTATTAGTTCAGAGGAAACACCAACCCCTTTTAATTGAAAATTTAACCTTCAGCTTTAGTCTCGAAGACTTGCTTGTAGTAGTAGTTTTTTTATTATTATTTTTTATAGCCATAATTGAATTATTTATAGAAAACGACAACTTCTGCAAAAATATCTAACATTAAAAATGAAAAATGTTTCCGTCTAATAGATTTTATGCAAAAATTTTAATTTATTGACAAAGATCGTTCTGAGCCTCATTCTTTATTAATAAGTATATATGAAAATAAAAGATGACACAGGAATCACAATTAACTGTATAATCCCCTAATTCTTCAAGAACACTATAAACACACATGTTAGTCATTTTGAGATGTTACTTATACTGATGCCAAAAATTATATTATCATTAAATGATAAGAATTTCGCTGAGCAGTTTACTAACTATATGTAATAGAGATGGCGTTAAGATTCACAAAATGACTATGTGGACTAGCCTGAGCCACAGAAATAATAATATATACTGTTAATTTAAGAAACAAGAAAAAAGAAGGAGGTAGCATCTTATACAGTCAATATATGTATTTCTTAATTAATATAATACAGAATTAAAAAGTTTGTATGAAATTATACCAATTGCTCTCCTAAATAAACATGTAAGGGCCGAAAGATTCAATATGTATAATTTATTTGTAACAAGTTGGATCACAAGTTTGATTTAGGACTAGCCGAAAATCTTTGCTGTAGATCGTACTCTATTTCAATTAGCAATGTGCGTGTGAAACGTGTTTCCCTTCCGTTTATGATCTCAATCACCAGTTCATTAGAGCATAAAACCAAATATTCACTGTTATTTCGTTTGAGTTTTTTTTCTTTATTTTAATTGCAACACTTCTGCTAAAAGATAGTTAGCACAATGAATAATCGAACCTAGAGTCACATGATCAAAGGCAATATCATATAATCGTCTTTTACGTGGTAATAAAATTCATAATTTTTTAGCACCAGTTTTTGTTCATCATTCATCTCTTCAACCTCTTGCAGTATTTTTAAAACCTACATTTTTGCCTCTAATACCTAGTATTACTAAGCAAGAAAGGGTAAGCTAAAAGGTAACGGAAAAATGGATTATCTCTTAGTAAACTCAAAAAGTAATCAAATTATTGTTATGTATTTTTCTGTAGCTAAATTTGAAGAAAGCAAAACACAAAAGAACAGGCGGGTACCTATTTTGAGTTTATTTACACGATTGCTCCTGAAGTGGCATTTAATTTAATTCAACTTTTCGTCCTTAAGAAACCTCAGAGGGAAAACTTAGATTTTAAAATCGGAAAATCGTGTAAGGAGTTAGAAGATTTGCAGCATAAGAAGAAATTATATGATTTTTTAGTTATTCTCTTCCGTCATTTTAATGTCACTGAAGTACTAATTTAGGTGGAAAAGTAGGATTTATATGCGTCTAAATGAAAATTGGTTAATTTAGTAATAAACCCGATATAAGAAAATTTTAGACTGAGTTTATTCTTCATCACTATAATATATTGCCATGCGATGCCATCATTATAATATCATGCCATAATGACTTTTCTCGTAAATTAAAGACACTAAAATTCTGTAACACTTGTTTGTCATAAATTGTAATGTATCACAAATTAAGGACGCTTTCTCTGTCATATATCTGTCAACGTAATACAAGATACTTTGTTCCTCGAGTTCAGATATTTTTGGGTGTTCTTTCAATAGTAAAATATCATTAGTCTGTGTGGTGATTTCAAACTTCCACGATTAATTGAAAGAGTGAATGCAAATGTTTTTGTATTATACGCACTTAAGTATAAATAAAAGCAAATTGATGAACATACCTTAGAGGAATGTATATATATATATATATATATAATATCTACATCATTTTACTTTTATTTATAGAAAGTTTACGTATTTGTTCACTTATTTCAACAAACACAATTTTGAAGAAAATTTAATATCGGTAACTTTTAATTATTACGACATGGTTACATTACAGTTTTAATCTTATAAATTATGAACAGTTCATATTCAATTGAATAATTATTATTTTCAACAAATACAAAACCGAAGAAAACTATAAACAAATACTAATCTTTGTACAAACAAATATTTTGGTTGTAATCACATAAGTGTATTATTAACGAGTTTTATATATATGTTTTGTACCCTTGCTTGTGTATGTATGATGCAGTTTGATTCTTCTAAGGAACCAATAATACATGCTTTAGATACATTTACATGTTTTTTATTGCTTGCTGAGTATGATACAAACGGAAAAAAACCAACATGTTTTCATCTCCATTTTAGTGCAATGACAGTCGATTTTCAGAAATTGAGTCGATTCATGGTAACCAAATAAATGTCTCGTTTTGTTGTCGAATATTATGTTAAGAAATTTTATTCTCCACTGTAGTAGAATGATATTAGTTCGGTTTCACCTTATAAACCAAAAATAACCCTTTATTTTATACCGAATCAGGTAAACATTTAGAGATATTAAGGAATAAAATACGATTTTTACAATAATTGTGTAAAAGAAAATTCATTTTCTATCGTTGTATGATAGCATATTTGGGAGTTGTTTCTGTCATAAATATATAAATATAAGTTTCTATATTAGTTTAGACAAGCAATTATTAAATATACAGAAAATAACAAGTAACGGTAAAAATAATCGTCCATTTAGTTTTACCGTTCAGTGTCCGTTCAGTTTCAAACTGTATCATCTAAGGAAAGGGAACGACTTTCACTATAGACATGAAAATTGCCTGCCGCAGAGCAGTTTGATATTACTTCTCGAACGCATCAAATGTTTCATATATTGAATTCGTTAGTAAATATTAATAATATTAATAAAACATATTTTTATGTTTGACTCATATATCTTCATTATTAAGTATGGCGTTTGAATATTAGTCTTACAAATAAACTTTATGCTCCCCTTATTCTACAGTATCCTTGTATAGATTGGTTTAGAATATATATTAAGAGTCGAATTTTGTTTATTATATATGTAATTTTAAAATTTTAGATGCAAATTTCAAGTGTAAATATTCATAGAAACAGTACCACAACGAACTACATTATATATAGCAGTCAAAATTCATTCGTGTATTAAAAGGTCTGCCTCAATGAAGTCCCAGAACACGATGTTATTAAAATCACAAATACAGAAAACTATTAAAACAAATAACAGTCATTATTTAAATGAAATTCACAGGTTCGGAAATATATTAAATCAGGTAACTTTTATTTTATTTATTTATTTTTAGTGAGGCTTCATATTCAGTCAGTAACTAAATTTTATATGTAGAAAAGCAGTCAACAATACCGATTGGTATAGCCGTGATTGGTGTGATCGATGTTGCAATTTCCCTTTATTTCGTATTCAATAGCTTTCAACTAGCAGGACTGCACCGAAGCGATAGCAATGTGATGCCGTACAAGTTCGGTGTTCCTTGTTTATTATAGGAATAAAATGTGGCAAAGGGGCCAAAAAAGTTAAAAAAAAAAAAAGAAAAGTGATAAGATTGAGGAAAAGTGCAACCATAATATAGTTTGGAGTGCTTTTTATTTTATTTTATTTTTTCGAGACAAACTGATTTGGACATTATAATAGTTCTAGTAATTAGTTCCCAACATCCTTTCTCACTATTTTTTTTTTTAAATCTATGTCTTGATGGTGTTGGATGCTGTCACCCAAAAGAAAGTTTAATGTTTGAACTAATTAACACTGGTATTCATTAATACTGTTATGATTTGTTGACTTGTTTTGTGGGGGAAAACGGTAAGGAGAGGAAAAAGTGGTTTTTGACCAAAAAACTTAACATCAGTGATTTCAGAAACATTGCTATTTTCTTCAATGGAGGAAACTGATCGAAATGACAGTTAATTGAAACGTTGCATCGAATTGCAGTTTACCATTTGGATGCTTATATAAGTACAATGAATTTTTAATTAAAGTATAACATTATACAAAAGAGCAAAATAAATCCTTTTGGATTTTACTTATAATAATAATTATCATATAATTACAATCGATTTTTTCGTGATCAAGATGTTGTAGATAGAATTGAATGAACTTTACTTTATACAAAATAGAGGAAAATATATTTCTTTTCTCCATTGTAGTATGATGTCAGTTATTTTTGATTTTGTTTTGAGTATACTAATGGATTCATGGACGTCTTTAGTGTACTAGAAGTGTTCACCAATTACTCTGTCTGATATAGAAGGAAAATCACTTTTCCACAGTCACTCATTACAGAAGAAATGCACTTCGTCCACCTGTGTTCTAGAGCTGCTACACTTAATGGAAAAGGATGGCGGTTGATCAGCAAGCTATTGTTCCCACAGCATCATTTTCATCGTGTAACGGCCCCATCATTTTCAAACTTTTCTCGTGAATACGCTGTTCTAATTTGGGGAACAAAGGGAAGTCTCTATGAGTGAGGTCTGGGTAGTAAGGAGATTGTACAAGTAGACGAAACCTTGCAGCCTCAATTCCTGCCATTGTGTGGTAACTTCTGTGCGCAGGAGCATTATTCTGATGCAAGATTACTTGTCTGCGTAACATTACTCTCTTTTTTCTTTGATGGCTGCCCGTAATTTGGGGTTAACTGCGTAATAGTGTGTCTGTTTTCAAGATAATTAATAAAGAAACCCCCCGGCATTCCAAAACATAGTGACGATAACTTTGCTAACAGATGGTTAGGCTTTGAATTTGCGGGGAGAGGGAAATCTTTGGTGCTGCCACTACATGCAGGTTCCTTCAGGTTCAAAATGGAATACCCATGTCTTATCAATGGATACGTATCTCACAATAAAGTTCTCAGGATTCCGTTTTAACAAGGCTAAATTGGTTTCTGAATCACGCACTCTCACGTGCATTGATCCACAGTTAACATTTTCGAATTCACCTGGCAGACAATGTTTTCAACGTAGCTTTCATGCAAAATTCTTTCTATTGAACTGGTAGATATGCTTGTAGTCTCACTGCAAACATTAATATTTTCTTGCGTACACATGTTGTTGGAGGATCAGCACCATTTGAAAGTTCACAGATTTTCCTACCACAGCGGAATTCACGAGGCCATTTTTCATCACTTGCTAGGACGGGACACTATCACCCAACACACTAACCATATCAGCGTGCATCTTCATCAGTGACAGATTTTTTATCTAAATGTAGTTGATCATGGCACCCACTTCACATTTCTCCATTTTCACAACCCGGACCCACTCACTACCTGTAAAAAACAGAAATCACAACCAGTATAAATAAAATTGCCGTGTACTTCGGTACACATACTTCTAAAATTTTGGAGTACGACATATTACAAGCACAATATTTTTGTTCAAGACCTTCTATATCAGGGACAATAATTGTTGAATACCTTCGTATGCATATACGTATTAACGAATTCAAACACGTTACTTCTATATATTTTTTATTTCGTTATGATATAAATTATTTTCGAATATATTAAGAACACGGAACCCTCCCTGCCAGTCTAATGGCTAGCACGTGTGCCCTTAGGGGGACAGCACAAAATTTGAATTTCACAATCATTCACTTTCATTAATTATCTGTCCCCTTTAGCCTGAAGGATATAACCGAAGAACGCTAAACTATAAAAAATAAAAAAAGTTTAATTTCATTAAGAATACAGTTCTATGCTATAGCTATTGATCTGATGTTCTAAAATGAGATCATAACGTGTTTAGGAATGTTTCAATTTACAATATATATATATATATATATATATATATAATTATATAGTTCACAGGGTCACGTAAATAAGCATTGTACATTATTTACTGTTTCTTTCTAAGGTGTACATGCAATAATATTCAGAGTATTGTATTACCAGTTTGAAACGTTGTTAAGGCACCGAAGACACGTACGCTAACTATACAATCATTAGGAAACTCTTGAATTTGAAAAGGATAATTTGGATAAAAGATGGGACACTATAATAAGAGTTACTTGAAATATCAATACTAAAATCACGTTCTGGAGTATAATAATACAATTTCATATTTTAAAATCGTTATTTATTTCTTCATGTCCTTTTCTACAACACTTTTTTTTGTTACCGTTTGGAATATTTACATATTTTTATAGAATATTTCATCAATAATTAAGTACCTAGCGAACTTGACAGAAAGAATCGATGTCTTTCGAGTTCGACCTTTCATTTACGTAGATTTGATGAATTTTTGTTCCTGCATTTTTCAAGAAACTCCCACAAAACTTTCTACTACTATTTATGAATATTATTTAAAGCATTAGCATTAAAATGCATTACTCTTCTTCAACAACTATAAAGAAACTTCAAAGGACGTACTATGAGGAGTCTTCTGTACAAAAACTGAAATAGAAAGTTTTTAGCATTACAGTGAACCGTTGCTACTTTTTTTTAAAAAAGTGCATATTTTGTTGATACTTTCTCTTATTGATTTAATTTAACTTTGTTCATACGTATAAGGTTGTTACGAACAAGATGGTACTTTTAAATCTCAAGAAGTCTAAATTAGTTCTACAAGATATGAGGTAACCAGCAATAAAAATTTTACTAGTACCTTTGAAAAGGCAAAGGCCTTCCCCTGAAACTCTCTGGTGATTAAAACTGTTGAAACAAATTGAGATACGTCCGTGATTGTCGTTTAATTCGTTTAATTATGTGTTCACTTATTTTGTTGACATTATTTTAATATTTTTAGTATTTTCTTTCTTTCTTTCCTTTTAAGCTCTCCCTTAAGTCTAACATTATTTAAACACGAGTTTAGAAATGAAATTGCAAGGTAACGATTACAAAAGTTGATTGATATTTCCTTTGGTGTTAGATCTCAACTGTGGTTCCACGGACAGTAGTGTCTCAATATGGCCACAACTGTGCTCTGAACGACTTTAGTGCTGTTTCACAAGTGATTAGTATATACTACAGATGTGTAGGTGGGAATGTGCTACTATTTGTGACTCCCTTGTAGCAAGGTAAAAGACTACGTGATTTCATGAAGAGTTAATGACAGCACAATCAGTTCTTACACAATTAGTATAAATATAAGCAGAAGTAAATCAAATACTGTAATATGAATCTTTATTGGCTGATCGGCTGTTTGAAATCCTTATTTGAAGCAGTGACGGCTCGTGGTGGAAGTCACATTGATAAACAGTACAATTTTATCATTACAATACAAGGAAAGAAAACTTAACTGCAAGTTTTCTTTCCTTAGCTTGTAATTATAAAATTGAAATTTTTACCAACCAGACTTCTCTCAAGAGGCTGCCACTGATTTGAAATAAAAAAGTTAAATTATCTTGTGTAGAAATATGAGAATGTGGTCTTTTAAAGAGAGGTAAGTGGCCAGGATATTTTAAAAAAAAAAAATGTATATACTTAAGTATACCAATTCATGTTGGATTAACTGTAATATTTGGAAATCATTTTACAAAGGGTATAGTAGACCATTCAATTTGAATTCTTTTGGACAAGACTTGGAAAAAGAAATTAATTGCACAGTAGATTTAGGTAAAATAATAATAATAATAATAATAATAATAATAATAATAATAATAATAATAATAATAATAATAATAATAATAATAATAATAATAATGTACACTGAAGTTACTACGAAAAATGGAAGGATTATACAAATAATGTTGCATAAAAAAAGAAAGAAAGATAGAAATGTAGAAAAGAACAGAAAAACAGAATTTGCACACCCTAAATCTTGCCAATACTAAAAACATTCAGAAACATTTTGCCTGTATAATTCTCTTAGGTCAGTTCAAGTTTCAGCTATTAGTAAAGAAAAATCTTTAACGGCTTTCAAAAGTTATTCCAGTTCAATGTACAACAGATTAAGGCTTAATGAACACCTAAGGCACTCAAGAAATAACGAAAGCACTATTTCAAGGTTAGCAAAAGACTTATTTGTAAACAAATACAAAATTAGTATGGCAAATATTTTACGTAAGTCCAAAACTCAAGTTGAGAGATCGTTGTAACTAAAGAACCTAATTTTAATGTTAACAAGCAATCTCAATAAATCATGAGCCGACTATTCATTGAAGTTTATCACGTTTGTTGTATCAATTTAATCATTTAAGTTTTATGGGTCCTCCGTTCGATTCCCAATGTTTTTTTTATATAGTTTTGAGGATGAATGGAGATGTATTCGAAGTATATTGTATGAAAATGTTCTCATGTAGATAGAAAAGAATTGAAAGTAAGAGTAATCCTATTTTTTCCCCTAGAGCTGTACGAGCTCTTAAGATATAAATACAATATTATTGTTACTTAAATCGTGTTGCTTATCCTAATTATAAAAGGGAAACGTGTCAGTCTAATTCCTAATAGTAAACAACCCTAATAGCACAAGGGCCGTAACTATATCTAGAATCAAGCATTAATATTTGTGAATTTCTACAGTAATCATATTGTACAATTCTGCTAAAGCAGGTAGAAGGTATAGCAATTACACATGGGAATCGATTTTCTCTCTCAACCAGTTCTATTATAAAAATAGTATAATACAATTCCACTGAATAAGTACAAAAGTTCCCTAAATTATGGTAAGTAGGTGTCCCGAGGAACAGGCAGTCAAGGGAAGGGCTCCTCATAAACTTTCGCTGCAAGCTGAGTGAGGTGTGAAGTAGAATTCTTAATGCGCCACTGCAAGCAGAGAGAGGCTGGAGTCCCGCGGAGCTCTACAGTAAGCTAGGCGAGAAAAGAAGTACCACGAAGCTCCATAGCAAGCTGGGTGGTTTGTGGCTAGCAATCTCTCGGAACTCCACTGCAAGCTAGGAGAGGGGTTAAGTTTCCAACAGAGCTCTGCTGCAAGCTAAGTGGAAAAGGAAGGCTCAAAGTTCCACTGCAAGCTAAGAAAGGGGAGTTGGCCACCCGAGACTAATATCGGTTGTGGTGATTCTCAGAATTTTATAACTACTCTTGTGTAGCGGTGGGGCTGGTATTCTTCCATCATGTGATGAGTGGTGGCATAGATTTCTGTTGCCTGCTTCTTACAGTAACTTGTAGCAAATGCACATGGTGTTATTTATAAATAAACACATATGTTGGTTGTTCATAAATAGAACCATATGCGGAGTATTATAATATTGTAATAACTTAATTGCAACTTAAACTGTATTGTTTCGATTATATTATTTGAAAATAAATAGTGGTGACACAAAATACGAATGTGCTTTTGAAGTTTATTATGAGGGTAAATGTAACCATATTAAGTTCTAAACATTATACCACTTACTAGTTTTTGGACAAACTAAAAATGTAAACAATTAGTTTTTAATTAAACATGTTTTTTAGCTATAGTGTATAGCAATCCCAAAGGTTGGGCGCAACAACTAGGCAGTTTAACTACCTCAATTGTAAATAATTTATGCTTATATTCCTGAAATTTCAATCTTCGTTAAAAGAAGAAGAAAGAAAGAAACTTCTTATGTGACATGTCAAGCTGCATTTCCGTTCGGTTCCCATTGTAGTTCTGTATCACCACATCATATATAGTAGAACTTCCTCGTGACTATATGGATAGTGTACGCGCCTTTGACGTGGGACACATGGGTTCGATTCCCGGCGGGAGCTCATGTGGTTCGGATTCCACATTAAGCTGTAGGTTCACCCTCATATAGCCTCACTGCTAAACGGGGTGCTAAATTTAAATCAAATCCAACATCATTGTTCTCGTTAAGCTCGAAACCTCAGTGGCTGTGTTTCCGTTGTAACCACATAACAGTAATCAAATAATGCCAATAGCCGATCTTTCTGCCAACACAACCTATCTGAGGATATCCTTTGACATTGCGTTATGTCCAGTACTTCCTGAAGCAATTTCTGGTAGATTGTATGTACACTTTAGAAGTAAGAATCTTATTTTTTTTTTAAGTCAAATTCTATACTTCATTTCTACCGAACATGTTCTTTACTTTATCTTGTAAAATTTTCATGGTTATTTAGTTACATGCCCTTCCCTTCGTGTTAGAATGTATCGTTTATCAAATGATTGAATGAAAATCTAAGTCCTACACACATAAGGGACAATGATTAATATGATCCTCAAAACATGGCAACACGGAAAACTGTTAGGTTTATCAACTGCCGTACGACTGGTCATAAATAAGTCCTACACTGATTTTGATGGCATTCTAAGCCACCCAAGGTGTAGCGGCACTGGACAATTTCTGTGCAGGAAGAAATCATACATAGTACAAAATTCCACAGCTTTAAATCGTTTTAGAAAAACTAAAAGATTCGTAATAAATATGATTAACAAATCAGGCATATATGTAGAGAAACATTTAACTAAATACTACAGTCACTTTACGAATGGAGATTTTTGTATTGGAAATGAAAATGAAATGAAATTTTGAGGTTTACGTCCCATGGTTATGCCGGTTGGGCTAAAGGAGACGGTGATAATGAGTAATGAATGAAATGGTGGAATGAAGAAAGTGGGAGGAAACGGGAGAACCCCGAGAAAACCCACGTACACGGTGTTTGTCCACCACAAAGTTCACTTGGCGGGAGCAGGGTTTGAACCCGAGACCCCTAGCACCAGAGGTGAACGCTCTACCACTGAGCCACCGCGGCCCCGATTTTTGTATTGGCTATGTGGTGAATTTATTATATTGAGAATTGACACAAGAGCCAAGGTACATACTAGGAATATTAGAAATACACTGTGTACATTAAAATTGTTTAAATATTTGTTAAGTGATGATTTGCATGATCTAAAACATTATAAAATGTTAAAAAAAATTACATTCTTAAAAGGAAAAATAATGGAAGCTATTTACACTAAAACTATAATTTTAGATTAAATTTGAACTAGGGTGAATTGGACAAACTACTTTTTACTTTGTTCAATAAATGTTTCAGAATCCTAAGGTACTTGTACTCACGCAACAATTTTTATACGGGGAGTTTGGCTACGGGCATTTCATTGGAAGTACTCAGCTACTACCTCTATAAACAGGTTGCGGAAGTACCCAGGATTATGAAACTTGGATATTTGGACAGTGCACATACTAGTTACTAAGTGAAGTCTTGACCCGACTACGGTAAGTCCCATAGTTTTGGAGCTATGGGCTTTTAAAGTTCACTTTTTCATGTTTTCGGCAGCCTATAACTTCGAAAGGAAGCATTTGTGCACCCAGGTTGGTTTATACCTTTTGTCTTATCTTGGTGTCAGGAATCACCTCAAAACGTTGTCCATGTTATTTTGAAACACCCTGTATATCTAGCTATTATATGTTTAAAATACAGCGTTCTGAATCATTAAGTTTGCAAGGTACATGCTATTTCCTTTAAAATTCCTTAATTCTGGTTCAAAGTAACCCCGTCTTACGGTATATAAACAGATGGTAACACTGAACATTCGTGCACTACAACTTTTTTGTGTTAGTGTTGACCTGGGTGAAACCACAGACAAAGGATATCCTTTGTCTGTGGATGAAAGTGAGTAGATGACAAGATCCAGTAAGAGGAACCAAGCCATAGCCTGGGTAAGAGGGATCAACAAAGTTTAAAGAGTACTGTGGCAAAGAGATGTAGCTCTGGAACGATGTTGATAATGGTCCGACAGCATCTTTCTATATGATATCAACAACTCTGGATTTATGAATGGCAGACGACGCCAAAAAAAAAAAAAAAAAAAAAAAAAAAACTACCTGTTTCCCACTACTAAGTATGATGGGGTCTCTGTGCAGGTTTGAGTCTCAATTTCATGGTATTCCATTGGTCCTATTAATACCGTCGAATACGAATTATTTTCAGTGATTATGTAGAAAGTTTCGGTTATCAGGTTATTCTGTGGAACATATAATAATAATAATAATAATAATAATAATAATAATAATAATAATAATAATAATAATACATTTTATTGTCGAATCAGCTACATAGCCATAGACAACGTCAAATTATAACTTACTACAATAATGTACAGCAATAGTGATTGTTCATTATCTACAATAAGTGCTAAAGTACTAAAGTTCACCACAATAACATATCTTAAATATTATTTACCTTACAAAAATAAAATATTATCGTATTCAAAACACTTATCTATTGAATAAAATGGTGTTTTTACTAACCAAGAATATAATCTATTTTTGAAGCTACTCATAGGTAGTTGTGTCAGTTCTATAGGTAATTTATTATACAACCTCACACTCATGGCTTCATAGCTATTTTGTGATTTTGTTAATCTCAATTATGGTACGTTGACACGTCTATTATTTCTAGTGTTGTATGAGTGTATGTCATGCCTATAGTGTATTTCTGACGTTTTGCCCTTTATGTACATCAACACATTATATATATATAAATTGATTACCGTCATTATTTTTAATCTTATGAATAATGGTTTACAATGACACGTATTCTCTGCATTCATCATTATTCTCACAACTTTTTTTTTTTTTTTTTTTTTTTTTGTAACAACAGAACGTCATTCACATGGCTACCATTTCCCCATAACAGTTTACCATATAGTAAGATACTTTGAAAAAACGCAAAATATGCGGATCTTACATAGTTTTCTGGTACCTGATTCCTCAAATTTTATATCAAATATTGACAGACAGTTTTCAAGGATGACAATGAGCTAATACATACAGCAAAACTTGTTCAGGGGTGTCTTGAGGAACATAATCAGAACAAACTTCATCATCCACCATGGCCTGATTAATCCATTTATTTTAATGTTATTGCAGGTATATGGTCAGTTTCCACCGTTGCTGACGCAACTGAGTATTCCGTCTACCCTTTGGGTCTCATCATATGCACCACCAATGTGAAACTGATACATCGTGACTAGAGACCTGCACAGCCCGGGCTTGGGAGGGCCGTCTCTGATTTCTCTTCAGGTCAGTCCGGGCTGGGACCGATTATTTGCAATTCTTTAATAATTATTGACTTTCGTTAAATGATAATTAGAATAAAAGTAAACGTTGAAGTGTGCCCGTGAAAAATGTTACAAAACGAAACTTTTAAAATTTATCGGGCCCAGGCCGGGCTTGGGCCAAGAATTAAAAAAAAAAACTCATCGGGCCGGGCCGGACCGAGCTGAAAATCTCCAAAACGTTTCGGCCTGGGTACATTCGGGCTGGATTGGGCTCGGACCGAAAAATTTCCCTCAAATAGCGACCCATTTGAGAGGCAATCACGTGAGAGAATAATCATTCGGCCTCCCACACCCTTACTATATTGCACGCTCGAAGTTAATTGCGCAATAGGTGTTTGCAGATCATGTTTTCTTCTCTCTCTCTCTCTCTCTCTCTCTCTCTCTCTCTCTCTCTCTCTCTCTCTCTCTCTCTCTATATATATATATATATATATATATATATATATATATATATATATATATATATATATATATATATATATATATATATATATATATATATATCGGAGTAAATTGACTACATTTCGGCCATGGCCTACATGTCTTGTTTAAATCCAGCTGAGTTTAAACTATTGTCAAGATATTTTATTTGAGGGAAAAGAGTAGGAGGGGTTGCAATTATGTTCAGACTCATATCTAGGAATCCCTTGAGTAAAGGCATTAAATTTAATATTAAAAATACTTCAACACGTTTTCAGCAACTTTAAAAACATCAGCACTGTGTTTATTCTTACAACGCAGATAATAAAGAAACTTAACTAATTAATAACAGTTTAACAATACTTAATTATTTAATTCATGGCTCTCAAAATAGAATTACTTGAAATATAAGTATGGTTCATAAATTTTATCGGGAATTTATACTCCGGTTGTCTATATTTGCATCATAAGCTTTATAAATTGTGCATATAAATTAAAGAACTTTCTGTTTTTATTTCTTCTTCTTCTTCTTCTTCTTCTTATTATTATTATTATTATTATTATTATTATTATTATTATTATTATTATTATTATTATTATTATTATTATTATTATTATTATTATTATTATTAATGCGAACTCAACATTAGAAACTGTAATTTCTATAACAATAATTTACGATCCTTTCGAGTTAAACAAGTTCCAATCCTGTTCTGAACAAAAGAGCAACGAAATTGCGTTATGGATTTGTAGAGCATAGTAGAATTCGTAAGCAGACAATACTTTTATTTTTGCAAGTGAATGATTATTGTTTCATGTGAGAAACAGTTTTTGTTTTTGTATAATTTACGTAACATTCATGTACTAGAAACGTTTCTTGAGAGCGGAAATCGAGACTTCTATATGCATATATTTTACATTCACATAGTCTGATTTTACGCGTATCACAAGAAGAGCTTATTATTTAAACAAGAATTGACTTTTTGTGGTAGAGACGTTGTATGATTAAGATGTATGATCCCACAGAAAGGAAGTTTGAAATAGAAAGCAAACTACAGAAGGTAGGTAACCAATTTTATATAGGTCAAGTTTAGGAGCTTAGTTTTTGTTGTGGTGAGACTAACCTCGCGTTGTATAATAATATTTTCACTGAAGGATCTAAAAATTAAAATAAATAAATAAAAATAAAAATCGGGTTATGTTTAGCAGAAGAGGCCCAGAAGCACGTAAAAAACATAAAATTTACAGGAGAAATAGATGATGCAGTTACTTAGACCTAACATAACGTAACCAGATCTAACCTAACCTAATCTAACGAACTAACCTAATATTAGTAGAAATAAGTGAAACCCTACCACTTTTTGGAAAATTATGCTGGATCTCTACACTAACGTAATGTAAAATAAACTAAACTAACCTAATGTCAAGAGAAATTACCGAAATTGTAACATTTTTTTTGAAGCAATTGCTGGTCCATTTCTGCTAAACATTATCCAATGAAGAAAAATATTTTACTGTATGGTGCTGGTTTTCTTTTGGCGCACCACATTTTGGAAGATGTACAGGTAAAATTTAATACTTTACATGAAAACACATATTTGTAGAGGACAAATTTCTGCAGGCGACAGGGAAAACAATACAAAGTAATACAGCTGTATTTTATAAGTAAGGTTACTAGTGTAAAATCACTACAAGTGCATTACGACGGATTAAATAAGTGACTGCATATGAAAGATGACTATTAGATACTATTTTCCAACGGTGCGGTGTATTTCTGCGCAGTGTACACAAGCTGAATTTTATCTTTACAAGTGGAGCGTTACTAGTATGAACCCATGACTATTGCTATTGAA
The DNA here is from genome assembly GCF_964235325.1 of Thermobia domestica. Classification (NCBI taxonomy): domain Eukaryota; kingdom Metazoa; phylum Arthropoda; class Insecta; order Zygentoma; family Lepismatidae; genus Thermobia; species Thermobia domestica. The sequence continues at coordinate 196,892,509 of NC_137464.1, read as the reverse complement.
GCTCGTATCATTGCCAAAACCCATTTGTTTTCACTACCCTTACTTAATCGTATACTCACAATCGCTGTCGCGCCTACAATTCGAGCGCACCGCGCTATCGCGTAGGCTTAGAAGCTTCGCTCTGCCCTAAATCGGTTAGAGAGTATTCGTGCTTTTTAGTGGCCTCCTAGGACAGTTTTTTTTTTTTTCACTAGCTTTTATGCCATACATCCGGACGCCGTTGGGTCATTCCACGTCAGTTCTTCCAGGCCACCTACCGACTTGGAATTTGATATGTGGCACACTTGGTCTCAGGGTTGGACCCACTTTAAAACCCACCTGGGTTTTTGAGCTTTTTGTTAGTAAATTATTAGTACAACTAAGGTGATCACATTGAAAGTGATTTTTATCAGATTTTAGACTTCTCTCGAGCGAATTAGACGCTTTCATGTTAAAGTATACAACACTCAACGTTAGACTTATATAAAGTTCTGAATGCACTGAATGAATAAAAAAGCTTATCTTAGCTTGAAATAATTACAGAACAAATTAATGTATGGATTCTGTTGATAGCCTATTTGAAGTAAAAGATGCAATTTTATATTTTAGAAAATACTTTCCGTGAATAGTGTGCTCAGCGACGCCGGGGGACGTTATATCTCATACATTTGACGAATTCAAGGACATATGTGCCTGTATCACCAGTAAATATGTAAATACATTAGTAAAACTATTAGTATTATTTCATACATTTGATGGTGACAAGTATTCTTCAGTAAAAGTTTGTTTTCCAGCAAGAGTAGTTCTGTCATTTGTTGCTACTCTTCAAATAAGCATTCTGTAGAATCAACACCAGCAATAACGTAAAAATTCTTGTCAAATTTAAGAAGCTTAATGCTCTCAGTTCCGAAGACTACGTAACCCTACTATTTCAAGGCTGAATTTACTTCTGTACTAGTGGAAATGTCGATGTCCAGTAAAGAAAATTGCATTTTCGGGGAAAACCCGTCGTGAAAGAAGTACTCGGGAAATTCCCGCAATTGAACACACAAGGCAGTGGAAATGAATACTTCAACAATAAAACTATCTATTTTAAGCTGGAACATATTTAACTTCATTTAAGACATTTTGAAACATTTACTTTATAAAATATGAATTATCTCTTTGTTAATTGTTTTAAATTCATTTTCGGGAAAGAATAAGCCTGCCATATTTTCTTCGAGAGAATACGGGACATCACCTCCCTCCGCCCAACTTTCCAACTCAATTCAATGAACTGTAGCTCTGGTTATGAACAACAGGATGATATATGGAAGTTCGCTCACCTGTAGCTGCTTTCATCTCTTGGGTTTCTGCAATTCTTTGTACGGATGGAAGGTATTTACAACGCAACTACATGCCTTAAAAACTGAAGACGGCGTCTTATAAAAATGCTCTACGAAGAAACAATATGCAAATAATCTCGTTTCATTTAAATCAGTGATGCTGTCTACCTTCAACATTCTTCGCGCGTTTAGCAATATTTATTTGCGTGGCTGTATTTGCCAAAATTGCGTTTCTCACTTTAATCTGGTGAAAACGTAGCTGATTTTTCTGCTTGCGTCGTGTGTGATTGTCAGGACCGAATTTACACATTTCCAAGCCCTCAACTAAAGCACAATCCTGTTCCCCTAGCCTATTATTTACAATTTCTCTTAACTTATCTGATGTGTTACTGGAGAAAGAGTCATTCATCTTCCTTGTGCTTGTAGATGTAGAAGCACTCGAAACCATCTTATGTTTGCTTGTTTTTTGATGTTGAAGAGTGTTCAAATTTCCACAATGTGCAATGGAAAAAAGTAGGATGGCAAATTGTCAGTCAACTTGCTAGTTCAACTTCGTTGCTTTCAGAAAAGGGCACTTCTTCAAATTGGAAGAAAATGTGCACTTCGATTTAGGCATTCTCGTTGATACAAAATTAGAACACTGTGCTTGTAATGTAGGCTGTTATCAACAGTAGCTCAGCTCGAGCACTTTATCAGAGATTCCAGATTCCCTTGACTGCCAACGGACTACAACTCTCTGCGCTACGAGTCTATTGACCTGCTTGCTATGAAACCAGAGAGGGTAGTGTGATAACTTGCTCCAAGCTTTTACATATCACAGTTTATTATTCATTCATTACTAACAGAGTTCCCAACCGATGTCAAACTTTTTGATTTTTTGCTTTTCGATAAGCTAATATTGAGAGTAGAAATGGGACGGTATTAAAATATGGGACATTTGCCTATCCCGACTAAATTTACGGGGACGCGGGACACTCGGGTCCAAAATCGGAACTGTCCCGTATTTTACGGCACGCATGGCAGGCTTAGTAAAGAACCGTCTTGCTAGTGCTAGGGAAATTCCCGTAATTGAACGCGCAAAGTATCGGAAGTGAACTTCAACAATTAAACCATTTATTTTACTCTGGAAAATATTTGCCATGTAAGACATTTTGAAACGTTTATTTTATAATACAAGAATTATATCTTTGTTTTAAATTAATATATTTGGTATTCATATTCGGCAAACGTTACTAAAGCTCCTGGGATGACTCGATCTACATTTGTTCGTTTGCCTGTACCACATACACATTACAGAGTACAACTTTCGGTCTTTTAAATATAAATTTTCAGAGTAGAAGCACGAAACACTCTAAATTAGCTGTATATATATTTTGGTGGCGATCCATCGTAAAATTTCAAAATGGCGACCATTTTTCAACTAGTGGGTATCCACTCTACAGGGTGTAATTTTCGGACTTTTAAGTTGAAATTTTGAGGGTAGAAGAAAGAGAGATTCTAAATTTGCTGTGTAGATTTTTTTCAGCGATCCAATGTAAAATTTCAAAATGGCTGCCATTTTTTCAAAACAATACTGAATAGAAAATTGTTGCAAGTTGCGACAATGGCAATCTTGAAATATAAATCACATTTTAACACTTTTACCCCAAAGACATTGAAATATTTCGAAAAAAAAAAAAAAAAACAATTAAACCCGAAAATACTCGAAAAAAACGCATATGGGCCCAGGCGGATTGGGTTTTTCAAAAATACCCGGGTTTTTTCAAACCCTGCCTGGTCTACGACCACCAAAACTAACTTGTGGAAAATTTCAGAGTTCTCGCTCAACCCGTTCCCATCTTATGGTCCATCAAAATTTGAACGTGGTACGCAAAACTTCCTACTCGCGACAGCCGGAAATGGTGCATCGAGGTTTATAATTGCCCTAATAACATGCTAATGTGAATACATTGAGGCAACAGAAATTTCCATTCTGATGCAGAATTGTGTGTAGATTTCAAATCCGTGGTCAGATTTGACATAGCATCAATCTAAAGTGCACTTTTGTTTTTTGTTTTTTTTAAAAAAAATATATGCTTGAAAAACGAGCATCAACTAGAAGTACAAAAATGGCTCTATTTCAGAAAGTACCAAATTCACAGAAATAATTCCTGGATATTCTGAAAGAGGATGAAATTTCTTATAAAATGAAGTGAAAATAGTTTTGGGTATTTGGCTTAGTGCTAAACAAGAAGTAAAACTGCAGTTTTCTACAATGTACAGGTAATTGTGATATTTCCCGGCACTCAAACACATTTACATAGGCCTATACGTTTCATTTTTAGGTAACAGTTTTCTATATCTGTTCAATTAACAATTTACGTTTATTATTTAGTTGGTATTGCCTACCAGTACGAGTAGATGGAGTCTAAATAACAGATAAAATGTGCTGTACTGGGACTCGACATGTGCCAGCTCTGCTAGGCCAATAATAGGATGCTTCAGGCCCAGCTGGATGCATGAGTTTTGTATTTATATCCGCATTGTCAGCATCAATTTCTACTACTAATCCGATATACCACTTATTATCATAGATGCATGCTACAAAGCAGTTATCTTTAATGTTCTGACAAGCTAACTTTTCCAACTGATCATATTCTGGTGCAAAGTTAAATCATAAATCTGGTGTTTCATCTGCACTCAATCGTCTTTCTATTATAACTGTATTTAACATTGGTACAAACTTATGAAAACCTTTTGTGCAGATGAAAAGTCCGAAAAGAAAACCTGCTACAGTCCGAGCAATCTGGATACGATTTATTAACACACTTTTTACACTGTTAATGTCATCTTCAAGTAGATAAAAATGTAATTTTCGACAACTGACGCTTGCAAAAGTCTTACATTTGTTATCAAGTTTTGAAATGGCCTCTGCAGATTTGCTTTTGTAACACAGCGTTTCACACTTCCACCAATCCCATCGCTAGTGGCAAAGAAAGACCAATAAGTAGATATGCCAAAGTCTTGGAGATGATGGAACAGCTTTAACAAGCTCTTACAGTTTTTATACTGTGCAGCACACCCATCTGTTACATATTCAACCTTGATGTAAGACATCAGATTAAAAAAAAAAAAAAAAAAAATCTCAGTTAAACGGTTAGTTTCAATAATATAAAGTACAACAGGATGTAAGGTACTTGACACATGGCTCCAATGGTAAGTCTGTATCTCATTTTCAATATAAAACCATAGTTCTCTGCAAAGTCCATCAATATAATGGCTTCATCATGAGAGAGATTTTGTTTATGTTCCTTTAGATAAGTTGCCTACCTCTTAGCAATGAAAGAATGGGGTATTAATCCTGGAGCTTCTGAACAAAATAATCAGTGAATTCTGGAATTGGTAGTGTTCTTTCTACTAACTGACTACGATCAGCATTGACCTACTCTGCAAAGCTCACCTGCTGGTCATCTCAGTACTCCTCAATTTTGTATTGGAGAAATTCTGTTATTTTAATGCTATCCTGGGTACATTTCATACATACTTCTAACATGCAATTTCTATTACTTTTATCACACACCATCGGTGAAATTGCATGATCAAGACCTTCCTTTTTTAAACTAATAGCATGCAATAATAAACCTAAGTTTGGTGAGGAGTACACACACAGACATTGTGTACCTGTTGAATCTGCAACAACACACCATTTAGGTCTTAATAAGCAGAATTTTGAAAACCCAATTTTAATGTCAGGATGTCTTTCTTTGAAAGCAACATAAAGCTCACTTAGATTGCACAGTATTAGTCGTTTTTGCATGTGGAGATTTAACATCCACAAAATCTTTTCTTCCACGAAGAATCCGACTAAATTCATCATCTTAATAGAAATTTTGAACTAAAGTTACAGTTTCTTCAGATAGTCTTTTTCCCTAATCTGCGTTCTGGTAAGGAGCATATACCCTTGCTTTTACTTAATGCCCTAGCCTGCCTAACCATGTATTCATTAACATTAAAAACATCAGACACTTTTTTGCGGGACCATGACTCTGGAGCAATAGTAAGAATTCGAAATTTTTCACGTCTATTTACTATTGCTATCTTCTGCTTCATTAATAGAAGTAGACGATCCATATCTGCTGCTTTTTCTTTTACTTTATTTGCACTGGCTCTTAAGTCCGAATCACTGGTGTCAGATAATAAGTGTTCTGTATCATCAAGCTGTAAACTGCATTTCATTGTTAACTTTGCTAATTCGTGCATCAACTGCTACACGCTGATGTGCAGGAACAGCATGCGGTTTTAAAGGTGAAAGACCTAATGTGTTAAGCTTGCATCAAGCTTTACTTTTTCTCCTTACACTAGAGCTTCTCTTGTATCCGGATCAAATTTGAATTCACGGTCTGAACTTTTGTGTGGAGATGATGACTCTGGCGTGTCTGAAGACGATTTCCGTTGTTTGACAATGGCGATTTCCTTCTCCACTCTTTTGCGGCAGTTGGAGCCTATTTTCTGACTTGGGATAACGATAATGTCCAGATGTTTCTTGACGGTTTTCGCAAGTTCCAGCGTCACTGTTCGCAAATCATGTCGCACATTTTTTTTTCTTTTTGTGCATTGTAAAAGGTTCACAACATTTCTTGTGAGCTAGTCCATAGTGATGAAAATACCACTGTTTATGATGAAAACAAATAGGTTCTTATTGGTACCTTGTAATTTAGACCTTCACAAAATAAGTTCAATTGCAATCTTTGTGAAAGTTTCATTATTAACTGGCAGAATTTCCTTCGTAGAACCATATGTAGTCTGCTGGTATTTTGAGTCTGGATGTACACAAACTATGCTGCAAGGAGGTAGGTCAGTCTCAGTAACTTCAGATGAACCTTCACCTTCCACTTCAATCCTTAATGAAATCAGAAAATAATTAATTAATTACTTTATACATTAATTAATTTATTTATAAATGTTAGTAATTACAAATCGCAATATTGCAGATTATGCAGCCACTGGTGTTCTGTAATTCAAAATGTGCCACAAACTATGAAACTTTTGCCTTTCAAATTTTCCCCTTTCTTGTGCCTCACTCTTTATTCGTGCAGGGTACTTCTAATTGCTGCCACATAGTAACAGCCATGTCAAGTAAAAGAGCCAGGAGGAAATTTGGACATTTCTTTTCATTCATTTTAACATTTTTGAATGTAGTACATTACATGCTCAAATACCCAACACAAATTTTACTTCATTTTATAGGAAATTTCATTCTCTTTCAGAATATCTAGGAATTATTTCTGTGAATTTGGTACTTTTTGAAATAGAGCCATTTTTGTACTTCTAGTTGATGCTCGTTTTTCAAGCATACTTTTTACTAGTTTTTTGTACAAAAGTGCACTTGAGATTGATGCTATGTCAAATCTGATCACAGATTTGAAATCTACAGACAATTCTGCATAAGAATGGATAGGTCTGTTGCCTCAATGTATTCACATCAGTATGTTATTAGGGCAATTTTAAACCTTGATGCACCATTTCCGGCTGTCGCGAGTAGAAATTTTTGCCTACCATGTCCAAATTTTGATGGACCATAACATGGAAACGGGTTGAACGAGAACTCTGAAATTTTGCACAAGTTAGTTTTGGTGGTTGTAGATCAAGTGTATCAAATATCATTAAAATCTGAGTCGGTGGGTGACATTTTCGGTTTTTCGCTGGATAAACTGACGTGAAATGACTCCGTAGTTATACGTAAGTCGTAAATGAATTGTAATTTTTCAACAATTACTTCTCATGGCCCCCCTTTAATTTTATCTATGCGAAGTGAAATATTATCATTTCGCCCAGTGCAAATCATTTAGGAGACAATAAGAAGGGAATTAGTGAAAGAATCATAATTTTTCAATAATTATTTTGAGTAGTGTACCAAAAGTAAATCAGCACGCTTTCTTTATTTGATTCCCTGAGCCATTCTGCAGTGCAGATTAACAATATAGGGGTATTTTTTTTGTTGTTGTAATTTTGTGGTTAAACTGAGTGAGTGCACCCCATCACTTGCAGGTTAAGTCTAAACACACCGCTCAAAATATTTGTTAAAAAAATATAATTCTTTAACTGATTTCTTACGTATTGTACTTAAAAAGTTTGCGCTGGACGATATAACAATACCCGATTTGAAAAGTTGCAATTCTTTCCCGATTTGTTTGTAAGTACAGCGTCAGGACATTAAAAAAAATAAAAAAATAAATAAAATCTAGGTGATCAGTAAGAAGCACGGCATATGTTGGTTTTTGGAGGGACCAGCATTTTTTGTAAAAATTGTCACTATTACGAGGGTGGGCTAATAAGTTCTCGGCCTGACCCAGAAGGACTTGAGCTGCAGGCATGAAAGTTTGAGGCTATTCAACATAGTCCCCTCGAAGGTCAACACACTTGGCACTTCGATGCTGCAACTTCTCCAACCCCTCAAATATATATATATATATAATTTCTCAAGGTCTGCAGAAAAACTGTTCCGCAGCTGTTATCACCTCTTCATCATTGTGAAATTTCTGTCCTTTCAGTGCTGTTTTGAGTTTTGGAAACAGATAATAATCAGAAGGGGCAAGATCTGGCGAGTAAGGTGGGTAGTCAATGCACTGAAACCCTAGGTCCCTCAGAAAATCCATTGTTCTGCCAGTCTTGTGGACGGGAGTATTGTCCTGCAAGAACAAGACACCTCGTGTCAACTTTCCCCTGAGCTTTCTTTAATAGCGTCCTTTATCTTAGCCAGCAGACTGCGGTAATACTCTGCAGTTATGGTTTGACCCTTTGGAAAGTAGTCTGAGAACAAAACACCATCCTTATCCCAGAATATTGAGGCAAGCACCTTCCCTGCGGACTTTTGTGCTTTGATTTTTTTTTTTGGGGGGGGGGGGGGGCCTTGGAGATCCTGAGTGACGCCACTCGCATGACTGCTGTTTAGTTTCCGGATCAAAGTAATGCAACCACGTTTCATCCTGGGTAACAAACCGATTCAAAAAATCGTCCTTGGAGTTCGCAAAGTGCCGTAAAATCACCTGCGATGATCTCACACGTTCGCGTTTCTGATCCGCGTTCAAACATTTCGGAATCCATTTCGCAGAAAGCTTGCGCATGTCCAACTGATCATGGATTATTGACCCAACACGTTCTTTGGATATGTGCACTTTGTCAGCTATCTCGTGAAGCGAAATCCGTCTGTTGCTCAAAATCAGGTCATGAATCTGGCCCACTTTTTCCGGAGTTGACACTGACACTGGCCTACCACACCTGTCACCATCTTCTGTTGAAAATTCACCACGCTTGAAGTTCGCACACCATTTCTTCACAGTGTAGTATGAAGGGCACTGTCCACCCAATGTGTCTAGCATGCAACCATGGATTTCCTTCGGCGACTTTTGTTGCAGGAAGAAGAACTTCATTACACCTCGCAACTCCTCTTTGGTGAATTTGACATCTGGCTCCGCCATGGTTCATTCAATTACCTGTAAAATAAAAACCGTTCATTGTAGAATCGTGAAATTTGGTACTTAAACATATAGAAGATCAACATTTCACATGACATAAATTACATCAGGGTAGTACAGTCGGAAGGGGGTCGGGCCGAGAACTTATCAGCCGACATTCGTATGTTATATATTGGTTACTTTTTGTTAGCTTAGGTTAGTTTAAGCGAGGCTAGGTTAGGTACTTCACGGTCTTAAATTTGTACTTACCTTCAGAGTTTGTATAGATCGGTTACGGCCTTCAAAAACTTGTCTAATCCTTCACTAAACATCTGAATAGGTATTCGGCCAAATATCCTTTCATGTGCGTCGTCCTCTACCCAAATACAGGCACAGAGCACTTTGTCCAACGCTACCTACTCTGTACCTACCATTGTACACACTGCATTTCCATTCTATTCACTTCACAAATTACTCACACATCAATTACCCTTTCGTAACATGAACTCATTCTCCCTATGAACATTCTGTTTCTTATGGTTTTGCCTTCCCCCTAAAACCGACGTAACTCAAAAATACAAATGCTATCTAAGTGATTCAGGCTGGGCGAAGATGACGAACCGGTGAGAAAGCAGAGTGTCAGCGATGGTTCGTATGCATATAAACGAGATTAGTGAAAACGCTTGGATTTTCGCAGTGATGGGGATTTCTATAGCACTTGTAATGGTTTCACACTAGAACGGTACACTTGTAAAATAAAATGCAGCTACCGTGTGTATAGCTACCGTGCAAAAATATTACGCCATCAGAGAACAATATCTGATACACCTCTTTATCCGGGACAGGACGTTTTGGCGCTGCCGTTTGGGCGCAAAGCCGTTTAGACGCCAGACGTTTGGGCGCGAGGTACATAGTAAAAATCACAATTTACGATATATAAAGTAAGCTAGGCACTGAAAACTAAGCGCGAATATAGATATATACATTTCCTACACTTCTATCTTTATCTCACCTCATTTATCTATCTATTTTCTATCTCTATCTTATTTATTCATCTAAATGAAATAGTTTAATGCGTTTGTGGCATTTGGTGTCTAACTTCGTAAAGGATTGATTTTTCGCTTGTTCACAATTCTTGTACTTCTGATCTAATGTTGATCTAATTTTTGTATTATATAAGAAAGCTAGGAAATGAAGGAATCAGACGAACTGTTAATAATTTTCTTAATGTTAATTAAAACATATTGATTTAATTTCTGTATTTTTTAAAAATAAGTTAATAATTACGTATTTATGAATATTAATTTTTTTTTTCGTATTAGTTTGCCAAACTCTTCTCTTCCTTAAGTTCAATAAAGAACTACCAATAAAAGATTTCAGCGTAGTCGCTAACACTCTCGCCTTCGGTGCGAGCTGTCCCAGGTTCGATTCCCGGTGGGGGCACTCGGTCGAAAAAGTGCAACACGCTCTTTCAGGCCAGACACCCTGAATGAGGTTTTCCTGGGTTTTCCTCATTCACACCAGGCAAATTTATACCTAATTTATAGTTCCAGGTCGCTTCCTTCCTTCCCCAATCCTTTCTTCCTTCCCTTTCCCCGGGTAGCGTGCTCCCTCAAACGTGACGGGCTAAATGGCCTTAGATGCCGAGAGCCCAGAAATCTAAAAATCCTAAATCCTAATCGAGTTGAGGGAAAGATTTTTCGCATACAGGGTGTCTAAGACATATTTCGCATACAGAGTGTCTAAGACATTGAGTTTAGGAACTGCAGTAAGCCGTATTTCTGGTATCACTTTTTTTTTTTTTTTAATTAACATTCCAATATAAAAATCAAAACTTAACACACTTTTTTTTCGGCCCATTGTAAGCATTTAATCTGCATTTAAGAAAGTGGCGAAAGGAAAAAAAAGAACGATTTCAAAGTGAAAAATAATAATTAAGTGTACATATATTGCTCATTTAGCCACTAGAAATGTGTTTGACATTCACACTTATTGCATAACTACAGTAGAAGGCCTGCTTTAAGTTCTTTAATGGAATAGGCTCACTATGTATGTAACGCAGTCAATCATATCTAGTCTCGTCTACTTACCTTTGGCTTGAAAAGTTATCAAATAAAAAGCACACTTAACTTTGGTTGAAACTTAAATTTACAAAATTTAATTGTTAATTCAGATTTTAGAATTTTGAAATTCCAGTGTTTCTAGTATTAAAACAAAATCCAGTATAATTCAAGGACTTTCACTGCAGTAGACACCTTGTGATATCTTGATTCGAACTTAGTACTCAGCGCCTAACATAATGACTTTTTAATTTAACTCGCGCCCAAACGTCCAGTGCCCAAACGGCAGGGCTCAAACGGCGGCGTCCAAACGTCACGTACCGTCTTTATCATGTGCACCTCTTATTTTAACCGTTGTATAGCACTTGAACTGATTTTAGATTAGTGCCCCACACTTGTGCATACAATTACATACAATGCAGCTGTATTATATCTATGTAATTCCGTAGCGTGCAGAAATTTCTTCAGAATAAACCTATCTTTCATTGCAAAATCTGTAATGTTACCTGTAAAGTTTGAGAAGTATGGTATGCCTAAACCTGATCTCACCCTATGTTAGATATTAATTTATACTGACGGAGTATTTCTGTATGCCCTATGCATTTACGTTGTAATACCCCATGTTCCGTAATGGCATTACAAACTCCTAGATGGCAGTATGATTATTCGATACGTTTTCATTTAGTTATAATCATCATGATTTAATTATCTGGCTTTATTTCAGTTTTTAAAATTTCAAAGGAATACTGTCAAAACGACATCAAAACGAGTTGGTGAACAGTACACAATATTGCACCTTAACATTTTATTGTACTAAAGAAGTAATAAAATATTATTCTAAACTGTATATTCTAAGTTACTCTTCCGACGCTCTTTATAATTATTTATTTGTAACAGTTTATTACTAGACAATTTTGTTTAATACAATCTTCAGTATAATTTAAGTATGTTTTGTGCCGCTTCTCCTTCTTTATTATATTCAAAAGTGTGGAAAACAAATCTACTTATAACAGGCTAATCGTCCATCTTGGACGGGCCATTTTGTTTCACAAATTATTAACTAAATCAATTTATAGTATTTATATTGATATTGGTTACGTTATTAAGCATATTCGATGTGATTTGAATTTTGAAAGAAGAGATAGTTACCGAAATTTGCCAACGATAGATAGCTACAAACTGTGATTGGCTGGACGAGAAATGGTTGCTCCCCCCTTTCCCCCCAAAAGAAAACTGAGTCATAATTCGAGATAAAAGAACATAAAGTTTTCTTTAAAAAGATGTTCCTTGTAGAATTACAAGGAAAATTATTACTGCTAGATGGGTGTGTTATTCTTCCACGCAAAATGTGAACCCCGTACTTGACTAAATTACATTCTGATCATTTGAGTATTGAAAGACTGAAAAATATTGCTTTAAGTGAGATTGGGTGGTCAAATCTAATAGAGGAGATACACTGATTGGTCCAGCATTGCAATTTGTGTTAAGCTGTGTATAAATGTCTGTTTTATCCCCAAAGACAGACTTAACAGTTGTATATCGGAGACTAATCCTTGGAAGCGAAACCATTTGGACCGCTTTTATATTTTTGGCTTCACTGTATTACCATTAGTAGGCAGGCCCGTATTTATATATTGTGCGCCCCTGTGCTGTACATAATTTTCCGCCCCTGCCCCCCTCCCATGGCACAATCTCATGTCTCAAACACGGAAAAAAGCCGTGATTTTGCAAACATACGAGCTCTTGTTGAGTAGCAGTTTAGGTATTACAAGTTACAACGTAATTTTAAATGGTCTAATTCTCTCAATGCTGATTATGATGTGGTGTTAGATAGATGAACGATAATAGATTGAAACATGAAATTTTAATGTTTTAAAACTTTCAGAGAAATGGTCCAAATAACCTCTTCCAGGTCCCTAGGTCACATCTGAGCTCAGATATGGGGTGCAAAATCTCCATAAGGAAAACAATGGGGGCATTATAAAAATAGTCGAAAATGACCAATATTAGAGTTGAATTAACAGTTTTTGGGGTCGCTGAAATGAATAGTGACAATTTTAATCCAATTCAATTTCAAGGTGATACTCCACTTTCCAGGGAGGGGGCGAGATTTTAAGAGTAATCGAAAACGACAGATATTAGTGTTGAATTCACTGTTTTCGAGGTCGCTGAGTTTAACGGTATCAGTTTTCATGATGTTCAAGTTCGTCGTCACCCCTTGGGGTGAGAGTGAGAGAGGATGACTTTTTAAAAGCATTCAGATAAGGTAGCTAATTAGTAACTAGCGAATTAAACACATTAACATATTTACTCGCGCTTGCGCTGAACTTTGCGGGTTACTAGTTTTAAATATTACTTTAGTGTATATCTTAAAAAAAAAAAAAAAAAAAAAATGCCGCCCAGCTACACGGTAATTTTTTTTATCTCGTAAGAATCCAATATGTATCCTGTAGCAACTATTAGCAAACATATTATTAGACTTGCCAAAAAGGGAGCGGATGAATTAGTGTTTAGTAAATAGTTTATTTTTCCAAAGCATAGTTTATTTGATTTTCTGACAACTGTTTCTCTTTTCAATCTTTATTTAAAGGAGCTGAACAATTTGAATTTGCTGAAGGAAACTGTGGGTAAGAGCAACCAGTTGACGAAAGGTATGGTAGGAATCCTGTCTTCATTTGAGCATCGCCTGGCGCGGTTAGAAGAGACTATATTGCCTGTGTATAACGAAACTGGAAACCTACAGAGAAGACAAGAGAGTATCCTTTGAAGCAGTTAATCTTATCTATTACGGTAAAATCTGATTGTTCGATAATTGCTTAATGACTCGCAAGTAGTGAAGTAGCTAAACATGTGTTTCTTGTGGGAGGTCATTGAGCAGTTTAAAAATTAGTAACAACTCAAACTATCATTTAACATTTCAAAATTATCTTTTCTGCTGTCTGATTTAAAGTGAAATGTGCGTGAACTCTTGAATAAATTGTAGGTAAATGTTAGAGATAAATAAGGAGCAGTGTTATGGGTACATCACTTGTAGTAGTGTGGTTTGTTTGTTTGATGTGATATTTTCTCAATTTACATTGAAACTGGAAGTAATAATCCGTTTCTAGCACTTCCGGTTTTCGTTGAGCGATTAGAGTAGAAATGGGACGCTTGATTCCAGAAAACATCATCTCCGTGTCTAATACCGATTTTGCTCAATAGTTTCTGATACGTTAAAACCGGAAATGGTTCTACCATTTTTGGTTTGAATGTAATTTCCATTAATAAACTCGATTCCTACTTTTCGATCTACATCCGGTAATTGATGGTGATCCATCAAGCAGTTCTTAAGGTTTCGTGTCTTCCGGATAGACAGACGGATACACGGACAGATAGGGTAAATATATAAACCAAAGTCCTTAATGAATTAGTACATTTATCTCCTGATTGAGTTCCTAAATAATTCTTTACAATCCTTTAAATTGAATGAAACAATCTGGCCACGTCTTGTAACGAGAACCATAGACAGAAATTTCATTTGGGATAGGGTGAGGGTTTCAATATTTGCCACTGTTAAAAGTTAATGTGAAAATAACTATTCGGTTTTCTAAAGTCCCATTTTTTTTTTCCGTTTCTCTACGGGAGATTTGAATCCCATGGATTTTCTCCTTCGGTATGTCCCTACTTGTAACCTCCACTAATTTTTTAAGCATCTCGAACACAAGGATACGTTCATTCCATCAGTGTATAATTTTCCATTATCTGTTTATTGGAGGAAACTTCGTAAAGTAAAGTGTTCGCTAACTTAAATTTTTGGTTTTCAATATACACTTACGAAGACTACGATTGCTGTTTGTTTTCAATATACACTTACGAAGACTACGATTGCTGTTGGAAACAGTTTGTTGTTGTCTGCGGTATTAGAGGATGCTTTTAGTTGAGTTTTTCAACAAGTTTAATATGTGTCTATTATTATCGTTAAGCCGTTTTTTTTTTCATCTATTGGGATTTTGATAAGCTTAAGAGATATTATTATTAGGAAATTTATTATCTATTAAGTGCTCATCCCTATGAACCTCATAAAAGGGAAGAAACCTAAGATTATTTAACTATCATCGAAGATACGTACATTGCAGACGGATATATCTTTAAGAGCGATAATTTTTCTGCTATTTAACTATCATCGAAGATACGTACGTTGCAGACGGATATATTTTTAAGAGCGATAATTTTTCTGCTGTTTTATATTTGTGAATAACAAAGCATCCATTAATATCATTCACATTAATCGCAGAAATTTGTGCACTTTTGTAATGTAAGTTGAATAAATAGTGTTAAATCAAGGATCTACAGTTTATAATGCACCGCAGGCCAAGACAAAGTAAAAACTATGCTTTGGGGTCATGCAATTTAAAAATAAATTGATACTTAAAAATTAACTTACAGCGGTGACAATTTAAGAACACACATTCGTATTTTCTATTCTGCGTACTCTACTTCATGTTTCGTTTGGGTAGGCCAATTACGGATTGAGTCACAAACGGTTAAAAAGTCTATATGAATTCTGTATTTTTCTGAAAATCAACCCGGTACCATTGACCATATCTGCTTCATAACCAAGCATGGTTAAAGAAAATATATTTACAGTTAAGTCAGATCTCGATTTAAGTATCATGGTGGCTAGCCACTTTTTCGGTCACGCATGGAATTGAAAAGAATTGGAACAATATTCATATATTGTTATTTTTATTCGCGGGCTTGATGACACATAGTTGCCGCTATTTGGTTATTATTGGTTTAAATAGTTTTGAGCTGTAAGTGTCTTTGGCTTCATTACTGATTGGAAAGTGTCATTAGGAAATCACAAGGCATTTCACTTTATGACTTTACTCGTGGTGAATATTTTCATCGTACTAATCTAAACTATAACTTTAAGTATTACTTAAAATTTAAGCACAACGAATATCTTATCTATTTATAATACAAAATCATCTCAGTCTGTGACTAACGCTAATTCCTAACAGTTCAGAATTGCCACTCCGCTACTTACGCTGCCTGCCTACAGGTTTGCCTTTATTTGAAAATAGATAATGATGATGCTGAACATGAGTGTGCTTTGCTATTCATTATTAAGATAAAAGCCGTATTAATAAATAAAGTTGTAATTACTTATATAAAATCCATCCGCACGCGTCACAATATAAATTGAAGCGCTTGGAGTATAAAGGTGTTATGTTACATTTTTCGAAATGTTGCATTCTGGCTGTTCATGCACGTGTTATATGGTACTCATGCTACCTAATACATTATTTGGTGAGTCCTCGTCGTAGTGCATATATTTAGAAACGATGAAGGTAGTATGTTAACGGACAAAGTTGTGAAAGTTAATTTTTCCATCATATTCAGTTTGTTACATACAACCTTTATCCTCCAAGCACTTCAATTATTAACGAATCAACATGAGCACGGTATGTAGACAGTTGTTGCCGTTTACCTTTAGAACAGTGCAGCATTTAACAAGCTTTACCTTCAACCCACATGAAGCATTCTGCATCATAATAAACATATTTAAATTTAGAGTCTCGCTGCGTATCGGTCTTCGCAAAATTTGCAATGTGCAATTACAACTGCTTTGTTGATTATCATAAAAATTGTGTTGCGTTAGCACAAATCGATACGAAATGAGGCCCTTGAGCATTAATATTTGTGTAATCACATGTTAGTTGGGCAAACTGAAAAAAAAAAGTTAAGTGTAAACAATTAGAATTTGTTGTTAATCACGACTTAAGCGTATAGTATACGCATTTATAGTAGTCACAACTCATATAGTACTTCTATGTACTATACAGTAAATACATTGGTTAAAATACACTATATATACAGGCTAGTATCGAAATACTGTACCCAGTATTCGAATTACTGGGGGAATGAGGGAAACATCTTTCTATGTAAAGAAACCAAAGTATCGATGAGGGATGTGTTTGTATGGGCGTGTACTGCAAAATATAATTTATTGTAAAGTACAAGTCATACCTCTAGAAAAGCCCTTTAATTCGCTTAGTGACTGTATTAAAAGTAAAAGTAGCTCAATAAGAACGTTCAACATTATTATCAAGTACTGAAACTAGATAACTAATCAATCGACTGTTTATGAATTTCTTAGGTTTATGAATTGCAACAGTTTTTGCCGTATAATCTTCCAGACTCTGGTTTTTGATCGAAGGTTATTTGTGACTGCTGGATCGATTGAATGTTAATTTTCAAATTGCAGAAAGCGTTTTCTGTGCTAATACGTCCAAGCTGAGAATAATTCCTGTCCGTGCCCATATCTGAGTGTACGTAAAAGGGAGGGTTCTTTCTCATTAATAATACTTATATTTTTGTCTGGGTAAGAAAGGCTGTCAGCTGTTGAGAACTGTCCGTTAATAGAGGTTTACTGTATTAGTATCATCATGCTCAATCAATGTTGTGGCCTTTAGCACTGGTTAAGTGGCTAGTGCGTGTTCCTTTGGTGCACGAAGTTTCGAGTTCGATTCTCGATGGGAGAGCACAAAAATTTAATTTCACAATCATTCACTTTAATTAATCATAATTGTCTTCTTTAGCCTAAAGGGCAATAACCGTGGGACGTTAGAATATTTTTTTTTCAATCAATGTTGCTTCTTCTTTAACTCATGACTTAAGATATTGAAAGAACGTTAAACGCATTAGACCATGTCATTGGTTTCTACAGTGTAAGTCAAGAAGTAGAGCCTGTAATTCGTGCTGGGCCTGGACCTATTGCCAATGGAGGATCAGGTCTTGATGCTTTTTTATCTTCTATGGATAGACTCCAGGCGGCATTAGAATATTTTGAAAAGAATAACTCACAGAGTGTAGAGTTAGAGAATGTGGTAAGTAAAAAGTCCTGTCAGTTGCACTTAATTTAACACTTAATCTTATCAACAGAGTTTTGAGAAGAAAAATAAAAGCACTTTGTTGAACAGGGCTGTAAATTTTATTTTTAACAGTCATCATCATTATTATTATCATAGGTCATTTGCTGCAACTGAGAAGCTTCCATGCTCCACGGTCTTCCGCTAACCTCTTCATTTTCACGTACGATTTTTCTGTTTTGATATCATCCATTAATTGTAGTCTCCTTCGCTCCTCCCGCTCTTTTCTGCCACCATACCCTCTAGCACGTCCCTCATGATACAGGTTCTTCTTACCCAATGTCCCAACCAATTTCTCTTCCTCTTCTTAATAATATTTAAAATTGTTCTTCCTTCTCCCACCATTTCTAACATTTCATTCGTTTTCCGCTCTACCTGACTGGTTCTCTCCATTCTTCTCCACACTCGCATTTCGAAAGCTTCCAGTCTTTTTTTCATCATTTTTGCGTAATGTCCAGGTTTCTGATCCATACAGCACAATTCTCCACACGAAGCATTTTATGAGTCTTTTCCTCAACTCTTTATTCAAAGTCCCACAAAATAGTATTTTCTTCCTCTTAACCCTCCTGTTACCAAGCTTTTCGACTCCTTTATTTTACCTACCCCAATACAATTTTGTGATTTAGTTTAAGATTTGTTTTTAGATTCTGTTATTTTCAATGAATAGCTTTATTTAGCATTGAAATACAGTGTTACAAATTATTAAAAATATTTAAACTAATGCACAGTACAACAAATTTTATATCATTCACAAGAGAAATTCAGTATTGGACACCTGTAAAATAAAAAATGTACACATTTTGGTTATCGTTGCAGTAAACTAGTACTTAGCCACAGTATAACAAATAACAATTTTGAAGTGTTCATTCGGGTACATTTTTGCACAACATGCACTTCACATGACATGCAGTTTTACATGTCAGCAGAACAGAAAGGTTGTCGAAAAGTTACATTTCCTCTCCACAGATGTGAAGCGCTTGTGCGATGTCCATAAGTTCGACCAACCGCAATAAGAATTACTAATGCAGCATACACTTTAGTTGTACTTACATCCCTCTATGTCTTTTGTTTGGACGAGTAAGCTACAATCCAAATAGAAATTACTCCTTTTTGCTTCCCTTGTTCGTTTCCTCGATAATAACGTTCACAATTTCTGGTCAAATAAATAACAAAAATGACTGTTGTGAATGTTTTCCCATCACCCATTGGGTCAGGTATTATGTTCAAATGTTGTGAAGCCGTCGCCGTCCAACTTTTGGTGGTTCACTGGAAAATTCTAGCCCAGCCCTCGGAACAAACACATCTCCAATGTCTTCATCTTCTTCCTCTACTTACTCACGTGTATGTCTATTATCTTCTGTTATTTCACCTTCAACTTCATCTACCGCTGTGATATGGTCTTTGTCGAGAGGTTCCATATATTCATTCAATTCATTATCAATGTCCCACTTACTTCCATTGTGTAGACTTTCCAATACCCCCTCTCTAGATAGTCCTTTGGGCATCCTTACTTGCAATTGAAATCTTGACTCGTATAATTTCAGCTCAACAATGAACGTCTACTAGAGATGCAAGGGCTCGGAAAAAAACCGGCTTTTTTGGAAAAAACCTCGGTTTTTTCTGCTTTGCTTTTTTGCTTGGGAAATTTTGGGCTTTTTTCAAAATTCTGCTTTAAATCGAAAAAGCAGACTTTGTTTCGCTTCTCTATAACACAGAAAGGCATTTAATTAGTGGTTGATGCCGATAATAATATAAAACCTCGAAAGTAAACCATGAATTTCGAAAAGATATTTTAAACAATTTTACTTCAACATTTTTACATTATGAATTCCAAAGGATTAACCAATGTATATAATAAAAACACATTTTAACCTCCTATATACAAAAGTAAGCAGAGCTGGCAAAAACCATGGTTGTTTCTGAAAATGCCAAAAACCCGTTTTGGGGGGGGGCAGTTTAAACCAGGCTTTTTTGGGGTTTAAACCAGATTTTTTGATTTAGATATTTTGCTTTATGTATTTATATTACATATTCACAGAAATAAGTTTGTTTCGCCTTGGTGTTATTATTCAACAACGGAGTTATGTTGGAAGAGGTCCCATAAGCTTAAAGAAGTCCGGTCAGTAAATTTCTTAAATTGAGAAACTCCCGCCCTAGCCATCGGGAAAATCCCGTCATTCTTTTAAATGTAAAACAATAACGGGAAAATCCTGTTAAATTTAATTTGCATGTAAAATTTAAAGGTCAACGCATTATAATCAGTACGCTAAAACTGAGTGACACACAATCATAGTCAACGTCTTACGAATAAAATCAGAAAAATAAACGCACTGCTGAACAAGACTGCACTTATTTAATATAAAAACACATTTACACGTGACGTTTCGATCTTCTATCCAAGATCCTCATCAGACGTCACACGTAAATGTGTTTTTATATTAAATAAGTGCAGTCTTGTTCAGCAGTGTGTTTATTTTTCTAAAACTGAGGTATTAAATTACAAATTTAGTATGTAGGTATCATTGAAAGTCCAATCCAAGCTAATGTTGGAAGCTAAGTAGGCAATCGATAAATTTTACCAATTTTAATCAATATATTTAAGCAACCTTCGCTTCTTTATAAAACAACAGGCATGCAGAAATATATAATTTGGTTTCGTTTTGTATGTTTAGGCTTAACATCCTTACGTAATACCGAGGTTATCAAGGAGAAGACTTTCGCTTAAACTGACATCCGAAAGAGTACTTGGTTTACACATGAAAGAAGGGTTGTGGTTCTACCGAGAATTGAACATGGGACACCTTGATTAAAAGGTGAAAAGGAAATAAGACTAATGCAGATGGTTTGACATGTGAAACGTCACCATGAAGTTCACACGATTCGCATTTTTGTTCTTTTAATTTTTTTAGTTTAAACCAGTTATTTAAAAAAAAAACAGCTGGTGTAAACGAGCCAACCCTCAGAGTAAAAACTTCTTTCAAAAAATACACAAATAACTAGCAAAATTGTATGTAGTATTTTTACTTCAAAATATTCCATACCCTCTTTTTGAAACAAAATAAAATTAAAATAAAACATAAGAGAAATACTTAGATTTGTGTGATACAATTAAAGGCTGCACATGGTTCTGTATATTCTTGAAATTCTACAGTCAAGTTTTTTATAACCACCATCAAGGGCGCCCATCAGGGGGGTTAAGGGGGCGCTTGCCTCCCCTAGAGGAAAATGTACTTCAGAATATTGAAAATCCAATAGGATTTTTACATTAGTTACAGCAAAATTTGAAACTATTTTTGAAACGTCGCTTATACTTGCCCCTCCTTGGAAACCACAACATGGGCGCCCTTGACCACCATCATGGTTTACCCAGTCCTCAAGTTTTCTGAATTTTTAACAAGAGGGATTCAACATATCATTACGGAACAAAAAACAAAACAACAAAAAAAAAAAGACTACGGAATATATTTAAGTTAAGCTAAATACAACTGCACAACAAACGTGACTGAGTGGTTGGCTTTTGCGCTTCTATCGGGAAGTCCGGGATTCAACCCAGCATTCGACCATTCTGACAAAGCCTTCCTTCATTCCATCTGAGAATGTAGAAATAGTGCGTGTACTGGCCGACTAGGAGTGTAGGAGTTGGCCGACTTCCTTTCTTATTGTTTTTAAATCGTTATTATTACTAATTACCAGCAGTGACGGTTTTGCGAAGGTTAGAGGATCGGTCTTTCGGACTGAAGCCTGTTCTCCAAAGTTGTGGAATGTCTAAAACGAACGAAATATCTATTAGTTATGCCTTTACTCATAAACTTTAAGCTCCCGTCAAATAAAAATTACGAATGTTTAGAAAAACTAAACATTAGTAGTAAGAAAACCCCTCCCAAAACACTTTTTTAAATTCGCCACTGATTCTCAGTATAAAATGATCTTCAAGGTTGTATCCGGAAGATTATTGCTAAACATATAAACGAAACGAAATATTAGTTATGCCTGTACTCATAAACTTCAAGCTGTTCCCAAATAAAATTAAGACTTTTTAGAAAACGAAACAATCAGAGAAACCCCTCCCAAAGTACTTTTCTAAATCCGCTATTGATTATTTGTATAAATTGGTATTCAAGGTTGTATCTGGAAAATTATTGCTAAATCATTGCACAACTACAGTATAACAGAAATGTGGAAATACGGTTTGACGGACATATTGAAAAACGTATGCTTTGACGGATATATAGAAAAACGTAAGTTTAACTTTCGTGCTAGAAGCTGGAGTACTAAGCTCTTAGAAATGAAACACGGATGACAAACTAAAATGATCTAGAGAAGGAAAAAAAAATGTCGATAACTCAAAAGTTAAAATAAAGTTAAATAACCTGTAAAATTGCCCTCAAATACTACATTCTTCATGTTAGCTTTAATTCGTAAAATATGTGCTCCATCCATCTTGATGGTGAATTACAGAGCTAAATATGGCATTCAGGTCGTGGAAATCTTATCTAACTATAGAATATACTATAAGAAAGCTATTTGGATAGAAAAATCATGAAAATGAAAAAATCCAAAATTTCCAAAATTCTCGGTTTTTTTCCAAAAAAGCCGGCTTTTTATGTGAAAAAAACTATCGATTCAAAAAAGCCGGCTTTTTTGCATCTCTAACGTCTACCTCATCTCAACAGAGAATAATATATGTTATTTGAGATAAACGATGGATGTATAGTAAACCTCAACAGTGCAAAAGATAAATAATGAAGAATGAGAGAAATATTTCGTAAAACCTTCTTTCTGACAAATAATAAAATAAGACATTTCATACCAAGCGGGGTAATCTCACAACCCCATTAATATATTCACTCAATAATAACTATAAAAACAAAGAAATGGGTTTGTCAAGAGTGTGAATACAATTTCAATCATTTTAGGACTAAGTCATGAAACCACAAGTATCCAGGTATCAAAAACTATACACTTATTCTATTTTTTCCCTCTTACTTGTATATTTGACACCGACCTCTTCGTGACAATCAACATGGCTTTCGTCTTTGTAACATTTATTTTCATCCCGTATTCTTCACAACTCTCCCTCACGTTTTCTAACATCTTATTGATTTTCTCTTCAGATTGTGCAACAAGCGCCATATCATTTGCAAACCATATACACCTAATCATTCTACCTGCTACTGAAATGCCGTCTTCATTATGTAGGCTCTTTTTCACTCTCTCTTCTAGATATATATTAATTAATGTATCTAAATAATGTATCTAATAATGTATGTATAAATTACTATGTTAAATAATGTATCTACCACAGTAATTATAGAAAATAAATTCTACAAATGATCATTATTTCCTATTAATGAGTCTACTAAAAAAATTAATGCTGCAATACATTTTGAAAATTTAAAAAGAATTTTTAAAGCTTTATAATACTTCATATGAGATTTATCTGTTATTTGGTATTGAATTGGAATGCTTTTGCACTTTTTTTTACATATTGTGAATGATCTTCAATTACGAATTAGTTCTTTTTTCTTCTTAATTGGTAAAACTAAGTATAACACCCGTTTTTCTCAAAATTATATTCAATTGTAAAGAAAGAAAAAGAAAAGTACAAAACATTTTATTAATTATTATTATTATTATTATTTCAGTCTACAATTTTCAACTCTGGTGGAGACACGTTAAATAGAGAATTCAAGGATCTTCTTTTCAAGCACAGTAAACCTGTTCCAGCAATTACACTGTTAGATTTAATGAGTATAGACGAAGGTATGTATTTTTCAATTATTTGTGAAATTAATCGAAAGTCAGAGATGGAAAGCAGGTTAGTACGTAATATGATAAAAAATCAAGAGGATGGGATATGAATTCTTTTTTATATGTCCACTTTATATTAGCTAAAGGGAGTGAACCGACAGCACTTGAACAAAGGCGAGCTCAGTGAAAAGATCGCATAGTTGAGAAACCAGAAACTCAGACATGTTGGTATAATCTACCATTATCGCTGGAGTGGAGAAAGATAATCATTCATTGAAATTATTTGTGGATCTTATTTGTTACACTAACTGAAAATGAGAAAACAATACCGAGATGAAATAACCAAAATAATCGGGAAATCGATGAGGAAGTTGTTGTAAGTGTGTAAAGCATGATTGTTTAAAGGGAAAAAAAAATCAGTGGGTTTTATTGACTAAAATTGGGTTGTATTATTATTATTATTATTATTATTATTTTATTTATTTATTTATTTTTTTTACATACTTTTAAAACTATATTCCTTCTTAAAGGTAGTATTTAAGCATTCATGTTCTGTTGTACTCCTGAAACTACGGAATTCCCTAGCTTCCTAATTCCAAGTCACACAAAGGGAATCCGTGAAGCCCCATTTACGTTTTCTAAAACACACTGTGTACCATTGGTATTCGCTTTTATTTCGATATCTAGAAAAACGAAGAAAGTAGACGATTTTGTAGAGTAACTTAGGGTTGGACGATCTTATATATTCTTCATACGGGTATGTATAAAAATGTATGTAGGTTCCAGCATAACTCTAAAACACCTGGAGCAATTTCACCCAAGTTGGTACACACATGACTTATAACCTGCAAAAATATACTGTGAAGGTAAAACAGCCGAGGGGGGTGATGGGGGGATGACGCGTAAAAATAACTTAAATAGACCGATATTAGTGTCGAATCCACAGTTTTCGAAGTCACTGAGACTAATAGTAATACTCACGATGCCGTTTTAGTTCAAATTCATCACCCATCAATATGAGGGGGAGAAGGATTGAGGGGCTGAAAGAGGGAAATATGTGAAAGTAATCGAAAACTACCGATATTAGTGTTGAATTCATAGTTTCCGGGGTCGCTGAGATGAATGATGACACTCCAGATGCCGTTTAAGTTCAGGTTTACCACTCATCGGTATGATGATTGGTAAGGGTGAGGGTAGAAAAGGGGAAACGTGTAAAAGTAATGTAAAACTACCAATATTAGTGTCCAATCCATAGTTTCCGAGGTCACTGAAATGAATAATGACACTGCCGTTATCATTTAAGTCCAATTTCAACCTCCGTCGACGTGGAGGCGAGAAAGGGTGAAAAATAAAATGTCCAAATTCGATGTTATCTGTTGTTTTTGATCGCATCACGGTAAAACGGCTGACAGATTTCAAATTAATTTTGGAACATAGTACATATCTCAAGCTGGATTCGTATCATCTCACTGTGACTAAATGGTACATCCTAAGTGAGTAGGGGGAGTTAAAACATATAAGCCAAAAATAAATTATCTTAATGATTTTTATCATTACATTTACATTGAAATGTGTATCCTAAGGGGAGGAAGGGGTTAAAATTCCTTCCGTAAACCTATTCTTCCCTTGCGAAAAAAAAAGTGCATTTCCCTGGGCCAGCCGTCCTAACTCAAGATTCCGTTTTAGTCAAATAGTGAAGTAGTACCTCAAGGTCAGCGTTATCCAAGTGTGGTGTTGACAAAATAGAAGTATATCTTTAGTAGTTTCTTTTTTTTAAGTGAAGCGTTTCGGTTTGTAATTAACTGCCACATGGAGAAAGACATTTTATTTTTTTGTACTAGTATGTAAATATGTACTACAAAAACGAAGGGAATATTGTCACATTCATTGCTTTATGGTCCAGTTTACAGTTGAACACCGTTACAGCAAATTTAATTGAGCGCGAACAAAATTCCCAAAAATATTTTCTTTTAATGGCATTCCCTTCTGGAAATCTCTTTATAAACACCTGTTTTAGGCTAATTCTGAAACTAGGTGTGTTAGAGAGAAATGTAATTGAAAAAAGTATTTATAGTCACATTAACGCTCTCATTTCAATTTAAAATTCGAAGTATATTTTTGGAGGTGGGTTTTTGGGTTTTATTGTGGGTTTTTTAATGGGGATTTTACCCAAAAAAGCCAACTGGATATTTTTGGACTAGGGAAAATTCTAACAATCCTGGTGTAAAGTAAGTGGTTGGGAAGAGAACATGTTTTGCCACTAGGCTCAGTATGTGAAAATGAACCTCTTAGTAACAGGTACGCTTTTGAATAACAGCGGTTAGTACATCAGGTTAAATCTTATCGAAATCTCATGTAGCTTTGATAGTGAAAAGTGAACATTGATTTGCCCCTTCAAGTAAATATAGTGATTTAGTATGGACCATTAAATGGAAGTGAATCATAATTGGGATAGAATTACGTCAGATATTTACATTATATATACCGGAAACTTTACTCCTCAACCAGTGTTTGTATATTTGTCTGTACGCGTACTGTATGTATTTGAGATATGTAAAATTATATGAAGAAGTTGGGAACATTAATATGGAACTGATAATTTAGATTAATTTATTTGAAGCTAGTAACTAAAAAGTGTGCGTAAAAGGTAAAGTGAACAAATTACCAGAAAAAAATACATTAATTACGTTATACATAACTTGAATAATTTTCTTTTTTCTTTCTTTTTATTTTTTGTTGGCTGTAGAGCCAGCAGGGGATGATTTACCATCCTTGAACCATTTCCCAGACAAAGTGGCGGAGGAACTGATTCGAATCGCAGATTGGCTAATCATGCATGATAGAGATGAATATATGAATGTCTATGCACGAGTGCGGGCTACAGTGTTGCTGAAATCTTTACAGCAACTCAAAGAGCATCAACGGTCAGCTAGTGGAGGAAGCATCCAAGGCGTTGCTGCCAGTTCCCCATTGATGGTCAGTATATAATGATGGTTTACTTTATAGATAAGGAAAATTGTATCTTTCTTGGTTGCGGACTAGGCCATTTCTTTTTTCAACTATTATGTTTACTCCAAGAAAATGCACGATTCAATTTTTGATTAACAGATTAACAAAAGGTTAAAGAATTTCACAATATCACAATATTTTTTATTAAATAATTTCACAATATCACAATAGTTTTTATTTTCGTGAAATCGAAGTATGCAGTAAAACGCATCTGAACGACAACCTCTGTAAGCCGACTATCCCTCATCGCGACAGATTTTTACTAAAACGGAATTATACTTCCATAAGAGCGATATATTTTGAACCTCCTATAAGATAATTAAAGAAATTTGTAAGCCAGAATCAAGGAGCATATTAGATATTCAAAAAAGCAGAAAACCCGACGTTAGGTTTATCGAAACATTTAAAGAAACACAACACAAGGTAGAAAGATTCAAAACTTTATTGAGTGCTAGGAATGAAGTAGACTTGTTTCTGAAAATTTATTTATTCATTAATAATAATAATAATAATAATAATAATAATAATAATAATAATAATAATAATAATAATAATAATAATAATAACTGAAATTAAATTAAATTTGGACAAGGGAGTTAAAAAATGAAATGAAATCTTTTAAGTTTTACGTCCCACGATTATTCCGAGTAGGTTAAAGGAGATGGTAATGATGAGAAATGAATGAAATGGTGGAATAAAGAAAGTGGGAGGAAACGGGAGAATCACGCACACAATGTTTGTTCATCATAAAGTTCATTTGGCGGGAGCTGGGATCGAACCAGGAACCCCACGCACCAGAGGTGAACGCCCTACCACTAAGCCACCACAGCTCCTGGGATGGTTAAGTGATGAATGGGACGCGGTGATTACAAAATTTACACAGCATTGGCACAACAAAAATAATAACACGAGCTGGTACCTTCCAACAAAGAACAAAAGAGTACACAAATAGACTCCGCCATATTGCAGGATGTATTACCACCATTTGAAGATTACCGATGTATTTGACAACGTGTTTTCCAACACAGCTCTTTCCTTGGTAAGTCCGTCCCATTTTATTCCTTGGCGTTTTTATTCTTCTTCTTCCTGTTTTTAACCTCGGGGACCAAGGCTCCAAAGGAGAGTCAAATACTCGGAAGTGTAAAGAATATTCAGGAATTTCAGAAATCTGTAAGTAGAATGAAAGAAAACATTATTTTTACTTCTTCTTGTGATATACAGTGAAAAGTACAGTGTGTCCTAAATTAGTGATATTGTCGTAAATAGTAGTTGTTTTGGAATAGATAAAGGTAGAGGTATAATTAAAAGTAAGGCAAAAGTATTTTACTTTATAGTGTAATTATTTCCTTTGGTAGCGTCACAGGCATCTTAAGTACACAGCACCAATTGCGAGAGATGTTAAGAATATCTGGTGGGAGAGATGGGGCGATCTTTTTTTCATAAACTTTAGCGCTGACACTGATTAGAGTGTATTTGTTGATTTATAGATAAAAAATTCAGAATTTTGTTAAGAACTCTTGGAAGCTGTTTTATCTGTCACATCAAACTCTTGCTCTGCATGGCAAATATCTACATGTCTTCATATGTACAGGGCAAACCAAAGAAACTTCTCATAGCAATAAATTTTTCTTTAGTTTACGTAGAATTTTTCGCCTTTATTCTGATTTCTTCCAGAACCATAATGGAGAGTTATCGTTATTTTATAAATTCTTGTAATATTATTGTCTAAACGTAAATGAAATTAAGGGGATTTTTATTCCATTAAGGATAGTCGAGTGAAAAGGGGATTAATTGTTATACTCACTTACAATGGAATGGAAAGTGCAAAGCTGTTATTTAAAGTGAAAATTGAATTTCGATATTTTTAGCATCTTATAAAAAGTTTGATATTTATTTCATTGTATATAATAACTTTAGTGCATTCAAGCTTAGGAAAACAATTTTTTTTTTTTTAAAAAATAAAGCTAGAATAAAGAACTGCTTTTAAAAGATGCAGCCACCATGCAATCTATTTTGGAACGTAGATGTAAGATTTTAACTTAGTGTAGTTTCAATAATTGACGATTTATTTGATATGAGTGACTACTCTCCACTTCCTTCCGACACCGAGGAAAGTACCATGCTTCACTTCGAACCACACCGCTTCGAGTTCGAATTGGGTGTAGTTAACAGATGCACAGATCATCATGCGAAATTAACTCGAACAGAACAGTCCTTGTTACACCATATCATTTCATTTCGAAGGTCACTAGACTCAAATCGTAGCTTTCAGTGATTGAGAATATCTTTAGCATTTCTTTGTTATAGCAGATAGTCCTTAGACGAGGTACAGCACAAAACAAATACAATAGAACAGTGTTCCTAAAGTTACTTTTCCGTATTTATAGTGGTGAGTGGACTGATGTATAATGTATTTGTTTACCACAATGGCAAAAAAATGATCACTGCATAAGACCATTTTAAGTTGAAACTTATGCATTTAAAGTGTAAGAGGAAACAAATCATGTAAAAGAACAAAGAGTGAGGGACATATTTACATATAATTTCCAACAAAAGATATTTACAAACAAAAATAGCACTGCTTAGTTTCGTTTTATGAGGAGTGATCAAAAAGTAATGTTATAAAGCATGTAGTGAAACGTGTATATATAATTTCGTACAACCAATACAGCCAACATATAGTATACATTAGGTCATTTTTCGACATAGTCCCCATATCGGTTGAGACACTTGTCGCATCGTGGAATGTCCTTGTAAAAATCATGCCCTTGCGTGTTCAGTCACGTTGTCAGGAAGTGTTTCACCTCCTTGTCTGAAGAGAAGCGACAGCCTCCTAAGTGCTTCCGAATGACATTCCCAATTCTGCCATCAGATGCCGTAACGTGATTCTCCTGTTGTCCTGAATAAGCTCCTTCACGCGAGTTGTGTTCAAATCTGTTGATGTCGTACTGTCTGTCGGCCATTGCACTCCTCGTTGGGGACGTTTTCTTTACCAGTCGCAAACTTTCAACAGCATTCTGCGACATGCTGACATTATAGTCTCTCCGTAAACCTCTACCAGCTGCCGGTGAATTTCAGCCGCGGTTATATGTTTCGTCCACAGAAATCGAGTAACTAAGCGGACTTCTTCGCGAGACCAGTTTTCCAAACGAGTCGCCATTTGTGTTTACTTACACCTAACGCCGTAGGTAGCGTGTGACTAGAACTGCACGATTGCCAACTCCAGGTATTAAAATTACCGCACACTCCTCATTCTTCTATAACAGACAAAAATCAAGAAATATCGGCCTTGTAACCTTAGTTTCCGATTCTCCCTTATATATTCTTTCATATATATATCTTAATTATCGTATAAAAGTCACTTTTCAATCCTTCATTCTGTGCATAACGCTGATTAGTGAACAGTCCCACTAATAGAGTAGATAATTTGCCGCTTTAAAACTATGGTGACGATTTAAATGCAAATAAAAACTATATTGCTTCAGTTTAAGTATTTCAGCATAGGACAAGGACTATAACCACGTTTAAATTTGAGCCTTAATGTTTGTGGAGCCGCATGTTGATTGGTAGGCAAACTGAACAGAAAGAAAAAAAGTTAAATGTAAACAGTTTCGAGCTTTTATTTAAGTACCATTTCAACGTATAATGTACAGCGGGCTGCAGACTAGTGGACGCAAAGATTAGTTAATGTAAGTAATAAAGAGTTGTAATTAGTACAAAGTTTGTAGAAAAAAATAAAATCAATAAATAAAAACAGTATATAGAATATGAGCAAAATGAGTGCTCTTAAATCTGCACTAAATTATTATTGTATATGTTAAAATTTGTTTTGTTTTACATTCCAGAGACCGAAGTTTCAAAGCCGCCATGAAACACCAAGTAGAAGAGCATCTAAGAGGCTGCAGCATGTGTGAGTACCATTGAATTCTCATTTCCTTAAAAATCAAGTTCATTTTTGTATTAACCACTTCCCGGTCCACTTTATCCGAAGTAACCAGGTCCTGGCGGAGCAACTCAAGCTATTAAGTTTTCCGCATTTATTTCAATTTGGACCAGGACGAGTAAATTCACACTTTGTTTCGTCGACCGTTCTTTCGTGCTTTGTTGCGAGATATTTCGTGTACAACATAGTCACGTTTGGGACGAAAATTCGACCAGGACTGACCTACTTAGTAAAACGAAATAACTCGGGTTAAACCGGGAAGCGGTTAAATGCATCATTAGAAAAAAGTAAATGCAAATTATTGTTATTTGATTTTGTTTTTAGTTTAACTTTCCACGTTTATGCATCGAGGCTGAGGGAGACGAGGATGATGAGATTAATGATAATAGTGGAAGGAAATGTAAGAAACCCGGAAAAAAAAACATGCACACGGTGTTTTTCCACCACAAAGCCCACGTGGCACGGGATCGAACCAGGGACGCCCCACACCAGAGGAGAGCGCTGTACCATTTAGCCATCGCTCTCTTTGTTATTTGATGTATGCAAATTTAGATTTTGGTATTATTGGATAGTTCGTTCAAGAATGGTATTGGTTGAATTTCCGGATGATTTATCGCCAGCTATAGATGTAAACAATAATACAAGTATAAAAGTTAGGAAGGGTAAAATCTTAAGAAAACTTTATTTATTTTGTATTAATGGTAGTATTACACACTGTATTAGGAATTTTGAATTATGGAATGAAATGAAGTGAAATCTTTAAATTTTATGTCCCATGATTATGCCGATTAGGCTAAAGGACACGGTGATGATGAGAAATGAATGAAATGGTGGAGTGAAGAAAGTGGAAGGAAACGGGAGAACCTCGGGGAAACCCACGCACACGGTGTTTGTCCACCACGAAGTGCACTTGGTGTGAGCTGGGATTGAACCAGGGACCCCATGCACCAGAGGTAATGACAGGCCCAACCATTGAGCCACCGCGGCCCCGAATTTTGAATTATGCAATAGGCACTTCATAAAGTGTAAATGTTGTTAGAAACTTATTTATTTTGTATTTTTTAAAACAGGTTCGAGAAGAAAGCTAATAAAATGCTTCTAAAGGCATCACAAACAATAGAACAGTCAACCGGACTGACGATAGGCCCAAGGCGTACTGGTCTGCATTTAGGTAATGTATTAATATTTGATTCATTGATTTAAAATAGTACTTTTTTGTTAGAACTGCTGCTTTATATATATATATATATAAAAACTGTGTTCTCACTCACTACAAAAATTTCCTTTAGAAGTGTTATAAGTAATTCAAATTGTTCTCTGACAGGATCTTTGTGTTACAAAGTTGGCACGAGTTTTTCACCATGTAGTTGTTTCCTCACTTTTGTTCATGGTTTGTTTACCACGAGTATTGTTTTTTGAACAGGCGTCTGGCTTGGTTAACCTGTGTGATATCTGGTGGGAGTGCATGTTCGGATTCCACATTAAATGTTGTCCATGTCTTGTCTAACAAACTCTTAAACATATTACTTATATATTTTAAATTACTCTCCTAATAATATTCCTCAGTCAATTTTCCTTGTGCCTCCGAGGATGAAAGTCGGAGTATTACACTCGAAACATTGGAAGGAAAATTGACTGAGAAAATATTTCTAGGTGAGTAATTTGAAATATTACAATGTGTTCCGTACGCGTTATAAGTAATTATTCTACTTACATTTTGTTAAATTGCATCAAAGGTTACCACTGTATCAGAAACAATATCAAAGGAACGTACATTTGTATGAACAAATTTATTTGTACTAATCCTGCTTATTTATTATTGAAATTACTCATCCACGAATGTACTTATATATTATTACCAGATAACTAATATTATAGGAACTTTAAATAAATATATAATACCTTTTTGTTAACTAATAGACACGTTTATTTGAAAATGTATTTTAACGCATATTTTATATGATTAATAAAAAAGAAACATAATAACTTACTGCGTCCAAATCCACTTTAACATACAGATTTCAAGTATTCTACAGCAGTTACCGAAATGTTCGTGATGTCTTTAAAAGCACTAAATTAAATTTAACTTTTCAGCAATAACTTCATAAAATTGTTTCAGAGATCAACAGAAATTTACGAAATCAGGTCCCACATCACACTCAAATTCATAACGGTATGTGCTGTTGCTTAACGGGAATTTCAAGTAATTGAGTGATAAATTGATTTATAATTATAACAGTAACTTAAGTGCTTTTCAGTGGTTAGCAGCATTCTATAAAACTACGGTAGTTGTACATTACATATGGTTAAATAGAGGTCTAAAGAAAAGTGTTTGCAATAATGGATCTTCAGAAGAAGATATTTACATTAACAAGAGTTTAATCCTCATCATTTGCAACTAGACATACTAAAATGATATTCTGGAAGAAAGAAAAAAAATGTGAGATTTTTAGAGCTACTGACGAAGACAACAGAGATTGCTGAAAAAGTTTAGTGGCTAAAAGTACACTCAGGCGTAGTAACTTCTTATGTTCTCAGCTCTTGTAAAGTTCTCAGATGTTTTGGTAGTGGTGTTTTTAATACAAAAAATAAATAAATAAAATAAAAACGCAATCAATACATCAGTTACGGAAGTTAAAACAGGAAAATTCTTTATAAAACCTGTTACACTCGAAAGTGGAAGTTGTTCTTTTCAGGGAATGTAGTACTGTATGGCACTAAGAACAGTAAAATAAATAAATAAAAATATTTTTTTGGGATTGTCATGTTTGAAATAATAATAATAATAATAATAATAATAATAATAACAATAATAATAATAATAATAATAATAATAATAATAATAATAATAATAATAATAATCCAGAAGGCTACAGCATGAGAACTTGGACACATGTTTCTAAACGGAGGATATCATTTTAATCAGTAACTTATTCTCTTTCAAATAAAACATAAAGCAACAAAATATCTTGAACCGTTCCAGAAGTAGAACATGTTAATATTTTGCCGAAAATCAAACGTGAGAAATGGCGGCCTGTATCTCGGACAGGGAAGTTCTTTGAAAAAAAAAGTCCGTGGTCCTGAATTTTAACAACTGTTAAATTCAAAAACATCTTAAAACGACGTCCTCGCAAGTGCCTTTTAAAGTTAAAGAAGAGTCAGAAGTCACATAGCCAAATCAGGGCAATAGGGGGGATGCGGAAGTGTTTTAACATGATGAGTCTGGATATACTCCACTGTATGCTTTGCAATGTGCGAGGAGGCAATGTTGCGGTGGAAGAGTAAACCTCGGATTTTCAAGGAACCAAGAACTTGGGGTAAACAGACTGTTGTGTACTAGTTTGCAGTAACAGTCTTCTGTTCTTGTAACCTAATAGCTACGACGAGACCAGGGCTTCGGAAGAACACAGCGTATATTACTTTTTTCATCGCTTGCTGTTTTTTATAGTAGTTTTCATAGGATCATCTTCTTGGATCCATACACGATTTTCGTGTGACGAGTGGGACAGTGATAAAATGCGATGTAGGTTTCATCACCTACCATAGTTTTAGAAATCAGCTGGTGTCCACCTTGGTTTAATATATCCAGGGTTTCACGAGCAATTCTGACTCTCTCTGCTTTCAGTTTGAGATGCTTGTGTAAAATTGTATGCACTGATGAGGAACCAATGCCAAGTGCCTCCTCTATCATCGCATAGGTACACCTTAGATCTTGAGAGACCATGTCTTGCACAGCCGCCACTAAATCTGGCATTGTTGAACACGGAGGTCTTCCTTCACGGTCTTCATCTTGCAAAGACCTCTGGTCTTTCGAAAGTCCTTGTACCATCTAAACACTGTTGTACATGATGGAGCAGTATCCCCAAACGCTGACCTCAATCTTTGGTGACAGTCTTTCTCGTGTAGGCCAACGCGAAAATCATAATAATTCATGGCTTCGCGTGAGAGCTCCATTCCAACCACATTTTTGTCCACACTTTTGATCACAAATGTCACTCTTACATCAAACTCATAGATTGGACAATGCAACTCCGTATGTTTTCAATATCTGTGGCGCTGAACTAATGAGCAAGTTCAGAAAGCTATACAACACTGAACTTCACAATAACTAGAGGTCAGAATTAAAATGCGTGTATTAAAGCAATTGCAGGGCTCATAGCGTGTCACTTTTTTAAACTAAAAGTTACTTTATTCAAGTTGGTCACTAAAAGTCACTTTTTTCTTCAAGTTTGTTACTAAAAGTTACTTTGGGGGGGGGGGGTTGTAAAATAATTTTTTCGTGTGATTTGTTTTACATTGGAAATTTCCAACAAAAACGCAGTTAAATTTTGTCATCTCAAGTGCAAACATTTTCAAGGATATCACTGAACTGCTTCAGGAGGAGTAGCGCCTTGTACATGTTCTGTAGTCTAACCTTCAAACTATTACCAAGGTTCTGTTGTTGCGAAAGAAGTTACATCTTTGATTGAACTGAATGGAAGTGCTGCAAATGAGGAAAATCTGTTACCTGTTGGTGAAATGGAGTGTAGAGAAGAAGCAAGGTTAGCATTCAGCAGCTGGAAGGAGAAGTATGTACCTAGTTTCAAGAAAAATGTAAAGTCTCACTACGTGGCAGTATATAAACACGTAGTGAAAATCATTGAAATTTCCCTAGAGCTTAAATACTTGTTTTGTCTTCATCCGGAAAATGTGAAGTCATCTCAGAGTGTCACGTATATTAAAAATCTGGCAAAAGTTCTTCCCCTCAACATTGACTTGGATTTACTGAGTAATGAGTGACGTTTACTTCAACTTGAGAATTTCTCAAGTAATCTTTGCAGTGGCCGGGTAGATGATTTCTGGAGTAATTTTTTCATCAAGTTTCCTACAGTGGTAACGGTGGTGAAAGTTTGTTTGTCTCTAAGTCATGGCAGTGCTGACGTTGAACGCAGGTTTTGACTGTCACGTCGACTGATCTCTGAAGATTGCACAGCTCTCTCAATGCTAAGTTAAATATAATATCTGGGATGGAGAAATTTGGAAATGGGTCAGAACTGGTTCCACTTAGAAGCTTCTTACATCTGCTAGGTCTGCTTACCGTGACTGCAAAGCATAATTAGAAAACCTAAGAAAGGAAGAAGCCCAAAAAGCAGAAGTAAAGAAGAAAAGAAAACAAAACAACAAGCAAAGAGAGAGGTGATGGAGAAATTGACAAAGGAGAAAAGGGGCATTATGAACATGGAATCAATCCTGCAACAGAAAAAAAAAGAGGATATCAAAAGAAAAACAGAAGATGAACTTTGTTTCCGGCGTCTGAACGTCTGAAAACAGCTGTGAAGAGAAAGGATATGACTGAAGTGCACTTTGTGCAGGGTATGTTGGAGGGGTTGAATAAAGTAAGGAAAGATTTGTAAGATGAACAGAAACAGACTAATGACTTGCAGAAAATGGTGGATAAGAAAAACTCCTCTTTAATAACACACTTCTTTATGAAAAAAAAAATAAGTCTATGTGAAAATATGAAAATCTGTTAGCATACGTTTTTGTTACTGCTTTTTTATTTCATTTTGTGTGCAACTGCATTTTTAGTAAACATTTGTAATTTATTTTAAAAGTTCATAATAAGGGAATAAACATAATCCACATTATTTGCTTTGATCTTATTGTGTTAAAGAAGAATGACATATATTACCTGCTTACAGTTTACTTTTCGTTGTATGCGGATGTTGGTAGAAGCCATACTTATGTTTACCAATCATGTGGTACCAAGACAAAATTTGTAATGAACCAATTGTACAAGACAAAATGTTATTACCAGTTAATGGTAATCTAGATACTATGTATTAATTACATTAATTTAATTTTGTATTTTTGGACATAATGAAAATATTGAGATTATTCAAATCAAAGTTGAAGTACAAAACCATGCGAAGTATGTAATAATGAACCTCTAAACACAAGGGGCCTTATGCAGAGTCGTTTTGACGTTTGATTAGCGTCATACTAAAGGCCTGACTTCTGCAGGAAGCGTTCGTCGAACTCTTTAGTATGGCACTAATCTCGCGTGAGAACGACTCTGCATAAGGCCCAAGTAATCCATTTTTTTTAAAAAAATTAGCTGACAAACTTAAGTAAAATAATTTTTAATCTTAACATTTTAAAACATTATATATTTCAGCTATGATCCAGCCGACCCTATTTTGGTTGGTGAAAAAATAATAATAATTGTAAAATTCCATTTATGTTCAAGTTTGGCATCAAGGTTTAAACTTACTTTTTGATGAGATTTTGGTTACTTTTTCATGTGCTTTTGTTCACTTTTGAACTATTTAGAAGAAACCTTACCACTATGAACCCTACAATTGATTTCTGTTATAACCTTGTTATGAAGATTTGAAAAAAAAAGTCAAAAGGATGGTAATGAACATATTAAAAATGAGAGAGTAATACGGTATATATAATAGTGAA
Source organism: Thermobia domestica (assembly GCF_964235325.1). Lineage (NCBI taxonomy): Eukaryota > Metazoa > Arthropoda > Insecta > Zygentoma > Lepismatidae > Thermobia > Thermobia domestica. The sequence goes on along the minus strand of NC_137464.1, from coordinate 196,855,648 downwards.
TACAAGGTTTCAAAAGAGAATTGAGCTCCCTCCTGTCTAAGCGGTTAGCGTATGCACCTTTGGCGTTGAAGATCCGGGTTTGATTGCCTGCGGGAGCTCATGTAATTAATATCCCACTGTAAACTGTAGTTCCACATCTCACATAGCCTCACTGCTGAAAGGGACGCTAAACTCAAAATCAAAAGAGAATTAAGAGTAACCTGAAACTACGATGCATTTAAAGCAAGTGAGATACGATATTAATTACGTAGAAAACTGAAAGAAATGGAATAAAAAATTATACGCACACTGTGTAGTTTTGTACAAAATTGTACATATTATGAGTGTTAGAGGAGAATCTCGGCGTTAAGCAAGTAAACTTTAAAATTTTTTTTAATAACGTTGAGAATGACTGCTAGTCTTTGTTTCAGGCATTATAATCCTTGCCCTTAGCTCTGATGTAGAGAAACATCCCTCTACTTTCTGTAGTCTGTATCTTGGCATATCTTTTTTAATAGTATTACGGGTCACATAAGAATGCGCGATGTAAGTACTGAGAACATTTCATTTTTAAGATTTTATGAATAAATTATCAAAAATGCAAATACCTCAGAAACATCTAACGGCACTTGCAACGTGGAGCGTGAAATCCTAATTGAGAAACCCAGGGAAGTTTGGTTGATGAGTTGAGTTGATTTTGGGTTCAACGTCCCGTTCAGCATCGAGGCTATATGAGACGTGGACCTACTGATTAACGTGGAATCCGAACATGAGCTCCCGCCGGGAATCGAACCCGGGTCTCCCACGCCAAAGGCGCGTACGCTAACAGCATAGCCACTTAGGAGCTCACCAAGGGGAGTTTGGGGAGATCAGTAAGAAGATAGAAGGATAGCACAGTATAAAGTAGAACCGTAGGGAGGTTGGAAATAACAATTCAGAGTAGATTTTCTTGGCACAGGATAGAGTCCAATATGAGGTTTTGTTTCTTCTGTAATGAACCCTCGCGTTCCTTAAAACATACATAGTTGATAAGTTTGCGGTAATTTTAAGTGCTTTTACTTAGTTCTTTATGTAAGGAATTAAATCTTTATTTGTGTTTTGTTTTGTTTCATTAGAAAATAGAGAGGATGTAGTAGATGAGCAAGAAATGGAGAATTACTTAGTGTGTGTAATGGCGTTGCATCGTTTAATGCAGAGTGAACGATCCTTAATGGTTGGCATTATTCCTTTACAACATCAACATCAGGTCTTTGAGATTGTCATTCGAGATGCAATGGATATGGTGGTGCAGGACGGAGAGGTAATCGTAAATCTTTCTTTTCTTTGAAACGTAGTTGACTGTATTGTCTTTGTGAAAAATTAATTAGAATAATTTAAAGAATAACGGGAAATTATAATTTTTATACATGATAATTACAAAGCCATTATTAATTTCACTCAAAAATCAGTTTTATTGCACAATGGGATATTACTGAAACAGAACTCACAATAGGATTCATAATCAGTACATTTTAATGTGATAACTTGCAAGTCAAGTACAACATGCAGCGCTATTCCACAGCCCGAAAACTTTTGAATATCTCCAGCAGTTAGTGTTTAAAGGTTGATTTATTATCGGTATTGTGATCTTCATCGTTCATTGTTGTAGGCTTTCACCTCGTAAGCCTTAGACCTTCAGAGATCCGATTTGATAAACTGGGATCAACAGTCTTGGCGATCCACGACTAATTCATTTACCGGAACCTTTGGGAAAGTGCCAGCGAATTTTGGGATGCTCTTACATTATGTTGAATATGTGTCTCTAGAACCTTTTATTCAGACAGCGTGGAAGAACCGCAGACCGTTGATTTCATTATACCAAAATAGTCATCTAGAGTTTGGCTACTTCTCTTGCGCATTTGCTTTTAACCAACATTTTACAGTTGTGCCATTTTATATCTATTTACGTGCCTGTTGGATTGGTAATTGATAGTTTGGCGAAAAGTTAATATCATTACTTTCGATATGAGAAAAAGGTTTATTTTGCTATTTTGTTTAATGTAATTCTGTGATTTAATGTGAATATTTGTTTTTGCGACGCACATTGAGATTGCTACTTTACGTAATCCTATAATTGCTGAAGTTATCCTTCGTACCAATTAATTTGGTGTGCATCGATTTTCATCAGTGGTGACTGAGATTTCATTACCAGGTAATATTTCGCATCATTATTGCAGAAGCTCACATGAAGGCCAAGTATCAATATTTTGAACCGTTTGATGTGGAGAAAGGTGATATCGAAGCGTATTAAGAAACATTTGATCAGTACTGTGACGCAAATTATATTTCTGACAAGAAAAAAAGTAAGTTTGTTAATCTCACTTACGGGATAAAGAGTATATGGAACACTTATGCAGGTGGTGGCATCTAAAATATACTGAGTTGATAGATGTATTAATAAAACAATATGGAAAGCCTACAAATTATATTGCCGAATTATTTAAATACCATTCCTTGAGACAGGCAAGGAAACAAGCAATACAGGAATCTTTACTTGCTCTCAATAGCCAAGTGTACAAATGTTCCTATGTTAGTGGCTTACAAAACCCCATTCGCGACGAGTTGGTGTTCGGCATTAGTAGTGAGGTGACGCAGAAAAACTTTAGCTAAGGCGATGAACATAGGGATACAAATAGAACTTGTGGAACGTGAAATTCAGGTATTTTACCAGGATAAACATGAGCGAGGAGATGATAAGTTGAGATCTGCGAAAAGGAAGCAGGAACCGGCCAGATGAAAAAGTGGAATTTGTGAAGTGTGGAAACTGTTACGACACACAAGTTGAATCGGTGCCTGGCATGTGGAGTCAAATGTCACAACTGCAATCAATACAACCATCATGATAAGCAATACTTATAGTCAAAATATGCTATCAGATAGTGAGCGAATTAGTATATCTTCTACTAGTAAGGGTTCAGCCAGTTTATCGTCAGTAGACGTCGATATTGTGGACGAAAAACCTTTATTAACTAGGAAGAAATCTGAGAAACCGGTTAAGAAGAGGTGGAAATAGAAACGAGTAAGGGAGTCGAAATAAATTAATGAAGCTAATAAGGCTTTGGACTTGCTATGATTAGACACTATGGAACTGAAACATGACAGGCTGGGATCTGATGATGGTTGTTTGATACGGATATAATGTGGACAACAAACGTTAAATTTTAAAATTGATACTGGAGCGGCAGTAACTATGATTCCTTACCGTATGTATTTGAAGGAGTTTGGAAATTGAGTTGAAACCTAGTGAATGTATTTTAACTGCAGCTGACAGCAGGAAAATTCCAGCACTATGTTAGTTCACAGTACCATTATTTGAAGAGTAAAGTTTATAAAACTACCAATCATCGTGACAAAAAAGTGTTTTCCTGGACTTATTCTTGGACACAATTGCGTTGACAGAGTTTACTCGACTTGGAAAACACCGTTCCGGAACAATTTCAGACAATTCAATATAGGAAACAAAACTGCACCAGGTCAAAGGGTTGTTTCGAAGAAGAATGAAGAAACTATGAAGCTGTTAAATGAAAAAATAGTGCAAATTTATTGAAGTACAACAAAGGAAATAGTAAGAAAAATCAAATAATAAGATTCTCTAGAACGGATTATGACAAGAACTGGAAGGAACCACAAAATCGAGTTCGAAGTGGCAGGAAGCAAAGGGCGAATCTTCGAGGATATGGTTGAAAGTAAACCCAATAAGGCAAAATTAAGGAAGACGATGGATAAGGATGAAGAAGAACCCTGAAGATGTGGTTATGAGAGTTCTAATGCCCACAGGTGTGATTGGTAACTGAATAACATATTTTGCATCAGTCATTTTCTGTATCATCTATACATAATTTATCGAGCTGCTGCATAATCTTCAAGCTTCAATTCGTTATTACATATGTCTACAACCGGAATGTAGCATGCTCATTTTTTCAAGTTACAACACACGGTTATCCATATAGTCGGTTGTGAAGCACCAACCCCCCCCCCTACTGAACTTCCTCATAAATATGAGGGATGTGATGTCACGTCGTCTGCAGTGGATCTTCCGTGACGTTCTTCATCACTGTTCACCTAAAGTTGACTGATGAATTCCGTAGTTTTCGCGTGGATGACGTCTGCCCGCATTTGTTCATACACAGACAAACACCAACAACTGTACGCTCTTATATTATTAGCATTGTTTCATGTCACCTATAAAAGAAATGTATTTGGTAAGGAACTATGTAGAGATTTTATATTCACTGAATTAATGTTACAAAAGTAGACGCAGGAAATTATACTAAAATTTCAACCATTGCTAATAAATCAATATATTTTTTTGAATTTATATGTTTGCTTCCGACCGAGCGATTGTTTCACTGGCTTTACTACCAACAACTTCTGGGGAAGACGTAATATAGACTCATAATATATAAATGGATTATTGATTTTAACACCTATGTACCAAAGGGTCCCTGATTCCTCTAATAATGCCGGCAAAAGCGAAAAATATATTTATTTACCATATTAGTAAATATTGAAACAACTGCCATGAAAATATAAAACAATATATTAAGTGTGAACTTTGTGGTGGACAAACACCGTGTACGTGAGTTTCCTCGGGAGTCTCCCGTTTCCTCCTACTTTCTTCATTCCACCATTTCGTTTATTGCTCATCATCACTGTCTCCTGTAGCCTAGCCGGCATAACCGTGGGACGTAAAACTCAAAAATTTCATTTCATTTCATTTCATTTTCATTTTTATTTAGTTATATTGAAGATTACATGTTTTTTTGTACGAAAATAACTTTAGTTTGCTAGATATGCTAATAATAATTTAAAATCTGAAGCAAAAACTCACACTGTACATGTTCTTTTGTCAGTAACTATTCCAAAGTTATTGACAAAAGAACATGTACAGTGTGAGTGTGAGAATACTGGATCAATTTCAGTATTCTCTGAGTAGAGGGAATGTAATTATCTATAAGCTACCAAAAGTTCAGCTCTTCCGTAAACCTTATTGCAAACCTATTAAGACTGTACGTACGGTGGTCACTAATACAGCGAAGGAGCACAGTAAGGAAAAATGATAATAATCTTCTAAACTCGCATGAATATATTTATATAAAGAGTTATCTTACTCAATTCACAGAAATATGTTAGAAGATCCATTGCTACTTACTCTCATTGTGGAATTTGTTTCTGGATATTTTGAATTCATAGTAAAACCTACACTTCAAGTCAAATTCTGACAAAGTTTTTATTTATGAATGGGTTAGGACAACGATTTTATTATTATTCCTTATTGCTTTCAAAGTCCTATAGTAACTAACGTAGTCCTTGGGGACAGCCCTTCTTGGCCTATCTTCTTGTCCTCCCTGTTTTCAACTGTACGTGTGAGTACGTAAGTGCTAAGCTGAAACTTAAACAATGAAATACGAGTACTAATCCAAAACGTTAATTTTTTGTTCTATGTTTAATCATTTAATTATATTATGACTCTAATATTTATGTATGTGTGAAGCCAAAGCCGCAAAATTTGTAGAGAACATCCAGTTAGAGTAATAGTTTTGAAAAAGAATAAGTACTGTATGTAATAGGTGTGTGTAGGATGAATTTAGTATTTCATTCGAATAAAATAGTGATGCTTTTGTTTTTCTTCCAGAACATTGCATCACGAGCTAAACGATGCATTAACAAACATGATTTTGCAGCAGTATTGGTAGTGTTCCCTATATTAAAGCATCTTCTCTCCATGAGACCAGAATTCGAGAAAACAGTGGAAGGATGTAATATTAATGTTCGATCCAAGTTTTCCTCCATTCTTAACACACTACATGGAACGGTAAGCAAATGTATTTCCAAGGTTACTTAAATAACATAAATTAAATTATTGTTTTCTTTAAAGAGTATAGAAAATTCAACAAGCTTACGAGGGAGTATCGTAAAGTTTTAATTATCACCAGGAAGTTATTAAGATATGATGAAATTTTGTCAGTATTACTTCTGGTTCTTATGTGTATGCTATAAGAAATGTAAGGAAATTAGCTCCTGTTTTTTAAAAGGTATGCCAAAAGTGACTAAAGTGCAAGATGGATAAGAAGCAAGCACGGCGTGACCTTTCCCATGAGATGTTGATGCTGTTACAAGAGGAGTTTTCCGGGCGTCTGGTAACCATGGATGAAACGTTGATATATCAAAAGCGTGAGCATGCCATTCCCCCTCTCAAAAAGGCAAACATGCAAAAGTGAGGGGGAAGGTCACTGTCCGGTTTTTGAAATTCTCGAAGATTACCTTGCAAAAGGGCAAACCGTCACTGGGAAGTACTACAGCAGTGTCCTGAATAAATTGCGCAGTGCTTTGAAAACGAAAGGCCACGGTATGCTCACGAAAGACGTTATTCTTCTAGCTGACAACGCACCAGCTCATTCGTCTTAAGTTGATATCGACAAAGCAAAGGCGTGTGGCTTCCAGGTATTGCAGCATCCGCCTTATACTCCCGTCCTCACACTTAGTGATTTTTTTCTTGTTTCCCCAAATAAAGAATCCGTTGTGTGGTCGCCATTTTGACACAGATGACGTCATTCATGAAGTGGAAGAATGGTTTAAGTACAATGTCAGACTTCTATAATGACAGTATTCGTAAAGTGAAGGAACGCTGGGAGAAATGTGTAAATCTGGATGCTGACTACATAGAGAGGAGTTAACAACTACAAATCCCAACAATCCTTGTATCCTGATTTTTCAAATATGAAAATTAAAACTTTAGGATATCCCCTCGTAAACAGAAAGTTGTATGTTGTTCTTGTTTCTCCTATGTTTATAAATATTAGTTGCAGTTTTGTATAGAGATTTATATTTAAATTAAATTACTAGTACAGGTTGACGTGGTGATATTTAGTTCATTTTTGTGCACTAAGCATAACTGCATGATCTTTTTCATGATAATGAGTACACATTTTATTTCTAACTATTGTTTACAAGAACATTGGAAATAAATAAACAATAAAATTTAAAAATTTTGATTTTGGACAAAATTCGGGAGAAAATTACAATGATGCTTTATGTCTGTGTTTTTCACAAGTTCTTTGAAGTAGTAGTAACGTCTATACAGCAAAAATTACAACCAAGGTTTGACAAACAAACAAACAAACAAAAAAAAAAAACTGTAAAGTGGTCTCTCCAACAGTGTTCTCAGATTCTCTTTTCCCTTTTGTTTGCTTTCTTATTTCAAATTCAACTCCGCAAACTGGAGCAAAACACCAGATAAAATAGGCATGTGATTAATGCAGTGCGAAATACGAATTATGTGGGAAAGACAATCACATAAGTGGATATTATGTTGTATACCATAAATCAGAGGCCATCGTATAGTAATTAGTTAAGAGTAATATTTTTCATTGAATTTGAATATAATTTTACCTATATAAAAAAATTAAGGTTGGAAAAAATCAGTTGTTGCCTTAATGTTTGAAATGTGTGTGGTACTTTCAGTTGCAAACAATACCCTTTTTAAACAAAAGTAACAGTAGTTACAGTCAGTAGGTGTTGTCCCATGATGTCTAAGAATCAAAATATGGAGCTATTCAGAAAGAGGGGGCAGATTTAAAATATTTATTTCTAATAAATAGAGACACAAACAGTACATGACGGGATAGAAGTAGTTTTGTTATATGGATTCAATAGGAGCACCGTTTTTTAAAGTTTTATTTTATGCATTCAGCATGAGAATCATTTGTTACGCGACGAACATCGAATCGGTAGTCTATTTCTTGTCACAAACGAATTAACTGGTTCCTTGTTATTGAAGTCACTACTGTAAAAATTCGGTCTTGCAGATCCCGAAGAGTAGCAGGGATAGATGGTACATACACGCTCTCTTTTATGTACCCCCGGCGATAAAAATCGCAAGGGGTAGATCTGGTGATCTTGGCCCTCACTTAAGATGCTCGTGTTATCCACGTCTTTCAAATCCGTCGCTCTAGAACGGTGTCATTCAGATACTATCGTACTTTGTGGTGTAAGTAAGATGGATAGACGTCTTGCATGAAGATAAAATTATACCAATCTTGTTGAATTTGTGGAAACAACGAGTCTTGGAGCATGACCAGATATGTAATTCTAGTCAAACTTTCCTTCGTAAAAAGGAAAGAGCCATAAACTTCGTTGACGGAAATGACGCAAAACACATTGAGCTTTGGAAAATCTCTTCCATGTTTGGTGATTACTCCGGGATTTTCAGTTCCCCAAAGTCTGACATTGTAACGAATCGCTTTACCAAAAATATGAAAGATTAATTTATCGGAAAAAATCAGCCTTCCAGAAAAAGTGTCATCTTCCAAATCTTGCAAAATTGCAACGCAAAATTCGTATCTTTTTTCATGATCGCCAGGATGCAATGCCTGGAGTAACTGCAACTTATACAGCTTCAGGTGCAGACATTTTTAAAGCACGCGCCATACCATTGGTTGCAAAATTCCAAGTTCTCTGCTTGTGGATTTCCTAGGGCTGTAAAAAACATTTGTGGATACACTCAAAATTTTCATCTGACATCGAGGACGACCCGTGCTTTTTCCTTTGTATATGCAATAATCATCTACGACCAATTGTACCAATTGTAAATATGTGTATGACGAGGCGGTTCTCTGTTGAACTTACAACAAAATGCACGCTACACTACAACAGTGGATTCACACTTTGCATAGTGCAGCACTCAAAACGACTACTCTTGTGCGTCACCATTTTCTCGTCAACAAGCTACAGCTAGGGTTGCCAACTCCGAGAAATAGAACTACCGGCACCCGCTCATAATCTTTAAAATAGATGACTAATAACTTTAATTTAAACTTTCAAATATATCATTCCGCCTGACAAAAATATCTGTCTGGCGGTAGAATACTGGTCAGCTGGCAAGCTTAACTACAGCCCCGCTCTAGGCATTCAGTGGAACTAATAGGTGACGGTTTAAAACTTTGAACTTTCCTCGATTGAGTGATGTATCGTATGTCTCTCTATTGTCGTTCATTAGAAATAAATATTTCAAATCCCGGTACTAATATATGATACTAAAAAAAAAAAAAAAAACATTTTTATTACAGCAAAACTGTTAGCGCGTTTTTTCTCATATATGTTCCTTTATATGTATATTTAAAATATTATCATATGTTGCATTCAAAAGCAATGCCGATAATTTCACTTTTGCATACGACACTTTTTATTGTAGTATTTAGTATTCACTTCAATTCACGTTTGTAACATGGTTTATTTTTTTTTACTCAGGACAGCAGATGGTTTATATATTTTAAATAATGTTAAGTTATTGGTGATATCGATTATCAACTTTAGTATATTTTTCTCTTACGAAAGAGAAGAGTTAATCTTTCAGATTTCAACGATACTGTAACATTGAAGCAACAGAATCTCTCTATTTAATTGTGTCAATGTATTTATTTTCTGAACGCTATTGAATACTTGTGTTATTTAATCCATTAATTTATATGGAAAATTATTTTTTGTTTTCTTCGAAATTGTACTGACACTAGCACCACTTATTACCTTAACAATCGATATAACTGTTTGATGGATTTGTAGAGCTATGGTAATAGTTCCAAGTTAATATTTGATGTTGTCACATAGTGAAATTTTGATTCCTCATAGCGGCTGAAGGAGGCCACGGAGGGCATTCCATCATATAATATTTTCATATATATATATATATAGTGAGGTTCTCACCATCGTCAATTCAATGTAATTTTTAATTCAGACTTCGATATAGTATTCCATAGTAGAATGCTAAAGTGGTAAGATAAGATGCCAAAATTATTCGAATCCACATATCGCTATGTAGCTGTAGAGTACCACCAATGCATGTCTAGAATAAATATGTTTCTCTTTCGTTCCTACTGGTTATAAAAATATCCACAAAGTAGGTCTTTGATGTTCTGAAATACAATCTGTACCAGAAGCAGCGACTGAACTATAGTAACCAGAAGATGACTAATGCACATAACTCCTGTAATTTTTCAGATATAAGTTGAGCTATATTATGATTAAGTGTGTGGTTACAATTTCACCAGTTAAAATTGTGAATTTTTGCGAATAGTTTAGCAATTAAAAGCTTTATTTATGTATGAGACGTAATTTTACAACCAAAATATTAGGTTCCTTTTATTCAATTTTTGTAGGGTGCAAAGGCCTTGGAGGATTTCATTGACAGTATTCGGAATGATCCAAGCACTCAGCTACCCAAAGATGGAACGGTTCATGAGTTAACAAGCAATGTCCTGATGTTCCTGGAGCAACTTCTAGACTATGTAGATACAATTGGTGGAATGCTTGCCCAGGATTCTGTGTACGGCAATGCTCTTGCTTTAATGCAGGGAAAAACTGATAAGAATAAAGCACTCCTGGGAATATACATCAGTAAGTACATTCCATTTAAAGAAATTGCATGGTTTATTAAAGTTCATCTTACAAATAATGTTCAGATAACTTTCCTTAAATATAGTGATACCGATCGTAAACTATTTTTACTTTTTCTTGATTCAGAACAGCTCCTAGGCTTAGAATCGGTATCGTCAACACATCGGTAAAGTAGATGACACCCGTTAACGACGCAATAGGAAAAGATTCCGAAAAATGCTACCAGAAGCCGCCGCAAATAAGTTTTTTACCATCTTGTAGACTTGGTGTTGCCAAAGTAATGGATATTCTTCTAATTGTAGTGGATTTTTAGTTTCTGTGAAGAAAGAAATGCAAATTTTATATTGCTTATATTTGAATTTCACATATATCGTATGAAAAAAAAAAAAAATCTTTACCTAAAAAGCATATTAATTTAGCAGAATTCATCAACATGTAGCGAAAAGAAAATTATACTTTGTATTCTTTTTTTTTTTTTTTTGTTCAATTTTCTTTTTCGATCTTTGGGAGGTCAGTTTACAATTAGGGTCATCTTATAACAGAGTACTTACAGTAAGTTTGGAAAACTGCATTGTTTCTTGTAAACCAGTATGTTCCTTTTCCGCTCTAATTTCGTGTTAAAATTTGACAAGTAACATTGAGTACACTCGCAATTGTCATTGGACTTTCCTAAGGCTAACTTTTTTTTCCTTTGGCGTAAAATCATTAAGCGTGTAAACAATACTTGAGAATCAGTTTGTAGAGAACTCGTTTAACATCATTTCCCTCGCAAACTTTCGGCATTTGTGTACAATTTTCCTATAGGTGAACTATAAAATGATATATTAAAGTTTTCTTATGACAATAATTACTCAACTTGTGTATAATGAAGGAAATAATTAATTTTACGTATCTTTGCGTATTTTTATTGATTTTAATCCCCTGTTTAATTTGCTGAGCAAGAGATTGTGCATTTCTACTCGATTTAAGTTTCAATAGACGAAATCTTCCCGAAGCGCCAGATGCAAAAGTGAGCGAAATATTAGGATTGAAGTAAATAAAAATATGCAGAAGTACATATTTTTTCTCTATTATAACTAAAATGTTTCACATTAACTGTTTCACAGCCTTTACCATCACAATTTTAATACTTAAATTTACCAACAATACTAAATTATTTGTCTAAAATATTTATCTGAGAGAGCGCTCTACATTAAACCATCGTGCCCTTGCCGAAATATAAAGCAGAAACCATTCGAAGCACTTGACTAATCCAACAAGCAAAGTTTCCTACCACGAAATTTTTCCTTCTTTTTTTTTAATAAGTGTTACATCTGACTGTGTAGTCGACTAGCTAAATCGTGCTTCTTGACTGGTTCTTAGCCCAACAAAGACCATTTTGACTGAAGTTTTTGACTTTTCGATTACAGACGCACGCCTCCTGACGTTTGGTGAAAGCTAATGCCATACAAGTTCAAATTATGAGATCGCACTCTCTTATGAATAGAAACACAAAGCTGCATTTTAGTCAACTAGTTCCCTGTGGAACTATGACTTCAATACGTATCTAATAAAATATAAACTGCTCGACATAGAACGATTATTATTTTTAAACAGCAGCAGCACTGTCACGAGAAACCTTTTTCTCGTGCAAATCATGTTTATTTTTGAGTTTACAAGCGTCGAGTGCTGCTCTTATAAGGCAATAAAGTGCATCTGCTAATGACTATTGCGTCAAAGCCTAGCACTATCAGACATCACAAATCTTTTATCTGATGTGCTGTTTTATCTGAATTGATCATCGATAACAATATGAACTCTTTCTCTCTCGGGAATACATTCGTTTTAAGGTTAATTCTTTTGGTGCAAAATAAAATTGTGTCTTAGTCATAGTATTCTGTCTAAATATTTAATAATAATATTAACATACTGTGTGATGTAAGCTTTAATTTTTGTTATTAGAAATTGAGTCTTTTCCGTTGAATTACTAAGCATGGGTTTTTGGTTTTTCAGAGAAGGTTCTCGTTCAGTTGAACCTTACCTTAGTGAGCAAAAGTGATTTGTACAACGATGTATATTTGCGAGCAGTATTTCGACTCAATAACAATCATTACGTCCTGAAAGCCTTACAGCGATCTGGATTGTTGGATTTAGTTCGATTTTCAGAGCCTGACTGTGAGCAATCGTACTTTGACATGATAAAAGAGCAAAAGAAATGCTATACTCAAAGGTAAGTAATTACGCTTGTTCTACAATCTCTATTTATACAATTACGAAAAGATAATTATATTGATATGTCTTGATCTTAACGAACTTGATGATGTATCATCGGAGCTACGACACATGAATTATAAATATTTATTAACAAATTCAATCATCTAACTTACTGTACATTGCATTTCCTGAAAAATCATGCCCTGCCCGCTAGTCTAGTGGTTAGCGCAAGGGCCTTTGGTACACGTGGCCCCGGGTTCAATTCCCGGCGGTAAAGCACAAATAAAAATTTGCACGTCATTCACTCATTAATCGTCTGTCTCCTTTAACTTGAAACGCATAACGGTGGTGCGTTAAACCTTAAAAAAAAGACATTTTAACTTTTCCTGAAAAATCATTGATTTTCAAGCTTTCGGCTTTTCCCTGGAATCTTGTTCACGAAGGATAAAAGTAGAAGTAAAAGAAATAAAAACCTCAGTGAAGTAAAGAGGAATAAATAAACATCAAAAAATGGAAATGAAAAGGATGGGGAAAAAGCAGTGAAAATATACCATGTTAATCGCTCTTTATCATACATGGCGAACCCGAGTCTCCTATGTACATGAAAATTCCTACTTCTGGAATGTTTCCCTACTGTGTTCACTGTCTGTATATCCATTTTTTTTTTCCACTGTACAATATCTAACAATGTAATCAAATTAACTAACCCTATAGATAAGAGTGATTCTGTGTTAAAGTGGCTAACGCAACTGTTTTTTGTGCGTGCGGTCCCAAATTCGATTTCCAGTTTAGGGTATTTGCATGGCTCAAGGCAATACAAGATCGAGTAGTAGTTTGGATCTCACTGTAAACAGTATACTCCGTCTCATACAGCCGCGATGCTAAAAAGCAACTTTAAACTTTAGTCATTCAATTAATCTATATAGATAAAATACCAGGTTCATCTTCGCTAAATAAAAGCCGACGAGTAAATTTTATCGTGTGATAAGTCACTTCAGCCAGTGTTGTTATTATCTTGTTCTTTAGGATCCATTCGTAAATTATCTTTATTTCTTTATTTCAACTCAAAGATCTCTTTCTCAAGAATTTCCCAACAGAAATTCTGAAAACATTTTTATCCTCCTCCTCTTCTTCTTCTTCTATTGCTATTATTATTATTATTATTATTATTATTATTATTATTATTATTATTTTTATTATTATTATTATTATTATTCATCGTTTGACTTGGAAAAGTTGTAAATTGCTTGTGCAGTGTTTATTTATGAAATATTTAGGCATAGATTGGTTCTGTAGATATGAGTTTTACTTCTTTGGCGTTTAACTTTTGGCAATATATATCATATCTATTATCACGAATTACACCTTTTTAAAAATTTCACCAAAATTTTGTTATGCTTTCTTTATCTTAAGTAAGTTATTGGCATTCTTGTCACCATTGTAAACTTTTGTTTTGTTTTGACAGCTGGAGCAAAGTGCTAAATTACATCTGGTCTGCTGACGATGTGCCTGTTGCAGTTGTGCAAGCTGGGAAATTAAGAGACAAGGATAGGAATCTTATCAAGGAAAAATTTGCTGTAAGTCATATAAGAGTTAGTGTGTATATTAAAATATTTTCATCATAAATATAATGCTGATTGATCTCTTTTGTTGAAGACAAAATTAGATTAAGAAAAATGTTTTAAGTTTCAATATAAGTTAATTATTTATGTGCTCTTGTCTGAACAATCTTCGTACCTAAGACATGGAGTTGTAGAAAATAATGTTCCTGAACATTTATACTTTAAATGCATATGCTAATGGAAAAACAAGAAAAAAAAACTGTTAAACTAATTAAAATGGTTAAATTATATAATTGTTGACACGAATAACGATGTTCTTTAAAGTGATTGAAATTCTATAATTTGAAGAATTACTTTATGATTGTTAAGAATAAATTCTTAAATTCAATCCTTCTTTATTATTCATTTAAAATTATCACTTACCGTATCATTTTGTTCTAGAACGTAGTATTGCAGATATTATACGACTAACGGATATTATATAGCAATATATTCAGTATTTGAGATAACATATGTATGTCTAAGAATCCTTTTGTTGTGTCAGCTGACTAACTTAACAGTATGACCTATGGGACGCAGAGGTTCAGTATCGCCTTCACAAAAGCTCTCTATTGACTTAGCCAACTGGATCCTGTTTTTACTTTGTACTCTTTATTTCTGCGAGATCCATCTTAATATTATCTTCCCATCTGCACCTAGGTCTTCCTAATGGTCTTTTTCCGGTTGAGTTTCCAATCAACAATTGTAAAAACAATATTTTAATTAAAACAGCTCAAATAGTGAAAACAGACGATTTTTTAAAACTTCTTCGTATGAATTTAAAATCAAATAAAACATGGTTGAATTATCAAAATATTTCAGTCATTCGTTTTTCCTCTTTGGAAACTTTCAGGGCTCCCATCTGTTCTATTTTCCTATTTTTTCCCTATATTTTGGAAATTTGTGTATATTTGTCCTATATATGTCCCTTTTTTTCATCTTGTTCTGTATTTTTCAGTGATTGAATTATTAAAAACACAGGTCAAGGGCTAAATTGCTACATATTAGCAATATGATAAATGTATCTTAGCATTTATTTTTGCTGAGGGACTAGTCACTAATCCTTACAATTATTATTATTTTTTTTTTCTATCCTTCCATGTCCATTTTTTCTTTGTTTCCTATGTGCTTAGTCTTCCCCAATGAAGCTTAGCTGAGGAACCTTGCCATACTCTAGTTTCGTATAATGCAAGCTGTGTTAGCATTTTCTTTCAGCAATGTGTGCAGCAGTGTTGGCTAAACCTGGAGGTGTGTTGGTATTCACCAACATATTCCAACGCCTTCCAATATTGTTGTACATAATATGCAGGGTTCCCATGCGCGTCCTGGGAAACTTGGAAATAAAAGTGTGTCGTGGAAACGCCCTGGAAAAGTTATGGAAAGCAGAAAAATGGTAAAAATCCTGGAAATTATTTATGAACTGGAAATGTTCTGAAATTTATGTGGTATAACAGTTGTTAGAAGTGTATATATAATTTGCAGAGCTATGATTAATGAAATGCTGTTACATTATTTATTTTAGAAGGAAATGTGTTGATAAAATCATTCAATGTTTAATTAGATTCAAATATTTCATTACAGAGAAATAAGTTATGTCTTCTTTTTTCATTAGAAAGATACGAAGTAATGAGAAATAATGCCAAAATAAAGTTCATCTGTAAATAAAAGAATTAGAAGGATAGTAGGAAGGTAGAGAAATAGTTAATATTTTTGCGTGCATTCACAATTATGTATAAATAACGACATGTAAAAAGTGTTAAATGCCATGGCAATCTTATAAATAAGAGTTAACTATATCTATTTCTTCTGAGGTAGTGCGAATATGTTCTAAATTCTAACAATATTGAAGCTGCATTTTTTAGTGTTTTTACTATTTTCAATGCCTTGTTCAAATTCCATTGTTTGCATAAAAATCATAAAAACAAAAGAAAAAGTAACGTGAAAAGTGTAATTCAGAATGTATGGAGAGGTGATATCCTTAAAGAAATAATACTTCCAGTTGCATTACTAATTTGTGTTTGTGCATTGAAGTCAAAATTGTTGGTACCCCGGAAAATCTGCAATGAATACTGGAAAAGTCTTGGAAGGTTGGCGGGTGAAGGGTGGCCTTTTCTTACAATACAATTATATTATTTTCTGTGCTTCAGAGCGTCTGTATTTTATTGTAGAAACCAAACTTTCTTATTTTATAAACCAAACTGTCCTATTATTTTTTTCAATGTCCTGCTGGGAGGCCTGAAGTAGATAATGGAGTTATTTCTTAAGAAACAAGCTAGAAGTTGAAAGTCATGTTTTTGATAATATTATCTATCTATTAAAATGCTACACTAGCAATTAAAAGCGCCCGAGCTCCAACGTGTAACTATGGCTTTCAAACCTTTCATTTACGGTTATGTGTGATTTCATGTTTAACCGAGACAAACATTTTAAGTACAAGTACTTTAAATAAATTAGATAACTAGATCTTTTTCATAAAGTTTATGATATAAAATTGTTCAAAGCCTTTGTATTTTAATAAGCCTTCTCTAAAATCAATGCACATGAATTGTACTTCCATCTTCCGAGTTCTTTTAAACTATACGTTGTAAACATTTATATGTTTGTGGTCAATCATTTCGACAATGAGATCTCGGAAACTACAGGCTCTAGAAAGAAGACGTTTTCACTGATCGATTGGAAATTTTGCGTAGATTGTCCAGTTCTAATTGAATATTTAAAAAAAACAAGGCCGTTATTTCTTTATTACATTTTAGGGTGCACTGGAAGCGTTAAAAAAAAAACAACAAAAAAACTAAAGCATCATATCCTACGCGTTATACATTCCAACACCACATTGATGTATATAGGGGTTGCATATGCCTAAGGCTTTTGTTTCATGGCCTAATAATAATGAAAAAGGAAGGATAACCATTTCTCCAGTCTTATTTTTGGAGTGTTTGGCCCAATGAACACCCTATATAACTGCCATTATAATTAATTATGCATGTAATGTATTTGCTTATTACATACTGCATGCAAGAAGAAACACTGGTCATGCATGAATTAGAAACTCCAACCGTAAGTAGGCTCAAATCTTGCAAACGGTGCGAGATATTGAGAAAAAAATGATCGATAAAATCTCCTCTTTATGATACGCCTTGCAGATTTTTTTTTTTTTTTTTTTTTTTTAAGACTTCCTTTCACTTATGTCTGTAAAGGGACATGTACAGATGTGAGGAATGGGAAGGATATTTATGCTCATATGCGAATGATGCGCTGTGTAGAGAGCGCAGGTTCAGCTAGGTTATACTTAAAATCTTACGTAATTCCACAGGTGGTCTAAATCAAAAATTATTCGGTAATTTCAGTATTTTTGTTAGCCAAACTACTGGTAAATATTTTCGTTAGGTTGAATTAAGGTGAAAGTGAAAGGAAGGCGAATATTATAAGGACATATAAAAGGAAATAGGAAAAACTAACAAAATAATAATAATAATTACAAAACAGTAAATAGATATTATAGTTAGTTACCAAGCGTATGGAACACATCATAATAAATCAAATTATTCACCTAGTCGTATTACTTCCAATTTTTCTTTTCCCCTGTATTTCGAATGAGTCACTCCCAAAACCTTTATTACATTTTATTGGTTAGAAACATCTTAAAAGAAATTTATACGAATAAAAATTTTAGGTTTATTGTTGGACATCAATTGAAAAAAATAGTTTGATCTGGCGACATTGTATATTTAGTGACTTAAATAAATTCTGTGCAGTGAATATGGTGGCATGCTGTTTAACCTTCATATTTCTAAGGTTTTAATCAATTTAACCACTAAGCCGAGTTCACTTGTACCCCAAGCGTTCACTTTAGATCATTCTGCTCCGTGCGACCTTATCTAATTTGACCTTATATGTAGTCCATCTAGAGATTGTAAAATATATGTAGTTTTATCAATTCGATGCACATTCCATAAAAATTGTATATTTGTATGAAAACCTACATATAAGAAAGGCAGCTTGTGTTTGCTCTTTAATTTCTACTACCAAATATTTTTAAGGCAGACCTTACTATTTATGTGTGTTTATGTTTGTCTTTATATCCATGTTTTCTTGTTATTACAAATTATTATTTTTTCCCTCTGTCAGGGCTTCAATAAGGAAATGGAAGAAATTGTAAGAATACAAAGAGGATACTCAATTCCTGATGTGGAGCTTCGTGAATCTTTAAAAAAGGACAATAAAGAGTATATTCTTCCAAAATATACAGCATTCTATGAGAAGTAAGTAGTCTTTAAGATTTCTTGTTTTCAAGTTCACATAAATTAACAAGTAATTAATTTTTTCAAGTATTCAAAGCAACCAAGTAGCACAAATTTTACTCTGAGCTTGAAGCAAGTGCTTAATGTCACCTTTCTAAATCTCATTATTTTTACACTGTAGAGGATACAAAACCTTTTAAAAGAAGTGAAGAATTGTATTTTGTGTGAAGGTTATTTTTCGTCTCCGATTTCCATATAGTATATATCTTAAAATATTGGCAATGCCTATTTGTCAGTAATCTCTTGACAGTATTTTGAGATATTTTTGCTTGTGCTGGATATCATCGCTGTCTTCATATACCGTGCTTTATCTCTTCAAAAACCGACATTAATATGCTACTGGACGATAATTGCTTTCGTTCTAATTTCCAGTATTGCTTGCTGAAACTCATCACTGAAAGTGTAAAGGGATACGCTTATTAACGCGATGAACCGAGGCCCATCTCCCTGTTGTATCACTGGTGGAGGGAGCTTCGCAGGACTTAGCTTGCGTTGCATTCTTTGACTTCAGCGACGAAGGAGACTTCCACTGACAGCTCTGGCGCGTGGGTTCTAGGTCATACTCAGATACTTATGTCTTATAAGCAGTGATGACTATAAGTCAAGTCTGTTCAATTTGGAGACGTGAAATGATTTCCTGATACTTACATGCAGCACTTTTTCCAAGCATCATTCATCAAGCACGGCACGTTTCTACTAATATTTTCTGCATGGCCAAAGTTTCGGTGATGATTTTCCTAACATTGTTCTTTTTTGTGCCAGCTAATTGGCAGTCATTCAGTCAGCAGACGATCACCGCACAGCAACTGCCTTACCTATTCCACATGAACGTCAGTCCTGCTTGTCGAAAGCCTCCCGCTCCTGGAGTCATCTTCTACTTCTTTGAACCTCTTGTGCCACTCATAAACTCATGTAGGTGACATGGTATTTTCTCTGTACATTCAAGGGTGATTCGTTGTTCCACATTCCTCATTTATCACAGCTGAACGACCTGCAAAGAAAACGGTGTGAACAAAATCATTTTTTAAAAAGAAAGAAAGAAAGAAAAAAATATAATTTATTTATTTATTTAACAACCACCAGATACAGCTCAGAGGCCATTTTACACTGGATATCTAACAACAACAACAACAACAACAATGGAAAGGATTTGGGAAGGCATCGGCCAGGGCCTGTTTAGTAGGTACCATCCCGGCATTTGCCTGGTAGAACTGAGGAAAACCCCAGTCAGGATGGTCGGCAGCGGGAATCGAACCCACGACCTCCCGAATGCGAAGCCAACGCTCTACCACTTGAGCTTGGTTACAAACAGCTGAGATTGTAGTCATATACTACGAAAACGTCATATTACTTGATTAAATAATTAATTTGTGGGCTATTTGGTCTAGACCACATAACAGATTGTCTAGATATTTTTCAGACAGACCTTTTATTATCTACGATTTTGTAATTTTTTCGTTCTTGTATGTAGCAGCGGTTGGGGCAAAGTATCATATCACTAAATAGTTTTATGAGCTCTCTCTCCAATATATTAATTAATGTCTTTAATTGAGCCTGTTCCGATTATGTGTCATGATACATACTCTTTTATCAACAAATGACTTCAGAATAAATTGATTATAAAATACACTTAGAGCTTGTAATCCTCTGTAAAGCTACTGAAGCCTGTCCCCGTGTTTCGAAGTTATTTGATAAAAGCAGAAGTTGAAGTTACGTGTACACTTTAGATGCATACTGGTAATGCTGTTAAAATATACATAATCCAATTTTGGAATATAGAACAATATTTTCTTTACGTTATTATACATAATAATTAATCGGATAGAAAATTACTTGAGTAAATTTAAATAAATTGAACAAAGTATTGGATAGAGTTATAATTTAACTGTATTGGGTAGCACTTGTTAAAGTTTTATACTGCATATTCGAATCATCACTATAAATGAATCACACTCAGTCACAATCTAACTGTATAACATCCGCCCTCCCACCTTGCTCATCTAGTGGTTAGCGTGCGCGCCTTTGGTGCACGGGGTTCCGGATTCGATCCCCAGTGGGAGAGCTTGAAATTGGTACACATTACTCTGTGATTCGGATTCCTGCGATTCAAATATTACTGTAGAGTAATTATATATATATATATATATATATATATATATATATATATATATGGGGGTGGGGGGGTATGTATGTATGTGCTAGTCGAAATCTCCGTTCTTCACTGGGAGAATCGGTTTATGGAAATATTTGCACGTCTTTCCTTCCTTAGGATACACATTTCAGTAAAAATGTACCAGTAAGTAAAACCCATGGAATATTCATTTTGCATAAATTTTGACCCCCCCCCCCCCTACCGCCTTAGGATATGCCCGTTAATCAATGTGATATGATTAAAAACCTTGAGGTAAGTACTAATTATGTTCGGAAATCCTTTCAAACGGGTCAGCTGTTTTCCGTGATATGGTCACAAACAACAGATGACGTTGATTCTAAGATGGTGAAAAATTATAGAAATTGCCCCTTTCCCCTCCTTAAACAGGAATTTTGGAAAATGCTAGATCACGAATCTGCTTATTTGTAATGAGCAGTTTATATACCGAATTTCATATTCCTAACTTGAGGAGCTTCAAAGATAT
The DNA here is from genome assembly GCF_964235325.1 of Thermobia domestica. Lineage (NCBI taxonomy): Eukaryota > Metazoa > Arthropoda > Insecta > Zygentoma > Lepismatidae > Thermobia > Thermobia domestica. Next base: position 196,834,507 of record NC_137464.1, on the reverse strand, counting down.
TCTATTTTTGGCATTAATTTTGAGCTACCTATTCCCTTAGGATACATTCTTTAATTAAAGTGATGATCGAAAACCTAGCTCGAGGTAGATACTAACAGAGCTCATAGCAAGTCACTTTCTTTAAAACTACACTAAAAGTTACTTTTTTTGAAGTTTGTCATGAAAAGTTTCTTTTGGGGGGGGGGGGGGAGTAAAGTCAATTTTTCGTGTGATTTATGTTTTGCATTGACAATTTTCTATATATATATATATATATATATATATATATATATATATAAATGGAAAAAGGCAATCATAATCCACATTATACACATGTGATCGTATTATTTGTTAAAGGAGAATTATGTATTACCTGTTCATGTATTACCTGTTTACAGTTTACTTTTCATTGAATGCGGAATGTTGGTAGAAGCCATACCTATGTTTACCAATCATGTGTACCAAGACAAAATTTGTAGCAAACCAATTGTACAAGACAAAATGTTATTACCAGTAAATGGTAATCTAGATTAATTACAGTACTTTAATTTTGTGTTATTGGACATAATGAAAATACAAAAATTTGACCTTACCCCATCCAGATCAAAGTTGAAATACAGAACCGTGCAAAGTATGTAATTAATAATGAACCTCTAAACACAAGTAATCCACATTTTTTTTTTTTTTTATTAGCTGACAAACTTAAGTAAAATAATTTTTAATCTTAACATATTAAAGCTTTACGTATTTCAGCTATGGCCCTATTTTGGTTGAAAAAAAAAAAAAAGGTAAAATTCAATTTATGCCCAAGTTTGGCATCAAGGTTTAAAGTTACTTTTTGGTAATATTTTGGTCACTTTTCAACTATTTAGAAGAGACTAGACCACTATGAGCCCTGTACTAACAATGGAACTTTTTATGGTGTCACACGAAATGTAAAACGAGACTATGGTCAATCGATTTGTGTTAGTGAACAGGAAAATCCATAGGCGGGAAAAAACCCTCGATCGCAACCGTTAGGCGGGAAAAACCCTCGATCGCAACCGTTCCGTACTTATGGGGGAGTAGGGGCACTGACAACACAACACGTTGTAGATGATACGAAATATGGAGCGAGTTCGATGAAAATATGCGTAGAAGCACAACATTTACTACAATGTGACATTATATTCAACAATACTGTGACAAGTAAGGGTATAGGCGTAACACATAACGACAGAGGAGGGGGCGGGTAAGCGCAAATAATAAATGGTTATATAATTTAGGAGAACGGAGAAGCGAGACGTCAGGACAATGGTTTGTATCGACTGTTGCATACAAGTAGGCATTCATTTTCATATGTTTATGATTATGTTGATGACATGAAAGTACGACAACAATATATGTGCCTGTGTGAATGCACTGCAAAGTCCAATACACCACTATACAGTGAAAGATCAGTTCAGGAAGGTGGGGGCCGTTGCCCCCTTGCCTTTCTACTCTCCACCCATGTACTTGATCCTGTCCACGATATTACTATGCTCTTCCCCTCAAGTCCGGCTCGTATGTGTTCACTTCTTCTATGGAACTTTTTCCCTAGGCTATACTCTACGCTACTAACTACCCTCTTCCTCTGTCGTTGCGTGCTACGCCTCTGCTTTCAGTTGTCAGAGTATTGTTGAATATAATGTCACATTGTAGTATATGTTTAACTGCGCTTCTATGCATATTTTCATGGAACTCGCGCCATATTTCGTCTCACTATCCACAATGTGTTGAGTTGGCAGTGCACCCTACTCCCCCCCCCCATAAGTATGGAATGGTTGCGATCGAGGGTTTTTCCCAGCTATGGATTTTCGTGTTCACTAACACAAATCGATTGACCATAGTCACATTTCACATTTTGTGTGATACCAGAAGTTCCCTTGTAAGTATGTTTCAAAATTTATTTTAAAGACTTCAGCCGTTTTACTATGATATAATTGCAAATAATATGAATGGAAAATGTAGAAAGTGAGGACTTCAGTGGTTATGGACTTCAGGATTGTATCTGGCAGACTAGAATTTAAAAGTTCTACCTTTGGTTCACCACCGATAATACACGGCAAGGCGGTCTTCCAATGAGCAGTTCTTCTGCCATTGAACGAAATAGCAACCGATTGACCAACTTTTACTTCTGTTGTCTTTCATCCAGCTACGTAACATACTTTCCACATATTGATTACTTTGTTCAACATTTTCCTGGACCTCTGGATGTTGTGGTCCCCGTGAAAAAGTTTTGCAGTCTGACCAGAATTCCACCAATTCCTTGGTTATCTTTGTAGCGAACTCTCAGCCATTGTCATTCTGTAGTATATGCGGAGCACCGAACTCAAGGAATATTTTCAAAAGTTCAATCACTACTTCAGTAACTCTTTTGGTGCGCAATTTTTAATCAGGCGTATTCTTTACAAAGAACCTGGTCATATCGTCAGTCCTTTTATGGCAGGTAGTGCATCCTTACAAACGGTACAAAAACTATCAGTCTTATTACGAAGAGGTTGATTGAGAATCACGTTCATTATTTTACAGACAGCTTGTTTTTTGTAAAACTCCTAGGTTCTTTGTAAAAAGTCTGAATTTACAAAAAACCTGTAACATATACACAATTACGTGTACGTGATTTGTACAGGACACAGTAAACCACATTTTCCAAGAATAACAGTAAAGTGGTGCGAGCAGATTATTTATAAATCATACAAAGCAGTATTTTGTAATTTTGTGGAAGTTCTAAAATATTACTAGCGTTTAAGGGGAAACAAATGTTACCAATTGATAGATCTTACCGAACTGAACAAAATGATATGAGTCAGTAGTAAATCCTCATGCGTAGTTCCGAGAAAATCTAGAAAAACTTTTTTTTTTTTTTTTTTTTTTTGTAAACTTAAAAGTTTACGGTGACTTTAACCACACCACTTATAAAGAGAACTCTGACACTGAAATATATTCTTTACAAACTTTTGAGAGATATATATCCCATAATTAACATTAACTCTTAAGCTTGTAATGTTTGTTTAACTACAACATTGTCCAAAGATAAGACATAGATCAATCGATAAATCGTCATCAAGCTAAACAAAATGAGATGATTGAGGAGTTTAATTCCTATGCGTAGTTTTCAAGAAAATGCAGTTACATATTTTATGTGTAAAAAGGAAAAAAAATGCAATGTTAATTTGCAGATTCTATCTATTGCCGTTTGTCTTCGAACAATAACACTTATAGTTTCTTGCATTCACTCATATATTACTTTTAATACTTAAAAAAAAACAATAAATAAAGTTTGATTCCGATAAATCATATCACTCCTAGAACATTCCAGAAGATTTACAAGGTGTTTGTAAATCTTCTATCTTTCCAACCTTCATAGCTTAAGAGCCTGACATACTGAAAATAATACAAAATTTATCATTTTGGTTTTGCTTGTTTTTCATAAGTGAAAGGAGATAGTGAAATGCAACTTATCACAATCATAGATAATATTATTCAACACAGAAAATTCAGAACATTTGAACCTGAAGAATTTTCAGGTTTCCATCCATAGAAATTACAGTGTTGCCAGAATAACATTTTCCCCAAAATGTGAGTTCAGGCAGCGACTAGAGGATCGAACTCAACTGCATTTGATTACGTATCATGTTGTTTTGGAATCCTGTGAACTACTTTTTAAGTAACATTATTATTTAATTTATGTTAAAACTATTTTGTTTATTACAAAGTAAGTACAACTATTGTTTACAAAGTATTCACAGAATTCCAAGACAACATGATACGTGATCAAATGCTGTTGAGTTAGTTTCTCTAGTCGCTACCTTAACTTAGATTTTGAGCGAAATGTTATTCTAGCAACACTGTAATTTCTATGGATGGCAGGTTCATATTTTCTGTTGTAGAATAACATTGCCTATGATTGTGGTAAGTTGCATACCATTATCTCCTTTCACTTATGAAAAACAAGCAAAAGAAAAATGGTAAATTTTGTGTTATTTTCAGTATGGCAGGCTCTTAACAGCTTTCATTCGAATTTGATAAATATTGGATTTATAAGTTAGATACATTCTGAATTCAATTGGTAAATGTTTTACTAATATTAATAACAATTTTTCCCCCTTTCAGGTATGCGAATATTCCGTTCACTAAAAATCCTGAAAAATACATAAAATATAAACCTACAGATGTGTCTGCTGCAATAGATCAGTTCTTTGATGTTGCTGCATAAACATTCCTGAGAATTCTACAAACAACATTGTTATTTTCTTGTTATTGTAAATAATATTGTTGACTAAAGATCTCTTATTTATATAATGTAATGTATTGTACTCAAAGGTATTGTTACTAAGATTAATAAAATATTTTTATTTGCAATAATCATATATTTGTTGATTTCATTTTCATAACATAATTTTATTCGTTGAAGTACTAAAACTTCTACTGGCAACATTATTTTTCAGTATTTTTTTTTAATATTGCTTATTTCAGTACCATTGATACGCAAAGACATCTAAAACTTATAAAACTATTTTAGAATACTAGAAACTTGATCATATCCTTGTGCCGGAAACATTTCATTATATTTTCGGAAAATGTTCATTTCTTGTGCTTAAATAATGACTAAATTTTAGGACTGATGTGTTATATAAGCAGATGAAGCGCTCCTTTTCATTGCTTACCTCCACTGTACTATTGTTTGTATACGTGTCCTAATATATTCCACTAGAAAACACTTTTCTGTGTAAGGTTTACTGAGTCAGGGATAGAAACAATAAAACGCAAGGCTGTCTGAGGAAGTGACTGTTACATTGCCGAAACGTATCAAGAAATCCGTGTTTTTATTGTATTAACTATCTTTGACTCAATGGAACTTAAAGTACGGAAGTAAGACAAAATATTGTAAAATAGTTTGTTTTTTTTATTTTCTCTCTCTCTCTCTGCTATTAATGTTAGTGTCTTACTTCATGTTTGTATACTGCATTGAGGTTGTATGAGACATGGACCTACAGCTTAAATGGCAACCACATGACCCCCCACTGGTAGTTTTCTGCAGTAAAGTGGGAACTGGAGTCTTACTTTATTTTAGTTCATCCATGATGAAGTTCGATGTTCTGAGTGAAATAATCGAGTTTTTGAAGATTGCTTGAAGTTAAAAGCCCGTTTTCAGTGCCAAGCTTTAAAAGGTGGAACCACTGCTTAAAGTGTAATCGAAACCACTATATTCGAGATTATCCGAAACAAGAACTCGCACTAGAAATTGACCCTGAGACCACGTACAAAGAAAGCCGTTTTACCGTGAAGGGGCTTGTTTCGTGTGCGTGTATATTTAAATTATTTCTATCAGTACTGTCTGTAAAGTGTTTTGTTTGTTCATTTCGAGTTTAACATTGTGTTTGAACACAGAGGCTATATCAGCTGTGGACCCCAACATCGGTTGAGCGATTGATTATGTGTTTTATTAGCGAGGAGCCTATTTGTTCTTGTTTCAGAAAGACCAAATGCTGCTCATAAAATAACAATGATCTAAAACAAGATTTCTGAAAGAGAGAAAAGTGAATAAAATCGATGAAATTTAAAGCAAAGCATAATAAGATTAAAGTCAAATTAGAGGTCATGGAAATAAATTAAAAGAATAAATAACAAATTAGAACACAAAACTAAATAATAATAATAATAATAATAATAATATAATAATAATATAATAATAATAATAATATAATAAAACAGGTAAAAGCAATAGAGATATTAACTATTTGGTACATCCGTTTTTGGTGTGAAGGTACAACACAAGTCTAAGTTACCTAGGACTGTGCATAATCGTCACCATAATCGACAACTTTTTGCTATTTTGCTGGTAGGATATAATCCCACGTTCGATAAAAGTTTTGAGTTTTGGAATTGAAGTATTTGTTGTTAAAGAGTTTTCACAGCCTCCACGTTATCAAAGATCTTCCAAGCGAAGGTGGTCTTCAACATGTGAAATAGGTGATGTTTCCAAAAGGCCAATTCAGGAGAATAGTGCGAGTAAGTTAAAATATCCCAACCGAAGTCTGTTAATTTTTGGACTTTGGTAACAGCAGTATGCAACCTAGTTAATCATGGCGATTGACAAGACCTGGCCGATTCAATTGCGGTGGTCGCAGTCTGTCCAACTGTTAACAGTAGCTGATGATATTAAAGATGCGATTAAGAGCCAAGACTTTCCAGTGGATCATTTCTTTTATATCCGACTACCCACTTAACACTTTTGGGACGAGGTTCTGGTTTGGATATCGATGGCGGCGCTTCAGAAACACGATACATAGTCCTGCGACACTTTACGTTGCAGTACCTAAACCATTTTCATCGCCGAGACAATGCGTGGCAAGAACTGAATTTTTGTACGGGGAAAGCAAGGAAATATAGGTCACGACTTTGCCCTTTTTGGTTTGCACACTCCTGATGTGGAACATAAGGATTGACTTTATGGTTAAATCCAGCGCTTTGAACATTCTCTCGACCGTCGTCCTGCATACCCGGAAAGGCGCTGCAGTTGACTTGTGACTGTCATATCCTCTTCGGAAAACCGCTGAATGTCCAAAGCGTGACAGCCTCTCTCTCTGAATTTTCGAAAGCATCTGACTACTGACATCTACCCCATATGTCACTAAATATTGCGGAAGGCTATGTCAGCAGTACTGCATTTATTGTATTCAAAAAATGTTTTATGTATAGGTTTTCGGTCTCCACGCACACCGCGACTCGTGAGAGAGATTCGTTCACTTAAAACAGCATTATATTCAAACCCAGACTAAGATTATTAGGTAGTCTTAAACATTTTCTGAGGTTTTGAGTATACCGGACAATCTAGAAGAATATATTGAATACTCCGAGACAATGCAATCTTCGCAATATGGATGGTTAACTACACCTAAATACGAATATGAGAGATGAGAGTGTTTCATACATAAACGTGTTAAGACCACTTCATCAGGACAACTAATACGCAATGACGTCTGTTAATTGTCCAGAATAGGTTTCATAGAATGGAGCTCAGTTTCGTTGGCTCGATTCCAATCTGCTTGCCAATTAAAGCGCATCCGTTGGACGAAATAGCTACATAGATCGGAACACGAAAGAACGCTTCGGTGCAACGCTCTCCAATGCGATATTTTTGGCTATTGGGTCGATCATTTCCTTGAATGCCGACATGCTTAGACCTCTAGCAGACGACGACACAATGCCGTTGAAATAACATCTTACAAGAATGTTTTGCGAAGGTGTGTTTACTACAGACATTCTGCACGCTGTTAATAATACTTTGCGAGTCACTGTAAATAAGCATACGCTGAAGTTCATAGCTGAGGGTAGATTTAACTACTGTTAGTTTAGCAGTGAATAGTGATCATAAGCGATGTAGACTAAATTCTGAGCCGTTCTTGTCTTGAGAAGGAATAGTCAATAGAATTCTCACATATTGCAACATTAAAATCTAAGTATTGTTCCAGCAACGCTCCAAACTTGTTGTACTCTGGTTGTTTATGTACTTTTTGAAGTGTAATTGTGTATGCTTATGTACTGAAGGTCGAGCTTTAACGAATACAATATACATCGTGGAAGAGCACTAAGGAGTAGGACAAGTCCGGTGAGTTTTCGTCCGCGACAAGACTCTCATAAGTACAAAAATACGTGCTGCATACCGGCCGTAAATCAGCTCATCACTCAAAGGACTGCAGCGGTACTGATGCGGAAAGCACCAATAGCTAGCCGAGTGCGCAGTTGATGAATAATGTTAATTTACTTCCGATTAATAAATAATACGACGTGAATCCAGCTTAGACGGAATTAGACTATGGTATACTCATCAAAAGACCGAAAGCCTGTCTCATTCGAACACGACGTCGAAGCTGTCGAGAAACACCACGAAGATTGCGGGAAAAAGATCTTGGCTTCTCCTGGAAAGCGGTTGCTTCCACGAGAACCGGAAACTGCGGGACCAGATATGGGGGTGGAAGAGGGAGACGTCGGAGAGCCCTTGGTAACGAAAGACGTGGTCGTCCAGGAACCAATGATAGAAGAACTGGAAACTGGACAACCATTAACAGCTCCAAAAGAAACCCCACCAAGGAAAGATGGCGAAGAAAATAAAATGGTATGACGAAAACACCTGTGCCACCTTCAGGGGCGGATCCAGGACCGACTTCTGGGGGGGGGGGAGAGGTGGGTTTCATACTGCTACTTTTAAGGGCTCCAAACTTTGGGATGGGTTTTATTTATATATATATAAAATAAGCAAGTTTCCTCTTCTGTGGTGGTGGTGGTGTGGGGGCGATTGCCCCGATCGCCACCCCCTGGATCCGCCCCTGGCCATCTGTATGTGTGACTTTCGAAACTACAAGGGTGGAGAAGAGTGGATTCAGTGTATTAGATGCGAAAAATATGTGTGTGGGTTTTGCAATAATAGATCCAAAAATCCGCAATATGTTTGTTATGATTGTGATGTTGACTATTAAGGTTTTCATTCCGTTGCTACATGTATAATGATGTAAAAAAATAAAAAAATAAAGATTTCCTGGTTAAAAAGCATATAGCATGACCAAAACAGTATTTTACATTGGATTTATATTAATTCCATGTTAAAGTAACCCCATACACCGGGTAACTTTGACTTTACGCAGCAAATACATAAGATGTCAAAGTAGCCCCGCCCCGGGGGCTACTTTGACAGGTAATTCTTTAATTTTTCCCACCAAAACTTACTTGCAGAAACTTAAGTTCAGTAGTGGATGTGATAACCTAGATAGGGTACAGCGGGGAATTTGAATAATGTTAAGCATTTTGCCAGGTGGAGTGGAAACGCGGCTCGCCATGTTAATGAACCTGTGGTAGATTTGTAGGTGGTGGTTTGCAGAAGTCGCTCTCAGAAATACAAACTATTCCTTCGGTTCTGAAGGCTTATACGATTTTTTGTTTGCTGCAAGGTAAGTACGAATGTGTGTATTTTTAGGTCGTTATAATTTTCAACGTTGTTTCCTTAAGCTTTCCTTATTATTAACTAGATAAAATGAAACCGCTGTGGATTATAATCGTATCAGTAGCATGTGGGGCATTGATGTACTGTACGCTGGCGTCAACTAATCAGCAGTTTTCATACCACGTTCTGAATGGAATATTCGTCGACTGCGGGACAATTTGAATAGCAGTGAAATTAGAACTATAGGCCTGCTATTTTATATTTGTTTGTCAAAAGCGAGAGCTTCTAGTGTTAACAAGGAAACTGCGAATTCTTATTTTGACTTACTGGGAAAATTAATGAACGAGTATGATCTCCATAAACCAGGCCTGTCCATGAATTGGCTCCCGGAGCCAAAGCGTGAGCGGGCACGAGCGAAGATAAGAACAGGTGAGCACAGGTGCTGCTAGCTTCGCTTCTTCCACTGCATCCGATAAGTGTTGCCAACCACACATGATGGCGAAAAACCTATGGCCAAGCCTGGCCAGAAATTCGCACGATGATAAGCATTGTGCAGACGCAAGCGTGAAATGTGCAGGTGTGCTCTCCCCCTCCCCATTTCGAAAGCAGTGACGCGAAAACACTGCAGGAAATAAAATTGGTACGTTTTTTGGTTGAGGAAGACGCATGATAGAGGTTACAGTTAGCGTTGAAGTAACTAACAAATGAACAAGAAAGAAAGAAAGAAAGAAACTAATATTAAACATGTCATCTTACAGACGCAAAAACGACTGCAAAAATCGGAAACGAATTGTTTCAGACCTTTTTAGCTTGCTTACACAATTCGTGACGTTGTATTACATTAGCACTCGGTCTGTAATTTGTCATTCGCTTCAGGTTTGCTAAGTTGTAAACGCCTTTCGTTGCTAGATTGATAGGAGAACGATGGGAGGTTGAAAATAATAATAATAATAATAATAATAATAATAATAATAATAATAATAATAATAATAATAATAATACGCATTATTATTATTATTATTATTATTATTATTATTATTATTATTATTATTATTATTATTATTATTATTATTCGGACCAAAGAGGGATGAAAATGGGGATTGGAGGAAATTCATAACTAGGAATTGCATAGTTTATACCGCTCACCTAACATTATTAGGGTTATGAAGTGTAGAAGGCTCAGGTGGGCAGGCCATGTAGCCAGAATGGAAGAAATTAGAAACGCTTTCATAATTTGAACTGAAAACCCAATTGGAAGAAGACCACTAGGAAGACCTAGGCGTAGATGGGAAGACAATATTAAGATGGATCTTGCAGAAATAAGAGTACAGAGTAGAAACTGGATCCAGTTGGCTAAGGACATAAGTTAGTGGAAATATTTTGTAAACGCGGCATTGAACCTTCGGGTTCCATAGACCATAGAGTTAGTTAGTTATTATTATCTAAAAGAAATGTTCAAATGTTGTTAAGAGACAATTACACAGAAGAACCGAGTTTCAACCAAACACTAATTTGCCGGAAGGAAATTCCAGTGCAGTCCAGCCTACTTTAAGCGTTATCCGTGCAACCCACGTTTCATGTTCAAGACATTGGGAATAATTGTTCGTATCATTCAGTTGGAACGTTTCCTTTCGAATTTACGCTATTACAGTAGACCTACGCTATTACAGTAGACCTACGCTATTACAGTAGGCCTACGCTATTACAGTAGGCCTACAACATTGTGACTTTCAAAATCAGTCAGTAACTATCGAAGAAAGACAAGCGTGTAGCTTCAGTCGTTGAAATGATTTAACATTCTTTTTCACTTTTAACAAGCCACCGGCAAGCAACCAGCCAGGGACAATACATTTTTCCTTATTAAAAAGACACTCCTTGTTAAAAAAAAAAAAAAAAAATGCAATCACTAACGGTCACACTTAAAAATGGAAAATCTCTTTGGCTCTCTTAATATTTTGTTTGATTCTTTGCGATCAAAGTAACTTTAAAAGTGGAGTAAGAAATACTATTCTTCCTATTGATAGTGTAATAGTGGCTTCTAATCTCCACAACCAACCCCTTGCTAAGCCTATTCGTACACACATACATGCATAAGCTAATTTTCTGGAGATATACTTAGATAATTACAAACAAGTGCTACAGTTTTTTTTCTTATCAACAGATTATCTCTTTTCCTAAAAAGCGAAACAACATAATATAACAAACCCACACTCGGATATAACAAACCCACATCCCTCTTTAACAAAAGGAAAGAAAAAAGAAGAAAAGGAACGTACATAGTTTATCATTTGATTGCTGTTACAAGTTTGTATTGTCTATAGTTAACGGTTACCACACTTTGTAAAAAAACACTTTACACTAAATGGCAATCAGTTACCATACATACTTTTTTTTTTTTTTTTTTGGGTAAGCTAGTGATTACCGTCAAGGTTGACAACACTTCCGCTCCTCTAAGGACAAAACCCGAAGGTCCACGAAGCACGAACAATGGTATTTGCTCGTAGAATGCTCGTGAGCGTTCACGAGGAGAGTTTCCACTATCTGCTCGCCGTGGGCAGGGCTGCCATAAACCATCGTAACCGTATTTATAATATGGACGAAAATAATCTTCCTCTAAATAACAGACCCATAAAATTTTTGCAGAAAAGGGTAGAAAAGAGGTGGTAAGTTTAAAATCTGTTGAGCGAGGGGAAAATATAACGGTGATAGCATGCTGCAATGCCAGAAGGTCTTTTATACCTCCTGTAGTAATATTCAAAGGCGTACGCCTAAATCCGGACTTTAAAATCCAAAATCTCATTCACAACGTTTGTCTTTAGAGTTCTACCAGTCACGACAAATGCTTTACGTACTTCCACACACAACACACGTATTATAACCACTCTATCGCTCTGTTTTTAAGGCCCTTAAAGTAAATTACCACCAAGAGGCAACTATCTGGATTCACTAAAATCCGAGGTTAGTGATTAGTAAATCTCAGTTCTGCATTTTGTTCACTGAAGCCTAGAAGTGGACCGCTTCTGTTGGACTGGCAGTTAATGGGTTTTCATGTACTGGTATCTACCCCTGGTAGCTATTGACGAATTTCGATTCGCCCCTTCGGAAACGTATGGCCTTATTATACATTTTGAGGAGCAGTCTTCTCGGGAAGAAGATCTTAACAACGCGCCTCCTTTTTCCGGTCATGGCTCTCAAAACTTTGTCCCAACGAAGCCTATAGATGAACCCATACAACAAGTGCTTCACAGCCCAGAAAAAGTTTAAATGAAAGAGACGTCGTGTCGCAGGAAAATCATGCCACTCAACTTCTGAAAATATTCGGGCAATGAGAATAACACACCTCCGAGGAAAGACGCAAGCATCGGGTGCAACAAAATCCAAAGACACTACAAGAAAGAAGAGTGCTAATACAGAACCTGCCAAGAAAAAAAAAAACAACAACAAATGAATGCTCGAAAGAAACTGATATCCTCTACCCCTACCAGTGACGAAAATGTAGGCCTAAGGCTAAAAATGGCTGCAGGCAATGAAAGTCAAACAAGGAATTGCTGTTTTTGCCTTCTTAATTACTATTCAGAACGTTCTGCTAGAAATGGAGACTGGATTCGTTGCCAGCGTTGTAAGACATAGTTCTACGAAGTCTGTGTCGGTGCAGAAGGTCGAAAACAGTTTATCTGTTGTTGTTATGTTGAATACGAACGATGGAACATGAATTAACCAATTACGGCTCTTTGCCTTTCTGAACATTTTTTTTAGTGTAGGCCTACATTCAAAAAGATAGCAATAGGCGACGCATATTTACAATTTATGAGGCCTACTTCTTTTCATTCAAAACTAGCATATTTCAACTACCGTAGAAATTGCAATCTAACTATTAAATAGTTAATACATTAATTCTATAAGACTTGTCTATTTTGTTGGTTATTCATATTACGCCACTCGTTATTCAAATTGCCCCTCACATTTACGTTTTTCGAAATTTCGGCGGGAAAATTGAATACTCAAATTTCACAATGATGTATCTCAGATACTATCTTAAGAAAAATTGTTAAGTAATAGTAAGGTTCAAAGTTTTTGTCCACAATTTTATATGTGAATACCAATTACAGTTTCCGAGATATATAAGAAAATGTCTGAAATTATTCAAATTACCCCGCTGTATCCTACCTATTGTTATGATGAGAATAGTATCATTGACTGTTTGCAGCTTTGTCCCCTGAACACATCTAAAATAGTACAAAACCTGTCAAAATAATAAATTAACTAACTACGGTTTTACGGTAATAAATTATTATTGGGTTTATTGCAAGCAGAAAACTGCCAATAACTGGCCAGACACAAGGGGCGCGCTCACGGGGTTCCATTGGTCCCAAATTCACCAAATTTCCTAACTCAACATACATTTACAAAATACACACTTTCTCAATAAAACTATAATCGTTTAACAGAGAAATGATTGGTGTAGCATGATAGTTTGATCTTACACTCCATCTGTACTCTTTCAATTATAAAAACTATCTTGTCATATTTTTTTTTTCTGAACATATAGGTGGAAGTATTTTACAATTATCGTCTATTTGGGTGGAGAATAATACCCGTTCAAAACTACATGGACGTAGTGGCTTATAGGTTGGATCCCCCAAAACTTGGACCCTCCCCAAAGCTCGGATTCCCCAAGAAAATTTTCTGAGTGAGCACCTGCCAGAGATTAATGATTCCAATTCTTCAAAGTGACTACTGAAACCGTGAATGTTTCATTGAAGAAGCACCATATTGCGAAAGATAAGCCTTTAAGACAATTCTTATCTTGTGTACATTTAACATCTACTTACTATCCATAAATTCTTGTTTCATGATATCAGATTCAGGGACACCATTTGGAGAGGTCAAGGGGGCAATTTCCGTCCTGAGTTTGAGAAACATATGTTTAATAAGTTGTATACCTGTATATTAATGAAAAACGTGAAACTCTTATGTCGCTGGACAATCTTGTCCCCCTGGCAAAATCTGAAATTACACTATTAATCAGATTTCAGTGAAATTGAAGGCTTGTATATAGCTTGAGATTTCGATTTGAATTATGAGACAACAGGGTCGTTAAGGCAAAGATGCATATATGTTAGTTTCGTGCCAGAAATATATTGAGTGACGAGAAAGTGGCATTGACTTCAGACCACCGCTACAAAAATACGCGAAGTCTTGAGTTTTGCGCTGGACACTACATGATTGTTTATTATTATTATTATTATTATTATTATTATTATTATTATTATTATTATTATTATTATTATTATTATTATACTGTCTTAGTTTGCGAATGCTGTTTAGATGGAAAGGTCAATTGTGTGGGTTGAAACAAATTCCCGAAAAGTAGCGATGGCAAATGCAAGCAGAACAGGGAACGTGGTTGGAACGCTCCCTTTAATACAATGTTTCGCATCAATAGAGGAAGTATTTTCGAGAATCCTAATCTGTCAGATGCACTTCTTCCTCTGAAAAGTTGGTCATTTCCTAGACCAAGCGGAATGATCATCCTTATAATTATCGCTATACAAGGTGCGCATCATGACTTTACCGCAGTTTGCACGTCGCGTTAAAGATGTGTACTGTGCCTAAAATGCTAGTACTTGATTTCCTTTTGAGTTTAGCGTCCCTTTCACCAACAAAGCTATTGGGCGTGAAGCTACAGCTTAACTTGGGATCCGAACCACATGAACTCCCACCGGGAATCGATCCCGGCCCTCCCAGGCCAAAAGTGCGTACGCTAACTGCTTAGACACGAAGGAACTCAAGTGTTGGTACTTACGCAACGAAGAGAACTGATAGTGTAGGAAAGCACCTTTATATAATACGACAATATCTAGTTTTGACTAATTCTGGAATCATAGATAAACTGCGAGTAAAAACCAAAGAGTGAGTTGGAAGCAGTTCATCTGACTCTTACTTTCGATCCAAGTTGCTTCTGCGACATGTTGGTTAGCTAGGCTAATCTCTTCAGTTGAGTTTTGGAGATCCCAACATGAAATTGCTCCGCGACTCACATTAGCAGATCGGGATGAAAGCACGTCCTCCTCAGTATCCCACCAACCACTCACAAATATGGTAGTACTTTTGTTTGCTGAGAGGACAGGCAAAGAAAAAGTAGAGGAAAGGTTGATGAACGCATGATAAACAAAGCTGCGCTTTCAGCTCCGCCCATTTCCCGCGATGAGGGCCGAATGGACCCCATCAGCTTGACGTGGAATGTGAAGTACACCAGCTCCCGATTTCCCACAACAAATTTTAATCAAGTTATTGTGGTTAGAAGAAAGCACTGTAGAATTTGTGTTTAGAATAACATGAATCCAAATATAGTTTACATAAAAATCAAAATATAACGCATTTAATATATTTCAAGAATGAGTTATTTCCTTTCTCCCTTTTAGATTTGATGATCATCTATTGGAGAATGTCACGTATAAAATTTAAACCTTCATGCATTGGAGAGATGTATACTTTTCTTCTACATATTTTTTCCCAGAAAATAACAATTCTTCCATATCAATTACTTTGACTTGCCCTACTTTCTTCGAATATAATTCTGTCATGACGTTTACGGTAGCTGACAACAGACATTTAATCACTAGAATGTTTTAATAACGTCCATTTGCTTAAAAATGTTTTTTTTTTTTTTTTTTTTTACCTTCCAACTAATTAACTTTCTCTATTATATATATGTATACATAGAAAAAAAAAGAAGGGAAATGTTTTCTTTCATCCTAAAACTGTCAAATTTCTCATGAAAAGAAGAAAACCTTCATTTATCGTATAGTAATGAAAAACTGTTTGTTCCGCTTTTTGTGATAAAGACAATTTGTCTCCTAATTATTGCATTTTTGGAAAAGAAATATGGGAACAGATTTTACGTAATTTATATAAACTGAGTGCTAACTAGTTGTGACTACCCCTTTACATAGAGGGAATGTGGCCAGCAGCCGAGCTGATTGCATCACCATCCTTACTGACAATATTGCGGAGAAAGAACACACTCGAGGCTACATGTTTGCAGACAGCACACTGTTTGAATAGGAGGTGGGCAGGATTTATCCACATTCCAATAAGGCATGATTGTGGGTACCCGAGCAATATGTGCGTCAAAAACCCAGACAACAATACTTGTCGAATGCGCCCGTTCCTGTGTAGTGAAGATGTACAAGGAGTGGGAAGAAAATGGGGTCCGTCTCCAGGAGATGGAACTGCAGGGGCGTACGGAAGTTCAAAATGTGGGATGAGTGCAGACCCGTATCCACGGGGGGCTAGGGTGGGTAGGGTCCCCCTAGATTTTTGCTGGCCCCCTAAAATTTTCACGGTAGGCTTGCAAATGGACTATAATATGGTGATGAACTATACTATGGTTGGATCTTTCCCCTCCTAACTTCTACCGCCCCCTTACATTTTTGGGCTGGCTACGGGACTAGGTGAGCGTAGCGTCAAACAGCTTGTGACAGCCAAATGGACCATCAGTGTCCGGGAATTACGTGACCAATACAATGGTGGATGCGCAACACCCGTATTCTATACAACTATGTATATAGCGACACAGGCATACTGTACGTGAATTCGATAGCAGACGACCCACTCCTTATGACTCGTAATCGCCGATTTCGTATCACTTGGGCACAGGAACACGCTAATTGGACCGTAGGTAATTGGAAAACGGTGTGTTGGTCCGATAAAGCACGGCTTGTGTTATTCCTCTCGGACAGCGTGTGCATGTGTAGCACGAACAGCACGAAATTATGGTCCTCTTGTGTATGGTGCGTAATGTATAGGCAGGTAGGGGCGGCTGTATGGTTTGGGGATGGTATAGTATGGACTGGAACCGTTGGTGTGCATGGACTACACTGACGAGGAAGGTCCATAAACCATGAGAGTTGAATTTTGATGAAAATTAGGACAAGATTCAGTTCGAGATGCTAAGTAACGTAGTAGTAGTCACTCGATGCGCAAATGCTTCGTTGAGCTGCTACGCCGACGCCATCTTGAAATCCAATAGGCAATGTCCAAGAATACCCTTTTGGCACAAAAACGAAAACGCTTTTGGTAGATCTGACTTCAACATTGTAAATCGGGATAGGGCATCTATATGTGGGAGTACTTCCAGTGCATGATCGCCATCTTAAAAAGCGAAATATTGAATCGCGGTCAAATATGATAAATAGGAAGGGGGTCATGTGGGGTATCAAAAAGCACTGGAATTTACTTCTGAATCCATTTCCGTAACCAAAGTTTACATATTTGTTTTTATTTCAGAGTTAATTGCTCTCTCACCCGCAGGAACATATAAAAACTCTGCGAGTTAGATTTGTGTGATGAAACACTTTCGTGCGAGCAAATGCAGAGTTTTAACTAATGCAGTAGTAGGCACTTAATCTACAATAGCCACTATACCAATCAAGTCTTGAGCCTAGTGAGAGAAATCGTTAATTAAATTGAAATGCCTGTAGTGAAAAATGGAATAGCAGCACTGTAACAAATTATACCTATTTCAAAGTGCGATGGAATAGACTGGTGGTCGATGAAATACATGTTCAATAGTACTGACAAGCAGAGAATACCAAAGAGATTGTTCGGATATTAGAAAATCCACTATAATCAGTAGGTCCACGTCTTCTTTGGCGTAGGAGGCGTAAGTGTGGGACGTTGAATTTAATCAAACAAAAAATCTATTTTAGGCAATTTTACGTGGTCCATTATATTGTATTAAGTTTTCTTCTCCAATCTTGAAACCTTACGCAAAGACCCTCATTGTTGCAGAATATTGCGTTCTTTTCCAATACTCATACTTGACAACCTATAATTTACCATGCATATTACGAAGTTAAAATACTTTAATGTACAGTAAAGCGTCGATTATCCGAACGTCGGTCAACCGAACGACCACTTAACCGAACTGTATACTCGCTCGCATCTGTTACTCTCCCACCCTACCGTCCATCATCCCCCTCACTCCCAAACCAAGTTTCCCACAGTAGTCGCCGCACTGAGCCACCGCTGGCGGAACATTGCTTCTAATGGGGCCTTCATAAGGCGCTGCTGACCGGCCAAGCCGCCAGTCGCTGTGTTTCAACAATCAGCACACTTCTGTCGGTTTGGCACTGGCTGTAGAAGTACAGTCCAGTACAGTGCAGTGCAGTACAGTACAGTACAGTACAATACAGTTCGATTATCCGAACAAACCAGTTTTCCGAACACCCATGTCCCCCAATTACTTCTGATAATCGACGCTCTACTGTATTTATTGTCAGTTTGTCTAAATACAATCGATTTATCGCTGACGCATTGAACAATGAAGGGAATTGAAATTATCAGTTCACAATCTATTCTTAGAATATACACCTGGAAACTTAAAATACACTTTTTTGTGTGTCTGTTCTGCTATTAGTGATAAGAGAATGCATAAACACCTGCTAAGAAGAGATGGCAATAAAGATTACTACAAGATTCAATATCAAGTTGCAATCCATAAAACAAGCCTCTTTCTTGCTTTTCCTTCAATATTAAATAATTAGATATCTGCATCTTCCCACCTTTAACGATACAACACTCGCTTATAATAAGGGCAAGACTAGTTTTTATATCAAAGCTATGATAAATAACTAATTGTAGTAGGTGTTTCGAGGATTTATTTATTATTTAAATCACGTACTTGACAACTCAAGAAATTCATTTTGGGACTTGTTTTCATGTACTTTAACAATCACAATGATATATATTGCTGTCTCTTGTGTTTGAAATACTCTATGGGAATGTGGTAAATTCCGCCAATATTGTACTCCGTATTATTAAAAACTAACAAAGTAGTAGACTTATTAGTTTTCTTGACTTTAGACTATAGTTTAGGGTTTTAAGACCCAGCACGCAGAATTTAGTGTTTTCCTACAGGCAATTGCAACATGGGTGTGCAGTGAGGTGTATGGTGTCTGTCTCCGAATGACAAACGGTAGTAGTACAGCAATTTTGGTGCGGGCAGGCGTATGACGTGCGGTACGAACGTATTTGTTGGACAAGTGAAACTTCCGTGCATAAAATGCGAACAATTAATCCGATAAACGTATTCAATATTTTAAATCAAGCAGTGGTGGAAAAATATAGTGTCGTGAGTGAGATCAGAGATGGAGTGGGTCGGTGGGTCAGTGGGTCAAGTGGGTCAAGTTTTCTGAGTGGGTCAAGTTTTCTGAGTGGGTCAGCGGGTCGTGGGTCAACAGCATGTGACCCACTGCGACCCACCACCCACCATGACCCACTGCGACCCACCACCCACCATGACGCACTGCGACCCACCACCCACCGTGACCCACTGCGACCCACCGACTCAGTATGATCTACCGACCCTCTCTGCTCACTGCATTGTAGACAGTATCTTCTGAAGACTGGTAAATTTGTTTCCGTTTTACTTTCAAGACCTTCATTTCCCTTCCTTTTCCACTTGTTTCTGTCTACTTACCTGAGGTGAGTATATCTAACCAAGTGGAAAAAGAACTTCAGACACTTTTGGATATTGATATTTTTATAGTAATAATAGAAATAGGACTTACACTACAACTTGGCTTTTGAGACCTGTGAGCTTTTAGAGCTAAGTACTGGAAAAAATACATTTTTGAATCACTGTAATATAAATTATTATATAAAAAATTGAATGTAACTATGTGTGCCTGATCATCACGGTCAAATTGCAAAGTCGAATGAAATTATTTTTGATATATAGTTAGGCCTTAATCCAAATTGGGATGTTATATTGCTTTTATTATAATGCATAATATCCTAAGGAGGTAGTGAGGATCCAAATTTTTGCGGAAAAAAATGAGTATCTCGCAAGCCGTTAGTTAAACTTACGGAGCTGAAATTCAGTGTATTAACTCTTTATTGAAAATAAACAGAATGTGTCCTAGCATTTTTTAAAATTCTCCTTTATGTGGAGGGGGGGGGGGGCACTTTCTATATATGGAAAATTGGTAGTGAGTTGGTTTGTAAAAATGATTGAAAACGATCGATGTTATTTAAGAAAAAAATTAGAAACAAAAAATACAGTGCTTGGCTTCATATATCCATTGCTTTCTACTATAATAATTGCTGAAGCTGATGTTTATTTTATGGAGCGCTTACAGCACAGGGCAATCAACCCATAAAGTTGTGAGAAAAATAGGCATAAAATTTGTACTGTAAGCTTAAATACACGGAAATTTTAAGTTTGGATTGTACGTATAATTATATGGAAAATTTTACACTTCTTTTTCCCTTTACGTTGGTCTACTTACCTTAATTTGAAACTTTCAAATTTCATCCTTTTTTCCACAGAAAAGTATCGATAATTCAACAAGGAAATAATTATACTATCATAATTTATTTGAAATTAATCGTAATTTGGCACATGGGAAACAGCAGTGTGGTAATTGAAGTTGAAGGAGGGAAATTCCCATTCACCTCTCAACACTTTCCAGGAACCTCGTTCCATTTCGCTTTCTTGACGGGGGAGGGAACTTGGTAATGGTATCAAACCTTCATATGTAATTACAAAAATTAAATTTATAAACAAATAAGAAATCATCAGTTTATCAGGCTTTAATTGATAATTTATTCACAAGATTCCCTATCAAAGGCGTGGTAAATGAAGTTTCTGTTCTACATGGGTCGACATTGCCAACTGACATGGTCGATATGGAAAACATTTTGTATGGTGATAGAGAGATGATACTTCTTGCTGAGTACAGTATTTCAAACCTGACCAAGAAAAATCGTTATCAGACTTAAGTCTAACAAGTAGATTGTCGATGAGAAGTTGCAGAAATCGGGTAGAAGTATTATCAATTTCCACGACAGAGTGCGAATGGGGATTTCCCCTTATGAATTTACAAATGACTGATATTAGAATTAGACTAAGTGCTCAAAACATTGTCTAACTTGTTGCTCATCAATGTTAATGGCCCACCGCTAGACAAGCTCAAAGTAGACGAGCTAGTTATTTTTTGGCTGGAGGATGGACATCATTCCACTGCGGATGATTTACCGCCCAAAAAGTTACCAACAGGAAATAAATCCGATTTCAGATGATTTTTAAGGTGGAAAATTACGAGTTACGGGAAATGTATACTTGTATTACTAATGACTTATTTGTGTTATTCAACTTTGTACCTAATTTTTAGTAAGTATCTTCTTTGCTTTAGGTAAACTACTTTAAATAAATATTCATAATAATTGCAATTATGCATATTTGTAACTTAAATTTAACGTGGTGTTTTAGTGATTACACAAATTACAATTATGAGCATACTTATGGAGATGCTCTCACATAGGGTACCCGAGCACCTTTATACCCTATGAACAACTGATTTTTCAAGTCTTTTGTGAGAAAAATACTGTGAACTGAGAAACCATAACCTTTTCTATATTGTACAGGGGTATTTTCTTGCGAATAGAAGTTTCTTGTGGAATGCGTTCAGAAATTAACACTTGCAAGAATACTCTCTTAGTACAAGTATATTTTAGGCACACACTAATTGAATCACTGATTGGAAAAAGGGAATAAGTGCATCAGACCTAAGTTTTCAATAACGCTAAAAAACCTTCTAGAGGCGTTGTTTGTATTTGTTGCAAAAAGTGTATAATTGATTACTTGTAGCAAAACAACTAACAAACACTAAGACAACAAGAAGAATCTTGTATTGCAGCCCTGGAATTGGTTAGAAAAGCTTAAAAATGGAAAAAATATTCCCTTTTTCCAATCAATTAAAGTTGGGTGCAATTGTAATTGTGTGTAGGGTATGTAATGTGCAGTTTGATAGAAAGCTATGAAAATGTACATGTTGAATGCAATGTTGTATGTTAATCTTGGATATATGTATTCGAACTATCACGCATATAAGGCTTCTAACACTTTTATTGTCACCGTTCGTTTTTCTGTACAGCACATGTTATTCGTACAGCAAGAAAAGTAATACAATAGACAACTGAACAAAATACGTAGCAAAATACCTTGTCACAGTAGAATGGGTTTACATAGGGTCCTATCCGTCTGCATCTTCTTCTTCTACAGTTTCTTGGTCAGTGGTTTTCCATGAACAAATCATCCTATAAAACTGTTTGTATTGGTCAGGTATGTATTTGATGATTTGTGAAGAATCTTTGATCTTTTTCTGATTGATCGAGACTTGCCAATCGTATGCCTTTGGCGTTGGCAGTCCAACGTTTGTGACATTACTTTTGAGTAATCGAAAAATATCAGTTCTTAGTCCATTGATAAACTTATGAGCTTGGGCATAACCTGGAGATTCTGCTTTGTAAACAGTGTCTCTATTTACTTACTTGGAATTTCACTGTTTTGTCCACAATGCTACCTGAAGATTTCTAAAGCGGTTACCACCAATGTTTAAAATCTAAGATTTCTTCATTGACAACTTCGTAAACCTGAAATGGAGGATCAGTATTTGTTGCATTCGTAATCATGTGGTTATACTGTGCTGGTAAATAAATGCGATTGTGTCGTTTGAGTTCTGGTTTGATTACAGCAAAATTTCGGTCACATGGTAAAAACTGTGACCTCTGACAGGCAAATATTGGTGTATAGTGGGAACCGTTATGATACGGTCAGGCTGAAAAGCATTCATGTCATTCAATGATTGCAGTTTTGACCACCACTTGTATTACTGAAAACATGTAAATCTGTAACTGATTGGAGCAAAAAGTTCTCCATAGATTGTGCAATGCAAAAAGAAGGCGAAGTATCGTAACGAAAGCAGAGGGCTCTGGTGGTTGTCTACTTACACACAGTCTCACAGTTGTGGTCGTGTCCTGTAGTGACTGTAAGAAGGAAATAAGAAACGTAGTTATTCCCTTTTTCTAATCAGCAAGAGATTTTGCCTTCTACATTGGTCACATAGAGTTGCCCAAACATTCCAATTTTCTACTCAACGATGCAACTAGCTTAAAGGAACACATATGCTATCTCAGGTTAAAATCGCAAAAAATTGTACTTATTCCCTTTTTCCAATCAATGGTTCAATTTCTCTCCACCTCGAACTGCTTCAATTTCCTCACTGACAAACACTTTACCATTTTATATCGTAAAGGTCAGATCCACCGTTATTGTAACAGAGTGGTGCTTGAGCGATGGACTAGAAATTCAAACCCCGATTAGTGACAATTTCACAGTCTTCTTTTATTACAAGTGTAAACTCTTTAATCAGTTCAGAAGAGGCCGTGGATCGTGTTCAGAGTTGATGACGATGGATTTTGGTGAGTCAGAGTAGGTCAAAGTGGATGAGAGTGGTTCATGGTGGGTGGTGGGTCACGGTGGGTCAGAGTAGATCACGGTGGGTGGTGGGTCAGAGTGGGTCACCGTGGGTGGTGGGTCACAGTGGGTCATGGTGGGTGGTGGGTCAGTGGGTCGTGGGTCAAGTTTTCATTGACCCACGCCAACTCTGATTTGCAGGTACATTGCTTGTAATGATAGCAAGCAAATATGATGGTAATGTTTCTCTAACAGTTAGTGACACATTAGATGTAGACACTGACACAGAGTGAGCATGAAGATTCGACAAACGAAATGGATTTGGAACAGATAACTAGTCCATCAATTAGTGACAGTGAGCCTTTTACGAGCAAGTTTGAGATATCATCTCCAAGCCGGACTAAATCTGTACGTGTAACAGAAGTTGTCGTTAACAAATACAAATTCAGGAGCACGTTGAATTATTGAAAAAGCATGGGAAACATAACACTGTTGCAGCTGAAGCGAAGAAATTCAAATGCAATACGACATTTGTGTATAAGGCTTTGAAATTCCATAACAAACCTCCTCGCTCTCATATCATGTCACTACTAAAATACAAAGTACTAAAGACGTTCAACATTTATCGCACTAAAGGACTTGCGGTACATGATTATCATTTAAAAGCGTGGATGTTATTGACAGCGAGGAAATTGAACTATCCATTCCGTGCTTCTCGTGGTTTCATTAACAGATTTGAAAAAGAGCACAGGATTCGCTCACGAACGATTACTCAATTTGTAACGAAGAAAGATGTTGAAAACGAAGGTGAATTACTTGGTAATGCCCAAAATTTTGTGATTAAAATTAATAAAATAATATACTACATGAGAAACCGTACAACAGTGAATGCATCTTTAATAATGATCAGTCTACGTTTGAGTACGAAATGACCTCTGGTAGAACTCTGTCAGAAATAGGTGAGAAACATACTACAGCAGTCGTCCAGGCTTTGGCTTCAGTGTTCCACGCATATACCATTCAAATTTACATTTCTCCAGTACAGCTAGGCACACACATATATGTATGTTTTCAGGAGCCTAAAGGCGTGTTCGGATCCAAAGAGAAACAACAGTTAGCTAGACAGACACCTTTCAACATTGTTATTAATGCGAGCAAATCAGCTAAACTCACTCGCGAACACGTCAAATGGTGGTTAAAAGAGGCGTTTTATTCCTGATGTGAAAGAGGATTCCTGCTGTTGCTTGACTCGTGGAGTGGACAGACGTGCGAGAATTGTTACATGGGAAAAACATTAGTACTGAAGTTATACCCTCAAATACCACCAAATTCATTCAGCCTCTTGATGTATACTATTTTCAGCAATAAAAGCTGGTAATTCGAAGACTTGAGGATTATTTTCGACATCAAATTTATTGTTTGTGGTACGCCATTCCGTTGTATCATCAATTATGCATTCTGTTGTATCATCAATTATGTGCGTCAGTCCTAAAGGACATGCTTGCATATGCATGGCAGAAATATGGGTAATAGTTGGTTTATTTACAAATGTTTTGGAGACTATGTCGGAAGTAGAAAATAGTGTCTGTGGTCATGAATATTGTGACGAAAGTGCATTTAACTGTATGTTCTGCTCCATGGTGCTGTGTGCTAATCACTTCGTTATGGATCTCCACCATCACAACTGAAGAGCAAAAAATTAGTAGGTTAATATTTGCTTATGTGCACCAGTTTATATTATTTTTTTGATAATTTTTCTATTATATTTCTATTAATTTTCTAATAATTTCAAGACATATCCTTGTAAAGTCATATGTGCCGTTGCACATAACTTATATTACAGCATTTAAATGCTATGCATAATCACAACACACAGAGACTCATATATATAGCGCACTTCGAAATAGGTATAATTTGTTACAGTGCTGCTATTCCATTTTTTACTACAGGCATTTCAATTTAATTAATGATTTCTCTCATTAGGCTCAAGATCTGATAGGTATAGTGGCTATTGTAGATCAAGTGACTACTACTGCATTAGTAAAAACCCTGCATTTGCTCGCACGAAAGTGTTTCATCACACACATTTAACTTGCACAGTTTTTACCGTTCCTATAGATGAGAGAGCTCTTAACTCTGAAGTGAAAGAAGATATGTAAACCTTGGTTACGGAAATGGATTTAGGAGTAAATTCCAGTGCTATTTGATACCCCACATGACCCCCTTCCTATTTATCATATTAGACCGCGATTCAATATGACGCCTTTCAAGATGGCGATCATGCACTGGAAGTACTCCCACATATAGATGCCCTATCCCGATTTACAATGTTGAAGTCAGATCTACAAAAGTTTCTTTCATTTTTGTGCCAAAAGGGTATTCTTGGACATTGCCTATTGGATTTCAAGATGGCGTCGGTGTAGCAGCTCAATGAAACATTTGCGCATCGAGTGACTACTACTACGTTACTTAGCATCTCGAACTGAATCTTCTTACTAATTTTCATCAAAATTCAACTCTCACGGTTTATGGACCTTCCTCGTGAGACATCCGTGTGTACCTGCATGTGTTACAATACTGAGGGGAAACAAACAAATAATAATAATAAAAAAACTAAGTCTGTTCTATCCTTGAATATACAGTGTAGTCTTGGAATTTGAACTAAATCCATTTCAGAATCTTGTTCGAGTTCCAAGACAATTTTGTCTCTTTTTAAAATAATACTAGCTGAACCTGCGCTCTCTACACAGCGCATCATTCGCATATGAGCATAAATACCCTTCTCATTCCTCACAACATCTGTACATGTCCCTTTACAGACACAAGTGAAAAAAAGTTTTGATTTAAAAAAATCGGCAAGGCGTATCATAAAGGGGACCTCAATATCTCGCACCCTTTGCAAAATTTTTGAGCCTACTTCCGGTTGGAGTTTCTAATTCATGCATGACCAGTGTTTTCTTTCTTTTTGCATACAGTATGTAATAAGCAAATACATTACATACACAATTAATTATAATGACAGTTATATATGGTGTTCATTGGGCAAATCACTCCAAAAATAAAGATTCATCTTACTGGTTAGACTGGAGAAATGGTTATCGTTCCTTTTTCATTATTATTTGGCCATGAAATAAACGCCTGATACATATGCAACCACTATATACAATAGCGTGGTGTTGGAATGTATAACACATAGGATATGATGCTTTAGTTTTTTTAATTTCAACGCTTCCAGCGTACCCTAAAAAAATGTAATAAAGAAATAATGGTCATTTTTTTAAAATATTCAATTAGAACTGGACAATCTACGCAAAATTTCCAATCGATCAGTGAAAACGTCATCTTTCTAGAGCCTGTAGTTTTCGAGATCTCATTGTCGAAAGGATTGACCACAAACATATAAACTTTCACAACATATAGTTTAAAAGAACTCGGAATATGGAAGCACAATTCATGTGCATTGATTTTAGAGAAGGCTTATTAAAATACACAGGCTTTGAACAACAATTTTATATCATAAACTTTATGAAAGAGATCTAGTTAACTGATTTATTTAAAGTACTCGTACTTAAAATGTTTGTCTCTGTTAAACGTGAAATCACACATAACCGTAAATGAAAGATTTGAAAGTCATAGTTATACGTTGGAGCTCGGGCGCTTTTAATTGCTATCGTAGCATTTTAATAGATAGATAAACTACATGGATTCGTTCCTGGAGCCCTTGAACTAGAATCGTTTTCTAAACGATTATAGCAGTACATATAATGGATTTTAAGGTAAAATTTTAACAAATATGAATGTTGAATGGAAATTAAATTAGTAGCATGCTGTTACTCGAGGTGCTTTCAGTACAAATTCCAACAACAAACAAAGCATATGGATGGCCTAAGCGTAATAGAAACGTACGCACAGATGGGTGTTCCGATTCTGATACCAAAATTTGCTCGAATTTTTCGTTCGAATTCTAAATTTTCGAGTATTGAGGCGTTTGGACTCTGAGATCAATACTGTTTGTGCTTTTGGTAGACAACATCGTGCCTTTGGGTTTTCTCTGAATTCTGTTTCTTTCTATTATCTTTATTTCCTAGTTCTTAAATCATCCGCTTGCATTTAACGTGACCTCTTTAGAAACGATTTCGTATCACATTGTGTCGAAGATTCCATCAAACTAAAGACTGAACTTGTACGGTGCTGAGTTGCAATGTGATTTGAAGTTTAATACAATATTCCTTATACAAAGGAAAATAAAACATAGAAAAAAAAATAGATAAAAGCTAAATAGGTAACATTCCTACGAAACATTAGAAAAGCCTTCACCGAATCGAAAGTTCTTTTTATTATCATTGAACGCAGCCTATAAGAAAAGTCATACTTTTTTCACCTTTCTATCAAGTTCCTCATTATTTGAATACGATCTACTGAATCAAATCCACACTGTTCTTTTTAGGGATGCGCACGAGATAAGATTTGAGGCTGTCTGGTCTCGAAAATATCCTGTGAAAGTGATGTCAGGAAAATTCCTCCTCGTCTCGTCTCGTGCGCATTTCTAGTTCGTCTATGTGCATTTCTAATCGGATCGTTAATACTTTCGCAAGCACTTTGTAAATTGCATGGAGGAGATTTATAGGCCTAAAAGTGCGTAGGTTGTCTTTGTATCCGTTTTATGCAGTAACGTAATAATGGCACTTCCCTGTTTTTCGGAAACTTGATAACTTCGTAGATAATTAGGGTAAAGACTGGGCTAAGTTTTCTCCTCCTTTCTTCTTTAGCCTCCTTACAATCAACGGACATGAACGTGTCATCCGAACATCCGAATCAAACCTAGTCCATTTGATAAACATAACAAAGATATGTTCATGCACAAAAAATTATGTGCCATGGACAACGGAGTAAGTCCCTGGGGCCCATTAACCCTGTTAGTATAAAGAAAATCGTAGACTCGTAGTAAAATAGCTATTGCATCAACACTGTTCATTGGAAAGTCATAGTACATTCTCTTCAGCATGAAACAAGCTTTTCAGGGGCTGTGTATTAAGACCCATAACATACTTGAACAGTGAAAATTGGGATAATGTCGGGAAATTCCCTGCAGGATTCCCACCCATCAACTTTGGACCCCTCTGGAGTGGTTCCGGGTAAAATTACACAATCCAAATGTATCTCAAAAAATACTATAGAGGGTAAGGAATGTGTGTACCAAGTTTTGCATTGCTAGACAGAATAGGTATGAGGGGAAAGTGTGTATTGCTATTATTCCTTTACTTATTCTTGCTTCCTTCTGATCTCTTCCTATAAGAGATGTCTGGTTCCTGTAAAGTTGCTATATTATTCTTCAGTCTCTGTACTCCACCTTCAGATTGTTCAACGCTCTGAACATGATATGCCAATCTAAGTTCTCAAAAGCTTTTTCCATATCTAGAAATGCTATCATAATTGGATTGTTTATTTTGATGTGCTGTTCCATGAACAAGCGTAGGCTTAGTATTCCTTCTCTTGTTCCCCTTCTTCTCCTGAATCAAGGTGATTCTCCAATAACCGTTCTTCGATTTTCCCTTCATTCGCTGTGCTATAATTTTGTACACTATTTTTGACGCATCGGAAAGCCGTTCTAGGTTCTTCACATTTTCGTGCTCCCACGGACTTCAGAGCACTATTTTACAAGTCAAAATTAAACGAAAAAAATTATAATTTTATACCTTTTGGGCCCTAGTCTGAAAACACGAATTGCACTATGTGGCAACGTCGTAGATAAAGAGCCACAGAGAAGATATACCAATCCATCAAATAGTTACATCGATTCGTTTCAGATAGCAGTTAAAATCGATAGACGTTGACACTAGCACCATATATTAATATAACAATCGATGTAATTCAGGGCCGGATTAAAGGAGGGGCTTAGAGGGGCTGTAGCCCCGGGCCTCTAGGTGGGCGGAGGCCTCCACTCTGATCAAAATCTCAACTGACTGTCTAAAAAGAACCATACAAGATATAATTATCATAAGATAAAATATGACCAAAAATAGGAAACATATTCTCTTAACTTTACTACTGTACTTCCACAGAAATGTATTACGCAAAGTCAGCAGGGGTCAGGGACGTACGGAGGAATTTATTTCGGGAGGGGTCCAAACACAATTTCAAGCTAAATTATATTAAAAATTGTAAAATTGCCCCTAAATTTAGACTACATTTACAAAAGAGTCCGGATTTCGTGGGGTGGGGTCCGGAACCCCAGGACCCACCCCCTGCGTACGTCCCTGGCAGGGTCACATATTTTTCTAGCCCCGGGCCTCCAGATGGGTTAATCCTGCCCTGATGTAATTACTTGATGGATTTATTTTGTTTTAGCCTTTCATATCAAGCAACAAAAACTGTTTATCAATTGTTGGAATAGTAAATGTGTACTAAAACAGTGGTTCTCAGTCGATGTGTCAAGCAGTCCTGTAAGGTGTGTAGCGAAATTTTAGAATTTAAAAATCGTGAAGAATTCAACATCAGTCAAAATCGAGACTGACTGTACCAGTCAACACTACCAGCGGCAGCAATAATATTCCGTGCTATGTAGGGTCATTATAAAAACTAATAGGAAACGAAGTGAAATCTTTAAGTTCTACGTCCCACGGTTATGCCGGTTAAGCTAAAGAAAACGGTGATGATGAGAGATGAGTGAAATGGTGGAACGAAGAAAGTGGGAGGAAACGGGAAAACCCCGAGAAAATCTACGAACACGGTGTTTGTCTACCACAAAGTCCACACGGCGCGAGCTGGGATCGAACCAGGGACTCCAAGCACCAGATGTGAACGCTCTACCACTGAGCAACCGCACCCTCTAAAGACTAATAGGTTTCACTATTATAATAGATATTATTATTATTATTATTATTATTATTATTATTATTATTATTATTATTATTATTATTATTATTATTATTATTACTATTATTATTATTGTTAATAAAATATCAAACAAATGTGTCGTGATGTTCTGTACGTTCAGTAGAGTAGGTCGTCAGTCAAAAAAGGTTGAGAATCACTGCACTAGAAACCAGACTTGTATTTATGTACGAACCACAGAGGTCAGGGACCAGGGCAGAATATGATTTGAAAAAATGGAGATTGAGGTGTAAAGTAGCATATAAAGAAAGCTATCCGTGAAAGAAAAACATGTAGATCTATGCTGAGAACAATGTTGGTACCAGAACACGGAGTTTTCTCTTTACGACGCTACTGGTGCTAGAAGGAGCTAAAGCTATTATGTATTAGATGTACGGTAATGTTTGGTCTTTAATCAAGTTTCTTGTGGATATTTACTTACTACAGAACCGTATACGAACAAATAAAGAGGCGCAAAATTTTCATGGTCCCTGCGGCATAAAATATCTAAATACGAGTCTGGCTAGAATAATTGCAGAAGTTCAAGAGTAGCAATTTGAGTTAGAGGGAAAAGAAAAACACACAAGAAGAATCAATACTTTGTGAAAATAATCGGTGTAAGGATAGCAAAGGAAAACGAAGAAGTAAATGTAGTGGCAGTTGATTTAGAAGAAAATAATGTTGAGGAAATTGGACGGTATTCTGAAAGGAGAAAACAGGGTTAAGTGAATTCGTTTTGCAGAAGACATTATTTTTGTTGTTGAATCTAAAACGAAAATTAGCGTACCGTTTGGAAACATAAAAGAGCAAACTTTTGAATATGGAACGATTTTATATTTTGTTAATGACATACAAATTGGAAATAAAAGAGAAGTGCTTGTTGCAATTAGCTCTTTCTAATCTTAAATGTTTTTAGTAATTTACATGAAATATACATAACTCTCACCAACACGTAGAACATCTTTCATAATTTTTGCAATTAATAAATAAACGGCGCTTTTGTGTTTTCTTATTTTAAAGTGCACTGTACGTGAAGATTAAGTAGTGTTTTATCTTTGGCATTGAACGAGACGTGAATTCCATACGCTCACGCAAATAATTTTCAACGCATAGCACATTTAGGCCATGTCGTGTGTACTGGTTTTCATTTTAAAATGATGACACACAATCATATTATATTTATTAACAGTAACGTTGCATGTATGCAGTCTTAATTTTTTCTTTAAAAATATATGATTTTCTTTATGCGTTTCTATATTGTCTTATGAGCATGCATGTTCTATGTAGTAAAATCAGCAATACCACATTTTATTTTAAATATACTTTCTTCATTGCCTATTGTGTTAACTAAGGTGAAACTATACCAATGATAAAAAATTGTTTTCAGTTTGAAAAAATAACGAATTTATTGTAAACTGTGTTTCTTGAGTTCAAACACTTTCACTTTATTATATTGTACAGGCCAGGACAAATAAAAAGATTTGATGTCTATACACTTAATCAGAGATTCCGCCAAACTTTAGCTAATGCACTGTCGGTGTCGCAGAAGAGAGACCTAGGGTGAATTTATTGTGTGAGTTTTACCCTTCTTCAGGCACGTAGCCAGAATTACGCAATAGGGGGTCCGTGACGAAATACTCTGGTTATCACACCAGGGGCTCGATCATTATAAACGATTTTACTGGCAACATACTGTGTATTCGTTTGTTTAGCCAGGATTTCGTAATGAGGGGGAGAGACATGAAATACTGTGGTTACACACCAGGAGATCAATCAATCTAAACTATTTTACTGGGAACATACCCATATTGGTTTGTTAGGACAATCAAATGAGGATACGTTAGTAATTATTTTAATAAAAAAAACTATGAAGAAATCTTGAATAAAAGAATATAAAAAAGTATTGAAAAAGATATAGTCTTTCGAGGTCATTCGAGCTCGGTTCTTCTTGTCTTCTTTCTTCTTATTTTTCTTATCTTTGTTTAATATCGTCAAGGATAAGAACGAGATCTCTTTTGGCAGTAAAGATATCCTATAAAAAAAGATTAGTGTTGTCGCGAAATTCAAGATGGCTCATATTATTGGTGATTCTGGGCATTTCTTAAGTTCTACCTGAGAGTCTATCTCATCGAACCGGTTTATCGATCGTCATTTGTAGTCCATAGGATTAGCATGGAAATAGATGGAATTCCGTATGTTTCGTTACAAAAATATCCATTTTCAACTTGACCCTCCTCCCGCTTCCTCCACATAAAGCTCCTCATAAGAAAGAGTAACCAAACGCTTGTTGTAGTTTTATATTTTTAACGCTAATTCATCTTTTTCTCGTTTCTTTTTGTTTCATCCTTCCTTAATATTTTTCACTTTTGAATTAGAAAGGGAGGGGTCCCCTTGGCTACGTGCCTGCCTTCTTAGAGTTTCCCCTTGATAATTTTCTACTCGTGGTTATTCTATTAAACTCATGAGTCAGATTCTGAAGGTAAAGGGTTCTTTGACTGTGTGAATCAGGAATAAACACAAAACCGAAAAGTAACAAACTTGAAAAAGTATCTGAAATTGCTTTTCCTTAATTTTCAGCGTAAACAAAGGGATATACCATAATCAAGCAAAGACATATCTGAGATGAGAGGAAAATAACACATCGTATTGCTATTGGTAGTATATGTAGTTCATTCTGTGTTGGTTCGATTATATGGCATCCTTTCCTGTTTTATTCATTCCTTTTAAAAGTGAACATCTTTTAAAAATAACTTTTAGTTTGCGATTGGTTTTCAAATATTCCAATATTGTCAAATACTGGTATGTTAAAGATAATAGTTTGTGTCAAGTATGAAAGAAAATATCGTTTGATTTTTACGTTCCTATTAGTGTTTCGGTTTTTCGTGAGTACAGAACTTTTTTTAATTCTGATTTTTACATTAATTTTTCAGAGAGTTTAGCTTCAGTTTCAGTGATTTTGGATTGGATGTGAGTTTAGCGTCTCTTTCAGCAGCAAAGCTATATTAGATAAGACATGGTCTTACAGCTTAACGTGGGATCAGAGCCACACCAGAAGAGAATCCAGGTCTCATGCAGAAGTTGTGCAACAAATATTATAATACTCTTTGTAACTATAATTTTATAGATCAGTGCAACATATAATTCAGTATAATTTGTTTGGAACCCGTAGGAAACATCACGTTATGTTTGACTCATCCATAGATGGTAGTAGTGATGGTGTGATCTCCTACAAGTATATTTGATTTTCTTTCTATTTTTGATTCCAACCGATAAGAGAGAAGAAAGTATGATCGTTTTTTAAGAAATCGAATTCAAAATGTCGATATATTTACACGCTTCAAGGCACTACTACCGAGAAAAGTTATATTTAGTGTCTGCCTGTCTGTTCATCTATCTCTGTGTAGTCTTTCAGGAAAGTGAATTATGACGTATTGTCAAATTATTAATGAAACATTTGTTTATGAAATATGAATAAAATGTGTGAGTCGTTTTTGAGAAAATCGTCCAAAATAACTCACCCTCAAGAGTAGACTAGTCCTAGATTTTTGAAGGAATTAATGACAGTCGGCCTGGAGTCAATATACCAGTCAATGTATTCACACCAAATTTTGAGCATGAAGATTCTCTAGTTAGATTAGTCTAATTTTCTTCCCATCTCCAAAATATGGGCAGTTTAATAAAGGATGATTTTTTTAAAATGCGATTTTCTCGAGAACGGCTGTAACGATTTTCTTGATATTTCATTTACAATATTTGAAGGGTATATTTCATGAACAACCCTATAATATGGTATAAGTAATTTCTCTAAGAAAAATCCAGAGTGATCTCGATTTATTCTCGAGGGCGAGTTTTTTCGGTCGATTTTCTTGAAATTCGCTCCTCATTTCGAGCGATTTTGTTCATGTCTCATAAATAAATGTTTCATTAATATCGTGACAAAATGGCATAACGCAGTTGTTCTGAAAACAAAAATCCACAACGGGTGGTTTATTCTTGGTGGTGAATTTTTATCCTGGCGATTTTGTCAAAAACACCCCTGACGATTTTGTGGACATTTCAAAAATAAATATTTCATCAATAATTCTTTAATGCTGAGTAAATCATTTCTCACGAAAACACGAGGTAGTTTACTCTTATGAAGAAGAGTTGTGGCCCCGCGTAGCGTAGCTGCTAACGCTCTCGTCTTCTGTGCGAGTGGTCCCGGCTTCGATTCCCGGTGGGGGCACTCGGTCGAAAACGTGTAAAACGCTTTTTCAGGCCAGCCACCCTAAATGGGGTTTTTCATGGGTTTTCCTCATTCACACCAGGCAAACGCCGGTGTGGTACCTAACTTATAGGTCCCAGACCGCTTCCTTCCTTCCCCAATCCTTTTTTTCCTTCCCTTTCCCCGGATTGTGTGCTTTCTGAGGGAGTCTTCCTCAAACGTGACGGGCTAAATGGCCGTAGATGCCGAAAGCCCAGAAATCTAAATCCTAAATCTTGTGAAGTTTTTTTCCTGTGTGTGTGTGAGTGTGTGTGCGTGCAACAATTTCTTCAGATACGACTCATGTCATTTTGTTGATATCTCATTAAAAAAAAATGTTTTATTAATAATCCTAATATGTAGTAAATTCATTTCTCATGAAGAAGACCTAAAGGCAGTAGTCGAAGTGAGACGATATGTGGTGGTATGCCATACCGCCTCTGGTTTTTCAGTAATGAAGGCATACCGTCTCTGTTTTTTTAATGATTAATAGGTACCGTCACTGGAAAGTACATGCTAAATACCTTTAATAAATCCATTTTTATACACAGTAGTTGACGAATATCTTTGTACGTAAAAAGATTATATTTCTTATGTAGAAATAATTTCTAAGTTAACAACATCGACATTTTTGTTATATTTTTCCTACCATTTGTTTTTAAAATGAAGTATCTTGAAAAAAATTCACCTAGTTTATATTTTATGTGTCATATTGAATTGTTTCTTTGTTATGTATGTGTCTTCTTGCCATAATGCATATAAATGCCGTGTTTTGAGTATGGATGGATTTAGGGGTTGTCCGCTGTGGAGGGTGGACCTTCCGAGAGTTTGGAATACCCAAAGTCAAGTGGGAGGATCTGGAGTTTTCCCGCAGGAAATTGTTAATATTCTTATTCACTTTTTGAACATTTTCGTGTATAATTCTCTATAATACAACATAACGGGATATTTAAAAAAAATTTTTTTCAGAAAGTTGTTGGCGGGGGAACAAAGTCTTTTCATATTACCCCGTTCCTACGGAGAAGCTCTCCAATGTTTTTCAGAGGTAACATACCCTCACTACATTTTAACATTTGTCGAGTCAAAATCGTAATAAAACATACCGTCTCTGCTTCCCCCCCACTTCGAACACTGCCTAAAGGGATGAGTTTACTGTTGAGAATGAGTTTAATTCGGACATTTTTTTTCGAAAATATCTTGTTATTTTGTTTGTACAGTATTTCACAAATAAATGTTTCAGTAATAATTGCCACACAACATGTCTTAGTTTAAGAAATTAGAGAAAGCTCCGAACCGGAAGTTAGTACCTTTCATTTAATAAGGCACGTTGAAGCTTGAGGTGCATTTACTGGGCATGTGTATCCTACTTTCTTCCAATCTTTTTTTAAAATTAAATTCCCTTGTTGGAAAAGTTAAAAATGTTTCTAGATTGAAGATAAAATAAATTCTTTAAACTACATTATAAATCTAAATACACAATCTTTTTCGCTTTATAATAGCCCTTTTATCGCGTGTAATCTAAGAAAGTGGATGGGGGAGAATAAAAAAAAACAGTTATGCTAAGGAGCAGGATGTGACATAACACTATTCCAATTTAAAAAAAAAAAAAAACTTTTCTTTTGTGATTGGCCAAGGGTTCAATCTTTAGCTCACAGCCCTGAACTTCTAACTTTTCATATTTTAAGTCTTGAAATTGAAATACCTTTATGACATAAGAAAAAGTATATATAAAGTGCATCCAGGATATGATCAAGGGATGGGCTAAACCATTGTTTGCCATTTTATCCAGTGTAAAGCAAGATTGAAGCCCATTTTATCCAGTGTAAACCTGAGCGTCAAGGGGGGGCTATAGCCCCTATAGCCCCCTTGGATCCGCCACTATATATATATATATCAAATTATTATTATTATTATTATTATTATTATTATTATTATTATTATTATTATTATTATTATTATTATTATTATTATTATTATTATTATTATTATTATTATTAAGTATTCTGCCTTTCGGCAGGTCCTGGGACTAAAGAGTTTTTTTTTTAAATTTAGATTTAGACCTGGAAATGTTTCTTCCACGTTTTTCGATCCTCAGCTTTCTCTGTTCACTACCAATATTTTCTTCTGTTTCTCAAATCATTGATCAGTTGTGTTCTTCTTCTTCCTATTCCTCGTTTTCCTTCCATCTTCTTCCATCTTGACAATTTCTTCTCAAGATATGTCCAATCCAATTGGCCTTCCTAAGAAGGATGGTGGCTAGAAGTGTTCTTTTCTCTCCTATCCGTTTTAAAACATCTTCGTTTGTTGCTATCTCTGTCCATTTTATCTTCTCCATCTTCCTCCAACACCACATTTCGAAGCTCTCTAAATATTTCTTCTCTAACTTCCGTAATGCCCAAGTCTCTGAACCATACCGTCAAATGCTCCATATATAGCACTTGACCAACTTCTTCTTAAGTCCAATATTGAGCCTGCTAGTTAAGAGTGATCTTTGCTTGTTGAATGCTTCTTTAGCTATGGCAATTCTTGATCTGATCTCTTTGGTGTAGTAAGCGTCTCCCGTCAATATACTTCCCAGATACTTGAAACGATCGATCTCTTCAAATTCTCTTTGTTCTACTCTGATCCGCAAGGGCACGTTTCCACAGGATATTCTCATGACTTTCGTCTTCCATTCCATATAGTTTTCCCGCGTCAACTATTTTGTCGATCATCTCCTGTAGTCCTTCTTCGGTTCTAGCTGTAATAACCATATCATCTGCATACCTGATCTTGTTAATGATCTGGCCTCCAATCTTTAAATTTCCAATTCCCATTAATGCTTCCTTCATTAAACATTCACTGTAAATGTTGAACAATTGCGACGACATACTAGACCATTGTCTGACTCCTTTTCCGATCTCCACACTATTAGTTTCTCTTTCATTCAAGGGCAACTTCACTCGTTGTCCTATGTACAAGTTTCGAATGAGTCGTTGGTCTCTCCAGTTGACTCTGATTTCTTTAAGTATTTTCAGAAGTTTTGTCCAATTGATCCGGTCGAAAGCTTTTTGCCAGTCATTAAAGCATATAAAATAAAAAATAAAATAGGACAATAAATGAAATGAAATGAAATCTTTCAATTAATGTCTCATAATTATGCTCTTTAGGCTAAGGGGAACGGAATAAGGCAATAGAAAAAATGAAATGAAATCTTTGAGTTTTACGTCCCACGGTTATGCCGGTTAGACTAAAGGAGACGGTGATGATGAGTAATGAATGAAATGGTGGAATGAAGAAAGTGGGAGGAAACGGGAGAACCGCGAGAAAACCCACGCACACGGTGTTTGTCCACCACAAGGCTCACTTAGCGGGGGCTGGGATCGAACCCGGGACCCCAAGCACCAGAGGTGAACGCTCTACCACTGAGCCACCGCGGTCCCTCAATAAGACAATAGAGTGTCACAACGTCACAGTAAACATAAGGTGAACGAACATATATATTTTGTGCAGCGATATGTATTTATTTATTACAAATTGAATTCTAGAACAATTCTTAAGCTGTTATTTATTTATTTATTTATTTTAGACAAGTTAACCATACTACTCAAGATACCGTACCACCGATCCCTCATTTGTAGATAAAAATCCCGGAAAATCCACTCATTTTACGGAGACTGGATGACCTTGTGTATCGTTTTGGATCGAGGGTAGAATGGGAAAAGAATCCTGCTCCTACCAAGCTTGAACTTGGGCTATCCAGTTGATTAGTAGAGACCTTACAAATTACACTATTGTGCCTTAATATAATTCTATGTGAACTGGCTAAATAAGTGTTTTATGCTAGCGGATACAACTAATGATGTCGTGCGCACTGTTAACTAAGACTTTATTTTAATTGGGAAGAAATCCATTCTCTTATACTTGACCGATTTCGACCTCAATCATTGTGTGCTTCTGAAGCATCCGAAAAAAAAAAAAAAGATGAAGATTTTTACACAAGCTACTCTGGAATATTTTCTTTAAACTGTGGATAAATTTGCCTCCTGTATCTTTGACCAATTTTAACTATGTGCAATAGGTCTCATTGAGAAGCCTCAAAGAAAAATGCCAAGTTTTTGTTTACATTGGGTAGTTTAAATTAATACCAGAAAAGTTGTTATTAAACATGTATTTTAAAGATAATACTGAATCCATACCTTTCCTCTGAAATCAGAAAATATTTTTACGAAAGCAATCTTGGGAAATTGTTTTGTTATCGCACTATATACAATATGTTCCATTTTACTCTGCTTGACCGATTTCTTCAAGCAATATGCCCAGGTAAGTACGCAGGAATTCATTTCTGGTTGCTCCAAAACTTTTCAGGGAGGACCAAATTCAATAAGAGGATAAATTATATTAAAATTTGTGATATCACCCCTAAAATTAGACTAAACTTACAGAAAAGTCGGGACTCCGGGGGGAGTAGTACGGATTTTCATAACCCACTTCTTTGTACA
Source organism: Thermobia domestica (assembly GCF_964235325.1). Taxonomy (NCBI): domain Eukaryota; kingdom Metazoa; phylum Arthropoda; class Insecta; order Zygentoma; family Lepismatidae; genus Thermobia; species Thermobia domestica. Next base: position 196,795,703 of record NC_137464.1, on the reverse strand, counting down.
TCCCTGAATGTGCTCATTTTTATGAAATCTCATAGAAAGTGCACGTCAAATGACATTGAATTCGGATAAATTTTACTTAAGTTCTGGTCCATATATAGGTACAACTCGTTTCAAATGGCTTTTAAAAAATCACACTACGCTATTGATGTTGCTTCAGTATAACCAAAAACAAAAAAAATAGGAACGATTTTAAAAAAATGGATCCAAAGATTGCGATCTTGGCCAAGAATTTTGGGAATGATTCAAAAATGCATCAAATGTCTGCGAACTTGGCCAATAATTAGTTTTTGGATTAGAGACCGCAAAATTTTTGAACGACCCCTAAATCGAGTTTTCATACTTTTTTTTTTTTTTTTTTTTTACGGAATAAGCACATCATACGGAGTAAATTATCTGTTTTGGTTTGACTACACTATATGTAGTTCTCAAAATATGCAGCGTAAAAGAAAATGTTTGATTGAATGAAATATATTGAATTTTGTGGATCAGGGGCCACAATATTTTTGAACAGCTCCTAAAACGAGTTTTTATACCTTTTTTTACGGAATAAGCACATCATACTGAGTAAATTGTTAGTTTTGATTTGGGTACACTATATGTAGTTCTCAAAATATGCAGCGTACAAGAAAATGTTTGATTGAATGAAATATATTGAATTTTGTGGATCAGGGACCACAAAATTTTTTACAGCTCCTAAATCGATTTTCCGTATTTTTTTTACGGAATAAGCGCACCATACTGAATAAATTGTTAGTTTTGGTTTGGGTACACTATATGTAGTTCTCGAGATATAAGACCTACAAGAAAATTTTTGTCTGAAATATATTGGATTTTTTGATCCAATAACGCTACACCGGTCGAAATCAAATAAATGTTGATTTTATGTATTAAAACACGTGCATATGTTTAATTTGTAAATTACTATTTAATATATGCATTTATAAGATTATTTTTTAAAATTTGTTTTGGTAGTATTGCGATTTATATCTGTGCATAATAACGTTTTACATATCATAGTTCATGTGCTTTTAAATACCGTATTAATATTAATTTACGGAAGAAATTGACAACCGTAAACCTAACTGTAACTTACATTTAACATAATGCAATATCCTGGTTGCAATCAGTAGTATTTGCTGTAACAAACTGAAGTCAATGTATTAAACAATAAAAAAAGTCTTTAGCATTATTATTTATCATGATATCCTCTGCGTTATTACTAATGTTATGTAAATTACTAAACATCAAGAGAGAAATATCCAAGTGTTCAAGAGAGACTGCACAGTACTTAACGGTGTTTGAATACAAGATACTTTTATTGTTAATATAAATCAGCCAAAATTCTGACTAGTCAACCTTTTGGACCGAAGGTATTTTTGTGTCTCATGAAATCTTGGATTTGTTTCTAGTATGAGAGACCAGTTTGCATCATACTTCGTTTAAAGGAACGCAATATCCACCGCAATAACGTCATTTATTAAAGTGATCGCGAGAAGTCGTGAAGTTTTAACTAGATTTTTCAATTTGACACCCAGTGGAACGCGACGATGTCTCGGTCGTCATCCCCCTCCCATGAAATTTTGCCTATCATCTCTCGCGCTGATTTTTTTGTTATTATTATTGTTACAATTTAATTTGAATAATTGTTAATGTTATAGTTCTACAGGGTGTTTCAAGGGAAGGGAAGGATTTTGAGTTTAACGTCCCTTTCATCAGCGAGGCTATATGAGACGTGAACCTACTGATTAACGTGGAATCCGAACCACATGAGCTCCCGCCGGGAAATGAACTCGGGTTTTCCACGCCAAAGGGTGTTTCAAAACAACACCGACAACGTTTGGGAGGTGATTCCTGATACCAAGATAAGACGAAAAGTATAGACCAACCTGGGTGCACAAATGTTTCCTTTCGGAGTTTAGCCTACCGAAAACATGAAAAAATGAACTTAGCCCCTAAATTATGGGATCTACCGTAGGCGGGTCAAGACCTCACTTAGGAACTACTACGTGTACTATTCAAATATCCATGTTTCAGAATCCTGCGGTACATCTGTAACAATTTTTATAAAGGCAGTTATTGAGTACTTCAGATTATATGCCCGTATGTAAACTACTTCTATAAACATTGTTGCGTGAGTGCCTTAGGATTCTGAAACATGAATTTACGGATAGCACACATAATACTTTCTAAGTGAAGTCTTGACCCGACTACAGTACGTCTCATAGTTTTGGAGCTATGGACTCTCAAAGTTCACTTTTTCATGTTTTCGGCAGCTTATAACTCCGAAACGAAGCATTTGTGCAGCGAAATTGGTCTATACTTTTTTTCTTATCTTGATATCAGGAGTTACCTCTCAAATGTTATCGGTGTTGTTTTGAAACACCCTGTTTAAGGGCTGTTTCTTTCTTTTTTTTTTTTTTTGCTATTCTTTTAAGTTTGACAACGTTGTCGGTATACTTCTGCTGTGACACTTTTTTTTTCTCAAGTGTGCGTTCGGAAGGCAGCTCCATGACTCGTACCAAATTCTTCTGATGCATCACATATGAGGGAAAGCAGTTCTGTGATTTGTCCAGACTTCACGAGTCGTTGTTGTCAGTATAGTGGTCCAAAAAGGTAAACTAATAGTACCAATAATGAACTTTAATGTCTCAAGTGATTTAGTGCCTCCCAGATTGCCCCCCTCCCAGAAGATGAAACTTTCTTATATTATATATATAAATAAAACCCATCCCAAAGTTTGGAGCCCTTAAAAGTAGCAGTATGACAACCCACCGCCCCCCCAGACGTCGGTCCTGGATCCGCCCCTGTAGCGTAGTGATGGGTTCGATTTCCGGTAAGAGAGCATTGAACGTATCACGACGATTTGAACTAGTGCTGTAAAAATTATTCGAATATTCGTATTGAATTTCTGTTGTTATTCGAATATACGAACATTCGTTTTCAACATTCGAACACTTACTCAATAATTATTTATTATCTAAGGAAGTAAGTTTCATGCCACTATAGTCCAGAAGGTATAACGTCGTTGGCTTCCCGCGCTTGGACCTGCTCGTCACTGGAGGTGTGGTAAGAGGGTAACCAATCACCACCAACCGTCTACTGCGCTCAGCGAGCCACGAGTAACCAAACTGGCTAATCCCCCATAAACGTCACTACAACTTTTCGCGGGAAGCCAACGACGTTATACCTTCCGTACTATAGAATTAGGATTAGGAATTAGATTTGTGGGCTTCCGGCATTCATGGCCTGTTAGGCCGTCATGCATAAGAGATGGCGTCCCTCGGCGATCATATTATCCGGGGAAAGGGAAGGAAGAAAGGATTGCAGAAGGAAGGAAGCGACCTGGGTCCTATGTTAGATACCACTCCGGCATTTGCCTGGTATGAAGAGGAAAATTCAGCTAAACCTCAGTCAGGATGGCTAGCCTAAAAAAAAGGTTTTACACTTTCTCCATCGAGTATCCCCAACTTTACACTTTTTCCAGCGAAATCGAACCGGGGACTGACTGGTATCGCGTCATGTTGTGAAACTACGGTGAAACTAGAAACAGATTCCCAAACAATGTAAATTCAATACTGAAACCGAAGTAATAAATCTTACCAATAGAGGAATAAGAACAGGGATAAAATCTGTTCTTCCGGTGTTCAATACCTATCAAAAGAAATTTATTGCTATTCTATAATACAATTATTACTAGACTGGAACCGGAAGTTGTACTAGTTTTACTACTTCCGATTTCAGTAGAAGATCAGAGATGAAACTTATTCTTGGGCCGCTGAATTCATATAGAAGGCCATTTCATGCTATCTCATACACTTCTTTTCGTCTATGAAAATCAAAATTAAAATTGAGAAGTGTCATAGCTTATTTCTACAGCTGCACTCACAAAAAAATTGTATGTGGCGTACACAAAATCGTATGTTACCTTTGTAAATCCTGTAGTTTTTGGACTTAACGTACAGCAAACGTATAACTGAAAACGCATGTTTTATAATGCTTTCTTTATAAATGTTCCATCTATACGTAGGCTACTTTCCGTATGAAACAATATAGGGGGTCAGGATCTCACATACAAATAGACGTATATAACATATAGCTTACGAATGTAACATCCATATATGTATGTAATATAAGGAAGGCTGTTAGATATCAGACATCCTGAAAGGCCATGATGTAACATCTAAGGGCAGTGCCTATGTAGCATACGTTATACGCAAGAGGGTTCCGTATATTTGTTTAATATACCGCTGTCCGGAGAACGGATTTTTATCACTGTGTTGGTTGCAATAGAGGAATAAACTCGAAGATGGAACCTATCTACGTGGAACTGAATCCATAAAAAAGTCTGCTACTCCTTATTTATTATCATTTTTTTTTCATTATGGAGATCTGTGCTGAAATTGGAAATTGTAGATGAGGTTTGAATAGAGGGCTCTAAAGGTCGAGATGAAACTTTTCTTGGGACACTGATTTCATATCAAAAATTCATTTCTCGCTCACTATAACAGTTTTTTTCTTTTTTTTTTTGGGGGGGGGGGGTCTTTGGCAATCGACGTTAAGACTAGAAATACTCTGTTTCTACCACTTCGTGTTTTGAATTGAAGGTTAAGGGAGAAAATGAGACCTATTCTTAAGACACTCAATCCATTTGAAAAAAAAAAAAAAAAAAACTATTTTTCAGTACTTGTTACCGTTTTTGCACTGATATCTGTCGACACACCAACATTGCTGTCCTATAAAACTTTTTATGCTTAGCATAGCTTGGAAGTTTAATAATTCTTAGAATTACGAATTTTTGAAGAATCCATTTTCCGATAATACGAATAATGAATTATTCGAATTTCAACAACACTAATTTGAATTTGCCCTTAAACCGTAGATCCACATGACTCATATAGCCTTGCCGCTGAAAGGGGATGCTATAAACTTTGACAAATAAACGTCAAAATGGGCGATTAATTGTTAAGTGGAAGTGAATAACTTTAATGAAGCCGCAATTATTTATCTCTTGTGCGTATAGTATCTCGAACGTTATTAGCAATTTATTCCATTATTCCAGAATTCTAATTTTAGTTTTTATATATGAACAGCTCGGGGGAACAAAGGTAAGCACCGCTTCCGATGATATTGAGTTAATAGGTGAAATGAGTTGGTTTCGAACCATAGAACAGTGTGTAGTTAGTTTAATTCGGAAATGTATCTCCAGATGGCAGGAAAGATTATTTGATATGTGTCATTGCATTGAATTGCATGGGAATGTTGACCTTTGTTTTCCAGTTTACTTGAAAATTAGAAAATTCGACATACCATTATGTTCCTCCGAGCCGCTCATATCATTTTGAATCACTAGGAATAAATCTGGGTATCCTCCTCCTTGACTAACTTAATTACCTCATTCACTATATTAGATGAAGTAGGATAGAATCTGCTTTCGATCAGTAACACTCAGACAAGACACATAGACAAAGTACTTCACATTGAAAGTACTAGTGTGGCACATACTGGACATCTTTATCCAAACATAGTGAAAAAAGCTTTACGGGGATGACGATAGGAAAAATTGTCTCAGTCGTGTTTTCTAGGATACGGTATTTCTTTCATCTCTACTTCTGTTCCGAAAGTGACTATTGGAATGGAATCTTTCGATGTGGATAAAGGTTTTCTTTGTTATTGTTTCGTTTGCTCCGAAAAAGACAACATTGCTCCATCATAAACATGTATAGGCTAAACTAGAACCATGAGCCAGATCCGGGCCAGAATCCAAATCCAGAGGCTTATCATTTCATTAAGGACTGATTATTTTTATATAGAGACGTGGATTCGAATTTTTTAAATGTGCGTGTGTGGAGCTATAGCTCCCCGTATTAAGCTCCAAATCATCATCATCATAGGTATTCTGCCATTATTGGCAGGTCACTTGCCGCAATTGAGAAGCTTCTGTGCACCACGATCTTCAGATAACCTCTTTGACTTGAAGTACGATTTTTCTGTTTTAATACCACTCATCAACCTTGGCCACTTTAGCCATCTCCCTCTTTTCCCTGGCACTGTACCTTGTAGCATGACCCTCATAATACAGTTCCTTGTCAGCAGTCAAAGTCCCAATCGTTGCTTTTCCTTCTTTCCAATTACCCTAAATTTTCTCTTTTCTCCACCATCATTTCTAATACCCTCTTATTCCCAGACAGCACAATGCACGTACAGTACCCGTATAGTACATGTACAATTTCACGGATGCAACATGTGCATCATCTGTATAAATGCACGCCTGTACATGTGATGCACATATACATCACAAGTCCTATTCAACATCTTCACGTGCACAGGACATGTGCAATGCACACTTACACGTCCTGCACAAGTGATTTACACCTACTGCGCAGGTGATTTACAAGTAGCACGTATTCGATTTACATGTAGTGCACAGCTGATTTACATTTACGACAGCGGTGATTTACACGTAGCACACAGGTGATTTACACGCAGTAACCAGGTGAGTTACATGTAGGACAGAGATGATTTACACGCAGCACCCAGATGGTTTACATGTAGGACAGAGGTGATTTACACGTAGCACATATGTGATTTACACGCAGTACCTAGATGGTTTGCTTGTACGACAGTGGTGATTTACACGTAGCACACAGGTGATTGACACGCAGTACCCAGGTGAATTACATGTAGGACAGAGATGACTTACATGTAGGACACAGGTGATTTCCTCGTAGTGCAGAGATGATATAAAAGCATATTCAAGATGCAACGAAAAACAGAGTTTATATATTTGGTGACTTACGCAGTAATACCATTTATAACACCAAAGATTTTTTTTTTGCTAGCCGCGCACGACTAGCCCCGCCCAAAGGGTCATACCCTTTATTAGGGGATGAGGACTTAAGGAAATCTCGGGTGAGGAGAAAGATAGATGGGTGAAGTGAGGTTTAATTTATTTATTAAATCTTTATTTTATTTCAAAAGCATAATAACATTAGGGGGGAAGCATCAATTTTCAGCTCTGGTATTGACTGGAGGAGCTGCAGGACATCATGGCCTTTAACCATGATCATACTATTAGGTGATGATGAGATGAGGATGAAGTGCAGAAGACGTCACAACACAAGGTATTTGGTTAGTTCGACAAATGCTGATTATCTTCTGATCCAGGGCTACTCTGGATCGTGATGAAGACAGTGGGAGGCCTGTTTGGACAGTAGGACTACTGTGCAGTAGATGGGAAAATGTAAGGTGAATCGAGATGAGTGATGAAATCGGCAACGAGAGGAAGATCAATGCTGTCAGGTGGCAGTGAATAATGATACAGTGAGAAAAGCAGAGACAACGGTGTATGGCGAAGGAGTTCTCGTTTTGGGAAAGTGGCGTCGGCGTGCATGGTGGCAAAAAGTAAGGGGTGGTGGTTCTGGAAGCGTTGAGAAATATAGCGTAGGCGGAGTGTTTCAAGGTGGTAGAGAATATGTGGAAATGGAGTACGGTCATACAGATCTCGAGTAGGGCTGGGAAGACGGATACGAAAGGCAAGTCGGAGTGCGTGGCGTTCTAGAATTTGGAGGCGTTTATAGAAAGAAGAGGGAGCATCGATCCAAGCTGTAAAGCCGTATGTAAGGACTGGTCGGAGGAAGGATTTGTATGTATTAAAAAGTGTGACAGCAGAAAGACCCCAAGTAGTGCCTGTAAGGCGGCGAAGGAGGTTAAGGCGTGAGTAAGCCTTGGTACAGATGTACTTGAGGTATGGAGTCCATTTAAGATGTTGGTCGAAAGTAATGCCTAAATAAGTGACCGTTTTGCTGATGGTGACAGGAGTATGGGATATACGGAGATGGAGATTGGTAGGATTGCGATGAACACGGGAGCGCTTTCCAGGTGGTAAGAAGATAATCGCTTGCGTTTTAGCGGCATTGATGGTAAGACGCCACTTGTAACACCAAGAAAGAAAGGAATCTATGGCAGGTTGGAGAGAAGAATTAATGCGTTGCATCGTATTTCCTGTGGCTAAAAAGGCAGTGTCGTCGGCATATTGAAAGAGGGTAACGTTCGGGGGAAGTGTGGGAAAGTCTGCGACATATAAAAGGTAGAACAGAGGGGATAGGGCTGATCCTTGGGGGACTCCGGAATGAAGGAAGATAGGATAGGAGAGGTGATTATTAATTAATATATAGCTAAGTCTGCAAGAGAGAAATTGATAGATGAGGCGAATATAACAGTAGGGCAGGTGAAAGGAGAAAAGTTTATAGAGGAGGCCAAGATGCCAGACTTTATCAAAAGCTTTCTCGAGGTCAAATAAGATGAGGCAGGAAGGTTTGGATGTGTTAAACTGATTAGTGATAAAAGTAGTGAGGCGCAGGAGTTGATCGGAGATGCTAAAGGAAGGACGAAAACCTGCTTGATGGAGAGGGAGTTAATTATATGCTGAAAGATGGGTGTGAAGGCGAGTGACGAGGATACGTTCGAGAATCTTGCTAAACACAAGGGTGAGTTGGATAGGGCGGTATGAAGAGACAGATTGTGGGGGTTTGCCAGGTTTGAGAAACATTAAGGTAGTAGAAGTTTTCCAGGGTAGAGGATAGAAGCCAGTGCGAAGAATGAAAGTAAAAATGGTAGAGAGAAGGTAAAGCAAGACATAAGGACCTTCCTTGATGTGGCGGTAGGTGATTTTGTCTATGCCAGGAGCAGTGTTCTTCTTTCGGGAGATGGTATGCTGTATATCAGAAACAGTGATAGGAGCTGTAAGTGGATTGTGGAGAGGTAATGGATGATCGGGGTGAGGTTGAAGGTCGGGTGACGAAAGATCTAAAGTGTCAGTGGGATGTCGGCGAAATACTGGATCTGGTGCAGAAGGAGTGAATATATCCTGAAGGTAGGTGGCAAAAGCGTTGGCTTTAGCAGTATCGTCGGGAAGAGGTAGTGCATCATCTAGTAGTGGATAGGTAGTACGTGTGGATTTGCCGGTAAGTTGATGGAAACGCTTCCAGAATTTGGTGGGGTGGGAGTTATCAGAGAGAGAATTGCAAGTTTTGATCCAATTTCGGCGTTTGTAAGCTACTAGGTAATTATGGACAGTACGTTGGTATTGACGATGGAGCCTAAGGGATTCGGGATTGCCGGTACGGGTGAAATCACGATAGAGTTGTCTAGAACGCCTGATTAAAGGAAGGTATTGAGGCGGCAGGGGCGGTTTGTGTGGATGAATGGTAGACTGAGGTATGTATTTCGTAGATGCAAGATGAATGGTGTCGGTGACAGTGTCAAGAGTTGTATAAAGTTCAGTTTCGGTTCAAGAGCCGTATCAATGTGGGAGCGGTAACTAACCCAATCGGCCTTGTCGAAACGAGGGGAGGTGCGAGCGGGAAGAGATTGAGAATTTACAGGAGAGCGTTGCAGGAGCAGCGACAGTTTAATGGGAAGATGATCGCTTCCAAGCGGATCTAAGACCGAAATCGTGCAACGGTGAGAGAGATTGGATGATGCGATCACCACGTCAGGTGTGGTATTACTGACAGGGCGAGTTGGTTTCGGGAGAGTATGAATAAACCCAGTAGTATGAGTGGTAATATAAGTTCGAAAATCCTGCTGTTGTTGGGCTGAGCGGCTATGAAAGTTGATATCGGCCATAATAATGAAAGAGCGGAAGTTTGCAGAGATGAAGTGAAAAAAGTCGTGCGGAATGGGATGGCCAGGGCGAACATAGAGAGTAGCGACAGTGACAGATATATGTCTGAAATAGAGAGTGAGAATGAGATGCTCAGGGAGATTGGGAACAGCAGAAATATGTTGTCGGAAAGGAATGCTGGGAGGAAAGCCAATGGCTACCCCACCATTTGCACGGCGTGCCGGGAGTGCATTATCATGGCGAACTATCTGATAGCCAGAGATGCGGGGATGGAGACGTGGAGTCAGATAAGTTTCGTTGAGGAGAAACGTACTAACATGTTCTTCTCTGAGCAGTTGTTCAAAGAGAGGTTGGTGTTGGCACAAGGAACGAATATTCAAAAATAGAAAGGTCAATTCCATGATGAAGGCAATGAAAAATTTGAGTTTCTGGTGGGGATACCTAAAATGGTTACACTGCTGTCTGTAGCACATCAGAGTGAAAATAGACAGTTGGACCGGAATAGGTTGCTTGGAAGTCGACGTTAAGGATGGCTTTAGCTGTTTGTTGAACCTGTTGTAAGATGTGATGGCGAAGGAAGGGGTGGATATTCTGAAGAGTAACAGTAATGAAAGACAGGAATTGATTAATAGTGATCGGTTGGTATACAGATGATGGCGGAGGAACAGTAGTATCTTGAGTCCCGTGAGGACGCAGAGGGACAACGAGTTCTGGCTTGAAAGGTTCGGCTGTGGGTCTGGCTTTGCATTTGTAACTGTATGTGGGATGGTCATGAGAACCACAGGTACTACAGAGTGGGAGTTGCTGAAGATTCGTGCAGGTTTTGGTACTATGAGGTCCGGAGCAGAAACCGCACTTGGGTGTGTTCGGACATTGAGAAGTATGGTGCGAGTTGTACGTTTGACAGGTTTCACATCTGACAGGGAGGGGTGCCGGAGATTTAGATGGTTCAACCCTATGTCGTTTGCGATATATATAGGCTCCGTGCGAGAGAAGATTGTCAATAGTTGTTGAGGAATTTGTAAGTACACGGACCATGTAGGTATTCCCAGAAGCGTTTTTAATACGGATGCACTTAAGGATAGAGTGTCCGTCGAGTTTAAGTTCCTCTGCAATCTCGTCGTCTGTGTAATCAGGTGGAACTCCTCTAATGACAACAGAGAGTGCTGGTGAACGTCGAGGTGGTGGTGGTTGTTTGGTGCGAGAGGGAGCCAGCTTAGAAAGATTTGCGTTTCTGCCAAAGACCTCATATGAGTGGGTGCTAAGTAGTGAAGCAGCCAGATTAGAATCAGGGGACTTAATGATGATACCCTTACGGGTCGAGACGATTTGGGTGATTTGTGAACGAGGAACGTATTTGGTGAGACGAAGGTAAAGCTGTTTGAGATCTTGATATTTTGGGTCGTAATTGGAAAGTAAGAAGGAAGTAGTTGCTGGAGCCTGTAGGTTACTGACTGAAGATCGATTTTGTGAGCGAGGTAGTGATGGAAAATCTGTATCCATATTGAAGTGACCAGAAGTAGTTGACGAAGATGATTCACTAAGCGTGTGATGACGTTTAGCTCGTGGTGAAAGAGACTGGGGGTCCTCTTTAGAATGAGGCGATCGTGAACGCTCAGGACTTGGATTAGAACGGCGTTCCTTTCTTTTATCCACCTTAGTGGATACAGCAGAAGTGTCTGCATCAGCAGAGGTTCGTCCTGTAGAAGACATAGCGAGTGCAAACACAAAGATGATACAACAAATATGGGTATCAGGTTGTAGGTTCAAGACCACCCATTCGGATAGTGGTCTAGGTGAGGAAATGCCCCAGTCTAATCGTGTCGCAACAAGCTACCCTTGGCTGAGATAAGTCTGATAGCTGTTGCTCACCGAATATCTGACGAGCAAGTCCCAGGATCGAGGACAGGAGTAAAAAAAACAGCCGTGCTGACGTTTGGTACGTCACAGCTGATGGTGTCGATATGACTATCGACCTGAAAGATGACACACCAAATTTTTTTTTGTCCGCTAGCAAAAGCTAGCTACTGCCCGAAGAGGGTTATGCCCTCTGTAGGGGAAGAGATTCAGAAATATTATGGCAGTCAGAACAACATACAGATGGGATATGGGTGGTTAAAGGAAATACTTTATTGATAATCAATTAATAGGTCATTATGGCCTTTAACCATAATCATTGTTAAGGTGCAATAGGTACAGATAGAGGAGAAGCATCAAGTTTGGATGAAAGATGAAATGAAGTGCAGTTCACATCACAACACAGAGGGTCGGTTAGTAAGACGAATGTGTGTTATCTTCTCGCCTAGGGGCGACGCTAGGCATTAATGAAGACAGGGGTGCCCTGTTAAAACAGTAGGTGTTACGGTGCAGATGATGGCCAGATATGAGGGAGATGAGCATCTGAAGAGTATGGTGCGTAATATTGGCTGTCAGGATGGTCAGGAGGAATGGTGTAACGGTACAGAGTAAGCAGTAATGAAAGCGGAGGAATGAGAGTAGCAGAAGGGGAGAGCTTACGGGCGTGTTCTTCAAATGTTTGCTGGAGAAGTGGATGATTCGATTGCAGACGGCGGGTAATATATTTGGTGCGAAGTGTTTCCAGATGGTATAAAATATGCGGAAATGTGAGTCGAGCATAGAGGTCCCGGGTTGGACTGGGCAGCTTAATGCGAAAAGCTATACGTAAGGCATGTCGTTCAAGAACGCGTAGTTTCTCATAATATGATGGTGGTGCAGATAACCAGGCTGTTAGACCGTAGACAAGTATAGGGCGCAGAAAAACTTTATAGGTATTCAGGATAGTAGTCGCAGAGAGTCCCCAGGTTGTTCCAGCAAGACTTTTCAACAGATTTAGACGACCATACGCCTTTTTTGAAATATCTTGTAGATGTGCCGACCAGTTAAGGCGGTGATCGAAAGTAAGGCCAAGATATTTAACAGTACGAGAAGGCTTGAGTGGTACATCTTGAACAGTGAGATTTAAGAGCCTGGGGTTACGGTGTATACGGGAACGACATGTTGGAGATTGGAATACAATAGCTTGAGTTTTCGTCGGATTTATTTTCAAGCGCCAGTGAGAGCACCAATCGACAAAAGTATTGATTGCTTCTTGTAAAGCCAAATTGAGTTGGTGGATAGTGTTACCAGTGGCGAATAAAGCAGTGTCGTCTGCATATTGAAATAGCTGTACTGTGGCTGGAACAGCAGGAAAGTCGGCAACATATAGAATGTACAGTAATGGTGACAAAGCCGATCCTTGTGGAACCCCAGAATGTAGAAAAATTGGAAATGAGGAGCTGCAATTTATGTAGACGTAAGCCAGGCGACAGGTGAGAAAATTGAAAATGAAGCGAAGATATGGAAGAGGTAATCTGAGCTGTTTGAGTTTATATAGAAGAGCAGGATGCCAAACCTTGTCAAATGCCTTTTCTAAGTCAAACAGAACCAAGCAAGATGGATGTCCTGTATTAAAATGATTGTAGATGGAATTTGTAAGGCGTAATAATTGGTCGTTGATGCTGAAGGAGGGTCTGAAACCAGCTTGTGCGAGAGGAAGACTGTTGTGAAGTGCCAGATAGCAATGAAGACGCTTGACAAGGATACGCTCCAAAATTTTACAGAAAGTTGATGTTAGCTGAATAGGCCGGTAAGAGCTGACATTGTGGGCCGGTTTGCCTGGTTTGAGAAACATAAGGGTTTTGGACGTCTTCCAGTCAGCTGGGATATAGCCGGTGCGAAGAATAAATGTATAGATGAGAGAGAGCAAATATAAAACAGTGTAGGGACTTTCCTGAACGTGCCTATATGTGATAGAGTCCATGCCTGGAGCAGTGTTGCGCCTATGAGAAACGACAGAAGTGATGTCAGAAATTTGAACTGGCTCAGTAAGAGGATTGTTCTCAGGAAGAGTGTGTTGAATATTTGGTTGTAAATGCGGAGATTCAAGGTTTAGTTTGTCGACGGGATGACGACGAGGAGGCAAATCAGGTGTGAGTGGTGTAAATATGCCTTGAAGATAGTGTGCAAAAGCATTTGCCTTATCAGTATCGGTATGAAGAGGCGTATTGTTGTCTATCAGAGGGTAAGTTGTTCGTGTAGTTTGACCAGTGAGTTGCCGGAAACGCTTCCAATACTGCGTTGGATGAGAAAGAGAACCAAGATGGTTGCAAGTTTTTATCCAGCATCGTAGCTTGTAAGCTCTAAGGTAGTTATGAACGGTACGTTGTAGTTGTCGGTGATGATGCAAGGAGTCTAGGTTGCCAGTAGCAACGAAATCCCTATAAAACTGACGAGAACGTCTAATCAGCGGCAGATATTGAGGAGGCAAGGATGGCCGAAATATAGAAGCAGTAGACTTAGGAACATATTTGTCGGTAGCGTTTTGCATGACAGTAACCAGAGAGTCGAGAGAATGGTAAAGTTCTGACTCAGTAGTAGGTGGCGATAGATCAGAAAGATGGTCCGTGAGATGCGATCTATATGCAGGCCAATTTGCTTTATCATAGCGATAGCGGTAAGTAGTTCGGTTATGTGTATCCTGAGAAGTATTGGCTGAGCGAGTTGTAATAAGTAGTTGGATGGGAGCATGATCGCTACCAATGAGATCAAGGACCTCAACACTGCTACGATGATATAGGTTATTCGACACAATAACGATATCCGGGGTAGTCTGACTAGAAGGCCTGGTATGTTTTGGTAGTGGCAGAGTCACGCCAGTAGTATGGCTAGAGATGTAATTAAGGAACTGATCTCGCTGATTGGCTGGTCGGCTATGTAAATTCACGTCTGCCATGATTATGTAGGTGCGAAAGTTATTCGAGATGTATTGGAAGAAATTAAGAGGAATATCATGGCCAGGACGGATATACACAGTAGCAACGGTCACGTAAAGTTCCTTATAGTATAAAGATGTGACAAGATGTTCAGGAAGATTTGGAAAAGCTGGTGAATGACTGCGGAATGGAATGGAAGGAGAAAATCCAATCGCTACTCCCCCGTTAGCTCGCCTTGCTGCTATCGTGCTATCCTGTCGTAGCAATTGAAATCGAGGTATGCGGCATGTCAGTTTGTGTGTGAGATGAGTCTCATTTAGGAGAAATGCATGGATCTTTTCTTCGAGCAGAAGCGCTTCAAAAAGCGGCTTGTGTTGTGGTAGAGAACGTATGTTCAAAAACAAGAAAGAGAGCGCCATAGTGCAATGAAGAAAGATAAGATGGCTTTCAAACTTCGGTTTCCAATACATTTGAATGATAATAGACATTATTACCAGAATATGTAGGACGGATGTTGGCGTGGAAAATTGCCTTGGCTGCATACTGAATTTGTTGAGCGATGTGGTTACGTAAGAACGGATGAATATTTTGTAAAGAGAGAGTGAGAAATGTTAAGAGCTGATGAACAGTTACAGGCTGTTGAAGTGCTGGATTTGTAGGTGGTTGGATTTGTTCAGGTATGCGCAGTGGCACTACTGTTTCTGGTTTTGATGGCTCAGGAGCTGGTTTGGATCGGCATTTGTAACTATATGTCGGATGTGAATTTTCTTGACATGTGGAACACGTCGGAGGTGATTTTAAATTTGTACAACTGCGTGTAGGGTGTGGACCTGAACAGTAGCCACACTTAAATGGATTTTTGCACTGAGAAGTAGAGTGCTGACCATAAACCTGACAGCGCTCACAGCGAAGAGGTAATGGGGAAGAGGTGCGAGACGGTTCTACACGATGGCGCTGTTTGTAGATATAGGCACCGCGAGTAAGCAAGTCATCAATAGTCTGCTGTGAGTTAGTAAGGACGCGCACCATGTATGTCGGACCATGGTCGCCTTTGATCCTGATACATTTGATGATAGTGTAGCCTTCTAACTTGAGTTCTTCAAGTATCTCATCATCAGTATAGCTCGGATCTACACCACGAATAACAACAGATAGAGTGGGCGATTTTCTCGGTGGTGGTGGCTGTTTGGTGCGTTGGTCACTCAGCTTGGTCATGGTAGATTTTACTCCGAAAATCTCGAAACTGAATTTATTCCGGATTGTACGGAGAAATTCCGGATCCGGTGTTTTGATTATCATCCCGTTCCTGGTCTTTATGATCTGATTGATATTGGCACGAGGCATGTACTTCGTGATCTGAACAAAAAGAAGTTTCGTATTAAGGAATTTCGGATCAAAGTTTTGAAGTAAATAAGAATAAAGAGCTGGTCGACCCGGTGGAGGCAGATTAGGAAATTGGTTACTGTCGTGAAGACACACCAAAGACATCACCTTCAAGGTATATCACAAGTAACTAATATTTGTCAGTGAGACTTTTACTTTTGGAGTTTATTACTTGCAACGAGCAAAGCTTTAAGTAGTATCTTTGACATATTTGCCAAGTAACAAATAACGCAACATATTCTGCAGTAATCGGTCACGAAAATAATTTTGTAAAGCTATGAACTGTCCAACAGTAGTTACAACAGTACAGTGCTGTCACTTGTTGATCTTGTATTCTAGCTCAGCGGAAGTTATGGAGTTTCTACAATCATTCAGCTGTCATTCGTCGAAAAGTTTCTGTAATACCGCCTGGAGGAAAAACGACACCTACCAAAATTGGAGGTTACTTTCTATTGTTGATGAAAATGATAGTAAAAGAATGAAAGTAAAAGTATACACTTGCACGGTATATTGGACGTCTCATACACACCTGCAGTAGCCGTGCAATTGCACATGTGCACGCAACGGCTTAAGCACCGGTATTTTAAATGTGCTTCATCTTCCCAAATGCACATGTGCACATGCACTGCTCAAGAATGGGTTATGCACGTGCGCTGCATCCACGCAAATACACATGTGTACATAACGGCTTAAGCACGGGTTATATAAATGTGTGCTTCATCCATGCATATGCACATAACGGCTTAAGCACGGGTTACGTACGTGCGCTGCATCCATGCAAATACACATGTGTACATAACGGCTTAGGCACGGGTTATATAAATGTGTGCTTCATCCATGGAAATGCACATGTACATATAACGGCTTAAGAACGGGTTACATACGTGCGCTGCATCCATGCAAATACACATGTGTACATAACGGCTTAAGCACGGGTTATATAAATGTGTGATTCATCCATGCAAATGCACATGTGCACATAACGGCTTAAGCACGAGTTCTGTACGTGAGCTTCATCCACGCAAATGCACAGGTGCACGTAACGGCTTAGACACGGGTTATATAAATGTACGCTTTATCCGTGCAAATGCACATGTGCACATGCACGACTTAGGCACTGGTTATATACGTGTGCATAACCCACGCAAATGCACATGTGCACATACACGAGTTATGTATGTGTGCTTCATCCCCGTAAATTCACGTGTACGGCTTATGCACTGGTTATGTATGTGTTCATCATCCACACAAATGCACAAGTGCACATGTACGGCTTATGCATGGATAGGGCACATGTGTCGTAAACGTACGTGTTGTCTGGGATTAGTTTTCCATTCTACTGCGCTAATTCTCTCCATTCTTCACCACATTCACATTTCGAAAGTCTGCAATCTTTTTCTCATAGCTATTGCGTAATGTTCATGTTTCTGCCCCATAGTGTACAATACTCCACACTTAAACATTTTATTAGTTTTTTTTCTTAACTTTCTATTCGAGGGTCCACAAAATAGACTTTTCTTCCTTCTAAATGGCTCTTTCGGCATTCTTATCTTTGCTTATATTTTACGTTCACACTTTATGTTTTCACTAATAATACTACCAGGCAGCGAAAAGTAGTCACATATTCTATTTTCTCCAATCCTACTTCGATATTTGACACCGACTTCTTCTTCCAGTCACTGTGGCTTTTGTCTTTCTAACGTTTAAGAATATTTTCATTCCATACTTTTCCTAACACACTTGCTCATTCATTTTCCTTTTAACACAGCTAATTCTTTCCAGCCAAATTTATACAAGAAAAAACAACACTTTTGGTGTTTAATCATACGTACTTTACGATTGATAAAATGACACACAGACGTGTGTAACTCCCTTGATCAAATGCTGATCCATATATGTTTGCGTGTGACATTCTGTTCATTGTAAAGTAGGAGATCAAGTGTCATGTGACAGCGCTGCTAAGCCAGTAGTACATTAGATTGGCCTTTCAGCATGTTTGAACATTGGTGATCACAAAATCAATTTACCGTAAGTTGTCCAATTAACAATTTTCCAACGCTTCCAATTGAATATAATGGCGCAGCGTACTTACGTGACAAATGAATTGCTTGGCTAATAGCTGCAAAGCAAGCAATTGCAGCATAGGGCTAACGTTGGCAGTTGGCTAGCCTACCTTTTCCCAAAGTTGGCCCTTGCGTCTGTGTTGCTAAGAATTTCTCTTGTTATTCTAAAAAAGTTAAAGTGTAAGTTAAGTGCTGTCACACTGCGCCCAGTTGGCACCAAATACTTACATTAGGGTAAGTGAGCTAGAACCTGCTTTAGGTCAGAACACTTACAAAGGCAGATATACTTCAATAAATGCTTTGCTTTACCGTGTGTTTCTCCTAACACGTTTAGTGCTCGTCGTTTTTGTGTTCTCTGCAGGTGAGGTTCTACTAAAGACTTGAATTTCAATTAGGCCCGTGCTGGGATACTAACGAGGGTGGTGGACAAGTCTACTAAAAGGGCGCCCATACAAACGCGAATATGAATATATATATATATATATATATATATATATATATATATATATATATATATATATATATATATATATATATATATATATATATATATATATATATCGGGTGATTCAATAAGAACGTACCAGGTCTATATTACAGCTAATACTGCACGTAGAGCCTTCAAACAAAAAATTACATTATCAAATCGTATGTGTAGAATGCAATAAAAATAGTAGAGAAGACTAGTGGCGTCTCGTGAATACCTCCAATGGGGGGCAACTTCAAAATTTGAAATGGAAAGTGGTATAACTGTTGGAATCGTTCGAAAGGACATTAAATATCATGCAACTTTTAGAGGACAAACTTTGTCATATCCTTTCCCATTTAGCCGCTAGAGGCGTTGTTGCAGACTTGTATCTGACTACCCTTTATTTCAGCTAATAATACACATAGAGCCGTCAAACAAACAATTGAACTACCAAATCGTATGTGTAGAATGCAATAAAAATAGTAGCGACACCAGTGGCGTATCGTGAATATCTCCAGCGGGGGTCATCTGCAAAATTTGACAGGGGTTAGTTGTGCCTCTATTGAAACAAGCGCACAGTGGGAGAAACGTCGGTCACATTATTAGGAGAAAGTCAGATGGTGCGAGGGTGTTTCCTCTCGACGTTTCTCCCATTTGGTAATGCAATTTTTTGTTTGAAGGCTCTACGTGCAGTATTAGCTGCGATATAGGTCTGGAACGTTCTTATTGAATCACTCGGTATATATATATATATATATATATATATATATATATATATATATATATATATATATATATATATATATATATATATATATATATATATATATATATATATATATATATATTCAAACAAAATTAAGCTAAATATATCAACAACTTAATATTGCTCTGTGGCCTATAGACGCAATAGCTTCAATGGCGAGTAATTGGATCAAGTTTCTACTTTATATTCCTATCTCTGTGAGACCTGTTTTAATGTTGTCCTCCCATCTGCGCCTCGGTCTTCCTAATAATCGTTTTCGTATTTGGGTTTCTAGTTAAAACTTCGAAAGCGTTCCTA
This sequence comes from Thermobia domestica, assembly GCF_964235325.1. Taxonomy (NCBI): domain Eukaryota; kingdom Metazoa; phylum Arthropoda; class Insecta; order Zygentoma; family Lepismatidae; genus Thermobia; species Thermobia domestica. The sequence continues at coordinate 196,776,328 of NC_137464.1, read as the reverse complement.
CTTTCATTCTGGCTACATGACCTGCTTATCTCAGCCTCCTAGACTTGATGACCCTAACCAAGTTTGGCGAACGGTATAAATTATGTACTTAATCGTTATGAAGTTTCCACTTTTCTCCATTCCCGTTCTCCTTGGAGTCCGAATATTCGTCTCAGGATAGTGTTCGCAAATATTTTAAGTCTGCGCTTTTCCCTCAGAGTAAGCGACCATGTTTCGCAACCATACAACACAACAGACATTATCGTCGTTTAATATATTTTAAGCTTCAAATTCCTCGACAGAATTCGCGACGACAAAAGATTTTTAACTGATTAATAAAATGAAATCCCTGTTTTCAGTCGACATCAAATTTCTTCGTGATTATGGCTTTGGTCTGTTAATAGTGATCCTAGATATTTGGAAGTATCCATTTTGTCGAAAGTGTTATTTGGTATTTTAACGCATCCATAATTTGCAATATTACGATCCAGACGAACTCCCAAGTGTGTAGTTTTCTCTGCTTACTTCTAAGTCTTATCCCTGCAAGCGTTAATTAAAATTTATTTCTATTGTTCTATCATCTCCTATTATATTTACATAATCAGCATACGCCATAACCAGGTAAATATCATTCAACTGTATGATCTGATTGCTGTCTTTGTTATTCCTTATAGCTTATTCCAGAAAAAAGTTGAATAATAATGGCGACAACGCATCTACTTGTTTCAGGTCATTCTCAACTTGAAAGTTCGTAAACAAGGATTTCCCTATTCGAAGCTTACTTTAGGATTCATTTAAACATATCTTAGTTAATCTAATTAACCTTTTCGGTATTCAGAATACTGTAATAATGTAGTACAATGTTTCCCTCCTAACCTAATCGTGGCCCTTTCTAAAACCAATAAATAGTTGTTTGTTGTGTCGGGATATTGTATTCCCATTTCTTTTCGAGTATTTGTCGGATGGTAAATATCTGGTCGATAGTTGATCGATTTCTGTTAAATCCGCATTGATAATCTCCAATAATTTCATCTACGTATGGAATCTTGCTAATAGAATGTTTAAGAGAATTTATAGGATGCTGACAGAAGAGAAATACCTCGATAATTATTAAATCAGTTTTGTTGTTTTTCTTGTGAATTGGAACAGTGATTAATCTTTTCCACTCTTGTGGTAATTCCTCCTTGTTCCAGATAAGAAGAATGAGTTTCTATATTTTGTTCTCCAATTTTCCCCTCCAGGTAAAATTAAGTAAGCCAGAATTTTGTCTACACCCGGAGATTTGTGTTCCTTTAATGTTTTTTATAGCAATTTCTATTTCTGTTTGGTTAAGTTCTGGAATAAACGGTTATGCTGTATACATGTCACTTTCTCCACGAACATTAGTTTTTGGCAGCGTGTTAAGCAAATTGTCAAAGAAATATTTCCATCTATTCAAGATGCTATCTGAATAAGTGATAATTGTTCTGTGGGCTTCGTTTAATATATAAGCACGAGGTTTCTTGAGCCTTTCTTGAACTCGTTTATGTTCTTATAGATATCTCGAATATTTTAATTTTTATTATTATCTTCAAATTCATTAATTGTAGTTTCCGAAAAATTGGTTTTTTGTTCTAAAAGTTTTGGAAGTTTTCCGCCAATGACATCGAAATCTTGTGTAGTTATCTCGTTCGGATTTTGTAGCCAATGCAGTTTTGCCTGTCTTCTTTTCTTTGCTAGTTCATTGCATTTCTGGTCAAACCTTGGTTTGTTCCTACGTATTTCCGCATGCCCCAATGTTTCTTTTGCTGAAATTTTAATGCCATCTCTAGTTTCAACCTAAGTATCCTAAACACAAGTGCACTCCGAACCTTCTAAAACCGAGAAGCTATTTGACAGTTCAAAAAGTGAAATGAAATTTTTAAGTTTTGCGTCCCACAGTTATGCCGGTTAGGCTAAAGGAGACGATGATGATGAGAGATTAGTGAAATGGTGGAATGAAGAAAGTGGGAGGAAACAGGAGAGCCCCGAAAACCCACGAGCACGGGGTTTGTCCACCACAAAGTCCACACGGCGCGAGCTGGGACCGAACCAGGAACCCTAAGCACTGGAGGTGAACGCTCTACCACTGAGCCACCGCGCCCACCTACTCGACACTTCAATCTGCCATTTCCCTCTCACCTGGCTCTCCTCTAATTTCTTTAAATTAAACCTCACCTTTTTCAGATATTGAATGTGTGCTTTATTCAACAATAGTCTCTCTCTTATTATCGCTGCTACCAGGTAGTAATCAGCATCACAGTCAGCGAGTCTTAACGACTGAACATTAGAGTGGAGCGAAAAAAAAATCGAATTTTCGACTATCGAATTCAAATAGAGCTCAAAAGTTGCGTATTCGCATGCTAATGAATGGAAAAATAACGAAAAAAAAATCACACTTTGGATATTCAGTTCGCGCAAATGGCCTAAAGTTTGAAAAAAATGACCAAAAAACGCCAAATTTACCTTTACACGAAAGAATAAGATTTTTTAGTATCGAACTCTAATAAGGCTCAAAAGTTGCGTATTTGCATGCTAATCAATGTAAAAATAACAAACGAGATGACGCTTTTTATCTTCAGTTCGCGTAAACGGCCTAAAGTTTTTAAAAAAATGACAGAAAGCACCAAAATTTACCTTTGTGGGAAAAAATCAAATTTTTGAGTGTCGAATTTTAAAAGTGCTCAAACGTTGCGTATTTGCGTGCTAATCAATAGGACAATAACGAAAAGAATCACACTTTGGACCTTCAGTTCGCGCAAACGGCCTACATTTAAAAAAAAAAAAAATATAAAAAATGCCAAAATTTATCTTTATGCAAGGAATATACAGATTGCTTTTTTACATTTCTTTAGCGTCTAAGTTCTTTATTTTAGTTGTGTGATGGCATGCTTGTTAATAATTTGTTAATGTGAGTGGTTTTATACATTGTATTTTCATAATGATTTTGCAGCTCTTCGCCCATTTGTCAACGTTTTCTTCTTCTTCTTCTTTTTTTCATGAAATGGACTAGAAGTCATCACGAGGAGGTGGCTGCAATTCGAGTTCCACTCACATCCTACTCAACTCACCTACCAATTAGGAGGTGCTAAATTATGTTGATTTAGTCAAGTATGTTGTCTTAAATTCAGTTTTTTAAATCAAATTTTGGCATTGTGAGTCTTGAGAGCAAAGTTGCTCTAATGTATCCATCTCTGTATTCTTGTCCACACACTTTTCCTGAAGACTCCGTAACAAGTTTGACACCTTTCGACTTCCTGAGTATGGCATGGAAAATTTAAAAAGTGAAACTCATAAGCAGATTTGTCATGCATAAGTGATAAAGTAGTTTCTGATGTCACGCTTTCGAGCACTGGAGGGGGTGATAGCTTATATTTTCTCCAATCTTATCATTGGTTCTTATCGTTCGATTCCCGGTGGGGGCACACTTTTTCAGGCAGCCACCCTGAATGAGGTTTTCCTAATTCACACCAGGTAAATGCCGGGGTGGTATCTAACTTATAGGTTCCAGGCCACTTCCTTCCTTCCCTTTCCCCGGATAGTGTGCTCACCGAGGGACGTCATCCCTCAAAACGTGATGGGCTAAATGTAGGGATGGTACCGAGACCGGACTAGTCTCTGTCTCGTCTCGGTATCGTCTCGAATTATCGAGACGAGACCGAGACGGTCTTTTATATACCGAGACGAGACCGAGACGGCCTTTTAACTACCGAGACGAGACCGAGACCGAGACGGAGCTCTATAAATCGAGACGAGACCGAGATGAGACTTAGGCCAGTCTCGAAAGTCTCGGTCTCGTCTCGAATTTTGATATAGACAGCTATTAAGATTGCACTTTACTCAAAATTTGTTTTGTTGTTGTGTTAGGTAATATGGGAACGGTTGACTAATGTTCAGTGGCGTATTTAGGGGATGGCTATCGGACTGAAGCCTCTCCCGAAATAAATTTGTGATCATTTTTTCGCATTGCGCGTACAACACAAATATTTCTTACTTATTCTCAAGCCTCTCCCGAAACAAAATTCACTGCTAATGTATATAGTCTTCTCTGTCTCTCTCTCCCTCTCTCAACATATATATATATATATATATATATATATATATATATATATATATATATATATATATATATATATATATATATATATATATATACAGTAGAGCGTCGATTATCCGAACGTCGGACAACGAACTGTGTACTCGCTCGCACCTGTTACTCTCCCACCCTACCGTCCATCATCCCCCTTACTCCCAAACCAAGTTTCCCACAGTAGTCGCCGCACTGAGCCACCGCTGGCGGAACATTGCTTCTAATGGGGCCTTCATAAGGCGCTGCTGACCGGCCAAGCCGCCAGTCGCTGTGTTTCAACAATCAGCATACTTCTGTCGGTTTGGCACTGGCTGTAGAAGTACAGTCCAGTCCAGTACAGTACAGTACAGTACAGTTCGATTATCCGAACAAACCAGTTTTCCGAACACCCATGCCCCCCAATTACTTCGGATAATCGACGCTCTACTATATATATATATATCATGATCGAAGGAGGGGCTAAACCATAGTTTGACATTTTATCCAGTGTAAAGAAAGAAGTAGGATTGAAGCCCATTTTATACAGTGTATAGCAGAGCGTCAAGGGGAGGTATAACCCCTTTAACACTCTCTTTGGATCCTCACCTGTATATCATATCTAATATAAGTAAAAGGAAGAGTTTGTTTGTCTGTGTGTCTGCGTGCCTGTCTTTCTGATTGCCTGTGTGCGGCCTGGGGACCAGGCGAGAGTCCAAGAGTAACCAAAATTGGGTGACAAGTATCATAACCCAGGCCTCAGACCAAGAAGAAGCGTTTTTTTTTTTTAATTTTGAATCAGGAGGAGCTTAGGGGGAAGGCGTTTACCCGGACATGTAAAAGTAGTAGAAAATGACCGATATTAGTGTCGAATACATAGTTTTCGCAGTCGCTGAGACCAATGGTAACACTTCCATGAGCGATGACTTTCAAATTCAGCTACCAGTGCATGCAGGCCGGAGTTCACCTGCTGGGGAGAGGGTACCGAGACATGTAAAAATAATACAAAATGACCGATATTAGTGTCAAATACATAGTTTTCATGGTTGCTGAGATAGTGATACTCCCACAGGCCTTGAATTCCAAACACTGCTCCCATGCGAAACATGGGCATTTCATCTAGTTATAACTTTTATAATAGTCATATATATTAAAAATGCTGATTTTTTTTAACATGCTGTGTGAAATATGGAAGGGGAAATTCTTCTAGATACTCTGCAATACCACTAGATAAAGAAGCAATGTTGCCAACACAACATAAAGTTGTAATTTCTCAAATTGCACTACGTTTGATATTACATATTTCTGTTCAGTTAATTTAGTTTAGTGCGTGGGTTTTCTCGGGGTTCTCCCGTTTCCTCCCACTTTCTTCATTCCACCATTTCATTCATCTCTCATTATCACCGTCTCCTTTAACCTAACCGGCATAACCGGTAAAACTCAAAAATTTCATTTCATTTATTAATTCTTTCAGCAGCGAGGCTATATGAAACTGAACCTACTGATTAACGTTGAATCTAAACCACATGAGCTCCCGCCAAGAATCTAACCCGGGTCTCGCAAGCCATAGGCTAACTGCTTAGCCACGAAAGAGCTCTACATATTTCTAATTTAGATATTAAATTTAACCACAAAAGCACATATATTATTCAGTGTAACAAAGGACAATACATATCACTATCATCAACATTTTGGAGATCTCTAATAACTCAAATGGCAGGAACATTATAACATTAGTGTTCAGTAGTTTTAATTACAACTCGCAGTTACATTATTTTAAGCAATGTTGCGCACTTAAATAAATTGCTAAATATTATTATAAATATAGTGCAAATAACGTAACTAAAGTTCAAAATATTTTAAAATTACTCGTAATTTGTTTTATGGTGCAAGAATGTTTTCAAAACACGATGTTTTTCATGGTCTTTCGGCTACTTATAATGTTAATGTCAAAGTTTTCGTTCCAGCAATACATGTAAAAGCAAATTGTAACTGAAATTAAACGTAACTGACAACTTTTCAGTAGCACTAGTTGTTCTCCCTAAGCCTTAGGTCTGGTGTATTTTTTAGATTAAAACACTGCTTTATTAAAATTTTAATTACGCCCTAACTGCATTTCATTTGTTATAGTTTGACCACCGACCATCTCAAACTCGATCCATACCATATAGCTATATGCAATTATTCAAAGACTTACAGTTAGTAATACACATTGTGTTGATTTTTGGTTTGTTATGTTTTAGTTTAACGTCTCACGGTTATGCTAGGGCAGCTAAAGGAGACGTGGAGTTACTGATCATAGTGGAATCCGAAAAACTTCGGTCATTGAACAAAACTGCCACCGGTAATCGAACTCGGGACCATGTGAACCAAAATCAAGCGTACTAGCCACTACAGCAAATGGGGGTTCTTATATTGTGTTGGTTTAAATAATTGAGTCAGTGTTGCCAGATCCGAAGATCAAAAAGTAGCGTGTCTGTGCTCCAAAAGTAGAGGATATGAATTATTTGTAGCCCAAATATATAGAAATGAATTATTTGGCAACTAATGATTGGTACTAATGAAATAATTTTTAAAATAAACCGGCAAATGTGATGGACATATTGCAAGACGAAATTATGATCGATAGACGAAAACAATTTTAGACTGGATACCACGTGACAAAAACAGTCTAGGAAATGTCCACATACAAGAAATTGTAACAAAATCAGGAACCACTGGGAAGTAACCTGGAAAAGAATTACCCAAAATAGATAGTTGTAGAGAAAACTTGAGAAGACTTCACCCAGCAGTGGATTGATAATATTTGATTATGATGATGGTGATGATTTTATATCGAGACCTCAGAGCTAAGCTAAACCAAGTCATAATTTCGTAATTTTACAGGAGAAGCGAAAAACCGGTTCCTTAACTAAGATCTATAATACTGGTTTTCAAACTATACTAAGTAGTTACAAAATAGTAAGATGGCTTTAGATTTACATTATTACACCACTAGAAAGAACATAGTCTATTTAAAAAAAGTATTCTAACTCAATTTGACCAAAAACAGACTTAGCATAGAAAAATGGAAATACCTGTAGTTGGCTGGCAACACGTCAGATGTATAGGTTGGCAGTGGTGTCGTGGCGCCCGCAGCGCCGGACCGCTGGTGGTGGTGTGTTAGGTCGGTCTCCATACTACGTCAGGGGCAGTGGAACAGCAGTGTCTAGTGGCTGCAGCAGACGGGGGTAGTGTAAAATGGGAGACCTCTCAGATTTTCAAAGAGGGCAAATTGTTGGTGCGCGGTTATGTGGAATGAGTGTGACGGCAGTGGTTACTGTGTTAGATGTGTCGCGTGAGACAGTGTCGAAGGTGATGACGGCCTACACAACACATGGGAAAACCACATCGAGGAAGCGGAACAGTGGGCAGAAGAAAATCATGAGTGACAGGTCACACCGGGTATTAAAGCGCATTGTCACGCAAAACTGTCGTGCTACTGCGGAGCAAGTGACGGAGGAACTCAATCAGCACCTCCCCCACCCTGTTTCGACAATCACAGTCCGCCGCGAATTACATGACATGAAGTTACGGGGTCGTGTTGCACGGGCCAAACCGCTCATCAGGGACCATAACGCTTTCGCACGCCACAAATGGTGCCGCGACCATGCAACTTGGACCGTTGAGGATTGGAAACGTGTGATATGGTCGGATGAGACATCCTTCACCCTATTCCCAACCACGGGCCGTGTTTATGTGTGGAGAACGCCCAAAGAAGCTTATGATCTGCAGCAGTGTCTCCGCCCAACTGTGAAACATGGCGGTGGCTCGGTGATGCTGTGGGCCGCCATATCATGGTTTTCATTGCGTCCTATGGTCACACTTAGCGGACGAATCACTGCCAACGATTATGTCGCAATTTTAGGAGACCACTTGCATCCTATGGTCCGGATGTTGTTCCCGGACAATGACGCCATCTTCCAGGATGATAATGCACCTATTCACACAGCTGACGTTGTTGCAGCGTGGTTTGAGGAACATCGGGATGAAGTTCAACACCTCCCCTGGCCCGCCCAATCCCCAGATCTCAACATAATTGAATATTTGTGGTCCGTCTTGGAAACACGACTCCGGTGACGATTTCCACCTCCATCCTCCCTCTCAGAACTGGCCGATGCCCTGCACGAGGAATGATGTAAAATTCTACTGGCTACCATTCACGACCTCTATGCCTCCATCCCACGTCGCATCAAGGCTGTTCTGAAGGCGAAAGGTGGCCCGACACCATATTAATCTGGTAAGTTGCAATTTCGTTCAGGTGTTTCCATTTTTCTGATCACAATCTGTATATATATATATACTGTATAAATTTACTAGGTAAGGTAAGGTAACATTGCATCCAAAATTTAACGAAAGTCGTACAGCGAAAAAAAAAAATATTTTTGACTATTTAATACTTCATGTTGCTGCAAAACTACGAAAATGAATACAAAAGAAAACTAGAAACTTAAGAATCACTTGTTTTGGCGAGAGAGAAAATAGGTAGCTTGAATTACCTATATACTTATATAATATGTATGTTCATGTTTCGCAAGTAATTTTCAATCAATATAAAATATCAACGTAATGAACGCACGATTGGTTTTCTCGAATAAAGATCAGATGCAACGCTAAGAGCTCAGGAATAAGCTTAATCTATGTTACGGCAGTGGATGCGTATGTAATGCATTACAACTTTCGGAACTTTTATAAGAAACAGAATGTACTTAAATTTAGACGCGAACTATGCAAAACATCTGACTTTGAATCTAACTTGTTTCCTGATGCAACCCGAGGCCTAGGGATGCGCACGAGACAAGATTTGTTGCTGTCTCGTCTCGAAAATGTGCTGTAAAAGTGGTGTCTCGACTCGAAAAATGTATATTTCTCTATTGGAAGAGCCGTGTCTCGACTCGAATTTTGTCAGGAAAATCATGCCTCGACTCGTCTCGTGCGCATCCCTACCGAGGCCACACATAGCAAAGATGTGAGCTGTAGCTTCCACCACAAAGTTCAGGAATTTCGTATTATAAGGTGTCAATTAAACACGTAGATGTGAAACGGTAATAAAGCATTTGATCAATTTTAAACAAAATATATTGTAGTAATAATTTACCCCATTTGTTAAGATAATGAACGTTATATTATGTTTTTAAAATGACAGTTAAAACAGAATGTATTGGATAATAAATGAGAAATTGTAAAATTTCAATTTCGGTATGATTAAATACATTCATGCTGCTATGTGTTGCGTTATCCGTTAGAATGTATTGAACATAAACTATTGTATAGTCTGAAGTTAATTTAATAGAGTTTAATTATATAGGCAGTACTGAGGCCATATAAGAAAGTCTTTTGGTCTTTTTCTGAAAGTGAAATATGGCTTACTATTAGAATTTTATCCCAGATATGATATACCCACTGATGATTGAAACTGGAACACACGCATGGAAGGCATCAGCGCTAGCAAATTACCTCTGAAGAAGTACACCATACTATAATTCCAAGTCAAGAATAAGGCCAAAAATAAGAAGCAGAAACATCAGACTTTACGATAATAATTCTTTTACAATTTTAATTTCACCTATTTATTTCGAGACTTTCGAGACGAGACCGAGACCGAGATCGAGACAAGCATTTGTTGACCGAGACGAGACCGAGACCGAGACGGCGATTTTTGACTCGAGACGAGACCGAGACCGAGACCGAGACAGCTATTTTTAAACCGAGACGAGACCGAGACTGTACAAAGTCTCGTCTCGTCTAGTCTCGATACCATCCCTAGCTAAATGGCCTTAAATGTCGGAATCTAAATCCCTGATATATCAAGGAATGGGATTTATTGTGTTGAATTATTGTCAAATTTGTTCGGTAAAACTACTGATCATATTAAAATCTACGCTTCAATCACTTGTAACATTCTTTCTCTATGGTTCAATCATATGACAAACTGGTAATTGCAAGCTGGAGTAGATTGGGAATTTTGATTAGGACACCAGGTATGCAGTAACTATATAATTATGGATTCACGACACAGATAGTCGCTTCTACACTTCAACTAACCTTCCTCCGTTATAAAGCGATCTGACTTCTTACAGTATCAAGGAGCCAGAATCATTGCAGAAGGGTATTGACAATATACAACAAGTCCAAATAAAAGAGTCACAGTAATTATTATTATTATCTCTTACTTAAAAAATGGTTTCTTCGAATTTTCACGGTGAACTTGAAGAGACTCTGGAACAAATTTATAGTGGCTGTTCTTTGTTCAAATCATCGCACATTTCCCCTAAGTTCTAACAGCCCTCACGCTTCCTATTCTAATATTGTAATTTCACCACCACTAAATCACAGTCTCATCAAATCAAAAGTGCTGTCAGGCTTACTAACTAACAAGTAGCCACAGATATTATATTGTCTTAATCTCCTTATATCTGCTTTCCATGTATAATTTTATTAGTCAATAATTGGAAACCCCAATTGTTTTTGTCAAAAGAGTATATATAAATTATACAAGGGTGGATCCAAGGGAGGGACTATAGGCCCCCTTGGCGCTCAGGTATACACTGGATAAAATGGACTTCAATCCTGTTTTACACTGGATAAAGTGGCAAACTATGGTTTAGCCTCTCCCTTGATCATATCCTGGATCCGCCACTATATATATATATATATATATATATATATATATATATATATATATATATATATATATATATATATATATATATATATATATATATATATATATATAATTTATTAAGCCATTTAAATAACTTTTATATGATTCAATTATTGACTCTACATTCAAGTTATTCACGAATAAATCATTATCTTTTGATTTGATGTGAAATAAGCATGAAAGAGGCATTGATGTTTCACTCGTCCTAATTTATGTTCAAATTATACTTCCAAATACAATTTACAAATTCTGTCATATCTTAAACAACTTTCAGGATCGCTATATACTTGTTACATGCTAGAATCACATAACAGAGAGACAGAATGACTTGGCGAGAAAAGTAGGATATTTCAAAAGAAGACAGTTTTAATACCAAGAATCCACTTCACACTTCTGAACATGACAAAACACACTAAAATCCACGGTCATGTAGTTCAGATCCTTTTGTTTAGACTGTACGGCGTACGACCGACTTGTGTAACATATGGTATTATTCTGGTGATGTTATGACGTAAATGATTCCTTTATTTCATCCAGCATAACGAGGCACGGACACTTATACTTCTTGCACATGTGGAACGGCAGAGTCGTGTTCATCATCCTTCTGTTTTTTTTTTTTTTTTTAAATCAGTGTTCCTCTCTCTCTTATTCTTCATGGAACACTTCATGCACGCCATTAAATATTTGCAGCCATATATACTCTTAATAATATAGTTTTTTTTTTTTTTTTTTTTTTTTAGCAGCACAAATGTTCATTAAGATCTCTCTTCTTTTTTTCCCTTGATTTATTACCATTTTCTGCACAATAAGTTAGACTGCACGTTGCCAATTAATTCCATAGTTCCTTTGCTTGCTTTGGTTGCACATGGTAATGAAAGCGGGAAAGATACTAATTGCATTGGTGATAATGTGAATGTACTTCGTTTTTGATTTATATTTATAGTACATAATATGCCAAAAATGTTTTTCACCTATCCCAAAGCATGGAAAAAGTTACTTTCTTTTATGTGCAATCATAGAGAAGAGACAATCATTAAAGAAACATACAGGTGTGACGAAAGCAACGTTTAGTATTGATACTCATGCAGTAGACCATGTTGTATTCAGTTCTTTGCTTTTCACGGGTAGTTCTAGGAAATTTAGGAAAAGAATTTTAAGCAATCAAAGACTAGAATAAATGCACCAGTTGTTTGTTGGCCACGTAGCACTTAAAATTATAAGAAATATGCAGAACCACAAAACTAGTTGCAAACAAAAGTCTGAGAGTCTCTTACAGCAAAGCCGAGAACTTCTACTCAGACATAAAGAATCATCTGGTTGAAGAACACTGACTTTTTGTAAATGAGATCTGGGGCCTCATTATGTAGCGGTGGGATACTCTGCATAGAAATTATAATTATTTGTTGCACTGTTTGGTTGCGTTGCAATTTGGAAATTTTGTGAAGACCGTTAGAGAATAAGATCCCTTGCACGTACACACATGTATGTATCAAGCTCATGAGAAAAATAATTAACATATACATTTCATTTGATATGAAAGTTAGACTTCTGTTATTACTTTATCTACTTATTAGCTGTAATAAATTGTTTTCTCCAATGGATAAATCTATGTATATAGGATATTGAAATATTTCATAGCAACAATGGGGACAAATGACTAGATTATTGCTCGTAACAATGAAAATTCCTTCACGAGAGAGTTAATTGAGTCTCGCAGCTAATATTATTTACTTACGCGTATGTCCCCTCGAATTTTCATTTTTTTAATTATGTACTAGGAAGACATAATTAGAAATTTTATATGTAATAATTTTACAAAATAAAATTCACTTTTAAATGACTCGCTACGGATACTGGCGTATTTACTCTACTGAACAGTAAGTGCATTCAGGGTAGTTTAGAATAAACGTATTATTGAAAATTACTTAAAATTTGAAGGTATATGTTATTATATGTGTATGAAATAAAGTATATTGTGATCCTTATAATAGTAGATTTTAAGTGCCGATTTTTGTATCTTTCAGTGGATGATAGCAGTCTAAAATGTTTCAACGATTCACAAGCGAGATCAACTACCCTTTTATGAGGAATCCGTGAGGAATCCGTGAGGAGGTATTGCAATCCGTGATACGAAAGCAGAGGTAATGCCGAAGTGTTCAAGAACGTCATGCAGTAGCGGATGTCAAGACAATTAGGATTTGGCATTTCAGTCTTAAACAATATCTGTACAAGATTCTCTTAATAGTAATCATTGCTTCATATCATGCTCGGAGGGAAATATCCAAGTGGTACAGACAATGTTTAGACCTATTCAAAATACCACAAAATGAACTCGCCAAGGCGCATATAAAAATGACCTCTAAATTGTTTTGAAGGAATCACCATTTTATCTTTGAAAGCAGCATTATTCTTACGGACTATCATCGGAAGACTGTACGGTTGACCACAACACGAGACGAAACGGCATTTTCGTGACGAAATACGAGATGAGACGCATTTTCCTCCAATAGAAACAGACGCATTTTCCAAGACGAGGGCTTTTAAGACAAATTTTAGAGACGAATTAGTTTCAACTCTTGACTCGTAGACCACCGTCGATAGGGTATCAAGTAATTATCCTTGGTTGGTCTAGAAAATTGGCCTCAGTTCTTAACATCCTATGGAATGACAATGGTGTATTTTATGTGCAGAAATTTTGGTTCCCACATCTCATGATTGTAACTTCAAGGCACGAGAGGATCACATAACTCTTTTGAAAACAATACAATATAACCCGAAGGTTTATAAACTAGCATAGTGCAGTAAGACACTAGGTGTCCCAAGGTTGTGGGCCCAGTCATCATATGGAACAAGGAACGCAGATTGTTAGCGCTAGATATTGTAAAAAGACAATCTGTTACGTTCAGCCTAAACTTCCAACTCCTCAAGCTCATTTTCATGCAAGGTAGTTATCCTTCTTCATGTTTACAATTACTGGTCGCTGGTCAACAGGAACGACCAGGAAGGAGCCCTGACCTTCACCATGCAACTTATTGTGCGGTTAAGCAATGGGGGGGGGGGGTACCACCATAAACTGCACCAGGTAAATAGTAACTCTGGATGAACTGTAAAGCCGCATTCTCTATCATTTGACTAGAGATGCAAGGGCTCGAAAAAAAAAAACAGGCTTTTTTGGAACAAAAACTCGGTTTTTTCTGCTTCGCTTTTTTGCTTGGGAAATTTTGGGCTTTTTTCAAAATTTGGCTTTAAATTGATAAAACAGACTTTGTTTCGCTTCTCTATAACACAAAAAGTCATTTAATTGATGCCGATAATAATATAAAACTTCGAAAATAAACCATTAATTTCGAAAAGATATTTCAAACAATTTTTCTTCAACATATTTACGTTATGAATTCCAAAGGATTAACCAATGTATATAATAAGAATTTTTTAACCTCCTATATACAAAAGTAAGCAGGGTTGGCAAGAACCATGGTTGTTTTTGAAAATGTCAAAAACTCGTTTTGGGGGGAAGTTTAAACCAGGTTTTTTTGATTTAGATATTTTGCGTTATGTATTTATATTACATATTCACAGAAATAAGTTTGTTTCGACTTGGTGGTATTATGCAACGACGGGGTTATGCTGGAAGTGGTCCCATAAGCTTAAAGAAGTCCGGTCAGTAAATTTCTTAAATTGAGAAACTTTCGTCCTAGCCATCGGGAAAATCCCGTCATTACCTTAAATGTAAAACAATAACGGGAAAATCCTGTTATTGCTTTGCATGTAAAATTTAAAGGTCAATGTATCATAATCAGTACGCTAAAACTGATTACAAATCTAGTATGCAGATATCATTGAAAGACAAATCCAAGCTAATGTTGGAAGCTACGTAGGCAATCGATAAATTTTGCCAATTTCTATCAATATATTTAAGCAACCTTGGCTTCTTTATAAAACAACAGGCATTCAGGCATGCAGAAATATACAATTTGGTTTCGTTTCGTATGTTTAGGCTTAACATCCTTACATAATACCGAGGTTATCAAGAAGACTCGCTTAAAGTGACATCCGAACCGCTACTTGGTTTACGCATGAAAGAAGGGTTGTGGTTCGAGCTAGAATTGAACATGGGACACCTTGATTAAAAGGTGAAAAGGAAATAAAACTAATGCAGATGGTTTGATATGAGGAAACGTCACCATGAAGTTCACACGATTCGCATTTTTCGTTCTTTTTATTTTTTTGGTTTAAACCAGTTATTAAAAAAAAAACAGCTGGTGTAAACCAGCCAACCCTAAAAGTAAACACTTCTTTTAAAAAAATACACAAATAATTAGCAAAATTGTTTGTAGTATTTTTACTTCAAAATATTCCATATCCTCTTTTTGAAACAAAATAAAATTAAAACATAAGAGAAATACTTAGATTTATATGATACACTTAAAAGCTGCACATCTAGAGATTTTGGTTCTGTATACTCTTGACATGATTCTGTATATTCTTGACATTCTACAGTTAAGTTTTATATAACCACCATCAGTCCTCAAGTTTTCTGAATTTTTAACAAGAAGGATTCAACATATTATTACGTAACTAACCCCTACCAAAAAAAAAAAAAAAAAGGACTACGGAATATATTCGACCATTCCGACAAAGCTTTTCTTCATTCCACCTGTGAATGTAGAAATAGTGCGTGTACTGTGAGTTGGCCGACTTCCTTTCTTATTGTTTTTAAATCGTTATTATTACTAATTACCAGCAGTGACTTTTTTTTACGAAGGTTAGGGGGGCGGTCTTTCGAACTGAAGCCTGTTCCCCAAAGTTACGGAATGTCTAAAACAAGCCTTTACTCATAAATTTTAAGCTCCCGTCAAATAAAAATTACGAATGTTTAGAAAAACTAAACATTAGTACGAAAAACCCCTCCCAAAATACTTTTCTAAATCCACCACTGATTCTCAGTACAAAATGATATTCAAAGTTGTATCCGGAAGATTATTGCTAAATATATAAACGAAACGAAATATTAGTTATGCCCGTACTCATAAACTTCAAGCACCTCCCAAATGAAATTAGGACTTTTTAGAAAACGAAACAATCAGAGAAACCCCTCCCAAAGTACTTTTCTAAATCCGCTACTGATTATTTGTATAAATTGGTATTCAAGGTTGTATCCGGAAAATTATTGCTAAATCATTGCACAGCTGTAGTATAACAGAAATGTGAAGTACTACGGTTTGACTGATATATTGAAAAACTTACGCTTTGATGGATATATAGAAAAACGTAAGTTTAACTTTTGCGCTAGAAGCTAGAGTACTAAGCTGTTAGAAATGAAACACGGATGACAAACTAAAATGATCTAGAGAAGAAAAAAATGTCGATAACTCAAAAGTTAAAATAAAGTTAAATAGCCTCTAAAATTCCCCTCAAACACTACATTCTTCGTGTTAGCTTTAATTCATAAATCATGTGCTCCATCCATCTTGATGGTGAATTTCAGAGCGAAATATGGCATTTAGATCATGGAATCCGTATCTAACTATAGAATATACTATAAGAAAGCTATTTAGATAGAAAAATCATGAAAATGAAAAAAGCCAAAATTTCCAAAATTCTCGTTTTTTTTTTCGAAAAAAGCCGCATTTTTATGTGGAAAAAATCATCGATTCAAAAAAGCAGACTTTTTTGCATCTCTACATTTGACCCAAATATAACCGGAAATCAGCAAATCAGCTTAGGATGTTCTCAGATGATACAGAATTACACTCATACCTACATTGAATGTTAATACAAAATTTCTATCACTACTTTTAGCCGTCAAAACTTGCTTCACTCAAATCGATCAGTAAATATAATTTTTATACTGTAAAAAAGAAGTAACTCCCACTACCAAAGGAAAGTAACCAAAGTAGGATTTCCATCCTGTTTCTTATCTGTAATGTCATCATGCATCTTGTTTTAATTGAAAATTTATTGCTATCAATTCTTTGATATATAGGTGCATCCTTTAACAACAAACAGAACATACAGAAAAACTCAAGAAGTAAAATGTAAAATTGCTAACGTTTATAAAAGACGGTAAGAGAAATATTATATATCAAACTTCAAAATTTCAAATTACTTACAGACCTAATGTTAAGAACATTGTTTTACGTTGCAACCATAAAATAAATGTTTTAAACCACAAAATAAGCACTCGACATCTTCATCTGATTACCTCTATAGGAAGAAAATGTCGAAATAAGCATCCTTGCTGTCAGGGAATGAAGAGTCTTCATTCTCTGAGCTCCGATTTATAGCTATTCTGCACTAAAATTGCACTCTCTTTAAATGATTGATATTTCCTTCCCTTTGATCTCCAAAGGCGTCTTAGATATAGATTTTAAACCAAGGAAGTCATGAAATAAATTGCAAATTGTGTTCTTGCAAATACTTTCTTCTAAATGATGGCAATAGCGTCATTCAATATTTTGCCAGCACGGCAAGATTGTCCATCGACATAACAGGGGAGATGTTTTTATTAGTTAGTACATAATTGATTAAATAGCATGTGTTTCTCAAACTCAGGGAGAAGGAGCAATTGTCCCCTTCCGTGTCGAAATGACGTCCCCGAATAATGGATGTAGGGCTGATGTTAATTGGACTCACCTTGGAACTTCCTAAGAAAATCGAAGAATTTTGTTTATCTTGCAATCGTGGCAATACAGAAATGCAAAATGTATAATCTCGAGTTTCCGTCAGCACGTTCATTACTGTTGAGGGGCTCGGGCGTAAAACATGGTATCCCACCTACTGAGCGAAATTGAGTTCTGAACTGTAATTACCTTATCTTGGGTGAACGCGTATGACTGTCATTTCAAATGGTTGAAAATATCGTCGGTAGATGTTGTAGGTGACTACATAAACCATGGGAAACCACAACGTGTTTGAAGTAAAACATGGTAAGCCACAATCAATATGCCAGAATCGAAATCTCACTTTTGTGGGTTACCAAGTTTTACGCCCGAACCCCTCTGTTGATGTAAGATAAATCCCTTCGATCGGGCATCTTGTAGTAAAGCATTGATGAAATCCTAGTCTTGAAAAATGTTTCTTTCAGCAGGTTAATAACTCTTGCAACAAATCCCATTCATCGTATTTTCAACTGTCTAACTTTAATATCAAATCACTCAATAGCATCGAAAAGTGTGAGATCTTTTATTTTGGCTAAGCCAATTCTAATGTTTCCTTGGTTAGCACTTAGCTTAGTGATCGCAAACACTAAGCTTCCTGACATGAAAGAAGCGATATGCCAAGATTCATTGAAATGTAATACATGTTATGGAAGTGACCGTCGAATAGACACATACATTTACGCTCTTTAAAGTCATACGATGCCGTGCGCAATATGCCTCTTTAATTTTGATTAAACCAATTCAGAATTTTTTGTTGGAAGGGTACAATACTGCAGGATATTACGTCTATGTAGTATTGAATGGATATTATTCTGCATCCGAAAAGACGATAAGTTATTGTAAAATATTTCCACGTGTATTTAAAAAAAAATGATAGAACTAAATTGCTTTTATAAAAGGAAGAGTATAGATGAAGTATAAGATCAAATTTTCAAACTATATCAATCATTTTTCTGTTAAAAAAGTATAATTTTATTGAGAAAGTATACAAATGTATGTTGAGCTAGGGAGAGTTTTGGGGAGGGATGAGGACCCAGCGACCGCGTGGATGCAACTTTGGCCACAACTATCATCGGCACCACTCTTGTCTTAGCCATGGAAAGCAGTTCAAAGAGAACAAATAAAATACAGGAGGGTATTAACTTGTATTTAATTTTCCAATTCAATTTGCTCTTCAATTCAAACTATTTTCAAGTAATATAAAGTGAAAAAGTATTGAACTTTTTCTAGGAGAATTGCTTTCTGGCTAGGGACTCCCTTCATTCTGGTCGCCTACAGTAAAATTTATGTCTTGAGATTTCTTAGATCTTACGTGTTTGATTTTTTAAAAAAAATAATAGTAAACGGTATTTTTTAATTCTGCGTTCGTTAATAAAAATTTAAGAATATCATCATTCTCATTTACTCTTGTCTACGTAAAGTAAAACCTTACTAATTTTACCTTTGTAGTAAACTACAAAAGAACCAATTGCAAAGACTTCAAATCGCAAATGTTTATTATATCATGTTTGATTTCTATTAATTTTGCGGAAATTACGTATCAAGCGACTACACAGTTCTAATATAGTAATATTATACTAAAATATTGTGAATGAGTACTAACTGATTTGCCCGGTCTTCGCACGTAAAGAATATATTTACGGAAAATATTTGAAAGGTATATTTGAACCTCCTTTCTCCTCCTTAGGATGAGTATTTAAATTGAAATGAAATGATAAAAACCCAAGTCTAGCCAGGAATTATGTTCAAAAGTTCATCTCAAACGGTGCAGCCGTTAGCTTATTATTTGCCATTAGGATAGTGCAAAGTTAGGGAATGTTAAAAGTGGATTTCAATCAAAGGGTAATGATAAAAACTCAGGCCGACCGAAGTTCTGATTATTTCAAAAAATCATTTTAAATAGTTCAATATTTTCCTTACTTCTTCCATTTTCTGAATACCAAATGGGAAAATAAAATATGATTGAAATTGTTCCCTTTCCCCCTTCGGGAAATGTTATAATTTTCGTAAACGTTGGGACACATGTTCAATTATATTCAATGATATGTTTATATAAGTTTCATTTTCCTAACGTGAGGACTTCCTGAGAAACTCTATTACTTGGCATACATTTTGAACCTTCCTTCTCCATAGGAACTGCATTTTAAAAACTCTAAATAGTCAACAGTGTAAATTTGTATAGCGGATAATCATACAAAAAATAATAAATAAATAAAATAAAAGCTTCATGCATATGATTTTATGGCTGATCCATTATTTTTTCAGTTTAACCTCCTGAGATTATGCATCGAGGCTAAGGAAGGTGGTGATG
Organism: Thermobia domestica; assembly: GCF_964235325.1. NCBI lineage: Eukaryota > Metazoa > Arthropoda > Insecta > Zygentoma > Lepismatidae > Thermobia > Thermobia domestica. The sequence continues at coordinate 196,756,589 of NC_137464.1, read as the reverse complement.
ATGAGACGGATGATAACGGAATGACGAAAGTGGAAGAAAAGAGAATCCCGAGAAAATCCACACATACACGGTGTTTGATTACCACAAAGCACACTTGACTGAAGGTGAGATTGAAGCAGTGACCTACTCCCCAAAGGTGAGCCCTCCACACTGAGTCACTGTGGTCCTTCAAATGTTTCTGTGGTCCATCTAGGGGGAAAAGTAGAGGGATATGGGGAAATGGCGCTCACGTAAGAACAGTGTTTCTTCCGGACATGTTTTTAGGGGAGCACTACCCCCGGAGCTCTGAGAGTGCCTCTCGGAGGAGACCAAAATAATACATCTATAATATAATAATAAATAGAATAGTAGTCTGAAAATAATATGTGCCCCTCCGAATACTAAGTGTGCCCCCCGGAATACTTTTTCTGAAAGGAACACTGCCTAAGAATGAAATAAAATTGTGAAGCTACTTTATGATGTATGAACCTCAATTTTTCATCACATATTTTGTGATTTTTTCTGTTTGTACGAAGAGCAAGTAACATTTTGTAAATATATCAGAACAAAAGAAGTAATGAAATAACCAGATGTACTATATTGCACGGAATCACCTGCACATACGGTCAATATTGCGTACCCGTGCAATATGAAGTTGGAAAGAATTATATCAAATCTACAACTATGTTTGAAATGGACATTGTATTCTATTAAAACACAAATCTATTGTCACAATTAGAAGTTACTTTAGAGTAGAATATGGAAAGATACTATGTACATTTTGGAGATTCACTATATCAAGGAAACTATTCTCATTTAAACAAAGAATACAGACGTTGTTCAGTCTACATTTGGCCAATTTCGACTTACCTAAAAATTTAGAAGAATCCGTAAATTTAATGGCGCCAGGTCCGTAATTACACGATGTGTTTCCCTTGGTTCCTAACAATAGCCCGACAGCGTAATTTCCACTGTAATAGGAAGAGCTGGGAGGAGAATCTTGTCCCATTCTCTTTGCACAGCTTTTCAAAGTCCTTCCACAGTTGTCACACGCCGTTTTCTTAAAGCCCGCTTCAGCAATAGAAATCCACAGTAGTCCATAGGACTTGCATCTGGAAATTTAACAGGTACCTCATTGAAAGGTATCACCTGTATACCACTTGCCTCCTCCATCTCTCTGTAGAATGCGAGGGACGATCGTGAGGTATGTGATGAGGCCTTGTCCATTTGAATGCGCACCAAATTGGCGTCATTTCCGTACATTGTTGGAAGCTCATGCTCGTAGATCGGCCGCATGATCTGCATCTGAAAATACTGCGAATGTATTTTGCAGTTCTTCGCCACCCTACGAATCTTCAGTTTACTTCGGTAACAGTAGCCAGTAACGAAACATGAACCATTTTGGGAAGGATTCTATACAGACACGGACCCACCTTCTGAAGTTCTTGGCGTCTTTCTCTCGGTACATGATGGCTCTCGGTTTGCCGCAGTCGGAAAGGTAAATCCATGCTTCATCGAGCGTTACGACGTACACCCACCTTCGTTTTTCCAGATGCTGTTCGTACAGCTTCCGGGCGTTACACTTTCGTTCCTTTTGGTGGGCATCCGTGAGAAGATAGCCGCGAGCTTTCCTGACTTTTTCCAGCTTGAGTTGATGGTGTAACGTCCGGCTCACAGTCCCCAAAGACTCGTCAAGACGATTAGCCATACACCTTTGTCTTGGCGGATTTTCTTGCATTGCCCTTTTGCGAAGTTTTCTCTTCATGGTGGAGGTGGCCTTGTACTTTTTAATAACATTTTTTATTCCACTTAAATTGATGTTGCAACCATTCTTCTTGCACTGTTTTCTAATGACAAAAACACTAAAGTGGGCGTCATAAAGAGCCGCAACATAGCCTTCCCAAAACCGGCTTAGTTTGGGCGGCATTTTGGTCACAGAGCGGAAACCCATACACTTGGAAACAAATTTAACACAACACTCACGACAATGGTTCTGTTTTGTACGTTATTGTCGTCCGCGCGGAAAAACAACTCCGTTCCCAGGAAGCCACTGCACAACACGGCAGGACGCCACGAGCCAGGTCGGGCGAATCCATTCTGCCCGGGGGGAGACGAAATCGGCCAAATATAGGCTGAACAACCTCTGTAGTATACATCAAGAAACGTAATGAAGTTCCTTAGAATAACATATAATTTTTGTGGAATGTAAGAGGCATAAAAGAAAAAAATGATATAATAATCAGTAGATACACCAGTTTTTCGCAATGCGCGATAAAACGAAATGCATCAGAATTAAGTAATTTTCAGTTTTTTGACTTTTTATGGTATTCTGTGCGTATTTTCATTGATTGCCGATGCGCGATAAAACGCGAAATTAGCAGTTTTACGCGAAATTTCTTACAATACGCGATATAAAGCGAAATTTTTAAAATATATTTTCGTTAATTTAAAAAAACGCCAGTTTTGCACTGACGGAACGGTCGAACGTTGCATGAACGATGCATTTTGAGTGGTTCGGACACGGCTATAGAGAATATGTTGCAGGGCCTCTGGTGAAAAAACTAAATCACTCTTATGTGTGTTACCAAGTGAAAAGAGGGCTAGTGTTGAATGTGACTTAAAAAATGTGCAGAAAGATGATACGTGAAGCTTTCTTACCAAAGAAACGACTCATAAACTGCAGTAGTATATAGTGCTTTGGAAAAGCTATTTGATCCTTTTGTAATTGCATGTAGTAGTGAACCTCACATTGTTGCGTTAAAGAAATTTTTTAAAGCTTTGCCTTCATTTTTTTTTTAAATGTAAGCATCTGATTATGAAGTTCCGTATTTGGAGTTTTACAAAATGTCCTATGAACTCTTGACACGTGATTCACCTGGAAAATGCAGTGTAGTGAAAGATTTGAATCGACAAAATTTTCGAAGTGAAGATTGTTTCAAGTTTGTTGTAAATGCACTTAAATATGTGTGGCTTCCAACAAGCAATGCCAATTGTGAGAGTTTTTTTCCTTCAAGTATGGATTCGTGATAAGTGACAAACATACAACAATGGAGGAGGAAAATATGGAAACATGTAACATGCTCATGTTTAATGCTTAAGTAACTTGTGCCTATGTGTTTCAGAAGACAGCAAAACTTTTCTACTGACAGTAAGATTAGTTACTGATTTTCCTGCAGTTTGATTTTTAAAAAAATGTATTTTTCTATAATTAAAATTTACAATGTCAAGTGAAATATTCATTGTATTTTGTTTTTAGGTAGTTGTTTATTTCTGTACTGATTTGTGAATAGAAGGAACAGTTATAAAAGATGTCAGGGAATATCTATTCCGCAACAGCTACAAAATGCGAAACTATTTGGAAAATGCGACAAAACGCGAAATATGAAAAACGAAACGCAAAATTTTGAAATTCTTCATGGGAAAAGCTCGTGCCACTAATAATTAAATAATTCAATGCAATTCATTTATTTCATACAGTCTCACGTAATTATAATTTTCTGGCGAGTCCCAACCATAGCATTTTGTATACAACTAGTTTGAACAAAGGATATTATGATACCTCAAATCTGCATCGTTTCCGAAATAATGAATAAATTTCCAGAACCTGATAAGTTAGCGTCATCCATTTTATTATCGCCCAACCCTTCTTCATCCATGTTCTCAGAATCAGTTGCACTTGGAAAGACACGTCTCATTAAATAATAATAATAATAATAATAATAATAATAATAATAATAATAATAATAATAATAATAATAATAATAATAATAATAATAATAATAATAATAAATGACATTGCTTTATATGACAAACCTTCAATTTATTTTTATAGTTTTCAATACGTATTCGTTAGAAATTTTTTACAGTAAATGGATAGAGTTCCGCGTGAACACGACTACACGGTGTTTCTATCCTGCTGTCTGTTGAACCTAGTTTGATTTATCAAAGATCTTTTAGACTTTACACGAAACAAAAATACGTGATATTAATCTTTGATATGTAAGTTTTAATTCTATACCAAAAGGTTACCTCCTGTTTCGCAGAATGCCTTAAAGCTATGCAACGTTGCAAAGTTTACCCATTCTTGTTTCGCAGAATCGCATGAAATGTTTTGATAGGACCTCAATATTTGAAATATTTGGTGAAATGAACAAAACACCAACATAAATCCAAAGAGGGCGGCTCGCAATAGAGCCTTGTCGCACAAGTGCAATCGTGGTTTACTGCAACAAAAACGAATTACAAACACACAGACACACAAATAAATACAGGGTGCGGCACGTAAAACCGGCCCGTCGTAATATTCTTGTATATTGTGTTTTTGGCAACACTTAAATAATCTACCTTCCTACCAAGAGATGTGTATATGGGAATCCTGGAGGAGTTTTATACACACTTGACCGAAGAGGAGCGTCAGTTATGTTACTTTCAGCAGGACGGTGCAACATGCCACACATCAGCTGCATCATTGTCCCTTGTGCATGAGATGTTTACACCAGAGAGGACAATCAGCAAAGGCTTGTGGCCTCCTCGGTCACCAGACTTGTCCACGTGTGACTTTTACTTATGGGGACTCTTAAAGGGAAGAGTATACGAAACAAATCCACACACAATTGAAGAACTCAAGACCAGGATCCAGGATGTCACCAATAGCATTACAACACAAGAACTGACAAGGGTATATATGAATCTCCTCAATCGTGCTCACATGTGTGTTGAAGTGGGCAGAGGACACTTTCAGCACCTGCTGTGAAGACTGCTGTGAAGGTGAGTAGTCATATTCAATACATTACATTTCATTTATGTGTTGTAGTTAATCATATTCAATACATTACATTTCATTTTATGTGTTCACTTTACGGGCCGGTTTTACGTGCCGCACCCTGTATTTTGCAATGAACAATAATGGCATGAACCTTATGTAATAAATTTACTATACAGGTAAGACTCTTAATATCACCTTTTTTCATATTGTAATTTCAACTATCCGAATGAATGCAATGAGATACTGCATTAAAGTATGGAATAAGGCGAATATCGCAAAACCTAAACCTACCCTTAAGAACCCGAGTACGACTGCCTAAACGTCTCCACAATCTTCTCCGAAAAGTTAAATTACCTGCTTCCAGCAGCCGCATTCTCGGACAGTGGTTGCTTCAAAAGTAGAATGAATCTGTTTATATAGGGATGATTTGTCTACTTCCTATTAAACTTGAAATGCTAAACCTCGGCATGCTTCCTAATTTTATCGCCATGGTTATCAAATTGGTTTCTTATTGCCATGAAACATGAATACAAAATATAATTAGTACAACGTAAGGAGTCAAATAACAATCCAATAGGCTATATAAAAAAGTAAACTTTCAAATATTGCTGTATTAACGGGTGGAAGTTGCATTCAGGTCAACATAGGTGTCCGCCAAATAGTTTAGGAAAACCTGTGCCTCTGGAATGTCGGGTGCATCTAGTCTTTCTTCCATACATGTTTTTTTTTTTTTGGGGCGGCACTGCCCTCCCGGAGCTCTAAGAGTGCCCCCCGGAGGAGACCAAATAATATGTCTATAATATGATAATAAATAGAATAGTACCAACAGTGTCCCCCCGGAATTATAAGTGTGCCCTCCCGGAACATTGTTTCTGAAAGAAACACTGGGTACATCGTCTTGTATATATGGAAATGCATCAGGAATGTCTTCAAGACGAGTAAGTGGAAATGCATCTATTCTCCTAACCTATTTCCTCATATCATTATCAGCCTTGTACAGTGAAGCCAATCCAATATCTTGTACTTTTCTCCGTATGGATTGGGTATAATGTAAGAAACAAACGCGTAATGTCGCTTGCTGGAATGTTGCTCATGTAGCGCTTATTGCAGCTTGTTCAGTCAGTCATAAATTCTTGCACACGAAACTGGAAGCAACAATCTTCAGCCTTTTTCTTGATTTGCTGAAGCATGGGTGTGTACAATCACTGACTTTTGCTTTGCAATAAGCAGACGAGGAGTTGAAAAAATGTCCGAAATACTTTTCATGCAATGTATATATCTATGAAAATAGACGTGGACATATTTTAAATGTTCCATTGTCACTATCTTTTTGTTCCTTTCACTTTATGATGTACGGTACTGATATACCAGCCATCTTGACTTTTACAATAATTTATGAAATAATTTTTTGTCACAATTTGTACATTTGATTACAATATTACTATGGAATCAATTTCTCAACATCTAATATAAATATCGGAGTACTTCTGGTGCAGTACAGACTTTCCCCAAAAATGTATATAGAGAGTAAAATGTATCTTTCTGCGAAACAGGAACACACGCATTGAATTATTTTTCTGTTCTTCGAAACATGGCAACGCTGAGCGTGAAAAAAAAACAGTTTGAACTCCTTTCTGCGAAACAGGATACCAAAATTATACAATAAAAGTTAAGCTTCGCCTTTCCCTTATGCTTCCTCAGCGAAAAATTAGATAGAAAATTTTTTTTTTTCTGTAAAACACTCACCCTTACGCTACAAAAAGCAGTGGAGGATCTAGCCCGGGTCCGGAGAGGCTAGGCGCCCCAGTTTTTTGAGTGACAAAAATAATTGAAACTATCATTTATATAATTTTGAAAGTTTATAGTAAGCGTTGGATTTTATTTTTTATTGGAAAATTTATGAAACATTAGATATACTATAGTTTCAGTTGCAGTTTGTCTGTTATGCAATGTTTAAAACAATACTTGAGGTGCACAATGTCAACGTCTACCTAAGCAATAATATCCATCGTGAGAGAGTAAAGTTAGAAACTTCTACAGGACATACAAAACATTGTAAACTCATAATATACCTATCATAGTGTGGGTTCTGTCTGCCCCCCTAGTTTTTACCTTCTAGATCCACCATTGCAATTAAGGCGGTTCTTATCACCTCCACTGCAAGTGCTGGGCACATGTTTCTAGCGTCCCCATACTTTCTAATCTGCAGCTCTTTCGTGCGGTATTACTGCATGGCATTACTCCGCATTCCTATATGTCTTCCTCCTTGGTAGTTCTAATCGAACTGCTTGGCGTTATGGACCGTTAAGTGCTATGGCAAGCCAAATGGCGTATCTTTTAACTGGACGATACATAATTAAGTCTATTTGCTTCCAATGACAATATTTTTGGTTTTAGTCAAGTGGTTTTGTAATTGCTAAAACATGGCGTGTCGATACTGACAATTGTATACTTGCATTCAGAATTGAACGCAGGACTACACATACCAAAGGCACATGTTTTAACCATTTGGTTCATGAGAACCCTAATTACCGTAATTAAATACTAAATGAATTAATATTAGCCAATGTTGTTCAAAGAAAGGAGAATTCAAACTTGTATAGTTTGCACGTTGCCTGCATGTTTAATAGACATTAGTAAAGTGGAACAAGTACGCCGTTACATTATTAATGCAGGAATAAAGTGTAACAGAAACTTATAAAGCGAAATTACGCTATTAATATTATTCATTCTAACGGTATAACGTAAGGAACATTGCGAAGATTGGATGTATAGCCTTTAGGCTACACTCATTTATTTAAATTTGATGGTGACATAGCTTCAGATTGCTAATGCTTTATTCTGATTTCAAGAGTTGTGAGTGAAAACCCAAATATTTCTAAACAAAATACATTATTGTATTCTTCTAATACCGATTAGATATATTATGTTTTTCGATCATATGTCGTATCTAATTTTCTTGTATGAAAGATTGAAGTGATAGTATAATAAAGGTTGGATGAAACTTCTATTGGCCTTAAATAGTATCAAATATTATTGCTATTTGTTGACATTTATAGCCTTTCAGACTAATGAGGCTTTATTTATTTATTTAAGTTTGGACCTGGAATTGTTTTTTCCACGCTTCTGGATCTTCAGCATTTTTTAAAAAATCCCAATATCTTTTTCTATTTTTCAAATCATCGATCCAGGCATGTAGCCAGGATTTCGTAAAGGGGAGGTCCGTGGTATGAAATACTGTGGTCAGCACATATTGGCTCGATCATTCTAAACTATTTTACTGGCAATGCTTGTTAGTATTTTAATAATTAATAAACTATCAAGAGATCTCGAGTAAAAGAACATATATATATACATACACACACACACACACACACACACATATATATATATATATATATATATATATATATATATATATATATATATATATATATATATATATATATATATATATATATATATATATAGAGAGAGAGAGAGAGAGAGAGAGAGAGAGATAGGTATAAAACTATTGAAAAAGATTTTACAATATCTACGATATCTACGTACCTTGCTCTGTTCATTCAAATATAATAATTTTCCTACCTCAACTATTATAAAAAGTACATATCTACATTTATAAAAAGTATAATTCAATAATGTCTTGTAAAGTATTTTACAATATCTGCGTTCCTTTCTCTGTTGAATCCAGGGGCGGATCCAGGACCGACTTCTGGGGGGGGCGATGGGTTGTCATACTGCTACTTTTAAGGGCTCCAAACTTTGGGATGGGTTTTATTTATATATATAAAATAAGAAAGTTTCCTCTTCTGGGGGGGGGGCGATCGCCCCGATCGCCCCCCCCCCTGGATCCGCCTCTGGTTGAATCAAATGTTAACAGAACTTTCTTTCCACATAACTTTTTGTTTTTATTATTCCGTGAACTACTGTCTGTTCCAAATGACAGGTTAAAGGAGCAGTAGAAAACTCTGAAATAACATGTTTGATACTACAGAGAAGCGATGACTAAAAATTATTATAAAAATGTCCACACTATTCAGAACGGCACTGTCCTTTCGAAAGCTTGAAATTCCCCTGACTAGTAGCGCAAATTCTGAGAATTCCTTAACTTTTCTAGAAATTTCAAATTTTCCTGATTTTTAAAGGATATCCCGCTCAATCGCCATGGTTCGCATTCAAGTAATACAAATCTCCTCATAAGAAAGAGTAACAAAGAGCTTGCTGTAGCTTTTTATTTTTAACTCTGATTCTTCTTTTTTTGTTTCTTTTTGTTTCATCCTTCCTTAATTTTTTCATTTCTGGATTCGAAGAGGGTGTCCGTACTCCCCCCCCCCCTTGGCTACGTGCCTGATCGATCAGTTGTGTTCTTCTTCTTTTCACTCTTCGCTTTCCTTCCATCATTCCTTCTATGGCGGTATGAAGAAGACAACTTCTTCGCAAGTTCTGTGCAATCCCATTAGCCTTCCTACGAAAGATGCTGATTAGAAGCGTCCTCTTCTTTCTTATCTGTTTTAAAACATCTTCGTTTGTTGCTCTCTCTGTTCATTTTATTTCATATGAATGTTTAATTTCTTCTACGATATTAAGTGCAGTTTGGGTAAATTAAAGTATTAAAACCTAACAATGGACAGAAAAAAAAGCTCGAGTAGTGGACAGACGCGATGACCCGGAAGCAGTCGAAATATCAGATGATGGAGCAATGATGCCCACTCAAGCTCGAATATTAATGTGCTTGATTTTCAATGAGACATTTCTTAATCAAGGGGAGCACGGTGGCTCAGCGGTACAGCGTTCACTTCTGCCGCTAGGAGTCCTTGGTTCGATCCATGGCAAATGAGGTTGTAACGGACAACATCGTGTAAGTGTTTTTTTTTTTTTGTGTGTGTGTGTGTTCTCCTGCATTTTCATTTCGGCGTGTCTCTCATTTTCATTAATCATCTGTCTCTTTTGCCCAAGAAGGCATAATCATGAAACGTAAAACTAAAAATTTAATTTTATTCCTTTCATTTCGTAATGAAGATATCATGCATCGACCATTTCAAACATAATTTCATGTTTATTTATCTTTTGATACCGAGAAATAGTGCAGTGGTTATGAGCAGACTATTTAAAAAGATTTTAGCAAAACTTTATTGGGACTAAGCGGAATCTATTCTATTCTACATGATACGTTTTCAAGGCTCACTTGACACAAGAAAACATGTAACCATTCTTTTCTGTGATTTTTATGCGTTTATACTCAGATAGACCTTCTACGTATACTGGAATGTTTTTGACACATGCAGACAAACATAACAAGAGGGAAATTAAATTATAAATTTAGTTCGAGGAGAGAATTGTGTAATGTTCGACGAAAAATAAGGTTTCCTCGTCTCGTCTCGTATATCCGTAGAATTATCTTCTCGTTTTGACCGTCGTCTCATTTGGATTCCCCCTGTCTCCAAATTAATATTATCTTGTGTTGTAAACTCTGATTTCTTTCTTAATTTCACCTAAAAGTTATCACAATCTTTTCATGTCACAAGAAGTCCAGGAATATAACAACATTTAAACTACATTTATGATTGAAGTATGTTGTGTAATGATTTATCTAACTTTAAACGTTGATATATGCTCTCCGTGGTGTTCGTACGATCACTTAATGAATTTACAGTTTTTATACTATGAATCATATAACACTAGCACAAGGATTGAGATCTATGCTTTCAGTGAACCAGGCCCGTATCAACGGGGGCTAGGGGGACGCCCCCCCTAAATTTTGACTGGCCCCCTAAAAGTTTCACGGTAGGCTTGCAAATAAACTATAATATGGTGATGAAGTATAATATGATTGGGTCGGGCCCTCCCTAACTTCTACCGCCCCCCCTAAATTTTTTGGCTGGCTACGGGTCTGCAGTGAACTAGTGTTGCCCAACAAAACGTGAAATTTTTCGTATCGTTTTGAAAATGAGACGATAATTGTCATGTTCCTAGTGTTGTCTTGAATTTAAAAAAACAAACAAAAAAAAAAAAAAACTACTTGTTGTCTCCACTTTTGTCTAATTTTCAAGACAGGACGAGAAATTCCTCGTCTCATGGAAAACACGAATCCTGTTTCTTAGAATTACATTAGCAGCCTCATGTATTCACACCAGGTCTGTCTAGGGCTGTCCAAGTTCTATCGGATCACGGGTCTGACCTCTTTTGCTTTTTCTGCGTTCGTCACCCACTTCATTACTGCTGTATACAGAAAAAAAAAGATAAACGTTTTCTAACTTTTATTGATGAATAAAGAGTTTATTTATTTATTTAGAAATAATAATTATACATGTTGTTAATGTTGCTTTATGAAAGCGCTTACATCTTGACAACTCTATCAAATTATTTTGTTTAATCTGATATACTTTTCAGCTTTCCGTCGTTTTGCTCTATACTATCCTAAATTCCTGTTTCTACTCAGTTCCATTCTGACGTTTCGAAGCTAAGTTAGTACCATAATATACACGATCAATTAAAGTAAACAACAGGGTTTTAAAAAAAATCTTTCCTTGAAGAATACATCTGAATTCGTCTCAATTGGAAATAAAACAGCTTATGTGTTCAGTTAAAAATAGCAATAATAATAATAAAATACAATTAATAAAATAATAAAAATCGAAATACGTTGAACACATGCATCTTTGAAATTAAATTACATGTGTTTGATTTCTAACTCAAAACTGCATGCTGTTAACAACACTTGCGGTATACCGAGTGATAAGAGACGGTGTTTACCCCTTTTCTTCTGTGTACGCCCATGACAGGTCATTCAACGAGAAATCATTCCACTGTTTCATACAACTTAACGACAAAATGGATTTTTATTCAAGTGCAATTTTAGTAATTTTTTATCAATATTCAAGATGAGGCCGGCCGAGTCTTTCAAGACTAGTGTACCTCTGTCTGAATATCTCCATATGCCACATTTCCAATACTCCAACATATTTGCTGTCATTAAATTCATCTACATGCTGGGTATATATGTAAAAATCAAAGTCACTATGTTTGTGACTTCGCACTACCTAAACCACCAGACCGACCTCGTTGGAATTTTCAACATAGATGAGGTTCTGGCCTGGGATGGTTTTTATCATTTTACTTTGACGGTGCAACTTAGGGGAGGGGAAGGGGAGACATTTAAAAATGATCGAAAATGACAGATATATGTATCGAATCCATGGTTTTCGGGGTCGCTAAGACGAACAGTAACACTTCCGATGCCGTTTAAATTTAAATTCCTCCTTTATGTTCAAAATGAAACGTATTCTCTCCGTGCGAAAAACGGATATTCTGCTAGGACTATAATAAATATTGTCCGAGGAATGGATAAAAAATATCTGAATCTTCATCTACAGAATATGAACGCATTGAAATATATTAACGAGTACAGTAGAAACTAAAGCAATATAGTTGAATTTCTTTTTGTTGGTGAAAGAATAATAACACTTTCTACGTGTGTAATAAGCCTCACTACATAACTCACTATAATATCTAGTATACAAATAACTCTGTCATTAAGCCGGCTAATAACTGTTACTAATTAACTTCAATTAAGCAAATACTTCTTGGTGTAAACTTTGTTGTTATAAAATTAGGTCACTGATAGTTACTGTTATCACGCATATTTGGTGATTTATCAACTTCAAAAGTGAGTGTTCTTGCTTTCAGTCTAACAAATGTTTACTTACATCGTTTTTTATTAACTGCATGAAGCTGCATTATCAATTCGATATCAGACTTCCCTTTAAGCAGGGTTGAAATCAATGGGGGAGGGGGAGGATAAATATTCATGTCTTGTCAAGAAATTTACCCGGTTCATCAAACAAGAATTTCTTTCTTGTTAGGGAAACGTTTCCTCCATTTGTATTTTACGTAACTGTAAAATAATAAAATATTTAAAATAATAAAATATTCCTATGCAAATGCTGAAGACACAATAAAGAATGTATTGCTTGTTTATAGGTACATTATTATAAGAGATTACTTTTGGGAGCAATTATAGTTGCAGATTAGGCGCTTCCCCTTCTGTAGAAACAAAACAGCAGACAAATACTAACTTGTAAGTCGGATGTCGAACTTACAGTGGAAATACTATAGACTAAAGAATTTCTACCTTAACATGTATTTATTTCCTAGTACAAATTTGATACTTGATTATCTAACAACTTACTTGGTCTTTTACAAAAACATTTACTGGCTTGAAGAAACCTCAGTACACCGTTATAGGAAAGCATGCTGGACTGTGCTTTTGAAGCGAGCGTTACTCGAGTCAATTGGCATTTGTGTCTGTCCATCTACCCAACTGTTTATTACGCTACTCTTAAAAAACTCCTTCGATTTTAATAGAACTTGTAATGCCTTCCTTTAAGTTGCAGAAATAGTCCTATTGTTTGCGGCTGCAATCTTTGGAGTTTAAGCATGTAAAAAGGGTAGTTTAATGAAACAAACAAACAAACAAACAAAAAAGGTACATTTTATAAATTCTTGTAATGCTAAGCCCTATATATGATCCAATGTTATGAAGGGAATTGTGTTGAATGACACTGTGAACGCATTTCTAAAAGTTTTTCATAATCTGGTTCAAACTGGACTGGGATGCAATTATTATCTGAAATGGATTTAAATTCGTTACTTAAATCATGTCACGGGCTGGACATAATCTTTCAGGGGGTCACATCTGGTCCGCGGACCGTAGTCTGCCTCTCTCTGGCCTAGGATATTTCCTTGTATTTAGAACATCGCTTTTCAATCTTACTATAGGATTGAACACCAACAAAAGATAGGAAGGAAGAATGAGAGCAGGAAAAGGAGAAAAAACAACAAACCAGTAGCAATCTTCTCCGTAACATTAGCTATATAAAAGAGTAGAAGGAATCGCTCAACATCAACCAGGCCATGCTGCTATAGATGGAAACGTGAAATTTGGACAAAATACTTCCTTTGTCACGAAAGCAAGGAATAGGAAAGGGTTTTTGGAAATATAATTTTAAGAGGGGAATTTTTTTTTCCCTTTTTAACAATGAATAGTGTATCTCACTTGTCAGTATTCCCTGGAACTAGGGAGATAAAACCCAGCACATAAATTCTTCATTAAAAACAAGGGGATACATGTTTAACGTTTTTGAAAAATCCTCTTTAAAAGAGGGAAAGTGGCAACATTTCTACAATATTCAAATTTCTCGTTGTTTTATCAGAAAGTAGCAAATGTAAGGATTCGCTTTAGTTGCAGAAGTGAAGTTTGTTATATAAACTTTAAAAATAAAATAATGAAACTTGTTTTTTAGAACTTTCACTCCTAAGAGGGAGAAAGGGGACAGTTTTCAATAATATTGAAATGTCCCTTTATTTATGTAGCGATTTAAGTACCGAATGTAGCGATTCACTTGAGGTGGAAATGTAAAATTCGGTATATGAACTTACATTTAAAAAATTAGAGAATGTGAGTAGAGCGTTTTTGAAAATTCCATTCTTAAGGTGGGAAAGGAGTTAATTTCTATACTATTGAAATTTCCCTTAATTTATTCTCGAAGCGTCGAATGTGCTGGTTGGGTTAGATTGGAGACGTGAAATTCGTTACATAAACTCTTAGATAGAAATAACATGTGTTTCAGTTTTTCGAAATTTCCACTGCTAAGGGGTAAAAACTGATGAATTCTATAACATCCAAATTTCTTTTTCTTTATATGCTGAGAAGGCTCTCAGCTTAAGGATTCGTTTAAGTTGAAGATGTAAAATTCAGTTCGAGAACTCTTAATTAAAAATATAACAAGTATTTAAGTGTTTCTGTAACTCTACTCCTAAAGGGGAAAGAAGGAAATTTCTATAGCATTCAAATTTCCCTTTATCTATTCACAAAATGCCTAATGTGGCGATTGGCTTAGCTGGAGATGTGAAATTCACTATATAAATATTAAATAAAAGAAATGAAAAACGCTTTTCAGCTTCTGCAAAAATTTTGCTCCTGGAAGGGAAAATGGGGACAATGTGTGCTCCTATACGAAAGAATGAAAGTCACTCATAGATTTCCAGGCCATACTAATATATCTGGAAATATGCGATTTGGACAGAAAACTCCTTTTGTCACGAGCACAATGAATAAGAATGGGTTATATATATATATAGGGTGTTTTAAAAATGGCGCAAACGGACCACATAGCACTATTCTACAGCTCAAAATAAAGTAAATGTTATATGATGGTATAGGCCTACCTACCCTCCGAGGCCTCCTATAGGCACTATGGGGAACCAAAATTTCAGTATGTAGCAACGTCGAGGATTGCTCTACATCTAACCATTAGTGTTGCTCTACAAATCCATCAAAGAGTTACATCGATTGCTACATTAATAAGTGATGCTAGTGTCGACGTCTGTCTACTTTAACTGTTATCTGGAAAGAATTGATTCAACTTTTTGGTGTATTGGTGGGTCTACTTTATGGTTCTTTATCTGCGAAGTTGCCATATAGTGCAATTCGCGTCTCCAGACGAGTACCCGAAACGTATACAAATATAGCTTTATTTTGACTTGTGGAATTTTGTTCTGTGACTCGTGGGCTCTATTTCTAGAACACCTCATAGGTCTATGCTAAGAGAGGTAAAGGGAATTCAAATGTTTTACCTAGAATAGAGTTGCACATGAATTCCTGATGTTTGAGAAATGAAACTCGGCCTATAAAAATCCTCAATAAAAATAAGCAGACACTGTTCCAGTGTTTTCGAAAATTTATATTTTAAGAGGAAAGGAACATTTACTATACGCCCCCTATGCATTGAAAGCGATTTTTTTGTCTGTTGTATGTGATTGCATCACAATAGGAGCCCACCAACGTGGGGTTCATTGGGTCCCGACCCTTTCTCCTGAAAAAAAAAAAAAAACACTACTATATAACTCGACATATGTATGTACTGTACGTACACTTTGTTAATAAAACTACATTTGTTTAGCAGAGAAATGTAGATTTAACCTTACTCATCATTCGCACTGTTTCTTTTGTGATAAAAACAATCTAGTTTTAACATTTTTTGTGAGGATATAGGTGGCAATATATGTAAACTACTTAGCCTATCGTTTTTTTTTTCGGTTGTAGAATAACACCCGTTCCGTCCTACATAAACGTATTCCCTTGTATTATTGAACACCCTAAATTTTGGACCTCTCCCAACAAAAATTTCAGTATGCGAGTCACGAGAAAACGGCTGAAAATTTTGGAACGTATTTAAGGTTTGAATCATTTCTTTGATTAGGGCCACCTCGAGCAAGATTTGAATCATTACTTTGATTAGAGCTTAAAAAGTGTATCTTGTGAGCAAGGGCGCCGATTTCTCTGTAAATTTGGGGAGGGGCCCATTCAGATGCAGAAGGTATATATATGAGAATTTTAAGACAAATTGTTTTCAAATTATGCCAAATATTGTAGATTCATAAATACAATAGGGGGCCCAAATGAGCTTCGGGGGGCCCCGGGCCCCCAGGATCGGCGCCCTTGCTTGTGGGAGAATGTGGTTCAGAATTATCGCGAAGAAATAGAGTCTCTCATAAACTTCTCATGTTAGAAAGATTAAACTCTGTGTATAAAAAATTCATTGCAAATAGGTGAACACGTGATCGAGCATTTTGTAAACTTACTAAGGGGGAAGGAGACCATTTATCTTGATACGCCTTTGAAACTTTTAAACTAATAAATTCAAAAGGCTGAAATTTCGTACCATTTAAATATCGACCGGGGGACAATGATATGATATACAACCAAATTAACAGTGTTGCCAACCAAACAAAGTTGTATTTTTCAAATAGTAGTACGCCAGGTATTGTTTTTTTCAAATAGTAGTTGTATTTCAAATCTACATATTAAATGAAAATTTCCAACAGCACGCTTGTAATGCAATGTTGCAAACTAAGGATGCTACAATATCACAAACATAAAAAACAACCAAATTTTGGAGGGTTCTACAACATAATAACTTAAGTTAGATAAACGAAGTAATGCATGTTCAAAGCAATTTACTGTCGAATACTATGATCATCATATGACCTATTTCGAACAAGTAGAATCAAAGTTAGAAGGAATTGACAATTTGACTTTCTTCAAAGGACTTTATTTTAAAGCAGTTCTTAGATAAGTACCACATCCATTTTATCTCAAACTGTTTGAAAACTGAGTAGATGTTTTTGAATACCTAAAAGAACATGATGCTGTTTACAGCAATTTGATATCTCAAAGTATTTTTGAGAGAGAAAACAAAATAAAAAATTCTATTTGCTCAAAATGGCGTATTTGTGGAGATTTTTTAAAGCCGTTGTTGTTTTTCTTTGCTTCTATAACATCCCAACAATAATTTTTGGCAGGTGTAATTACATTTTTTTAATTACATAATTTTGAGCAGTGTTGCAAACTTCAACATTGTTTGTAATAACTGCTGCTATCAGACGGCATGATCTTTACATTCATTGAAACACAACTCTATGATTGAATGAGGAACTTATCTAAGGAGTTTGTCGAAATAAAGGCTTTTGAAAAAAGTCAGTTTCAAACCTTTGTAACTATGTCCCTATTCACTCAAAATCCGTCATTTCATGATCGTAATATTAAACATTGAATTACTCTAGATGTGCATTGCTTTGTCCTTCTCACTTGCGTCATTGCTGGTGCAGAGGTTACCAATTTTCTTTGGGTGTTAATGATATTTAGGGATGGGCATGAGCGAGTTTCCTTTGAAACTCAACTCGACTCAAAACTTACATCTTTGAGCTCAACTCGAGAACTCGACTCGAATTCAGGTCGAGTTACGAGTTAAGTCGAGCCAAAACGAGTCAAATTCTGTGTGAACTTTCAAGTACTCTCTTCAAGTATCCTATATAGACAATATAATTATTATCAGTGATATTATTATTATTATAACACCGTGTACATACAAACACGAAAGATAGGCTGTTTGTATCTGAATCCTAAAAACTAATTGACTTTGCCTACCTCGGTAGTCGTGAAGTCCAGGAGGCAAGGACGTCATTCACGACGTTCCGAATTTGAGTTCCGGAGGAGCAAGTATTCGACGTCGAGCCAAAAATTGTTAAAAGTTATAGGGCGCCGGCCAAACATGTTCATAACTGCTCGGTCCGGTTTTAGGGTTGTCAACTGCTCGAGCGACTCGGTTCATAGTTTATTCACTATAGAGCCAAACCGAGAAGTGAGCCCAGCCAATGGCTCACCCAACCGAGCCAGCTCGAGGTAAATGGCTCACTGAGCCGAACCGAAATGAGCTGATGGCTCACCCCAATCGAGCAGACTCCAACCATAGGCTTGTTGAGCCGAGTTGACCGAGCCAGTGGCTCACCTGAGCCGAGTCGAACAAAATCAGTGGCTCATCTCAACCGAGCCGGCTCGAGCTGTTCGCTCAGTTGAACCGAGTAGGGCTGGTAGAGATGTAAGCAGTGTCCCTTGTTTTGAGCAACATTACTGCTTACATTTCTCATGGCTTTTGCTTTCCAGTTTAATCAGGCCATGATTTCAAAACTAGTTAAAACGAACAGAACCGGCGAGCCATTTATCAAACTCGACCTGAAAAACAGTGACTCGCCTCGCAACTCGACTCGAGAAAATTATCTTTGACTCGACATGAAACTCGAGGCGAGTTGAGTTTTAGGTCGACTCGTACTCATCCCTGGTGTTATTGTAGCGTCCTTAGTTTGCAACCCTGAATAACAAATGTGATATTGTAAATTTTAGTTTAGCATGTAGATTTGAAATAAGTAATAATCTGAAGTAGTGTTGGCAACACTGTTAACTTGGTGATATTGCAGAGTATGTTAAACAATGACCTCTACCGTTGCTTTGATGGTATAAAATTTCAACGTTTTTTCTATATTAGTTTTAAAAGGGTCTAGGTCAAAAACCCCACAGCCAAAACCCCCACACTCAAGAAATGTCAAAACTCCCACACGATCGGTCATAACTCCCACACAAATGGACAAATCTCCCAAACGCACGAACGGTCAAAACCTCCACAGCCAAAACTCCCACACACAAGAAATGTCAAAACGCCAACACGATCGGTCATAACTCCCACACAAATGGACAAATCTCCCACACAAATGGACAAAACAGCCACACATAGCAACGGTCATAATCCCCACATAAATGGACAAAACTCCCACACAAATGGTCAAAACTCCCACATGCAGAAATTGTCACAACTGCCACACAAATGGACAAAACCCCCACACTCGGACAAATCCCCCACACTCTGAAATGATCGCGATTGCACGTCTTTGCTGCGGGTCTTTATGACGTCCACTTTAGTGTTTCTGTCATTAGAAAACAGTGCAAGAAGAATAGTTGCAACATCAGTTTAAGTGGAATAAAAAATGTTATTAAAAAGTACAAGGGCAAGACATGCAACCAGGATCATTTCAGAGTGTGGGAGATTTGTCTGATTGTGTGGGGGTTTTGTCCATTTGTGTGGCAGTTGTGACAATTTCTGCATGTGGGAGTTTTGTCCATTTGTGTGGGGGTTTTGTCCATTTATGTGGGGATTGTGACCCCATGTGTGGGAGTTTTGTCCATTTGTGTGGGAGTTATGAGCGTTGGAGGTTATGACCGATTACCAGTGTGGGGGTTATGACCGTTCGTGTATTTCAGAGATTTGTCCATTTGTGTGGGGGTTATGACCGTTTGTGTGGGCGTTTTGGCATTTCTTGAGTGTGGGGGTTTTGGCTGTGGGAGTTTTGACCTGTTCCCTTTTAAAATTACAACAGTTTATCAAGATAAATTATCCACCCCGTATATGTATTATCTGTCAGGAAAGTAAATGTACACCTATTTTTCGAGTCTGGCGTTCCTGCGCTCCATCCGTGGACAGTATGAGAATTAAATCAATCAAATGTTTACTGAGGGGCAAAAAGAAAAGTTTAATCTGAATAAGACATTGCAGAGGAGCACAAGCTGTGAATACGAATAGTGCATAGTGTAAATAAAGGACGACACCGAAAGAGAAAGCCAGAAACAGCTGTTAAACTTAGAAAAAAGAGTAAAAATTGTCGAAGTGGGAACATAAAACACAATTACAACAAATACGCCGACAACTAAACGTTCACCACAGCATGATCTTGGTGTAGTGGTTAAGGTGCTGGCTTACAAATGAAAAGGACGCGAGTTCGAATCCACGTCAAGGACGTTTTTAAAAATTTTGTTAATAATACATACAGCTCATGAGAGATGGTAAAAGAGGTCGTATTTAGTCTTTCGTAGTAATTATTATTGGTAATGTTTAGTACTGATAATACTTTTTATCTTTGCGTATTGCTTTTATTCTCTTCTTAATTTTGAAAGAGAAGAATATCCGAACAAATGCCACCAAAATTCCTCATATTTTGAATGTAAACGCCATTTGCAATTAGTAAAGAATAAAAATTGAACGTTCCGATGTAGCTGCAAAAAGTAAAAAGAAAAACATGGAAGTGGAGTGTTCGAATCCATACTCATGGTTATTAAAAATACAATTTCTACATGCTTTACACCTCCCGACCACGTTTCTACGTTAGCAATTAAGAGGTTTGTGTTTAGGTTAGGCTGGTCAATACGTTTTGCAAAGAGGCCCGGTTTAGCTCTGACGCACCACAGGTGCGAGCAGGGAGCAAAACACCTTTTCTCTCTCCCTCTGTGTGTCTATTTATCTATCTATCTGTATATATATATATATATATATATATATATATATATATATATATATATATATAACGCTATTTGTGAATGCCATAACCATCCTAATTTTCAGCGGATTGAGACGAAACTTGGCACAAACATTAATTGTTGAAATATCTTGATGAGTTCGTTAACCAGAATAATCAGATGAAAATGTTCAAAATGGCGGCCCTTCAAACTCTTAAAAACTTCCAAGGGAACCAAATTTCGCCCATAAATAGCTATTTAGAAAGTTTGAATAACTTTTCCTCTTTTACTGAAATATTTGTGTGCAGGGACTTATTGAAATATTGGACCCGATTAATCGCATAAAGAAGGTTCACGCCCTTCTTTCGCTACGGTCATCCTTTTTTTTGTTTGTTTGTTTGCAGGAGGGGGGTTATTTTTCTATCGGAACAAGATGATTATTAGTGACGATATGGAATTACACATTAAAAGTGAAGTAACTTGTGAAATGTGTTATTTGAAAGAATAATATAATAAATGTGCTTTCCCCTAACACAGAGAACTGTAAATCATGTATTTCAAGTTCGGAAGCGTGAATGGTGAGGAGTGTTATTTGATTTGCATTTTAGTAACACATTGCATTGCAAATAAAGGTAGGCAACATTAGTGGTAAGTAAAATATTATTATTATTATTATTATTATTATTATTATTATTATTATTAATAATAATAATAATAATAATAATAATAATAATAATAATAATAATAATAATAATAATAATAATAATAATAATAGGTGTTGTTTGTGGCAAGGCAATATCTTCCTCAATTCTTCTTCAAACGTAATAATTGTAACGCCATATCTCCCTTACAAACAAAATATTAGCAATTTATATCGAGAGAACGGGAAATTGTAGAGTGATGGGAGCAACGTTGGACAGTATGCACTCATAGTAATCAGAAAAATAAGCGATTTCAATGCAAAATGAACGAAGAGTCATTGTCATGGGTAGTCATGGAGCCACGGCAGAGCCCTCTTTAGGCAAAATGTCGATAACTTATATCGAGAGAACAGGAGGTGATAGTGAGATGGGACCAACGTTGGACACTGTGGACCCATAAGGCTCATCGAAAAAAATTAGTGGGGGGGCGCCAGCCAGCCTTACTTATTTCCACATAATAATATAAAATTATATTGTCGAAATACACACACGAGTTAGCTAGTAATCTTTGATATTATTATTATTATTATTATCATCATCATCATCGACAGCGTCTTTTCATTACGTGTGCATGTTTGACATGAAGCCAAAGAGAAGATCCATCATTCGTAGAAAGAGTGAGAATAGTCAGTTACTTTAACTGTAAACGACAGCGAAAAATACGAAAAGAGTGATTAGCTGTAGCGAAAAGAAACAATACTTTATCTCAAATGGATAAAGAAACAATACTTTCTCTCGAACTCGCATGGACGGCGTGAAAAGTCAGTGCTTTGTCCACTTTTTTTAAGTGGCTCACCGAACGTGTTTCAGTAACTTACTTATTGCTAATTTTACTTGCTTCACTCGTTCAACTTGCTTTTTCTAATAACGTATAACGACAGAGACACGAACACAGAAACATAAGGAACAGTTAAAAATCATAGATGCTCTCCCGCCGGGAATCGAACCCGGGACACCAGACACCAAAGTCGCATGTGCTAGCCACTAGACCAGAGGGAGGGCACTGCTCATTCTCTGTGTCGTTAGTGATTAGGACCACTGTATTGCCAGCTATCACTTCTGTGGGTTGTATACTATGATCACATGTTTCTTCTTTGCTGGAAGAGTTAAACCTACATTCTATGTAATACATGAGGTATTTAGACCTACATGCTCTTCATATAATGTTATAAAAGGGTCATGCTGGGAATAAGAAAAAGAACATTCCTTGGACAAAACGGAAACTATTGACATCAGAAATATTTATCTACGAGGCATGCGCAGTAGTATATTTCAGAATAGTTACTGTTTAGTTCAGTAAACGAAGAAAGGGGTGTAAAAAAGCAAATATGTCGCGTCAACGAGATCGATCAGAGTTGACAGAGGCGGAAGCAGATGTGTAGTAATACAACAACTTGGTTAAATTGATAATTGGTTCTTTATTCTGTAGTAGATCGTATCACAACTTTACAGGAGAGCAGAGAAACACTTACTAACGCTGTCATATAGTAAGCTTTAGTAACACGATCACATAGACACAAATGAATGTAACTGTGAGTACTACAACTTGGATTTAACGAAAGCCGTTTAGATATTCAGTGGTTTGCAGGGTTGTATAAGACACAAAAAGATAAGAGTTGAGTTGAGTTGAGTTGATTTTAACGTCCCTTTTTAGCAGCGAGGCTATATGAGACGTGGACCTACTGATGAACGTGGAATCCGAACCACATGAACTCCCGCCGGGAATCGAATCCGGGTCTCCCGCGCCAAAGGCGCGTACGCTAACCGCTTAGCACAAAAAGATAAGACACAATACAATTCTTCATACCTCAGCTTCCAGTAACTAGATACATGCAATTTCTGGTTAGATACTGAAACTGCTGTCGGATTTTAATACATGACGTATTGCAGGATACAAAATGCTTTGCATTATTTGTTTGTTTGTAGACAGCTACAAGCTTAGTGTTCTGAAAGGTTGTGTATAAACTAGGGATAGCCAATTCCGGAATTATTACTTTCCGGACTCCCGAAGGTAAAACCGGACAAATTCCGGAATTCGAAAAAATCCGATTTTGGAATTCCGGAATTCGGAGCAATCCGAATTTTTTCGAAATCCAGAGTTTTTCTCAATTCCGGAATTTTCTAAATTCCGGATTCTTCCCGAGTTCCGGAATTTTTCTGAATTAGGGAGTTTAACTGAATTCCATAATTTTCCGAAATCCGAAAAGTGAAAATTCCGCTTCCAGAAAATGAATTTATTTTGGTTAATATGAATCGTGGCGGAAATAAGTCTTTGACCAGGTAATGGCGACTGCTTTGAAAGAAATGAGGTGTATGAGAATTCAATCTGTCATATTTGTAGTTTCGTGTGAAAAAAAAAAACAAACTTGTGAACCAGCGGTTTAAGAACAACTCAAGTTATTAATGTAAACTTTTCCGACATCATAAAAGAAATACGAAAGACATTTTGAATCGAAGAAATATAACATACAAGTTTGCAAGCGGAGACAAAGGAACCTAACGTAACCAGACTAAAAAGGAATCTTTTACCGCGTAGCGATCGCGGTTTAGTGGTCAAGGTGCTTGTGCGAATGCACATTGTATTTTTTTTTATTTTATGATTTTTGATGGCGATTGATGGGCGATAACATACGTTTTATTATATTCAGATATTTGAAAACTCGGATGTTTCAATACTTGAACTATCAAATCTTCAGGAATAATAATAGTAATAATAATAAACTAATAACAATTATTATTATCTCGTAGAAGATTAAAAGCTATGAGCTAATTATCGCTCAGGTCTAACCATTACAAGCAGAAACGTGACATTTGGAAAGAATATTTCGGTTTGGTTTAATGTTGCTCACGAAAAGAGGAGTTTCTCTTCTCGTTTCTAAAACAAATAAAATAACATGAGAATTAACATTTTACATTCGAGACGGGTCAAGGCTAACTCAAAATTTTCGTCTCTCTTTGGAGATGAGAATCGAGACGAGACGAAAAGTATGGTAATTATTTCCCGTCTTGTCTCGATTCTCGTAATAGTGTATGTCCATTCTTTAAGTAACAATTGCTCTGTAGACTGAAACTCATAGGCAATTTCGTTACATTATATTTCAGAGCTCATTGAATTATGCTCTGTGTAGGTATTTTGTAGCAAAGCTTTTATATTTACCTCTGCATATCCTAAAAATTAGTTTATTATATGCCTTACTGTTGCGTGATATTCAGTTATATTTATTAGTTATTTTCCTTAAAACACAGTAGAATACTTTCTACATGAAACTTCAACGGAACGTTGTATTTTAAAATGTTGGTAGTTGCAGAGGTGTGTCTTGAAGGTAGGGAACCCTTTCCCCGAAATCTCTACTTTTAAGTAAATTTTGCCAAATTTCAACGGCAAGTTTAAAACTTTATTATTATTATTATTATTATTATTATTATTATTATTATTATTATTATTATTATTATTATTATTATTATTATTATTATTATATCAACACCGTGTATAATTTTTTAAGATATACGGTTTGTATCTGAATAGTAAAAGCCAATTGACTGTCGATCTCGGTCGTCGAGAAGTCTTCAGGAGGGAAGGACATCGGTCGCGTTCTGGGTTTGAGTTCTGAAGGGGCAAGTATTCGGGCTCGAGCCAAAAATTGTTAAAAGTTATAGGGTTCAGCCAAACATGTTCAAAACAGCTGGGACCAGGTTTAGGCTTCTCAACGGCTCGAGCGGCTCAGCTTACAGCTCATTCACTATCGAACCGAACCGAGAAGTGAGCCGAGCCAACAGCTCACCCAACCGAGCCGATTTGAACCATCGGCTTAGTTCAGCTGAATCGAAACGTGCCGATGGACTAGTTTCAACTTTGCTGGCTTGAACCGCTTCACATGAGCCGAGTAGGGGACCCATCCCAACCGAGAAAGCTCGAGCCATCGGCTCAATTGAGCTGAGTCGACGGCTCGTTCTAATTGAGCCGGCTCGGGTCATCGGCTCATCCCAACCGAGCCGACTCGAGCTGTTCGCTCAGTTGATACGAGCCGAGCCGCTTGATATCACTACCCGAATTGGTCTTCTGCTTGGGGTGAAGAATTCGACAGTGCAGGTCTCAGCTTTGATTTTAAGAACTACAGTATATACTTATATTGGTGATTACGACATTCGAGGCTGTCTCGTAAAAAAAAAAAAAAAAAAAAAAAACTTGTCTTCTCGTTAGACGAGATACACTAAAGTTGCCCCACGAGATACACTAAAATTCCCCCACGAGATGCACTAAAATTACGAGACGAGACGCACCCCTGTCGTGAGCAACACTAAAGTATTCCACATTACTGCTTACATTTCTCATGGCTTTCGCTTTCCAGTCTAATCAGGCCATTATTTCAAAACGAGTTAAAACGAACTGAACGAGCGAGCGAGCCATTATCAAACTCGACTCAACTCGAAACTTGCCCTCGAAAACAGCTTGACCTTGATCGCTACGCGGTAAACGATTCGTCTTTAGTCTGGTTACGTTAGGTTTCTTTGTCTCCGCTTGCAAACTTGTATGTTATATTTCTTCGATTCAAAATGTCTTTCGTATTTCTTTTATGATGTCGGAAAAGTTTACATTAATAACTTGAGTTGTTCTTAAACCGCTGGTTCACAAGTTTGTTTTTTCTCCACACGAAACTACAAATATGACAGATTGAATTCTCATACACCCCATTTCTTTCAAAGCACTCGCCATTACCTGGTCAAAGACTTATTTCCGCCACGATTCATATTAACTAAAACAAATTCATTTTTTGGAAGCGGAACTTTCACTTTCCGGATTTCGGAAAATTATGGAATTCAGTTAAACTCCCTAATTCAGAAAAAATCCGGAACTCGGGAAGAATCCGGAATTTAGAAAATTCCGGAATCGAGAAAAACTCCGGATTTCGAAGAAATCCGGATTGTTCCGAATTCCGGAATGTTAACGAAATCAGAAATTTCTAAATTCCGGATTTTTTCGAATTACGGAATCATTCCAAAATCGGAATTTTCCGAATTCCGGAATTTGTCCGGTTTTACCTTCGGGAGTCCGGAAAGTAATAATTCCGGAATTGGCTATCCCTAGTTTATACACAACCTTTCAGAACACTAAGCTAGTAGCTGTCTACAAACAAACAAATAATGCAAAGCATTTTGTATCCTGCAATACGTCATGTATTAAAATCCGACAGCAGTTTCAGTATCTAACCAGAAATTGCATGTATCTAGTTACTGGAAGCTGAGGTATGAAGAATTGTATTGTGTCTTATCTTTTTGTGCTAAGCGGTTAGCGTACGCGCCTTTGGCGCGGGAGACCCGGATTCGATTCCCGGCGGGAGTTCATGTGGTTCGGATTCCACGTTCATCAGTAGGTCCACGTCTCATATAGCCTCGCTGCTAAAAAGGGACGTTAAAATCAACTCAACTCAACTCAACTCTTATCTTTTTGTGTCTTATACAACCCTGCAAACCACTGAATATCTAAACGGCTTTCGTTAAATCCAAGTTGTAGTACTCACAGTTACATTCATTTGTGTCTATGTGATCGTGTTACTAAAGCTTACTATATGACAGCGTTAGTAAGTGTTTCTCTGCTCTCCTGTAAAGTTGTGATACGATCTACTACAGAATAAAGAACCAATTATCAATTTAACCAAGTTGTTGTATTACTACACATCTGCTTCCGCCTCTGTCAACTCTGATCGATCTCGTTGACGCGACATATTTGCTTTTTTACACCCCTTTCTTCGTTTACTGAACTAAACAGTAACTATTCTGAAATATACTACTGCGCATGCCTCGTAGATAAATATTTCTGATGTCAATAGTTTCCGTTTTGTCCAAGGAATGTTCTTTTTCTTATTCCCAGCATGACCCTTTTATAACATTATATGAAGAGCATGTAGGTCTAAATACCTCATGTATTACATAGAATGTAGGTTTAACTCTTCCAGCAAAGAAGAAACATGTGATCATAGTATACAACCCACAGAAGTGATAGCTGGCAATACAGTGGTCCTAATCACTAACGACACAGAGAATGAGCAGTGCCCTCCCTCTGGTCTAGTGGCTAGCACATGCGACTTTGGTGTCTGGTGTCCCGGGTTCGATTCCCGGCGGGAGAGCATCTGTGATTTTTAACTGTTCCTTATGTTTCTGTGTTCGTGTCTCTGTCGTTATACGTTATTAGAAAAAGCAAGTTGAACGAGTGAAGCAAGTAAAATTAGCAATAAGTAAGTTACTGAAACACGTTCGGTGAGCCACTTAAAAAAAGTGGACAAAGCACTGACTTTTCACGCCGTCCATGCGAGTTCGAGAGAAAGTATTGTTTCTTTATCCATTTGAGATAAAGTATTGTTTCTTTTCGCTACAGCTAATCACTCTTTTCGTATTTTTCGCTGTCGTTTACAGTTAAAGTAACTGACTATTCTCACTCTTTCTACGAATGATGGATCTTCTCTTTGGCTTCATGTCAAACATGCACACGTAATGAAAAGACGCTGTCGATGATGATGATGATAATAATAATAATAATAATATCAAAGATTACTAGCTAACTCGTGTGTGTATTTCGACAATATAATTTTATATTATTATGTGGAAATAAGTAAGGCTGGCTGGCGCCCCCCCACTAATTTTTTTCGATGAGCCTTATGGGTCCACAGTGTCCAACGTTGGTCCCATCTCACTATCACCTCCTGTTCTCTCGATATAAGTTATCGACATTTTGCCTAAAGAGGGCTCTGCCGTGGCTCCATGACTACCCATGACAATGACTCTTCGTTCATTTTGCATTGAAATCGCTTATTTTTCTGATTACTATGAGTGCATACTGTCCAACGTTGCTCCCATCACTCTACAATTTCCCGTTCTCTCGATATAAATTGCTAATATTTTGTTTGTAAGGGAGATATGGCGTTACAATTATTACGTTTGAAGAAGAATTGAGGAAGATATTGCCTTGCCACAAACAACACCTATTATTATTATTATTATTATTATTATTATTATTATTATTATTATTATTATTATTATTATTATTATTAATTATAATAATAATAATAATAATAATAATAATAATAATAATAATAATAATAATAATAATAATAATAATAATAATAATAATAATAATAATAATAATATTTTACTTACCACTAATGTTGCCTACCTTTATTTGCAATGCAATGTGTTACTAAAAAGCAAATCAAATAACACTCCTCGCCATTCACGCTTCCGAACTTGAAATACATGATATACAGTTCTCTGTGTTAGGGGAAAGCACATTTATTATATTATTCTTTCAAATAACACGTTTCACAAGTTACTTCACTTTCAATGTGTAATTCCATATCGTCACTAATAATCATCTTGTTCCGATAGAAAAATAACCCCCCTCCTGCAAAAAACACAGAAAAAAAGCCTGACCGTAGCGAAAGGGCGTGAACCTTCTTTATGCGATTAATCGGGTCCAATATTTCAATAAGTCCCTGCACACAAATATCTCAGTAAAAGAGGAAAATTTATTCAAACTTTCTAATTAGCTATTTATGGGCGAAATTTGGTTCCCTTGGAAGTTTTTAAGAGTTTGAAGGGCCGCCATTTTGAACATTTTCATCTGATTATTCTGGTTAACGAACTCATCAAGATATTTCAACAATTAATGTTTGTGCCAAGTTTCGTCTCAATCCGCTGAAAATTAGGATGGTTATGGCATTCACAAATAGCGTTATATATATATATATATATATATATATATACAGATAGATAGATAAATAGACACACAGAGGGAGAGAGAAAAGGTGTTTTGCTCCCTGCTCGCACCTGTGGTGCGTCAGAGCTAAACCGGGCCCCTTTGCAAAACGTATTGACCAGCCTAACCTAAACACAAACCTCTTAATTGCTAACGTAGAAACGTGGTCGGGAGGTGTAAAGCATGTAGAAATTGTATTTTTAATAACCATGAGTATGGATTCGAACACTCCACTTCCATGTTTTTCTTTTTACTTTTTGCAGCTACTTCGGAACGTTCATTTTTTATTCTTTACTAATTGCAAATGGCGTTTACATTCAAAATATGAGGAATTTTGGTGGCATTTGTTCGGATATTCTTCTCTTTCAAAATTAAGAAGAGAATAAAAGCAATACGCAAAGATAAAAAGTATTATCAGTACTAAACATTACCAATAATAATTGCTACGAAAGAGTAAATACGACCTCTTTTACAATCTCTCATGAGCTGTATGTATTATTAACAAAATTTTTAAAAACGTCCTTGACGTGGATTCGAACTCGCGTCCTTTTCATTTGTAAGCCAGCACCTTAACCACTACACCAAGATCATGGTGTGGTGAACGTTTAGTTGTCGGCGTATTTATTGTAATTGTGTTTTATTCCCACTTCGACAATTTTTACTCTTTTTTCTAAGTTTAACAGCTGTTTCTGGCTTTCTCTTTCGGTGTCGTCCTTTATTTACACTATGCACTATTCGTATTCACAGCTTGTGCTCCTCTGCAATGTCTTATTCAGATTAAACTTTTCTTTTTGCCCCTCAGTAAACATTTGATTGATTTAATTCTCATACTCTCCACGGATGGAGCGCAGGAATGCCAGACTCGAAAAATAGGTGTACATTTACTTTCCTGACAGATAATACATGTACCACATTCAAATCTATGTTGTCTTTTCTTTCTGATCACGGAAAACTGTTTATCCATTTTAAACGAATTTTGGAACATAGTATTTTTTGCAATATCACATTGATTAACAGGCGTATTCTTAGGGGATACAGGATTTCAAAATTTATGCCAAATATAGAGTATTTTATGGCTTTTTAGACTTCCAAACTCTGCTATGTACATGTGTCGGAAGTCACATAGAACGGCTTTGTTCGCTTGCGAACAGGTATCAGAGCAATAACGTAAGAAATATAAAGAAGCGTTTTTTTGGTAATCCATCGGTGTCCCAAGAACAAGTTCCATTTCCTCCGTTAACCCTCTATTGAAACCGAAAGTGGTTCAAATTAGACATTTTCTGTTTCAACGTTTATCGCTATAAAACTAAAATGATAACAAGAAGGCGAGAGTTTTTTTTTTAAACTATTCAACGTCTCAATACAACATAAAATTATTATACACACAGTCTAAAGAAAGTAGAAGTGATTCAAATTTAGTGTTACTTCCCGTTTCAATACTGATTTACGTACAGCACAAACTATAACTGATATTTAGAAGTGACTTTTTGCACTCAATTCGGCGTCCCAAGATATGTCCCATCTTCTCTGTTGACGCTCTATGCGAACTGAAAGTGGTTCAAATTAGCCATTTCCAATTTCAACATTTATTGCCATAGACCAGAATGGATGCTGATTTACATAAAGCGAAGACGATAACATATATCGAAAGGAAGTTTTTGCAATCGATTTAGATTGTCGAAAATAGGTTCATCTTCTCCGTTAACCTTCTATTCGAACCGGAAGTGGAACCATTTCCGGTTTTTTCAACATTTATTACCATAGAACAAAAATGATAATATATAGCGACAAACTGTTTCCTGCAACCGGTTCAGTGTCTCAAGATAACATATAATCACAAAACACAACGCTCTACCAAAATCGGAAGTGATACAAATATACCACTACCTTTGGCTTCAATGCTGATTCCCACAGAAGAAAAACGATAAGAGATATAGTGATGCAATTTTTGCAATCGATTCAGGTTACCAGGAGTAGGTTCCTTCTTTTCCGTTAACCTTGTATTCAAACCGGAAGTGGATCGAATTTACCTTTTCTGGTTTCAACATTTATCGCAAAACAACAAAAATGGTAATAAATAACGACAAACTACTCCCAGTTTCAACATTTATCGCCATAGGAATGAAATTGTCATAGATAGCGACAAACGGTTTTTTGGAATCTATACAGCGTCTCAACCCTATACATCACAAACCCCAACACTGTATCAAAACGTGAAGTGGTTGAAATTACTTTTGGTGTCAATACAGATTTTCATAGAGCAAAATCTGTAAGAGATATCGAGAAGCGGATTTTTGCAATCGATCCAGCGTGCCAAGAATAGCTTTTTTATTTTCCCTCAATGTTGTATTAAAAGCAGAAGTTGAAATCAATGAGTTTTGGTTTCAACTTTTACTGCAATAAAGCAAAAACACTCAGGGATAGCGAGTAATGGCGTTTTGATATGGATTCAGCGTTCGATGAACAAGTTCTATCTTTGACTTTGTTACTCTATTGCAACTAATGCGCGGTGGCTCAGTGGTAGAGCGTTCCCCTCTGGTGCTTGGGGTCCCTGGTTCGACCCCAGCTCGTGCCGTGTGGACTTTGTGGTGGACAAACACCGTGCACGTGGGTTTTCTCGGGGTTCTCCCACTTTCGTCATTCCACCATTTAATTCATTTCTCATTCTGACCGTCTCCTTTAGCCTAACCAGCATAACCGTGGAACGTAAAACTCAAACATTTCATTTCATTTCTAATGCAATCAGTACTTATAGATGTACGGTACTACTTCAAGTTTGATTTTTTAATTCACGTAGCTTGGAAGTCTACTGTAGTGAAACGAAACTCACGTCTTATTATTACATTTTCATTGAAATATTTAACCTGTGGGGTAAGGGGGCTCGAATATTTGCCATAAATATTCTCCCCGTACGAAGAACGTGTTTCAAAAGTAAATAAAAAACAAATGAAAACCTTACTTTGTTCTACTTGCAATATAGTATTTAAACTGTATTGCATGTACAATAGTATAAACAGTGAATAATAAAATAAATTAGTTATAAATAATAATCAAGTTTAGATTTAATCAACGTTATCAGTGTAATAATAATAATAATAATAATAATAATAATAATAATAATAATAATAATAATAATAATAATAATAATAATAATAATAACGCTACAAGATTTACATATTCAAATATCTATTTTCCTATTATTAACTATATTTAAAAATGATTAACATTTATTTTATTATCAAGTGGTCAAAGCTAAAAAGTTAATATACATGTTTCACTTTACATTACATTATCTTCTCCTTTACAAGGAAATGTTTTACAAGTAATTAATTTCGTGTTAACACTTGTTACTGACTAAAAAGAAAATTGTTTTGCAAAAAGAAAACAATATAGGCCTATACTATAACGTTTGCTGACCTATATTTTTCTAAATTAAACATAAATGACACTGCAGGTTAGTATAAATTTTCGTCCGCCCCTTCACCCAAAGGGAAAAGAACTAAATTAATTATTTAATTTAATATACCGCAGTTATCTCTTTAAACTAAAGGGGACAAATGATTAACGAAATGATTGTGTAATGATTAACGATATGAACATGTGGGAGGACACGGTATAACTTTAAAAATAACCAACAAACATAATGATGAGTTTCGTCTCTTGTCATATGAAGTAAGAGTTCGATGTTCTCATCTTCTTATTCTTTCTCTCCTCAACCATAATTTGGGGGGGGGGGCAACATGGACATTTTAAAACTTTTCCTCCCTTGGGAGAGCTGTTTTGTACTTTGATACTATCTCTTCTTCGTAACCGCATCTAGATATTCTATCTTTGCCTAGAATATCCAGTCTTCCTCTTTCTGGTTTTCCTTCTACCTTTCTCTCTATCAACACGGTGATCCAATCGGAGTAACGAATAAGATAGTCAGGCATACTGTTTCTTCTTTTTCCTATTATCTTCATGATCTATCGCCCTTCATTAGCTTCCTTTAGTACATCCTCATTCCTTTTCCTTTCGGTTCATGATATGCGCAGGATTCTGCGCCTACAACACATTTCAAATGCTTCCAGTTTGGATAATTCAGAGTTTCTCAATATCCACATTTCACCTAAATATATATAATATGCATCTCTGTGGCAAAAAAAAAAAAAAAAAAAAAAAAAAAAGGTAGCTGACGTGTGTGCTTTCTGGTCGTCTGACCCCGAGTTTGATTTTCGATGAGAGTACTTGTTTTAAATACAAACCCCAGTAGTTGGTCTTGCTCTATTTAAACAACTGAAGAGGGACGTTAAAATTGTACGAAGCTATCATTTAAACATTTTGCAGTTTTCAGGTTAAAAAATATATAATTTTTTAATGTTTATCCTGTGTGACGATTTCAGAAAAAAAAAAAAAAAAAAAAAACAGTTGAGAATGCTCCAAGAGCATTGCCACAACGAACTTAAAAATAATGTGATTTTTGCTACATGTTAAAGTAAATCTTTTTATCCGCGCCGTCTTCTCTTTTTCGCAAAAATTCGCAAAATATCATCTCTCTGCAGGAACGGATCCAGGACGGACTTCTGGGAAGGGGGGCGGTGGGTTATAATACCGCTACTTTCAAGAGCTCCAAACTCTGGGATGGGTTTTATGTATATATAAAATAAGAAAGTTTCCTCTTCTGGGGAAGGGTGCGCGTGATCTCCCCCTGGATCCACCCCTGTTTCTTTGTGACTTACGGTTCCCGAGATATGACTGTTTAAATCTTCCGAAATTCTAACTTTTTGGCCAATATCTGGGGAATGGTGGCCAGTTAGCCAGTGGCCACCGGTTACTATTTGGTATCAAAATGTTCACCATTTTCTTAGGTATTGATCAACACCAATATAATTTTTCTATAACTTATGATTCCCGAAATAGGCTCCTTAAATCTCCGGAAATCGGCCATTGTTTGGCCAATATCTCGGGAACGGTAAGAGTGATGCGAAAAATTCCATCACTTTCTCAGTTAATTTTTGACCCTTTATGGAATGGAGGGTCAACGTAGAGAAGTCACCAACGAACTTTTTAACCCCTTACCGCATGCCGTGCCATATATGGCACATACCCTTTTTTCACTTTTAGGTTTTTTGTGATTTATCAAAGGCATCAAATGACTGTTTTGTCTGCTATGTGAGATATTGACGTGTATGAATAAGAACTTTTGGTGTCATCTGGCATGTTTTTTGTGAGTTGTAAGCGTGTCATTTATATGGCACTTACTTATTTCTCGTCGGAATTAAGTGAAAAATCTAAAATTCAAGTTTTAATTCATTTTCCAAGTTCCCATATGAGGATTTCCAATACTGATTATTTTTTTTCGCTTAAAAAGAAAAAAATCATGCAGAAAGAGGTTAAGTTCGTTGATAACATTCGAGAGGAGTAGATTTACACTTAATGCATAGGGGTGTAAACTACTGTTGCGAAAAATACTGGTTACCTACATGAACATGAACGGAGAATTCGTCCTGGATGGTCATATTTTTCTTTCTTTGAAATTTGCTCCCAGGACGTCAATAAAATCATCACTTACTATATCCATAACTATATCCTTGATTTCTGTCAATGGTTTTTCTAATCCTTATTCTAATATTTATTATTTTTTAAAAATTCTGAGTGCAGAATTTTGGTTGTTTTCTATCTACCTTGTATTGATAACGAAGAGACACCTTACATAGAGCAAAGAGTGTCCTTTTTCATGCAACAACGATAGCTCAATTAGCCATTTAGTATTGAAAATCAAATCAGAGTAAATTTTTAGAACAATTTCCAGTCACTTTAAAAGGTATAAGTTAAAAATAA
This sequence comes from Thermobia domestica, assembly GCF_964235325.1. Taxonomy (NCBI): domain Eukaryota; kingdom Metazoa; phylum Arthropoda; class Insecta; order Zygentoma; family Lepismatidae; genus Thermobia; species Thermobia domestica. Next base: position 196,721,889 of record NC_137464.1, on the reverse strand, counting down.
AACAAATGGTAAGACAAATTCAAAATCTAAAATTTAATTTCGTCATTTTATTGTCCTAAGTTCAATTCTTATGTTCCCCCCTCCCAAAATTCTAAATCTGAAACAGACAGTAAAATGTTTCTCAAAACGATACAGATTGAAAATTACATTGATTTCAGAAAATTATGTTCATATAAACTGCTGCTCCGAGAAGAAATAATATACCTAGGTATGTATAATCATTTAAAAATGACAAAAAAAAAAAAAAAGAAAAATACAAAAAAAAAAAAAAACAATTGAAATAGACATTGAATGAATATTATTTGTCTTTAGAAAGAAAATGATTTGTATCAGTAAAGAATTTTGAAGCGTGCAGCTATGTCCAACTGTCCGGAAAGTTTCCGCCTTGGGAGCTTCCGATGTTCCGACCACTGACGATGGATAGCGTAACAATTTCTTCTTTTCTTTCTTGATGAAAGAAGAAGAAGCAAACAGAAGGGAAATAAAGAGAAAGAGGGGCAATTTCAAGTCCTCCCCTCCTCCCTGCTGCCATGTGGGTGCACTGTTACATATCAACAGCCAACCGTTCCGCGATGGAAGTTATCACTCTTTTGGATTTTTTAATTACTGTGTCCCTAATTAGCGCCATCTTGCCCTCGGATTCCACATTTCATAAGCGAACTAGGGCTCTCTCTCACATGTGCCGTGACAGGTCGGCGAAAGGGGAGGAGGGGAGGCAGCTTCCGCAACTATATAGTCACAGACACGTATGCATTGTATTTGTGTTTTGTGAGTTTCATTCGTAGTGACATCAAGTATATTATATAGTAGAGTTAGTGCATTGTATCGTATAAGTGAACAAAACACCAGTTTCTACTTGTGAAATCTTTTGGAAATAATCCCCAAAGGTGAGGTATTCTTCGTATTTTGGTTGTTCTTCGTTATTTGTGTGTGATTACGATTGATGATATATTTTTTTTTCTTAAAAAAGTGATTGTGTTGTGGACTATTGTTGTGAAGTATGGAAATAGCATATTTAAAAGACGTCATCTAACTGAGATGCCACTGATCTGTGTCATAATAAAATAACCTCTTAATGGAAGGGGACTGGACCTGGAAGAAATACAGAAAAGAAAAAGATCGTTTAATATTCTATAATCGGGCAATGGTCAAATGGAATCTGAAATGATCAAGAGGAAACGTGTTTTTTGTGCATATAGTGTGAGATCTGGACGTTATCATCCATAGTTTTACTTCGCTTCGGCATTTGGAACCATGTTCTTACCCAAAATAGGAAACCAAGAATTTTCTATGAAACTGTAGAAACATCTACGAAACAATACAGTTCACATACACATGTATGACATTTTTGAGACCATGTGTCACAAGAAACAAAATCTAAACTCTTAAGTGTTAAGTCTTATTTGTAGAAATAGGACAGGTTAGCCCAGATACAACGTTGTTTGTAGAAATAGGACAGGTTAGCCCACATGAACGTTGTTTGGAGAAATAGGACAGGTTAGCCCAGATACAACGTTGTCGAATCTTTCATTACAAAGAACATATAACTACACTGAAAAGAATGAGGCTAGAAAACTGCTCCAACAATTTTAACAAGATACGAACTCTCACCATTTATCTAGTTAGTTGAAGAGCAATTATATAAATTTCGTTTAACATCATAGTTAAGATTAAAAAAATAAAGATATTAAATAATCTGGAGCTAATTTTAAATTATAATTACTAAATTTCATTACGTGTCATGTGCTAGTCATAGCTTAGAATACATTTTTCAAAATTTTGTACGCTGTGGCACAATTTTGTTAAAGATTCAATTTCGCGGCACAATCAGAATGAGAAAAAATTTAATTTTTAATTTGTGCCAACGTCAAATGTTTTTTTTTTTTTTTTTTCAAAGTAGAGGCTTGACAGCATAGACTAGAATCATACAGGATTCTTTCCTATTATAAATGGTATTCCTATCAGCATTGGTATCTTGAATATCGATTTCCAAAGCACGTGAAACATGTTTTCAATATTCTTGTTTTACAAAACTACAATACAGTAAAAGAAAAAGAAAAGAAAAAAAGATAAAACAAGCTAGATTTGTTTTACATAATAGATACCAGCAACCAATACTTCACCTTGTAAAAAATTGTAACTTGATTTTGCCTCTTTATTTGAACAAAATTGTGTTTCGCGTCACAGTTTTAAATTACGCATCGCATTCCTATCACGACGTGCCTTTCGAGAAATACCGGTTCAGAACAATATATCAATTTCCAATAATTGACAAGTGAGATGACATAATGAGGCTTCCTTTGTAAAGATAATCAAAATTATCCTTATTTTTTTATTGCTGATTATGAACAACCAGAAAGAGAATAATCTGGTACTCTTATGATTACTAAGTTTTAAAATACTTTGTAAATAAGGCCTACTGTCGATTTTTTCCCCGTTTATACTGTATCTCATCTTTCAAATATCTTAATATACTCAGTTCGGTTTCTTAGATTTGGTTTTATTACTTTTTTTTTATAGTGGTAGAAACTCGTTGACAACCAGAACAACAACAAAAAATCAACAAAACTTGTCAGCTCTTCCTGTAAGAAATAAGTAATTAACGAAATCCTGTGCGAACATCGGATATACATATAAATGTTTGACAAATTAAGTCAAAACAACATTAATCAGGTTAAACTTACCAAACTAGTATCGTGTTTCTGTTCAAATATCATAGTTGTAATGAGAAAGAGAGAGAGTGAGGAACTTGATTCATTGTAACATCTGGAACTTGTCCATGATCAACTATGGAAACAAAGTTAAGAACGAAGAAAGAAAAAAAAAAGTTTGTTTCTTTCCCTGGCAAATGTCAATACATTTAAATTTACGTAGTTTAAGCTAAGCAATCGTTCAAGAATCTTCAACTTTGTAGTTTTTAAGATACGTCACTAAGTCTATTCCTGTCAAATAAAGTAACTGGTCACAATAACCGATAGTGAAGTAATCAGAAACGTTAATCGGGTACGGAATTACTGCGTCCTTAACTGCTTAAGAGTCCGACATACTAAAAATAATACAAAATTTACCATTTTTCTTTTCATTATTTTTCATAAGTGAAAGGAGATATTGAAACGCAACTTGCTACAATCATAGCTAATGTTATTCTGCAACAGAAAATATGAATCGAAAGTGTTTCAGTGTTTTCAGTGTTTCTAAAATGACATTTCCCCAAAACCTAAGTTAAGGCAGTGACTAGAGGAACGAATTCAACTGCATTTGATTAGTATTATGTTGTTTCCGTATTCTGTAAACTACTTTTTAAATAACATTATTATTTAATTTTAATAACTGTATGTTGAAACTATTTTGTTTATTACAAATTAAATACAAACATTATTTAAAAAGTAGTTCATAGAATTCCAAGACAACATGATACGTAATCAAATGCAGTTGAGTTCGTTCCTCTACTCGCTGCCTTAATTTAGAATTTGGGGGAAACGTTATTCTGACAACACTGTAATTTCTATGGATGGCAACAGGTTCATATTTGCTGTTGTAGAATAGCATTATCTACGATTGTGTAACTTGCATTTCATTATCTCCTTTCACTTATGAAAAACAAGCAAAAAAATTTTGCATTATTTTTACTATATCAGGCTCTTAAGGGTCAGAAAACAAGGGCTTCGAAGAATTTAATAAGTTATTGAGTTTTTATTTAATGAGAGGCAAGTTACAATCCAGCATCGTCAGTCAGGGCCTTTACAACAACGCTAGAAGAGCTTAGTGATGTAAAATTAATTTAAAATTAAGATTTAGCACTATTTCATAAATATGTTTTTATACGGAAATCGTACCGGAGATACTTACATACTAACCGTAAACTGAAATGACGAAAGTATCGCTAAGAAAGACTCCGGTAATTTAGAATATTTTTATTCTAAATTACTGCGATATAGTCCGACTGTTAACTAGTGTGAAAATTAGTAAGCTATGTTTAAGAAAGAAAAAAGAAAACTTTTCTTACATTAGTATTTGCTAAATATAAAGTGTTTTTTTAATTCCCATATAAAAAAAAATGAATAAACGTTTACCGGACACATTTCACTTCCTAAGCGTTCAATCTTCCCGGAAATGCAGAAAGCACTTTTCTGTTGCATTACTTGAACATGCAAATATTAACAATATTCTTTAACGCTTGATGACGGTCAATAAACTCATTCTTTTAGCATTATAATAGACTGTTTATCCTAGATTAGTATTAATGAAGACTGTAAAGATATGCTCAGTGCGAATTTAGGGTAAGAGGATTCCTTAAGTACGGAGTGAATGACTAATTAAGATAAGAGAGAAGTAAATGGAAGTGAAAAGTTAAATTTTATTGCATTTTCGTTTTCTTATAAACAAGAAGATACATTGAGCATCCGTGCAAAACCACTCAAAAGAATGCCTTTCAAGTGTTTCGTACAATACAATGCCCTCTTGATACACAGTGAATAATAATAATAATAATAATAATAATAATAATAATAATAATAATAATAATAATAATAATAATAATAATAATAATAATAATTTAGAGGGGGCTCAGTAGCTCACTAGTAGAATATTCACCTCTGGCTCGATCGGAGTCCATTTGAGTTTTTGGAGGACGTGTCCGTGGGTTTTCTCGATGTTCTCCTGTTTCCTTCTACATTCTCATTTCACCAAGCCTTTTGTAATCGTTTAATTTTTTAAATTAACTGATTCTTTTTGTGAGGATGTGATGGCTCAATGGTAGAAAGCTCACCTCTGGTGCTTGGGGTTTCTGGTTCGGTCCCGGCTCCCGCCAAGAGGGCTTTGTGGTGGACAACTCACCGTGCGCGTGGGTTTTCTAGAGATTCTCCCGTTTCCTTCTACTTTCTTCATTCCACCATAATCACCTAGTTCATTATCATCGTTTCCTTTAGCCTTGGTGCATAATCGTGGAACGTTAAACTAAACTAAAAATAAAAGTATATCCTTTAATCTAAAGAGCATTACCATGGGACCTTAAATTAAAAATTTCATCTCTCTCTATCTCTCTCTTTTTTTGTTTGTTTGTCATCTATCTGATTTCTAACAATGTAATTTCTTCTCAAGTAATGTGGTGGACAAACACCGTGTAAGTGGGTTTTCTCAGATTCTTCCAATTTCTCCCACTTTCTTCATTCCACCATTTCATTCATTTCTCATAATCACCGTCTCTTTTAGCTTAACCGGCATAACCGTGGGACGTAGAACTTAAAGATTTCGTTTCATTTTCTTCTCAAATAATTTCCCAAGTTTTTTCTTCTTTTTTAATAACCTCTAATATCATTTTCTACTTAAATTTTGCTAACCACATCTCATTGATTTTTTTTAGTTTCACTCAGTTAATGCTCTCTATTCTTATCCTTTATCTCTATTTTATCTATGAGGGTACTCGGTCGGAAAAAAGCTTCTGTAGGCCAGACACTCTGAGAGAAGTTTTCCTGGTAGTGCAGGAGAAATACGGAAATATAGGGTGATACCTAGAACAAATTGGAACAGAAGAGATAGTTGGGCACAATATACTAATATGCTTCCCCTATAACATACACAAAATCCGCCAAAATCCGTTCACGGGAAATGTCCAAAAACGTCGACCGAATATAACCGTCGAGATGCTCCTCAATTTCCTTAGATATAATTATACAATTGCTATTATTTAATTGTAACAGCATTTAGATTATTACAAACTCGTAAATTTTATTCACCTAATGAATCAGTATTTAGATTTAGCTCTTTGAAAGCAAAATTGTTGAGTTTACCAGTTTATAGTCAAATGGACATAAACAGAATGAGTATATAGTTATGAACTTTTATTTTCGTTTACATACCAGTAAATTAGTGGTGGAGTTTCAAGACTTAAGCTGATCTTTTAATGAACAGAACTTACTTTTCTACGTAATATACAAAAATAGGCTGATCACAAAAGAAAAAAAGAAAAAAAAACTCCCAAACAAATTAATAAAACGTTACTTGAACTTGCCCCTCTATTCAATGTCTGAGTCTTCCACATCACTTTCTCTCAGCTGTTCTTGAGGACAGTTTTCACACTCTGTTTCTTGGCATTGGCCACATACATCACTGCAATGTAAACCAACGCTTCTGCAAGTACAATGCAAGCTTACACAATTTTTAGTGCATTTACAACGGATAATAGATAACAAAGAACTCGGTGCTGGGGGTAAATCACTCAGAACTGGATAGTATTGATTATCACTCAACTTCCACCCCCATGAACATGGATTTTCACCTGTATGCTCTTCTTTCCACACAAGTGTCTGATAATAACATCTAAATGAATGGTATTTAAGTGCTGAATCTGTTGGAGGTAGAAGCTCTGGTTTTACAAAACGCTTAGATGATGAAACTTTTTCCTTAAAGATACGAGTTCTAAACATTTGTACTGTTTCATTTTTCTTGCCACGCATGAACATCAAAAGTGCTTGTTGCCCAGCATTTTCTACTTCCTTTTGCGATTTGTTCTTTGTGCAGAAAGTTTTGGCAATTTGTCTTAAATCACTATACTGTAGAAACTTGTTATATGCTGTGGTTTTGCCAAGAGCATAGATATGCGATGTACTGTCACAGCCTATGAAAGAATGTAAGAAAAGTAGGCATTCACATACTTCTTTTCCTAGCACATCCTGAATGGAATGTATATCATACACTTGAGTTTCACTTTTTTTGCGATTGACGTCACTCCGAAATTCTAATGAGAAGTCACTATTAGAAGCATAATATAAAAGAAGCACGAGCAGATCAGTATCTTCTCCTACAACTATTGTATTTGAATGTTTTGAGGATTGAACTGATTCCTTGACAATAGTTACATCAGCATCACCGTCCGCTATGATAACTCTACAACCTCTTTCAATCAACTTATTGGATATGAGTTTGATCATTTGTGATTTATTCTCAGAAATCTGAAGAAACTTTTCTTTGCTGCCTATGAATGTAGTATTCTGTGTGAATTTAACCAATGGGCTGAATCGTGACTTCATGCCTCTTCTCCGATGTTCACAATCTTTGATTGAAGGAGTAGTAGCTTCATAACCATCAAACACTATAGTAGCTTTCCCATAATTCCTGATCGTAAATTCTGCATATGTTGTTGCTATAGTGTCAAAGGTGTCAAGGGCCTTCCAAGGTATTCTATAAAGCAGTGAACCGCCATCAAGGATATATTTTTTACTTTGCGCATGGGTTTGTAAGAATGTCTCTATCTGAGACGTTTTATTCGATGTATTTTGTAACTTATTTCTAACATGTACATTTATTGCATGAGCTAGCTGAGATTTTTGTCCTTTTCGCAGGAGATTTGGTGATTCAAACAGGGATAGTGGGAAAGCACAGAGTTCGTACTGTAGAACATGTTCAAGATCCATTTCAGTATTGGTAGCAGCTACGATAAACCGCTGGAACAAAAGAGCAGGATCTATGGCAATTTTCTCCTTTTCGTCAATTGTAACTTTTTCGTGTGAACTTAGAGTAACAGCTTTATCTCTTCGAATTGAATAAGAAAACACAAGCTTCCCAGCGAGTTTTTCAACAATTTTGTTCCCTACTTCTTTTAGAGCATGAACGTTTACTACCTTTTCATCAACTGTGACCCCAGTTACGATGTTCCTAAGCGATGGATCTGTAGTGAAAGGAGAGAACTGCTGAAGAAATTCAAGTATCTTTCTACCATCAGATCTATCTTGCAGAATCCTTGATGTATGTATTTCTCTGTGCTGTTCGCTTCTTGATGGTGCGATTCTTGCTAGATTCTGAACAACCATGCTGTACTCACAAGTTGTTGGCATTGAAAGTACCCAAATTGCTCGCTGAAGTTCTGTTAATCCACTTCCTCTTGTGAGACCGCCAGTAGTCTTTAGTGACCTCATCAAGATTTGTTCAATAGCTAGATCACATCCAAGGCCACACCATGAAGTACCTGTCCTATATACAACAAATTCTCCCTTTAGAAATGCATTGTATACATGTAATTGCTTCTCAGAAAGTTTCAGCATTTCCTGTAAGTACAGATGGACAGATTTCAGATAGTTAGTATGACCTGCTGCTCCAATTATTGGTAGACATTCCTGAACAGCTTCCAAGTGCACCAACCACGAGCCACTTCTGTCTGCTTGTACCAGCTTACGCATTGTACTTATCATTGACTGATATTCTACCCACAACTTACTTGTCAATGAGGTTTCACATAAATCACACTTTTTCCGTTTCAGCAAGTTTTGAAGTCTAGATAGAGTTTCGGACTTTTCGATTTCATGTATGGGCCTTGTATTTGATATAAGCTCTTCATATAAGTTTAAAATACTTGCACCAATTTCAGATTTTGATTCTTCCCCTTGTTCATTCAACACTTCAGCAAGTAGCAGAGAAGTCAAAGAACAGTCAATTAACATGTAACCTCGGAAAGCTCTTGAGACAGCTTTGCCAGTCATCACGTGTCTCACAGTATTTTCTCCATGAACAACTTGGAAAATGCAATTTAGACCAGAACCTTCCATTAATGTGCCAATCGCACCTATGATATTCATTAACAAGTGAAACGACCCCAACATCAATACTGTGTCCGCAAATTCAGTTTTGTATCTACTATCATTCACGATAATCGACGCTTTCCAGAATAATGGCTGGTCAAAGGTGATCACTGGGGTGAGCTTATGAACTCTACATAAATTGCCAATGTATGTCAAAGTAGACAGAATACAGTTCATGTTACTTGGTGACATATCTATGATGGGAAGTATCACTACAGAAGATTTCTTAACCTCGCCTGAAATGCGAATTCCTTTAATTGTTCCTGACCAGTTTGGGGTACGTGGATTGAGATGCCACGCTGCCTTCCATAAGATGTCTATTTTTGAGGTTTTCTCTTGGAGCTTAGGTAATTCTTCAAACAATAAACATGACGATATGTTGGTCTTGATAAACTCACACATGTTAACTGTTGCCATTTCTTTCACGTCGTCATCTGAAATATTCTTTCGTGGAATTAGTCGTGTCTGTCTTTTATTGCTTGGTGTTATTGAAGCCATCATTCTCATGCCATGGAATGTATCTTGACCTCTTAAAGTTTGCATGTTATGATGAACATTATCTGCCGCAAATATAACTGTTTCATTTCCATTTAGTTCAAGTAATTTTTCTCCTGTTGCTACCGCTGCATTCCGTTCAAACTTTTTGACTTCATCGTACGAGGAGCAGAACCCAAAACGGTGTAATACATCAACAAGGAGTCGTCAACGATAATGGGTATGTAGCCAAATTGCGAGTGTTAATTGTAATGGAGCTAATACAGTTCTAGGCCTACAGGCTTGTATTATGCATTGACCAACAGTAGCAATCTTCAACTCATTATCTCCAGTAAATATTTTAAACAGAAGTATTTGTAGGCTTTGAGGCAAAAAATCCTGAATGTTCTCAGTATTTATGCTGCTAGCAGGAGGGTAAAATTTTTTGTTATCAACGTTCATTGTTCTTATATCACTTACTATAAGTCTTGCTGCTGTTTCAATAATTCTTATCTTCTCATTTTCATCATCCACACAGCGGTTTCTTTCGTAATGATCTCTTATGATTGACTTCACAGATTCCCTAATAAGTACAATGTCCTTATTACCTTCCATCTCACAAATATATATATATATTCTCCAAAGTGATCAATCAATTTAGATTTCATGTACTTAGGAGAGTATGCTTTTTCACTAGAATCCTTTAAATGTTCTTCCATCAATGCCACTAAATCTCGTACAGTAAACTGATTATCCTGATGTTCTTCTAAGAAAATACATACTTTGAGAAATGCTTCTGTTAATTTCTCATTTTGTGGTCTTCCAGGTACTACTACTTTTTTGCTCGCAGCATCTGTCTTTTTTCTATATGAGTAAGGAATATACTTACCGGATCGGAAATTAGAACTACAAGTATTGTGATATACACAGTCTGCGGCAAAAAGATCATTGCTGCAATATTCTAAGCGTCCTTGTACTTCAAGAGACCAATCATCTTCCCGTTTAACACAAATATCACTTATTGTTTTAGAGAAATTGTGTGTTTTCACAGTAAAGCACTCTGATTTAGGTAAATGCTTAAAATCAACAACTTGTCCACAGAATATACAATCAGTCTGGCTGTTGAAAGCTCCCCCACTTGTACGACATCGTTTCTTAACTGCAGGTTCCACATCATCAGAAGAATTTCTTAAATATCTTTCAATGTCTTTTTTATCCGTAAAACGTTTGCGGCAGGAGGCGTGAACAAAACTATTATCTGAGGCATTGATAGTCAATCCTCGTAATTTAGCAGCCCTATTAATTCCTTCAGCACCTTTTTTTGTTAACTGAAATAGTTTGTCTGCTTGTTCTTCACTTTCACATACAATACAAACATTTGTAATTGGCTCCATTTCTTAAGTGGTTTGGAATAACTTAGTAATTTGGATTTCTCAGTGATCTACTTTTTATTAATTTTTATTGATACCTGAAACACAACAAAACACAAAAATTAATTATTATAATGACTTTATTTAAATGAAATGCAACATAATGTATCACATTATATAGAAAAAAGCAAAATAAGCAAAGAAAATTAGCTTTAACCCGGATTTCTTTACTATAGAAAATTATAATTGAGCCACTCCCAAATGTTGTCTCTTTCCGCGGCAGTCATTTTGAAAATGGCGAAAATAAATATGTTCCCGTGACTGGATTTTGGCGGATTTTTAGTATGTTGCAATTTAGCATGTTATAGTTAATATACAACACCAGTCGTCTATGTTCCAATTTGTTCTGGGTTAAATGCTAATTCTCCTGCACTATGGGTTTTCCTCATCCATACCAGGCAAATGCCGGGATGGTACCTTACATACAGGTTCCAGGCAGCTTTCTTCCTTCCCCAATCTTTTCTTCTTTTCCTTTCCTCGTATAGTGCAATCGCCGAGAGGCATCATCCCTTATATACGAGACGAGCTCACATGACAATAGATTATGAAAGCCCAGATATCTAATTTCTAATCCTAATTTATTTCTATTTTTTCTTATCTGTAATTTAAAAAACTGAGAAAAAAGGAAATCACACACTCGTAGTCTAGGGTTTTACGTCTCATTCACACTTTAGACTAGACCTTTACATTAGTAACATTATATAAGTAGGTAAAACTAAACATGTTCTATATTTTCCCTCTAATTTTTATAGTAGATACAGTTCACTTCACTCTAATTACTATTACTTTCGTCTTTCCAACTTTTGGTTTCATCCCATTTCCTTCACTATTTTCCCTCAAATTTTCTAACGTTTTATAAATTTTCTTTCCATATTTCAGTGTTGGGTTTATCTGCAATGCGATTACACGTAACTCTTCTACGTACTTGTACCTACCGAAATTTCCTCTTCAGTAGATAGATATTTTTTAAAAGTCTTCTGACTAGGTATTGAATAAGGTGGGTGAAGGGAAACACTTATCAAACTTCTTTTCCAATTACATTTTGTTCTTTCTTCTTATATTCTAACTCTTCCTTTATAGTCCAAAAATGTCTGGATCTTTAATCTAAAGAGTTATCAATCTTTCCCAACCTTCTTCGGCAATCGTATCAAAATATATTAGTTTACTCGGTCAAAAACATTTCCTAAACAATATATATATATATATCTTCTTTGTCTCCAAATGGCGTTTGTTCTGTTCCATAACTTAAACTGATTCTTATCTATTTCTTCTAGCCTCTAAAGATATGAAATTACATACAAAGTTGTTCACAGATTTCGACCATATCAGTTGCAATATAACTAGAACTTCATATTGACGTATTTAAGTATAGTATTTCTTGGCTTTATCTGAACTGAAATTCCGTCATTGTGTTAAAATTAAACTTTCTGACGTTACAGTTACTAAAGAGCTATGGCAAGACACACAGCTTTTAGTTGGGACATATTAGAAGAAAACATAACCGTTGTTTCTAGCTTTCTATTCCGAAGTATCAGTACCCCTTAATTTATATTGTGTCCCGATTACATTATGACAGTAGGTTAACATTAAACATGGTGTCTACAGTGGAGTCAAAACCATACGATTGTACCTAAAATTAGCAGAGCAAACTCACCTCGCTTTATGCAGAAAATTGTATTGCAATATACATCGCTGTTTTGAGTCACTTTATGTTTTATATCTAACCTCCTGAAAAAAGTAGCTGGTGAACAACAAAACAAAGCATTGTCCTGAATCATGACGTTTGAAGTTTGAATCCCAATCAGAAACTCTGAAACTGCATTTTGGTAATACATAACGAATAAAAAGTGGGACATTTTTTCTGATTGAAATGACCTTAACCATCACACCACAAAAAAAAAAAAAAAAAAAGTTTATGAAAGAAATCTTGAACGTTTGTTATGAGTCTATTAAGGATCTTCTCTAACCTCACCTTCACTTTTCTGAATTTTAGTGAGTAACATCAAAGTAATGGAGAATATAAAGAAATGTAGAAAGTGACCCAAGTATTTCTGCAAAATTGTGTTAACTAATAACTGCTTCCAAATCTTTTGTTATAGACCAGAAGTTTGATGCGCAGTTAGTGGCGTCAAAATTCCTGGGAATCCAAATTTATATATTACGATGGACAAACTTTGACCCCCTGAAAATTATGTGTATGCAGCCCGCGACAAGATCCCTAATCTGAAGAATAAGGCATTGGCTATCACTGTAGTTTTTAATAAATTATATTGGCCCATCTAAAGTATTTTCTTTCTTCTTTGGGTCCCTTCTGAAATAAGTTTACTCATCACTGAAGGTCTTAGTTCATGTAATGGCAATTCGCAGGCAATATCTGGCTCATATTCTAAAGTTGTTCAGGTTTGTCATTGTCCTTAGCTTATTCATTTTTTTAAAGTGAATATGTGTTTAGCGAGGAGCTTGTAGTAACAAAGTTCTGGAATCAGTGTCGTACGCAAGATGGGGTTTCGGGGATTATCCTCCCTTGAACAAGGTGTTATCCAAAAATAATATTTACCATATTAAAAGATAGGTATAGATGAACTTGGGATCCGTACGAATATATGAGTACACGACTGGACGTAACTATTTATTTCCTTACTATATGAGGCATATACCTAATGCGTTAATGGTAAAATAAGGTTTGGTAATCATTAAAACGTCTTACTATTTTTTTTCCAAATCTTAACACGTAATTATCCATAAAACTAAAATAATTAAGAAAAGTATTTTAAAATTTGACACGATTTGTGGCCTGACTACTAATTGATTTATAAATGGAGGTATCTCGTTTCGATGCGATACCCTTAATTACTCCAACGATATTAAAGGCAACTTCTTGGTACCTATCTCCTACGACACTTTCTTCACGCGTGTCTGTCTTTGCACAACACATTTTAAATATGTAGATGGGCATACTGTATACTATAAATAGGAATTATAGTACTTTAAATACCTGTTTTTCCTGATTACTTGATTTTACTTCCGAGTTTTAGGAGGATTTGAAGCTCAGTTGAGGAGCATGCTTCTACAAATAAAACACAAAGCAGACCAGACTAATTCAGCGACACCTCATTTCTGTTATTTTTTTTCACTTGTATTTGTTCCTTCTTCTTCTTCTTCTCTTCCCGTGTAGATACGTAATAACCTAAGGAGGGAACACAAAGTCAATTTGTATTCAAACGTTATTCGTTTTCCTTTTCTTGTTCGATCTGCATATAAGATCACCATCCTCATCATAGGTATTCTGCCATCGTTGAGAGGATACTCGCCCTAAATTCAGAAGCTTCCATACCTAGCAGTTATAGTCTTGATCTGGCAATTATTTAATCAATTTTGCCCTCTTTCATTTACTTTCTTCGCATCTTTTATTCGTTCATCAGGCTACTTTGCTTTTCAGACAATATTTCTACCACATTTTCTTCCTCTTTATACTTAAACTCAATATTCTTCTTTCCCCCCTTACTATTCCCGACACTTCTTCATTATTTACCAAAAGATTCTCAAAACACAGAATTGGCAATGTAGGCAAATGGCAAAATAATAATAATAATAAATTGAAAATTTTAATAAAGGTCTAAGTATAGGGCAAATTTACTTCTAGCATGTTCATGTATGAAAGAATAGGCTGAATGAACCATACTCGTATCCAATAATAGCATAACTATTTTGCAACGATGTTCTAGTACGTTTATTACCTTCAGATATTTTATTATCCTTATGAATAGTTACTACTGATAGATTCAAATGTAAACATTTGAAGTACTGTTCGCTATAGGCGCATGAAAAATAACATTTCCATTTCTTCGTTCTGAAAAAAAGAAAATAGAGATGATTCGCTCACTACTTATCACCATTTCTCATGTACAATAATATTCACAAAAGTGCTAATGCGAAAGGAAATACTAATGTGATTACGAAAAGTGTTGCTTACACGAACAGGGAATAAACACGGAAGTGCGACAAAGGATTTAATGCAAATCGAAACTGAAATGAATTTGGTCTTAGAAATTAGCAATGTCCATAGTGATAGAGAGGCTTATCAAGCTTCTTGTATGAGATATGGGTGGTGTGAAGACAAACAGGATCGTGGTGGCTCAGTGATAGTCGGTAGGTTTAGTCGAGCTGTCTGGGGTGTTAGGGTGATGATCGAGAGGCGAAACCCATTGGGAGTTCTAATCCTTCTGTAGTAGGACGGGTGGATTGTTAACTGTTCTCGATGTTTCTATGTTTGTGCCCCTGTTGAGTTTGGGAGTCTTGAAAAGTGGAAAAAAAAATAAAATAAGAATAAATCAGGTAGTTAACATAAAAAAGTGATAGGGCGCCCGTCTCTGGTTCATGGGGTCCTAGTTCAATCCCAGCTCGCGCCAAGTGAAATTTATGATGGATAAACACCGTGTCTGTGAGTTTTCTTGGGATTCTGACGCTTCCACACACTTTTTTCAACCCACCATTCTACTCATTGAAATTATCATCATTTCCCTCTCCCTTATCTTCGCCAAGTAATCGTGGGATGTTAATCTAAAAAAAAAAGACAAATTATTATCATATTCTACCATCATTACTTCAATTTAATGAGGACTCCAATATTGTAAATAATACACAAGCCAGTGAACTAAGTCATCCGGTCAAACTCATAACAATCAAGTGGCTGATGTTCAGTTGAATTTATGTTTGAAGCTACTTTTTTTTTTATGTTTACTGGAGAGCCCGTAGAACCATTTACAAATCAAATTCACAAGAGTAACTGAGTTTAGAATAATAGAATAGATTGATATAACTTCATAAATTGACGTAATAAACAAAACACAAAAATACATTAAGTAATAAAGTACAAGTTAACGAGTATTGGTGACCTCTTTCTTGGCTTATTGATTGAAGGTTTCTTCTTTGGTGCACAGGAATATGATTTGATTTCCCGTGTAGACATAAGTGATTGAAATGGTATACCAGTTAAACTGGTTTTTACGACTCATCTTTGGTGTCGAAAAGAAACGCGAATCTCCAATAAATCAAATAGAGAATGGTAACTATTCAGCTTGTTAAGTCTTTCAAGAACAAATTTATTGAATTAGCCAAGTTGTTTCATAAACTTTTAACTGATATACCATACTGTATATATATACATACCTCTAAGCAAGAATCCAGGGTTATGCTTTTTATTTCACTCTTTATTACAGATATAATTCCGATTTTGAAACTACTGATTTTTTATATAGTGCATTTATTATTATTATTATTATTATTATTATTATTATTATTATTATTATTATTATTATTATTATTATTATTATTATTATTATTATTATTATTATATCTATTCAATACAGATAAATGTTCGTTGTATGTGAGGTTAATAATGAGAATGCGTTTGTAGCCAAATAATTATCGATCGTAATTTGAGTTAAGTGAAGTATATTCAGAACTTATTTAAAACTATATTGATCTGCTTCACATAGGCGTAGCTATAGGGTATACCGGGTGTGCCTGTGCATATCGTAATAAAATGGGTTCGATTCTTATTTTTCTTCAATTGTCATGTGTTCGAATGTTTTGCTTTCTATAATTCTTCAGTTCATTGAAATACCACTTTAAATGATTTTTTAATAAACTTAAAAAGCCAATAAAATGAGCACGTAATATCGTTATAATGAGAGATGGATGGGCTTTAATTATCTTTGTGTACATTCATTTAAAATGTTCTGGCTGTTCCCATGTCTCTGCCTGGATGAAAAAATATTTTTAGTATATAGAAACAGAGAGAAAAATAAGTTTGAAGAGACTGAGATAGCAGAATATGTAAATATGTGTGATGATATCCCTATACAAGTACGTCCAGTCAATTTGCAGGACCTGAATCGAAAATAAATTTCAGGGCCAGTGATGTAGCCAACAGTTCCATATCCAGCATGAACAAATTATTTTGCACCAACTTTCGACTTTTTCACATCAACGATGGCGATATCCCACTATGAGTGCACTTCGCGACATTAATAGCAATTATACAGTCGTAAAGAAATGTCACATAATAATAGTTCATCACCACTAAATACGTATTTTGAATCTCAAATATGAATCAGGACTAGTAAACATGTTACTTTTTGTGCAGAAATTAGTTCTTTACTTTTATATTGTTCTGCGACATCTGGGGCAATTGCCCCACTATCCCACTCAGTATCTATATTATTGGTTCAAATTTTATTGACTTACTTGACAAGATTACATAGATTGGCAAGGACCTCTCTATATGTTTCTACCAATCTATTTCTTGATAACGCATCGAAGTCAGAAAACAATGGACCATCTGTTTGGTGTTAGTTGCTTTGGCCCGTTCAGTGCACAAGGGAGTCGAGACCGTTTTTTTTTTTTTTTTGTTGTTGTTGTTATTTTGGACATATTTCATCTTTTGATCTCTATCTGAATTTTCTTTCAGAGGTTGAAAGATTCATTTTCAAATATTATAAATACCTCTTATAATGTAGAAAACGATGCCAACTTTTCCATGAACTTACCGTAAGAGTGTCGTTCAAAATTTCTCTCTCCTTTTCTCACAACTTTGGTAATTGGATTTGATTCCCTTTTGCTCTGATCCCCCTCCCCCATTTGTGCCCTCTTGAAATACATGTGCATACACATAGGAATATGCTGAGCTTTGTGAATTAACTCACATTAAAATATCTATTTTACAATGAAAGAACAGTAAGTTGTAAAAAAAAAAAATAAATAAATGTTGTCAAAACTATTCTCTTTGGGACCAAGCGATCAGCGGCGATTTGAAACTGACAAAGGTGGATCTAGAAGGTAAAAACTGGAAGGGGGGGAGAGGAGACAGACACATAGATATGATATGAAAAGTATATAATGAGTTTACTACTCACTTAACAAGTATATAAATAATAGCTTAAATTATTTTTGTCACTCAAAAACTGGGGGGCTTAGGCCCCCTGTCCCCGGGCTAGATCCGCCACTGAAAATAAGGGATGCGTGGTGAGAACGTCACAGGTTCCATCACTGATACATTCTGATTTTTCTTGGGCGGAGTCCACAGTTTGTTTCTTTCAAATAGCTTCGCAGTTCTCCTCATAACACTAGATGAACGCTTCTCTGCCAATGCCTATTGCCAACGATTATTCATTCAGGCACTGATCAGATCAGCGCTGCTTCATTTCGAATATCTCACGGGAATCGGTGAAAAAAATCGCGACCAGGAAACATAAATCAGAAGAAATCAGTAGCTGAAATCTTTCACATACGAGTGAATAAGAAAATTATGAAATTATTGGTTCCCATTTTGCTAGGCTGTGTCATCCATTCCTGTTTTTTTCATTGCTTTCATAAAATTTCACTTATAAAGGTATGACCAAACATAGAATAATGACAACTAAAATTATACTTTCAATTGCAAGTTAAACGATTTAAAAACTCCGTAGCAGATACACGTACTACATAATACATTTTTTAAAAATATTTTATTCGTGATGCAAGAGAGATTCCTAACGTAGTGTGCATCTCCCCTGACAATCAATTTTTATTAATATCAAATTTTCTTTATCTTTTCTTCCGTTTTATTAAAAGAAAGGAAGAGAGAGAGAGAGAGAGAGAAAACAAAAATTGAACCACTTGTAATTCGACGTTAAATTCGCGTAAGGGGCATGTATTTGCTTCATTTTATTTTGTTTTGAAGGAGCCTACCTGCGCAAGGAAACATGGGGACAGTAAGTGGGACAAAGCTATGAGTAAGATTTCAACATTTCGCTAAATATATGCTTTTCGTTTGTGTATGGTATATCTTGATAAGAGGCCTCACAACAATTTTCGCTAAGTTCTTTTCCACTGTAGTGTAGCCCACACAAACTGTGGACCGCAGTAGGAAATTTTACATAGGACACAGAAAACATTCTACCCTAAAGCATGAACAACTCTCAATATTTCTGTTTTCGTCAAGCCCAAATCCGTATAGTTTCGACGCCTTTAGTTCTTCCTATTTCAAGTTATCATGGTCCTCTGATCAATATTACATGTCACTTCGTAAAATCTACTTGTGGAAACCTAATATATAGTGGATGGCATATTTAGTATCTATATGAGAAAATAGTGTGTATAAATAATGAAATAAACTTTAGTTTGTTCTATTTTTATGACCAGATAGAAGATGATTCGTACTCAAATAGGTTATGTATGATGGACTCTCACTCAATAACTTAGTTCTGGCTCTTCTCAATATTTGTATTTATCCATTTCTTAAGTTCAGTACACAAACTAAGGTGTGAATGAAGTATATATATATATATATATATATATATATATATATATATATATATATATATATATATATATATATATATATATATATATATATATATATATATATATATATATCTTATATATAAAAGAGAACGCACAAATCCTTTGTTCCCTCATCACGCTAATACGGCTGAACCAATTTCTTTCATTTTTGGGGGGTTATTAGGATTTGGACCCTAGATGGTTTTTATCATATCACTTTAATTTTTAATTACCAGTGTCTTGAGATAATTGACCATTCAAGTGTCCATAACGTACAAATCCTTTGTTAGTTCATCATAGGTAAAAATAAACGTATTTATATGCAACCCGCATGACCGTGTCACTCGGCGGGTTAACATAAATGACAGGCGATATAATGTTAACATTTACTGCAATCTACTATGGTTTTTATCATATCACTTGAAAGCGAAAAAGTAAAAATTATCTAAGTAACAACGTTTATTGCGTTCCGGGGTGACCGCAGCGAAGCGGGGCGGGTTAACATAAATGACAGGCGATATAATGTTAACATTTACTGCAATCTTCTATGGTTTTTATCATATCACTTGAAAGCGAAAAAGTAAAAATTATCTAAGTAACAAAGTTTATTGCGTTCCGGGGTGACCGCAGCGAAGCGGGGTGAACGCTGCTAGTATATATATATATATATTCTGGATGTATGTTGATATTGAAAAGAAACAATCACTTTAATGAACTTTCTAACATTCTATATCACTATTAGAAAGATCCTTTTACAGCTATAAAATAATAATCTTTGTCACACATTTCCCCGTGTTTATATGGGGTCGGTGTTCCCGTTTTTAATTATTGTCCTCCACTCTTTTCTATCCTGGACGTCCTTTACTTTCCATTCCCTCTTCCTCAAATAATCTTTTCTTCTATCTTATATTCTATCTATTACCTCTCTTCCTTCTTCCTATTACTTTCATCTTTGCAATTCTCTTTCCCACATAGTCGTAGCTTCTTCATTCTACACGTCCACGCCATCTTCGCCTTCATTCCTGAAACTTTTTACGCAAGATTCCCACCTTAACAGTGCCTCTTTTATAATAACTCCTTATTCTATATTTCCTTCTCACCTCACATACTTATCTTAACATTCTCTTCTCCTACATTTTCATATCTTTTTAACAAAAATGAAATCATTTTAGGAAAGTAACGTATATGTATCCTGTATATAAGTATATGTTAGACAATTTATTGAAACAACAGCTTGCCGTAGAACGTGATACAAATTCAAAATAATTAAATAATATTGAGAAGTCTATTAACAGTGAGAAGTGAACAGGCCGTCTCGCTCGAATGGGAAGTTTGGAAGAAAGATCTTTGGGTGCCAAGAGGAAGTTCGGATAATAATAACGCAGAATTAGGTAGCTGTTTAGCTGTTGACAAGAGAGCAGGCGTTAGATAGTGATTAGCATTTTTACTTGACAATCTCGAGTTTCCGGGTTCAAATCTGATATTCTGCGCCTGGTTGAGGATTTTCCAGATTTTCTTTTACTCGAGTTCTACCAGGCAAATGTCTAGGAGGTACATTAAGTATAGGGCCTGTTCAATTATTTCCAATCCATTGTCGTTGTTCTGTCTTTATTCATTGTTAATGGTTACGATGTAAATTGGAACTAGGCTAAATAAATAAACTGTGATTGATTTGCTTGGCCCAGTGTAAGATAGCATCGAATAGCAAGATTTTGTTTATGGCGAGATAACCGTTCGGGATTTTATAAGTCACTTACAGAGCTAGTTAGTTGAAATAAAATCATTTTCAAGAAAATTGTTCAAGAGTAGAATTTAAATATTCTATCTACATGGTGGAAATATACGCAATAGCTGAAAGGCACTGATAGCAGCTTTGCATAAATTTGACCAAAAACAACAAACTTTTTCGTTTTTATGTTTCCAAATTTTATGCAGTCAAAGACATTGATTTTGCGTATTTCTTTTCAAAGCAATATATGTTGCTTTTAAATTGTAAGTAAATCTCCTGAATCACAGATATATTGAAAACCTGTAAAGATATTACTATAGGAGAAATCACGATGTAATAGTAATACACAATGAGTAGAATCATTTCAGATTTTGCTTGGCGAGGGGATGAGGAGAAGACTTTTCGATATAATTTAGATTTTTGTTTTTCATCAATATTTTAATATATCATTTATTAAAATTTATACATATCTCAACCGACGGGGGAGGGGAATCGTTCCCCCTGAATGACCAAATGATGCCACTGGAAAAAGAGCTTAATCTGTAGAAATCAGTAGTGTCTCGTCCATGATTCTAAGTTCCCTCGTGGCTAAGCGTTTAGCATACGTGCTTTTGGTGTGGGAGACTCGGGTTCGGTTCCCGGCGGGAGCTCATGTGGTTCAGATCCGACGTTAAGCTGTAGATCCACATTTCATATAGTCTCGCTGCTGAACGGGACGCTATACTCAAATTTAAATCGTCCCACGATTATGACCTATGGGCTAAGAATAATGAACGACCAATAGCAGTGAATGGTTATGAAAGAATTAGTGTAATGGCAATGCGAAAGGAAATGGGTGAACCTGAAGAAAACCCGCAGATACGATGCTGTCCATTACACAATGAAATAGGAACAAACCAATGACCCCCTATACCAAAGATGTGTGCTCTACGATTGAGCTACGGTGCCCGCAGAATTTAATGGGCTTATTACGAAGTCAGATAGTCACGGTTTGAAACTCAATGCTGACCATTCTGAGTTTTTGTTTTTTATAAACACATAAGGCTAACCTCTAGTGCTGATATGGTATGCTTACGGAAATTACCAAAATGCTCTTTACCCATAATCATACTCTGCTGATGAATGGTCAGAAACACTTTGTCCATAAAATGTAGTTTCTATTATAATCAATAACAGGATGTCCGAAACTGGATGAAAAACACTGGGGGAACCAACTCTTGTAGGTGCTATAATTTTATTTCTTTTCTCCCCGGAAATGCCACGACAGCGTTTCATTAGTTTTTTCTGATCCACTTCGAATAGTGAAAAACAAAACTACAACATTTGGAGTGGAAGAATTCCCTCCTAAGTTTTGACCCCGTAGTTTCTTTTATTGTGCAAAGCTTAAAACGGTAAACAGAAACAACATACTAATAGTAATTTAATGCAATATAGTGATAATTCAGATGTATATATAGAGAGAGCATAGTATTTACTTTGATTTAATTTTGCTAGAACCCATCAGTTCACAGCAAACTACCGAAAAGATAACAAACAACACAAGTTGGCCAAGAATTGCATTTCCGAGAAAGCGTATAAGGCCATGTCTTCTAGAAAAACTGCTTCATCAAGAATGCGTGAAAAGAGATACCAAAAGATCAAGACACAAAACATGTGTAAGAGATAAGAAGAACAATAATTCTTTGACAAGTGGTCTTCTTTTTCTAAAAAAAATAAAATTCAGTGCAATCTGTTAATTATGTGAAAGCGTAACAAGGTGCTTCTTCTAGCAAGTTAAAATAAATAACAGGTGTGCGGTAGTTGGGCGATCATCAATTTCTTTTAAATCGTGTGACCTCCAATTCACGGTCTATCAAATCTTGAGTCTAGCACATGTGCACTGTGGTATAACGCATGAAGAAGGAGAAGAAGAAGAAGAAGAAAAGTGTAAAAATAATTGGAGCACTTCAATCTTTTAATTCTGTATTTCCATTTTTTTGCCTCTTAGAGCCACGCGATGCTTACAAGGCATGAAATACGACCCTATCACAAGTAACTGGTCTTTTTACTGCCAACGCATGGATATGAATCGAAGTCTTTCATTAGACTATTAAGATAAGCATTAAAATTCCGTGATTCCAATAAAAGAAACGAAAGTTTCTTCGTCTTTTTTTGTTATTCGGAATGCTTTATATGAAGAACTGTTTATTATATAGTCTCGTATCATTGTATGATATAATTTCATTTCTTACGGAACAATAGGAGGCGATTCATGTCAGTGAAATAGCTTTGCCAATTCTTATATGTTGTATTGTAACACAGCATAAAAATTCACAAATCATTTCAACGAATTTAAGTAAGTATTTATAATAATAATAATTCTTAATAGTTTTTTTTTCTTTTTAAGCGTTGATGCTTTCTAACAAAATAATATAAGGTCAGCCGTCCTGTGGGTGAGGCAAATTGAAGGCGATTATCTAAGTCCCATACTTGAAAGGCCTTGTGCCATAGAAGGAAAGAGTTTGGGAAAAAGCAACAAGTTTACATTTCTAATTCATTCTTGATATTTACAATACTTAGGGGCAAAAATACATCATTTTGTAAGACAGTCTTACGGTCTGTATATAGTACTCTTAATGTTGCGAAGTGCGCTCCTAGTGGGTTATCAGTATGACATGTAAAAAAAAAAAAAAAAAAAAAAGTTAACGTTGGCGCAAAATAATTTATTCATGCTGAAGATGAAATTTTTACCCAAATCATTGACCCTTCAATTTATTTTCGTACCAGACCCCACAAATCAATGGGACGACCCTGGTTAAAAATATAAACGTACGTATTTCTAAAAATCTACACCTTCCTCTTCTATACTTTGATAAAAATTAATCCTACTGTGCGTAGTCATCAATATTTGAAAGTAAGTTTTGTTTACTACTACTACTACTACTACTACTACTACTACTACTACTACTACTACTACTACTACTACTACTACTACTACTACTACTACTACTACTACTACTACTACTACTACTAATAATAATAATAATAATAATAATAATACTTTTAAATGATATGTTCACAGTACTTTCTTCACTTTCCGTGTATTGAAAGTCCTCCTCGGATTAAATCTGAAATTACCACTGATTATTTAATAAAAGACATGTGTATCCAAAAGGATACTGGGAATAATGATTATTTTATGGGTTGATAAACTTCTTTTTAAGTAGATGATGTGATTGGGTAGAATTTTAGTTAGTACATAGAGATAATGTAAACTAGTGACACGTTAACTTGCGTAAAAGCTAAAATATATATGTAGTCGTGTCATATGATATACACTGTCATTTGATGCAGTTTTTGCTCTGTCTACGTGTTCAGTAACCTGGTTCAAAACTGCAACTCTCCAAATACGCCAATCTGCATTCAGCAGTAGAGAAATTTTACTAATAAAATAAAGTTATTGATAAATACGATTGGTTGGATTGAGGACATATTGAGGCTCTTATATAGCCCTACTTTACACGAGACTATATAAGATAAGAACCAGAGGTCGATGTTGAGTCTGAACTTATACGTACGCGCTTCCACTGAATATCGGAGCTATGACAATGCCCACAGGAAACACACATGATAATCATCCAAGTAGTGAAAACGATATCTTAAAATTTGTTTTTAAAAAAAGTTAATTTTTTGGGACAAATAGGCGGCAGAAAATATTAAAAATATGTATTTGAGTGATCTCTCTCGCTCTCTCTCTCGTAACATCAGAGTGACAACAGAGTACACACGTTGTAGGCTATATTATTCTAGGAGATATACGATTTCATTCAAAATAATAAGTTTATAAATGTAAAAGCATATTTTTACAGATTTTTAGTTTGAAATTCTGAACAAAGCACTCGTAAATTTTGCGATGGAAGACATGTTTCTGCTAGTAACTCTTGCGGGCTTGTGAACTTTGTTCCGATTCGAATACTAATTTTTCTTGAATTCATATATCGTCTTGAATTTAATATTAAGGTACATATGTTTTTTACAAATAAATGACTAAGTTAATAGATATATTGTGAACTTTACACACTAAACACAAACTACATGCACTGATATAGACCCTTGTCACGATTTTACTCTATACTGAGTTTACTTATGCTTCCTAATCATTCCAGTCACAAACGAAGAACTGAGAGCTAAAGTGAACTATGTCTATTTTTATAAATACATAATGGTTAGAAGAGACATTGTCTTTCATTGTCTTCATTTCACTTTGAAACTCAATTCTTTAAAGGCTGTGTATGTAGTAAATTTGTCTTATGAAACCTTTAAAAGTTTGCCATTCGCACTTCCTGCAATAGGTGAACGAGCTCTAAATTATACTAGGTACTAATTCTCCCAATTCTGACGATTCATTGGAAGAAAATATATTTATGCTACTTTTTCGTAAAAATTGTAATTTACAATATTGCAGAATTTCAGGTTTCTTTAATTATCAAGAAGCACACTTTTGTAATTTAATGATTACTTTTGAGTTTCCAGTGGTTCAGTGGTTGTGATACAGGCTTTGATATTACCTTGTTGCACTCATGCCGAAAATGATAAATCATTGCCTTCAATAAAATATTGTTCAAGCTTCCAAGGTCCACGTAATCATATTTTTTAAAAAACCAAAAATGTTATTTTAATTTTTCTTTTGATTTATATTATTTGTCAATTAATTATCAACGGTACAACTAGCAAATAACTATGCAGTTTATAATCATTCAACAGACACAAAAGTCATTAATGGGGGCCGCGGTGGCTCAGTGGTAGAGCGTTCATCTCTGGTGCAAGGGGTCCTTGGTTTGATCCCAGCTCGCGCCAAGTTAGTCTTGTGGTGGGCAAGTACCGTATACGTTGGTTTTCTCGGGATTCTCCCGTTTCCTCCCACTTTCTTCATTCCAAGATTTCATTCATTTTTCATCATCACAATCTCCTTTGGTCTAGAGGGAATTAACATGGGACGTAAGACAAAGTTTTCATTTAATTTCATTTACAATTACATTTACAAAAGTTATTAACAATTTCTTTAAAAAAGAGCAGTATAATCGAAGGAAAATATATAGGGCTTACAGTGTTTATTTATTTCACTGGTAAGAATGTTATCAGATCACTTGTATTGGTTCCTCTTCTATGATTTTCTGTTCGAAAAATGATTTTTTATTGGCTGTTAGTTTATTAAATCGCTTCCCAATATCTTTGGTATCACTTACTATTAAGCACTTTGTGTGGCCCTTTGATGTGACCCTAGAAAGAACGTAAGAATATAAAATAATATGGAAATAATTCGAGATATTCCTTTTCTTTAGAATATTGGAAACTGAAGCAGTATCTTGTAGTGTAAGCAGTTACATTTATTTACGAATTTGTAAGGGGGGGGGGTTAAAAGATTGATTTAGCCTATTATCCGGCTACATTGTTACTCTGATTATTATATGACAAAATAATATTGACTGAAGAAGATAATGGTACGTGTATTTAGGCATTGTCTTGGTTGCATTTAGGTATGGTATCGTTTACACGCAATTAAGTATAAATTACTAATAAACGTATTTAATTTAGTAATATCATGATAATATATTTGATAATGAGATAAATTAATGTACTCTCCTAAATTTATTTTTTGCTTTGCACTTTTAGCGTATAAGCATAAGAATATGATTACCAATCTTTGACAATCTCCAAACAGTTTTTTTAAAATCTTTTGCTACGATGAAGCTTTGCCACTTAATATATTGACTTTGTTTAGGCAATTTGTCAACGCTCATACACCGTTAAACAATTAACAAACAATATTTAGAATACAAACGAAGTGAATTAATTGATTTATATTTATGTCCTGCGTCAGCAGTGGAGTTGCATAGGTTAAAGTTTACAGTTTAAGGTGGGATTTGAATAACTGGGGTGCGTTCATGATGGGAATCGCACCCGGAACTTTGTACGTTAAAGAAACACACGCTGGCCACTAGACCAGCGAAAATGACAAACTGAATGAAGCACATGTAGCTGTGTGTGTGTATATTTGTTTTTACATATAACTTTTAAAGACAATATTTGAGATAATGTTTGAAGTTTATCTTCTTATATTTCAGGTCCTTTCCAATTCATCATGAATGGAGTGAATGGTCTTAATGGTCACACTGAATTAAATGGCAATGGAGAAATTAATGGCGAATTCAACTACCGATCGGTATTGAAAGGAGTAAATGGACATGCAGAAATCAACGGCCACGGCCTTCCCGACAATCTTAGACGCAAAGGATGCTGGGCAATTGGCTTGATCAATTCCAAGTACCGATATCTCACAGCTGAAGAGTATGGATTCAAGACAAACGCCAATGGCGCTTCATTGAAGAACAAGCAGACATGGACTCTGGAACCTACTGGAGAAGGCAACATCTTTTGCTTGCGGTCTTATCTAGGCAAATATTTATCCATCAATGCTTTTGGAAACGTCACTTGTGAAGGAGGAAAAGACCCAGGAGCAAAATTCGAAATTTCCGTCTTCAATGACGGCACAGGACGCTGGGCACTACGTAACGTTGATCGTGGATATTTCCTTGGTTCCTGCTCTGACAAACTACTCTGCACTGCTCGGGAACCAAGCGAGACAGAGCTTTGGTACGTTCACTTAGCTGTCAAACCACAAATGAACATTTTCTCCGTTGGGCGAAGGAGGTTTGCCCATGTCACTCCTGACCAAGAAGAAATCCAAGCTGTGGAAAATGTTCCATGGGGCAACGACACCCTCTTCACTTTAGAATTTCGCGACGGCAAATACGCTATCTATGCAGGCAACAACAAGTATTTGCACCGCAATGGAAAGCTTGTGGATGATTGTACTGACTCATGTCTATTTTCAATTGAATATCACAATGGCAACTTGGCTTTCCGTGATCAACAGGGCTTCTACTTATCACCAAGTGGAGCAACTGCTGCTGTGAGATCTCGTTCTCAGCAGGTGAGCAAGGACGAACTCTTCTCGTTGGAAGACTGCCCACCACAAGCAACTTTCTTGTCTGCCATCAATAACAGATACATCTCTGTCAAGCAAGGTAAGAACTAAATTAAAAATTTCAAATAACTTTCAATTTATAGTTCAGTAGTTTAGCTTACAAGCAATAACCACACACGGAGAATATTATTTTAGATAGAACTATACATATACCCAAATTAATTTTTGTTTCCAGTTGTTATTTAAATATCATTGTGATCACAGTTGCTACATTTGTTGTTATCTTTCTTGAAGACATATTTCTTGTACCAAATCACGAGAAAATATATTTCTTTATTAAGACATGAGAAGTGTATTTGATCAGGAAAAAATATCTAATGATAAAAGTAGTATCTTACTATAAGTACATGCCCATTAGTTCAGATTAAAAAAAAAAAATGCAAACCGAAAGAACAATTCTTTATATGTTATCCGTATAACTGTATGATATAAGAAGACAGTTTAAAGCGAAATGGTGAATACATGATATTTCAGTTTTATGTTTTAAATTTCACCTTTGCTTATAATGTTAATGAAGATAAACATTTTTCCATTTATCGTATAAAATATATATAATCATTTACAGATATATACTAAATTACACAATTGAAATAAAAGATGAGAAAACACATTAATACGTATTTTCGAATAATGATTATAATATTTCTCTTTCCTCGGTAATCCGTGCAGATTACAAAAAAATACTAAGTTCAGTGGAGTACAAAAGAGGGATTTCCGGGTCCTAACCCTCCCTTGAACAAAATATAGAAAATAAACAAAAATACTGAAACAATATGAATTTAAGAGCTAGAACTCCTCCTTTCATGAAATTTTGCGTATGTTACTGCGTAAGTCACATTACTTTTTGTACACTTAGTCGAGAAATTTCTCATCGGTAAATATGTCTTGGAAACAGTTATCGTTTTATTCCATGTATTTTTAAACAACTTCAAGGATCACTCCAATATGTTTGAAATTGGTCAATCATTTTTAAGCTTTGCCTTTTCTTGAAGAACTACAGATAGTAAGGTCATTAAATTCGGTGCAATCATTCTATTCTTTGATCACAATTGTATTAATAAAGGAGTATATAGATTTTTTTAAAAGAAAAATATTTAAAACTATTTTCGTAGGACTGGAGGTAGCAGCAAATCAAGACGACGTTTCTGACTTTGAAACCTTCCAACTGGAATTTGATGGACAGAGCAAGCGTTGGCACATCAGGACTACCCAGGACAAATATTGGTCTCTTGCTCCAGGTGGAGAAGTACAGACTGTGCTTGGAAAGGACAGGTAAGCGGATATTTGATTAAAAGAAACATACTAGATGTTGAAACTCCATCATTCAATATTTTCCAATATTGATACGTTATTTTCTTTGAATCGAGAAATTTCATGCATTATGATGCCCTGCTAAAATGTTTACCACGACACAAAGATTGTTCGGTTCGAGACAATGGGTAGTTATAATCTTCCTCCATAATTTTCCCTTGACCGTACTTATCATATCTCAGAGAATGCCACTTCGTTTCAAACATTGTTCTAACTAAACTTTTTGTTTCGTTTTATCTTCATTACTATCCCAGTTTTTCACAACTTTTCTCTACTACTTTTTTAATTCTATTAAAACAATTTTCTTTACTTTTATTCATACACACATTGGATGACATCTTATTATTTTATTTCGTAGTGTTATATTTCTGCTTCTTACAGACCGTTAGCCCTCACTTAATTTTTGCACATAAGATAATGAAACTCTGTTTCCATATGATGATTTTCTGTTAGTTTTTACGTAAGGAAGTGCAGAAAGATAGAATCCAAATAGCAGTATTTCAATATTTTTCTGTTAGAGTGATTCTAAGATGTTGAAACAATACGAAGCTATCTTAAGTTGTCTCCTGGTGGAAGCTTGTTATAGATCCCACTTTAAGCTTCAGATGTATGTTTTACATACATACATAAATAAATTTGGTGATGAAAAGGACTTATAAACAGCAGATTAACCAAACAACCATATTCGTTGATCAATTTCCTTTGGAATATACTTTTCTTTTCTTTCTTTCTTTCTTTCTTTATTTTTCTTTTATTTTCTTTTTTTCTTTTTCTTTTTTTTTTTGGATGGACGTCATTACAGAGCGAATGGCCCTTCATGGTCGGATAACTAATGCGCATGATCCCAGGTTAGAATTTTAGTTGGCATACTTGCCTCGAGTACAAAGTCAAGCAGTGATTTGGATCTGACTTTAAGAAGTGGTCCTTGTCTCATATAGTCTCAGTGCTGAGAAAGAACGGTAAACTCCAATTAGCCAATCAACAATAAATGAAATTATATAATTATTAAAACGAACTGATATTCTGATTATTATTGATTCATGAACGAATCAAAATATCAAAACGTTCGTGGGTTATTCTCTGATTATTGATTCATGAACGAATAAAAACATTAAAAGTGCATGAGTTATTTTCTGTGTATTGATTCATGAACGAATCAAACTCTAAAAGTACCTGGGTTATTCTCTGACTCGTGAACGAATCAAAAAATAAAAAATAAAAAAAATCGATGGGTTATCTCTGATTGTTGCTTTAGTTTGTCTTCAGGCAAGATCCATTTCTTGAATTTAGTTGAATTATTCAGAATATCAAGAAAAGAAAGAAATATACTGGAAGAATGTTGTAATTTATTGGTGATTAATCTTCCTTTGTATACAAGCGTCACTAATCGAGAGTGAAACATTTTTCAACTCTTACTTCTTTAGAGAAGCATATGATAGAAAAATGTGCAGTAATTTTACTAATAGAATGTACTTGCTTAAATATGTTTTTAAAATCCTGTTTTAACCAGATTAATAATATTTTTCATAGGAACGTAAACTCATTGTTTGATCTTGTGTGGCAACGTGATGGATCAATGGCGTTCAAAGGAAATAACAACAAATATATTGGAACAAAGCCTTCTGGACAGTTATGCGCAGCAAGTCCTGTGGTTGACGACAGATGCAAATATTACTTCTACTTGTTTAACAGGTAAAACAAAATCTATATTTATCGTATATTTTTGAATTATCAATCTTTTCTTAAACACTAATTACAGAATAAGTTATTACAAATATATTTAGGAAGAAACATACCGATGTCTGTTAAAACTAGTGAGGAAACGATGAAAGTAACCAGGGGTGCCCACAGAGGGGGGCTATGACGCAAACTGCGTCATTGGAATATTTGGGGGGGTAAAAATCTATATAATTATGTTTGAGGGGGTGTAAAATTAATCGAAAAGATTTTTTTTTTCATGGAAGAACACCTATGGATAGACAATTGAGGGGAGGTGCGTCATGTACATGAGGGGGGCACCACTGAAGTAACCATTTTATATTAAGGTAAACAGAAAGCAAATTATCCATTAAATTATAGCCGAACTTGTAGGAAACAAAGTTAAAATAACTAATGATTTATATTCCTGATACAACAATATGTATATATTATACTCAGGCTCTACTATACTACAAGGTTCAATTTCTTAAATACATTTGAAGAATAAGTTAGCGTTCGTAGACATTTCTCAATTATTCATGTCTCAGATAAAGACATTTCTGAAAAGTGGCTCCAAGCTGAATTTTAGGAGTTCTAAAAATCTTCATCATTCGCAGAAACACTAAGTAAGATGATATGAAAACATCTTAATATTTCCGTGTAAGCTTATCAAGTTAAATAATCTTTCAATTCTTTTAAAATTTTGTATGAGAGACGAAAGTATTATTGTAACAGCTACATGAAGATTTTGGATTTTTAGAAATAAGGTATTAGTGAGATTCTAAAAAGTTAAAACAATAGTGTTGTGATGGTCAGATTATGTTTAAACTTATGGCTTTGCAAGTTGATCTTCTGTTCTGTTACATAAGTCTTAGAAGGTATGAGAGAAGGCTATTTTATGAAATATTATATGCTATATATGTGTATGTGTTTCTGCTTCTATGACAAACTAAAATATGTACATTCTATATTTTGAACTACGAAATTTTCTTACATTACTAAGAATCCTAAAAATGCTTTGTGATGGATATAACAAGTATGGACTATATATTTCTTTTAGCTTATGTACAGCTTACTTCCTTCTGACATACTGTTGAAGTTTTCATGAAACTTTTCTCTCAATTTAGCACTTTGTATCATAGCGTAGATACTGAGTCTGATCCAAGTAAATTTGCCTTGTTTTCAATATATACGGAATTACAGAATTGGTTTTCGTAAGTTCATACCTTTCAAAACTCATGGAAATTTTAAGTCAATTATTAATTATTTGTTAATGTGAGACTTCCAATTAACCATTAAAAACTATCAAACTTTACCTCTATTGTAGGAAATAATATCTAATTAGTTGATCATAGCTGCAGATAGTGTACCACTTTAAGTGTGTGTAAATCTAATTACGGAAACTTAACTTTTTTCTTTAGTGGCAACGATAATCTTTAATGTTATGCATTCAATATTCGTAACTATTGTTACTAGGGGTTCAATATTGTACAGTTATAGAATTCTAATACATATTATTTTCCCCCTTTTACTAGACCCGTTCTTGTCTTGCGATGTGATCAGGGATACGTAGGATACAAGAAGGCAAACTCTCCAATTCTGGAATGCAACAAGGTCACGTACGCTACCATTGGTGTTGAGCAAAGAGACAAGGGCATTGTATGCTTCAAGGGTGAGTACATTATAATGTAATAACTATATTTTATTAGAGCACTATAATAAAGTATAATAATGATAAATTTCAAAAAATTAATAATATAGATTAATGAAAAGAAACAAGATAATGTACAATTTACTACTGCTTGAGACTTATTGGTTTTTAAATTTAATCATCGGGATAGGCATGAGAATTTAGTGAAAAGTAAGAAAGCAGAGTTGCAGTACCCACCCAGGTAATGATATGAAGGATTATATACATATCATATAAGTAGTTTAACGACTTTGACAGCAGATAGTGCTAGTGTAATTCTAGGATATCTAATAATTCTTGAACTCATTAAGTTATTTGGATGGTATTTCTTAATTTCTTCAATGTCGAAATGGAATTATGCCTATGGTTCCCTTGGGATTTTGTATTCTTCGTGTATTGTAAATTATACCTCAACATACGAGATCAAGGCAATGGATTTAGATCTGTCAATGGCATACTGTTGTCTCTGTAGGTCTATCTTATCATGAAGGAGAATGATGCTGTTGATAAGCATATCACATACGTTGATCTTGGTCTCCTCCCACAACATTGAAGGATTGTTGGTGTATCAATTGACACTGAAGCTCGCACATCACTCTAAGAATTCCTTGAGTACGCTTTGCAGTGATGACATAACAGTATCATATTACCAGATTCCAAGAAATTTCATTTGACTGTCCCTTATATGAAGTGTGCTATTCTGATTAGTTGTGAGACGTTTCAGGTTAAAATTTCTTTTTGTTTTCCGCAAGAATTCTGAATTTTGCTGTTTGTATTGGAGTTTGGTAGTAAATACTAGACTAGTAACCCTTATTGGGACGAATTTCGACTTTGGGTTCCTACTTTTTGTTGAACCATCAAGGAATTCTAACAGTTAACTATGATGAGCATGAATAGAGAAAATAAATATATGAATGAAGTGAATTGAGTTTACTTGTAAAATGTCTGACTAAATCTAATGTGCTTCAGATTGACTTGAACGGTCACATCTCATAACTTCTTTACAATTAAGGTTATCTACAAGAGTTAAAATTGTTTCGTCTCGAGATGTCATAGTAGTGATATCTCGTCTCGGAAAGCATGTATTTCTATTGGAAGAAGTCTATCTTCTTGCGGATAATCATATTTGCCATATAAGGAAAGGTTGAACTTCTAAAGAAACAATAAGTGTTTGGGTTTTACCTGAAACAAACTGATACTACTTTTTTGTTATAGGACGCAATGGCAAATATTGGCGAATCCAAGGAGATGGTGAAGTGATTACTGTTGAGTCTGAGATCCCTGATGAATTCTTTGTCGAACTCCGTGGACCAAATAAGCTTTGCATTAAGAACACTGATAGCAGATACGTTGTAGCAAATAAGAATGGTGTATTCCGCCTAGGAGACAGTGATCCTGATACAGCCACAGTATGGGAATTTTAAAGCACAAGATAAAAGAAATATTTGTACATATAAAATGAGTTCTTTCCATTCGCTTCATGAGTTTTCTGAATTCAGCAGATCAAATATATATTAGTTCATATTGTTGATAATTTATATATATAAATATTGAGATTAATTTATGATGTAAATGCAGAATAATTCACTATTTCATGTCATGATATACTTCTGCTGACCTATATTTTGATTTTGTACTTTGTTGAAAGAATGACTCGCAGAAGACATTAACTATATCGATTTGTTATTTATATTTTTCCATTTCATTTTGTACAGATTTCATTATTTGGTGTATAGATGATGACCACACTTAAAGATTTACTAAATAAAGCATCTGACCAACACCTCTCGTTTTCATATTGTAACCTTAATTACAAACATTATAACATTGTAATTCGATAATTTATTATTTATATACATGGGTAGTCCCAAAGATACCCGACCTGACGTATACATGGTGGTTGTTGTTTTAAAAACACTATTATGGTCGAAACTATCAAACTTATAAAACTTAAGTTTGAAGACTCTGGGTTGTTTAGGTTTTTTGTTCAGCCATCAATACTGAACGCTATCAGTGAATTTATGGACGTGAAAAAAATGGGTTATCGTCATGTGATACAATACTTTCATTTGAAAGGTCTCAGTCCAACCAATATCAAAACCGAGCTAGATTCTACTCTGGGGGAGTCTTTTCCTTCGTTTATAACAGTAAAATATTGAATGACATAGTTTCAATGAGGTCGTACGAAGTGCCAAGACGAACATCGCAGTGGTCGACCAAATTAGGTGACTACGTCAAATATGGTGAAGAAAATCCACAAAATGGTATTGAATGACCGGCGAGGTAGCAGACAGGTAGGCATTTCAAAAAATGCTGTACATCACATATTAACTGAAAATTTGGACATGAGAAAGCTGTGCGCGAGGTGGGTGCCGCATTTGCTCTCAATGGAACAAAACAGCACCATGAGGATGTTTCAGTAGAGTGTTTGGCAATGTTTCACTGCAATAAAGCCAAGTTTTGTATCAATTTATAACCATTGATGAAACATCGTTCCATCACTTCACACCTGGGACGAAGGAACAGTGAAAACAATGAACTGAAAGGGGAGAATCGGGTCTAAGGAAGGCGAAGACAGTTCCATCTGCTGGCAAAGTTACGGTGTCAATTTTTTTTTTTGTGATGCACGTGAGATAATTTTCATTGATTATCTTCAGAAAGGAAAAATAACGGCGAGTATTATGCAAACTTATTGCAGCATTTGAGTGATGAAATAAAAAAAATGGCTGCATTTGGTGAGAAAGAAAGTGTTATTTTGTGAAGACAATGCACCAGCTCACACATCCGTTATAGCGATGGACAAAATCAATGAGTCACAGTTCGAATTGCTTCCTCACGCATACTATTCGCCAGATTTAGCACTCTCAGATTATTTTCTCTTTCTAACTTGGCAAACTGGCTCGTGGTAAAAGATTTGCCAACAATGAAGAGGTGGGTTCTGCAATTAATGACTATTTTGAAGAGCACGACGGCTCACAATACAAACAGGGTATCAAAGCTATCGGACATCGCTGGAAAAAGTGTATCGAGCTAAAAGGAGACTATATTGAGAATTAAGATAGTTTTTCCCATTTTTTTTGTTTTCTTTGCTAGGTAGGGTACTTTAGGGACTAGCCTCTTATGTATATCCTATTATAGAGCACATTGATGCTCTACAAAGGAAAATACATTGACATCACAGCCACCATCTGGTGGTAAGGAGAATATAAAACACTTCGCCAGTATTGCCAAAAGTTTAGCGCGTTTTCCCACCAAATCAAAGCTTTCAAACCGCTAACAAATGCTTAAAAACCATTAGAAATCCCACTAGATATAGAAATGAAATGACATGGTAAATTCTTGAAACCGACTTTTTGGTTTGCTGGGATTTCAATTACAGTGGAAACATCACGGTACATCTCTTTGGTGTGATATATATATACACACAAGGGCGCCAATGTAGTGGTTTCCAAGGGGGGGCAAGTATAAGCGACGTATCAAATATAGGTTCAAATTTTGCTGTAATTAGTGTAAAAATTCTGTTGGGTTTTCGATATTCTGAAGTACAATTTCCTCTAGGGGGCGAGCGCCCCACCTTGCCCCCCCGATGGGCGCCCTTTATATATATATATATATATATATATATATATATATATATATATATATATATATATATATCACAAAAACCACGTATAGGGCTACGCTTCATTGACTTATAAAAAATAAAATATTTTGGTGGTTCTCACTTATTGTAGCAGATACCAGAAGTTTAGTCGAGTGATTGACATTTTGAAAAAAAAAAAACAGGTTTCGGTTGTTTCTTTTTAATATTTGATACACACCATTATTAATTCCCAAAATTACACTCGCATTGTTTATGCAACATCCTTCAGAACGTTTAAATCTGAATTGAATTTATCAAGTGTTCCTTTTACAGTTACCACAATCCGTGGGTATTGCAATGCGAAAGTTAAGTTAAAAAAAAAATCTTTTTACACCTAAATTCAATTACAAAGTCCTGCAGCTAACTTCATATATCGAAAAGAATGCAAGTTTGTAGAAGTCAACGTCATGTCCGTGGGTTTCCTCGGGAAACTCCCATCTCCTTTCGCATTCTCATTCGTCTATCATTATTCACTTATCTTAATCATTTGTCTCCATTAGTCTAAATTTCCCGATCAAACCTTAATTTAGCACAAGATATGTGATGGGAAAAGCACTAAATTGGCAACACTGCATTTCGCGAACGTTTTTATCCAATTACCTTTACATAAAACTGATATCAACTTTTTGAACTTTAGTCAATACTTTAACAAAGCGAAGAACATTAAAAAAATACACATGAAGCCAGCTAATACCTGCAAAATGCTGTTACGAATAACAACTATTTTCAATTAGCCCAACAATTGGGATATTATAAACGGTGTACTCAAATTTCTGATCTACGAGCCGCATGTCAAAAAATAGGGCCGATAAAAATGAACAACGGATATGATAGGATAAGAAATTTATTGTGATTGATATACAAGTATCATTTTTCGAAATAGTCACCATGAACCTCTAGACATTTGTGGTAGCGTTGCACAAACTTCCGTGTACCCTCTGTGTAACAATCTGCCGCCAGAGCGTGCAGCCAGTCTAGAACTGACGTCTTGAACACTTCATTGCCGTTGAAACGCTTCGAAGCAAGCCATCTTTTCAGGTAAAGAAAAAGAAAGAAATCTCGAGAGGTAAAGTCGAGGTTGTAAGGAGGATAATAGAATATTCCCATTGAAATCTTTTAATTGTCTCAACAGCTGTGTGTGTGGGGTGCTTGTCACAGATAAGAATATATCCATATTCTGGATGTTAGGTTTCCAACTCCAAATGTTGCAATTAAATATATATTAAGGTGTCCCTTATTTAAGGTAATTTCGTGTTGCGATATGCACACCCGCTAAATGGTGACCGTAAACACGCATTAGTGAAATAGCAGCTCCATATGAAAACATTAACCCGTGCCGACAAAGTCATGAAATGACGTTTTCATATTATAATATAATTTAGAATGTCCAACCGTGATAACGGAGAAACTAAAAGAGACAGAGAAACGAAACTCTACACAAAGCAGCTAGAGAAAGGAGGACACCTGCCTGTGTATTGACGACCACCACCGGCTGAACAGTGTTGTCAACTCAAGAGACAGTTTCGGGGCCGCGGTGGCTCAGTAGTAGAGCGTTCACCTTTGGTGCTTGGGGTCCCGGGTTCGATCCCAGCCTCCGCCAAGTGAACTTTGTGGTGGACAAACACCGCTGGGCTTACTTGGGGTTCTCCCGTTTCCTCCCACTTTCTTCATTCCACCATTTCATTCATTACTCATTATCACCGTCTCCTTTAGCCTAACCGGCATAATCGTGGGACGTAAAACTCAAAGATTTCATTTCATTTTTCAAGAGAAAGTTTCGTTTTTGTAAATCGAATGATCTAAATTGGATATTATCATGGGAAGCAACAATGAAAATAAAGATAAAAGAGATGGTAAACGCAGATCAGTGTTGTAAACGTTTCGAGAAAAATCAAACGCCGTTGGCGTACGTATCGTTGCCATCTTTCACAAACGACACTTCTGAGCTTTATCAAGATATTGAATATCTCAGTCAGTACGTGACTTATCGATCTCACAAACTCACAGTATTGCTCCTCACGCTCTACCTCCTTTGTATTATAGATTTTAAACCATACTGCATTAGTGACATTTTCCGAGTTACTTTACCTTTTCCAAACTCAACTTTTCTCTTCTGTTGCTGGCGAAACTGTACAACGGACGCTTCTAGACTTGGAGTCAGCATAAACAGTTCTTGTCAATATTTAATTTAAGCTGTACAAAACGTAAGTGCCTCATTCCGTGTGTGCACCAACGGTGTTTCATGTTATTTAGCGATGCATTTAACATATGTTTCATGTTATTTCTCGAAAAGTTTGCAACACTGATGTGAGTTAACCATCTTTTTTTGTCTTTATTTTCATTGTTGCTTCCCATGATGATATCCAATTTAGGTCATTCGATTTACAAAGACATATCTTTGTCTTGGGTTGGTAACACTGTTTATCCGGTAATGTTCGTCAATGCACAGGCAGGTGTCCTCCTTTCTCTAGTAGCTTCGTGCAAAATTTCGTTTCTCTGTCTCTTGGTTTCTCCGTTATCACGGTTGGACATTCTAAATTATATTATGGTGTGGAAACGTAATTTCATGACTTTGTCGTCAAGTCGGCACTAGTTAATCTCGTAGGGAGTTGCCATTTCACTAATGCGTATTTACGGCCACATAGAGTACGTATCGTAAAACGAAATTATATTTCAAAGCTCCAGGAAGCTCCAGGTGTATCCAAAAGCTCCAGGAATGAATCTGTAAAATGAAAGTTTCTTACCTTTGAAGTTAAATTCCTCCATCACCTTCAAAGTGCTTCCTTTTTGCATTAATACAGCGGTCCCAGTATTTCTGCATGCTTGGATGCATTTCTGGAAGTCCTTTTTTAGAATAGTGTCAAGTACCCGCTGCGATTCTTCTTGAATTTTTGGAATGGTATTGAATCTTCGCCCCTTCACCCGAAGCTTCAGCTTGGGAAAAAGAAAAATCACAGGGGCCAGGTCAGGTGAGTATGGGGGATGGGGAACCACTGTCATGTTGTTCTTAGCTAAAAACTGCGCCACTAAAAAAGACCAGTGTGCAGGTGTATTGTCGTAGTGGAGAATGAGGTTACCGTTATGTCATTTCTGTGGCCTTTTGCGACGCACATTTTCACGCAATCTTCTTAGGATATCACAGTAGAATTCTGTATTGACCGTGCTTCCATGTGTGACAAATTCCCGGTGTACGATCCCTTCTTGGTCAAAGAAACAAATGAGCATCGTTTTCAATTTGCTTCTTTTCATGCGTGCTTTTTAGGGTCTTGGAGACCCAGTACTCTTCAATTGAGAAGACTGCAGTTTATTTTCTGGGTCGTAAGCATAAATGAAGCTCTCATCGCCTGTAATGATGTTTTACCCAATGCCACACAAAATTTGATGCACACCCTTTGTTGTTCAACTTCCGCCATATCTCCGAGATAAGGAAAATCGCAGACGGCTAATGCAACACACACACGAAACATGTGCAACATTCAAACGCTTGCAAACCACGCTACTCGGCACACTGGCTCACAAGACCACCGCAACACATCCTAGCGGGAAACTCGTGAACTGCAAGCGATTTGTATGTTATGAGCACTGTCCTGGAACTTTTGGAGACACCCTTATACATCCTTATATATATATATATATATATATATATATATATATATATATATATATATATATATATATATATATATATATATATATATGTGTGTGTGTGTGTGTGCATTTGTATGTGGCACTAACTAGGGATGTTCTTGAATCTGAACCCTCAAAGTGGGGGCGATGTATAGATTTCCTGAAAGCGTGGGTCAAAGTAAGGTGGGGTGCTGACTGCCACGGGTGCTGACTGCCACAGCCAATTATTGGTGCTGATTGCCACGACTGGCGCTGATTGCCAATATCAAGGTGCTGACTGCCACGATGGCGTGCTGACTGCCACGAGCCTGAGAGAAAGTTGCTAGACGTAACATTACCGGACGCCAAGAAGCATGAAAGATACTAGATGATCCTTAGGATCGTGTTGTTCAGACCAACACCTAACAAAGGTAAACAGGTCTCTGTATGTACACTCATGTCCAAAATTATTGTCACATGATTATAAATATGTTGTTCTAGTAATATAATTTGATAACGAATTCGCCCGGTATTTCTTATAATGTTAGTATGTGTATAATCGACAAAGACAAGTATGTGGTAAATTTCATGTCAAAAGAGCAGTAAATAAGAACAATAAAATGAAAATAAAATTTTCTTATCCATTTAGTTACATTTTATTTTATTTATTATGATTTTCGTATTTGTAATTATTTTCCTATGAATTTTATCACAAATATAAATTTCCTGATTATACACATAATATAAATATTGAAAGTACTCTGCAAAATTATCAAATTATATTTTAACAAGAAGACAGTTATAGATATGCGACAATAATTTTGGACATGAGTGTACTTTCAGTTTTGTCAGGGAGCGGTGCGTAAAAAATTGGTACAATTTATGTGTTCTCACTTGAACTCCCTATGTCAGCATAAACTGTGTACAGCTGTGCAAATTGTTTCGAGCTGCTCTTGAAAGTTTCATCAAAAAAGCACTGCTGGCTGTACCTCACAAGGGAAGTTCAGGAGAAAGCACTCGCCTGCAGACAAACTAAGCATATGCCATTTGAAGTCCCAATTCATGCTGATTATAACAAGCTAATAAAATTCCTGTACGGTTGAGAACGGTTCGAGATATTCAACTTGGAAGTTTATATGAGAAAATGAGGATATACGCATTTATACGCGTTAAGTACAACATAATTAGTAATGAATATTGACATACGAATTGAAAGCTGTCGGAAGTAACAGAAAAAAAAAGTGTTTCGCAATAACTAACGGGATTGTTAGATACAATTAGTCATTACATTGTTCACAATCATAGGTTAGAGATGAAAGTTGATCACTGTTGTTCTTCTGTTTTATGAAGAAATGACGCAGGCAAAATACTCCCTTGCATGAACATTTTATATGTGCAATTGTGTTGCATCCGTCAAGAGAACAGTTCGCAGAACCAAAGCAAAAAGCAAATTCGACAAGTGATTCAAAAGTTACAGGCCTATATCTGTTCGTAACGTGCCTTGCAGAACGCAAACTGAAACAATCAAATGTATCGCGGTGATCGGAAGTGATTCGTATGGACACGAACGTTATTAATTATTTCGTTGGTACATTATAACGTCCAGATGAAGAAGAATCATACTATGTACAAATCTCCTGCCATAATCGTTGATTGATCGGAATCAAAACACATCAAATGGTTGCACAAATCGTGTGCAGTTCTTTGGTATCTTCTCAACCATTAGGTCTTTGCCATCCGTCATGCAACTTGTAATGGACAATTTGTCTGTGAATGGACCCCAGTGATCAAGTAATAGCAAGTTCAAACCATCAGGCTTCGCCATGGGTGAGAATACTTAACGCATTGAAACGTGAATCCACTCATTTTCTCATATAAATTTCCAAGCTGAATATCTCGAACAGTTCTCAACGTACAGGAGTTTTATTACCTGTTGTAATCAGCATGAATTGGTCCTTCAAATGACATGCTTATTTCTCTGCAGGCGAGTGCTTCTCCCAAACTTCCCTTGTCAGCTGGCTTCAGACCATCATATCCATTAAATAATACAATAAAACAATTAATATAAACAATGAAATATGCAAATTGTACATATAACAGAAAAGACAATGCCTTTATAAACATCCAAGTATATGTCGTTCCACTTAGTGAGCAACTTTGTAACTTATAGGATGCCACATAGATTTGCTGCGATGATTACTAAATTAATCCCTACTAAATTAATTAATAATCATAAATTTAGTATGAGGGATTAATTCCTCTCTTTCCAAATACAGTTTCTCCCAGGCTCGTGGCAGTCAGCACGCCGTCGTGGCAGTCAGCACCTTCATATTTGCAATCAGCGACAGTCGTGGCAGTCAGCACCAATAATTGGCTGTGGCAGTCAGCACCCGTGGCAATTAGCACCTATCCCAAAGTAAGACCAAAACCGGTTACCAAAATTGGGGATATCTCTTACATTTCTCTTGGGGGCAGCACTTAAATAAGTCCAGAACTATTATTTAAGTCAGAGTTGATGCAATTCTAAATTCTTTCAAGATTGTCAGGAGAACTTTCAAAAACTAGTTATGTGATGGTTTCGATACTGAATCAGTGTCTTTATCGGAAGTTAGGCGTCAAGCTTCATACTCCTTAGAAGCGCTTTGTGTCTAATGAAGATACTTACACAATATCGAAACCGTGACATACCTGTAGTTTTTGTAAGTGCTATGTGTTACGTTGTCAATATGAGCCCGGACATTTGTATGGTATATGGGATGAATCAAAATCCGGGTCCACAGACCAACTCCGTTGTAAGTGAGGATCCGATAAAATGGAAACAGATGAAAGTTGTTAGAAATATGTAGTTTTCAAACTAAAATGGAGGGAATAAATTGCTGTTTTGTTGGTAGGTGAGGGCCCAAGGGGACAGACTCTTGAACTAGACGTTGCTTTTTCACATAACTTGGGCCACTTGCTTTACCAGCGTCGAGTCCAAATTGCTGATGCGATTGGAAGAAACCCACCATTTTAGTTTTAAAAAACCTTATTTCAAACTAGTTTGTTGTCTTTCCATTTTCGTATTTTTGCTCCGAAGTTAGCCTATGGCTCCGGACTTTTGATACACCCAGTATATTGCTTATATCTGATAAATTTGCAGTACTTACCTCTGATGTTCTTAGTAGTTACTTGGCAGTACTAAACACTAGAGCAAAAATTAAATAACTGATTGGAAAACTAATAGTTATGTAGTATTTTTTTTATTATTTCTATATTCCATCACTTAATCATAGAAACAGTTTTTTGGACATTTTTCAGTGTATAAAAGAAATATAATTTTTAGGTAGAACATTTTGAAAAAAATAATAATAATCAATTCTAACATAATTTTCAGAAAACTGTGTAAAAATAGCCAAAGAAAAATAATTCTTTTAATCTATTTTCTTTCTTTTTAGCAAACGTAAACACAAAAAAGTTCTTGATAGAAGTCTGAATATCTATCCACAAAAGCAAATTACAGGAACAAAATAACTTAAAAAGGTATGAAAGGCTCTTCAGAATTTATTTTCAAACTTTTCAGTTGAAATTTAATATGTCCTATGTAACGAATTCGTGGATAACATCGCTTAAAAACTGCAATATCTTCTGGATTATTCAAAGCAGTTCCATTTTCAATAACGAATGCTGTCAAAGTATCAGAAATGGACAGAGGATGTTCGCAAAGTGACTGCAGAAAGTGGTGGCCTCCAACAATGACAGAAAATTCGACATTTTCCAGTATAACGCAACTTCGGAGAAATAGCCGTGCATCTTCTGCCCTCACTGGCATATGTAATGTAGCTTGTTTCAGCTTAGTATTCATTACAGGAACATCTCCGTAATTGACTAAATCTTCCTGTGGATCATAGTGAAACAAGTTCCCCAAGAAGAGAAGTTCTAAGTTGGGACATAAACTTAAGACTTTTGAGAGTGGTACTTCATTGAATATTTTGTAATTTTTCAAGGTTAACTCTACTAAATTCTCTCCACGTACTGTCACATAATCCTGGAAACCCATGGCAACTGTATACACGCTGCATGCAATGTCTCCATTAAATCTTAATCTCGTAATCATAGGAAGGCTTGACA
Source organism: Thermobia domestica (assembly GCF_964235325.1). Classification (NCBI taxonomy): domain Eukaryota; kingdom Metazoa; phylum Arthropoda; class Insecta; order Zygentoma; family Lepismatidae; genus Thermobia; species Thermobia domestica. Next base: position 196,678,276 of record NC_137464.1, on the reverse strand, counting down.
ATTCTGATACGGAGCAACACACATTTCCAATTGTCAAAACTGACACCGATTTACATGAATTCACTAAGACTCGCAGCCTTTCTTCTGTTAGATTCCACACGTAGACGCCATGTACAAACAAGCTTGGAAATATAAATTTCTCTCGTTTCTCAGTTGCACTCAGATAATCACAGTAAATATGATCTAAAAAATCATCCAAACTATTTCTACCAATGTTGACTAAACGGTCTATTAGAATAAACAGTATCCGTACCCCTAAGCCACTTATATGGGTTTGGCGCAATACAATGCTTTTAAGGGTGCGGCACAAATTAGTTTTGCATCTAATGAAGATGCATTGATGATCTGGATCCTTAGACTCCTTGCATGGCTTCTCTCCATTCTTAATAACGTAGCGCGGTAGAAAATTAAGAATGCTGTCATGTATTACATTCTTGGTTTCTTGGTTTGTACCATTTGAACATACAGTAATTACAGTGAGAAGATATAGTCCTTTGTCAGTAATTAAAGAGGAGTTGGAAATATCTAAGAACTGAAGCTGACAGCAATTTTGACCAATTGCGGCTAAGATACTGTCTGTACACAGCCAATGAAGACTTAGCTGAGTTATGCCAGAACTTTTAAACAAGATAGCTTGTAGAAGATTTTCATTTACTTTAGTTAGTACAGCTGACCCTGTTTTCAGGATTTTCAACGACTTTAGGCAACTTGTTTCTTCGGTAAGTATATCCAAAATATCCTCTAAATACTCAGCAGGAAGGCAATGTGCACCTTCATATACAAAGGTATCTATTCTTTGTGACAACACTTTCATCATGAAAATCACAGCATCGTGACTTAGAGCGTAATGAGGACTCTTCAAGTAATTTCTGTAAATGCAAGAGTGAATTCCTTTTGTCAGAAGGCGGGAACGAATAGTTACTGGCAACATCAGCAAATATTCTTTTACTTGTTTTATGTGCTCCACATTATCCGATGTTGTGATCCATTTAAAGCGTAACCAATACAAGAAATTACTGCACAAAATGGAATTAAGGGAATTCGGTTGTCTCATTTTCCCATTGGTTTCAGACATTTCCTAATAAAAGAAAGCTGATTATCTTAGTTTCATATGTTTTAATAAAACAAATAAAATCATTCTTGTAGACATTAATACGAGAGTTCGTCAACAAATGTATACACAATTGCTTACACGGCACATGAGCCACACTGTTTTAGAAATTGAATTGAATTATAGTTACAATATGTATTATGCCGTTCCCAGGGCCGGCCCTAGGTAATTTGCCACCCCGTGCAATGACATCATTTGCCACCATCCCCCTTTCTTCAGAAAGAACAAATCTTGAAAGCCACTATTTTTTTAAGTATGGTACCCCATCATGAACAACGAAGGGGAGGGAAAGTGCACCTGCACTCAGAAAGGCCTAAACACTATAAATACTATCTCGTTGTGTCTGTTTTTTCTTTAAAAAATAACACTAGTTAACAAATTTAAACTTTTTGTTTGTTACATGAGAAAAATCACCTTATCTTAAAGGAACTTTTTGCGCTGAATTCGAATATGCACTCGGTTTCTCTCCATCACGTACAGTTTTCCCGTAACAGAAGGATTTTCGGGAAATTCCCTCAAAAATTTCCCTTTTTCAGATATTTTATTCCCCTAGCTCCTGTCCCCTTACATATAGTAACATAGAAATTATACCTAAGTATACCTTGATTTATATTTAATAAACCCTAAAAGTTTCGTAAAAATCGCTTTGTTCTTTCTAGAGAAATAAATATATTTGTATGTATACTGTGTGCACTGTTTATTGCACCTGATAGTAATGCTTTCAGATCTCCTGAGTTGGGATAAAAACGATTTGCTTTATTACTACAAACACAGACATAAAAATGAATATTTACAATAGTCAACAACACACTTGTATTGCTCTCTGTAAATTAGAAACGTGTATAAAAATAGAATGTACTTCCAACGTATATATTTTTTTAAACGTACAGTATATGTATATCTTAATACATATATATACAATTCTCCAAGTTTTTTCGTTTTGTTCATGAAATGGTTATCAATATTTGTTATCAAATGTAACAGAATGCAAAAGAAAGAAAGAATGGAATACAGACTCATTGTTGACAAGAATGAACTAATGCAGTCTGAATTTTCCACTACGGTATCGTTTCCCCCTCCCCCCGCGCATTTCTTTCTTTCTTGTGTTCTTGACACCTGGTGAGGGAGTTTTGTATCCTCGTCGCCATAAGTGCCTTTACATCGCAGTGACGGGTATGTGACTGCGCAGTACTCCAAGGAAGGGATGGTTGTATAAGAATTTGTGATTAATTTTGAAGAGTTTTTATTTTGACTAGGGAATTAACATAGGTGAATGGAGTAAAGACACAGATTTGAAGCATCAGTTCACTGTTATTGAAGCATCAGTGCACGAAAAGATTCGTATTCTCAGTTTTTCTATTTATTGTTTTATATGTTAAGTTAAACACCACAATATGTATCACTGATATCGCAGATCGTATTATTTTTTAAAATCGTGTTTGTAACCTATTGTCAAAACATTCATCTCCAGACATGATGTAGAGAGAAGAGAAAGAGATACGACATCTGTAATATATGTATATGTGATTCACTAAGTAACTGTAGAAATTAGTTAAAGGACACATAAGAGAGCGAAAAGGAGCTCTAGAAGTCTGAACTTTTTAGAAACGTCCTAGATAGGTGAAAATATAGTTAAAAATTGCAAAAGGTATCATGTAAATTCTCTCTCTTTTCTTATATTCTAGTATACTTTTTCTTTCACATCCAAACATCTCTATTCAGAATTACGAGATAAAGGTGAAGAGAGAAACATTCCCATTTCAAGAATTATATCAGGAAAAAAATCTTTTGACTTAGACTAGATTCGAACTCGCAACCCTTGAATCCATGGCTCAGAGCTCTACCGATTGAGCTAACTTTTTTTTTTAAAATTCTTTATTAACAGTTCTATTACATGTACATTGGACAGTTATAAAAGCAATACAAGAGCGAGTTGATTAAAAAAAAAACTGGTTATAAATCTGAAAAGTTTACAGAATTGTTATGGAGCTAAGACAACAAAATAATTTGCGAAGTGTTGTTTATACTGCACATTCATTTGCTGCAAATGGTACCTTAAATAAGACAAATACACATCGACATGATATGGTCGATGTGTGGTGAGCACATAAAGAAGCGTATATGCAGCGAGCCAGACTACGCTGTTTTTTTTTGCTTTAGGAAAATAGTTAAAATCTGGATATATCAGAACATCAGTAGCAGTAATATGAGATGGTGAAGAATGGCAAATCTTACTTATGAGTGTACTAAATTTGGTCCATATATGTTGAATCTCTGTACAATATTGTAAGCGATGCTCAAGAGTATCTATATTATGACAGTAGTCACACAGATTACAAGACACTATACCGAGCTGATATAGTCTGTCTCGCGTTTCGTATTTATTATTAACGATAAAATACCAAAGAGATCGTTGCTGGGTAGTTAAAAAGGGAGCATTAATATTTTGCCAAATATAATTCCAATGAAGTTGTGGTTCTTTCAATTGAATGTGGGGCGTGACGGTATGTTGCGTTCTGAGATAATGTCGGTAGAGTGCTTTGACAGGCATTAACTCAATTTGTGCTCGTTCAATTAATGCATAAGCGATATCTAAGACGGGTTCACACAAGTGTGGGAATTTAATTCCCCAAGGAAAAATATGAATCGGAGCTTCAAGGTCAATGCAACCTAAACATGCGGAGAGAACAGATGACGACACACTGACCCTATCGTTCGTAAACAATTCAATGCTTCTTTTCAGCAGTAGTGATTTTGCCTGGAGGGCTATGTTTACATAAGCTACGCCACCCTGAGCTGGTAAAAGCTCAAGTTGATCACGTGCAATTCTCAACAGCTTGTGTTTCCACAGAAAGAACAAAGTGTGACTGTTGAGGAAGTTATATGTTTTTGTGGGAAGAGGGAAAATCTGACAGAAATACCACAAAAGACTCAATGCTTTTTGTTTGAGAAATGAATTCCTACTGATCATGTTCATATTGCGAGGCTTATGCTGTATTAAAAGACCACGTATTTTGTTTGCAATTATGTCAGAATTGTAGTGAATGGTTTGTTTGGTGTTATTGAACCATTCAATACCTAGGATTTTAACTGAGTCAGCAATCGTATAGTGCGAACTGTATGTAGTCCGGTATTCGGGGTGTATACATAGTAGTTTTGTTTTGTCTTTATTTAAAATTGCTCCAGAAATTTGTTGATACCTGTGTAAAAGGCTCTGAATATCTTCTAAGGTAGAAATACTGTTAACATAGAAATGAACGTCATCAAGATAACTTGCGACAGAAATGGAAGCTTGATAAACTTGTATGCCAGTGAGTCTGGTTTGTGCCGCGTATATGAGAGGTGCAACCGAGAAACTGAATGAAAGGCTCGACATGCTATCACCTTGAAGAATACCATTACAGAAAGGAATGACACAACTGAGACTACCATTGAGTTTTAATTTAGTTGTCCTGTTATGATATACTCCTTGGAGCATGGACAAAAAGGCGCCATTGAAACCAAATTTTTGTAGAACTTTAAAAAGATACTCGTGTGATACCCTATCAAAAGCTTTCGAGAAATCGGTAGATAAAATAGCAACGGGCGTAGGAGAGGCAGTCTCATGATAGGCTATAAAATCTCTTATGTTAGCTAAGGCTTCATGAATTAAAGCTTGTTGCCCATGTCCATATTGACAGGAACTTAATAACTCTCCCACATATTGTTTCATACGAAGCGCGAGACATCGTGTTAAAATTTTTAAGTCCGCACTTAAAAGGCTGATAGGACGATAATTGTCTATGAAGTTAGAGTTAGGCAGTTTAGGGATTAATACAGTAATACCCGTGGAGAGAGATTCCCCTAAGGTAGAGGTATCTCGATATTCATTGAAGAGGTCCGTAAGAAACGGGGCAAGAATATCAATGAAAGTAATATAAAATTCTAATGGTAAAGAGTCAATACCAGTAGATTTACCACGTTTCCCTAATTGAATTGATCTCTTGACTTCATCAAGTGTGAAGGGACTGTTGAGATACTCTTGAGCATTTACATCTAGGTTTAGAGGAATAAAGTCCAAAAGAGATTCATCTTCATTATGTACATTAGGTTTTGTATACAATTGCTTATAATACTGAACAAATTGGGGAAGTACCTGCGAACCTTCATAAATTTGGCCATCCTTGCCCTTAATAGAAGAAATTAACTTTTGTTTGCCTCTGAGTCGTTCTTTGTGAATTTGCACGATGTTAGCTTGTTCCGTGTCATCGGCCTGGACAAGTTTGCTTCTAACAAAAAAACCGCGCATGCGTTGTTTATGCAACGACAATAAATGCGCTTTGATTTCTTGAATTTGAGGCCTGACCGGACGGCCTCGTAATTGTTCTTGCATGTATTCTTTGAGAAGACTAGAGTAATAGTTGTATTGAGTATTGTATGCCTGGGTCCGTTGAATACAATATTGGTTACTTATGGATCGAAATCTAGGTTTAATTCGCTTGTCCCAAAAATACATAAGTTTGCCCTGATAGCGTGATAGTAACGGAAACAAGATCCGCCATTCCTCTCGAATTAAATGCTGATACTCAGGGTCCATAAGTATAGAGGTGTTAAAATACCAAAGGGGACTACTTCTCAAAAATTTGGATATTGGTAGGGTTATTCTCATAATTAGAGCATAGTGATCACTGAAGCAAACAGGTTCGAGTTTAATATTGCGCACTTGTGCAACAAGTGAGCGGCTTATGTAAAAACGGTCCAAGCGACTAGAGGATTGTGAAGTATGAAATGAGTGACCCGGTTCAGCGGGTCGAAAATGACGCCACACATCCACTAAATCATACGTATTTACTATGCGCTGGAGTTCGGGAGAAAAGTTAAAGTTCGGAGTCTGGTCAATGGGTTGTAAAACGGAATTAAAATCTCCACCTAATATACAAGGGTGAGTACCATTAAATAGAGCCTGAGCAAGGTCAGTGTTGAAGAAATCTTGACGCTCTCTCTTGTTATGAGAACCAGAGGGGACATAAATATTACATAATTTGATGCGTTCAAGCATACCAAGGGAGATTCGTTCATTTGGGTAATCATTAATTGTCTTAAAAGCTAGATCAGTACGATAGATAATTGCTGTACCTAGCCCATTCTCTGTAAAACGAGAATAGCATGTATGATTGGAAAGAGAACCATATTCTGGAAGGGCCACTTCTTGAGCGAACAACACATCAATATCTGCTTTGTTAATAAAATCTCTTAACGCTTCTTGTTTAACAGGAGAAGTAAATCCATTTAGGTTAATGGTGGCAAAACTAAAACTATACATAAACAAAAAGAAAGTGAAACGAAGTAGTAAACACTGCATAAAGGGCTGAAAATGATACCACAATAATACAAAGAAGATAATTACAAATCTTCCCCAACAGGGGTACCAGCTTTCAACTTTTTCAAAGTGGCCCGTGTTCGTGCACCTGAAACAGATGTAACATCTGAAGAACGACCTCCTTTAGAAGTTTTTGAAACTCCAGTAACAGTTGCCTTTAATTTGGAAAGTTTACGTTTTTCATATACAGGGGCACTAAGATCGGATTCACTGGCGGAATCACTTGTGAGTGATTGCACATTCCGGTCACGGGTGTTATTCGAGTCGGCTACCAATGGCACAACAGACTGATTATCGTGGTCCAAGGGAGCACTAGAATCCATTTGTAAATCCTTTGCTGACTGTTGGTCACCTACCTGAGCTAGTTGTCCTTCCTTGAGAATTTCTTGGGCCTTACATTCAGAAGTAGACTGAGGTACTGCAGTAGATTCCAGAGGGGCAATAACTTCCGGGTCAGTAGTACGATCTTCTTCCATTTGTAGGTCGGGGCGAATGACGGGATCGTGGGATGTTTCAGGTGCTGGAACGTCATGACTTGAAGAAATACCAGGGTGAGCAGAAGTGAGCAGAGGAAATTCCGTATAGTTATCAGTATGCAGAGACACCTTTTCATGTGGGAGATTATAAGGGGTACGAAGCGGTTGCAGTGGAGAACTGCGAACTGGCGGGTGAACTTTGAAGGGCGGACCTTTTTTCGGGGGCATTCTTGAACAAAATGGTCCTGTGAATTGCACAACGCACAAGTTTGGATTTGACCGGAATAACTACAGAAGAGGCGCAAACCACACACAGTAATAAATGAAGGAATATTTTGTTTAACCTTCATTTTAATTAATTTACGTCCAGTACGGGTGACATAGACATGATCCGCAGAATACTGTTCGTCTAGGATTGACTGTATTTCACCATACTGAGAAAACACTCGTGTTAACTGTTGATTACTAAGTTCCATGGGGCACAAAGATACCTTAACGACGGTAATACTGTTGTCAGCGAGATCAATAGGAAGTAAATATTCCTTGTCACTATCGGTGAATTTGACTTCACCATGAGTAGAAGATAGAATTCGTTCACACAGAACCTTGTTGACTAACTTAATATACAGTTGTTTCTTGATATAGTCCAGTTCAATGCTGTGTATTTGATCTATGGTTAATTTAAACGTGTTTCGGATCCATTCATGGACAAAAATTGTAGAAGGCTTTTGACTTACTTGACCAAAATTTATATGTAAGGTATTTTCACGTAAACAACTCATGTCGAAATTTCGTCGTAGAACGACCACAAAATCACTCGAAGAAATAAATATATGAAGAGCTAGAAGACACTAATAAATTCAATATCCCACTAAGATAATCGCACAGTACACAAACTTAAATCGACTCGTCGTGTGTTACAACACTAACAGCGAGCGACAGACGATGTGAATAGCACGAAGTCTCACGAACGTATGATGACCTCGTCCATTACTCAAGTATATTTTCCGTTAAGAGCTAACAACTACTGTTGGAAAAGCCAGATTTCTACAACTACCGGTTGCTGAATGGTGTGTATTAACCAAGTTTGCCGAAATAATTGCTTCATATAGCTATAATAATAATAATAATAATAATAATAATAATAATAATAAAGCAGAAGAAGAACAGAATCTAAAAAGTCACATATGTTAAAAGTTTGACGTGCAGAGTAAGTCCTAATATGAGATTTTATTAATTATATATAATAAATGTAAGCGTGGTTTATTCGTGTGTGCTACTCAAACTGCGCAACTCACTACCTAGTCCCATAAGGGTTGTACGCATATGGTACAGTAGCCTTGCGTCCTCCAACCGTGAAGAATGTTTCTGTTTGAACCTATGCGTGTCCTAAGAGGAAGGAGGAGATTGAAAGAAAGAAAAGTGGTTTAGAAATTATGCAAACGTAGAATATGTCACGAGGTGAGGTGATATAGAATTCAGCGTGTCTTTCAGCTACTACTCTATACAAGACGTGCATCTACGACTTAACGTGGAACCCGAACCACACGACTCCTGACGGGAATCGAAACCCGTATCACCTCTAGTTCTATCATGGGAGACACAGGAACATGTAAAAATAATCGAAAATTTCTTTTATCTTTCTGATAAAGAAAACAAAGTTGATACCAGATATAAATAACGAAAAAACATATGAATTTAAATGTAAAATTTGAGTCCAAAATACCCACTTATAAACAACTGCTGAATTTTAGAAAATAAAGACATGTAAAATGAAGTTATGTGATTAACTTGGAGCTTCAAAAACCAACACCCAGAAACCGCCGTGTAAAGTCTAACTGATGCAAATTTTTTTATTGCATAACTTGCTTTCGGCTAGGCGGGGAGTCCGCCCCCAGACGCTTGCATTTGCTCTTTCTCCGACCTCTCACTTCTCATATCCCTAAGACCTCTGATCTTAAGTGGTTTCGAGATATGGCTATCTTATTGTAACAATTTCAACTCCCAACTTTGTCTTCCTGCTGTTTTTCTTCTAACCGTAATATATATATATATATATATATATATATATATATATATATATATATATATATAAAACGCTGAAATACATCTTTAATCAAGATGTTTCTACTGTTAAGGGATTTTGGAATATGGCCATTCTATTTTACCAATTACAATTTAAACCTTTTTTTTCTAAGGAAAAATGAAAAAACGCATAAACATGTCTTTAATTGTTTTACTTGCAAAACCTAAACACCAATTTTCATTCCCGGCGGGAGCTCATGTATTTCGAATTCCACGTTAATCAGTAGGTTAACGTTTCATATAGCTTCGCTACTGAATGGGACGTTAAACTCAAAATCAACTCAACCAATTTTCATGTCAATAACCTTAACGATTTTCGAGTTATGACCATCCAATTATAACAATTGTAACTTTACCCTATTTTCTTCCTTTCTAGGGCAAATATCATAAAAACGCTTACATACATATCTAATTATTTTAAATGAGAAGTCCATATACCAAATTTCATGTCGTTAACACTCAAAGATTCCAAGGTATGGGCATTTTAAGATAACTGCCACTCCTCTTTCTCCCTTTTCCCTTCAAATTTCCAAATATTCTTCTTTTAGTGGGACCTTACATTACAAATCATATGCCCTTTCTAAACTTCAAGTTCCTAGCTTAAGCGGTTTGGCCTAGCGTTGATCAATCAGCCAGCCAGAACTTGTTATTTTATATAGAAAGATACATAATAAGCAAATTAATGACACAAATATTACTACAAAAGCAATATAGCAAAGAACTCATATACTGTGTTAAAATATGTAGATATTCATTCATTTGGTAAAATTCATAAAACTAAGGGCACAAGCTTAGCGTACGCGCGTTTGGCGTGGGAGACCCAGGTTCGATTCCCGGTGGGAGCTCATGTGATTCGGATTCCACGTTAACCAGTAGGTCTACATATCATATAGCCTCGCTGCTGAACGGGATGTTAAACTCAAAATCAGCTCAGCTCTGCTAAGGGCATAAGCAGCGTGGACCTACGGCTTTTTGGGTCCAACCACAGATGACAAAATTACACCCCTATTGCTTTACAATTGCTGTAAATCTCCCTGCTTTGGAAATGAACGGAACTTGACATTCGCTTCACCAACTTGTCTATTTCGTGTGTTCATTTTAAAGCCGTACACAGCGCATGAGGGCATTGCTAAAGTTTTCAAAGTCAATGTAAGAAATACAGATGAGTTCTATTTACACAATGTGTACAGTAGAAAATATTCAATAATATTCCACATAGAAAATATCATACACAACAGTGTGTAAGAAATTCATGAAATGTTTAAAAATCAAAGAAAACGTACTTCAACACAAATGCAATTAAAACCTGACTCTGAGAGCGCAATAATGTTATCTTGTTCGAAGGGTCAGTGATTTTGATGTTTGGCAACATTGCTCTTGGTCAAGTGGTTTATTGCTTGTGCCTTTAGGTATTTGCCCTAAAGCTATACAGCGAGTTGTGTGCGTTCTTCCTTCCCTGCCCCTGGCTGGCGAAAATATCATTTGCTTTTCATGCATTGGGATAATGGGACCTTGGAAGGGAGTAACATATAAAATGATCGAAAACGACAACCGATGTTCATGTAGAGTTCATAGTTTCGAGGTCGCTGAGATGGTTAGACGTAAAGCTATCATCTATTTTCTGTTAGTGATTTCTTCATATACGTCTACCAAGTTAACGAATCAGTGATAGAACGTTCACCTCTGGTGCTTGGGGTCACGGGTTCGATCCCAGTCTCCGCCAAGTAAACTTTGTGGTGGATAAATACCGTGTGCATGGGTTTTCTCGGAGTTCTCCCGTTTCCTTCCACTTTCTTCATTCCACCATTTCATTCATTATTCATCATCACCGTCTCCTTTAGCCTAACCGGCATAACCGCGGGACGTAAAACTCAAAGATTTCATTTAATTTCATTTTCAAGTTAACGAACCTTGACTTACTTGCGTACAGTGGTTGGTTAGTGTGTCCTCGATGGCTATATTTACTTTTTCCATGATCATCCCATACCATACAGTATTTTTTATGTTTTGAAAAAGCTTGATTCTATCAATTCGTTAAACAACAATGTTTCTTTTTTTTCTAATCATGTTTCTTAGTATTATCCTCTTCATTCTAACTAATTTAAATATTTTCAATAATTCAGAATTTAGACTAAAAAATGTTACAGTGATCAAGAATTGTATAAGAAGAGGACTCTAATCATTGTCATAACCGGAAGGGAAAACTTAAAAAAAATTGAAATAACTTAGCAGACGTAGAAAATCGACGGAAATAATAAACATCAACTATTAGTTGACTCTTAGAAGTATAGTATATAGTTCTCAACCCAAGTAGAAGATGCACTCTTTGCTTCATGAAAATAATAAACATTTTCCAAAAATAATTACAGAAAAGTAATTTCATGACATTTACTGAGCGAACGTAGGTTACTGGTTAGCGTTGACCTTTGTAATTGGGAGTCTCCAGGTTCAAATTTCGATACGAGGCATCCTGACTAGTGATTTTGCAGTACCACTGGGCGAATACCGGGATACTTTTAATACATAAGCTTTGGCAAATTTTCTTGAAAATTTTGTTCTTATGTTGTTAATGTTTCAGTGTGAAATGGCATTTTGCTGCATGGAAAATATTTTCAGTAAACAAAATATAGTAGATGAATGGTTAGTATAAGTGACTCCTACTTGTTTTCTTTAGGTTCAAATCCCGACTGTTCTTATTGATTTTTTCTTTTAGTTACGCTCATATGTTGCGCTCCAGAAGTTCAATTTTGAATTAAATGTAGTCGCAGCTAGTTTAAACTGAAATTATTTTCAAAACTTTTTGCTATTATATGTTTTTGGTTTACTTGCGATGTTTCAACTTTGATCTTAGACCTTAATGTAACTCATTTTCCTACGTCATATTATGATGAATGATTTCACAACAACGATAGTCGGGCGGTAATACAGAATTCCATTGTTACTGCAGGGCCGGATCTTGAATCCTGCGAACTACGCGTTCGCAGGAGGCGCCAGGTGAACAGGGCGCCAAATTAGAAAAATGAATTTTGTTTTAAATGTAAATATTAATTTTAAAAATGTTATGATGAAAAATTTTCCTCATATAGCTTCGAATAAATATTGTACAGACTGAGATACAGATAAAATACATCAAAAGGACAATAAAGTAGAATCTTCGCTTGGTTGTCTGTAAAACACCCCTTTACAAATGAAATGGACTCGCACATCAATTTCTTGCTGTACTGTACTGTGGAGTTACAACCACAGTTATTTGCTCAATTATCAGTTCTTTACTGAAAGAATGTGGGGATAGTACTTCGCATGGCAAGAGAGAAAGTACGTGGGGATCTGAGCAGTACAGCGCTGAAGTAATTAATTGGGGATGAATGAAATGAAATGCATGTTTTCTAATAGAAGAAATCACAGAGACACAAAGGTTAGGAAAGGAAAGGGTTTTACTGTACCTCAGCCATTTCGATATGATGAGCCTCTTCAAATATCGGGTGAAGCCTTATCCTCCAATTCGTTGAGTGTTTCCGTCTGGTATCGATCCCGGACCTCACGTTCGAGAGTGAAGAACCTCTCGACCTCAGGGCAACAGCTCCCAGATGTCCTGGCCTCTTCAGAATGACACCTCTGTCATGCAATGGTTGGTGAGGGCCCAGGCGTGCCGACCGTCTTTCAATTGCTGCTACGACGACTCTTCTGAATAGGGGTCCAAAGTGTGTTTCTGGCGGCTTCTGTCACACTTCTCACCTCGAGGGTCCCGTGTCCCCTGGTTTTGTTCTACTTCTTTGCTTTCGTTTCTTCCTGGTGCTCCGCACGTGGATGACTAGCTCATCACAATTATCTTGGTCAATAGGGAAGTTTGTTAATTGCTGAAACGGCGTGGCTGAGCTTGTTTCGATGAAGTTACGGAAACTAGGAAGAGAATGGTAAGCATGAATTTGTATTGGGATGAGGTGACAACATAGGGAAGTCTCTTCTTTATTATTTAATAATTACAATTTCTTGTTTGAAGAACAATAACAACATACAGGGAGAATTCAAAATAGGCGATAAGCCTGATATCCTCTAGAAATTGATGCCAATGCCACACTCACAAGAGATGCTAGTTTGAGGAAAATTTCCATGGCACAGGATAGATCTTTTAAAGAGGGAAAAGGGATATTTTACGAATATGAGATAAAATCAATGTAAATTTAGCTTTCCAATAGATGTTGTATTAAGCACTATGACCGTAGAGCTAAAGACTGGTATTCTTTCCACAATCCCACCATATGCACAAAATACAAATATAACAGACTCTTCATTCCTTTCTCAACAGTTAACGGTTGAGAAAGATCACCGTAAATGAAATGCACATTATCAAAGTTGAAGCAAGCATGGGCACCCAAAAGGGGACGAAAGGGCCAGGCCCCACCTGGCTTACGACAAGTATAATGTATATGTATAATTTCTTAAGCTTTTCTTAATACAAATAAAAATATCAAACGTAATATAGTAACGAGGGAGATGACCACCCTAAAAACATTCTTCGGGCCCCCATGCAAGCAAGTAGGCTTTCTTGTCCATTCGTCCAGGGAATGGAGCGAATACTAAGAAAAGACGGGCGGTACAAATGGGTTCTTTAAAAATCATTTCTGAGGGAAATTTTAACTTAAGTTCCTAATGACTCACAATCGCTGTCCAGTGCTTAATGCTCACTTTGTTAATATCTATTAGTCATTTGTCATTCGTCAACATTTTCATTTCTATCCTAAGTCATTTCGTTTTTGTTTATATTTTTAATTTATAATGATGTGTGCTTTCACTTTTAAATAGTACTTTGTTTTTCATGTAATAATAATGACCAACGATATAAAACCAAGTGAGCATTTTATCGGAAAAGAAAGCTACAAAACGTGAAAGAAGATAAGAGGCAACCGAAGGCTCTAAAAAAGTTTCTTTCGAGTGCTGGACAAAATTAGACAAATATTGAGGTGGGGAGTTATCAATATCAGTCACTGTTAACGAAGCATTTGCAGGTCGACATTCTTTTGAAGCTGACAAATTTATTTTAACCTGATTGCAGTAATTTAATTGTTGAATTAAAATGGAACGATACGGTCATTTCGGTTACGGGTCTGAATTAAATTTCATGTATTTCAAAATTTGTTTGAAAACAATTAGTTTTCACGCGGCATATAAGTATAGAACTTGAAAGGATATAATCGAAAGCGACGAAAGGTCATTTGGATGACAAGTATTTTTTTTCAGTACTCTCACTTTCAATCACAGCAGCGTATACATATGCTCGTTTTATTATGACAGATAACAATAATTATTAATCCATTCTCTGCTAATAAATTTAGATGGAGCGATATTTTAAATTAGTAATAATTCTAATGCAAAGTAGAGTTTTGATTATTAGTTACTTGTGTTCAGGGATGTACCGACATAGGTGCTACGGATGCGCAAGGGGCCAGGTCGAGACAGAATTTTCCAGACAAAATTCGAGTCGAGACACGGCTCTTCCAATAGAGAAATTTACATTTTTCGAGTCGAGCCATCACTTTTACAGCACATTTTCGAGACGAGACAGCCACAAATCTTGTATCGTGCGCATCCCTAATAGGTGCAGTTTTCTATTCAGAAAACATCTTCCGGGGGGCACACTTAGCAGTAGCGTAGCGTGGTATTCCGAAATGGGGATGCCAAAGTTAGTCACTTGTGCGATACAATACTACTAAAATTAGCAATACATAGCTATACCGATGGGAAACATAGGGTTATAAAAATTTTAGAAGGGAGGCTCCCTAATTGGTGGCCTAGTGGGGCATACAGAAGCAAATGCGTGGATTACGTTAGAAGCCAATAAGCAATTGTCTCAGCTTCTTCTTGCCACTACCGTTGTGACGAGAAAACTCGCCCCACTGTTGTATAAACATTGTTTCCAGCATAGTTCCCATGGGCAGCTTCTTTCTCCCCATACCATACTTCAATCTCGTTCTTGAAAAAGTCGCCCTACAAATTTGTCATCTTGGGTCCGGAACTCAGTCCCCCATTCGTGAATATGGTCCTGAGTGTATACGTATATCATTTGAAAATGCAAATAGAAAGCACTTAAACCAACTCTGGGGGCCTGTTTCTGTGTATGTATTTCCTTGTCAGATATCCAGATACTGAAGGCAGGGGCGCAAATCTGTTTTCAACATGCGGGGAACGGGTAAGACCGTTTCCATTTTTTTAAAGCGATGTTCAAAATACTCATGAAGTTGAAAAACAGTGCTGTGGAGAATCAGAAGAGCAGAGTTATCTTCAACATTGGGAGGAGAGCAGATTTGAGGGAGGAGAGCATATTTGAGACTTATTCTGGGGGAGGGGAGATGAGACTCATATTACGGTAGATAAATCTGATTTCTGAGGTGAACCTGTTGTATATTATATACCAGGCAATGTAGATGAAATTGTGATACGTATCAGTATTACAAATCAGTACCGTGAACACATTCTGAAATCTGAAGACATGCATATTTATAATTGATATGTTTCTATTTAAGCATCCACAATGATATACATTAAAATTTTAGGACACTTGTTTTGTAATAATATAAATAATGACTTCCCCAAAACTGAAAAAATCAACTATGTATGGTGCAACAATACTCTTATTTGAGCAAAATGATAATGATCTCAGTAGCATTATAGGAATCGTTACAGGAATTAAACAAATAGTTGAAAATAGACTAACAATAATTAATGACAATGAAATATTAAAGAATACGATTCTTTTTTAAAAATGAAACAAGTCAAGGGACCTCAATTTCATCTCACTTTCCTTTGTGACATCCGGATACAAATCAACACAATTTCAAATCGGATGGAGAGGACATGTCCCCCTCATCTCCCCGGGATATGTACCAATGACTGAAGGGCCCAAGCAATCTTCGCGAGGGGCGGGGAATTCTGGCTCTCTTGGTCTACCAGATCGGTGACCGTGATGCTTGTGTGTGTGCTCCCTCAAAGAGTTCCTGGCCACGCCACTGGACATATTATATATTTATGATAAAGATTAATAGTTTACCTTTAATTACGATTAAATTACGATGTATTTAATTACGATAAAGCATAACTATTTTTATACTATTATTTACGTAACAGGCATGCTTCAAAAAGGCATTGAAGTAACCATTTCTGTTTTGTTTAATCTCCTTGATTTGAGCGCTCTTACGTTCTGTACAGAAACTATAACTTAGTTCAAGATATATATAGAGTTGGAAATACTTCAATACGCCAGCGTATATCTAAAGCAAAATGTTGAGTTGCAAGGGGTGTAGAGGAGTGGAAAGCAAGTAGTTGCGCATGCGCATTCGACTGAAAGCAGACGAAAACTCTGTTGCAGGCCTGGATGCCCGAGGAACATAGCATACGACAAGAGGAAAGCCAGAAAATGTGTATCTGAGTGACGCGCATGCGTAGGTTCCGCTTGTCAAAGTAAGGCGAGAGAGCACATCCAGAAGATTGCAGTCGAAATAATTGTGATAATAATTACAAGGAAACAATTTACATACAATGAAATAAGTATTTTTTGTTATTAACAGGGGATGCCGGGCATACCGGCGTTCCCTTACGCTACGCCGCTGACACTTAGTAGGGCCACTGCTGGTACTCTTTTATTTATTATTATATTATAGACGTATTATTTTGATCTCCTCCCGGGGGGAGTGGCCCCCTAAAATATGTGTGGACGAAACACTGAACAGGCAGTCTGAGAGTCTGGATCCCACAATTAGCATAATTTCAGGGGGCAAATACACAAAATTATTTGCATTTTGTAGGCTATTCCGAAAAAATCTTCGGACCTCAATGGGTGCATCATTACTTGTGTTTACATTGTGTTACTGCCTGATTTCGAACGTCTATGTTGGAAAGAAACATGAAAGAATTGAATTGTTCTATAGGCATAAGGGGCCCTGAAAGGAATTTTTGCGGAGAAACCTGATTTTAAAGTTTTGCCACTGATCGGGGACAAATTACGTATAAATTAAGACACACTTTTGTCATTTGTTGTGTATTGAACTAGTTTAACTAAAATTAATAAAGAATTATTTGAAATCAAGTATATCTCAAGAACGATTAAATGGACTAGCTTTGATGGCCATTGAAGATGACATTCTGAATGAAATTGATATGGATGCAATAATAAGAGATTTTGCCAAATTGAAAGCCAGAAAAGTGTCTTTATAACATGAACTTTACAGTAACAAAGAAAACGAGGAATTAAGCTAATTACCATATTTGTATCAGTAGAAAACAATATTTAAATATGCTTTTAATGAAGTGTAAGTGCATATCTCTTTGTCAAAATCAAACCTGTGATAATGTTAGACTTGAAGCTCGGTAGTTTTATTCTATTTCGACTTTTATGTTTCAACTGTATTTGTCAAAATATATCTTAGGTATACATTTTAGTTGTTTCCTGTGCTTATTTAATAATAATAATAATAAATTATTAAAACTGGAACTTTGGTCATGATTCATCCACAGTTAATTAGGTCTAATTTTGCCATTTTCCTTTAATACTCACTGGAAGACTGAATTATTATATATTGAAGAAATTTGTAATTGTAACAATTATCTGAAGAATTTTTGTCTATTACAGCATTCAATTCTTTTATTATCATATAGGCGGGGTGCCTAAATATTATTTGCTTACAGTTACGAAATGTCTACAACCGACCCTGTTACTGTTATATATATAAAGTTTTGACTCAGAAAAAGTTCTGTTGAACGTACGATGCTACATGGGCTCCTGGAGGGTGCACAATTTACCCCTAAAAATGCTTTCGATCACTGAAATAAATTCCTGCCTACGCTCCTGTAAAGCAGTAAGAATGTTAGGGACTGATCAGGGGGTAATGCCTCCCTGGAGCAACGACAGTTCCCCAGAAATCATACCTCTGATAGGTTCGGATGTGACACCAATATTTGTGTGTTACCACTCTTCCCTCTCAGTGTACTGAAACTTAAGTCAAAGGAACTGTTCTGAAATCTTCACCGATTCTCTCCTCTGAAACCGCATGCGAATGGGGCCGACCTTGGTCATATACCACATCTGGAATATTACTATTTATGCCAGAGATACCGAAAAATATATATTCGACACAAATATAGGATGTTTCGATTTTATTTTATTTATTTTTTGCCTGTCACCCTCCCACTCTGACCTCCATGCCAACCAAGGCTTAACTTCTACCTAAGCAACTTCGACAGCGTCACTATTCATCTGCGACCACGAAAACTATGATTTCGATACTAATATTGTTCATATTTGACTACTTTTACATGTCCCTTCCCCCTTATTACGAATGACTTCAGTGTCTCGCCTCACTGGAGCAATTTCAACAAACTTAAGTATAGCTATAAACCACCACCTGTAAAATAAATATGCGGGTGATCTTTTTCGGAGAGGAATTCATTAGCTGCTTTTCCAATGTGGTGGCTTTATTCGCTTCCCATGCTAAAGATTGCCAAAGAGCTCAACTTTAGTTGCACCACTGTGCTATGAATATAGATTTTAATGGCATTTACTTTACTGAATGCTCGCTTAGGTGTTGCTCCCGTCACAAGAAAAGTGAGATACTGTTATAAATGAGTAGGGATATAAACAAATACGGAAAAGTATTAGCAATGACACCACTCGAAATGAGTTTTTGCAATATAATGGGGCAGTATTTTATTCGAATGTGAAGGAAATCATTGCGTAAATTGTCTCTTCCCCTCCTTAGAAGTCTAAGCTACAATACGTATCTAATAATTTTGAATTAGAAATATATGCATCGAGTTTCATATCCTTAACTTTAAGGTGTCCTGAGTTAAGTAAATGAATAAACTTCCTGCCAACGAAAGAGTAAAGCTTTGGGCTTTAATAGTATCAGGAATGTAATTATGCATTTCAGCGACCCCGAAAGCTATTGAATAGACACTCATATATTTCAATTAGGAATTTTTAATTTTCACCCCTCCCATTAAACCTCCATGCAGATAACGCTAAAATTTGATGTGAACGATATAGAGGGTATCATACATAATTCATGCACTCAAAAGCTATGGATTTAACATTAATATCGTTCATTTTCGATTATTTTTACATGTTCCTGTGTCTCCCATGATAGAACTAGAGGTGATACGGGTTTCGATTCCCGTCAGGAGTCGTGTGGTTCGGGTTCCACGTTAAGTCGTAGATGTACGTCTTGTATAGAGTAGTACCTGAAAGACACGCTGAACTCTATATCACCTCGCCTCGTGACATATACTACGTTTGCATAATTTCTAAACCACTTTTCTTTCTTTCAATCTCCTCCTTCCTCTTAGGACACGCATAGGTTCAAACAGAAACATTCTTCACGGTTGGAGGACGCAAGGCTACTGTACCATATGCGTACAACCCTTATGGGACTAGGTAGTGAGTTGCGCAGTTTGAGTAGCACACACGAATAAACCACGCTTACATTTATTATATATAATTAATAAAATCTCATATTAGGACTTACTCTGCACGTCAAACTTTTAACATATGTGACTTTTTAGATTCTGTTCTTCTTCTGCTTTATTATTATTATTATTATTATTATTATTATTATTATTATTATTATTATTATTATTATTATTATTATTATAGCTATATGAAGCAATTATCTCGGCAAACTTGGTTAATACACACCATTCAGCAACCGGTAGTTGTAGAAATCTGGCTGTTCCAACAGTAGTTGTTAGCTCAATCGGTGATTCGAGTGCTAGCCGTCTTACTGCGCGGACGTGTGGAAAGTGCTCTGCGAGTATATTACTATAGTGTTTTGTTTGTTTAGCGAGCTATTTGCTAAACGTTTAGTTTCTGTTGGTGTTTTGGTTTATTAGTGCAATATGAATACAATACGTAAAAATACCGTCAAATTTGAGTTTGATAAGAGTTTACGCCATTTACGACCGACGCCACTTGAGGTTCATACTTGGCTTGCCGAGAAAGTAAAGCTCACCTTGGACTAAGTTGAAGCCATTCAATTGCACAACGAACATTATTGTCTTTATGTTAAGTTCAGTGCCCCTAGTACTTATGATAATTTTTTGCGTACCACACCTGAGAAGTTGATTTTTACTCACTCCACTGGAGCAGAAAGTTTCGTCCATATTTCCAGTGCAAGTGAAGATGTCACACGAGTGCGGGTTTTAGAGTTGCCCATTGAACTTAGTCTCGAAGTGATTCAAGCAACATTAAGTCCTTATGGAACTATTTCTAAAGTAATAAATGAACAATGGTCTGATAAATTACAATTTCCAGTGTCTAATGGAGTTCGTGTTGTGTATATGACTCTAAAAAAGCATATTCCGTCTAAACTGACATTTCAAGGTCATCGTGCTACAGTCATGTATCCTGGTCAGCCCCCTACTTGCTTCTACTGTGGCAACAGTTCCCACGTATATAGTAATTGTAATAAACGCCAACCTCGTAATCTACCTGCTCGACATTCGTCTGGTACTTTACAGATGACTGAGTTGTTCGTAGGACCTCTACCCCAAACTCCTCAGTATTCAAGCTCTACTGCGTCTCGTCCCTCCCCTGCCGCATCAGAAGCTGTGGAGATGACCGAACTTGAACCAGGTGTTCCTAACATACAAGATGTGCAACTTTTCCCCTCTTTACGAACATCGGATTCACAAGCATTATCCCCTGTTATTACTAGTGGTATCACCTCATGTTCCGATATTCATATAAGTGCCTCTCCTCCAGAAGTTCCGGAGAGTTCCCAGCATAATTCTGTGCCTCCCCTCTCTGTTACTTCATCAAGTCTACCCCTCCATAGTGGTGATGTGTCTGCTAACTCCAGTGCTTTACAACCCGAAAACTCTACAAGTGAAAAGTGTGCTGATAAGCTATTGTTGCCTAATGTTGAAGACATCGGTGGTCGGAACAAAAAACGCAAAGTGTCAACACCCAAACAACCGTCACGTGATCCACGTGTACTTACTCCAGACAGTGTTAAGCCTACTTCAGAAGCACCAAGTGAAGGTCAGTTACCTCCCAAGGTTACTTCTGCAGTTCCCACTCAACTATAGTGTTTACGTTTTTGGTGCTTTGTTTTCGTATTGATACGAGCGACTTACCTGTCTCTCGTTCACCAAGATGTTGTTTACATATTGGAGTTTGTGCATTCTTATAGTTTTTTTTAATCAGTATCTTATGTTTCCCTTCCATTTTGCAACAATCAATTTTAACAAATCTATCAGCGTTCTTAAATTTACTGCTTTACAGGACTTCTTACGTTGTCATTCCATTGATGTTTGCTTCTTACAGGAAGTTGGTACTGCATCCCTTGTGAATATTCAAGGTTACAATGTTTATAATAATTTCACTTACAACGCTACCGGTACAGCTATTCTTGTTCGTCAGGGTATAGAGTTTGACAATATTTTTTACCATCCATCTGGTCGCTTAATTAGTGGTATGATAGGAGATGTCAAAATTTTGAACTTGTATTCACCTTCGGGGAATAATCAAAGGGCTGCCCGCAACGAATTTTTCGACACAGTGGTTGCTCCGGAATGTGCCGGAAATTATGCTGGTCTTATCATTGGGGGTGATTTTAACTGTGTCATACATCAATCACAGCAAATTCCGGGCTACAATTATTGTGCTACTCTACATAGGTTGGTAACAGGCCTTGGGTTAAAAGACTGTTGGCTTACGTTACATCCGGATTCTCCAGGTTTTACTTTTTTTACGCATACAAGCTCGTCCAGAATTGATTGTTTTTTTGTTTCTCAACCTTTGCTTCGCGGGCTACTTGATATGCAAATTTCTCCCACATGTGCTTCTGATCATTTTGTCCCACATTTAAGTATTATGTTAAATGTTAATAAAATACCGAGAGGCAGAGGTCTCTGGTATCTCAATACATCTATTCTAGTGGATCAACTATATGTGCAAGAGTTTACCGATACCTGGCATCGCCTCGTTCAGCGGCGTTCTCCTCGTAAAACTATTGTTGACTATTGGGAATACAATGTTAAACGCACGATTCGTTATATGTCTATTTCCTATTGCAAAGATAAGGTACAGGGTTTTAATCAAATGTACGATTTTTATTATGGTGTCCTCCACAATTTATATACTCTGGCTCTTCAAGGGGACAAACGAATAGCATCCATTAAAGAGGTGAAGGCAAAACTATTACAAATCCATCGTCGTCAACGAGCGGGAATTCATATTCGGAGTAAAACTCTATCCATGGATTCCGATGAGTGTGTGTCTGTATATCAAGTATTGCGCGAGCGTCAGCGCTCTAGGTCTCAACTTATTGAAAATATCACTGATGAACATGGAGAATCCGTCACTAAGTTTTCTGATATCCAAGCTATCATCCTTCGACACTACCAACAATTATTCAATATGCAGGATGTCGTCGCAGCACCTCCCATTGACTACTTTGCCCATCTGCCGCATAGATTAACAGTGGAACAACGACAAGCGCTCACTCAACCATTTTCTCAGGAGGAAGTGAAGCAAGCCGTCCTCACAGCCCAGAATTCTAAAACGCCTGGCATAGATGGCCTAGGTATAGAGTTATACAAGACATTTTTTCATTTAATGGGACCCATGCTTACTGAATGGGTGAATTATGTGCTACAAGTAGGCATTTTGGGAGATTCCTCTCGGACTGCTGTCATTGTGTTAATTCCGAAGAAGACTCATCCTCGTACAGTGGCGGACTATAGACCTATATCTTTACTCACCTGCGATTATAAAATAATTAGTCGATGTATTAGTGCCCGACTACAAACTGTTCTTGCCCAACTTGTTGGGCCTCTTCAACATGGTGGTCTACCACATAAACGTGCTCAAGATATTCTTGTTGCTATACGTGACGTCATCACCTACCATCAAGATATTGACCAATGTGCTGCGGCCTTAGTTGCCTTGGACTATTCCAATGCTTTTGATCGAGTGAACCATACATACTTATTTTCTTGTCTTCAAGCCTATGGATTTGGCGATGATTTCTGTAATTGGATTAAGCTGTTATATTGTAATTGGACAATCAAACTCAAAATTAATGGATATCTCAGTTCTGCCTTCCGCATTAGTAATGGCATCCAACAGGGCGGTCCCTTGAGCAGTCAACTTTTTATTCTTAGTTTAGGGCCATTTCTATATAATGTCCAACATGCCCTTCATGGTGTCACTATATGTAATACTTCTGTGCGAGTTTACTCATTTATGGACGATGTAACATGTTTCACGACTGGTCACTCTGACTTCGCCGTTTTACTACAGCACATACGGCTCTACGAATCAGTATCCGGAGCCAAGCTTAACCCTAATAAAACGTACGTTATGCCTTTGGGTAAGTCAACCACTATTACTACTACTTCCATTGGTCAGTTACAACAGTCAGTTAAAATCTTGGGAGTGACTTTCAGTTCCAGTGTGGTGGACATTATTACTAATAATGTTGGCCTTACAGTGAATCGGCTAACTTATGTTCTTGACCAACATCGATTTCGGAACCTTAGCCTTTTATCTCGCTTAGAATTTGTGCGTTTGTATGGATTATCTCAATTATATTACATTGCCCAAGTCCTGCCTTTTTCTAACTGTCATCTTGCAAAAATTAAGAAAATTGTGGGTAATTTTTTGTGGAAACCTATGATTTTTCGTGTTTCCTACCAAATCTTGTGCAACGATTTCCAACAAGGTGGATTAAATTTGAAAGATGTCGAATTGCAGACCCAAGCCCTATTTCTCCAACGATGTTTACGTTTACTCCACGAGCATCCTGATCATCCTACCACTCAGCTTCTCATGAACTTATTACACCGTGTTCCATTAGAAGCACTTTTCTATCTTGGACACCTCCCGCCTCAATATACATATCTGAAACCGGTTTTGTATGAGATTTGTTATCGATTGTTAAATCATGATTTAGACGAAGTGCCCACTGTTAAAAGACTGTATTCGGTACTTCGACAACCTTGTACTCTTGTTCCTACCATTGTTACTAAGCATCCGCATCATAATTGGCAACGTATCTGGCGTGTTCTACATGCTCCTTATTTAACTTATCGTGCAAGATCCGTATGGTTTATTGTGGTGCATCAAATTGTTGATACTGTATCCCGACGACATTCACTTGGATTTAGTGACTCTGACCTTTGTGCTTCTTGCAATGTAAAGGACACTATTGCACATCGTCTTACCGAATGTGGTGAAGCAACAGTGGTGTGGCCTCAGTTCTGTAGCTATCTGGCCCACATGTGCCGCACTACTCCCACGGCTATTTCAATAGACTTTATACTTTTTCCCGACTTTACTTTTTTTCCGAGAACAAAATATCAAGCTGTTAATTGGTTGATTGGCAACACTGTTTTATACTTGTTCGTAGAATCTCAGAAACTTGTTCATACTACCTATATTATGTTTTTATATGCTCAGCTAAACCAAATTCCTTTTGCTATGCGCAATAGGTTGTTCGCAAATTTTTTTAGTGTTCTATCTGCATAATGTACCTTTTCTTGTATCTGCCCATTTGTATTACCTTCCTTAGTTTGTTTATTGACTTGTACTGACATTAAGTTGCAAAAAAAAAAAAAAAAAAAAAAAAAAAAAAAGGTAGAGCGCTGAGCCATGGATTCAAGGGTTGCGAGTTCGAATCTAGTCTAAGTCAAAAGATTTTTTTCCTGATATAATTCTTGAAATGGGAATGTTTCTCTCTTCACCTTTATCTCGTAATTCTGAATAGAGATGTTTGGATGTGAAAGAAAAAGTATACTAGAATATAAGAAAAGAGAGAGAATTTACATGATACCTTTTGCAATTTTTAACTATATTTTCACCTATCTAGGACGTTTCTAAAATGTTCAGACTTCTAGAGCTCCTTTTCGCTCTCTTATGTGTCCTTTAACTAATTTCTACAGTTACTTAGTGAATCACATATACATATATTACAGATGTCGTATCTCTTTCTCTTCTCTCTACATCATGTCTGGAGATGAATGCTTTGACAATAGGTTACAAACACGATTTTAAAAAATAATACGATCTGCGACATCAGTGATACATATTGTGGTGTTTAACTTAACATATAAAACAATAAATAGAAACACTGAGAATACGAATCTTTTCGTGCACTGATGCTTCAATAACAGTGAACTGATGCTTCAAATCTGTGTCTTTACTCCCTTCACCTATGTTAATTCCCTAGTCAAAATAAAAACTCTTCAAAATTAATCACAAATTCTTATACAACCATCCCTTCCTTGGAGTACTGCGCGGTCACATACCCGTCACTGCGATGTAAAGGCACTTATGGCGACGAGGATACATTTTTATATTGACGTGTGGTTTAACACTACTTCACTTTCAAAGTTGTCTTTGCTGCTAAGAGTGCTTTCATGTTTGATCTTAACGGCATTATACCCAACTAAGAGCAGAAGTTTAGTTTGTGATCAGTACAATGGCGTCAAGAGGACGGCGTTCGTGTGTTAACTCACCAAATAGTTTTTGTTATGTGTGTGGCCAGTTTGTAGTTAAAGGACAGTGTAGATCCATTACGCCATCGGTGAAACTAGCATATTATATATATTTCGGATATCGTGTGGGAGATCAGGACAAAACTTGGGCACCCAACATAATTTGTGCATCGTGCTACGTCACTTTACTTGCATGGGCCAAAGGAAAACGGAGGTTCATGAAATTTGCTGTGCCAATGGTGTGGAGAGAACCCACCAACCATCTGGATGATTGTTATTTTTGTCTCACAGTAGTTAAGGGACATTCTAAAAAAAGCAAATACACAATAAGTTATCCCAACGTTAAATCCGCAATTAGACCTATTCCGCACGGGGATGAACTTCCACTTCCCGAGCCCCCTACCAACTGGGAAGAGATATGGCCAAAAGACTCTGATGATGATCATGACCTTGATGAACCATCGACATCAACATGTACATCCAAGGATCCAACGTTCATCCCTGGCTGTGTTCGCGAGCCACATTTCATCCGGCAATGCGAACTTAATGACCTAGTCCGTGATTTGCACCTGACAAAGCAAGAGGCGGAACTTCTGGGATCAAGGCTCCAGCAGTGGAACTTATTGGATGCAGAAACGAACATATCAGTGTACAGGAAAAGGCATGTTCAATTTTCAAGCTATTTCTCAATGCAAGATAATGTGTGCGTATGTACGGATATAAATGGGTTGATGGCGGAGCTAGGAATTCCTTACGTTCCAGAAGAATGGAGGTTATTTATCGACGCGTCAAAGGTCAGCCTTAAAGCTGTCCTTTTACATAATGGAAATAAAAAACCTTCTATACCACTTGCGCACTCAGTGAAGATTAAGGAATCCTATGACACCATGTCAACTTTGCTAAATCTTATAAATTACAAGGACCATTGTTGGCAAATATGTTGTGATCTCAAGGTAGTTGGTATTTTATTAGGACTGCAGTGCGGTTACACGAAGTACCAATGTTTTTTATGTTTATGGGATAGCCGAGCTGATGACAAACATTATGAAGTGAAGAAATGGGAACCTAGAGTGCATTACGTACCTGGAGAATGCAACGTCAAATACGCTCCTTTGGTAGATCCTAATAAGATATTACTACCGCCACTTCATATCAAGTTAGGACTTATGAAAAACTTTGTCAAAGCCATTTACACATCTGGTGAAGGTTTCAAGTATTTGCGAGATAAGTTCCCTAACCTGAGTGATGCTAAGATTTCAGCGGGAGTGTTTATTGGTCCCCAAATTAGGAAATTAATGCTTGATGATAGCTTTGACAGCAAGTTAAACAGTGCTGAGCTAGCTGCCTGGACAGCATTTAAGTGTGTTGTGCGCAACTTTCTGGGCAATAACAAAGCTGAGAGTTACACAGAAATCGTACAGGACATGATACAGAAATACAAAGAGTTGGGTTGTAGGATGTCTTTAAAAATCCACTTTTTGCACTCCCACCTCAGCTTCTTTCCTGCTAACCTAGGTGCTCTCAGCGACGAACAGGGGGAAAGATTCCACCAAGATATAATGGCAATGGAGAAAAGGTACCAGGTACGATGGGATCCTTCAATGATGGGGGACTATTGTTGGGGTCTTGTTAGAGAATGCAACATTTCTTACAAAAGAAGGAAGTAGTGTACGTTTTTGTAACCCAATGGAAGTTTCATATATTGTGATAGTTTTGATTGTCTTTTCATGACCTTTTGGTACATTTGTATTATTGTTTATTGTAAATTGTCACACTTGTAAATTATATTGTATTATATTTTATATATGTGTTTGTGGTAATAAAGCAAAACGTTTTACCTCAACTTAAGAGATCTGAAAGCATTACTATAAGGTGCAATAAACAGTACACACAGTATACATACAAACATATTTATTTCTCTAGAAAGAATAAAGCGATTATTACGAAACTTGGAGGGTTTGTTAAATATGAATCAAAGTATACTTAGGTATAATTTCTATGTTAGTATATGCAAGGGGACAAGATCTTGGGGTGTAAAATAAACGAAAAGGGAAATTTTTAAGGGATTTTCCCGAAAATCCCTCTGTTACGGGAAAATCGTACGTGATGGAGAAAAACAGAGTGCATATTCGAATTCAGCGCAAAAAGTTCCTTTAAGAACAGGTATATCGTTTTATATAACAAAACCTTTGTTAACTAGTGTAATCTATTATGTTAGTGATAGATAAAGCAAACCCACCTGCAGAGGAAGGATACTAATCCGTTTTATAGAATTCAATATCGAGATTCAATCTCAATATATTAGTTTGCAATTCCAGTGCAACTAGCTCTTTTATCTTTAGTTCTTGATTTTCCTTTTATATCTGTTAAAAAAAATTAAAAATATGCTTCCACCTTCAATGATAAGGAAATTGTTTGTGACAAAGACAAGACTAGCTTTCATATCAAAACTGTGATAATTAACTAAATGGAACAGGTGTTCGCTACTGTTCGAAAATTGAGTTCTTTTATTTCACAACAATCAAGAAGTTTATGCTGGTATTCGTTTGACCATTTTCTTTAGCACTGTACATGTGATCTTAAACTAATGCGACCTAAATATGCTTTATGAATGTAGTATTCAAATAGGTCATCTTAGTAAATTTAATTATCATCATCATGAAGTCTGTTTCCAACAAGAAATATTTATTTTAAATAATATAGTTATGAGAGATTTTGCCACCCCTCGAAATTGCCATCCTGTGCAAATACACGTGTTTTACAGCACATATGGTAGAGCCGTCCCATCTACAGGGTTGATACTCTTATGACTTATGGAGTACCTTAGTGAAACAAAATGGCCAGTGCACACTTGGTATCTGAGAAACGGAAGTCCAAATTTTGAGTGTTGCTAACACCGCTGAAGCTTTTCTCTTGGGCAACTTTGAAGGATGTCGTATACAGTAGATAAATCAATTACGCTGGGAAACCTTCGAGTAGAAAATACTGCAGCAGCTGTGAAATCAACATTGTTCAAACAACGGCTGATAATTGTGATGTGTGTCTGATTGCTAACTGCAACGACTCTGAGAAACTTCACTAACCGTACAGG
This sequence comes from Thermobia domestica, assembly GCF_964235325.1. NCBI lineage: Eukaryota > Metazoa > Arthropoda > Insecta > Zygentoma > Lepismatidae > Thermobia > Thermobia domestica. The sequence continues at coordinate 196,649,666 of NC_137464.1, read as the reverse complement.
TACAGGAAACTTGTATTGTTCTTTATTATAACATGAATTAAACCTGTAATAAAGTTTAGCACTAACATAGAGTACAGAGTTTTCTTTCGCTAAAGTGTGGATACATTTTTTGACGGACTCTGTGTTTAAATTTACTGCTACTTCTTAGATTAATATTATTTTTTTAAAAGTAAATTCCTTTAAAATATTGTATTTTCGTTGATGGGCTATATCTCTTTAAGTTTTAATTACAGTCAGAGCTCCTTATTCGCATAGGTTACGTTCCATAAATACGAGGGAAGACTAAAATGAACCGAGCTTTTGTTCTAAAAAAATATTAAGTTTTTTTAAACAAATTCTTTCAGTCTCTTTGAAAGTACTCTAAAATTGATACGACACACTTCACCAGACTTTTTTCCTGCTGCTTGAAGTACCTCTGGAACTCTTCAAGTTTGCTATCGTCCAGTGTCCTCTGAGAAGATCTTTTTACAGCCTCCATACCATCAAAACACTTCTCATTTAGATTTTTGCAATCTCGGGAAGAGAAAACAGGTCACTTGGGGATAGGTCTGCGAATATGCAGGGTCCGGAACGATACCCACACCTGAGATCCCAATTAGCAGTTCACAGACAAGCCCGTTTGTGCGAGGGCGTTGTCATGGTGAAAGAACCAAAGTTCTGGGCGTTTTCTCCGCACATTCTCCCGGAAACATGTTAAAAGTTCCAAATAAAATTGCTGGTTAACAGTTTGGCTAGAGGGTACAAATTTCCGGTACACAATTTCACGAACATAAATAAAAAAGAAAAACCGTGATCATCATCTTAACATTCGATCTCTTTTGTCTTGCTTTTTTGGTCAGTGACGTAACTAGGGGGTTGCAAGCGGGTCTTGTGCCCCGGGCGCCGGATTTATGAGGGCGCAAAATTGGGCAAATATTTCGGTGAGCATTTTCATTTTGTTGGTCAGGGGCGCTAAGGCGAGTTCTTGCCCCGGGCGAAAACTAGCCTATTTTCGTCGCTGTTTTTGGTCAAGGGGAGTCGGAAGTCTTCCATTCGCTAAGCCCTTGATTAGTTTCAGGGTCATATCCGTAACGCCAACTCTCATTACCTGTAATGACCTTGGTCAAAAAGTTTGGGTCAGTTTCAATAAGTCCTCTCTCGAATCCAGATGAACTTTGATTTTTGATCCTGTGTGAGCAGGCGAGGAAAAAACTTAGCTTGTAAATTCTCAAAATTCACTGGTACGAATTACAACTCCTCTTGTCTGTTCTGAAATTTCTTCGATAGTAAAATAACGGTCTTCGATGATTTTTCGGCGGATTTTTTTCAACGTTTACGTCATTTCGAGATGATGAAGAGCGTTTATTACGTTTGAAGCACCCAAACCAGTCAAAAACTTGTGTGAGGCTCATAACATTCTTCTTGGAAGCCTGTTGAAGCATTTGGTAAGCTTCCGTTGCTGTTTTTTTCGAGCTGGAAGCAAAATTTCATACATACTGCTTTCTCGTTTAAATCTGCCATAATTTCGCAGGCGGCAAATGAGAACAGTTGAGATAAACAACACTAAGATCAAACATTAACATCCTACGTACACTGAGAAAAAAAAATGTAGGTGGAGTACTTGAAAAGGTAGGTTACATGGTAATTCCTGTAGTTTTTGGACTTAACGTACAGCAGATGTATAACTGAAAACGCATGTTTTATAATACTTCTGTATAAGTGTTCCATCTATACGTAGTTTCCGTATGAAACAATGTTGGCGGTCAGGGTCTCACATACAGATGGACGTATATAACATATAGCTGACGAAAGTAACATACATATATGCATGATATATACGGAAAACTGTTAGATGTCAGACATCCTGCAACGGTATGATGTGACATCTAAGGGCAGTGCGTATGTAGCATACGAATAACGTATGCTCCATACTGATTTCTGTAGTAAGCAAGAGGATTCCGTATATTTGTACAATATACCGCTGTCCGGAGAACGGATTTTTCTCAGAGTAGAGGCAACTGATTTGGGAAGGTATCTACTAGACCCACCTAGCGGGAAAACTCTCTACTAGGCCTAGGAACGGCCACGTGCTTTCAACCCGGTTTATTTTGAGTCCTCCTCGTACGCCGCAAATAATGAAACCACGAACAGGGAATGAGAAAATGTAAGGGGTTATCAGAGATACCTTCCAAATTTACGAAATTACAAATCAATGTTGATACTGCTTTTAATTAAAGTTTCTCAACAAATTTAAGACGATCAATTACTAGACAGTGTGGTTTCAGAAATTAGTAATATTTTCTTGTTCGCAGCTTTCAAGGATCTTGTAATTCAGACTGATATAAAATTCAGTCACCAAGAGGTTTGACCTTGAACAAATTGCAATAGAAACGAGACTTGCACTAAAATGATGCTGAACATATTCTAAGCAAGCAAATAGTCCTTAGGAATATTTAGTCTAAAAGGTCGTTAAATCCAATATGGCTGTCGTTAGTGGTCATTTATGGCAGGCATGACTTTGGCTCAAAATTACAGCCTCAACACTTCTTTTAAAAGCTGTTCTCCATTACATTTATTTTACAGAGACGCTGAACATAAGGAAGTTTCAGGAAAGATCAGGAAGCGGGTGAAGACATCAGTTGAATAGAATCCGAAGAAGGAAAAGAAGATGCTGTCATATAAGTTGTTGGGTATTTGGAGATGAACAATGAGGTTACTATATGTGATTTAGTAAAGATCATAGAGCAGCAGCTGTGCTGTTCAGACACAAGAAAGCTGAATTATTGGAATTGTTTGGAGAAAGAATCGTTATAACTGAAATAAGTGGTCAAGTAGATATTCATACACTCAAAGAGACATCTGCTAGAATCTTTCATCAGTGGAGGGAAAACTTTTAGTTTTCGGATATTTCCTCTTTATTTGTATAAAAATTATACATTTGTGCCAAATTTCAAGTTTCCATATCTATCGGTACAGGAAGTACCCTATAGGTTTAGATTCAAGTGACGTTATTTCGGCCTTGCCTCCTAATTTTCCCAAATTCTCAGAATTTTCCCTTAGATTCAAGTGACGTTATTTCGGCCTTGCCTCCTAATTTTCCCAAATTCTCAGAATTTTCCCTTAGATTCAAGTGACGTTATTTCGGCCTTGCCTCCTAATTTTCCCAAATTCTCAGAATTTTCCCTTAGATTCAAGTGACGTTATTTCGGCCTTGCCTCCTAATTTTCCCAAATTCTCAGAATTTTCCCCTTACTCGTATCAAAAATCCTCCACTTAAGCCAAATATCAAGTTTCCACGTCTACACACAGGAAAAAAAAAAAAAAAAAACGTATGTGGCGTACATAAAAACGTAGCTCCAGTTTTTCGACTTAACGTAAGACTATATCTAACATCCTGCTGCAAAGGTATGTTTTATACGTAGTTTCCATATAAATGTCCCAAATAAACGTACTTTCCGTATGAAAGAAAGAATTGTATATATTGGATAAGGATCTTACATACAGATGGACGTATATAACATACAGCTAACGTATGTAATACACAGAAGACTGTTAATTGTCAGATATCCTACAGCGGAATGGACAGACATCTAAGCGGGAAAAAATCAGTACGTATGTAGCATATAGATAACGTATGATCCGTACAGATTTCCGTAGTAAAGATATGGATTCCATATATTTGTACAATATGCTGTTGTCCAGATAACGGATGTTTCTCAGCACAGGAAGTGTAAATAGGTTTTGAGAAAGTGAGTGACAAAATTTGAGATTTTCTTTTTCTTTTAGAAGATTTCATGATCCATCTCATAAATGATTGGAGATAATAGATTGAAATTTTTTTAAAAAAAGACATGAACTGGTGGATATTGGTGACGCAGGCAATTTTTTGTTGCACTGTCTTAATGGGGAGCGAAGTTATGGATGTTCGAGAAATGCCTGAGTTGCTTCGTGTAATATACACCCTGTGTGCTCCAGCCAGAGAACTTGGCTGCCGCATGCCATATGCCCTGATCGAAAGTAAAGATATACACCTATTACTTACGAAAGCATCGAATTGATTCTTTAGAAAATATCAAGAAGAATTAACTTAATTAACGAATTGATTCTCTAAAAGTTGATTCTTTAAGAAATAACTTAATTGACGTTATTTCAGATAAAAAATATAGTAAATGATTAGTTTAAATATATGGTTATAAGTACGAGGTGCACACCAGAAGTACCTGTCGTTTTCCCATAACTTCCACAATTTTCCTTATGTCATTTTTCAGCACTGTTTCCCTCTTCTTCTACACGTTATTGCAATCTTTGTATCTCACTATCGAAGCGTCTAGGAAGTCTTTTGTGGAGTATGTTTTAGACACTAGATAATATTACTTATAAATGTCCCAAATACTTTTGAAGGGTCTTCTGGACTAAAAACTTCTGCCTCACAGAAAATCCTTGGGGTTGTCAAACATACATGGTTCATTATGAAAGTAATGAGCATTGCTTTAGAAAAACTGTTTTATTGTTCCGATTGTTACAAATCCTTAAAATTCATTAAAATACGCTCCTTCTTCATCGACACACTTCTGGAGACGTGTTTTCCACGCCTGGAAAGCATCTTTAAAGTCCTCGGCTGGAATGGCTTTTAAAATCCTTGTAACATGGGCTTGAATTTTCTGCACGGAGTCTCAATGTTTTCCCAATCTATCTATCTATCTATCTATCTATCTATCTATCTATCTATCTATCTATCTATCTATCTATCTATCTATCTATCTATCTATATATATATATATATATATATATATACACACACACAAAGACTTTCATTCACAGATGAACATATTAAAAAGGAATACAGCTAGAAGTTTAAAGGTTTAAAGTATAAAGTTACTTCAGGTGTAATTATATTAATCTACCTTTATTAGTTTTTGAACTATCATCATCATCATCATAGGTATTCTGCCTTTATTGGCAGGTCACTTGCCGCAGCTGAGAAGCTTCCATGCTCCACGGTCCTCCGCCAACCTTTTCATCTTCACGTATGATCTTTCTGTTTTAATATCATCCATTAATTGTAGTCTCCTTCGCCCCCTCCCTCTCTTTCCCGCCACCATACCCTCTAGGACGTCCCTCATGATACAATCTCTTCTTAGGCAATGTCCCAACCAGTTTCTCTTCCTCTTCCTAATAATATCTAAAAGTGTTCTTTTCTCACAGACCATTTCTAACACTCTCTCATTCGTTTTCCGCTCTACCCAACTAATTCTTTCCATTCTTCTCCACACCCACATTTCGAAGGCTTCCAGTCGATTTTCGTCACCTTTACGTAATGTCCACGTTTCCGCCCCATACAGTACAACACTCCACACGAAGCATTTTATAAGTCTTTTTCTCAACTCTTTATTCAATGTCCCACAAAACAGACTTTTCTTCCTCCTAAAGGCTTCTTTCGTCATTCCTATCTTTGCTTTTATTTCACCTTCGCATTTCATGTCATTACTAAGTATACTACCCAGGTATCGAAAACTATTCACTTGTTCTATTTTCTCCCCTCCTACTTTTATATTTGACACAGACCCCTTCCTTCCAATCACCATGGCTTTTGTCTTTCTAACATTTATTTTCATCCCATATTCTTCAAAGCCCTTTTTCATTTTTTCTAACATTTTATTGATTTTCTTTTCAGATTCTGCAAGAAGCGCCATATCGTCTGCAAATCTTATGCATCTAATCATTCTACCTCCTACCGAAATGCCATCATCATCATGTAGGCTCTTTTTCACTATCTCTTCTAGATAGACATTAAATAGTGTTGGCGAGAGGCAGCATCCTTGTCGAACTCCCCTTCCAATTGCACTCTCTTCCGTCAGTTCTTCCCCTATCCTAACACTTACTTGTTGGTTCATGTATAAGTTTCTTATGAGTCTTCAATCTTTCCATTCCAACCCTATCTTTGTTAGAACTCCCAACAACAATTCCCAATTCACGCGGTCAAAAGCCTTTTCTAGATCAATAAATTCAACATACACCTCTTTCCCTTTTTCTATAAATCTTTCACCGATCGCCCTTAATAATCCAATAGCATCTCTTGTGCCCTTGCCTCTTCTGAACCCAAACTGCTCCTCCTCAACATCTTTATTTGTTCTTCCATATAACCTTCTGTTCAGTATTCGGAGCAGAATTTTAGCTGCATGAGATATGAGACTAATAGTTCTATAATCCTCACATCTCTTTGGGTTCGATTTCTTAGCCATCGGTATCATGATCGTTTTCAGAAAGTCTTTTGGCCATTCTCCTGTTTCATATATTTCATTGCATAGTCGCAACAATTCTTTCTTTCCCTTGTCTAGTATATTTTTAATGAATTCGATTGGTATGTTATCTATTCCGGTTGCCTTTCCATTCCTAATCTCGGATATAGCCTTTTCAAACTCATCCCGAAGAATACTAAATCCTTTATCATCCTCGCCTACTTCATTTTCTACTTCAACATTTAGGCTACATGGTCTATCCCTACTTTCATATAAGTCTTCAACGTATTCTTTCCACCTTCCTATGACCTCATTTCTCTCGCTGACTACCTTCCCATTCTTATTTTCTACTGCCATCATAATACCCCCTTGTTTCTTCCGAAATTCCATCGATTTCACCTCCTTGTACATTTCCTCATATTTCCCAACTCTTTCTAATTCTTCTATGTCCTCGCATTTTCTTTTGAAAAACTCTTCCCTCGCTCTGTCTGTTTCTCTTCGTAATTCATTATTTAACTTTCTGTACATCTTTCTGCCCTCTTCTGTATCAACCTGTTTCCACATCTTCCTCTTCCTCATTTTTTGCAACATCTGCTCTGTAACCCATGGTTTTTTAGCAGTTTTGTGTTCGCGGTAACCTACTGCTTCTTCTGCAGCCTGCTGTAAGCAACGTTTAATATGTTCCCACCGTGCGTTACTACCTGCGCCTATCCTTTCCTCGTTTGAACATTTTTCTTCGAATTTTTCAACGAAAATATTTCTTATTTCCTCGTTTTTCAACTTTTCAGTATTCAACACTTTGTTACCTACTTTTCTTCTGCCTACATTTTTCAGTTGAATATCTACTTCGGCCAGCACAAGATTATGATCAGAGAAAATATCTGCCCCGGGAAGGGTCTTCGCGTTCTTTAAGCTATTCCGATATCTGTCCTGAATCATAACATAGTCTATCTGATATCTTCCGCCGTCTATTGGTGATTTCCATGTATATCTTCTTCTCTTGTGCTGATTGAACCAAGTGTTCCCAATTACTAGTGAATTCTGTCTACAGAAATTCACTAGTCCCTCTCCCCTTTCATTTCTTTCGCCTAAACCATATTTGCCTACGATACTACCTTCCTGTTTTTCTCCCACAACTGCATTGAAATCTCCCATTAGAATTATGCATGCACCCTTCTTCTCCCTATCTATAATTTCTTCTATTTTCTCATAATTTTCCTCTACTTCTGCATTTGCATGCGAAGTCGTCGGTGCATACGTCTGTATCACCACTAGATCCTTCGTTTTCCCTTTAAGTCTTAACATCATAACTCTATCATCAATAAATTCTACTTTCACTACCTTCTCCTTTAAGTGCTTTCCAAGAATTATTCCTACGCCATTATGACCGCCCTTTTCACTACCTGAGTAAAACATTCTATATCCTTCGCTGTTCAATACCCCATTACCTTCCCATCTAACTTCACAAACGCCTACCAAATCTAAATTATTTTGTTTCATTTCTTCTTTAAGATTTTCTAATTTTCCTCCCTGTAACATAGTACGTACGTTCCATGTCCCTATCCTAAACCTTTTGCTCTTCCCTGTCTTTCTTTCTCTGTCTGTCTTCCCCCCATTATTACTTTCTCGTCCAATAGTCCTTCCCAAGCCATCCCCCTCCCGGAGATCCGAATGGGGGGATATTTTACCTCCGGAATTACATTTTGACCTGCGAAAGACCATTGTTCATATGTTCTATTTTTGCTGCCAGCAAACTAGGGAAAATAGAGTGGTGGTTTCCCGTTGCCTTCCACCTTTTGAACTATGGCGAAACGGTATTGGCGTTTTTACTCTAGGTACTTGCCTAAGGTTGCCATTCTGCAGAGGACACCGAGCCACTGTTAAAAAAGAAATTCATAATTTAAAAAATTGTTATTGTTTCGATTTATCATAATGTTTTATCTTTGTTCACTGTCAACAATTTGCGCGTATGTTAGGTAAACTACTAACAGTTTCGTGGTAAAGAATATAAACATGAAACATATAGCATGTTCGTTACTTTTTCTCTTGCAAAAAAATAAGCTTAAAAATTTACCTAGCTAAGAACAAAACTCATACATGTGTTTTCAAAAAGGCGGCGTTAAATTTGTTCTTTGGGTGGGGACGAAAATTACTTAACAAGAATATTAGGAATGATAAAAAAAGCATCAAAAGATTGCGATCTTGGCCAACACAAAGTAGTTTTTGAATCAGGGGGCCACAAAATTTTTGAACGGCTTCTAAATCAAGTTTCCTTATTTTTTACTAAGCACATCATACTGAGTTAAGTGATAGTTTGGATTTAGCTGCACTGTATGTAGTTCCCCAGATATAAGACCTACAAGAAAATTTTTGCCTGAAATATATTGGATCTTTTGACACGAAAATGCTAGGGCAAAAGGGCACATACTTTTAGTGTGCACCTCGTATATCTATATTTCTATCTACCAAAATATGATTTTTTCACAAATTTTGTAATCTTTGTAACGAATAGTGTAAATTATTCAATCAAATTGAAAACTTACTGCTTCCAACAGGATGTTACACTTGAATCCCAGCTCAAACGTTTTCAGTACTGTTCCTATTATAGCAACAAGTTCAGCAGTTACGAGCTACTCACTCATCATGTATCTAAAAAGAAGAAAATCAATTGTAAGTTTGATTATGATAATAAGGTTTTATATGCTTATGGAAATCTCGGAGAATTATTTTGATGTTAGATCACTAAACTTTATAGATACTGTGTAATACGAACAATTATTAATTCTTCAAAATTTGGGATTTCTACACTGTAAAAATTCGTTGTGTTATTTCAACGACATACTTATGTGTTAACGCGATGGTGTTAAAATATAACACAAACAGGTGGTTAGAACAACTCAGTCTCCATTTGGAGTTGTGTGTCAAATGCCGGTAGTTGAAATGACACATAGCCTGTGTGTTGAATTAACACAAGTGTAGAATCTTCGTTGTTGTTTTCTGCGTAATTACCGAATATGTTGGGTATCTAATTATAAAGGCTTATGTACTGAAGTTACAAACAAGCACAGTAGAAAGAAATACTTAAACCCAGGCATTTACAAAACTTCAACATGCAAACCTCTCGATGTGTTCTCAATTGTTTTACATAATGTTTCTGAAGAAGTATGTCAACAGCGAGAAACAACACTGTATTATTGTGTCAATTCTACACTGCACTAGAGCTCACCACTTAACACCGAGGACTGTGTTTCAAAAATGGCGGAAGATAAGTAGAAATACGATTAAGAAGCAATCATATAAGGATGTGGGTAAGAGTTTCCTATCATTCTTGAACAAGATGTTGATGAAGGTTGTGTTCCGCACCATCAAGAAATACTTCACAATAAGTGTTGGGGAGGGCGACAAAAAAAAAAAAAAAAAAAAAGAAGATTTTCTAAATGAAGCGTTCTGTAGTTTAGTATTCTTATTTCAAACTTAGAATTTGTTTTCTTCCTCGCCCTGTTAACATTTTAACAGGGCGTTTCAAGAAGGGCGCGTTCAAAAAACACTTGACGAAATTGACGATGTTCACTAATTAATAGGTTGCAGTTCTTTTCGTTAGGTTCGTTCGTTTCGTTATTTCCGAACGCAATCAATTGATTTTCATGTTAACTAACTAGTATTCAAAGATGGCGAACCACCCTAAGCGTAAGCATGCACACCACAAGCTTTTCCAACACAGCAAAAGGGTTACACTAACACTGCACACGGAGTTATTTCAACACCGAAATAGGTGTTGTAGTAACACAGAAGTGGAGTCGAACTCACACCAAACACGGTGTTAATCTGGTGGTCTTACCTTGAGTTTTAACACAGGGGATGTTGAATTAACACCAAAACGGTGTTAGATATACGACTTTGACTTTGAATTATGCAGTTTGTGTGTTAAAATAATAAGAAAACGATGTTGCAATAACACAGGGACTGTGTTATATTGATACTTGACATATTAATACATTACACACTGTGTCACTTTTTTCGTGTTGGTGCAACATCACCACAAAGTAACACTCAACACTTTTTCCCACACTACCGAACCTAACATGGTGTTGAACCAACACCGACAATACTAACACAGATCCGAATTTAACACCACTCAACACCGGTTGTGTGTTAAAAACGTAACACACTCCCTGTGTTAAACGCCAACACCGCGGGGTCTGTGTTGAATTAACACCGCATAGTGGTAGTCACGCTGGAACCACTGTTCTGTGTTAAAATTGAGTTGAAATAACACAGCTATTTTTTACTGTGTAGGAGATACTGATGTTGTTACTGTGTAGAAGATACTTTTTTGTTACTGATGAGTTAAGTAGTGTACAGCACTGTACAGTACTATGAGTTTACTGTTAAGTTATTTACAACATCTTTAATGGGTTACTTAAATAACTGTTAAACTTGAATCATCTAAAATCTTTGCTAAATCTAGTTCAATTTATTAATTTAACTTCAGAAACTTTTCATCCTTGCTGTACGTTGCCAGATAAGTATTTTTAAAATAATACTTATTTTACTCATTTCTTCATTCTGTAAGAAAAGCCAAATACTTCTTCAAACATCACGCCACATTCCTTTAGATTGAACTAGCCTTCCTGGTTATAAGACCGAAGATGTCATTGTCCTCTCCTATCAAAACTGTTGGAACACACTTCTCTCGGGATTGTGAAGATGGATAGCAAGTGAAGTGCATTGCCACAGCAACGCTATTGGAGGCTAGGATTGCTTCCAGGCCCACCTCCGGTGAGATCTGCGAAAGTTTATCACCGTAGAAGCAGCTCATAAAACGAGATCCGGCCACTATCCAAATATCATTGAGTTGAACTACGACCATCTATTCGTCGTCCCTAGCTGATTTGACGTGATATTAAATCAAATTGTCAAGTTCACCATTGGTTCTATTACATTTGCGTTGAATCGTCTTACCGGTTTGGAACTTCAGCATCGTCGAGAACAAAGGATAAATAAGGAAAGTGCTCATTTCCTGTCCTAGAAGCTAAATCTCTTCTCTTCTCTCCATTCTTTTACCTTCCACCAAATCTAGTCTCTATTTCTAATTTGAAATTGTTGAATTTCATTTACGCATTGAAGCATAACCTGTCATAATCTTAATTGCGTGGGAATTGTCAGTTCTTGTCCTCATTTGTATCCCTTTGAGTAATTTTATGGTAATTTGCGAGTGATTTGTAAGATAGTTTCTGAGCTAATGGAATTGACATTCGAAATCTGCAGAGTAGTGATTATGACGCTGCCGCGCTGGTCTGAAAAGGTGTGACACAATGAAACTAGCTAAAAATATTCCGTCATCTACAAGTTCGTTAATATGTATGAGATATTTAGTTTTCTTTTGAGGGTTTACTTAATTTTGATTTCACGTCAAGCAACGAATATTAATTACCAACTGCTGTTTTTATTTTTTGAATGCATCTTGATTTAGCAGTTTCTTTCCATAAGCGGCTAAATACCCATTCAGGAAACACACGTGTACGGAACTTACATTCTTACTTTCACTCATTGTTAAAAGTAATAAATTACTTAAACTCGCATTAATCCAAAATAAAGAGCAATCACTAGATATTGCTTTAATTTTTTCATTCTTAAACACTAGATAGAGCGCGACGTGATAGGACAGAAATATAGTTTAACATCAAAGTCTATTCCTGGATGAAATAAGTAAAATATGAAGATTGGCTGGAAAGTTTCTGATCTGACTCAGAAGAAAGCATTTCTCATTCACGAAATCCCTATTTTGTATGTTAGAGAGCAGGTCTTACGCGTATTTTCTACATGGTTACATATTCTAATTTTGAACTGTCCCTTCTTTGCAGGTAGAATTTTGAGCTAGGCATGAGTCATTGTAAATATGTAGCTCATCGCCAATCGTGCAGTGATTTGGTATCTCATCCTGAAAAATAGGACGCCAAACAGATTCATAAGAACATCTAGAAAACCTTATAGGCAATGTTCCATCCTATCCTATACTGAAGTTCTGGGTGAATGACATGAAATGTGGACGATAGTCTCTCATTGACGATCCTCGAACTAACCGTCTGCGGAGTGCTTCTACCGATAACATCACGAAAGTGAATGACGTGATCATCGATTGACACAACAAACTATTACAACACACTAGACATTTCTAAGGTGTGTATGCATATCATTATTTGCGAACATTTGGACTTGCGCAATGTGGACGGGCATTGGCTTACCAAAAACGGAAACAAATGGTGTTCTCAAATGCAAATTTACAACACGTTAATGCAGACTGTGAAGATTTTCTGAGGTAGGCTTGTAACTCATGATGGAACATGGTGTCATCACCATCGACCCAGAGAGAAAGGAGCACTTCAGTTTTCTGGGACAAACAATGTGTTCTCTTCATGTATTTCGTGTCCAAAAGACAGATCATTGATTTCCAACTACTACTTAAGTCTGCTGAACCCACTGACAAATTTGAACGAAGTGCCACACTACTCCTTAGAATATGCAATTCTGTGGTTTGAATTGATCCAACATCCCCTATTTACCCGACTTAGCACCTTCAGATTATCGTCTATTCCCTACCGTGAAAAGACACGTGAAGGGGAAGCATTTTCCCTCGGGCGGGTCTGATATGGACGCTGTAAGTGACTGGTTACACATCCAGGAGGAATTAGAGGAACCTAGGACATCTCTGGGAAAGAGTTCATTCAAGTACAATGACACTATGTAGAGCACATACAAAATTGCAGCTCGATACCATGTCAGCTTCTCCCTTAGGCAAGAAATTTTCTAGCTAACGCTTTATCTTACTTTCAAGATACGTTTGTTTTACGTTGAGTACTCGTTACAGTATTATTAATTAGTTAACTCTGTGGAATGCATAGGATCGAATCCTTTTTCCAATTTAATCAAACCTACCCATCTTCCTCTGATCTTGCTCAGTATATTATTTTATCAGCTTTTTCTTGATCTATACAAAGGAAGGAACCTCCATGTAATACTTAATTGTGTGACAGTGATATTTTCAACATATGCCAGCACTGTGTACACAAACGGATCCTTCCTCTGACGAGATAACAAGCACAGCCGGTGGTCATATAATCAAAAGGCTCATTAACGTTACATGAAGTTGGGCTACATTGGGAATCGAATCCGAGCCAGCCAACTGTTAATTAGACGCCTTATCGACTATACCACTTCGAATCTTGTTTCGTAACTCAACACAAATATAAAATTCACTATGGTAGCACAACATTGCACTTCCACGTAATCTTGCCGTGCTTGAATATTTCGCGGAAGGGAAATTCCTTTCCTAACATGACCAAAAGGGTGTTCTTAAGATATTAGATGAGGAAGCCGGAAACAGATCCTTTTCCTATCATTTAAAAGAGAATAGAAAAACTGGAATTAGAAAGTTTCACTGAATGAATATTGAATTTTGAATACGTGGACGAAGTATTGGTGTGCATAGACGAAGTATCTACAGCTTTATTAATATTCGCTGTGCAGATTTAATTTAGCGGAATCAGCTGAAAATTGGTTTTAAAAAAATCATATTTGCTAAATTTACTTTCATATGGCATCGTAAGGTTTCACCACTGAATGACTAGCTAGTAAGATAAGCATTTAGTCAACTTTGCAAAGGAAAATTAAAACACTTTCTGTAAAATGAAAAAATCGCTACAATTTTGGTAAGGTAAGACATCTCTCTATCCTGTATAGCGCAACCTTGTGAACACATTAACTTTCGTAACTGGGATTGGATTTCAATGACACTTTGCTGATACATTGAGTGCTTTAATACCGCGGTCCAGTTAAACGATGGGTGTCGTGGGTGCAAAGGGGAGCTAACCCCCACTCCCATAGACGTGGCAACCATCATGGAGCTAGAAAGACGGAACAAACGCCACTCACAAGCTTTTGCACAACTGAACACAAACGAAAGCAGGCCTAATTGTTGAACCATGAGTAGTTTTTGAGATCTAGCACGAAAAATATCAAAACATTTATTTTTTCCGAGCTACGACCGTCGTCACGCACGTGCTTTCTTCGCATTTTTACCATGTCCTCACTTTCTTCTCCAAGTAATATGTCTTGATTTTTTTTTGCAATAATTTATTCACATACAGAATTACTTTGTGGACAAAGCAGACATTTTTAGCACTTTGCCCTCTTGAGATATTACACCCGAAAAATTGCATCAAAATCACAAACTTCAACTTTCGGGCCCCATAAATTTATGGTGCCAGTAGGATCATAGCTGTGGATATTTCTGCAACTTTTTTATATGCAACAGTACTCAGTACAAAACTTATGAATCCCCCCTTTATGCCATTCCAAAATACAACCCCTTTAAAAGAGTAATTTTCTGTAATTTTCCTAATGATTTCATGTGTTGATTTACAACCCTGCAAGAGCATATATTCTCCGTGTACCTCAGTCTCTCGTCTAAACATTCGTTTTTGTTTGGTGTTCTTCTGATTCGTACGTCCTGAGCAACTGTAGTTTTCATAGACCCTTGCAAATGCAAAAATGGCGCTCCAGCGACAACAAAGATGGTGCCATTCAGGAACACTTGTACGTACGACAACGTGAATAGCGTTATTGACTTTCTCATAAACAAGGTTCATTACACGCTAATTTTGTAATTTTCGGAGATGGTCGAGCAACCACTTTCACCATTTTTGAACCACTTCAGATGGATTGACCCAATTTCTGAAACATTCTGTCCCTTATATTATTTTGTTCTCTACACATATATATTTTTTTATTCTTGGAAACTCAGTTTCACTTACGAAATTTTAGCTTTGCTAAGGTAAAGCTAAAATTCACCGGGTCCATGTTCCGTTAAGGGGGTCCAAAACTACACAGGACCCTCTTATGTTAAGCTAAGCTAACCTAACCTAACCTGACCTAACCCAACATAACCTAACCTACCCTAATATAACCTAATATAACGTTATATTATGTAATCAAACGAAAATCAATAGAAAGAAGTGGTGTCAAAGACACTGGACCCCCTTAACGGAACATTGACCATTCACCGATATTCTCTTCTACTTGAAAATTAATAGGCCTATTACTTTGATATAGGGAACGAAAATGACTTATTTTTTGAAAATGGGCAGATAAGCCAACAAATGGTTAAACAGAGAATTAATACTGTACCCTCTCGTAGTAAAAGCTATTAATAAGTTCGCTTTATAGAATTTTGGAGGTCAGGAAAGTATCTATGAACTTAACTGTTATAGTGATTAGGTTCTGTTGCTATCTTTGTTCTGTGCTTATAACAGAAACAGGTAATATTTCATTTAACTCATATCTTCAACTAGCATTGAAGGAATTTACATTTCAAAATGACGTAATTATTTGTAAGAAATGGAAGGCCGTTCAAACATTATTCTTATCTAATTCCTATAGGGAAATAAATTTGCTCACAATCAGAGCAGAAAAACAGAAAAATCAATAAACATAATACATGCGAGAAGTATGAAGCATACATCACTCAAACAAGAAACTAAGTTATTTGTGCCTACACATTAAAGTAGCTATTGTTATTGAATAATTCACGAAGTTAAAAATACTTTCAAGATGCATGTATACGATAATTTAAATTTTACTACTTTATAAACTCACAAACACTAAAATAAGTAGTAATGCATTGAACTTTTATATTTCAGTTCTGACCTGACAATATTTCTTAAGCAGAGATACAACAAAAATTACTTACGACTATGAGTAATTTATGAATAATCTCGATTGTAGTTTGTGGTTTCAAATCTAAGGTTTTCCTCTTCTTTTATTGTTTGAAGTTGTTAGTTAATATCTTACAAGACACCTTGTACCCAAATAGGGTTTGATGTTTGTGGCATGTTTCCAACGTTTTTAAGAATTTTCAAATTTCTTTGATAGAAAATCTCAATCAAAAGCTTTATTTCGTTAGTTAACATCCATATTGTTCTATTTTAGGTCAAATAAAGCCTGTTAATTGTAAAATGGTGCTCATATTATTAATCTGTGTCTTCTGTTGCATTCTAGATGCATAATGTCTTGGGAAATGCCCTCTTATTGCGTACAAATTTATAATATGTATGCAAACTGTATGCCATAAAAACGAATACGAAAAACATGAGCTAAACTAAGTGGTCACTACAAGCTGGATTTACATCCATTGTAATTCTGAGCAGGGAAAAGCTTGTGAGCAGCGCAATGGTACGTCTGCATGGAGTAAGTGCGACAGCGAGGATGGGTATGAGGGTAAACGAAGATTTTAAAACGATTATTCGTGGAGAAATCACGCACCACCCTGTGTTAGATGGTCAGTAGAAGCTAGTAGATTTATCATTGCATTACTAAATGTGGATATTTAATTCCTTGTTTTCGTACAATAACATGTAATGCAGTAGATTTTTACTACTGTATCTGGCTGATACACATGTTACATGTTTTTACTTACATAAAACGTCCTTAAACATTCCTCCCAGAATAAACCTGTAAATTTTACAACCATTGCCCCCATATTGTCAATCTGCACTTTAATTTATATAAACCAGAAGGGTAGTAGTCAATCTTTTCGATGTTTAGGTCAGGTTATATCAATCTGTATTTCAGAAAATGAAAATATAAGCACATATTGTTAGTTTCTTTACTACGAGTATATTAATTATTCAAATTAAATTAGTCTTAAGACACTCTAATTCTTCTACTTTGCGCTACTTGCGGAATGTACCCTACACAGATTCAATGTAAGGAATTAAAACTGATGTGAGCTCTGCAAAAGCATGGTAGATCATAACCAAAATACTAAACAGGGCAGAGGTAAAAGTGAGGGGGAACGCGAGAGGACGACGTCCACCTCCAAAAAATATGTAGGCCTATGGCATCACCCTAGTTCCTAAAAATTACAATAGACAAATCTAGGCATTGTGACTGGGTGACGTCATGCTGCTACCTACCGTCCCCCAACCTTTTCAGATCCACTTTTATCCCTGAAAAAGGGGGAACTGAAACACAGTGCTTAAAGTGAGCCGGTTATGCATCCGGAAGTTAGAAAATCGGCTGGTATGGCATACCGGTAAAACTAACATTTAAATTGCAACTTGTGTGTAGGAAAAAACAGATTTTACACATAGAAATAAGTACGACGTTAGCATTGAGTCAACAAGTATGTTTGTACTATCAAAGATTTCGTTGCAGCTGCTTCAAAAGTAAATAAGTGTACCTTACCACCCTATTCAATGGCCGAATTTGAGTTATTTACTTTTTTCAACATTCAACTAGACATAAATTATTTTTTCTATGTAATAGAAGATTGGGAGAAATAAATGTCCGGGTAGGACTGGGCAAATAAGCTTGTAATTCTATAAATTTGTAGTACCAAAATTGAAATATACACTATCAAATGTTTCAGCAATATTATATACTTAGTAACAATATCTTATGTACTTTCGCAAAGCAAAAGAGAATTCATGATGTGATATTTGATAAATACACCGCACTTTATATATTTTATAATTATCTTTAACACTTCTATGGTTATAATTTCTTGAATAGTCCTTTGAATACAGGGACTAGAGCAGGGCTTTAAAGAGACTTGAGTCAATAGTCGTAACGCTTAAAACAAAAGAATAAACCCGAAATACTATAATAATAATAATAATAATAATAATAATAATAATAATAATAATAATAATAATAATAATAATAATAATAATAATAATAATAATAATAAATAAATAAATAAATAAATAAATAAATAATGCCTACAGATCAGTCTTGGGCTCAGTGGTCGTGTTGACTTGGGATTCTGGCAGTGGCGGATCTAGCCCCCCAGTTTTCAGAGCGATGAAAATAATTTAAGCTATTATTTATATAATTTTGAAACTTTATAGTAAACTCTTGATATATTTCTCATAGTCTGGGGTCTAGCAGCCCTCCTCCCAGTTTTTACCTTGTAGATCCCCCACTAGATTCTGGGATAGATCTCAACCCCGACTATCCTGAAAGACTTTATCCTGGTTTTCCCAGTCACAACAGGTGAATACCGAGATCGTATTTTAAATATCCTGAACCTGGCCGCTATTTTGCTCAAGTCTATCAATTGTGGAAACACTATAGAAAAATCTCCTTCAAGATACCACTTCTCTAAAAGAAAAAAAAAACTGAACCCATATGTATCTCTGACTTTTTTTCTGTCTGTAAAGGCGAGTAGAAGACACTTTTTGCATTTGTCCATTGCAACTACCACAACACGATAAGAGTCACAAGGTTTTGTTTCTTCAATTGCACAGCAACCCTGCTCGCATATTTTTCATCCACGGCAAAGCGACGTATAATATGAAAGAGTACACTTCTCATCCGGCAAACTGCCGGAAACGGATCCGGCAAATCGCCGGATAATGTGAAAGAAGCCTTATTCAGTCCGACGGTGATACGTGCTCCAGCTTCTCGGGAGACGACGGCGACGAAGAAAGCTAGGCACGGAAGTGATTTCTGTTAATAATCACACTATTGTTGGATTGTCTCTATGTATAACGATTTTAATGATTAAAAGTAGGATGAAAAATACATTGTGCCTTTTTTTTTTTT
Organism: Thermobia domestica; assembly: GCF_964235325.1. Classification (NCBI taxonomy): domain Eukaryota; kingdom Metazoa; phylum Arthropoda; class Insecta; order Zygentoma; family Lepismatidae; genus Thermobia; species Thermobia domestica. Next base: position 196,630,842 of record NC_137464.1, on the reverse strand, counting down.
TTTGAGAAAATCGATGTGCGCTGCTTACGCTTTTTTTTCTTTTTTCAATTTTAACGTTCCAGAAATTGGGGGTGCGCGGCTTACACGGGGGCGCGGCATACACGCGTAAATACGGTATATACATATACATATATATATACAGGGCCGGATCCAGGATTGTCTGAAGGGGCTGCACCAATAACTACAAAACTAAGCGATCATACTGAAACTCTTCAAAGTGACATGTGACAGTATTCTTTACCCCTGACAACGCTGATACATAGAACGAAAGGGGGGTATTTCAAAGAGGGTCGCAAGTGGAATGGACGACAAAAAATGTCCTTGCCTGCTCCTACCTTCTGTTTTCTTTCCTACTTTAAAAATGTTATATTGTTTTGCTTAGTGAATCCTTTTGCTTCAGCCTTCAGAAAATCAACTTAAACTTGCTTTTGCAAAGCTCTGCTTTCTTTTAAGTTCCAAACGAAAATATGATGGCAGAAAGTTTCGGAATGTGTTGCTATTCTCACTGCTAGTATTTTATTTTAGATAGTGTATATTTGCAACGAAGGGGGGATGGGATGCACGTGCACCTTTGCACTCCCCCTAAATCTGGCCATATATATATATATATATATTTGGTCTAGGAATTAATTCGTGCGGGTGGACAAGAGATGGCGCAACGAACGGAGCGTTCCACAGTTCCGTGTAGCCACACATGTGTTGCAAACCCCTGTCATCGCGTATCGTTCGTAGTATAGGGCAGTGGATTAAAGCGTCAACAACACCAGTTTGTAGTTAAGTGAACATGGCGCAATTTGTGCCTGATAAAGTGTTTTTGCGGGGTGTCCTGCTGCATTACTTTAACATGCAGAAAAGTGCGACTGAAAGTCATCGTATTTTGGTGGAAGTGTATGGTGACCATGCTCTAGCTGAGCGAACGTGTCAGAAGTGGTTTGCACGGTTTAGAAGTGGTGATTTCGGCTTGGCAGACCAAGAGCGAGCTGGACAGCCAAAAAAATTTCAAGACGAAGAATTGACAGCATTGCTCGAGCAGGATTCGTGTCAAACGCAGGAACAACTTGCAGCAGCATTAGGCGTTGATCAAACAACAGTCTCCAAACGCTTGAAAGCCATGGGAATGATTCAAAAGATGTCACATTGGGTTCCACATGAATTGAAAGACAGAGACGTTGAAAGACGAAAAACCATTTGCGAATTGCTGCTTCAACGACAGAGCAGAAAGGGGTTTCTGCATCGAATTATTACGGGTGATGAGAAGTGGATCCATTACGAGAACCCTAAACGAAAAAAGGCCTGGGTGAAACCAGGTGAACCAGGTCCATCACAACCAAAACGAGATATTCACTGTGCAAAGGTTATGCTGTGCATATGGTGGGATATGAAAGGTGTGGTGTACTATGAGCTGCTGCAACCGGGTGAAACTATGAATGGAGAACGTTATCGACGACAATTAATGCGTTTGAAGCAAGCTCTGGCCAGAACACGACCAGAATGGGAGAACAGACATGATAAACTTATTGTTCAACATGATAACGCTCGCCCACATGTCGCAAAACCGGTCAAAACCTATTTAGAAAATGTCGGATGGGAAGTTTTACCCCACCCGCCGTATTCACCAGACGTTGCTCCTTCGGACTACTACTTGTTCGATTGCGTGAACAACGATTTGATTGGACAGCGGTTTACTTCTTCAGAAGATATCGAAACATGGGTCTCTGACTGGATCGCTTCCAAGGATGAGGACTTCTTTCGCCACGGAATCCGTACATTGCCTGACAGATGGGCGAAAGTGGTGGCTAGCGATGGACAATATTTTTCTTAAGGTATTTATGTATTTTGTGTTTGTACTACAGCTTCAATGTGTGCGTACCAACCGCACGAATTAATTCCTAGACCAAATATATATATATAAACAGTCAACATCTGCTAGAGTTTTTCCTCAACTCCGATGAATATTTCCTCAATACGCCTACACGAGCAGTACCTATAGTTTTGAGAGATGAACGTAGTGCGGAAGATAGGCAAAGTTTTAGATTACAAACAGAGAGGAGGAAATAATAAGGACTAATGATAGAAATTCATAGATATCTTCGTCGTCAGAAAATTAGAGATATATGAACCTGCAAGAAGAGACAACGGTAAAGAAAGAAAGAAAGAGAGAGAGGAGAGAGAGAGGAAGACATGTTATGACATTCTACAACCAAACCATTACGTTTTCTTTCCTCTCTTCTTTTCTCTTCTCTCTTACTATTTTCCCGCATTATTTCCTTATCACTATTATTATGAAATAAGTTCATATAACATTCTCGACCCCAGGTAAGTTTTACTAAAGTATTGAACTGATTACAGTATCTTCAAGAATTATTATCTTTTCCAGGATGCACCACTTGTTTCTGACAGGTTTCACAACTAGAAATGAGGTTTTACAGAAATGCGTGTACTTTTCTCTCTTTCATGTACATAACTAGTATAACTACTATAGAAACGATTACATTCATAGGAACAGCATGCCTATAATTACCACAGAAAATCAGGGTTAGACATTAGGTAAATGAACAAAACATTCTATATTGTGATTTTGCCTCCTCCAACATCAAGTATTAACGACGACGATGTCACTCGTTATTGCTTTGTGTTCATTTGTGTATGAAACCTCATCGTTTATGCTTCAATAGTTTGGGAGATATAACCCAAAAAGTGAAAGAAGAGCTGGAAACTGGATAAATTTTTTTATTTCATTTCGTATAAGAAAGTTTACATTGCCCGCCCACTTGAAGTACTAAAGATAGGAATGAAACTAGTGCATCATTTGTGCTCATTTATGCATTACAGCGCCTTGTTTCTGCTTCATTAGTTCCTGTGATATAGATAGGCGAAAAGGCGAAATGGGATATAGGTGATAGCAGGCCCGTATTTAGGTAAATGCTATTCTGTGCTCGAGCACAGGGCGGCAGAATTTAGTGGGCGGCAAAATTTTCGATTTTTAAAAAATGAGGTGAAATGAAATCTTTGTTTTACGTCCCACGGTTATGCCGGCTAGGCTAAAGGAGACGGTGAAGATGAGGATGAATGAAATGGTGGAATGAAGAAAGTGGGAGGAAACGAAAGAATCTCGAGAAAACCCATGTACACAGTGTTTCTCTACCACAAAGCTCACTTGGCGCGAGCTGGGATCGAACCAAGGACCCCTGCAGCAGAAGTGAACGCTCTGGGGTGAGGATTACGCTCTGCGGAACGCACTAAGGGAGTGAGGATTAACCTGAACATCATGAGCACTGATACCGTTAAATTCAGCGATCTCGAAAACTATGAATTCAACACTAATATCTGTCTTTTCGATTATTTTTAAATCTCATCACCTTTCTGCGGAATGGAATGTGACCTTGAAGTTGAGTTGGATTAAAACTGTTACTATTCATCACAGCGACTCCAAATGCTATGAATTCAACTTTAATATTGGTCGTTTTCGGGAGAGAAGGGCGGCAAATTTGGTGCAGGGGCGGCAAATTATTTAGAGCACAGGGGTGCACAATATATAAATACGGGCCTGGGTGCTAGGCTTCCCACCTTAACCTTATTCCATCCTAAGACATAAGAAGAAAGCAAAATTAAACTATTAAATTAATTCGATTTCAGGTTCTTTCATTCCACCCAGAGTAGTGCTCTCAAACGGGTCGGGTTACGGATCGGGTCGGGTCAGGTCAACTCGGGTCGGGTTGTCGTGTCTGGTCAGTCGGGTCAGCTCGGGTCGGGTTGTCGGGTCAAGCTACTCGGGTCGGGTTGTCGGATCAGGTCAATCGGGTCAGCTCAGGTCGGCTCAATCGGGTCAGCTCGGGTCGGGTCAATCGGGTCAGCTCGGGTCGGGTCAGTCGGGTCGGCTCGGCTCGGATCGGGTTGTCGGGCCAGGTCAGTTCACTTTGGTCAACTGAGTTTAGGTTGAGCTTAAACTCGGCTGGAGTCGAAAGCTGCTGTTTTTCACTAGCTGCCTAATTAAAAATAGCAATTTTCAATTGATTTTATAGAAACCATAAATCTATTTTGAACACTTGCAGCTAGTGTTTTTATGGTAAATGCTTATTTTTGTACTTGTGTGTACTTTATTTTTTAAATGTGGAAGATTAATTTTACCAATCGACTGTAATATTAATATCTACGCCAATATGGAGTCTGGATTTAGAACAAAACTAGAAGTTGTTTAAGCAAGGCCAAAAGAAAGATTGGATATGGACGACCAAGCCCAAGCAAGGCCGCGGTGGCTCAGTGGTAGAGAAGTTATCTCTGGTGCATGGTGTCCATGGTTCGATCCCAGCTTGTGCTAAGTGGGCTTTGTGGTGGAGAAACGCCGTGTAGTGGGTTTTCTCGGGGTTCTCCTGTTTCCTCCCACTTTCTTCATTCCACCATTTCATTCATTTCTCATGGTCACCATATCCCTTAGCCTCGGTGCAGAATCGAGGGACCTTAAACTGAATATTTCATTTTATTTCACCAAGCCCAAGGACATCGATACAAGAACAAGATAAAGATTGGATATGCAAGACGAAGTGCATAGTAATCTTGCTCTTGGCCTTGTTTTGGTGATCACCAAGTAGCGATGAGCGTATTTTCTTGCTTTCCGTATAGTATGAAAGACCATAATCAAAATTACACTTGGTCTTCATTTGTACCGATGAGGCGAGCATTCTTGGCTCTGATCAACGCCTACGACAAACTACTTGAGCTAGAAAGTTGAATTTCGAACGATAATACGCCGTGTGCCTTAAGGTTAATGGAAGTTTCTTGTAAATTCAATAAGGAAGGAGAGAATGGGGTGGCAATTATTATAAAATGTTCATATCTCGGAATTCGTTAAGTTTAGAAAAACGAAATTTATTTATTTACGTATTTCATTTAAAATAGTTAAACATGTGTTTCAGTTTCAGTGTTTTTGATAATTTATTTGGAAAAAAAAAACGGACAGAAAGTAGAGGAAGATCTCAATTATTATAATAAGACTAGCTAAAATACTCGTTCTTCGCACAAGACGATCGATCGATGGAAAATATTTTTAAAAATGTGAACATTTTTTCTCCCCTTGCGATGCGTATTTGAATCAAAGTGAAATATAACAAACTCAGTTCGGTCCAAGTGCTATGTTAGGGGGGCACCGTGGTTAGTTGTAGCACTTAGATCTGGCGTGTGAGGTCCCTGGTTCGATCTTCTCCCAAGTAAGTTTGTGGTGGACAATCGTGTCGGTGAGTTTTCTCGGGATATTCCCGTTTCCTCCCATCTTCTCATTCTACCAATTCTTTCATTATTATTCACTTGCGTTAATCATCACTTTCCCTTAGCCTAAAGGACAGTGTTATTATCGAACTATTTTACAAATTAACAATATTATTTCACAATATCTTCGAGCTTACCGTCGTTTTCTTTAGCTCATGGAATATACTCGTAAATTGTTTATACTAGGAATGCAATGGATATACCCGATTGCAATGAAATGAGCTGAGCGAGCTTAAACTACGTAATCAGGAAGTGTTTTTCGGTGATTATTCCTAGATGGTACATCGGATTTTTGATTTCGACCTATGTTGTTACTCAGCACGACATACTCTATCAGCGTGCTAAGTTTGGTTGAGATCGGCCAAACGGTCTAGGAGTAAGCGTTTTTCGGTGATTATTCCTCGATGGTACATCGGATTTTTGATTTCGACCTATGTTGTCACTCAGCACGACATACTCTATCAGCGTGCTAAGTTTGGTTGAGATCGGCCAAACGGTCTAGGAGGAGTTCGCGGACAACCAAACGGCTAACCCGAGTATAAGAGCTTCGCTTCGCTCAGCTCAATTAGTTCGACTGAAGTCTTTTGATCACATGATTTACCATATATGGTAACACAGTAATGATAACAAACTAGGTACAAGTGGCTTATTACTGAAGAAAATAAAATGAAATTTTTAGTTTTATGCTCCACGAACATGCCCTGTAGGCAAAGGGAGACGGATGATTAATGAAAGTGAATTATTATTAAAAGAATTGTTGGAATGGTCATGTAGGAGGAAACGCCAGAATCGCGAGAAAACACACGTACACTGTGTTGTCTACCACAAACTCACATGGCCTGGGTTCGAACCAGGGACTCCTCACACTAGAGATGAGCGCTCCACTATTGATCCACAGTGTCCTCTGACAATAAATGTTTGTGTTGTGTCATGATGTGTAATAAACACAATATTATGTTCCAGCGAATGAAGCAATATAAGGGAAATTAATCTACACTGACGAAACTTAATAAAGAGCTCACCTTTTCAAACGTTTGCTTTTATGATTATTTTTTTCAAAGTAACAATACATGTAATACATAATGAATTTCTGTCAATATTGTTCAGGCTCGAAAAATCCCAGGCGCCAGGTAATCATGGCGATTGGAAATACGAGTCGTCTGGCGTCTAAATAATTTATATCCAAAATAAAATTATGTAGGCCCATGTGCGAAATTGTATTATCATGGTGCCTAGTTTCAAGAACTGGAACCTAGGTCAAAAATATTTTCGAACACTTCTCTTTCAGCAGTATAACCTCTATTCACTACAGTTTTCTTCAGCTCCAAACCACTGCAATAACCACGAAAGATTTTCAATTGAAGAAATATAGTAAAAAAAAGTAGCTCTTATATAAGTCTATTACGATTCTTATAGCATTAAGATAAGAACTACAATAATGGTGTGAGATGACAAACTGCTAAAACGTACAGTAAATAGTAAAGAACAATGTAAGGTTGTAGTAGGATACGGATTATTAAAAAAAAAAAAAAAAAAGGTTTTAAGAGCTTTCTGATGCAGAAAGTGCTTATTTGTAGACATAGATAATAACATGGAGACTCATGACAAATCTTCAAAATACAGAAAAGCTGAAATATAGTAGCTTAGGTATTCGCAATCTGCGCGTGATTTAATTTGAATTGATATAGTATTTAGACTCGTAATGTTTTCGATGCAATACAACAATAAAATAATCCTGCTTATATGTATCTAAAATATTTGTAACGATAGAACATTACAAATAACATTTAATGTATTTTAAACTAGGAGAATAGGTCTTATTAACACGTTACATTTATATAGAGTAAATGTGTTACTTATTTTGCCACTTTTCCTTTCATTATTCTACTTTTAGTTTACATTAAGAATCTGTAATATGAAAGGATTTTTTTGAGGTTTCATTACGGCTGAGAGGATACCGAAATATGACGTCACGCTAAAACGTTTGCTTTTGTTGTCGTGACGTAAGCAGCTTATTTTTGCATTGATTGAAGCGCTGTATCTCCGTAACGAAGAACTATTTGTCTGAGATTTTTGGTATGTGGTATATTGAAGACTAAAGTCCATTCTAAACAAGAAGCAAATTGACAGCTCAAAAACACGTGCAAGTTTGTTTTGAAGAAAGGAGTCTACGTCACACAGTTATTGCGGTCACTCAGCGAGGGTCGAATCATAAACGCCCTTTTACCAACAGTGGGTGGAGGGTTTCCTTGGCAACAGACCTTAACATTCCAATGTTGCCGCTAGAACGTGTTTTCAGAAAGAAAGAAGATATTTTTAGTGTTTCGTTTCCTTGTGTGTGGGAGTGATTTCTAGATTATTCTTGTGCATTCGAGTTTTATCTTTGTGTACAATTCTGTAAATATATTTGTATATGTGAGATATTTTGTTGTATATATCGTGTGGTGTTGTGTGTTTGTGTATATATATATTTATATTTGTGTATATAACGAATATATAGGCTATTTTAAATAATGTCCAGTGAAATGGAGGACATTCTCCCTGCAAAACGGCCGAGAACACATTCTTCTGAAAGAAAGAACGTTTTAGGGAAAGGTATTCCTATTAAAGGACAATTAAGGGAAATTATTTGCTCGGTTCGGGACTATTTCGAACAGGAAAGGGACAATGGAGGACCGATTATCCCTGTAAATAAGGTGCTTGACAGGACTGCCGCTGCTGTAAAAGTAAATAAACGTACCATTGTGAAAATTGGCAATGAGAAGTTCGAAAATGAAGAAAATCAATCCGGGTCTTCAAAATTAGAAACTCCAGGCAAGAAGAGAAAAGTAAGTAAACGTGTGACGAATTTGGATACTTTCCAAAAAGACGCAATACGGCGACATATTTATTCTTATTATCAAAAGAAGGAGCACCCCACTCTCCTGAAATTACACGCGTCACTCCAAGAAGCCGAACTTTTTCAAGGAAGCAAAACATCCTTGTATAGTATTATTAAAAAGTTGGGGTTTTCGTATAAGAAAATAAATGGAAGGAGACTTTTAATGGAGAAGCCGGACGTTTCTGCGTGGCGATGTAGATTTCTTCGGGAAATATTAAAACATAATTTTGATAATATAGTGTGGCTTGATGAAACCTGGGTGAACGTGAACCACAGCGTTAGTAAAGGATGGACCGACGACACGCTTCAGGGCACAATGGGATTGCCGTTAGGTAGAGGGGGAAAGGATTATACTTCTTCATGCCGGTACGTCTTCTGGGTTCCTCCCAAACTGTTCCCTTCTCTTCACATCGAAGAAAACAGGAGATTATCATGAGGAAATGAACCAAACGAAATTTCTTCAGTGGTTTCAGGAATCTCTTCTCCCCGAACTGCACACGCCATCCATTATTGTTATGGATAACGCAAAATACCATTCAGTTATTGCTGACAAAGCTCCTACTATGGCCACTAGAAAAGAGGATATTGTTCGTTGGTTAATTCAACGCAACGTGGAGGTTCGAGATGATTTGAGAAAAGCAGAATTAATGCAACTCGTGCAAAGATACAAACCCCGATTCCCCACATACGTCATTGACAAAATCGCTACTCAACATGGACATAAAGTAGTGAGACTTCCCCCTTACCATTGTCACTTCAATGCCATAGAACTTATTTGGGCACAAATTAAAGGGTACGTTGGCCTTAAAAATAAAAGTTTCACCATGTCGTCTGTTGTAAAATTAACAGAAGAAGCCATAGCCTCAATTACGCCAGAAAACTGGAGAGATGCAGTTAAACCATACGTATAAAGTTATTCAAGATGCATGGAAAAATGAAGGTGTGCTTGAAGAAATGTAGAACAATTAATAATAAGTGTTGGTGGTTCCAGTGATTCATCTGGTGAAGAGGAGCTTAGTAGCAGTGACATCAGTAGTAATGATGATGATGACTTGAGTGGAGTCTCTCCACTGGAATAAATTACATTTCAGGTATGTCTGATTCTAAATTATGCTTGCATTTACCTTTCTAGGCCTATACTGAAATAAAATGAAAATAGTAGTTCTTTCAGAAAATGTGTTCCGGGAGGAGGACACATGTAGTATTCTGGGGGGCACTGCTGGTACTATTTTATTTATTATTATATGATAAGACGTATTATTTTGATCTCTTCCGGGGGCACTCTCAGAGCTCCGGGGGGGCAGTGCCACCCCAAATACATGTCTGGAAGAAACCCTGAATGGCAAAAGCAAACTTTTTTTTTTGGACAGCACAATATATATAATATGTTCCAGTGACAAAAAATTGAAAAAGCAAAATCGTCGCGGGAACCAAAAATTGTTTACTGATCTCATTGCAGAAATATTTGTTTCTTACGTTTAGTCAGTATAGTACCGTAGAACGGGGTGAAACAGATCACTAGCACACACCTACATTGAAAGAGTGCTGTCACCTATCGTTTCAAATTGAGTGTAGGAAATATATCATGAAAAGAAGGGTGATTAGACACGAGATCTGTGAGCATAGAAAGTTAGAGTATGATGCATGCAGATTGTGTGTATAGTGCAAATTTGCTTAATGGTAAAAACGTAATTATTGCAGAACCCTGTTCCCGTTATATTGGTGTGACTACAGTACGCAGTTATAGCTTTTAGCATCTGCTAGAGAAACAACATAGAAAACTAAAAAACTAAAGATCATTTATTTGTAAATATTTGTTGACAAATTTCTAACAAATGCATATTTCTACCAGCCCCAAATTTCAGATGAATCCGGACATTCAGAAGTGTTTTGTAAGTTCTTTTTATCCTCATGATTTGTTTATATTTTTCATTTATTTTTTCCTCATAAGCATTTAAAAGATGTTCTACTGTTAAAAAAACACATTTAAAAAGAATACTTTCTTTACAATCACAAGCAAGATTTCATTTCTCTCTCTCTCTCTCTCTCTCTCTGTCACACAAACACACACACACACAGCCCTCCCCCTTCCCAACATGCAGAAACTGGGACGACAAACATATCTTTTCATCCATCCAAACAAATCAATATTTAGAGATTTCCTTTTTCGTTGACTCACAAGACAGTTCTAGCCCGAGAACTAACCGGGATGCGCACGAAGTGGCAACAGCGTACCACGTGCTTCTCCTAACGTCAATTTGCTTCTAGTTTAGAATGGACTATAGTTCTACACGACAGTGTCTTTAAATTACGTACAACCTTCGGTCAAAAAACGAATGTCCATTATGCTATCAAAATTGTGAACTATGGAAGAGCCACCCATTGCAGTGTCGACTGTTAGAACATTTTGCGAAGAAATGTCTTCTATACACACAACCGATCTAAACCGTTTAGATATGCAACCGATCTGAACAAAGCAACAGGCAAAACAATATCAGAGACAACAGCTGCACGGTGGGACTCAATGGATATCTTCTGCTGAAGCGCCATTACTACGACCACTTTTCGGATATTGGCATTATAATCATGTTTATTTGTATAATATATTCATTTCTTATGAAAAGGTTCAAGTTTGTGCTTAATATTAATTATTTTATTATCTTATATTCGATGTTAATAACTTGAACGTTGGTTCGTATCCTTGTGAAAACATTTTAACGAGGCAGAAGGAAAAGAAGAAAAACAAAATCGTCCTCAATTCAAGGATGTTATAACCTTGAGGATTTGTCCATAGCTATATTTGTCTCCGTAACTCGGTGAAGCCGAAAAACAAGCGAGTATCGCTAAAGCTGATTGGCTTTTCTCTTTTCTGCCATTAACGTTCACTCAAAACATTAGGTTCTCCGTATGTGAACAATCAGCGTTTATTGCACTTCTTTAAAATTTAAAGCTTCACTTTAGCGTTCAAAATGTTTACATATGCAGTTTACTGACTCGTGTTCATTACCTTCAATGGGGCTCGCGTTCATACTCTCGTTAAGGTTCGAGTTTATTCGGGCTCAGACTCACATCCTCCCATGAGAATCGGACTCACGAGCCTCCTTGGAACTCGCAATCGCTAATATCGTTGAGGCACGCGTTTACCTCGGCTTGGGTCCACTACATTCAGTGAAGCTCGGGCTCACTACCAGCAATACGGCTCGTACTCAATTACGTCAGTGGGACTTGCACTCATTTGTGCTCGGGTTCATTATCTTCATTGGGCAAGCGCCTCACAGTTCTCTTTGAGGTTCTCTCTTACTCGAACTCATTTTTTTAAATAAGGCGACCACTTTGTTGCTCTTTTGGAGCTCGCACTTCTTTCGGGCACACGCTTACTTGAGCTCGGGCATGCTATACTTAGTGAGGTTCGACCTCATTGGTTCAGTGGGGGTTGTACTTACTTGTGCTCAAGCTCACATCCTTCATTGAAGCTTGTGCTTACTCTGGCTCAGCCTCACATTTTTCAATGAGGCACGCTCTTACTAGCTTCCTCGGAGCTCGCGCTCACTAATCCTTTTCGGACATGCGATTACTTGGGCTCAATCTCTACAATCAGTGGCACTCGAGCTCACTGATGTCAGTGGAACTTATACTCATTTATAGTTGGGCTCACATCCTTCATTGAGGCTCGCGGTTAGTTGGGCTCGGGCTCAAATCCTTCAATGAGGCTCACGTTTACTCGGTCTTGGTCGCAGATTATTCAATGAGACTTGCACTCACTAGGCTTCTTGGAATTCACGCTCTCTAATTTCTTTCGAATACGCGCTTGTGTGGGCTCGGGTCCACTAGTCTCGATTAGACTAGTGTTTTCTCCCGCAGGTTTACTTCCGTCAACTTAGTTCGAGCTCACAAACATCAATAGGGCTCGAGTTCACTAATATCAGTTGTATATACACTCATATGGGATTAGGTTTACTTCCTTTAATGGTTCTGGCGCTCCCTATTCTCGTTAAGCCTCGCGTTTACTCGAGTTTGGACTCACACCATTTAATGAGGTTCGCGCTCCTACTCACATTCTTCAATGTGGTTGGCACTCAATAACCTAATTGGAGATCATCTCACTAATAACGTTCGAACACACGCCTAATTTGGATTGAACTCACTACATTCAGAGGGGCTCAGACTCACTAATCTCGATTGGACTCGTGTTCACTCGCATTCGACCTCACTTCTCTCTACTGGGCTCGAGCTCACACTGATCAATAGAACTTGAGCTCACTGATGCCAGTAGGCTTGCTCTCATTTGAACTTAGGTTCATTACTTTCAGTGGTGTTCGCGTTCCCTATTCTCGTTGAGGCTCGCGTTTATTCCGGATCGAGCTCACATTCTGTAATAAGGCTTGTAGTCATTAGCCTACTGGCGTTCGCGCTCACAAATTTCGTTCGAATAAATGCACATTTGGAGCCCTCAGTGAAACTCGTCCTCAGCAATCTCAATTGCATTTGCCCTCGAGCTCACTACCCTAAGTGAGGTTTACACTCACATAGACTCAAGCTCAATTAGGTTCGGACTTCTGATCATTACCTTCAATTGTGCTCGGGTTTATTGCTTTCAGTGGGACTCGAGCTCACTTGGGATGCTGTTCATTCGTTATCACGCATGCTGTTCGTTTGTTATCAATTTCATTTGTTATCGCGCTCATTCGGACTCAGACTCCATAACCTCATATGGGCTCGCGCTTTGGCTTTCTACCCTCAACGGGACTCGAGTTCACTATCCTCAGTTAGACTTGCTCTCACTTGGGCTCGCAAAAAACAATTTTTTGTCGGGCTTGGAATCATTATGTTCAATGGAGCTCGGCTGTGTTACTTTCTGTGAGACTCAGGCTCACTCGGGCTCGAGCTCACTTCGATAGTTTCCGATTGTCTCCGAATTTAAATCCACTGGATTTTTTTAACTGCGGGGTGAGGATACATTAAAAGTGTGGTGTATCCTACTCCTGTCAACAATGTCAATAACTTGGAACAGGGTATTCATAACGCCTATGCAACTATTCATCATGACCCAGTATCTTCGAACGGGTTCGCCAATCCATGGTTAGGCGTTGTCTTACATGAATTGCTATCAATGGTGGGCACTTTGAACATCTCCTGTGATGTGCCAAATGTACGTTTGTGTCTCTTTGCATGACGGTTTCAGCCCTCGTTAACCCTGCCAATATGTCCAACATGCTATATGTTCATAAGACATTTTTTCCTTAGCTCGGTGCCAGGAACCATCTCCCAATGTTTGTTCCATTATTTAAGTTACACCCTGTATATATGTTGCGATTGAATGCTCTTTGCAACTATTTATGTAAGAATTATACATGAAAGAAAATCAGTTGTGACTTTTTAAAGAGGTTGTTCTTACTTGTTTGCATATACATATATATTGTAAGATTAAATTAATTGTTTATTCAAACATAGTTAAGTAGGACAATAATATAGTATATCAATCATTATTGATATAATTAATAGTTACACAGCAACCAACGATCAGACTAAATAAAGGTGCAAAAAACTACGAAAGCAACTTTACAAAGTACTCTGAGAAAATATTAGAATTTTATCGAAAGCATCAAGAGAAAAGGTCTTAACCTTGATATTCCTTTTGCAACAACACTGACACAATGCGTGAGTGCATATCTATTCACTTGGGGCAAGCTGGTGTCCAGATAGGAAATGCCTGTTGGGAACTATACTGCCTAGAACATGGAATCCAACCCGATGGACAAATGCCCTCAGACAAGGTGGCAGGTGCTGATGACAGTTTTAACACTTTTTTCAGCGAAACAGGAAGTGGTAAAAATGTGCCCAGAGCAATAATGGCTGATTTGGAGCCCACGGTAGTTGATGAAGTTCGAACAGGGACCTACAGACAACTATTTCATCCAGAAGAACTCATAACAGGGAAAGAAGATGCAGCTAACAACTATGCCAGAGGTAATTACACTGTTGGCAAAGACATGATTCAGGTAGTGCTCGACCGAATAAGAAAGTTGGCTGATCAATGCACAGGGCTACAAGGGTTTCTGGTTTTCCACTCTTTTGGAGGAGGCACAGGATCAGGATTTACATCGTTGCTACTAGACCATTTGTTAGCAGACTACGGCAAGAAAAGTAGAATCGAATTTGCCATCTATCCTGCACCAAACATTTCTACTGCTGTTGTGGAGCCATATAACGCAATATTGTGTACTCACGCAACCATAGAAAATTCAGATTGCACATTCATGGTGGACAACGAAGCAGTTTACGATGTGTGTAGGAGAAACTTGGATATTGAGAGACCAACATATACCAATTTAAACAGACTAATAGGACAAGTTGTTTCGTCAATCACAGCTTCGCTACGTTTCGACGGAGCAATAAATGTTGATGTACTCGAATTCCAAACTAATTTGGTTCCATACCCTAGAATTCATTTTCCTTTGGCCACTTACGCACCTATAATATCCGCTGAAAAGGTATATCATGAACAGCTCACCGTTGCAGAAATCACTGCTTCATGCTTCGAACCAGCCAATCAGATGGTGAAATGTGACCCTCGAAGTGGAAAGTACATGGCATGCTGTCTTTTGTATAGAGGAGACGTTGTACCTAAGGACGTAAACGCTGCAATAGCTACAATAAAATCCAAGCCATCCGTTAAATTTGTGGAATGGTGTCCGACTGGATTTAAAGTTGGAATCAATTATCAGCCACCAACAGTAGTTCCAGGAGGTGATTTGGCCAAAGTCCAACGAGCATTATGTATGCTTAACAATACAACTGCCATAAATGATGCATGGAAGAGACTCAATGTAAAATTTGATATGATGTTCGCCAAGAGAGCATATGTTCACTGGTATGTTGGTGAGGGAATGGAAGAAGGAGAGTTTAATGAGGCCCGTGAGGATTTAGCAGCATTAGAGAAAGACTACGAGGAAGTTGCAATGGATGCAGGAGAGGGTGGGGAAGCTGGAGAGGGAGCATGAATAACATTATTACTTTTAATACTACTATGTAAATGTATAAGTGAAATAAAAATCTCAAATATCAACCAAGTCTTCTGGATTACTCATGACCACCCATATATTCAGCTCGATTGACGCTTCGATTTCACTCCATCAGGATCCTACCGCCTACAGTCGGACAATTTGTCCATGCCGTCCAGATGCCGCGGTCGGATTGCCGGCGCCGGACACCGGCGTCTTTCCGAGTGATTTTCGACCGTGACGAATAGTTGCCTTGCCGAGCAGTCGGCAAACAGCCGGATTTTATTTTACGATTTACAATTGCTTGCCGCTGCGGCAAAAGGTCGGCAACTTCGAACAAGTAGATCGTCGTGCCGCCTCGGACGGGTGTCGGCTGCCTCCGGCGGCAATACCTTTTTCCAACCGCGACTTCCTGATGGGGCAGTTTGACCGTAACTCATATCACAATGTAAACCGAATTTGATGCACGAGCCATCAGAAAGTTACTGAAATGAAATTAAAAAGCCAAAGTACAAGATGGAACACGAACCTCATTTTCTTTCAAAAGTAGTGCTCATTCCCAGTGGCGAAGGGACGTAAGAGACCCTGAGGCCCGGCCTATTCATGTGCTTTCTGAAATTATAATTTATAATTAATTCATTTTCCTTGCACAGAATGTGTGATAGTTTTCTAAGTTGAAAAAAAAAACGGAAGTCGATAAGCGTGTTCAATAAAGAAATCGTGGTTAGCGCCACTGCTTTGAGGCTCACCGAGCAGTGTCTCAGGCGGCAGTAGAACTACTGCCAAGCTACTCAGAAAATCCCACGAGAGAGCGTGTTGGTAATTGGAGTTGGATCCGCGAAAGAGACCGGACTCAGCGCTTATCGACTTTCGTTTCTACATAAAGCGTTTTTCTCGTGACCTTCGATTTCGATTCGGTATGTCAAACAAATAAAGAGCAAGCGAATGTAAGGCCCCATTCTGAACCAACTTTACTTAATTTTGCGGACTCTAACGCAACGCAAAAGCTGGAATAAGCAATTCTAAAACAACCCGCTCGGGAGAGTAATGCTCCCGCAAGTACGTTTTTCGCGCGCTACTCTAGCCAGGTGTTTTACGCGCTATCCTAACCAGTTGTTTTAAGTTGGTCACAAAATTTATATCATGGAGTACAAGGGGAACAAAATGAGCCCTATATCATGGAGTACAAGGGGAACAAAACGAGCCCTGCGGGGCTTCTAACCCGTTCCTACTACTACTACTACTATTTATCTGCACAAAAGTAAGTATTATTTTCATATTATTTTAATTTAAAAAGTGTTATAAAAAATTTTAAAATGTAAAAAAAAAAACTTTTCTCGGGCCGGGTTTGAACTCACGCCAAAAGAGATTTTCGTTACTAGCATATAGCGCTAGCCCACTTTTTTTTAAAAAAAACTTCCTGACTTTTTTTCTATTTTAACCACTTCTCAGGACTACTAGACCACTCGGCCACGAAGACCGACAACAACAGTCGTTTGATTTCCGCTATTTGAATGCAACGTGGCATGAAATGGATAACGATAAACCAATCAGAACTGTGTTTTTCTTTCCTATTTCCGGAAGCATTACTCTCCTGAGTTAGTCGTATTCTAAAGGTGCTATACCTATCATCGCAAACTGATGTCCCTTTATTCCGTTACGTTAATGCAAATCTGTACGAAATCACACTCGTTGAGTTCATTAGAATTGAGTACAGAGCAAGGGTGCCCATGTTGTGGTTTCCAAGGGGGGACAAGTATAAGCGACGTTTCAAAAATAGTTTCAAATTTTGCTGTAACTAATGTAAAAATTCTATTGGATTTTCGATATTCTGAAGTACAATTTCCTCTACGCCCCAACTTGCCCCCCATGATGGGCGCCCTTGGTAGAGAGTATGTTTTTTGAGACATTGCGAGTGACATTTTTTTCTTACATTTGCAAAAGTGAATGAGAGGAAATGTCAGGAAATGGAGAATATGAAGATAATATAATTCCTATTAGAGAATCTTCTATGTCAGTGGTCTTGAAAATTAATGTGTTATTAATGAACGAAGACCAACTCCTGTATTAAAAATAGAACAAAGAGGGCAAGAGAGGTCTGCATGCAATGCTACAATATATATATTTGTAGTTGTTGAAATAAAAAGCAGCGTATGAAAAAATATTTAAGTCTGATTCTGTTTTTAAAGGGGAAATAAGTGACACAAAATGACTTAATTGAATGCTTGGTTTGAACAATATAATTAAAGACGAAATTTTACAAGCAGAGTTTGTTTCAGTACAAGTAGACTAAACAGCATATGTTTCTTGAGAAGCCCAGATAATGTGATAGTCCATCTTCTCCACCTGATCACGCCCAATTAAAACAATTAAATTGCGGCGAATGAAGATCAGATATGAGTCACATACGTGAATTTCATTATGAAAATTGAGATCCGGATCGAATAAGTGCTGTCGATGGTCCACAATTACGTTAAATTCGTGTGAATTTGTCTTCTTGTGTTTCTGTAGTAAAATATTAATGTCTAATCTATTTTATTATTATTATTATTATTATTATTATTATTATTATTATTATTATTATTATTATTATTATTATTATTATTATTATACCCTCTTGAAACTATCACCCTTTGCCACTGCTCATACCTCCGATTTATTAGCCTATCCTGATATCCGGTTTCAGTACCAGTAACAAGCCGAACTAAAAGAGAAAAAAAGAAACCAGACGCAAATATCCCCTTTCCAAGACAAAGAGTGTTTGTGTCGAGAAAAAGGGTTGAATTTCAAGATTTCAAAACATAAATGCTACTTATACAGTGAAACCTCTGAATAACGGACACAAATAGGTCATGATTTTTTATCCGTTATTGAGAGGTGTCCGTTACAGAGAGGTTACAAAAATTTAATTTCTCACAATGTTAGTTATATGCAGTAATATACAGTAAATGCATTATGTATGAAAATAAATACGTAAAATTCAATATGAAAATACTCTATTTAGTAAGTATTTGAATTATTGGGAGGGATGAAGGAGAAATTCATTTCTGTTAAATAATATTATTACTGGGGGGTGTGTTAATATATTCGTTCTTTGGCGGAATGGATGAAAAGGCAAGTTGTTGGGAGTACATATGTTTATTGACCCAGTCTGAATCACAAAGAATATCCTCTTAGTGAAAGTAAAAAGGAAGCCCGTAAAACGCTAACCCAGATTTGTTCCAGTATCTTAAGTAAAAGAAAAATGTTGCTTTTCTTAAAGAAAGAAAAAAAAGAGGAAATATTGCTCGTTGAAAATGTTATTGTAAAACAAACAATGTTTTGTTATCTATGAAATTGTCGGGAAAGATGCAAGGCCCAGAGGCAAAAGGGCTAAATTTGTTAGGGAAGGGAAGATCTTTCGCATACAATTCTTGGCCACACGACTGACCCTGCATGAGTGTTATTGCTTATTAAAGGTTTTCTAGGATTTCCACCAAAAAGCAGTTTATTGTGGGCATAAACAACGAAGAATTTTAAGTTCAGCTTAAAGCTGTTCTGTTTGATGGTTCACCGGTCTAGACTCATGATAGATACAATTGTGGGGAAAAGACTTTTCTGTCTCTTGTAATATATCGCAGAATCGAGAATAATTCCTGTCCGTTATGAAGAGGTTATTGAAACGTTTGGGGAAAAAAGGACTGTCCACGTCCGTATCTGAGAGTGTCCGTAAAAGGGTGGGTTTTGTTCCGTAAGAGAACATAATGTTATATTTTTGCCGGGACAAAAAAAAATCTGTCCGTATTATAGAGGTGTCCGTTATTGAGAGGTGTCAGTTAAGGCAGGTTTCACTGTATTCCAAATCTAACCACGAAATATATAATAATATCTTTTTCCACGGAACTTTGATAGCGGGAGCAGATCACCACATCATGAAATAAATCATATTGAGATATCAGTGGTGAAGTGTCGAATTATCGTCGTCATCGCAATATCATAAAATGACTTGTAGTTGGCACAAAAACCTGTTTTTCGTTTGTTTTGGAGAAAACCGAAACCGGTTTCGGTGAAAACCAAAATTTCGGTTTTTCGAGTTTCGTTTTTTAGAAACCGGTTTCCGGTTTTATAAAAAAAACGGTTTTGCTCATCCCTAAAAATGACAGGGTCTGTCTTTCAAAGAGGAAATGGGGAGTCATAATACTTGTCCATTGCCCTGTCAACTTTAAAAGTTGAATCAAATACCGTAAGACGACAAAACAAAAATATTAAGGTTTCAGCATCGTGGTTATTTATTATCCAATTATTAGAATTAGTAAAATTGATTAATTTATATCTATCCTGTAACTAAATTTTAATTGGTTTATGTGAATTATGAATTTAAAATTCAATTTAAACATCTCATGATTATGTTCGTTAAACTAAAAGAGACAGACAATTAATGCAACATAATAGTTTTGAAAGAATTGTGGAATGAGAATGTAAAAGGAAATGGGAGAACCCAAAGAAAACCCATGGTTATTATGATGTCCGCCACAAACTTTCATGGTCTGGGATTGAACTAGGGACACCTTACACGAGAAGTGAACGCTCTACAATTAAAACACCGTGACACTATAATTTTAGTCTAATATCGGTAAAAAACGATAAATATGTCATTAACACAACCCTCTTTCTTTTATGCATATACCGCGAAATACTTGATAATGTGGTCTACTTCAACGTCATCTTGGTCTAACTTAATTGAAGTAAAATCGCAGTTTTAATTTCGAGTGGCGAAGCGTAATCCTACAAGTAGGGTAAGCCCAATAAACAAAAATAATATTTCATGTATCATAAAATGTTTAAAATTATAGTTAGAATTCTATTTTCCATATTGAGTTGAACAAAAGAAACTACCAAATCTATTTATTTTAAAGAAATTTCTTAGCTCTATTTCAAACACTGTTTAGAGTAGTGTTGCCACGAGACGAGACGAGACGAGACTTCAGACTGTCTCGTCTCGTCTCGTGCAAAGCATGTCTCGTCTCGTGTCTCGTCTCGAAAAAACGTGCTCGTCCCGTCTCGTGTCTCGTCTCGAGAGGTTCTGTCCCGTCCCGTCCCGTCTCGCCTCGTTTGTCTCGTTTTGTCTCGTCTTGTCTCGTAAAAAAAATAGCAGCATACCATGGGAACGAAAGTAAAATGTACCAGGCTGCACCATGCTAATCAAGATACAACTAAGTTAGTACCCAGAACAAACAAGACAAGAAATGTCACGGTCAGAGTTGGCGTGGGTCAATGAAAACTTGACCCACGACCCACTGACACACCACCAACCGTGACCCACGACCCACTGACCCACCACCCACCATGACCCATCACCCACGGTGACCCACTCTGACCCACCACCCACCGTGACCCACAATCCACCATGAACCACTATCATCCACTTTGACCTAGTCTGACTCACCAAAATCCATCGTCATGAAGTCTGAACACGATCCACAGCCTGTTCTGAACTGACTAAAGAGTTTACATTTATAATAAAACAAGACTGACATTGTCACTAATCGGAGTTTGAATTTCTAGTCGATCGCTCAAGCACCACTCTGTTACTATAACGGTGGATCTGACCTTTACGATGTAAAATGGTAAAATGTTTGTCAGTGAGGAAACAGTTTGAGGTGGGGGGAAATTAGTGTGTGCCTAAAATATACTTGTACTAAGAGAGTATTCTTGCAAGTGTTAATTTCTGACGCATTCCAAAAGAAACTTCTATTCGCAGGAAAATACCCCTGTACAATATGGAAAAGGTTATGGTTTCTCAGTTCACAGTATTTTTCTCACAAAAGACTTGAAAAATCAGTTGTTCGTAGGGTATAAAGGTGCTCGGGTACCCTATGTGAGAGTATCTCCATAAAACATGCTCATAATTGTAATTTGTGTAATCACTAAAACACCACGTTAAATTTAAGTTACAAATATGCATAATTACAATTATTATGAATAATTATTCAAACGTAGTTTACCTAAACCAAAGAAGAGAGTTACTAAAAAGTAGGTACAAAGTTGAATAACACAAATAAGCCATTATCAATACAAGTATACATTTTCTATAACTCGTAATTTTCCACCTTAAAACAAATCTGAAATCGGATTTATTTCCTGTTGGTAACTTTCTGGCGGTAAATCATCCGCAGTGGAATGATGTCCATCCTTCAGCCAAGAAATAACTAGCTCGTCTACTTTGAGCTTGTCTAGCGGTGGGCCATTAACATTGAAGAACAACAAGTTAGATAATGTTTGAGCACTTAATCTGTTTCTAATATCAGTCATCTGTAAATTCATAAGGGGAAATCCCCGTTCGCACTCTGTCGTGGAAATTGATAATATTTCTACCCGATTTCTGCAACTTCTCATGGACTATCTACTTGTTAGACTTAAGTCTGATAACGATTTTTCTCGGTCAGCTTTGAAATACTCAGCAAGAAGTATCATGTCTCTATCACCATACAACATCTTTTCCATATCGACCATGTCAGTTGGCAATGTCAACCCATGTAGAACAGAAACTTCATATACCATGCCTTTGATGGGGAATCTTGTGAATAAATTATCAATTAAAGCCTGATAAACTGATGATTTCTTATTTGTTTATAAATTTATTTTTTGTAATTACACATGAAGGTTTGATACCATTACCAAGTTCGTTCTCCCGTCTAGAAAGCGAAAGGGAACGAGGTTTCTGGAAAGTATTCAGAGGTGAATGGGAATTTCCCTCCTTCTTCAACTTCAATTACCACACTGCTGTTTGCCATGTGCCAAATTACGATGAGTTTCAGTTAAATTATCATAGTATAATTATTTCCTTGTTGAATTATAAATACTTTTCAGTGGAAAAAGGATGAAATTTCGAAGTTCAAAATCAAAGTAAGTAGACCAACGTAAAGGGGAAAAAGTGTAAAATTTTCCATACAATTATGCGTACAATCCAAATTTCAAATTTCCGTGTAATTAAGCTTACAGTACAAATTTTATGCCTATTTTTCTCACAACTTTATAGGTTGATTACACTGTGCTGTGAGCGCTCCATATAATTGAAAGAAAACACCTTGTCCGTTGCCATAGAAACCGCCGTTTCTAGGGCAACAGATCCTGTCACGGTTAGCCAAAATTGAAAGAAGACGTAAAAATTTAACGAAGATAAAAGAGCTAATGTAGAGTTGGAGAGGAGTCGCTAAAATTAATTTTCTTTAACGAGGACGATTACGAAAGATCACTTACTGATTGAAATCCAGATTATTTTCCAATAGAGTAACTTCCAATAAACCTTTTGTTATTGTTAATTATTCCATATCGGACTCCCGAAGAAAACTCATCGAAACAACTTATTGACCGTGCCAATAGCGACTACTCTCAATCATGACTCCGTTTTCTTTCATTTAGAAATAGGAAAGAAAGAGAAGAAAGTAGAAGGGTAAAAGAAGGAGGTAGGTAAAGAAGAAAGAAAAGAGATAGGGTATTTTAATGAGAAACAGATTACTGGATAATTCCGGAAATATAGTAAAAGGTCGGGAAAGTCGTTGAAAGATGAATCATTCTAAATGTTATTAACAACTAATCAATTTTGGAATGCTTCGGAATAGACACATGTTCCCTCATACCACCCAGACCTAGCTCCAGGCACCACGATCATGGGGTTGCCCAGACCTAGACCTGGAAATGAGAAAAGTGAAATTTAATTCTTTGTAAAGTTATTCCGACCGGTGACTGATAACTATCCAGCATCTGAACTCTGTCCTCTAGGATCGACCACACATATGAATTAGCCAAGAGAAAAAAAAATCAAACTTATAAACTCAATATAAATTTATGTGTCGTATCAATCGAAGTCTCAACTTCCTGGAAGAAAGATGTCGTATTTAGGCTTATCCTGCTATTTTTGCTTCACTCCTCGAGCCGATTTAAACCATTAGTGACGGTCCTTCATGACCTAGGTTATTTACCTTAACACATATATTAAAACATGACACATATATTACAGATGTTAATATGACAAATGATATCACTAAAATTACTTATATTAAATCTATCATGCATTCACACGCTCACTCACTCAGGACAGTGTATATATGTTTAAAGGAAACCAACTAACTACAAAGGTACAAATAGTTTATTACATTCATAGTGAAAAAAAAAGGACAAAACAAATAATTATGAAGAAAATATTAAAAGCACAAGTTCTTGGTTATATATTAATAGAGTACATAGTGTTATATTTTAGTAATTTTTTATATATTCAATCATATTGACAAATGAAAAAGAAAGGAAAAAAAAATAATTACACGTATCATATCTTAGGCATGCTAAAGCAAAATGATGATTTGCGACATACGCAAAAGAAAAAAACTTATTTCACTTAAAAAAAAATTGGACAAAGAGGAAAGAAAAAAAAACTTTTTGGTGTATTAGAACTTATATGAGTCTCTACCTCACGTCGAGATATTAAAATATTAATAATTTCGAGCGTCCAAATCACAACTCACGCACTAGTCGTAGTGTCCAAAACGTTTCGCTCCATTTAACTTAGTTTGTGGTCATTTATATATATCTCTATATGTATATATATATATCTATTGGTTTACAAAACCATTCGTCGTCTATATTTGGTTTGTAACTGGTAACAGTTTATATCTGCAATCGCACACTGCTACGTCTATACCCATCTAGGGATTTCGAGAAAATAACTTTCACTAGAGGAAGTTTCTCCTCTTAGACGGTCTATTTCCAAATTTATTAATCGAATAATTTCAAGTTATTTATCCAACACTGGGACACTTCACGAGACCTTTCATTAGGATCACTTTCGTATATGTTTATACATGGTTCGGATTAAAAAAAAATGATCTTCCACAGGTGTACGGAGTATGATGGTTCAAATTGAGGATAAAAAAAAAAACTGGTCAAGTCATAGGATACACATGTAGGTGAGAAGGATTCAAGGTGCACTTTCCACAATGGTTTTAGGTTAATTGTTCAGGGATAATATTTGTTATGATGTGGGTTACGTTTAGACCTGCCGATATTTTTTCAATGCATGCCATTATATAAGTACAGAGGTTATCACTTACATTGATTCAGAGGAAAAGGAAAATTACTTAAGTGCACGGCGGTATTCTTAACAAAATCTACGTTCTTAAATTCGTCGGAAGACTTCTGGTAAACTATAGCAACCAATACACGTCTAGGGGGACAGACACGAGCGCTCTTACATATATTCATAATACATCTAATATCATACTTTTACTTTAACATCATATTCACATACTAATTACACATACATTTCGAAGTATTTATTTCTCTCTCTATATATATATATTTATAATAAATGCGCACACATTTAAATTAATCATCCCCAACAATAAAATTTTACAAGGTTGCAACATTGTCCAAGAAAACAAATGACTTCCAACATTACATTTGGAAACAAATTAAATTTTATCTGATACCGCGCGTCTATAAATTTTTAACTTTTATATAATCAATTCGTGTTTAAATCATGAAGGAAAAAGAAAAAACTTTGTGAGGCAGGCACGTAACAGAGCATTTCTAGATATAACTAGGTAAATCAAAATACAATTTCTGGGCCCAGGTTAACTACAAAGTAATTGAAAACCAAAACAGAAAGGAAAGTGACCAACGGATTAAAAAAAAACTTAAGAGGACGACGGTGAAAGAACGTAATCGAAGTGTCGTCAAATACTAAGTCTTTGTTCATTTCAGCGATAGGTCAAAATGTGATGGAGGACCCAATCATTATCTACTCCATTCATGAATCGTGTCTTGCAACGTCTCAGCTGGTAATTTCAGATCAGAGTTGTACGTTAAATAAATCGTAAGTAACAAGTTCAAAATCTCGGGGGGGGGGAAGGTTGAAAAAAAATTTAAAAAAAACTTGAAGAAATGAAGACAGAGAGAGAGATAGAGAAGAAGGAAGACTAAGAATAGGGGCGCCAAAGACTTAAGTGAGAAATAACTAACGCTACAAAGTTAGAAGTCGAATTTCGCTCTCAACAAAATCCATAGCCAAAATATTCTTAATATGCCAAAAAGGGTGGTCTACTCAAATACGTAGACTCAAGGGGCGCCCTGCTGCCAAGGATGCAAGTTCTGTGTCCATCAGATCCCAATCCCACAAGAGTTTGCTTGTAAGATTGAAATCCGATCCCCGTATCCGGCCCAGACCAGCAGGATAAAAGGAGAGGGGGAAAGGGACCAGGTAACTGCGTCCCCAATTTTGAAATCTCTAAGTAAAAAAAAATATTCGACCCCTTAGAAAAACTAAGAAGGTTCGAGGACAGTAATGAAACTAGAATAGAAGTATTATCTAAGATATCCCTAACTAATGATTTGCCGAAATAAAAAAAAAATTAAATAAACTGAATTTTGGATCGGTGATTTCTATTGCCAAACTTCACCGATAGCTACCCTGCGCAGACACGCCACAGTCTGGGATGTCGTTAATTTCCCTCGTCTAATTAAACTAAGAAAAGAAATGAAAATACTTAAAGGGACTAGGGGTCGACATCCGGGTACGCGAAAATAAATTTCAATAACTAATTGTTTTGATTCTGTACCCAGTCAGAGCTGTCGCCTCCATGAACATTGTAAGCTAGCTCGAGTAGGTAACGTGAAGGAAAAAAAAAATCTCACGGAGCAGGATATTCTATTTTAAAACCGACCAGAAGATATGATTCACTACAGCCCTGTTGTCTAACTACTATTGTCTTTTCATAATTTATTATTCAATATGTCTAGTCAGCGATTATATGATGCTACCCCTTCTATCAGATGGTATTACTATGGTTGATTACTATTATGACACATAAAACTACAAAGTACTACCATAGTCCGACTATATATCGCCCTCCGGTCCGCGTGATATTATGGTGCAGGGGTCAGAACCTGAGATGTTTGTAGTTACACGTATCTATTCAATATCTATATATCAACACACGGCGAAGTATTCACTGGGCTACTATATATTTAACTATATGGGTGTCCTATATTCTATATTTACTACAATATTCATATACTTATTAATATTCATATTCACATTAATATTCATTTGTCACGACGCTATATTCTACAAACACCCTGTTTCCTCTATCTACGCCCAGCCTATTTACACATTTCATCATAATACTTTAAAATCTATAATCACTACAAACATTTCCCGCTCCGATCACCACACGACAACCTCACTCGAACCCAAGACTCTTTCATCCCACACACAATACTATGTAATACCTGGTAGCTTTATTAAGAACGAAAGAAAAAAATCCTACGTATGTTCACTGAAAATAGAATTATCCGCGATAATATTTAATGTTTACGAAATTTCTGCAGCAACAATTGACTTCTGCAGCCACGAAGAAAAATGAACATCTAATATAATTCCAAAGCGAAGAACTAGCATCATATCGCCCGACTTCTGTTAAAAATTTACGTATTGTTTATTTACTTAAATATCTCGATTTCTAGACTATGCAGAATGTTGAAACTTTCAGAATATATTAAGTTTGGATCACTTGACCTAACTGTACATTCATATGGGCTGTGAATTATACCTTCTAGGTTTTATTTCGGAAAGAAAGGTCAATTTCATGAAAACTAAATCACTAAGCACCTCGACGGAAGAATGGCGGTTAGTACTGACTTTTGACACTAGGGCTAGCGACGATATAATCAACCCTTGAACAACGGAATGTGATCTTGTACACGGAATTATTATACTATATTACGTTCACTTAATGACGGAGTAATAAAAATTTATCGCATAGTAAATACTACACTGTCCGTATTTACTTATCTCACACACTCTTTCATCACTTAACTACCACTACCACTGATACTACATTACAAATATACACATACTACTCAAACTACAAGACACATCATGCCAATACACACCAATTATCACTACCATTAATACATGTTGTACTGATAAATACACACAGAAAACATTCATATTCTACCATTTTAAATCGGCTCGAAAGGAAAAGGAAAGAAAGGGACAGGGCCAACTGGCCCTTGTTTCACTGAATCACATTCTTAAGTGTTTAATCAACGCCCTGAGGGGACGTATCGAAGTATTAGCTAACAATAGGACCCCTGCCCTGAAGGGGCAGGAACCCGGAACAAACTACATATTTAACTCATCCCGCTGGAAGCCGTACTCCCAATTTGGGAGTCAGATAGGAGCCCTTACTGATAATTCACACGTGCATTGTGATCACTATCCTAACTACAAGGAAATTAAATACCACCATGTTATTACTAAATAGGTACAAAAGAAATCACATTTACTACATACACGAACACAATCGGCAGTGGGGCAGGCCTAACGTAACTCTAAAAGGAGTAATTTTCAGGATGAGAATATTTTAAAGGAGAAACACTACTCTTCCGAAACTGTTTATAGATTTTTTCTTTCTAAGAACAACTAGCAAACTGATGCACTTCACAGAACCTGCCCACCACTAATTATATCAGCAAAACATGGCGTTACCGAGTTGACTTCCTATTTTCTGCTCTACAGTCCGGTTTTTTACTATAAAATTGGCAAATTATGGCTCCATAGCTTCCTGGACGGTATTTATTCAATTATTATATTAGTTTTACCTTCTTAATGCAACTTTTCTAGTTAATTTCTCCTTTTATATGCTGGAAGATCCGGGTCGGCTGTCGTCAACAAATTTTCAGGCATGGAATGGAATAATTGCGCCCTAATATCATAGCGTGGGTTTATCAGCCAATCAAAACTAAGCATTTTGGCGGTGGGGCTTTGAAACGAATAAAATTTGGTAGAATCTGGATTAAACTAGATTTTAGAAGGACCTAGGTATCTAAAAGAGAGGTGAAGGGTGGTCCTGAAAATTCTGTCGAAGTTTAGATTGGTTATTTGATCTGGAAAGTTCCGTCCAATAGTGGATCTATATTTTCGGATAGCACTGACACCGTAAGAATTGTAATAATCCATTTACATATACATATGCAAGACTTATAACTAATTTAAAATATAAATAAAGATATTGATTCCCAAAACTATCATTCCCAATGAATTTTTTACAGTTTTTCCATGTTAATTTGAAATAGAATAACAAATAAAATTACGAATTATATGAACAGCCAGAAATTTTTTGTTAAACGTCAAGTACAGTCGGTGCAAAAAATTTCGGGCACCCTCCTATTAAGAACATAATATCATTAGACTGTAATGGCATATTACAGTTCCCCGGCGTCGTTAAAAAAAATTTTGTTTGAATAACAAAATTTTGTTGAATAGAATTAACATGTATTAATACCAATAAACTAACTACTCACTCATACACTCATGCACTCAAATGAGACAGTGTAACATTCACTTTGGGTATTGAGATAGAAGTTCCCGTTTTTTGTCCTCGGTACAGTTGAAAAGCTTAAGATTCTGGAAATTGTTAGTTCACCTTTTAGGTAGCAGGAAAACACGAGGTAACCAGTTCGCAATGTTAGCATCGAAAGTGGGAAAATGTTCAATATCCCGGAGGGACACTTTAGAGCTCACGCTAACATGAGTAGGGGAATAGTTACTGGGAATTAACATAATCTCCTGCACGATCGGAGTCGTCACCGGATTTACCACCGACGACATAGTAGCGGTGTTATAATTACCCATATAAGTGAAAGGGATTCTGTTGGTCGTATTGAATATGTTGGGCTCCATCCCCGGACCAATCGCACCCATGAACAACGACTCAGAATGGCACCCATCTCCTTTTCCCGGCAACACGCTATGTGATTGTATACCTCCATGTAAGGAGGGAGCACTCACGCTAGTGACCGTAGTCGTCACAACACTCGACTGATTCGGCACACTATTAGAATTGAACCACGACTTTGGTTCTGACCGATACATGGGGTAGTGAGTCGCAATATCTCGTGCATCAACTGACGTTAAATTTTCTTTTCCTGCGCTACATGTAGTTGTTATCGCAGGTAATATTTCTGAGAAATCGCTACCGGGGAAAGTATAGGTTACCTCTGATTTTTCGCGACTAGATTTTGTCATTTCTTTTCGAATATTTACTATGTCGTTCTGAATTTTCGAAATTTTCTGGTCAGTTACTTCCAGTTCGGTTTTCAATGATAAGTCTGACAAGGTTGACTTTAAACTATCAATTTCGGCCTGCTGTGTTTCTAGTTTATTGTCGATTTTATGTAATTTTGTATCCATTTCTTCAATTTCAGAATTTACATGATCTAATTTACTTTCAGTCTCCTGCTGAAGTTGCTTTATGGACTGTTGAGCCTCGCATCTGACCAAATCGATGTCAGTAGACGTTTGCTCTCTCAATTTGTTTATTGAGGAAGCAAAGTCCAAACATATGTTGTCTATTTTGTGAGTTAATACTTCGAATCGAGATTCGGTTTCTCGGTTCGAGGCATCTATTTTTTCATTCATTTCCCGGCTATTCTTATTCATTTCGCGTCTCATCTCTCGGCTATTATTATCTATTTTTTCATCTATTTTTTGTAGCATTTGTTGCAATGAAAGGAGGAGAGCGTCATTATTAGATGACCCAGTCTTCCTTTGCTTTTCTTTGGGTTTATCACCAATTGGATCCCCATCTTTTTCATCATCATCGAGGTCAGATATCTCCACTGGAGATATTTGGCCTCGGTTCTTCGGAGTACTATACCCTCGCTCACCATCCGAATCGGGATGTTCATTTTCCTTTTCAGAGGATAAACTCATGGGTTCACGCGACTGGTGGAGCTTCCCCTCACATTCTTTACAATATTTGACTATCTCACCAGCCCGGACCTTTTCTGCATTTTCAGCAGTATCCTCTAAATTAATACAACTGAAATGGATCCATTTCAGCCCACATTCGTGACACCTCACTAGCCTACGAGAGACGCGAGCTCTTTTCTCACTACTTTCTAAAGTACATTGCGTACATGAGACTTCCGCGTTCTCGTGTGATACTACTTCCCTATTGGTTGCCATAGTTTCCATATAAAAAGACACAATATAAACACATGCAATTATATCCTTATAAACTAACAATACTTATTAATCAGGTACTATTCATAAATTAAGGGACTCCTATCTAATTCCCTCCTTGGGTCAACTTCCAGCATTTTCAAATTTTAGAATTTGACAAATTCCTTCATTTCCCCCTTTCTACAGAGAGAGACAAAGATAGCAGAACAGCCAATGACTATAATTATTTAATCTCACTGTAACTTTTTAATTATACACCTTTTGTGGCCAAGTCAATATGTGCTCGATCCTAAACAGTGTTTAATAAATAATTTCAGATTCGTTACCAGGGAAAACAATTGTTTCCATGGTAACTGTCCTATGTCAACGGTCGCCAAAATTGAAAGAAAACGTCTTGTCCGTTGCCATAGAAACCGCCGTTTCTAGGGCAACAGATCCTGTCACGGTTAGCCAAAATTGAAAGAAGACGTAAAAATTTAACGAAGATAAAAGAGCTAATGTAGAGTTGGAGAGGAGTCGCTAAAATTAATTTTCTTTAACGAGGACGATTACGAAAGATCACTTACTGATTGAAATCCAGATTATTTTCCAATAGAGTAACTTCCAATAAACCTTTTGTTATTGTTAATTATTCCATATCGGACTCCCGAAGAAAACTCATCGAAACAACTTATTGACCGTGCCAATAGCGACTACTCTCAATCATGACTCCGTTTTCTTTCATTTAGAAATAGGAAAGAAAGAGAAGAAAGTAGAAGGGTAAAAGAAGGAGGTAGGTAAAGAAGAAAGAAAAGAGATAGGGTATTTTAATGAGAAACAGATTACTGGATAATTCCGGAAATATAGTAAAAGGTCGGGAAAGTCGTTGAAAGATGAATCATTCTAAATGTTATTAACAACTAATCAATTTTGGAATGCTTCGGAATAGACACATGTTCCCTCATACCACCCAGACCTAGCTCCAGGCACCACGATCATGGGGTTGCCCAGACCTAGACCTGGAAATGAGAAAAGTGAAATTTAATTCTTTGTAAAGTTATTCCGACCGGTGACTGATAACTATCCAGCATCTGAACTCTGTCCTCTAGGATCGACCACACATATGAATTAGCCAAGAGAAAAAAAAAATCAAACTTATAAACTCAATATAAATTTATGTGTCGTATCAATCGAAGTCTCAACTTCCTGGAAGAAAGATGTCGTATTTAGGCTTATCCTGCTATTTTTGCTTCACTCCTCGAGCCGATTTAAACCATTAGTGACGGTCCTTCATGACCTAGGTTATTTACCTTAACACATATATTAAAACATGACACATATATTACAGATGTTAATATGACAAATGATATCACTAAAATTACTTATATTAAATCTATCATGCATTCACACGCTCACTCACTCAGGACAGTGTATATATGTTTAAAGGAAACCAACTAACTACAAAGGTACAAATAGTTTATTACATTCATAGTGAAAAAAAAGGACAAAACAAATAATTATGAAGAAAATATTAAAAGCACAAGTTCTTGGTTATATATTAATAGAGTACATAGTGTTATATTTTAGTAATTTTTTATATATTCAATCATATTGACAAATGAAAAAGAAAGGAAAAAAAAATAATTACACGTATCATATCTTAGGCATGCTAAAGCAAAATGATGATTTGCGACATACGCAAAAGAAAAAAACTTATTTCACTTAAAAAAAAATTGGACAAAGAGGAAAGAAAAAAAACTTTTTGGTGTATTAGAACTTATATGAGTCTCTACCTCACGTCGAGATATTA
The DNA here is from genome assembly GCF_964235325.1 of Thermobia domestica. Taxonomy (NCBI): domain Eukaryota; kingdom Metazoa; phylum Arthropoda; class Insecta; order Zygentoma; family Lepismatidae; genus Thermobia; species Thermobia domestica. Next base: position 196,598,905 of record NC_137464.1, on the reverse strand, counting down.
AAATATTAATAATTTCGAGCGTCCAAATCACAACTCACGCACTAGTCGTAGTGTCCAAAACGTTTCGCTCCATTTAACTTAGTTTGTGGTCATTTATATATATCTCTATATGTATATATATATATCTATTGGTTTACAAAACCATTCGTCGTCTATATTTGGTTTGTAACTGGTAACAGTTTATATCTGCAATCGCACACTGCTACGTCTATACCCATCTAGGGATTTCGAGAAAATAACTTTCACTAGAGGAAGTTTCTCCTCTTAGACGGTCTATTTCCAAATTTATTAATCGAATAATTTCAAGTTATTTATCCAACACTGGGACACTTCACGAGACCTTTCATTAGGATCACTTTCGTATATGTTTATACATGGTTCGGATTAAAAAAAAATGATCTTCCACAGGTGTACGGAGTATGATGGTTCAAATTGAGGATAAAAAAAAAAACTGGTCAAGTCATAGGATACACATGTAGGTGAGAAGGATTCAAGGTGCACTTTCCACAATGGTTTTAGGTTAATTGTTCAGGGATAATATTTGTTATGATGTGGGTTACGTTTAGACCTGCCGATATTTTTTCAATGCATGCCATTATATAAGTACAGAGGTTATCACTTACATTGATTCAGAGGAAAAGGAAAATTACTTAAGTGCACGGCGGTATTCTTAACAAAATCTACGTTCTTAAATTCGTCGGAAGACTTCTGGTAAACTATAGCAACCAATACACGTCTAGGGGGACAGACACGAGCGCTCTTACATATATTCATAATACATCTAATATCATACTTTTACTTTAACATCATATTCACATACTAATTACACATACATTTCGAAGTATTTATTTCTCTCTCTATATATATATATTTATAATAAATGCGCACACATTTAAATTAATCATCCCCAACAATAAAATTTTACAAGGTTGCAACATTGTCCAAGAAAACAAATGACTTCCAACATTACATTTGGAAACAAATTAAATTTTATCTGATACCGCGCGTCTATAAATTTTTAACTTTTATATAATCAATTCGTGTTTAAATCATGAAGGAAAAAGAAAAAACTTTGTGAGGCAGGCACGTAACAGAGCATTTCTAGATATAACTAGGTAAATCAAAATACAATTTCTGGGCCCAGGTTAACTACAAAGTAATTGAAAACCAAAACAGAAAGGAAAGTGACCAACGGATTAAAAAAAAACTTAAGAGGACGACGGTGAAAGAACGTAATCGAAGTGTCGTCAAATACTAAGTCTTTGTTCATTTCAGCGATAGGTCAAAATGTGATGGAGGACCCAATCATTATCTACTCCATTCATGAATCGTGTCTTGCAACGTCTCAGCTGGTAATTTCAGATCAGAGTTGTACGTTAAATAAATCGTAAGTAACAAGTTCAAAATCTCGGGGGGGGGGGGGAAGGTTGAAAAAAAATTTAAAAAAAACTTGAAGAAATGAAGACAGAGAGAGAGATAGAGAAGAAGGAAGACTAAGAATAGGGGCGCCAAAGACTTAAGTGAGAAATAACTAACGCTACAAAGTTAGAAGTCGAATTTCGCTCTCAACAAAATCCATAGCCAAAATATTCTTAATATGCCAAAAAGGGTGGTCTACTCAAATACGTAGACTCAAGGGGCGCCCTGCTGCCAAGGATGCAAGTTCTGTGTCCATCAGATCCCAATCCCACAAGAGTTTGCTTGTAAGATTGAAATCCGATCCCCGTATCCGGCCCAGACCAGCAGGATAAAAGGAGAGGGGGAAAGGGACCAGGTAACTGCGTCCCCAATTTTGAAATCTCTAAGTAAAAAAAAATATTCGACCCCTTAGAAAAACTAAGAAGGTTCGAGGACAGTAATGAAACTAGAATAGAAGTATTATCTAAGATATCCCTAACTAATGATTTGCCGAAATAAAAAAAAAATTAAATAAACTGAATTTTGGATCGGTGATTTCTATTGCCAAACTTCACCGATAGCTACCCTGCGCAGACACGCCACAGTCTGGGATGTCGTTAATTTCCCTCGTCTAATTAAACTAAGAAAAGAAATGAAAATACTTAAAGGGACTAGGGGTCGACATCCGGGTACGCGAAAATAAATTTCAATAACTAATTGTTTTGATTCTGTACCCAGTCAGAGCTGTCGCCTCCATGAACATTGTAAGCTAGCTCGAGTAGGTAACGTGAAGGAAAAAAAAAATCTCACGGAGCAGGATATTCTATTTTAAAACCGACCAGAAGATATGATTCACTACAGCCCTGTTGTCTAACTACTATTGTCTTTTCATAATTTATTATTCAATATGTCTAGTCAGCGATTATATGATGCTACCCCTTCTATCAGATGGTATTACTATGGTTGATTACTATTATGACACATAAAACTACAAAGTACTACCATAGTCCGACTATATATCGCCCTCCGGTCCGCGTGATATTATGGTGCAGGGGTCAGAACCTGAGATGTTTGTAGTTACACGTATCTATTCAATATCTATATATCAACACACGGCGAAGTATTCACTGGGCTACTATATATTTAACTATATGGGTGTCCTATATTCTATATTTACTACAATATTCATATACTTATTAATATTCATATTCACATTAATATTCATTTGTCACGACGCTATATTCTACAAACACCCTGTTTCCTCTATCTACGCCCAGCCTATTTACACATTTCATCATAATACTTTAAAATCTATAATCACTACAAACATTTCCCGCTCCGATCACCACACGACAACCTCACTCGAACCCAAGACTCTTTCATCCCACACACAATACTATGTAATACCTGGTAGCTTTATTAAGAACGAAAGAAAAAAATCCTACGTATGTTCACTGAAAATAGAATTATCCGCGATAATATTTAATGTTTACGAAATTTCTGCAGCAACAATTGACTTCTGCAGCCACGAAGAAAAATGAACATCTAATATAATTCCAAAGCGAAGAACTAGCATCATATCGCCCGACTTCTGTTAAAAATTTACGTATTGTTTATTTACTTAAATATCTCGATTTCTAGACTATGCAGAATGTTGAAACTTTCAGAATATATTAAGTTTGGATCACTTGACCTAACTGTACATTCATATGGGCTGTGAATTATACCTTCTAGGTTTTATTTCGGAAAGAAAGGTCAATTTCATGAAAACTAAATCACTAAGCACCTCGACGGAAGAATGGCGGTTAGTACTGACTTTTGACACTAGGGCTAGCGACGATATAATCAACCCTTGAACAACGGAATGTGATCTTGTACACGGAATTATTATACTATATTACGTTCACTTAATGACGGAGTAATAAAAATTTATCGCATAGTAAATACTACACTGTCCGTATTTACTTATCTCACACACTCTTTCATCACTTAACTACCACTACCACTGATACTACATTACAAATATACACATACTACTCAAACTACAAGACACATCATGCCAATACACACCAATTATCACTACCATTAATACATGTTGTACTGATAAATACACACAGAAAACATTCATATTCTACCATTTTAAATCGGCTCGAAAGGAAAAGGAAAGAAAGGGACAGGGCCAACTGGCCCTTGTTTCACTGAATCACATTCTTAAGTGTTTAATCAACGCCCTGAGGGGACGTATCGAAGTATTAGCTAACAATAGGACCCCTGCCCTGAAGGGGCAGGAACCCGGAACAAACTACATATTTAACTCATCCCGCTGGAAGCCGTACTCCCAATTTGGGAGTCAGATAGGAGCCCTTACTGATAATTCACACGTGCATTGTGATCACTATCCTAACTACAAGGAAATTAAATACCACCATGTTATTACTAAATAGGTACAAAAGAAATCACATTTACTACATACACGAACACAATCGGCAGTGGGGCAGGCCTAACGTAACTCTAAAAGGAGTAATTTTCAGGATGAGAATATTTTAAAGGAGAAACACTACACTTCCGAAACTGTTTATAGATTTTTTCTTTCTAAGAACAACTAGCAAACTGATGCACTTCACAGAACCTGCCCACCACTAATTATATCAGCAAAACATGGCGTTACCGAGTTGACTTCCTATTTTCTGCTCTACAGTCCGGTTTTTTACTATAAAATTGGCAAATTATGGCTCCATAGCTTCCTGGACGGTATTTATTCAATTATTATATTAGTTTTACCTTCTTAATGCAACTTTTCTAGTTAATTTCTCCTTTTATATGCTGGAAGATCCGGGTCGGCTGTCGTCAACAAATTTTCAGGCATGGAATGGAATAATTGCGCCCTAATATCATAGCGTGGGTTTATCAGCCAATCAAAACTAAGCATTTTGGCGGTGGGGCTTTGAAACGAATAAAATTTGGTAGAATCTGGATTAAACTAGATTTTAGAAGGACCTAGGTATCTAAAAGAGAGGTGAAGGGTGGTCCTGAAAATTCTGTCGAAGTTTAGATTGGTTATTTGATCTGGAAAGTTCCGTCCAATAGTGGATCTATATTTTCGGATAGCACTGACACCGTAAGAATTGTAATAATCCATTTACATATACATATGCAAGACTTATAACTAATTTAAAATATAAATAAAGATATTGATTCCCAAAACTATCATTCCCAATGAATTTTTTACAGTTTTTCCATGTTAATTTGAAATAGAATAACAAATAAAATTACGAATTATATGAACAGCCAGAAATTTTTTGTTAAACGTCAAGTACAGTCGGTGCAAAAAATTTCGGGCACCCTCCTATTAAGAACATAATATCATTAGACTGTAATGGCATATTACAGTTCCCCGGCGTCGTTAAAAAAAAATTTTGTTTGAATAACAAAATTTTGTTGAATAGAATTAACATGTATTAATACCAATAAACTAACTACTCACTCATACACTCATGCACTCAAATGAGACAGTGTAACATTCACTTTGGGTATTGAGATAGAAGTTCCCGTTTTTTGTCCTCGGTACAGTTGAAAAGCTTAAGATTCTGGAAATTGTTAGTTCACCTTTTAGGTAGCAGGAAAACACGAGGTAACCAGTTCGCAATGTTAGCATCGAAAGTGGGAAAATGTTCAATATCCCGGAGGGACACTTTAGAGCTCACGCTAACATGAGTAGGGGAATAGTTACTGGGAATTAACATAATCTCCTGCACGATCGGAGTCGTCACCGGATTTACCACCGACGACATAGTAGCGGTGTTATAATTACCCATATAAGTGAAAGGGATTCTGTTGGTCGTATTGAATATGTTGGGCTCCATCCCCGGACCAATCGCACCCATGAACAACGACTCAGAATGGCACCCATCTCCTTTTCCCGGCAACACGCTATGTGATTGTATACCTCCATGTAAGGAGGGAGCACTCACGCTAGTGACCGTAGTCGTCACAACACTCGACTGATTCGGCACACTATTAGAATTGAACCACGACTTTGGTTCTGACCGATACATGGGGTAGTGAGTCGCAATATCTCGTGCATCAACTGACGTTAAATTTTCTTTTCCTGCGCTACATGTAGTTGTTATCGCAGGTAATATTTCTGAGAAATCGCTACCGGGGAAAGTATAGGTTACCTCTGATTTTTCGCGACTAGATTTTGTCATTTCTTTTCGAATATTTACTATGTCGTTCTGAATTTTCGAAATTTTCTGGTCAGTTACTTCCAGTTCGGTTTTCAATGATAAGTCTGACAAGGTTGACTTTAAACTATCAATTTCGGCCTGCTGTGTTTCTAGTTTATTGTCGATTTTATGTAATTTTGTATCCATTTCTTCAATTTCAGAATTTACATGATCTAATTTACTTTCAGTCTCCTGCTGAAGTTGCTTTATGGACTGTTGAGCCTCGCATCTGACCAAATCGATGTCAGTAGACGTTTGCTCTCTCAATTTGTTTATTGAGGAAGCAAAGTCCAAACATATGTTGTCTATTTTGTGAGTTAATACTTCGAATCGAGATTCGGTTTCTCGGTTCGAGGCATCTATTTTTTCATTCATTTCCCGGCTATTCTTATTCATTTCGCGTCTCATCTCTCGGCTATTATTATCTATTTTTTCATCTATTTTTTGTAGCATTTGTTGCAATGAAAGGAGGAGAGCGTCATTATTAGATGACCCAGTCTTCCTTTGCTTTTCTTTGGGTTTATCACCAATTGGATCCCCATCTTTTTCATCATCATCGAGGTCAGATATCTCCACTGGAGATATTTGGCCTCGGTTCTTCGGAGTACTATACCCTCGCTCACCATCCGAATCGGGATGTTCATTTTCCTTTTCAGAGGATAAACTCATGGGTTCACGCGACTGGTGGAGCTTCCCCTCACATTCTTTACAATATTTGACTATCTCACCAGCCCGGACCTTTTCTGCATTTTCAGCAGTATCCTCTAAATTAATACAACTGAAATGGATCCATTTCAGCCCACATTCGTGACACCTCACTAGCCTACGAGAGACGCGAGCTCTTTTCTCACTACTTTCTAAAGTACATTGCGTACATGAGACTTCCGCGTTCTCGTGTGATACTACTTCCCTATTGGTTGCCATAGTTTCCATATAAAAAGACACAATATAAACACATGCAATTATATCCTTATAAACTAACAATACTTATTAATCAGGTACTATTCATAAATTAAGGGACTCCTATCTAATTCCCTCCTTGGGTCAACTTCCAGCATTTTCAAATTTTAGAATTTGACAAATTCCTTCATTTCCCCCTTTCTACAGAGAGAGACAAAGATAGCAGAACAGCCAATGACTATAATTATTTAATCTCACTGTAACTTTTTAATTATACACCTTTTGTGGCCAAGTCAATATGTGCTCGATCCTAAACAGTGTTTAATAAATAATTTCAGATTCGTTACCAGGGAAAACAATTGTTTCCATGGTAACTGTCCTATGTCAACGGTCGCCAAAATTGAAAGAAAACGTCTTGTCCGTTGCCATAGAAACCGCCGTTTCTAGGGCAACAGATCCTGTCACGGTTAGCCAAAATTGAAAGAAGACGTAAAAATTTAACGAAGATAAAAGAGCTAATGTAGAGTTGGAGAGGAGTCGCTAAAATTAATTTTCTTTAACGAGGACGATTACGAAAGATCACTTACTGATTGAAATCCAGATTATTTTCCAATAGAGTAACTTCCAATAAACCTTTTGTTATTGTTAATTATTCCATATCGGACTCCCGAAGAAAACTCATCGAAACAACTTATTGACCGTGCCAATAGCGACTACTCTCAATCATGACTCCGTTTTCTTTCATTTAGAAATAGGAAAGAAAGAGAAGAAAGTAGAAGGGTAAAAGAAGGAGGTAGGTAAAGAAGAAAGAAAAGAGATAGGGTATTTTAATGAGAAACAGATTACTGGATAATTCCGGAAATATAGTAAAAGGTCGGGAAAGTCGTTGAAAGATGAATCATTCTAAATGTTATTAACAACTAATCAATTTTGGAATGCTTCGGAATAGACACATGTTCCCTCATACCACCCAGACCTAGCTCCAGGCACCACGATCATGGGGTTGCCCAGACCTAGACCTGGAAATGAGAAAAGTGAAATTTAATTCTTTGTAAAGTTATTCCGACCGGTGACTGATAACTATCCAGCATCTGAACTCTGTCCTCTAGGATCGACCACACATATGAATTAGCCAAGAGAAAAAAAAATCAAACTTATAAACTCAATATAAATTTATGTGTCGTATCAATCGAAGTCTCAACTTCCTGGAAGAAAGATGTCGTATTTAGGCTTATCCTGCTATTTTTGCTTCACTCCTCGAGCCGATTTAAACCATTAGTGACGGTCCTTCATGACCTAGGTTATTTACCTTAACACATATATTAAAACATGACACATATATTACAGATGTTAATATGACAAATGATATCACTAAAATTACTTATATTAAATCTATCATGCATTCACACGCTCACTCACTCAGGACAGTGTATATATGTTTAAAGGAAACCAACTAACTACAAAGGTACAAATAGTTTATTACATTCATAGTGAAAAAAAAGGACAAAACAAATAATTATGAAGAAAATATTAAAAGCACAAGTTCTTGGTTATATATTAATAGAGTACATAGTGTTATATTTTAGTAATTTTTTATATATTCAATCATATTGACAAATGAAAAAGAAAGGAAAAAAAAATAATTACACGTATCATATCTTAGGCATGCTAAAGCAAAATGATGATTTGCGACATACGCAAAAGAAAAAAACTTATTTCACTTAAAAAAAAATTGGACAAAGAGGAAAGAAAAAAAAACTTTTTGGTGTATTAGAACTTATATGAGTCTCTACCTCACGTCGAGATATTAAAATATTAATAATTTCGAGCGTCCAAATCACAACTCACGCACTAGTCGTAGTGTCCAAAACGTTTCGCTCCATTTAACTTAGTTTGTGGTCATTTATATATATATCTATATGTATATATATATATCTATTGGTTTACAAAACCATTCGTCGTCTATATTTGGTTTGTAACTGGTAACAGTTTATATCTGCAATCGCACACTGCTACGTCTATACCCATCTAGGGATTTCGAGAAAATAACTTTCACTAGAGGAAGTTTCTCCTCTTAGACGGTCTATTTCCAAATTTATTAATCGAATAATTTCAAGTTATTTATCCAACACTGGGACACTTCACGAGACCTTTCATTAGGATCACTTTCGTATATGTTTATACATGGTTCGGATTAAAAAAAAATGATCTTCCACAGGTGTACGGAGTATGATGGTTCAAATTGAGGATAAAAAAAAAAAAAAACTGGTCAAGTCATAGGATACACATGTAGGTGAGAAGGATTCAAGGTGCACTTTCCACAATGGTTTTAGGTTAATTGTTCAGGGATAATATTTGTTATGATGTGGGTTACGTTTAGACCTGCCGATATTTTTTCAATGCATGCCATTATATAAGTACAGAGGTTATCACTTACATTGATTCAGAGGAAAAGGAAAATTACTTAAGTGCACGGCGGTATTCTTAACAAAATCTACGTTCTTAAATTCGTCGGAAGACTTCTGGTAAACTATAGCAACCAATACACGTCTAGGGGGACAGACACGAGCGCTCTTACATATATTCATAATACATTTAATATCATACTTTTACTTTAACATCATATTCACATACTAATTACACATACATTTCGAAGTATTTATTTCTCTCTCTCTATATATATATATTTATAATAAATGCGCACACATTTAAATTAATCATCCCCAACAATAAAATTTTACAAGGTTGCAACATTGTCCAAGAAAACAAATGACTTCCAACATTACATTTGGAAACAAATTAAATTTTATCTGATACCGCGCGTCTATAAATTTTTAACTTTTATATAATCAATTCGTGTTTAAATCATGAAGGAAAAAGAAAAAACTTTGTGAGGCAGGCACGTAACACAGAGCATTTCTAGATATAACTAGGTAAATCAAAATACAATTTCTGGGCCCAGGTTAACTACAAAGTAATTGAAAACCAAAACAGAAAGGAAAGTGACCAACGGATTAAAAAAAAACTTAAGAGGACGACGGTGAAAGAACGTAATCGAAGTGTCGTCAAATACTAAGTCTTTGTTCATTTCAGCGATAGGTCAAAATGTGATGGAGGACCCAATCATTATCTACTCCATTCATGAATCGTGTCTTGCAACGTCTCAGCTGGTAATTTCAGATCAGAGTTGTACGTTAAATAAATCGTAAGTAACAAGTTCAAAATCTCGGGGGGGGGGGAAGGTTGAAAAAAAAATTTAAAAAAACTTGAAGAAATGAAGACAGAGAGAGAGATAGAGAAGAAGGAAGACTAAGAATAGGGGCGCCAAAGACTTAAGTGAGAAATAACTAACGCTACAAAGTTAGAAGTCGAATTTCGCTCTCAACAAAATCCATAGCCAAAATATTCTTAATATGCCAAAAAGGGTGGTCTACTCAAATACGTAGACTCAAGGGGCGCCCTGCTGCCAAGGATGCAAGTTCTGTGTCCATCAGATCCCAATCCCACAAGAGTTTGCTTGTAAGATTGAAATCCGATCCCCGTATCCGGCCCAGACCAGCAGGATAAAAGGAGAGGGGGAAAGGGACCAGGTAACTGCGTCCCCAATTTTGAAATCTCTAAGTAAAAAAAAATATTCGACCCCTTAGAAAAACTAAGAAGGTTCGAGGACAGTAATGAAACTAGAATAGAAGTATTATCTAAGATATCCCTAACTAATGATTTGCCGAAATAAAAAAAAAATTAAATAAACTGAATTTTGGATCGGTGATTTCTATTGCCAAACTTCACCGATAGCTACCCTGCGCAGACACGCCACAGTCTGGGATGTCGTTAATTTCCCTCGTCTAATTAAACTAAGAAAAGAAATGAAAATACTTAAAGGGACTAGGGGTCGACATCCGGGTACGCGAAAATAAATTTCAATAACTAATTGTTTTGATTCTGTACCCAGTCAGAGCTGTCGCCTCCATGAACATTGTAAGCTAGCTCGAGTAGGTAACGTGAAGGAAAAAAAAATCTCACGGAGCAGGATATTCTATTTTAAAACCGACCAGAAGATATGATTCACTACAGCCCTGTTGTCTAACTACTATTGTCTTTTCATAATTTATTATTCAATATGTCTAGTCAGCGATTATATGATGCTACCCCTTCTATCAGATGGTATTACTATGGTTGATTACTATTATGACACATAAAACTACAAAGTACTACCATAGTCCGACTATATATCGCCCTCCGGTCCGCGTGATATTATGGTGCAGGGGTCAGAACCTGAGATGTTTGTAGTTACACGTATCTATTCAATATCTATATATCAACACACGGCGAAGTATTCACTGGGCTACTATATATTTAACTATATGGGTGTCCTATATTCTATATTTACTACAATATTCATATACTTATTAATATTCATATTCACATTAATATTCATTTGTCACGACGCTATATTCTACAAACACCCTGTTTCCTCTATCTACGCCCAGCCTATTTACACATTTCATCATAATACTTTAAAATCTATAATCACTACAAACATTTCCCGCTCCGATCACCACACGACAACCTCACTCGAACCCAAGACTCTTTCATCCCACACACAATACTATGTAATACCTGGTAGCTTTATTAAGAACGAAAAAAAAAATCCTACGTATGTTCACTGAAAATAGAATTATCCGCGATAATATTTAATGTTTACGAAATTTCTGCAGCAACAATTGACTTCTGCAGCCACGAAGAAAAATGAACATCTAATATAATTCCAAAGCGAAGAACTAGCATCATATCGCCCGACTTCTGTTAAAAATTTACGTATTGTTTATTTACTTAAATATCTCGATTTCTAGACTATGCAGAATGTTGAAACTTTCAGAATATATTAAGTTTGGATCACTTGACCTAACTGTACATTCATATGGGCTGTGAATTATACCTTCTAGGTTTTATTTCGGAAAGAAAGGTCAATTTCATGAAAACTAAATCACTAAGCACCTCGACGGAAGAATGGCGGTTAGTACTGACTTTTGACACTAGGGCTAGCGACGATATAATCAACCCTTGAACAACGGAATGTGACCTTGTACACGGAATTATTATACTATATTACGTTCACTTAATGACGGAGTAATAAAAATTTATCGCATAGTAAATACTACACTGTCCGTATTTACTTATCTCACACACTCTTTCATCACTTAACTACCACTACCACTGATACTACATTACAAATATACACATACTACTCAAACTACAAGACACATCATGCCAATACACACCAATTATCACTACCATTAATACATGTTGTACTGATAAATACACACAGAAAACATTCATATTCTACCATTTTAAATCGGCTCGAAAGGAAAAGGAAAGAAAGGGACAGGGCCAACTGGCCCTTGTTTCACTGAATCACATTCTTAAGTGTTTAATCAACGCCCTGAGGGGACGTATCGAAGTATTAGCTAACAATAGGACCCCTGCCCTGAAGGGGCAGGAACCCGGAACAAACTACATATTTAACTCATCCCGCTGGAAGCCGTACTCCCAATTTGGGAGTCAGATAGGAGCCCTTACTGATAATTCACACGTGCATTGTGATCACTATCCTAACTACAAGGAAATTAAATACCACCATGTTATTACTAAATAGGTACAAAAGAAATCACATTTACTACATACACGAACACAATCGGCAGTGGGGCAGGCCTAACGTAACTCTAAAAGGAGTAATTTTCAGGATGAGAATATTTTAAAGGAGAAACACTACTCTTCCGAAACTGTTTATAGATTTTTTCTTTCTAAGAACAACTAGCAAACTGATGCACTTCACAGAACCTGCCCACCACTAATTATATCAGCAAAACATGGCGTTACCGAGTTGACTTCCTATTTTCTGCTCTACAGTCCGGTTTTTTACTATAAAATTGGCAAATTATGGCTCCATAGCTTCCTGGACGGTATTTATTCAATTATTATATTAGTTTTACCTTCTTAATGCAACTTTTCTAGTTAATTTCTCCTTTTATATGCTGGAAGATCCGGGTCGGCTGTCGTCAACAAATTTTCAGGCATGGAATGGAATAATTGCGCCCTAATATCATAGCGTGGGTTTATCAGCCAATCAAAACTAAGCATTTTGGCGGTGGGGCTTTGAAACGAATAAAATTTGGTAGAATCTGGATTAAACTAGATTTTAGAAGGACCTAGGTATCTAAAAGAGAGGTGAAGGGTGGTCCTGAAAATTCTGTCGAAGTTTAGATTGGTTATTTGATCTGGAAAGTTCCGTCCAATAGTGGATCTATATTTTCGGATAGCACTGACACCGTAAGAATTGTAATAATCCATTTACATATACATATGCAAGACTTATAACTAATTTAAAATATAAATAAAGATATTGATTCCCAAAACTATCATTCCCAATGAATTTTTTACAGTTTTTCCATGTTAATTTGAAATAGAATAACAAATAAAATTACGAATTATATGAACAGCCAGAAATTTTTTGTTAAACGTCAAGTACAGTCGGTGCAAAAAATTTCGGGCACCCTCCTATTAAGAACATAATATCATTAGACTGTAATGGCATATTACATAATAAACATAAGCTTCAGCAATTATTATAACAGAAAGCAATTTATATATGAAGCCAAGCACTGTATTTTTTGTTTCTGATTTTTTCCTGAAATAACATCGATCGTTTTCGATCCTTTTTACAAACCAATTCACTACCAATTTTCCATGTATAGAAAGTGCGCCCCCCTCCCCACATAAAGGAGCATTTAAAAAAATGCTAGGACACATTCTGTGTATTTTCAATAAAGAGTTAATACACTGAATTTCAGCTCCGTAAGTTTAACGGCTTGCGAGATACTCATTTTGTTTCGCAAAAATTCGGATCCTCACTACCTCCTTAGGATATTATGCATTTTTATAAAAGCAATATAACATCCTAATTTGGATTAAGGCCTAACTATATACCAAAAGTAATTTCATTTGACTTTGCAATTTGACCGTGATGATCAGGCACACATAGTTACATTCAATTTTTTATAAATAATTTATATATTACAGTGATTCAAAAGTGATTTTTTCCAGTAGTTAGCTCTAAAAACCCACAATTCTCGAAAGCCAAGTTGTAGTGTAAGTCCTATTGCTATTATTACTATTAAAATATTAATATCCAAAAGTGCCCGAAGTTCTTTTTTCACTTGGTTAGATATACTCATCTCAGGGAAGTAGACAGAAACAAGTGGAAAAGAAAGGGAAATGAAGGTCTTGAAAGTAAAACGGAGACAAATTTACCAGTCTTCAGAAGATACTCTCTACAATGCAGTGAGCAGACAGGGTCGGTAGATCATACTGAGTCGGTAGGTCGCAGTGGGTCACGGTGGGTGGTGGGTCGCAGTGGGTCACGGTGGGTGGTGGGTCACATGCTGTTGACCCACGACCCACTGATCCACTCAGAAAACTTGACCCACTTGACCCATTGGGGGCGCGGTGGCTCAGTAGTAGAGCGTTCACCTCTGGTGCTTGGGGTCCCGGGTTCGATCCCAGCCCCCGCCAAGTGAACTTTGTGGTGGACAAACACCGTGCTCGTGGGTTTTCTCGGGGTGCTCCCGTTTCCTCCCACTTTCTTCATTCCACCATTTCACTCATCTCTCATTATCACCGTCTCCTTTAGCCTAACCGGCATAAGCGTGGGACGTAAAACTCAAAGATTTCATTTCATTTCCACTTGACCCATTGATCCACTCCATCTCTGGTCACGGTAGCTACACCGTGAAGCATTTACCTCTGGTGTGTGTGGAAGTCGGTTCGATCTCGGTTAGTACCATGTGAGCTTTGTGGTGGACAAACATGGAGTGTGTGTGTGTGTGTGTGTCTTTTCTCGAAGTTGTCTTGTATCCTATCACTTTCTTCATTCCACTAATTTCCCCATCATCATCTATTCGGAGTGGGCCAAAGTTGCCTGAAGGTCTTAAAAATAAATTCAAATAAGCTGTCAAGGTAAGGGCAAATAGTTTACAAGATAATATATCTCTGCTGTTAGTTGTCTAAGGCTTCTCGACCCTGGCCTTTTTTTTTTTTTTTTTTAATATTTTGAAACATTGAAATTTGTTTTACCAGTTTCAATACACGAATATATAGTAAATTGCTCATAGGTACGTGGAAGATGAAGACACTAATGTCAAATGATGTTTTCACGACAAGCAAAGTCCGATGTAAAGGTGTCACCATCCCCGACACTACCGTATACTATCAGCCCACTTGCTTTATAGTGTCGGTATATATATATATATATATATATATATATATATATATATATATATATTAAATAGATAGATAGATAGATAGATAGATAGGTAGATGTGTGTGTACACTTTGATTTCATATATTCCAGCCTTTAGGTTTCACAGTGTTAACCCATACCAATCCAAAAACTACTTTTCATTTTAGCATGGTTAGATTTGTTGCAATTATTATATATATATATATATATATATATATATATATATATATATATATATATATATATATATATATATATATATATATATATATATATATATATATATATATATATATATATATTTAAAAAAAGGCTTGGAACCAAATAATTTTATTGAGTAATGGAAAGTATTTGATTGAAATTTTATAGGTTACTGCACAGTAAGCTCTATTTGACACATTGGAGGAAAGAATGCTTGGGGCCAGTCTACACCTCCATGGTACAAATCTCTTCCCATACCCACGGTGTGTGTGCCCCTGTATGGTGGTTGCCCCGTTTGTGTAACAAACTCATGACAGTATACCCAGATTAGCTTGTGGTCTAAAAAAAGGATTTTTGGGTGGCCATTTTGGATTAAAGTTTCTTATATTGTCGTGATCTATTCGTAATCATACAACGTACATCTTCATACCAAACCGAGCAGTCTGCGGCGATAGACCATCGGCTTGAAGGCCACGGGTTGAGTCCCGGAAGGGTCATGTGTATGGATTTTAACAGCATTTGTTTTTCCGTATTGTGTCAGGGGGCGAAATCGTACGGAATAAACGGATTTCAGTCTGAAAAATTTGAAGAGAATATCCTGGCCAGGTTACTTTCATGGGAGTACGGAATTAGTAAAAATATAGGATATACATTTTATAGCAGGGTGCTAATTTTTGTCAAGTTATTAAAATAGTGCAGTCTATTCAGAGTATAGCCTCTATTACTTCAGGTATTCAGAAGTGAAGAGGGGCTGCCCCTATTTTAAAGAGTAAGGAAATAGTGATTAAATAATATGTAGTTTGCAGTCCCATGTAAAGTAGGATAATTGCTATTAAAAGTAGGGATCTTGCAATGGCCTGTACTAAAAAGTATTTTAAAGCAGATTCGGTGTGACGTTGATTGTTGGTCTTTGAAATTAGGGGGATGAATGATAGGAGATTAATTTCGAGACCAATTCAAGTACCAAATCATGATGAAGAAGTTAAGGAAATAAGAGTTCCTAACACAAGTGTTGTAGAGAATAAAAGAGTTTTAGGGTTAGTGAGCATTAGAAAAAGAAGAGTAATCTTCATATGCGGGGTATGAGCCCACTAGCTTATCTTAGCTTATCTTTCTACACTTTAGTGTACGATGCACGTTGATTTTTGATATCGAAGGTGAAAGTTTAATTCTTTTAGGTGTAATAAGAGTATATTGAAATACTTGATTTATCCTATCACGATAATCCTTTAATCAGGCATCTTATTATTATTTAATAATTATTTATAGAAGTATTCGAGAATTTAAATAGATGAGTATTGTGTTATAATAATTAAATTTAGAAATATTATATATTAATAATAATTAAGACTTGAAAATCTATTAAATCCTCTTAATTAACCTGAGATACCGGCTAAAGGTATATTAATAAGCTTAACGTATCCAGAATATGCTAGTTTTTACAGCATATGTGTAAGGAGAGAATAAATATACTTGTATAGGATACAATTTTGTTTGAAGGGGGAAAAAAACAAAATTGTATCCTAGACAAGGGGGAGACAGGTTTTAGTTAATACTAATTTTTATCAATTGGATTAAATACATAACTAATAATTGTTTGTTTTAGCATTATAAATTAATAATAAAGTATTATCCTGGCTTTTCTTCTCTTGTCTATCTAGTTGTACATGTAATCTTTTGAATAAGAAGTAAGTATTATTTATCTTAAAGGTAAATGATGAGGTATAATTGGTCGCAGTACTTGATTTTGTTTATTAATTAGTGTTTGAAGCAGTTAAGGTTTAGTAAGGCCCGGCGAAATTCGTGCCAGCTGCCGCGGTGAGACGAGGGGGCTGAAGGGAAGGAGTATTGACGGTTAAGGTGTAGTTATAAATTTGAACTATAGGATTTTGTCTTTTTATTTTTAGGTGAAATTATTATTTAATAATAATGAATTCTATGTTTGAAGCTATGAAATTATTTATTAAACTAGGATTAGATACCCTATTATTTTTAATGTAAAATGTAATACCTGGGTAATAGTAGTTATATTCTTGAAACTCAAAGGATTTGACGGTATTTTAGACTGTTCAGAGGAATCTGTCCCGTAATCGACAATCCACGATATATTTTACTTACTATTGTTGGCAGTTTGTATACCGCCGTAGTTGAAGGTATTAAGGAGAGGTCATAAACCTTCATTATCTTTATTGAGGAAGACTTCAGGTCAAGGTGCAGCTTATTAGTAAGAGGAGATGGATTACAATAGAATGTTTATACGAATTTTATTATGAAATTATTTAAATGAAGGTGGATTTGAATGTAATATTAGTTATATTGCTATTATGAGTAGGGCTCTAGAATATGTACACATCGCCCGTCGCTCTCATTTGTTTAGGTGAGATAAGTCGTAACATAGTGGGTGTACCGGAAGGTGTGCCTAGATTGAATTGATAGCAAAATAGAGCTTGTTAGTTGAGCTATTCGTTTACATCGAGGAGGTTTCTGTGCAATTCAGATTATTTTGATTGAAGGATATACTTATTTATATATTTAATTTTTATATTGAGATTAAGTGAATCAACTTTAATTGATGTTATTGTATAGGGTATAGAGTTAATTTGTTGATATTATAGTTAATTAGTACCGTAAGGGAATGTTTAAATAAGTGAAATTTTATTTGAGGGAAAGAAGATATAAAATGTTGTACCTTTTGTATCAGGGAACACTAAATAATATTATTATATAATTATTTCCCGAAATGGAAAGAGTTAAAATATTACGGTATTATAGGTAGCATACTATTTGTAAATTTTATTTTAGTGGTGAGATGCCTTTCGGTTTCCATTATATCTGGTTGTGCAGGAATTGAATTTAATTCAGCCGCGGCTAGACTTGTCGTAGACTTAATTTTTGTAGTTTTGCCGTGAGTAATAGTAAGGGGGATTTGCTCTTTACTTGTATTATTTATAATGTGGTTTTATATTAAATGAAAGATGTGGGCTTAGAAGTAGCCATCATTTGTGATTTTGTTATAACTTATTTGAGTTATTTATCATATTTTGTTACATTTAATTTATTACTGTACTTTTGCTTTGAATTAGTTAAGGCAATTTATAATGGTGTTATTAGTATATTAGAGAGAATAATTAAAGGAATTCGGCAAATATTTCCTCCGCCTGTTTATCAAAAACATGTCCTTTTGTTAAAATAAAAGGTCTGACCTGCCCAGTGAGGTTTTAAACGGCCGCGGTATCTTGACCGTGCGAAGGTAGCATAATCATTAGTCCTTTAATTGTGGGCTTGTATGAAAGGTTGGACGAGTGGAAGACTGTCTTTATTCGTAATATTGAATTTTACTTTTGAGTGAAAAGGCTTAAATAATTTAAAAGGACGATAAGACCCTGTAGATCTTTATATTTAAATAGTAATTTTTGTAGTTGGCAATGAATAGATTTGCTATTTAATTATTGCGTTGGGGCGACGAGAAGATAAAATAAACTCTTTTTTATATAATTACTTTTAAGTATTTTTATGATCCTTTATTAATGATTGTTAGACTAAGTTACCTCAGGGATAACAGCGTAATTTTTTTTTGAGAGTTCATATCGACAAGAGAGATTGCGACCTCGATGTTGGATTAAGATTTTATCTAGGTGCAGAAGATTAGTGTATAGGTCTGTTCGACCTTTGAAATCTTACATGATCTGAGTTCAGATCGGCGTGAGCCAGATCGGTTTCTATCCTTTATTGATAATAGTATTTTAGTACGAAAGGACCAAGTACTAGTAATATTTATTTTTGAGGAATAAAAGTAAATGAGGATTACTTTGGCAGATAAGTGCATTAGATTTAGGATCTAATAATGGATGAATTGAGTCCAGGTAATAATGTATTATGATTATGTTATAGGTGTGGTTTCTTATTTGATTTTGATTATTTGTGTTTTAATTGGAGTTGCATTTCTAACTTTATTAGAACGAAAGGTTTTAGGATATATTCAAATTCGTCGGGGACCTAATAAGGTGGGTATTTGTGGTTTACCTCAACCTTTTGCGGATGCAATTAAGCTGTTTACTAAGGAGCAGGTTTTCCCTACTATATCTAATTATTATCCTTATTATCTAGCTCCTGTTTTTAGTTTGTTTTTATCCTTGTTAGTATGATTAAGAATTCCTTATTTAAGTGTTATGCTGACTTTTTCTTTAGGTTTATTATTCTTTTTATGCTGTACAAGTATGGGCGTGTATACTGTAATAATTGCTGGTTGATCTTCTAATTCTTCATATTCTTTGTTAGGAGGTCTCCGAGCAGTAGCACAAACTATTTCTTATGAGGTTAGTTTGGCTTTAATTTTGTTATCTTTTGTATTTTTAGCTGAAAGATATAGATTGCTGAATTTTGGTTATTATCAGGAAGAGTTATGATTTTTATGAATCACGTTTCCTTTGGCGTTAGTTTGATTTGCTTCTTGTTTAGCTGAAACTAATCGCACTCCTTTTGATTTTGCAGAGGGTGAGTCAGAACTTGTTTCTGGGTTTAATATTGAGTATAGAGCAGGGGGATTTGCTCTTATTTTTATAGCTGAATATGCTAGTATTTTATTTATGAGAGCCTTATTTAGAGTTTTGTTTTTAGGATATGATATTTTTTCTGTTTTATTTTTTTGTAAGGTAGTATTTGTTTCTTTTGGATTTATTTGGGTACGAGGGACGTTACCACGGTTTCGGTATGATAAATTAATATACCTTGCTTGAAAGTGTTTTTTGCCCTTGTCGTTTAATTATCTTTTATTTCTAGGAGGCATAAAGCTTCTTTTTATTTCTCTTTTAATTTAAGTGTATTAAATTGAGAATAAGTTCTTAGAGCTTTGCTCTGTTGTATGTTTTCAAAACATATGCTTATTCTCAGCCAAAGAACTAAGTTTTATTTAGTAAGAAATCTCATAAGGAGGAGATATATGGAACAAATAAGAAGTAAGCGAAGTAGATAACTGTAAGAATTTGGCCTGTTAGAATGTAAGGATCTTCAACTGGTCGAGCCCCAATTCAAGTTAAAAGGATTACAGTGCTAACTATAATTCAGAATATAATTTGGTTAATAGGGTAAAATTGTAGTCCTCGTATTTTTCTAGTATGAAAAAATGGCATAATTATTAAAATGAGGATTGATATTACTAAGGCAATAACCCCTCCAAGTTTATTAGGAATGGAACGAAGAATGGCATAAGCAAATAGGAAGTATCATTCTGGTTGAATATGTACTGGTGTAACTAATGGGTTTGCGGGAGTGAAATTTTCAGGGTCTCCTAGTATGTAAGGATTTCAAAGGGTAAGTAATATTAGGGCTGTTATTATTGTTAAAAATCCAATAGTGTCCTTAGTTGAAAAATAGGGGTGGAAGGGAATTTTATCTTGATTTCTGTTAAGGCCAAGAGGGTTGTTAGATCCTGTTTGGTGGAGAAATAGGAGGTGTACCATGGACATGGCAGCTACAATGAAAGGTAAGAGAAAATGGAAGGCAAAGAATCGATTTAAAGTAGCGTTATCTACAGCAAATCCTCCTCAAATTCATTGTACTAATATTGTTCCTAAATAAGGAATAGCTGATAAGAGATTCGTAATAACTGTTGCCCCTCAAAAAGATATTTGACCTCAAGGTAGAACATAACCGACAAAAGCAGTTGCTATCACTAGTAGTAAAATGGCAACTCCTACTCTTCAGGTATGAAGGTAAAGGTAAGAACCATAGTATATTCCTCGACCAACATGTAAGTAAAGACAAATGAAGAAAAAAGATGCTCCATTAGCATGCAAAGTACGTAAAAGCCACCCAAAGTTTACATCTCGACAGATGTGAATTACTCTGTTGAAAGCTAATTCAATACTTGATACATAATGTATTGCTAGAAATAGGCCGGTAGCAATTTGAATGATTAAACATAAACCGAGAAGAGAGCCGAAATTTCATCAATATGAAATGTTGATAGGAGCTGGAAGATCTACCAAAGCGTTATTAGCAATTTTAAAAAGAGGGTGATGTAAGCGAATTGGTGTTGACATATGACTTAGAGGGTCGAAGAGGGCCTTGGTATAGTGAAGTGATCTTTACTACTGCAATTAGTGTAATAAATAGATATGTTGCTAATATAATAGTATTTATTAAGATTGATGTTATATAAAATTTTATGCCGGGAATTTCTTGGTAATTAGTTGTGTAGTGCTGTGGGTCTGGGAGTGAAATTATATTTGGAAGTATAAGAGGGTCAATAATTATTATAAGAATTAGGAGGGGCGGAGCTAAAGAAATTAGTAAGAAAAGGTTAGGTGTTAGAGTAAATATTTCATTTGATGCCAGTCTTGTAACATAAATAAATAAAACTAATATACCTCCTAAAAAAACTAGAAATAGGATATAAGAAAATCAAGGGGATTCTCTTATGGTTGAAATAATTAAGCAGGTAGTAATGGTGTTAATAATAAGCATTAGTCCTATTGAGAGAGGGTGAGATATTTGAATTAGAATGAATCTTAAAACTACTAAAATTATAAGTAATATTCAGGTTATTTTAATTTCAAGAGGTAGTTTATTAAAATATTAGTTTTGGGGACTAAAGATAGGTTTGCACTTTCTCTTGATGCTTTTAGAATATTATTCATTAATGGTTTACAAGACCAACGTTTTAATTAAACTATAAAAGCTTATGAAAATATTATTTATTTTATTTTCTTGTTTTCTAGTTATTTTAGGAATAGCTTGTTTTGTTATTCAACGTAAGCATTTATTGATGGTTTTATTAAGACTTGAATTTATTGTGCTGATAAATTTTTTACTTCTATCTTATTCTTTAGGTAGCCTGTATGTTGAAAATTATTTTTGTTTATTGTTTCTAACCTTTAGTGTTTGCGAGGGTAGTTTAGGTCTATCAATTTTAGTATCTATTGTGCGAACTCACGGGGGTGATTATTTGAATTCTTTAGTTGTGTTACGATGCTAAAATATTTAATATTTATATTGTTTTTGATGCCTTTAGGTTTTAATTTTAAATTATGGTGAGTTGTTCAATTTTGTCTTATTGGAGTTTGTTTTTTATTTATAATAAGAAATAGTATGGGGTTGGTTCCCTGGGAGGTAGGCTACTATTTGTGAAGTGATAGTTTGAGCTATTCATTGATTTTATTAAGTATTTGAATTGTTATTCTTATAATTATGGCTAGAGAAGGTGTTTTGAGAAGTTCATTTTATAGTGCAAGCTTTATTAGATTAGTTTTATTGCTACTTATTTTACTTTACTTGAGATTTTCTTCTTCTAGATTGTTTATATTTTTTTTTTTTTGAGGGTTCTTTAATTCCTACACTATTTTTAATTTTGGGTTGAGGCTATCAGCCTGAACGAGTACAGGCAGGGATATATTTATTATTTTATACCCTGTTTGCTTCACTTCCACTTTTGATTGGTATTTTCTATTTAGAATATATTAAGGGTAGTTTATTGATAATTAATATGAGAAGTGTAATAGATTTAGGGATTACATATTATATGTGATATTTTGCTTTAGTTATTGCTTTTTTTAATTAAAATGCCTATATTTCTGGTTCATCTTTGACTACCTAAGGCACATGTTGAAGCACCTGTAAGTGGTTCAATAATTTTGGCGGGAGTTTTATTGAAGCTAGGAGGATATGGGTTATTGCGTATTATGTATTTTATAGAAAATGTAGCTGTAAGCATAAATTTAATTTGATTTGGTATTAGAGTTGTGGGTATTTGATCAGTTAGATTGGTATGTTTACGACAAGTTGATGTAAAGTCTTTAATTGCTTATTCTTCTGTGGCCCATATAGGCTTAGTGTTGATAGGCTTACTAACGATGGGACTATGAGGATTTAGAGGTGCTCTTACGTTAATAATTGCTCACGGTCTGTGTTCTTCAGGATTATTTTGTCTTGCTAATATTTCTTATGAGCGTCTAGGAAGTCGAAGATTGTTAATTAATCGTGGAATATTGTCTTTTATGCCGAGTTTAGGGTTGTGATGATTTTTATTAAGAATTGCTAATATAGCTGCACCACCAACATTAAATTTATTAGGAGAAATTAGTTTGTTAAATAGAATTGTTGGTTGGTCTTGATTGAGTATATTGGGGTTAGCCTTGCTTTTTTTTTTTAGAGCTGCCTATAGACTATATTTATATTCATATACTCAACATGGAATACCTTATTCTAATTTATATTCTTGTTGGGGAGGAAGTGTGCGAGAATATTTATTATTAATATTACATTGATTACCTTTAAATTTATTAATTTTTTTTTTTGCAGGACCGAGATTCTTATGGCTGTAGCTGCTTGAGTAGTTTAGAATAAAATTTTAGTTTGTGGAACTAAAGAAGGTTTAGTTGCCCTTAGGCCATGGTTTGACCTTTTTCAATTTGTATAACTAGATTTGTCTTTTTAAATAGAATAAGTGTTCTTTTATTCATAATAGGCTTGAGTTTTTTAATCAATAGATATAGTGTATTTATTGAGTGAGAAGTTATTTCTTTTAATAGAAATAAAATTATTATAACTCTTCTATTTGACTGAATATCATTTATGTTTATAAGATTTGTACTTTATATTTCTAGAATAGTAATTTATTACAGTGAACAATATATAGGATCCGAGAGATATCTTAATCGGTTTATTATGCTCGTATTAATATTTGTTCTTTCAATAGTTTTATTAATTGTTTCCCCTAATTTAATTAGAATTCTACTTGGTTGGGATGGGCTAGGATTAGTATCATACTGTTTAGTAATTTACTATGAAAATGTGCGGTCTTATAATGCAGGTATGTTGACTGCCCTCTCTAATCGTATTGGAGATGTAGCAATTTTATTGGCTATCGCTTGAATATTAAATTATGGAAGTTGAAATTATGTCTTTTATTTGCATAGAGTTTTAAATAAAAATGAGATAGTAATTATTTCTAGTTTGATTATTTTAGCAGCAATAACGAAAAGTGCACAAATTCCTTTTTCTGCGTGACTACCGGCAGCAATAGCTGCTCCTACACCAGTATCAGCATTAGTTCACTCTTCTACACTTGTAACTGCTGGAGTTTATTTGTTAATTCGTTTTAGAGATGTTTTATTGAGTGTTTATATAGGAGATGTATTGCTTTTATTATCAGGATTGACAATATTTATAGCCGGCATCGGTGCTAATTACGAATATGACTTAAAGAAGATTATTGCTTTATCTACTTTAAGCCAGCTTGGTCTTATAATAATAATTTTGTCTATGGGATTTCCTGTATTAGCTTTTTTTCACTTATTGACACATGCCTTATTTAAGGCATTACTTTTTCTATGTGCGGGAGCAATTATTCATGGTGTGGGCGATACACAAGATATTCGTAGAATAGGAGCACTTGTAAGTCAGATACCACTCACTTTATCTTGTTTAAATGTAGCTAATTTAGCTTTATGTGGAATGCCATTTTTAGCTGGATTTTATTCTAAGGACTTAATTTTGGAAATTTCTTCTTTATCTTTAATTAATGTAGTCAGCTTTTTCTTATTGTTTTTTTCTACAGGCCTAACTGTATGTTATTCAGTACGTTTAAGATTTTATTTAACAGGAAAGGGCTTTGGGGGTGCTAATATTCATTCTATTAGTGATAATGAAGGTTGAGTTATATGTAAGGGAATATTAGGATTGGTAGTCATAGCAATTTTAGGAGGTGCGACATTGAGTTGACTAATTTTTCCTGGTGTTAATTGTGTTGTTCTACCTTTACATCTAAAAATAGGCGCTCTACTTGTGAGTGTAGTAGGTTTGTGAGTTGGTATTTTATTATCAAGCTATTCTATTGGACAGTCTTTAGTGTGTATAAAATTTTATTTTAGTTCTACAATAATAGGAAGCATGTGATTTTTACCTTATTTATCAACAAATTATATTATTAAATTACCTTTATATATAGGGGGTGCATATTATAATAACATTGATCAAGGGTGGAGAGAATGTCTTGGCGCTCAAGGGATGTATAGTAGTTTTAAGGACGGTTCAATATTAATTCAATATTCACAGGATAATTTATTTAAAATGTATTTATTAATTTTTTTAATCTTTACAATTTTCCTTTGCTTCTTTATATTTGTGTATTTGGGTAGCTTATATTGAAAGCATAGTATTGAAGATACTAAGAAGAATTATGTTCCCTAAATATACTCCCTGAGAAGAGCACTCTCTTTTTTACCCCGAAAAGGTAATGTAATATTTATACTAAGGGGGTTATAATTATTTTATATTAAGAGATGTTAACGGTACAATCCGCTAAAGATAAAGTTAGCAGCTTCTTCTTGATTATTCACATCTCCTTAGTTGGGGTGATAGGAATACCCAGTAGTATCATTAACAGTGAAATGCCTCTTTTTGGCTTCAACTAACAAGCAGGGGTCAAGAGACCAAAGGTTCAGGTCGAAACTGAGTGCAATTGTTTGCTTCCTACTTATGAGATAAGTTGACAGCAACACCTTTTGGATGCAAACCAAATATTATATTTAACTATTATCCCATCTTATTAGTCGGCTCATGTTAGAGACCCTTGATTTCATTCATGATAAAGGCCCACTAAGAGAATTACTAGGAATGTTAATCTAACGAGAGATCAGGATAATGTATTAGTATTGTTAATAGTAATTGTTATTGGGAGTAGAAGGGCAATTTCTACATCAAAGATGAGGAAGATTACAGCAATAAGGAAGAATCGTAATGAGAAAGGAATTCGGGCCGATGATTTAGGGTCAAATCCACATTCAAAGGGAGAATTTTTTTCTCGGTCATTAATAACTTTTTTGGAAAGAAGAGTTGAAATGGCTATAACGATTAAGGAAATAATGATAGTTAATAGACCAGTTGTTAGAACTGTATTAATTGCCTATTTCATTTAAATGATCTTTTTGATTGGAAGTCAAATATACTATATATATTAAATAGGCTAACCTCCTCATCAATAAATAGAAATATAAAGGAATAGTCATACTACATCTACAAAATGTCAGTATCAGGCGGCAGCCTCAAATCCGAAATGGTGTGTAGGAGAAAAATGTGATAAGAGGTGGCGTAATAAACAAGTGGCTAGGAATGTAGAACCAATGATAACATGAAGACCGTGGAAGCCTGTTGCTATAAAGAATGTTGAGCCGTAAACAGCGTCTGCAATAGTGAATGGGGCTTCATAGTATTCATATGCTTGTAGTGCAGTAAAATATAAGCCAAGGAGGATTGTAAGTAGTAGACCTTGAGTGGCTTGAGTGTGATTGCCTTCTATTAGTCTGTGATGAGCTCATGTTACAGTGACTCCTGAGGCGAGTAGAATTGCAGTATTGAGTAAGGGAATATGCATTGGGTTGAATGGAACGATACCTGTTGGGGGCCAGAAAGATCCAATTTCTACTGTTGGTGCTAATCTACTATGAAAGAAGGCCCAAAACAATGAAACGAAAAAGAATACCTCAGAAATAATAAATAGGATTATGCCCCATCGAAGTCCTAATGTAACTTGTATAGTGTGCAATCCTTGATATGTTCCTTCTCGAGTCACATCCCGCCATCATTGAATTATGGTTAATAATGTAATTAGTATGCCTAAGAAGAATAGGGAAGGGTCATATTGGTGAAATCACTTAGTGAGACCTGTGGTTGTAATTAAGGCCCCTAGAGCTCCAGTAAGTGGTCAGGGACTTTGGTCAACAAGGTGGTAAGGGTGATTTTGTGGTGCTGACATAAGTAACTTCTCTTGAATATAGTGTGACTAGGACGGCGAATACATATGATTGAATTACTGCGACAGCAGATTCTAGTATTAGGAGAGTAATTTGTCCAATTATTAGCAATGAAAGTATGGAAAGAGACAAAGAAGGACCTGTATTACCTAGTAAGGTTAAGAGGAGATGGCCTGCAATTATATTTGCTATTAATCGAACAGCTAAGGTTCCAGGTCGAATGATGTTACTAATTATCTCAATGCATACTATAAAGGGTATGAGAGGAGCCGGAGTTCCAGAAGGAACGAGATGTGCAAATATATGTTGAGTGTGGTTAATTCAGCCGTAGATTATAAAACTTATTCAAAGTGGCAGGGCGAGAGTTAATGTAAAAGTTAGATGTCTAGAGCTGGTAAATACATAAGGGAATAGGCCTATAAAATTATTAAATAGAATGAAGGAGAATAAAGAAATGAATAGAAAGGTTCTTCCTTGATGGCTAGCAGGACCAAGAAGAGTTTTGAATTCCTTATGAAGAGTTAGGGTAATTTTGTTTCATAAAATGTTTGGTCGCCCTGGTAAGAATCAAAATGGGATTGGAATAATTAGAAGTCCAATTACTGTTCTAAGTCAATTAAATGATATGTTTATAATTGAAGTAGAGGGATCAAATGTTGAAAAAAGATTTGTTATCACTTTCAGTTTATGGTTGTTTTTTTAATATTAGTGCTATCTAAGGAAGGATGAGGTGTATTTGAATTAAAATATATAATAGATGCAAATAAGAGGTAGCACAAGGAGAATATAATAAATAAGATGAGTCATTTTAGGGGAGATATTTGTGGAATAGAAAAATACTATTAAGTAGTAATTTAAGCTTGACATGCTTACGTTATAATTTAACTAATTTTTCCATTAGGAGTAATTGTTACTTTACTATCTTTTGGTTTAAGAGACCATTGCTTACTTTCAGCCACCTAATGAAAGTTCTTGTATTATTTTTGTTATTCAGTTAATAAATACTGAATGAGGGCAGGCCTCAACAACGATTGGTATGAAACTATGATTTGCACCACAAATTTCTGAACATTGGCCGAAAAATAAGCCTGTGCGTGTAATATTAGCTGCTACTTGATTTAAACGTCCTGGAGTGGCATCTGCTTTAATACCAAAGGCAGGCATAGCCCATGAATGAAGAACATCAGCAGCGGTAATTAAAATACGAATATCAATATTAATAGGTAATACGATGCGATTGTCTACATCTAGAAGACGAAATGAATTAGGATTTATTTCATTGATGGGTACTATGTAAGAATCAAATTCTGTTAAGGAGAAGTCGGAATATTCATAACTTCAGTATCATTGGTGTCCGATTGTTTTAAGAGTAATTGCTGGCTGATGAATTTCGTCTAGTAAGTATAGAAGTCGTAAAGATGGGAGGGCGATAAAGATTAGTGTAATAGCAGGCAAAATTGTTCAAATGGTTTCTAGGGTTTGGCCTTCTAATAAATTACGGTTAATATATGTATTTGGTAGGAGAGAGGCTAGTAAATAGCCTACGAGGACTGTAATTATAGTTACAATGAGTATTGTATGATCATGAAAAAATACTATTTGTTCTATTACAGGGGACGCTGCATCTTGAAGTCCTAGTTGATTTCAAATGGCCATTTCTAAAGAAGATGTTTATTCTTATGTTTGGGGCTTAGGCCCAATGCACTTATCTGCCACCTTAGAAGTTTGTTAATAAGGGAAGTTCTGCATAACTATGCTCTGCTGGTGGCAAGTTTTGGAATCATTCTAAAGATGTTGTTTGTTGGTCTGAGAATACTACTGGTCGAGCTCTCGCAAAGGCTTCTCACATAATAATTACAAGTACTAGTACGGCGACGAAGGAAAGGAATGAACCAATACTTGATACCATATTTCATGTAGTGTAGGCATCTGGGTAATCTGAATACCGGCGAGGTATCCCACTTAAACCTAAGAAATGTTGAGGAAAGAATGTGATGTTTACTCCTATAAATATTACTAGGAATTGAATTTTTAGTCATGTGGGATTTATTGTTGTTCCTCTGAATAGAGGGAATCAATGAATAAGTCCTGCCATGATAGCAAATACAGCACCTATAGATAGTACATAATGAAAATGTGCTACTACATAATAAGTGTCATGGAGAACAATGTCTAGGGATGAATTTGCCAATACAACTCCCGTGAGGCCCCCAACAGTAAATAGGAAAATAAAGCCTAAAGTTCATAAGATTGAGGGTGAATAAGTTATTTGTGCTCCATGAAGTGTGGCAATTCATCTAAATACCTTAATTCCTGTAGGAACAGCAATGATTATTGTGGCAGCAGTAAAATAAGCACGAGTATCAACGTCTATACCAACAGTGAATATATGATGAGCCCAAACAATAAATCCTAGGAATCCAATTGCCAGTATTGCATAAATTATTCCTAAAACGCCAAATGTTTCCTTTTTACCACTTTCTTGGGTTACAATATGTGAAATTATACCAAATCCTGGAAGAATTAAAATGTAAACTTCAGGATGACCAAAGAATCAAAATAGGTGTTGATATAAAATTGGATCTCCCCCTCCTGAAGGATCAAAAAAGGAAGTATTAAGATTTCGGTCAGTTAGGAGTATTGTAATAGCTCCTGCTAATACAGGAAGAGATAGAAGAAGTAGTACGGCAGTAATTACTACAGATCAAACGAATAATGGCATTCGTTCTAAAGTTATTCCAGGAGTTCGTATATTAATTACGGTTGTAATAAAATTTACAGCTCCGAGAATTGAGGATACACCAGCTAAATGGAGGGAGAAAATAGAAAGGTCAACGGAGGCTCCGGCGTGGGCAATGGCACTGGAAAGAGGGGGATATACAGTTCATCCGGTTCCCGCACCACTCTCTACAATTCTTCCTGTTAATAGTAGGGTTAATGAAGGCGGTAATAATCAGAATCTTATGTTGTTTAGGCGGGGGAATGCCATATCAGGTGCTCCTAGTATTAAAGGAACTAGTCAGTTACCAAAGCCTCCAATTATAATTGGCATAACTATGAAGAAAATCATAATGAAAGCATGAGCAGTAACAATTACGTTATAGATTTGGTCATCACCAATTAAGCTACCTGGTCGGCCAAGTTCTGCTCGAATGAGAAGACTTAATGATGTTCCTACTATTCCTGCTCAAGCTCCAAAGATCAAGTATATTGTACCAATATCTTTATGATTTGTAGAAAATAATCATCGTTGCAAGTAAAATTAAATAGGATGGCCGAAGTATTAGGTGGTAGATTGTAAATCTATTTATGGTTAATAAACCTCCTATTAGGTTTTATAGTCAATATTTATGATGTCGGACTGCAATTCCGGAGTAGTAGTTAATATATACTAAGACCTAAAAGGTTGCCTTTTATTTATAGCTTTGAAGGCCATTAGTTTTTTTAACTTAAAGTCTTTGTTTAAAGGATGTTGACAGTTAAAGGTAAAATAATTATGCCTCTTAGTGAAATAATAATGAATATCGATCTAATTGATGTTTCTAGACTTTTTTTCATTAAAGATGTTCATGTTTGATTATAGTGATTAATGATAAAAGCAGCATAAGCAATTCGTATATAGTAGAAAAGAGTAATTAGTGCTGTTATTACTATTAGGGTGAGAATAATAAATGATATTTGTTCGGCAGTTTTTATAATGATGATTCACTTAGGTAAGAATCCTAAGAATGGCGGAAGACCCCCCAAAGATAAAAGGCTAGTAAAGATAGCTAATTTTGTTGTTACAATGATTTTATTAGAGAAAGTTTGATTAATATGAAATATTTTGTTTATTGCAAAAAGGGTGACTGCTATTATTGAAAGTAGGGCGTAAAATAAGAAGTAGAGAGATCAGGCTATGTCACTTAGCAGAAGGGCCATGAGTATTCAACCAGTGTGGTTAATAGATGAAAATGCTATGATTTTGCGTAGCGATGTTTGATTTAAACCTCCGATTGAGCCTACTACTAGAGATAAGATTAAGGTTAGATAGATTAGATTTGTAGGATTTAAGCTGTAGGACAATAGGCCGAGGGGTGCTAATTTTTGTCAAGTTATTAAAATAATGCAGTCTATTCAGAGTATAGCCTCTATTACTTCAGGTATTCAGAAGTGAAGAGGGGCTGCCCCTATTTTAAAGAGTAAGGAAATAGTGATTAAATAATATGTAGTTTGCAGTCCCATGTAAAGTAGGATAATTGCTATTAAAAGTAGGGATCTTGCAATGGCCTGTACTAAAAAGTATTTTAAAGCAGATTCGGTGTGACGTTGATTGTTGGTCTTTGAAATTAGGGGGATGAATGATAGGAGATTAATTTCGAGACCAATTCAAGTACCAAATCATGATGAAGAAGTTAAGGAAATAAGAGTTCCTAACACAAGTGTTGTAGAGAATAAAAGAGTTTTAGGGTTAGTGAGCATTAGAAAAAGAAGAGTAATCTTCATATGCGGGGTATGAGCCCACTAGCTTATCTTAGCTTATCTTTCTACACTTTAGTGTACGATGCACGTTGATTTTTGATATCGAAGGTGAAAGTTTAATTCTTTTAGGTGTAATAAGAGTATATTGAAATACTTGATTTATCCTATCACGATAATCCTTTAATCAGGCATCTTATTATTATTTAATAATTATTTATAGAAGTATTCGAGAATTTAAATAGATGAGTATTGTGTTATAATAATTAAATTTAGAAATATTATATATTAATAATAATTAAGACTTGAAAATCTATTAAATCCTCTTAATTAACCTGAGATACCGGCTAAAGGTATATTAATAAGCTTAACGTATCCAGAATATGCTAGTTTTTACAGCATATGTGTAAGGAGAGAATAAATATACTTGTATAGGATACAATTTTGTTTGAAGGGGGAAAAAAACAAAATTGTATCCTAGACAAGGGGGAGACAGGTTTTAGTTAATACTAATTTTTATCAATTGGATTAAATACATAACTAATAATTGTTTGTTTTAGCATTATAAATTAATAATAAAGTATTATCCTGGCTTTTCTTCTCTTGTCTATCTAGTTGTACATGTAATCTTTTGAATAAGAAGTAAGTATTATTTATCTTAAAGGTAAATGATGAGGTATAATTGGTCGCAGTACTTGATTTTGTTTATTAATTAGTGTTTGAAGCAGTTAAGGTTTAGTAAGGCCCGGCGAAATTCGTGCCAGCTGCCGCGGTGAGACGAGGGGGCTGAAGGGAAGGAGTATTGACGGTTAAGGTGTAGTTATAAATTTGAACTATAGGATTTTGTCTTTTTATTTTTAGGTGAAATTATTATTTAATAATAATGAATTCTATGTTTGAAGCTATGAAATTATTTATTAAACTAGGATTAGATACCCTATTATTTTTAATGTAAAATGTAATACCTGGGTAATAGTAGTTATATTCTTGAAACTCAAAGGATTTGACGGTATTTTAGACTGTTCAGAGGAATCTGTCCCGTAATCGACAATCCACGATATATTTTACTTACTATTGTTGGCAGTTTGTATACCGCCGTAGTTGAAGGTATTAAGGAGAGGTCATAAACCTTCATTATCTTTATTGAGGAAGACTTCAGGTCAAGGTGCAGCTTATTAGTAAGAGGAGATGGATTACAATAGAATGTTTATACGAATTTTATTATGAAATTATTTAAATGAAGGTGGATTTGAATGTAATATTAGTTATATTGCTATTATGAGTAGGGCTCTAGAATATGTACACATCGCCCGTCGCTCTCATTTGTTTAGGTGAGATAAGTCGTAACATAGTGGGTGTACCGGAAGGTGTGCCTAGATTGAATTGATAGCAAAATAGAGCTTGTTAGTTGAGCTATTCGTTTACATCGAGGAGGTTTCTGTGCAATTCAGATTATTTTGATTGAAGGATATACTTATTTATATATTTAATTTTTATATTGAGATTAAGTGAATCAACTTTAATTGATGTTATTGTATAGGGTATAGAGTTAATTTGTTGATATTATAGTTAATTAGTACCGTAAGGGAATATTTAAATAAGTGAAATTTTATTTGAGGGAAAGAAGATATAAAATGTTGTACCTTTTGTATCAGGGAACACTAAATAATATTATTATATAATTATTTCCCGAAATGGAAAGAGTTAAAATATTACGGTATTATAGGTAGCATACTATTTGTAAATTTTATTTTAGTGGTGAGATGCCTTTCGGTTTCCATTATATCTGGTTGTGCAGGAATTGAATTTAATTCAGCCGCGGCTAGACTTGTCGTAGACTTAATTTTTGTAGTTTTGCCGTGAGTAATAGTAAGGGGGATTTGCTCTTTACTTGTATTATTTATAATGTGGTTTTATATTAAATGAAAGATGTGGGCTTAGAAGTAGCCATCATTTGTGATTTTGTTATAACTTATTTGAGTTATTTATCATATTTTGTTACATTTAATTTATTACTGTACTTTTGCTTTGAATTAGTTAAGGCAATTTATAATGGTGTTATTAGTATATTAGAGAGAATAATTAAAGGAATTCGGCAAATATTTCCTCCGCCTGTTTATCAAAAACATGTCCTTTTGTTAAAATAAAAGGTCTGACCTGCCCAGTGAGGTTTTAAACGGCCGCGGTATCTTGACCGTGCGAAGGTAGCATAATCATTAGTCCTTTAATTGTGGGCTTGTATGAAAGGTTGGACGAGTGGAAGACTGTCTTTATTCGTAATATTGAATTTTACTTTTGAGTGAAAAGGCTTAAATAATTTAAAAGGACGATAAGACCCTGTAGATCTTTATATTTAAATAGTAATTTTTGTAGTTGGCAATGAATAGATTTGCTATTTAATTATTGCGTTGGGGCGACGAGAAGATAAAATAAACTCTTTTTTATATAATTACTTTTAAGTATTTTTATGATCCTTTATTAATGATTGTTAGACTAAGTTACCTCAGGGATAACAGCGTAATTTTTTTTGAGAGTTCATATCGACAAGAGAGATTGCGACCTCGATGTTGGATTAAGATTTTATCTAGGTGCAGAAGATTAGTGTATAGGTCTGTTCGACCTTTGAAATCTTACATGATCTGAGTTCAGATCGGCGTGAGCCAGATCGGTTTCTATCCTTTATTGATAATAGTATTTTAGTACGAAAGGACCAAGTACTAGTAATATTTATTTTTGAGGAATAAAAGTAAATGAGGATTACTTTGGCAGATAAGTGCATTAGATTTAGGATCTAATAATGGATGAATTGAGTCCAGGTAATAATGTATTATGATTATGTTATAGGTGTGGTTTCTTATTTGATTTTGATTATTTGTGTTTTAATTGGAGTTGCATTTCTAACTTTATTAGAACGAAAGGTTTTAGGATATATTCAAATTCGTCGGGGACCTAATAAGGTGGGTATTTGTGGTTTACCTCAACCTTTTGCGGATGCAATTAAGCTGTTTACTAAGGAGCAGGTTTTCCCTACTATATCTAATTATTATCCTTATTATCTAGCTCCTGTTTTTAGTTTGTTTTTATCCTTGTTAGCATGATTAAGAATTCCTTATTTAAGTGTTATGCTGACTTTTTCTTTAGGTTTATTATTCTTTTTATGCTGTACAAGTATGGGCGTGTATACTGTAATAATTGCTGGTTGATCTTCTAATTCTTCATATTCTTTGTTAGGAGGTCTCCGAGCAGTAGCACAAACTATTTCTTATGAGGTTAGTTTGGCTTTAATTTTGTTATCTTTTGTATTTTTAGCTGAAAGATATAGATTGCTGAATTTTGGTTATTATCAGGAAGAGTTATGATTTTTATGAATCACGTTTCCTTTGGCGTTAGTTTGATTTGCTTCTTGTTTAGCTGAAACTAATCGCACTCCTTTTGATTTTGCAGAGGGTGAGTCAGAACTTGTTTCTGGGTTTAATATTGAGTATAGAGCAGGGGGATTTGCTCTTATTTTTATAGCTGAATATGCTAGTATTTTATTTATGAGAGCCTTATTTAGAGTTTTGTTTTTAGGATATGATATTTTTTCTGTTTTATTTTTTTGTAAGGTAGTATTTGTTTCTTTTGGATTTATTTGGGTACGAGGGACGTTACCACGGTTTCGGTATGATAAATTAATATACCTTGCTTGAAAGTGTTTTTTGCCCTTGTCGCTTAATTATCTTTTATTTCTAGGAGGCATAAAGCTTCTTTTTATTTCTCTTTTAATTTAAGTGTATTAAATTGAGAATAAGTTCTTAGAGCTTTGCTCTGTTGTATGTTTTCAAAACATATGCTTATTCTCAGCCAAAGAACTAAGTTTTATTTAGTAAGAAATCTCATAAGGAGGAGATATATGGAACAAATAAGAAGTAAGCGAAGTAGATAACTGTAAGAATTTGGCCTGTTAGAATGTAAGGATCTTCAACTGGTCGAGCCCCAATTCAAGTTAAAAGGATTACAGTGCTAACTATAATTCAGAATATAATTTGGTTAATAGGGTAAAATTGTAGTCCTCGTATTTTTCTAGTATGAAAAAATGGCATAATTATTAAAATGAGGATTGATATTACTAAGGCAATAACCCCTCCAAGTTTATTAGGAATGGAACGAAGAATGGCATAAGCAAATAGGAAGTATCATTCTGGTTGAATATGTACTGGTGTAACTAATGGGTTTGCGGGAGTGAAATTTTCAGGGTCTCCTAGTATGTAAGGATTTCAAAGGGTAAGTAATATTAGGGCTGTTATTATTGTTAAAAATCCAATAGTGTCCTTAGTTGAAAAATAGGGGTGGAAGGGAATTTTATCTTGATTTCTGTTAAGGCCAAGAGGGTTGTTAGATCCTGTTTGGTGGAGAAATAGGAGGTGTACCATGGACATGGCAGCTACAATGAAAGGTAAGAGAAAATGGAAGGCAAAGAATCGATTTAAAGTAGCGTTATCTACAGCAAATCCTCCTCAAATTCATTGTACTAATATTGTTCCTAAATAAGGAATAGCTGATAAGAGATTCGTAATAACTGTTGCCCCTCAAAAAGATATTTGACCTCAAGGTAGAACATAACCGACAAAAGCAGTTGCTATCACTAGTAGTAAAATGGCAACTCCTACTCTTCAGGTATGAAGGTAAAGGTAAGAACCATAGTATATTCCTCGACCAACATGTAAGTAAAGACAAATGAAGAAAAAAGATGCTCCATTAGCATGCAAAGTACGTAAAAGCCACCCAAAGTTTACATCTCGACAGATGTGAATTACTCTGTTGAAAGCTAATTCAATACTTGATACATAATGTATTGCTAGAAATAGGCCGGTAGCAATTTGAATGATTAAACATAAACCGAGAAGAGAGCCGAAATTTCATCAATATGAAATGTTGATAGGAGCTGGAAGATCTACCAAAGCGTTATTAGCAATTTTAAAAAGAGGGTGATGTAAGCGAATTGGTGTTGACATATGACTTAGAGGGTCGAAGAGGGCCTTGGTATAGTGAAGTGATCTTTACTACTGCAATTAGTGTAATAAATAGATATGTTGCTAATATAATAGTATTTATTAAGATTGATGTTATATAAAATTTTATGCCGGGAATTTCTTGGTAATTAGTTGTGTAGTGCTGTGGGTCTGGGAGTGAAATTATATTTGGAAGTATAAGAGGGTCAATAATTATTATAAGAATTAGGAGGGGCGGAGCTAAAGAAATTAGTAAGAAAAGGTTAGGTGTTAGAGTAAATATTTCATTTGATGCCAGTCTTGTAACATAAATAAATAAAACTAATATACCTCCTAAAAAAAACTAGAAATAGGATATAAGAAAATCAAGGGGATTCTCTTATGGTTGAAATAATTAAGCAGGTAGTAATGGTGTTAATAATAAGCATTAGTCCTATTGAGAGAGGGTAAGATATTTGAATTAGAATGAATCTTAAAACTACTAAAATTATAAGTAATATTCAGGTTATTTTAATTTCAAGAGGTAGTTTATTAAAATATTAGTTTTGGGGACTAAAGATAGGTTTGCACTTTCTCTTGATGCTTTTAGAATATTATTCATTAATGGTTTACAAGACCAACGTTTTAATTAAACTATAAAAGCTTATGAAAATATTATTTATTTTATTTTCTTGTTTTCTAGTTATTTTAGGAATAGCTTGTTTTGTTATTCAACGTAAGCATTTATTGATGGTTTTATTAAGACTTGAATTTATTGTGCTGATAAGTTTTTTACTTCTATCTTATTCTTTAGGTAGCCTGTATGTTGAAAATTATTTTTGTTTATTGTTTCTAACCTTTAGTGTTTGCGAGGGTAGTTTAGGTCTATCAATTTTAGTATCTATTGTGCGAACTCACGGGGGTGATTATTTGAATTCTTTAGTTGTGTTACGATGCTAAAATATTTAATATTTATATTGTTTTTGATGCCTTTAGGTTTTAATTTTAAATTATGGTGAGTTGTTCAATTTTGTCTTATTGGAGTTTGTTTTTTATTTATAATAAGAAATAGTATGGGGTTGGTTCCCTGGGAGGTAGGCTACTATTTGTGAAGTGATAGTTTGAGCTATTCATTGATTTTATTAAGTATTTGAATTGTTATTCTTATAATTATGGCTAGAGAAGGTGTTTTGAGAAGTTCATTTTATAGTGCAAGCTTTATTAGATTAGTTTTATTGCTACTTATTTTACTTTACTTGAGATTTTCTTCTTCTAGATTGTTTATATTTTATTTTTTTTTTGAGGGTTCTTTAATTCCTACACTATTTTTAATTTTGGGTTGAGGCTATCAGCCTGAACGAGTACAGGCAGGGATATATTTATTATTTTATACCCTGTTTGCTTCACTTCCACTTTTGATTGGTATTTTCTATTTAGAATATATTAAGGGTAGTTTATTGATAATTAATATGAGAAGTGTAATAGATTTAGGGATTACATATTATATGTGATATTTTGCTTTAGTTATTGCTTTTTTAATTAAAATGCCTATATTTCTGGTTCATCTTTGACTACCTAAGGCACATGTTGAAGCACCTGTAAGTGGTTCAATAATTTTGGCGGGAGTTTTATTGAAGCTAGGAGGATATGGGTTATTGCGTATTATGTATTTTATAGAAAATGTAGCTGTAAGCATAAATTTAATTTGATTTGGTATTAGAGTTGTGGGTATTTGATCAGTTAGATTGGTATGTTTACGACAAGTTGATGTAAAGTCTTTAATTGCTTATTCTTCTGTGGCCCATATAGGCTTAGTGTTGATAGGCTTACTAACGATGGGACTATGAGGATTTAGAGGTGCTCTTACGTTAATAATTGCTCACGGTCTGTGTTCTTCAGGATTATTTTGTCTTGCTAATATTTCTTATGAGCGTCTAGGAAGTCGAAGATTGTTAATTAATCGTGGAATATTGTCTTTTATGCCGAGTTTAGGGTTGTGATGATTTTTATTAAGAATTGCTAATATAGCTGCACCACCAACATTAAATTTATTAGGAGAAATTAGTTTGTTAAATAGAATTGTTGGTTGGTCTTGATTGAGTATATTGGGGTTAGCCTTGCTTTTTTTTTTAGAGCTGCCTATAGACTATATTTATATTCATATACTCAACATGGAATACCTTATTCTAATTTATATTCTTGTTGGGGAGGAAGTGTGCGAGAATATTTATTATTAATATTACATTGATTACCTTTAAATTTATTAATTTTTTTTTTGCAGGACCGAGATTCTTATGGCTGTAGCTGCTTGAGTAGTTTAGAATAAAATTTTAGTTTGTGGAACTAAAGAAGGTTTAGTTGCCCTTAGGCCATGGTTTGACCTTTTTCAATTTGTATAACTAGATTTGTCTTTTTAAATAGAATAAGTGTTCTTTTATTCATAATAGGCTTGAGTTTTTTAATCAATAGATATAGTGTATTTATTGAGTGAGAAGTTATTTCTTTTAATAGAAATAAAATTATTATAACTCTTCTATTTGACTGAATATCATTTATGTTTATAAGATTTGTACTTTATATTTCTAGAATAGTAATTTATTACAGTGAACAATATATAGGATCCGAGCGATATCTTAATCGGTTTATTATGCTCGTATTAATATTTGTTCTTTCAATAGTTTTATTAATTGTTTCCCCTAATTTAATTAGAATTCTACTTGGTTGGGATGGGCTAGGATTAGTATCATACTGTTTAGTAATTTACTATGAAAATGTGCGGTCTTATAATGCAGGTATGTTGACTGCCCTCTCTAATCGTATTGGAGATGTAGCAATTTTATTAGCTATCGCTTGAATATTAAATTATGGAAGTTGAAATTATGTCTTTTATTTGCATAGAGTTTTAAATAAAAATGACATAGTAATTATTTCTAGTTTGATTATTTTAGCAGCAATAACGAAAAGTGCACAAATTCCTTTTTCTGCGTGACTACCGGCAGCAATAGCTGCTCCTACACCAGTATCAGCATTAGTTCACTCTTCTACACTTGTAACTGCTGGAGTTTATTTGTTAATTCGTTTTAGAGATGTTTTATTGAGTGTTTATATAGGAGATGTATTGCTTTTATTATCAGGATTGACAATATTTATAGCCGGCATCGGTGCTAATTACGAATATGACTTAAAGAAGATTATTGCTTTATCTACTTTAAGCCAGCTTGGTCTTATAATAATAATTTTGTCTATGGGATTTCCTGTATTAGCTTTTTTTCACTTATTGACACATGCCTTATTTAAGGCATTACTTTTTCTATGTGCGGGAGCAATTATTCATGGTGTGGGCGATACACAAGATATTCGTAGAATAGGAGCACTTGTAAGTCAGATACCACTCACTTTATCTTGTTTAAATGTAGCTAATTTAGCTTTATGTGGATGCCATTTTTAGCTGGATTTTATTCTAAGGACTTAATTTTGGAAATTTCTTCTTTATCTTTAATTAATGTAGTCAGCTTTTTCTTATTGTTTTTTTCTACAGGCCTAACTGTATGTTATTCAGTACGTTTAAGATTTTATTTAACAGGAAAGGGCTTTGGGGGTGCTAATATTCATTCTATTAGTGATAATGAAGGTTGAGTTATATGTAAGGGAATATTAGGATTGGTAGTCATAGCAATTTTAGGAGGTGCGACATTGAGTTGACTAATTTTTCCTGGTGTTAATTGTGTTGTTCTACCTTTACATCTAAAAATAGGCGCTCTACTTGTGAGTGTAGTAGGTTTGTGAGTTGGTATTTTATTATCAAGCTATTCTATTGGACAGTCTTTAGTGTGTATAAAATTTTATTTTAGTCCTACAATAATAGGAAGCATGTGATTTTTACCTTATTTATCAACAAATTATATTATTAAATTACCTTTATATATAGGGGGTGCATATTATAATAACATTGATCAAGGGTGGAGAGAATGTCTTGGCGCTCAAGGGATATATAGTAGTTTTAAGGACGGTTCAATATTAATTCAACATTCACAGGATAATTTATTTAAAATGTATTTATTAATTTTTTTAATCTTTACAATTTTCCTTTGCTTCTTTATATTTGTGTATTTGGGTAGCTTATATTGAAAGCATAGTATTGAAGATACTAAGAAGAATTATGTTCCCTAAATATACTCCCTGAGAAGAGCACTCTCTTTTTTACCCCGAAAAGGTAATGTAATATTTATACTAAGGCGGTTATAATTATTTTATATTAAGAGATGTTAACGGTACAATCCGCTAAAGATAAAGTTAGCAGCTTCTTCTTGATTATTCACATCTCCTTAGTTGGGGTGATAGGAATACCCAGTAGTATCATTAACAGTGAAATGCCTCTTTTTGGCTTCAACTAACAAGCAGGGGTCAAGAGATATTTATAGCAGGATATACATTTTAAAATATGGTTTGGGTATCCTATTTCTTTTCTGTTAATTATGTTCTTCAATGTTCGAATTTTGATCATTCTCATAATATTTTCTGCTTTCAACGGAGTTCCATTAATATCATACCAAATGTTCTTTACATTTATTAAGTTCGAAAGGCTTAATGCGCCTGTAAGAAAACATTTTTGAAGATAATTCAGGTCCTAATGAATATTTTTCACTAGGAAAGTGAAGTATTCCCCTTCCTCCCAACATGGAAGCAGAGGGCAATTTCGCACTCTGGTCAGATCAAACATTTCCGCGTAACAAAAGGAAGGCCCCCCTGTAAAACCTCTTCAGCTCCAGGGTTATTGTTACTATAGGGGTACCATAAATTTGCTGAAAGCAAACAATTTGAAGGGTTCGTCGACAATATGTTTGCTTTCTTTGTCCTTCGCCGGCTTCCAAACGAAGATGTGAATTTTTCAACATGACTGCTGTAAGCAGGCGATTGGTAAAACGGTAAAAGTGTATTTTTAAGTGTATGTGTGTGAGGGAGGGGGAGAGAGAGAGAGAGAGAGAGAGAGAGGAAAAATTTTAGTTGCAAGATGTACTTCAATTGCCGTTTTCAGTTCATTTAGTACAAAGAATACCGCCGCGCCACCAGAGAATAAAGACAAGTGTTGTCTGTTTCTCTTTGCCACCTCAGCCAGAACTTTCAACTACAGCCTGTGATGAGTATAGACCTTACCCAGTTTTCAAATTGAATAGCTGGTGGTGGTAGTTCGGTTTCTTGACCTTGTAAAAATCTTCCCTGTCTTTGTTTTGTTTGTCATCATTCCAGCCAGAAATGAAAAAAAAAAAAATCCTCAGTTTACAGCAAGGAGAATTTGGGACAAGAGATTAAGGATGATATTCCTGGAAGCTCACGTATCACGATTGTTTCATTCAATAGACAGAGGACACTTTTCTATGAAGGCTTTTCAACATGTTTTCTCACAAAGGGGATTTTCCTTTTGCAATCTATATGACCACTGGCAATTTCAATCTTGTCCATTCCCGCCAGCGTTTTGATTTTCGAGACACGAGACGAGACGAGACATTTAACGAGACGTCCCGTCTCGTCTCGTGTCTCGTCTCGTTTTCGAGACGAGAAAAGTAGTCTATCTCGTCTCGTGTCTCGTCTAAAAGGGTTCTGTCTCGTCTCGTTTACGAGACGAGACGAGACGAGACACGAGAAATGTCTCGTCTCGTGGCAACACTAGTTTAGAGTTAAATTTATGTGCATTGTATACGTAGTTTTTTGTTGCTGTTTAACAAGAAAGAATGAATAGTTATATAAGCAAAAGTAGACGGAAAGTAGTTTATTTATTACTAGCAGCGTTCACCCCGCTTCGCTGGGGTCACCCCGGAACGCAATAAACTTTGTTACTTAGATAAGTTTTACTTTTTCGCTTTCAAGTGATATGATAAAAACCATAGAAGATTGCAGTAAATGTTAACATTATATCGCCTGTCATTTATGTTAACCCGCCGAGTGACACGGTCATGTGGGTTGCATATAAATACGGTTAGATTTAGCTATGATGAGCTAACAAAGGATTTCTACGTTATGGACACTTGAATGGTCAATTATCTCAAGACACTGGTAATTGAAAATTAAAGTGATATGATAAAAACCATCTAGGGTCCAAATCTTAATAACCCCCCAAAAATGAAAGAAATTGGTTCAGCCGTATTAGCGTGATGAGCTAACAAAGGATTTGTACGTTCTCTTTTATATATATAGATTATTATTATTATTATTATTATTATTATTATTATTATTATTATTATTATTATTAAAGAAATATTTACATGGAGGAAAACATACAATGTGTATTAATGGAATGTTCCCATTTATTACCTGACAAGCCAACGAGTGCGGGCAGCCGGTTTTGGAACTAAAATGCAAGCAGCAGTGTTTCTAACCGG
The DNA here is from genome assembly GCF_964235325.1 of Thermobia domestica. Classification (NCBI taxonomy): domain Eukaryota; kingdom Metazoa; phylum Arthropoda; class Insecta; order Zygentoma; family Lepismatidae; genus Thermobia; species Thermobia domestica. The sequence goes on along the minus strand of NC_137464.1, from coordinate 196,556,326 downwards.
ATTACCTGTAATCAATCTATCACAGTTCTTTTTGTTCTGTTCGTAATAAATCACTTCAGGCATATGCTCAAGTCAGGGGCAGATCCAGGGGGCGGGGCGTTCGGGACGATTGCCCCCCAGAATAGGTTATTTTTATTTTAAAAATAAAACCTAATGTAAGAATTTTCACCTTTGTATTATAAATGTAAAATAAAACCTAAAATAGGTAGGCCTTACTTTTTTTTGTTTTACGTTGCAGAAGTCAAATAAAGCAATAAATTGCAAGAAATTACTTACATTGACGTTCTTGCTCAAAAAAATACCCACCTTCGAAATCGCAGGTGGCCATTTCTGTGCAGACAATAGCTACTTCTCCTTTTCTAAAGTTGTTTTACTTTTTTATGCAATACACTCTTACCTTGATTTGACTTCGAACGACCGCCCCCCCAAACATTCAGCCTGGATCAGCTCCTGGCTGCTCCTATTTTATAATGACATCAAATAAAACGTAATCAATTTTTATACAATGTGCTTAATACACGGTAGAATCTCACTGAATTGTCAATTGTTCTATGTTGTTATTAAATTGGTAATTTTCAATTCATGTATCACTATCCATAATGCATCTGCATTACTGCAGGAATGGTTCACTACAACCACATAACTTACGGCTTTCTTTATTAAGCGGAAAGAGGCTATGCATAACATCCAAAGTGCAACTTTTAAAAACCGTTGGATACACTGCAGAATGAAACTTTCCGCTCCCCTGTCCCACCGCGCTTGCCAAGAAACTTATGTAAACACAACAGCAGCGCCATCCTTCCAAAACCGCACTGCTATCCTGGACAGGTAATACCTCCGCTACAAAAATTTTCAAGTGCATCATATTTTCTTCTGTTTGGGATTTGCAGGGGGGATGAGGGGGATTTATTCCTCACTTGCTGTTTTCATTTCCTGCATATTTAAAAATAGGGGGAGAGAAAAAGTAAGTACATTCTTACAGTTAACTGTCAAATTTCTTGGATAAGTGTTTGTTGCTTGCATCTCCCACTTTAAGTACAATATTGCATTTAATTAATGTACCACGTGATAATGACTTCACTAGAAACGATATTGCTTAGGAGGAACATCATTTGAATCAACGCAAGATATTTAATAGTGCAATAACATATTTAAGGGGATGACTTCCGGGCTTAAGCACTCACTGAAATTTTATCGCAACTTTTCTATTGTTTTATATTGCAAAATTTTCACATTTCCATTAATAAAATTAGCAAAGCCCCTCCCGAAACAAGCAAAATCCTCCGAAACAAAATCGTAAATACCCCACTGATTCTATGAAATGGAAAACTCAACTAAAATTACACAGAACTAGCTATTATTATTTTATCCTGTACAGTAGCGTTTGGTAAATTTATGTATATGTTTAATGTATCAGCCTTATATTCTACAAGCTATTATGGTGCAGGTCCAATGTAGAAAAAAACCAATTACTCTGAATAACTCCTGAGAGTAAATAAATAAATAAAACAAATCATCACTAATAAGTTAGAAACACATAATTGTACATAAGTTAGAAACTTCTTACTCTGTGTTAAGGAAATCATTTTATAATATGTTAGCATTGAAAGATGTCTTCAAATCTAAAACTGAACTCCCAGAGGCGAGCCTTCGCGCCTAGCCCTGGAAGCCTGTCTAGCGAGCTGGTGAGGCTCAGACGGAAGAGTCTCCAATCTACTATTTTGTTACCAAAAAAACCGAAATGTTGAAGTATTGACTTTATTTTATAAGAAACCAAAGATAAAGAAAATATACGCCAGACAAAAGGGTAGGCCCGGCCTCAGAGCCTCATAGTACGCTTCGTCACTGTTAATTTCTCTAAAAATTGTTTAATAAAATCATAAATTGTATAGATTAGATCATTCTGTACATCGGTGACTGCATGCTGAAAACAAAAGACAAGGCCAACAAAACATTTTTGGTAAAGGCTTACTTTCACAAAGCCAGTAGAAACTGAAAAATGCCTGGTATAGTGTGAGGATAATTCGAAATGTAACTGCTGTTGTGGCGTAGTGTTACTAGAAGTGGGCTGAGCGTCACCGTTGTTACATTATGCAATTCGCAATTCAGTAACGTTTTAGTTATGGTAGTGAGAGCATCGTACTGTCGCATGTGTATTGGTTATAACGTTAAAAATGTGACCGTCATAGAAAATCCTGCCAAATGTGATATATGCGGAGAGATAAGATTTCTTTGGGCAAAAATATGTCAGAGGCACATTTATCGCGAATTGTGTACTACCCAAATATTACGAGTGAAGGAGTTGTGTGCCAAATGGATAAGTTTTCAAAGTAGAAAGAAGAAATATTTATGATGAACCAAGGAAGGATAGGCCTTCTGTAATTAGTGACGATCTTGTAACGAAAATTGACGACAAAATCTCTGAACTTTCTGTGTGCCAAATAGATAAGTTTTCAAAGTAGAAAGAAGAAATATTTATGATGAACCGAGGAGGGGTAGGCCTTCTGTAATTAGTTATGATCTTGTAACGAAAATTGCGACAAAATCCCTGAACTTTCTGTGTGCTAAATGTATAAGCTTTCAAAGTAGAAAGAAGAAACATTCATGATGAACCGAGGAGGGGTAGGTCTTCTGGAATTAGTTATGATCTTGTAACGAAAATTTACGACAAAATCTCTAAACTTTCTGAACATGTTTTGGACTGTTTTGCACGAGATAGCACTTAGATTTCTATTCTCGGTACAACACGAAAGGGGAGGAGATTTTGAAGAAAATAATGTCTAGGGACGAGACTTGGGTGACGTATTTGAACACTGAGACAAAACATCAGTCAATGCCATTGAGTTATACCGCTTCTCGAAACAAACTAGAATCCTATCGAAGTTTGCGAGGATGGTTATGGCTACCGTGTTTTGGGATACTAAGGGAATCTTGCTCTTTGAATTCGTGGAATTGATAGAACAATCAATTCTACAGTTCACACTAACACTGAAGAAACTGAGAAAAATCATCCAGAACAAATATTACAGTCTACTGTCATCCTGGGTTGGCATCTTTCAAGACAACGCTCGCCCTTACAGTGTATCTTTCACGTTGAAGTGATGTGGTGATTTAAGTTATCTTCGGTAGATGGCAACCTCGCCAATGAAATTTGTTAAAAGGCTGGACATATTGAAGTCACACATGATTATTATCAATAGGATGGGAAAACATGCCGTTAATCACATGACAGTATGGCCTTGATTGAAAGGTTTTAAAATTAACAATAGCGTTATTTAAAAGGGATTCTGGCCTCGAGGTCTCTAGATCTGAATTTTTTTCTATTGGGGCTATCTGAAGGGACGTGTGTGCAGAAACAATCCAACAAGCCTGGAAATGTTAAAGCAGAACATCATAACTAAAATTGCGAACATTATCCAGGAAACATTACGTTCAACACCCGTGGTGTTCGACTTTGCTTACAGGAATGAGATGACATTTTCAGCATTTTCTTCTAAAAGTTAGATGTTATGTACCTTCTTTCGTGTTATTACTGACATTGTAATTTAGTATTTGTTTATACGTATTACCACAAGTACTTTAATTTTAATTCTATTCTTCAGTCCAGCCTCAAAAATTAAAAGGTCAGTTTCGGTTGTAAGTTACACTGATGGATATTTGCTGTTTTTCTTAAATCGTTGCCTGCGTTACCTGGGATGAATTAAAACCAGTAAACATAGTCCCATAAGACTCTCATCCTTTCTCTTGAAACCTATTTATATACCGTATATCCTCTAGAGACCATATGGTAGATGTATCTACCTCTAGAATTTCCCTTTTAAAATGGATGGCTCTTGTAATTGAGATATGAGTGGCTCTGTGTGACAAATGGATACGTTCTTTACAATAATTTTATAGTTTTGAATTCCGATTATCATTATGTATGCAAGCTGCTTCTCAGAATGGCGCAAAACATCAGATCCAGCAGTTCTGTCGCACTTATTCAATAATTTTATAAGTTATTTAGAGTATGTTGAAATTTAGTATAATCGTATTGCAACTAACTTAAAGTCAGATATTATTCAACACTTGCACAAAATTTTCTAAATTGGGGGCGCGGTGGTTCAGTAGTAGCGTTCACCTCCGGTGCTTGGAGTCCCTGGTTCGATCCCAACTTGCGCCGTGTGGACTTTGTATTGGACAAACACCGTGCTCGTGGGTTTTCTCGGGATACTCCTGTTTCCTCGTACATTTTCATTCCACCAGTGCTTTCATAATCATTCACTTGCCTTAATCATCCGTTTTCCTTAGCCTAAAGGGCATACAATCGTGGGACGTTAAACTGAAAGATTTCATTTCATTTCGGTTCAGTTTATCGCAACAATTGAATATATCGGAATTTGTACTTTGGTGTCAAGCAAAATTGTTGACGAAATCTGAATACATTTTTATGAGAAATTATTATTATTATTATTATTTTTTTGTATTGACGATTGAGTAAAGATTAGGCCAAGAAGACCCTGGAAAACCTAAGTAGGGATAGCTGGTAGTGTAATCAATTTGCTTCTTACTATGTAATTAGCTTTTTTTTCTATCCAAATTTCAATATTTACTTTCAGGAGATTGCCGTCTATCAATCTCATCTCCACTTATTCATTCTCTTCGAAAAAGAAAGGAAATCCTTACCGATGGCGACATACTTTTTGTTGTTGTTGTTGTTGTTTTTAGATTATCAGATGTAGACATAAACAGTGGAAATGAAGATGGAGCACTGTTGCTTGATGAGCTGAAGGTTTAGGAAGCGAAGCAGGCTACGAAGGAAATTACGAAAATTATCTCGTTTTGCCCAATGTTATATCGACCTAAAAATCTTTTGTTTCTGTGATTTAGTGCTAGGATATTCGTGATTTGAGTAGAGGGAAGAGACATGAAAGAATTCTGCAGAGAGAACATTCTCAAGTTTATGAACTTCAGATTAGCTGTTCCTACAGCCTGCTCACATTATCAGTAACACCAAAAATCAAGAAAAGATGATGAAGGAGAAATTCAAAATTGGCCTCTTAAAAATGAGAGAAACCGAAACCACTACCCAACAGAAAAGCAAAACTATGGTATCCATTCGAGAGAGAAAGTTGCAAGGGTAACGTATTTTATGTGTAAAACTTGTGTAATGTTCCTCTGTTTAAGTAAGAACTTCAGTTTTGCAAAATTCCATGAAAATTGAACCCCAAATTAAACTTATGAGCTTCTAGTAACTTTTTAAATAGAAGGAGCCTAAAATAATTACATTTTTTAACGAAAATAACCTTGATATAGTTCAAAAGAGCAAAATGTAGTACAACATATTTGTAAAATGGCTTAATATGTTATGCGATAGGGAAATACTTGTATGTTGAAAGAAAGGGAGTTATATCAAAATTCACTGATTTTGAATAGTGGCTCCTGGTGTACAATCACCAGCAAAAGTAATAACTAACTAAGTCTATGGAACCCAGAGGTTCAATGCCGCGTTCACAAAAGCTCTCCATTGATTTCTGTCCTTAGCCAACTGGATCCAGGTTGTACTTTCTATTCCTATTTCTGCGAGATCCACCTTAATATTGTCCTGCCATCTGGGCCTAGGTCTTTCTAATGGTCGTTTTCCAATTGGGCTTACAGTTAAAGCTTTGAAAGCGTTTCTACGTTCTTTCATTCTGGCTACATGACCTGCCCACCTAAACCTCTAGGTTTGATGACCTTAACAATGTTTGGTGAACAATATTGCAAGGATCCCCACTTCACAACAAACGCACGTGTGAACTCAACATGTGCTATTGATTATAAACAACCTAGCAGACAAGAAGCCGACACGAAGGACACCGAGGAACACCGAAAGCAGACGGACCTCACGAAAGGACCCGAGGAGGACAAATAAAAGGAGGACCATCGAGGGACCCAGCATCAGTCGACCAACTGATCGCCTAACCTTTATCTTCCTATATCGCTGTGGATTAGGAGCACCTCTTCCCTACCCTATGTCGCACTGGACTAGGGATTCCATCTTAATCTTATAATATATGGCAATGTTCGAATGGCAGGGTATGGCAGGGATTGAATGGGTATTTACGTATTGATACAATTTTACAATAATATAAAATCGAAAACCGAAAATGAAATATTTATAAATTTTTCGTCTCACGATTATGCCGGCTAGGCTAAAGGAGACTGTGATGATGAGAAATGAATGAAATGGAGAATGGAGAAAATGGGAGGAAACAGGAGATCCCGAGGAAATCCACACGTACGTGTTTGTCCACCACAAAGTTCACGTGGCGCGAGCTGGGATCTAACCAGGGGCCCATGCACCAGAGGTGAACGCTCTACCATTGAGCCACCGCGGTCCCGGCCGTGCAGGATAGTCTAATGTTGTAACAATGGTTGATTATTGTATAAGAAAGAGAAAGTAACGATAAATACGAGTTCGTTCAATTACACAAAAGTAACGAACGCTTTGGCTTAAAGAGCTCAAAGGCTCATCGTAGCAGAACCAAATATTTCCATTAAATTTTAACCTGCGAAAAGTCAATGTACCATGTTTATTATCAACCATCCTTCAAATATCATGCTTTACATTGTCCAGAAACCTTCTTTTTTGCTCATCCAATAGTCTCCTTCTCCTAGGCTTTTCTAATAGGACTTGGTGCGTATTTCCCATTCAAGCAACGTGTCATGCTTATCTTATATATATGTATTAACTTTACTATTTCTACTCGGTGACCTGTCGTTGTTGTAAAATAGAAACTTGTATAGCATTTTAATTCACCATAATGTATGTATCTTTTGCTTCAAATATTTTTATCAACATTTTATTTTCGAAACCCCGCAGTTCCCGTTCTTGTATTCGTGTTAGGGATCAACTTCCACATTCATACAAAATTGGGCGGATCAAGCTCTTATTGATGTTAATATTTTCGATATTTATTAAGGCAATAAAATCTTTTTACAGTCTGCAATACTTTTCTACAATACCAAAATTAGAAACAGTAATTGTCTGTCACTCGGGGTTGATAGCTAAAAGGAACAGCAGTGCTTTCTCAACATTAGGTGCGAGCGAATTGACATACGAATTTAGAGTTTACACGATTCTGTTTATTAGAAAAGCTTCCCTCCCTGTGAAGGTCAACAACTTGCTTTCCCCTTCTGCAGTAGTAAGTAGTGGGAGCTGGGGGAGTTTCCTATCAGGTTGCCTGAAACAGACTTTAGGTTGGATGAATTATAACCTTTGCAGATATCACAGATGCCTGAACAGATACAATCCAACTTAACACTTAATTAAGCCTGCCATACGTCTCATAAAAAACTGGACAGTCCCGATTTTCGGCCCGACTGTCCCGCATCCCCGTAAACTTAGTTGGGACAGGCAAATGTCCCGTATTTTAATTTCACCCCATTTCTTCTATCAATCTATCAATATCAGCTTATTCGAACAGTGAAAAAATCTAACGTTGGCTGGGAATTCTGAAATTAGTGAATAAACAATAAGCTGTAACATATAACAGCTTCGAGCAAGCTATCACACCACCCTCTCCGATTTGATAGCGAGCAAGCCTATAGACTCGCAGTGCTAAGTTGCAGTTATCCCTTAGCAGTCAAGGGGGTTTCTAATCTTTGATAAAGTGCACGCGCTGAGCTATCGTTGATAATACAAGCGACATTCTAATTTTGTATCAACAAGAATGCCTAAGCTGTAGAAGAAGTACCCATTTCTGAAAGTACCGAAGTTGAACTTTGAAGTTGACTGCAAAATCTATTTTCCCATTGCACTTGGTGGAAAGTCGGACGCTCTGCAACATAAAAAAAAAAAAAAAAAAAACGTAACATGCCTTCGTATTCTTTTACATCTGCAAGCACAGGGAAGATGAGTGACTTTTCCTCCAGCAAGACATTAGATAAATTAAAAAGATTATAAATAATCATTTTGAGAGGCTAGGGGCATAGAATTGCGCTTTGCTGTGTCACAAGATGCTTCTCTTCATTTTCTGGTGTCGCCTTCAAGTTACGTGAATCGTCAATCAAACTGCTGTAGGTTAGGCTAACATGAAACGGAACCAGAACTTCACAACACCCTGTTCATTCTGTGCAATTTCAAAATGCAACCCTAGCACTCCTGATGATTATGCCATTGTGATACCAGAAGACATTGAACCACTACCCACATTAGTTAATAGGCCTACTGGTTCACCGTCTTGAAACGCCGAACATCTTGTGTAGTGAACTATCCTGTAGTGGTCACATCAACGCCATATAAAGAAACCCTTGAGAAGGTGATCAAGAAACGAGAGAAGGTAGTCAAGAAAAAAACTCTTTAGTAGTGATGTTAAAGGAGCTAGACGTATGAAGCGTAGTAAGATCAAAAGAAAGTGTGCCATATTCTCATATTTCACGTTGTGTTTCAATTAAAAAAAAAAAGAGAAAGTTAGACCAAAGAGAGTTGAAGAATCCACAGATGAGCCTGAGATTCTTTTCATTAGCAGACTCGTCTGACAGCCTTAAGTTAGATGAAGATGATGAGGCAGAGTGTTAATTTTGTGGTTCATTGTACTCCGAAGATGAATCTGGTGAAGAGTGGGTACAATGCAATCGTTGCTACAAGTGATCTCATGCTAATTGTGGTGCAGATGACGCATTTATATGTCCAGAGTGTAAGAACAAAACGTAACGCATTTTGATCTCGTTTCCTATCAAGTAGCTCTTTAAACTGAACCCGAGCTCATAAGTTTAAGTAGGTCCAATGTTACTCTAGTTTCATACAAAGTGGTCAAATAGGGCCTATTTACGTGACAAAGAAATAGGTTCGTTATTAGGCCTATGATACAAAGAACACTTTCAGTTTTGTATTTATAGCAGTATACGAAATAATTTTCACATTTTTCCTCATAGTCTGTCTTTGTTTTTCTTATATTCATTGGAAAAATTAAAATACAGAAATACAGTAGTAGTCTATATTATTTTGTAAAAGCAACTGTTAGTCACACTAAAAGAATCTACACTTTTTTCTTAGGTATAAATTGCAATGACTTTCGATTACTTATTTTTAATGTACAAGTATGTGCAAATTCAGTATGAAATGTGCGCAAAACGTGTAAAAAATATGTTCGATTTACACTGTTCCAGGCCACAGACATTTCCAACTCATTTTGCACACATTTCGTACTCATTTGGTACACATTTTCACATTAAAAGAAGTGATCAAAAGTCGTTGCAGTTTATGAGTACAAAAAGTGTAAAATTTACAGTGCATATATTCTAAAATTGAAGAAAATGAGGTAGATTGAAAATATAACGTTTTATATTTTTCTGCCATAACAGGATTTAACTTAAAGACAGTGTTGAATGATGAATTAATAAAAGAACTGTTTTAGTATTATACAAAAAGCCAGGATCTCTTATTAGGTACCCTTCATAAAAATGACAGTGTTGCAGCTTTGGTCACATTTTTCAATATAAGTTTTTGTATTCCAATAGTTTCTATCGTAAACTCGACACTTTGCAGAATATAATAAAGTAACAACAGAATTTGTTTATGATTTAATTAAACAGTATATAGCATCTAACTTTTAGACTCTCATGTTCGGGGTTCTTATCCCACGAAAACATAATTAATAAAAGCAGGAACCCCGTAAAATGACTTACTTGTTCGAGGAAAAAAAATACCATCTCCTTTTTCATAACCTCTCCATTTTGCTGATATTACAGTAGGCGTCTGCTGTGAGTACAGTATTTTGAGTCCAATTCATTTATCTTTAAGTTTTACCTCCCTCGGTTAAGTTTTACCTGCCACCTAGGCTGAAGGAGACGGTGGTGATGAGAAATGAATGAAATGGTGGAATGAAGAAAGTGGGAGGAAACAGGAGAACCCCGAGAAAACGCACACACATGATGTTTGTGCATCTCAAAACTCACTTGGCCCGAGCTGGGATCTAACCCAGAACCCCCTACACCAGAAGTGAACGATCTACCACTGCGCTACCTTGGACCAATTGATTTAATGACAGGGTCTGATATCTCATTTATATATGACAATTCATTCCCGTGATTCTAAGCGAATATCGTACTTGGAGTATAGCTGACATAGTTTCAACTTTCAATCAATTTCTGAATTTTATTTTAATAATGACCAATTTATTTTAACAATGAGAAGTGATGCCAAGTTTTGCGTTGTCAGCTATCACAACCCGAATCTTTCACGCATGGTGTATTCAGGTAGTGACATTAGCAACTACAAGCATTAGTCCCGAATAATGCCGAGTAGTACCCAATAATGATTCGTGTTCGTTTTATTCACGAATCTACTGACAATCGCTCAGTAAGTAATGTCAATTAAAAAAAGTGTCACTAAACGATTTCACTAGTTTTAACGACAATATACTTGCAAAGTCCTGAAAAAGTTCTTAGTCACGTTGTAATATACAGGGTGTTTCAAAACAACACCGACAATTTTTGGGAGGTGATTCCTGACACGAAGATAAGACAAAAAGTATAGACCAACCTGAGTGCACAAATGCTTCCTTTCGGAGTTATAGTCTGTCGAAAACGTGAAAAAATGAACTTTCAACGTCCATAGTTCCAAAACTTTGGGGCTTACCGTAGTCGGGTCAAGACTTTACTAAGGAGCTAATATGTGCTCTATCCAAAAATAAATGCTTCAGAATCCTGTAGTACTTCCGCAACATTTTTTATAGATGTAGTTAGTGAGTACTTCAGATTATATGCCCATAACCAAACTGCCTGTACAAAAATTGTTTCGTGAATACCTTAAGATTCTGAAAAATGTATTTTTGAATAAAGCACATATTAGTTCCTAAGTAAAGTCTTGACCCGACTACGGTAGGTCCCATAGTTTTGGAACTATGGACCTTTAAAGTTCGTTTTTTCATGTTTTCGGCGGCCTATAACTCCGAAAGGAAGTATTTGTGCACCCAGGTTTGTTTATACTTTTCGTCTTATCTTTGTGTCAGGGATCACCTCCCAAACGTTGTCGGTGTTGTTTTGAAACACCCTATATATATATACAGATGGTGATCAGAAAAATGGAAACACCTGTAGTTGGCAACACGTCAGATGTATGGGTTGGCAGTGTTGTCGTGGCTCCCGCAGCGCCGGACCGCTGGTGGTGGTGTGTTAGGTCGGTCTCCATACTACGTCAGGCGCAGTGGAACAGCAGTGTCCAGTGGCTGCAGCAGACGGAGGTAGTGTAAAATGGGAGACCTCTCAGATTTTCAAAGAAGGGAAATTGTTGGTGCGCGGTCATGTGGAGTGAGTGTGACGGCAGTGGCTATTGTGTTAGGTGTGTCGCGTGGGACAGTGTCGAAGGTGATGACGGCCTACACAACACATGGGAAAACCACATCGGGGAAGCGGAAGAGTGGGCGGAAGAAAATCATGAGTGACAGGTCACGCCGGGTATTAAAGCACATTGTCACGCAGAACCGTCGTGCCACTGCGGAGCAAGTGACGGAGGAACTCAATCAGCACCTCCCCCACCCTGTTTCAACAATCACAGTCCGCTGCGAATTACATGACATGAACTTACGGGGTCGTGTTGCACGGATCAAACCGCTCATCAGGGACCATAACGCTTTCGCACGCCGCAAATGGTGCCGCGATCATGCAACTTGGACCGTTGAGGACTGGAAACGTGTGATATGGTCGGATGAGTCATCCTTCACCCTATTCTTAACCACGGGCCGTGTTTATGTGTGAAGAACGACCAAAGAAACTTATGATTTGCATTGTCTCCGCCCAACTGTGAAACATGGCGGCGGCTCGGTGATGCTGTGGGCCGCAATATCATGGTTTTCATTGCGTCCTGTGGTCACACTTAGCGGACGAATCACTGCCAACGATTATGTCGCAATTTTAGGAGAGCACTTGCATCCTTTGGTCCGGATGTTGTTCCCGGACAATGACGCCATCTTCCAGGATGATAATGCACCCATTCACACAGCTGGCGTTGTTGCAGCGTGGTTTGAGGAACATCGGGATGACGTTCAACACCTCCCCTGGCCCGCCCAATCCCCAGATCTCAACATAATTGAACATCTGTGGTTCGTCTTGGAAACACGACTCCGGCGACGATTTCCACCTCCATCGTCTCTCACAGAACTGCCGATGCCCTGCACGAGGAATGGTGTAAAATTCCACTTGCTACCATTCACGACCTCTATGCTTCCATCCCACGTCGCATCAAGGCTGTTCTGAAGGCGAAAGATGGCCCGACACCATATTAATCTGGTAAGTTACAATTTCGTTCAGGTGTTTCCATTTTTCTGATCACCATCTGTATATATATATATATATATATATATATATATATATATATATATATATATATATATAAAATCATCCGCCGCTAAAATGAGCGACCTAAATCAAGAATATAATTTAGTGTCATATTAGCCCAATAGATATGTTTTTATACTCAGGTGCCATGTTTGAGATAATGCATGTCACCAGGGGCAGTTTGTTTTTGTTTTCACTGACACATGTGTAGCATCAAGCATTCTTTTGCCTGGACTAACGACAAGCTTATAAAATTACAGTTTGCAAAATTGAATACTTTTTAAATTACAAGATGTAAATAATACCATGAACCCCCTATACTCAGTAGCGTACCCAGGGATTTATTTCGGGGGGGTCCAAACTAAATATGAAGGTATTTTATATTAAAATTCCTAAAATTGCCTCTAAAATTAGGCTAAATTTTAAAAAAGTCGAAATTTCGGGGGGAGTCCGGACCCCCAGGTCCCCCCCTGCGTACATCCCTGCCTATACTATTTCCACAGACCACTAAATGGTCTAAGTGCTTTGCGTGATTAAGTGGCAAACAAGGCATGGTTAACCGTAACTTCGTCATGTAAAATAAGACTAAATAAATAAATGCAATAAATAAATGGAAAAGATTGGTCTATTGGATAATGCTGTTTCCCATTACTTTTACTCTACGGTTACTTTGATTTGTTAATGTAACTCTTTACGTACTCAAAATACTTATAATCGGAGCATAGGATTAGAACATTGATACATGTGTGCCATAAGCTATATCTGCTCCAAAGTATGCAGAGTAAGACGTTTCTTAGTGATTTTAAAGATCACTTTCTCGTAAGAAAGATGGAAGAAGTTAAAGATTTAAATTTTTTTTATTAAATTGTGAATTTCTAAATTTTCTTAAGGAGAAAATTTTATATGTTGCAGTTTGACGAAGAGATTTGTCCGGACACTATACACTATTTGTTAGTGTTATATTTTGCGTACCATAACCATGATTGAATACTTTTGGCCAACTGCTTCAGCACTTGCAGATATGGTAAGAGTGGACTTTGATCAGAACAAGTGATTTTGTCACGGGATGTGGTACTGGAGGAATAGAATCACTGTTATTTTGTTAGGTTAGGTTAGGTGAATCGGTTGCTACGAATGTTCTGCTCAAAGTGCACTTTTGCCGCCGATACTTAATCCGTCGCCCTGTCACTCAGGAGCAAAAAATAGAAAACGATATCAAATTAAACACATTAATAATTAATATTGCAGTATCTTTACTTAAAAAGAAACACCACAAAAGCTCTAGAACCACAAAAAATCAATCACAAAAAATACATTACAAAATTGTAGTCGATTACATTATCGTTTAAAGGCGTTATTAAAGAACTTCCAAATGATTCTTTGTTACAAAAGTATAGTGAATCATGAAAAATCCAAAGCAAATCTTAGTTCTAAAATATTCAAACCCTCAGGGACTCCAAAGGAAGTAATCATGTCCTTGCACGAGAAATGAGCCCTAAAATACTAACGGGATCGGGAACTATTTACTTACTGTGCTTTGAAAGTAGTCTAATTTTGAATTAGAAACAAATTTCATATCAAAATGGCATATTCCCACTTATTGCACCTATATGCTCTAGTAAGGGAAAAAATGAAGGATCAATTTCTAAATAATTCCTACCCATTGTCTTAGGGTTTTGGTATTAGCAGCATTTCTGGTAGCGAATTTCTCAAATTTTCTGAAAATATATCCAACTTCCTGGAATTGTATTCTTACAGCTATCTCGTTACCTATAATTTCAAACATTGTTTATGCATTCAACACTTTCTATAATTTTGTCACACTTCACCTTCCCCACCTTCTCCTCCTTCTCCAGAGTCCGCTGAAACCTCTTCATAATCCTTTTCAAGTGCTGCCAAATCTTCACGTGCTTCAGTAAACTCTCCCTCTTCCATTCCCTCACCAACGTACCAATGAACGTAAGCTCTCTTAGCAAACATCATATCAAACTTTACATTAAGTCTTCTCCATGCTTCTATAATGGCAGTTGTATTGTTCATCATGCACACAGCTCGCTGAACTTTTGCCAAATCACCTCCCGGTACAACTGTTGGTGGCTGATAATTAATCCCAACTTTGAACCCAGTAGGACACCAATCCACAAACCTAATAGTTGGTTTTGATTTCACTGTGGAAATTGCAGCATTAACATCCTTTGGTACCACGTCTCCTCTATACAAAAGACAACAGGCCATATATTTCCCACTTCTAGGATCACATTTCACCATTTGATTTGCAGGTTCAAAACAAGAGTTGGTTATTTCAGCAACAGTAAGTAGTTCATGGTATGCTTTCTCAGCAGAGACTATGGGTGCGTAAATAGCTAACGGAAAATGGATCCGAGGATATGGCACTAAATTGGTTTGAAAACCAGTTAAATCAACATTCAATGCACCATCGAAACGAAGAGAAACAGTTATGGATGACACTATTTGTCCAATAAGCCTATTTAGGTTGGTGTACGTTGGTCGATCAATATCCAAATTTCTTCTGCAGATGTCATAACAAGCTTCATTGTCTACCATGAAGGCACATTCTGAGTTTTCAAGTGTAGCGTGCGTACACATAATAGCATTATAAGGTTCCACAACAGCTGTGGATATTTGAGGTGCAGGGTAGACAGCAAATTCCAACTTGCTTTTCTTCCCATAATCAATAGAAAGTTGTTCCATTAGCAAGGAAGTAAAACCCGATCCTGTTCCTCCTCCAAAAGAATGAAAAATTAAGAATCCTTGCAGTCCAGTGCATTGGTCAGCTAACTTCCGAGTTCGGTCAAGCGCTACTTGAATCATATCCTTTCCTACAGTGTAATAGCCTCTTGCGAAATTGTTAGCTGCATCTTCCTTCCCTGTAATCAGTTGTTCTGGATGAAACAGTTGCCTATAGGTCCCTGTTCGAACTTCATCCACTACAGTTGGTTCCAAATCAGCCATTACTGCTCTAGGCACATGCTTTCCTGCCTGAGTTTCACTGAAAAAAGTGTTGAAACTATCATCACTGCCAGCAGCCTTATCTGATGGCATTTGTCCATCAGGTTGAATTCCATGTTCCAGACAGTATAACTCCCAACATGCATTTCCAATCTGAACACCAGCTTGTCCAAGATGAAGTGAAATACATTCACGCATTGTGGAAAAGACGGCAGAAACGTCAGTTCAAATGCAGGGACAAGGGAATGTTGTGAAATTGTGCAGCGTGAAAACGGTGCATTTCGTCGTTAGAAAAGTTAATAAGTTCTGCTTATAAATTTATTTTCAAAACAATGCAAATATTTAAAATTACATTGTTTCAGTTTCGGTTTGGAAATTTAATATTGTCCAACCGAAAATTTTAACAAATCAACAATCTGGTATTAATATTCTCTCACGATTTATATGTTCTTTTGTGGCCATTATTTCTTACTCTCAAACTAATTTTATACTTTTGTTTTATCTTCAATGCGAACATATCCTCTTCAAATATTATACATGAACCTGTATATCCACTAATTCTAAGAATCTATTACTACTAGTACTACTACTACTACTAATAATAATAATCTTATCGGCAAGATAGCGCAGATTCAATGGGGTAATGCATGCTCCAGCACCACAGATTCTAGGTCTAGAATGGTAAACGGTTGGCTAGCCAACTACTAATGTTGGCCCTTCATTGTAATAGGTATTTGCCAACCCAACAATCGCTAAGGCAACCTCTACGAAAGGATTTAAACTGGAACTGAGTGGAAGATAAATGAAGGTTACTGATAGTTGAATTTAACTATTCAATGGTAGGGAGCTCACCTCTGGTAGGTGGGGCCCCCATGATTCGATCTGAGCTCTGCGAAGTGGGGTTTTGTGGTAGACAAATACCGTGTGCGTGGGTTTTCTTGGGGTTTTCCCGTTGCCTTCTACCTTCTTCAATTCAGCATTTTGTTCATAAACATCATCACCGTCTTCTTTAGCCGCCGAGCATAATCATATACCCTATTATTAAAATAATAATAATAATAATAATAATAATAATAATAATAATAATAATAATAATAATAATAATTAATAATAATAATAATAATAATAATAATAATAATAATAATAAAATAGATTATATTACGTTTTGGGAACTTAGTTACTATGATGACCATTGGCCTACATTGGCTGTAGCTGGAGTAGTAAGCTGATTAAATCACGTCGTTACTATTGTGGCTTCTTGATGCAGTTCTGACTTCTTGATGCTAATACGGTACAGCTTTAAATCGTCTCGTGGATAGACGAACAAGTAACAGATCTGCTTTCGTCTGCAATCGATCTTGAGACCGCATGTATAAAGATAACATTATTTGAAGATTTATGTGTGTTGAAAGCAGTGGCGTATTTACGATTTTGCTTTGGGTGGGGCTTTGCTAACTTTCGGGGGGGGGAGGAACTTTGCCTGAAAATGTAAAAATTCTGCAAGATATTTAATTTACTTTACTATACTAAGTAAGATTTCGGGGGGGCTTAAGCCCGGAAGCCACCCCCCTAAATACGCCACTGGTTGAAAGAAAGAAAAAAAAAAGAAAATGTTATTGCATATATCTTCCTACATTTCTACATTGTGTATTATCCCTAGATATTTTGAATTGCTTCTGTTCAAACCATGTAAAATGAATATAACGATGTTTGTCCGTTAACTCTTCCTAGATCGCTGCGTCCATTTTGATGAGTTTTAGTACATGAAGATACCACAACCTAACTTTGGTTTTTATCACGTTACGTTGATTAAAATATATGTCCTAAGGGAGGAAACGAAAAGGTAATGATATGTGCGAAGAATTGAGTATCTTACGATTCCATCAAGTTTGAAAGGTGGAATTCGACATACTGGTATTGTATACTCCTCATTAAAAATAAGACTAAGTATAGTATGTCCAGCGTATTTGAAAATTTCCGTTTTAACGGAGAGAGAGGAATATTTTCCATACTTTATTCATTTATTTAACAACAGGCATTGTGAACTTTTAAAACATGTGTGGCATGCGATATTTAGAAATACAAAAAAATATTAATATTTGCCTAGTTAATTGAGCTTAGTAGATTACAAATTGCGTTCCTAAACACTCTTCCATACACACCGAATACATATATCATTTCACACTATTCTAAGATATTATTTTAGCAAGAGCTTATTCTCCATAAATGGGATTTACATAGGATGTCAGTACGTGCTTTCTTATACTACAGGGTGCCATAATCCTTATATATACATAAAATGTATGTATGTACATAGCAGTGTAACTCCGGAACAACCTAAAGAAGTTTAAACAAAACATGGTGTATATATATATATATATATATATATATATATATATATATATATATATATATATATATATATATATATATATATATATACAACCTGACTTAAATGACATATAAGCTTGAAAATACTATGGTGATATGATACCCCGTAGGGAGAGGAGGGGTGACATGTAAAAATAATCGAAAAAGATCAATACTAATGATGAATTCCTAGTTTTCGGGGTCGCTGAAATGAATATTCACACTCTCAATGTAATTTAAGTCCAAGTCGAGCTCCATCGGCATAGATGGAAGGGTGACGATATGCGAATAATATGTAACCAAACGGTTACAGTGGAGTTAAAATCACACACACACACACACACACACACACACACACACATATATATATATATATATATATATATATATATATATATATATATATATATATATATATATATATATATATATATTTTAAATCCTGGCCCCCATACCGAAGGTATAATTAGTGTTTACTATATCAGTTTTCTCAAATCTAAATATAAACCCACCTTTCGATCTAACTAATAATATTTTTGGGATTATTAGGTTTGTAGGTTGATAGGAACTAATTTCTTTTTATTTATTCATTATTTCTTTATAAGTTTTTTTCATATATGGGCATCTCATTTGTGCAGTTATGAATTATACATTATTATTCAAGGAAATTCATATTTCAGGAATTGGATAAAAAAAAATCTCCCAAATATTCGGCAATTCCAAATCAGATAGGATCCTCAAGACCCCCTCAGCCAGATGAGATACCCATATTCTGTCCAAAACCAGTTTTATCCGGTTATCACAAAATTTTATTTGATTTCGTATACCGCCGCGCGAAAATTCTGAGCCGCGATTGGAAATTGCTCCAGATCTCAGTGCTTTGGCGCATTTCTACAACGCCCTCTTTTGCAAGATCAGTTATCGTGTTAACACGTTGTCGCTTCGTTCTGTAAAAGTGTAGATGGAAATAGGAATAGGAAGGAATATGGTGTATACAGGTAACATTTCGCTAAAATAAATAATAAGAAACAACATCAGGTCAGTTTAGAACTAAAAACATACCGAAATAATACATACAGCTTAGAACATAAGAAATACAAGAAATAGATTAAAATATATTATGGAAATTTTGTGCAGCAGTCGTCATCATAGGAGTGATAAATAAAGGACAGACCCAGAGACGTGAATATGGTTCCATTTTTATGATCAGGTTAAAACTACATTTTCGGAGATCCAATTCCTAGTGATAGCTTTCCCTCCTTTTAAAACCTAGTTTAGATCCGATAACCTGTCTTGTGTTAACTTAGTAATCTGTGTTTCTAGTAGTAGGGATGGCGGTATACATAGCATTTGTTCGTATTAATATGATTTTAGGTATGCATGAATAAATTTTTGTGGGGAACTCCTGCCTGCTTTTGCTTTCTTGTTCATTTAAGCAAAATGGGTTGAATGAAGTTCCTTCAGAAAGGGTCCTCCCCAAACGTGTTTTCGGCTTAAATCACTTTAGTTTTCAAAATGTAAAATTTTAAGTGCAAAGTTTAATTTGTTGAACTCCCTCTTCCCACACCAGAACCAGTTAAAGTAAAGTAAATTTTTTTGAATTCCGATTCATATTTAGTACAAGGGAGTAGGTTTCTATTTTGTGTAATAATATATATATTCGTATGTGCAATTAATTGTCTGTAATATTTAGTTAGTGAGAGTGAAGTATGAGTGAAAATATTTCTATTAATGATATGATGACAATGTATTTAGTGACTCTAATATTTCATCTCTTGTGTAGGATAAAATTAGTACGTGAATTCGTACAATCCCTTATATATAGCTAGTAGAGTATTTACTCAATCATTTTAGATATTAAAGTACACTTAGTTAAGAATACGAAGTAATTGGAGTAATGTACTACATGGGTCAGTCTGAAAAGTTAAAAGTTGAAAGTTTTTTGTAGTGTATCTGAATCTTTTAATCATGGACCAGCTGCCGTAATTGATTACGAGTATCTGCGACCAATTCTGTTGGAAGTGAAGAATCGTTTTCCAAATCTTACAACCTTGCACTTTGTCTCGGGCGGACCTTCAACTCAATATAGGAATAAGAACATCTTCTACTTGGTTGCTACTTACTTGTCAACGTCAATTGTAAAATGCAAGAATATTACCTGGAACTATTCCGAAACTGGATATAGGAAAGGTGCACCCGATGGGGTCGGGGCCACTCTTAAAAGAACTGCGGACAACTACGCAACATTAATTGAACAAATGAGAAAACATTGCAGAGATGTCAAGATGTACACTGTTTTAAAGGAAGAAATTTCATCTGTCAAACAGCAGATTCCTCTCAGCACGAAACGTTTTGTAAGAACAGCAAAAGTGCATCAAGTAACATGGTGTAGCACATCGCCACAAGTAATTAATTTCCGCTCTCTTTCGTGTTTTGCATACCCAGCAGCAGATATCTGTATTCATTTCCATTTCGGGCAACTTAACTACTATTCTCCACCATCAATGGCAACAATTTCTTCAGATGTAAACTTTTCTAGTGAAGTTGGTTTAACAGATGACAATCCGCCAAAAACTGGAGACTGGGTTGCAGTTATATACTCTAATGAGTGGTACTCAGATAAAAATCAAATTATTATTATTTTTTAACTTTTAAAAGCACACTAAAAATTCTAGCATCTACCACTACTTGACCAAAATTTCTGACTATAAGAAATTACTAGGGGCACGAGATTTTCACACTAAGAATTTGAAAATTACGCGTTTCATTTTTTTATATATATATTTTGCGTTTTGTCGCATTTTCCAAATAAAGTTTCACATTTTGTAACTCTTGAGGAAGAGATATTCCCTGACTCATAGATCACTATTAAAAAAACATTAATTACCTAAAAACAAAATACACTGAATATTTCACTTGACGTAAATTTCACTTGTAGAAAATTATGTTTTTAATCAAACTGAAGGAAAATCAGTAACTAAACTTAATGAGTAGGAAAGTTTTGCTGTCTTCTGAAAACACATAGGCACAAGTTA
Source organism: Thermobia domestica (assembly GCF_964235325.1). Classification (NCBI taxonomy): domain Eukaryota; kingdom Metazoa; phylum Arthropoda; class Insecta; order Zygentoma; family Lepismatidae; genus Thermobia; species Thermobia domestica. Next base: position 196,535,651 of record NC_137464.1, on the reverse strand, counting down.
CATTTAAGCATTAAACATAAGCATGTTACATTTTCTTCCTCCATTATTGCATGTTTGTCACTTATCACCAGGCCATATTTGGAAAAAAATATCTCACAATTGGCATTGCTTGATGGAAGCCACACACAAATCTCTTACAATTTTCATTGCTTGTTGGAAGCCACACATATGTAAGTGCATTTACAACAAACTTCAAACAATCATCACTTCAGGACTCCCTATCCAGCTGCGATGGTGATAGCTAACGCGCAACATATTTTCTATAGCCGTGTCCTAATCACCCAAAATGCACCGTTCATGCCACAATCTATAGTTCCGTCAGCGGAAAACTGGCGTTTTTATATTAATGAAAACGTATTTTTAAAAATTTGCTTTATTTCGCGTATTGTTAGAAATTTCGCTCAAAACTGCCAATTTTGTGTTTTATCGCGCAACGGAAACCAATTAAAATACACATAGAATATCATAAAACGTCAAAAAAACTGAAACTACTTAATTATGACGCATTTCGTTTTATCGCGCATTGCGAAAAATTCGTGCCTCTAGAAATTATTAAATCATATCATATGTTTTGTTTCTTTTCAGGGATTGTCGAAGAGTCTGAGCGCAATGTACTGACAGTCAATTTTATGACGCGGATCGGCAAGAATTTCTCCTGGCCCACTGAACCCAACGTACAAAAGGTGTTGACAGAGGACATTCTGTGTAGACTAGAACAGTCCTTCCCTATTTCCTCAAGATATTTTTCTTTCATTGGAGTGGAAAATATGGACTAGTTAACAAAGAACATCGAATTATCCAACTGAGAATCGATGAATGCCTTACACTGTCATTTAGTGTTCATTATATATACACCAAAAATACAAATAGACTTATCAAATATTGAAAAAGTATTGCACTTTCGACGTGTTGACTTGATTACATGGAGAGGACAAATGGTTCATATAAGCTTAGAAAACAAATGAAGTAGACAGTAAGACAGATTTAGTGACTACTTCATTCGTCTCCTAAGCTTATATGAACCGTCTGTCCTCTCCGTGTGATCAAGTCAACACGTGGAAAGCGCAATACTTCGTCAATATTTGATAAGCTTACGTGTATTCCTTTTTTTTCTTATTATTGTACGCTACATATATATGTATATATGTACTCAATTTTGATACCTTCGTTACATATATTTTAATATGTTTAAAAACAGTGTTTTCTGGAGTATTTTTGTATAACAAATTACTTGAATCTAGTTTATATTGGTATTTATTCAACATAAGGAGAATATATTCTAACTTACAAAAATTGCTGGCAAATTATTCTGATTTTTGTGTAAATTATACCCATAATCGCTTATAAAATAAAACTGATAATGCAGGCGTTTCTCAGTTTCACAGCAATTTTTCAACTCCGCGTTAACTAATCTCAACTCCGTGACCTATGGACTCAACTCCGTGGGTGCTAAAATGTTTATTCTTTTTTATTTACTACATGAGTAACGATTCAGCTCTGCTGAACACCTAATTAACATGTACTTAGTGGTAGTAAGTGCACCTCCTATTTTTTCGAAATAGGCGACCATCAAGGAAACAAAAATTTTCGAAGTGAAAATTTCCCTTTTTTGTGGAAATACCCATATATGTTTCGCATTAACGCTACAATCTGTTGTAAGCCTTTTTTTTCTTTTTTTTTTCTTTTAGAAAACTTTGTCTGGGGGAAAGGGCAAAATCAAAATATGAGAGCTTGCATTGTTAAAGGAGTTACCTGCACAAGAATGGTATGTAATTGCAAGTTATTTTTATCTTAGCTACAACAAGAAGGGGAGCGGTTGCCAAACTTTGTGCTCCCCGAAAGAATACACAGCCTATAAAAGAAGAGAAATTTAGTCAATATGTTTGTATTTCATTTTTCCTTGATTTTCCTCATTCATACTAGGCAATTACCGGGATGGTACCTAACATACAATCCCCAGACTTCTTCCTTCCTTCACCCCTTCCAGATAGTAAGTTCGCCGAGGGACAACATCCCGCATATGTGATAGGCTTACCGCCATAGATGCCGGCAATGCTCAGAAATATGTATAAATTAATACATTTTTGCATTTCATACATACTTCAAAAATTTGCGTTGTTAAAATCACTTAGTAGCAGTTCTGTGCTTGTTTTGATCAGTTTTGAGTCCGTTTAGATATTAGTCCGAAGATTTTTTTTGATGCGATGACCGCGCACAAGGGTGACGACTCCCATTTATGACGTCTTCAGTTTAATTAAAATAGAAAGATGAAGAAAGGAAACTACAAAGAAGAGTAAAGAGAAGGTAAAAAGAGGAAGAAGGAGAAGGTGGGTAAGAAAAAAGAGGAGGAAGAAGAAGAAAGAGTTAGGATGATCTCATTGAAGGAATGGTTTGTCCCGAAGTAGTAATAGGTGTAGGAAAACAATACAGAGGAAGTATGTCGAAAATGTCTATGAGTATATATGGAAGAAGGTAAAAGTGGAAGAATAAGAAGTAATAAAGAAGGAGTAAAGCACGGGATAATCTCTTAAATATCGTTAAGAACCTAAATGAGTACTGTATTCCCGTTTAATTTGGTGAGAATCAAGGTTAAACCCGTTGTTATGTAACACGTATTGATCCATAGAACTCTGACCTGGATCCAAGTAAATTCACAAGTCGGAGTTACTCGAACCCAGCCCAGACGGTGAAAAACTTTAATTTGATTACTGTAATTGTTGTTTCCATTCCAAATTTACTCATTTATTAACTCGACGCTTCTCATTCAGCAGTTAAACAATTACTGAAGCTTGCAAAAAAAAAAAAAAAAAAAAAAAAATCAAACTAAAATGTTGTATAATTCAGATTTGAAGTTCTCGAAGATTCTCAAGCTCGATATTACCACTAGTTCCATTCTGTTGTCCTCACTTGCTTCGTAGAGCCATAGTTGATTAAACGGATGATTTACATCCTTCATGACCTACGTCATGCATTAATGACAACCACATTTCTTATGAATAGTCATAGATTGAATTAATTGCCAGTCTTTTACCTTATAGTGTAGGTTTCTATGCTTACTACTAAAATCATTCACTCATTCGCATATTCATACCACATAAAGACAAGAGCATATACATTAGGTTAATCATTTGAGAAAGAAAATCCACTTACTATATTTCTTATAATTTATTACAATCAGTAATAAAAAGTAAAGAAGGAAAATTACAAAAAAAAAAAAAAAAAAAAATCAGATACATCTAAAACTACAAGGGTTTAAATAAACATTGAATCATATTAACAAATAATTGAGTTGTCAATCGAGTTATGCAAATATATTTCGTTGTCAGATACAACTCATTACAATTTCACATTAGATATCAATTGACACTATATCCAGGACAAACAACATCGTAATGTTAAGCTACTGAAGGTAGTTGAGTTTAATATTTGTTGTTTATGTTGAAAAGGCAAGTTCTCAGTTTGTTGACATAAGTATAAGACAAAACAAAATGATTAGGTCGAGATCTTCGTGTGGTCTAGTTCTTTAAAAACGATTTTATGCAGTTTTTATGGTAAATTTCCTGAAATTTTGCAGTTTTTATGGTAAATTTCGAAATTTCACTTAAAATATTATAAAAGTTTAAGTTTATTTAAAATCCGCCAAATCACTTCACACTAGTTTAAGGAAGAGTTGTGTTCACTACCATAACACCCATGGTATTAAAATAATCTTCGTGCCTGCAGGAACCTTAAAATTTTGGAATGTATATGGTAAATTGTATGCAATGTTATTTGTTGGCGCGAGCCTCCAAAAGTGAACAGACTGTGGTTCTTCAGCATATTTTCAGACAAAATTCTCTGAGAAGTCCACATGGATGATAACGTTTTTTGTGGTCAGCTTACATTTTAAAACTTTTATTGCTTTGTACTGATGAACAATATTCATTTGAAGTTTCATAAACATGGGAATCAAGTCGTATAGAGATTGAACCAACTCTTTCTGCGTGCATTTAATCTCAGCTTTTTTCGTTACTTGAACAACAATGTCCTTTTCTCCTTTTCCAGTACGTTTTTCTTTCGTCATTACCCACCTACGAAAAGTACACTCTAAGTTACCTTCGAATTCACTGACAATTACTGACTTTTGTGCACAAAAGTTACAATCCCTTTGCGAACATTTTTCATTGTAATTGCTGCAGCAGAGTTCTTCAACTATACCAATAGCGTTTTTTTATTGAAATAACTCCCAATGAATTAAGTTTTCTAACAGGCAAATCCACATTTTCATGGAATATGCACAAGTAAGTATTTCGTCTCCCAACTTCAGGAAACATGACCCTGTATGGCCGTAATTTGCAGAAAAGGGAATAGGATATGTTATAACTAGTATGTTTCTCATTGAATTTCAGGCATAGGTTTTGTAAAGTGTCACTTAAATATCTTTTTTGCATCTTAACACCATCTCATGTCGCATAATCCTTTTTGCCGGGGCAAATTCGACTGTTTTCCATCACGTGCCAGAAAATTTCTAATATCCTCAGTAACATTTAGTGCAACAGCGTATCTTCTGTTTTTTTCTTTATATTGAACTGTCTTCTTCCGCGATTCACAAGCTTTCACTCTCTTCAAAGAGATGAGTGTACTCAATTTCGTCAACAGTCTGTATTTTTTCAAAATTTTGCCAGCGATAAGTTTGGTAAACATTTGTTTCTCTGTGTCACTTTTCATTCGTCTGTAATTTTCTGCTAACTGTGTTTGAAGTACTTCACCAAATACAAGCTGCTTCTTCACATCTTTTGGTATGTTCTTGCCTCTCAAAATTTTCCTTATTTTACTTTGGGGAGAATTTTCACGTTTGTTCTTTTCTTTTAATACATGATGCTAACGTTGTTTACATTTTGAAGCGATTGTTGTCATTGCATGCATTCTTTGTTGAAGCTTTCTTATTTTTCTATACGCCTTCGAACGATATTTTCTCACTTTCCTGTGACCTATTTTCTTCTGACTACTACAACAGTTTGCGGACCTTGTGCTAGGTAGGCGTAGCTGCTCCGAATTGACTATTTTCTGAAACACGAGGGAAAAAAAAGACCCATTGTGTGATAAGAGTGGACGTGCGGGTAGTGAATTATCTTGAACAAATTTTTCAGCAATTTGTGCAGATTTTTCTTTGCGTAGTGTTCTGTTGATGATTGTCGCCACTCTTTTCTCTTTATTCTTTGCTCCCTTTCGGATAATGACGATATGCCTTTTATTTTTCGTTCTTCCTTCCTCTTCCCCACCTTTCTCGTTCTCTCCCCTTGAACTCTTCGTACTTAATAGGATCATTCCTGATTGTCAACCGACGTTTCCTTTCGGCTTCCTTCTTTCTTTCTAGCTTTTCCTTTTCACTTAATCGCTTTCTCGGCATTCTAATCTGAAACAATATGAAAGAAGAAAAAAGTTTTATAACAAATGTTACTTCTCACAGAACATTACACAAGAGACATTTAAAAATATAAGTAATTCATTGATTTTGAAAAATTTTGATGAACAGTTTCTTTTCGTTAGATGTCTATGTACCAAATTGTACTTTCCGATTTTTTTTCGGAATTTTTAATATACTTCTATTGAGACAAATAGTGAATTGGAAAAAGTTTCCAATTAGTTAAGGGGAAATAATCCAATATCAATCAATCAAGAGAGAGGGAGTGGTTTAAAAGCTTTTTGTTGGTGTGCATAATACTTATAGACTGAGACAATATGTTAAAAACAGACACTATCCATTTTGACTGAAGTTATGCCTCCGGCTACATCCGGACCGCATACAACTTCCACGAAACATGCCTTAAATAGGCTATAGCAGAGCCAACAAGAGATGGTCTCTGAAATTTCTTACCACGTGGGGAGGGAAATGCAGCCCCTACTTTGGTGCCAGTGTTACCAACCACAGCCACTCTGTCTTACACTATTAATTAAATTGTCATTATAGATGGACGGAAAAAAGCCTTGACACGTGAGTAGACCTAATGACAACGCCGCTGTGAGTTGCCAGAGACCTTCTCTTGCTGGCTCCTCTACCAGCCGGCCTTTGAATGTGAATGATACGTGGTCAGTGTGTCGGTTCCTATCCTACAGTCGTTGTGCTGGTCTGCGCGACCAGGTTTCACTACATCTCTACGCAAGTAGTTTTCCAATTGTCTCACTGTGCGAGGTAAACACCATCAATTTTTGAGGTTCCACCGGGAAACATACTCAGAACGACACACGAAAAGTGAGCGTCCTAGTCATTAGACTATGAACGAGCTTTATTTCTATGAATATGTTGAAAGATTGAATATTTAGAACCGTATGAGCATAACAAATACTAAAGGATTATCAACTCTGTGAACTTGTCTCAACACAGTGGACTCCTTAGATTTCAGATGGTCACGGAGTTGAGAAAATTGAATATAATTTACCTCTACCGGGACACCTTTTAACCAGTACATGTGAGTAATTGTGTACGAATTTCCTACATTATGACGTAGGTTTCTCAAGAAAAATTAGTTATATACCATGCAAATACATTCGATAATAAATACCATGGTGTTGAGTAACAATTAATATACGTACCTGCTTTCCATACAAAAAATATGTATTTTCCCTATAGCTTAAGACACCTAAGACACTTAGGTTAAGACACAACGTTGTCTGTCCTTCAATCAAGCATGTCTGCCATGTCTTCTTGAGGGTGTTTCCAATGTGGACGACCATGCCATCTATTGAGAGTATTATCATTTTTTCTCATGCCATGGAGCTGAGACGAAATAGAAGTGACAGAAACGAAGCATAGTTAAGCTTTCGAAAATAATCGTAATAAACGTTTACTATTCATAAAACCGAAATATTGAAGGGTTCTCTTCCATTTAATGTTCATTAAATAATGTTTGATTTGCGACTTCAATTGTAATTTACACATTAAAGTCAATCAATTTTATTCCGATACAGCCCACGGCGTTGAGAAATCTGGGTAATAATTACAGCTCGGATTTGTATGCAAAATACATGTTTATAGTAACATGCAGAAGCGTATGGAAAGTAGCTTTTTCTTTCCGACGGACTTGTAAGGATTCATTTGAGACGCGTCTGACAACGAATATAAGTGCATTTTTTTGACTGAATTTCGATGTGCTTGCATATTTCGTAAACATTGCAGGATACGGTACTGCATATTTCCAAATTTTATTGGTGCATACTAGCATATTTGTGAGAGTATCAAAGAAAGTAGATTATATTTAAAGTGAACTGAATCACTTTGTAAACGTAGATGTAGAATAAAATGTATAGAATAATACAGGGTTTTCATAAAGTCTGAACGGATTTAATTTGCTTATAATTTTCATAAAAATGTTCATAATGAAATCAAATAAAGTGCAAACGGTAGCGGAAGGATTAAATTTTTAGTTGGCAGCACTGTTAGATAAGCGGCAACTCTGAACACGTTCAGAGAGGGAGAGGGAGGGCAAGGATCAGTTTCTTACCAAATTCCATCCATTGATGTTTTCATTGTTGTTTCAATGTTGACTGTTAAAAGTAAGTTGTAAGCTGTATTGGTGTGTGTCTTCTAAAGAAATAAATAAATGAAAAACTCCTCTGAGAAGACTATTTTTTTTACCGTATCAAAGATGGCGTCGGTGAAAGAGAAAGCGCAATGTGTTCTGTGGTACGCAGAGCTAAAATCACCAATTCTGGTGTGTCGAAAGTTCACCAAAGAGTTCAAAAAGCCGGCACCGACTGAGGGTGCAATCCGAAAGTGGCATGCTAAGTTCTTGGAGACAGGAAGCGTCCTGGACCGTCCTCGAAGTGGGAGGCCGCCAACCTCGCCTGCAACAATGAGCAGGGTAAGGGAAAGCATCATCAACAGCCCACAGAAGTCGATTCCTAGACGGTCCATGGAACTCGGAATTCCGGAGTTCATATGAAAACGGAAGTTTATGAAAAGAAGCCAAGTGGTTTGGAGAACTTAAAGGACAAAATCAGGGCGTCTGTGGCTGGCATTTCGGATCAAACACGGCGGAACGCTGTGAGTGGATTCCAGCGCCGCCTACGCGAATGTGTGGACGTAAATGGCGCCCAGTTGGAGGTGTGGCGGTGAATGAACTGAGCTGGTGCAGATTACAGGTAAAAATTTAATCCTTCCGCTACCGTTTGCACTTTATTTGATTTCAATATGAGCATTTTTATGTAAATTATAAGCAAATTAAATCCGTCCAGACTTTATGAAAACCCTGTAGAATAAAGTGTTGTATCCTAAATTAGTCCAACTGACTTCTCTTGCACATGGTCTTCATCGCATAGCAGAAACGATCAGATGCCAATATCCGGAAGTAGACACGCTTTTACCAAATGTAATGTAAAGATTGTGAAGGCTCCATCGCGCGTACATATCTTTCGCAAAGTTGCGAAAAATATTCTGCTACCTTGCAGCATTCACTCTCCTTGTTGGGCGAATTATCGCAGACTTTGTTCAGTGAAACTCACAGGGTGCGAAAATAGCGCCAGATAAACTTTGCTAAATATTAAGCAAAAATCCCTGATAGGACAATCTGTGACATTGCAAATGCACTTAATCTTGAAAATAAGGGATTGGAAGAGGCCCTAACACACGAAGACATTTGGTGTTTTCCAAATGCAGTAGTGACTTCTTCTGATGTAGAAAGGAACTTTTCAATCTACAGAAGTTTCTTACTGATAAACGCAGAGGGTTTACACAAGAAAAGATAAGAAAGACGTTCATAATTCATTGCAACATGTCATTAAGGTAAAATATTTTTGTACGAAATTGAGATTGTATTTTCTTAGTGTATATTTCAGCGCATATGTTAAATTTTTATTACATATTTTAGTGCATATTTTTGATATTTTTCGTGCATATTTGCATGCATATCTCGGGGTTGGTTTATGCATAGAAATCCGGGCTCTAGTAATTATTTTTTTACGTATGTTTCGTGTTACATTTGCAAACTGTTATACACGATATACTTAGTTTGTGACTGTTACTATCAAACAAACAAACAAACAAAAAAAGGTGATTCTTTCTGGTAGTAGTTTGAAGAAATGCCCATGACAGAAAATTTCCCTTTTTCGTGGAATCTCCCATATATCATGCTCCAGGAAATCATTAATACTGGGTAACTTACACACGTATTCTCCCCTGATTTAATAAAAAATATGCCAGAGGAAATCCACATCTTATATTCAGTAGGGCCTACTACTGATGATACTTAACGGTGACACAGCCTAGCAACATATAACCATGGTTATTATTTTATATTACTTACTTATAATTGTAGTATTATTAATTGATAAGCCTACGGCATTGTTTCTGTAACAAATTCGATTTTCTATACATAACATACAACCTTATTTGAACAAGGGGCCAAGGTGGCTAAGTGGTAGAGCGTTCACCTCTGGTGCATGGGTCATTGGTTCAATCCCAGCTAGCGCCAAGAAAACTTTGTAGTGGACAAACACCGTGTGCGTGGATGTTCTTGGGTTTCTCCCGTTTTCTTCCACTTTCTTCATTCAATCGTTTCATTGATTTTTCATTAACACCGTCTCTTTTATCCTAACCGGCATAACTGTGGGACTCAAAACTCAAAGATTTCATTTCATTTTTTATTTAAACAAAAATATATATATGTAACAAAAACAACGGCAAACAAGTAGGGTGACTTAATATATATGTCTTAATTTAGAACAGTTACTTTCATATCTTATGTATTTAACAAATGAAATATTTTAAATAAGCTACCAAACCAGGTTAACAGCAGGTAACACTAAAACCTCAAAGTATCTCATGTACCATAACATGACTGCCCATTTTCCCATGACAGGCACCAATACTTACGTCAAATTGGACAAAATTCACTATAATATTGTAGCTCGAGAAACGTGCACAAGCCACAAACTTTCATATAATTACTCAAAATATTGACTCATTTTTCATATTCTTTCATTTTCCTCCTTTCTAAACTTAATTTTTGATCTTTTAAGCCAATGATTAGCTTACATAATTTAGATTACAGCTGAAACGAAATATTAACATATTTTCAATTTTACTAATTTTTACTAACTACATCTTACTAGTTACACTACAAAGAACATGTTAAGAACGCAGCTAAACAGCTGATTCGCAGGCGAGAAGCCTGAAGTAATACCTTATTGTACTAGTACTGCCAGGAGCGGAGAATTTACCAACTACTACCCCTCACAAGGAGAGGATATTGATAGCTATTGCCATCTAGCGACTATTCCTCGAATTTTAAGAAAAGAGTTTTCATTTACATCTTTGCTTTATTCGACCAAAGTATGTATGTAACAAGATATAAGTGATGTGAGAGAAATAAAAATGTACAAAATTAATCAAAAGTCAGACAGAAACATTCCATTAAAAATAATTCATGTAGAAAGTAGACTTTCTCACATTTTAACATGGAAATAACTTCCTTAATAAAAGAAATACCAGCGTAACTGAATATCAGAAATTGTTTAAGCAGTTTAATAGTTAAGAGTGATGCATAAATAGTTTAAACCTATACCATTAAATCCTGTAATGATATTGATGAAGGATTAATTCTGACCTTCATTATTTCTTATCAAATTTATTTACAAGAATAAATTATATATTAAAAATGCACTGTATGTTAAATTATATAGGAAATAGAGTACTCTTACATTGTATTAAACTACATTGCAAGATTTACATTTAGACCATAATCTGAAAGTTGCCAGTTCTTCGTACGGGAAAAAGGTTTTATCGTGCATTTACTGAACAGCCTTTTTCTTCAATCCTGGGTCAAATATCTAAAAGAAAAAAAAAACGCTGAAATACGTTTTAATTATTTAAATGAAAAGTTTACATACCGATTTCATGTCTATAAACTTAAGAGATTACGAGGTATAGATATCTTATTATATTACTGTAAGATGGGGTTACTTTGCACCAGATGTAAGGAATATTAAAGAAAATCGCGTGTAACTTACAAACATAATTATTTAGAACACCTATATTTTAAACATATAATAGCTAGATATATAAGGCAAACGTTCGTGCAAGTGCATTAGTAAACATTCAGTATGACCATAGTTATTGAAATATAAACTTTGGTGCAAAGTTACCCCATAGGTGAGGTTACTTTGCACAACAAACAAAACAGCATGTTCAACATACGAACATAACCTTTCTATGCAATATTTTTCCTTCAATATTTATACATTTCACTTCCTACACAAAACTGCATATAGTCTACAAATATTGATATTAGAATGGGGGTAGCGGCATCAGTACTCAGTATAGTATGAATTATCGATAATTGTAAAGAAAATTAAGTATTTTCTGGTACCGACACAGAAACCACATTCTGATAGTTAGCATATGTGACACAAAAATGCCAGCTCAGGAACAGAAAAAGAAATCCATGTGTACTTATTTGCCTTGGTTGCTCTTTATGTCTAAGAATATCATCCCAAATGTAATCAGTGGAAAATTTACGGGGTTTGGGGCTTTCAGGCTGAACTCCACCCAAATTACATTGTTTCTTTTTTAAAAAATCTAATGTTAGTCATCCCTATGCGTATAAGCTTCAATCCCTCCCCCCAAAATAACTAGTGATTTCTAAAAAAACAGTAAGCTTTCCTGAGTAAAGCTATTCTCAAACTATTTTTCTGGATCCGTCACTCTTCGTAATTTATTTTCCAACAAAAAATTCATTCCGGCATCTACCTAAATAGGAAATTTACCTAAAATTAGAAGGCAGTAGGTACCAGCGGTAGTAATTTCCTATATAAGGGGTTACTTTGAATTCGTGCAAAGTAACCCCGATTAGAGGCTGAAACAGCCTTCTCCTAGTTTTATTTTTTACATCAAAATAAGGAAGAAATCGTACATAGATTTGTGAGGAAAAGTGTATAGTTTCAGACAGTAACGAACGCAGAATTTTGGTAATGTGGTTCAGGTTTGGGACAGATTAGACAAAATGAAACAAAAATACTAAAATGTATGTAATAAATACAGGGCTGTCTAAAAAGTATCCGACCTTTGGCCAGAAAAATAGTTGCAAATACCTGACAGATTTGGGACCCTAATCCCCTTCAAAGTAGGCCCCTTGTGCTTCCACACACTTAGCCCACCGATCCTTCCACTGCCGGAAACACCGCTGGAAGTCTTCTTTTGGAATGTTGTTCAGCTCCGTCGTCGTGTTCCGCATTATGTCTTCTCTACTCTCAAAACGGGATCCCTTCAGAGGCGTCTTCAATTTTGGAAACAACCAGAAGTCACAAGGAGCCAGGTCTGGAGAGTAGGGAGGTTGGCGAACGGTTGTAATTCCATGTTTGGCTAAGAACGTGTGGATCAATTGGGATGAATGTGCTGGGGCGTTGTCATGATGGACGTGCCAGTTCTTCGCTGTCCACATGTCTGGTCTTTTGCGCCGGACTGCGTCACGGAGTCGCCTGAGAACATCTTGATAGTACTCCTTTGTCACTGTTTGTCCTTCCGGTGCGTACTCGTGATGCACAATTCCACGGGCATCGAAGAAAACAGTCAGCAACACCTTGATTTTGCTTCGCACCTGCCGCGCTTTCTTCGGCCTTGGAGAATCGGGATGCTTCCATTGAGACGATTGTTGTTTGGTTTCTGGGTCGTACCCGTACACCCATGACTCATCTCCAGTTATCACAGAATTCAGATACCCAGGATCAGTGTTGGCGGTGTCCAGAAGGTCCTGTGCAACGTCAAAACGGGTGTCTTTTTGTTCCTGAGACAACAACTTGGGCACAAATTTAGCAGCCACTCGTTTCATGTTCAAATCGTCACGCAAAATTGCATGTGCAGAATCTTTACTCACTCCATCTTCTGCAATCTCCCGCACTGTCAAACGGCGACCTGCCATCACCAAATTTCGCACCCGCTCAACAACAGCTGCATTCCGAGCAGTTTGGGGCCTGCCGCTACGCTGCTCACTCTCGACTGATGTGCGGCCATCTTTGAATCGGTTGAACCATTGTTTAATTTGTGTTACACCCATCGCATCTTCTCCAAACACCTGCTGAATCTTACGAATTGTTTGGCTTTGAGAATCACCCAGCCTTTGACAGAATTTGATGCAGTATCTTTGCTCAATTCGTTCAGTCATCTTGCGAGAAACACTAAATCCGACGAACACTACCAACAGCACCTCACTTCGCGACCACCAGCTCACGACTGGCACACGCGAACGCGGTGAAAAAATTCAAGCATGTGCATTAAGGTTCCTCCTTCCACCGTACACGGTGGCGCCGCCTGAGAATCACTACTTTGCGTGGAAAAAATTAAGCTCGGATACTTTTTAGACAGGCCTCGTATGTTTACATATTCACATAATCAAAAAAATCTCAAAGTGGATGTACGTATCTGTAAACTATGGATGTATTCATGAAAATATATCAAAAAATGTAAATGTGTAAGATTATATGTTTCACACTGTAAACTATTTAAGTACAACCAAATACAAGACATTTAATAACAACGTTCTTCTGTTGAACAGGAAAATGCCCTGAAAGTCTTCAGAGACTTTTCAAAGTTTATGCTCATCGATTTCGACTTTTCAACAGAAAACTTCATATATTTAGAATGGACACTACAGTTTCACAAACATCGAAAAACAACTAAATTTTGGAAGGTTCTTACAATACTAATAACACAAGTTAGACGGACAACTCAGTGCACATTCAAAGTATTTTAGTGGCAAATACTGCCGCTATTTTATGATGTATTTCGAACAAGTAGAAAAAGAAATTACACAGAATTGAACATTTGAAGTTTTTCAAAGCAGTTATTTCGAAAAAGTGTTTAGGTAAGTATCGCATTTAATAAACATAAATATCATAATACCGTTTACGGCAATTTTCTATCTAAGATCACTTCGGAGATAAGGGAAAAAATTGGTAAAATTTGATATACCTAATTGCTTAAAATGACCTATTCGAGGGAACTTTTTAAAGCAAGTTTTTATTTACTTTGCTTCTATAACATAATAACACTACTTTTAGGCAGTTGTAATTACAAGTTCTTTGAATTACATAATTTTAAGCAGTGTCATGATCTTCTAACGCTGTTTACTATATCTCCACAATGGTTTGAGGTGAGATACCAAATTTCTGTAAATGGCATTATCTAAGCAGTTTTTGGAAATAAATGCTTTTCAAAAAAGTCAAACTTCCTTGTGAAAGCTCATGGAGTTCGGATTCCACGTTAAGCTGTAGGTCCACGTCTTGTATGGCCTTGCTGCTGAAAGGGACGCTAAACTCAAAATAAAATAAAATAAAATAAAATAAAATAAAACTTTCAATCCCTTTTAACTTTGTTCCTATTCATTCGAAATCCATCATATCATGAGCATAGTATTCTACACTAAAGTTCTTTCGATGTGCATTGCCTCGTGTGCATTTGGTACTGCAATACAAAATTTGAATATTTGTAACACTGTACCACCCTCAGTTTGCAACACTGAATATAAATGTGATATTGTATGTTTTCATTTAACATGCAGATTTGAAATGTGTAATAACTTCTGTCATTTGAAAACATATAACTTTATGTTAAGTTGGTAACATTGTTTACCTAATGGTATTATATAGTATGTCAGACATTGTTCCTCTCCTGATATTTGCATGATACAAAATTTCGATTTCTTCATGTTCTGCCTAATTCCTGTTATTCCTAATGAATGACTCTCTAGCACTTTATACACAATTTCTATCTAATCTTATCTCTAGGCAGAACAGGAATTTCTGTTCTGCCTAATTCTCGCAAAACGGATATTTAAATTTGAGGGCAATTTATTAGTACCCATTTCCCATTAATTTTCCAATACCATTCCAGACCCTTTTAAATGAAATTCTCTGAAATGGGGATATATATACACTGTAATTCATTACGTAAGTCATACAAGCATATTAAAAAAAAAGAAAACTTTCCATAAGCTCTATCTTTGGCATAAACCTCCCGTTGAAGATCATTCTCAAAACTGTTCATTATAACATAAGTTTTCAGTAGAAACAATCTTAATAAGTCGTACACTATGGTGCAGTACCTATAGGCGCTATGGGTATAAGATAAAAAATCTAGACTTTTTTGTTTCAAATGCTACTATATTATTGTATACCAACTCATATTCGGTAAGATTAGGCAGAAAATTGTAGCATAATAAAGCTTTTTCTTATATATGACTCTACCAACAAGAAAGTAAATTCTATTTGAAATTGAAACTAAATTTGTATGTACTTTATTAGTGGAAAGGCATTTAAGGAGTAATGCTTAATCATATTTATAAAACAGCTCCGGTTAAATAATATGATTAGTACAAATAATTCAATTTACGTAGGTTTTGGCAGCTAGTAAGGACAACTGAATCTAAGACTTCAAATGTCACCTTACTTGAAATAAGCAACTTAGGTTTCAATATGGAAAAATAGTTGGCTACCTACAGTCAAAAAGTAGTTGATATTTAGTTTCTGTCAATCAGAAACGAGTATTTGTTGCCGTTTAGAGCTATTTCGGAGAGCAAACTGATTGTCAACGAATTATTGCTTCGTAATAGGCCAGATATTCCTTCACATTTTAAATTAGAACTGTTCTATAAATTACGTAAAATTCTCTAATGACTTTCCACTAAGACATGTACATCATATTTCCTCTAAATTTCAAACAAAATATTCTATAAGTTATTTGGTGTTAGTAACGTAAGGAAAATATTTATAACCCATTATAGGTACTGCATCATAGTGTACGACTCCTTACAATTGCTTTTCCTTGAAAGCTAAATTACAACGAACAGTTTAGGAAATGATTTTCTACGAAACTCTTAAACTACACAAATTATGGTGGGTCTAGACAAACGCATCTCTTCAAAATCGACTCTTTGAAAAATAACTTTTCACAAAAATACCACCCTTATTACAAAAAAATTCAACTTGTGTAATTCAGAATTAATCAAATCAAACCTAACAGTTTCACATGGTTGCAAATAACGCGTCTATCTCAAAAACGTTTGGACATAACCATATATAGCCGCATCTGACGCACTTGAACAGGGATTTTCTCCATGACTGCAAATTACGCTTAACCATACACTAAGAAGGGCTCGTCAGCAGTAGACAAACAAACAAACAAACAAACAAACAAACAAAAGGAAAACGGAAAAATAGCAATGGAGAAAGGAAATTGATTATCAAAATAAACATTGAAATAGACCTCTAATACTGAAATAGACTCTGCAGAAAGTATATAATTAATCACGTACTCATGTCAATCATACTCAATAATTTGGAGTGGCATACGCCTGTTTTGGTGTAGGACGTCTCAATATATGACGTTTCACTATAAGGACATTTAGATGTGAGGCTGGTTCGGTGTAAAGTTTCCAATCTTTACACCGAAACGTCCAGTTTTTCTAACGAAAGCTTTTTAATAAGAAATAAACGTAACGCAATTTATTCATTAGGAAGAAATAAATTAATGAAAAAATAAATGGTTTAAAATAAAAATTATATGTTACCATGAAATGTTACTAATTTGCGTGAAATGATTTTTTTTTTAAATTCATTTTAGAATATGAACTAAAAGCACATGGTTAGTGACTTCTTAAGGTTGACACCAACAGAAGCTGGAAATTTTACTAGAAACTTAGTACAAGTATCCTTATGTATAACATACATTACTGCAAGTGTCAAGTCAGAAGCGAGAAGCAAAACTTGATTGATATTTGGGAGGGAAGGACGACGAAACAAAATACTCGCATCGGGAATTCGAGTCAAATGTACAGTAGATACTTCGCACCACTCATTATGGAAGTTCTTAAATGTTCTTCTAAGAGATGAATCACTACGTGTGATTCAAATGGAACGAATTACTGGCGGACATGAAGTCAGAAAAAAAAAATGCCGACGTTAACAAAGAGACTGAGCAACATTTGTACAAATGTAACAAATGATATAATTACTTTGTCAAGGGAGTTGTATACAATTTTAAATTCAAAATTTGGTGATTCTGAAGAAAGTGAAGTTATTAAGATTTTCTTCAACAGAATTCCTATGAGGCAGACACATACGCAGGAATTTATTTTGGGAGGCCCCAAATTCAATATGAGGATAAATTATACTCAAATTTGTAAAACCGCCTCTAAAATTAGCCTAAATTTACACAAAAGTTAAAATTTCGGGGCCATACCCAGGACTCTCCCCCTCCTGTGATTCATTCTGTAAGTGGATTTCTCAGAATGTTGTGCAGTAGACTTATTTGTTGACGCTGAATACTTTGAAATAAATTTAAACTAAATTTGAGTATTATTGTTTATGTTATTACTGTTATTATGTTTTAAGTCGAATATATTATCATGAACACATTTCATTCTATCATGAACGTACTCCAATCATTTTGTAATTGCCTCAATAATATCTTAACCGGTTTGGGACGGTAAACTACACTCGCACTTTGAACGTAAGATCACGCAATTCATAGTACTTTTTTAAAAAAAAAATCAAGTTTTTTCTATGTAAACTAGTTCTTTCTCTTGATTACGAGTATTTAATTAATGCTCTAAAATATTTTTGTTACATCGAAACTTCCCTTACAGCAAAACGTCCTCACACAGAAACGTCCTGCACGGAAACGTTCTACACTCAGGGCCGGATTTAGCATTTTGGCGCCCCTAGGCCCAATAATTTTTCCGCCCCCTAGTCTGGTTAAAGTTACTTTCCTAAAAACCTTTATTAAAAAATTATATCAGGCTTATATGTTAATTGCTTAAACACCACTCCACGATGCAATTTTATCATTGCAAGTTTTTTGAGGAATTTACTTGGTTCTGGGCCTAACAAAATACCGTTAATGTATTAACAAAAGATTGGTGAATAACTGGTTTTGTTCAATTTAGTCATTTGGGCAAATAAATAAAAAAAACTCTGTAGTAAAAAAAATAATTAAATAAGAAAAAAAACAACCAGTTCTCCCGTGTTTGAGATCAATGTTGTAACGAAATTGATGCATAATGTTGAAAAATAGTTTAACTTTACCAACAATTATTTGTTCCAATGAACTTCAAAATCAGAATGCTTTATTAGCCTGGTTTTTTTAATCAATTCAAAACATATGTTAAGTTATGGCTATTTATTTTTATTTCAAGATATTTTTAAAATGTTTCTTCTCTCGGCCGTGCGCCCCCTGGGACCTTTCGCCCATAGGCCCGGGCCTACCAGGCCTATTGGGAAATCCGGCCCTATCTACACCAAAACGTCCTCACACAGAAACGTCTTGCACCGAAACGTTCTACACCAAAATCGTCATAGAGCCATTTGGAGTATATTGTAATAGAATCGATGTGTATAAGAAAAAAAAAACATTAAAAAATAAAAAGAATCAACACATTGCTAGACTACTAATATGATATACAATACACCAGCGTTTCCCAACCTTTTTCAACTTGCGGCACACTACAGGTGTTACTTGGATTCTCGCGGCACACTTACAGATATTATTATTTGTAAATATAAAACACAGCGGTATTTTTCTGTGATTATTGATCTCCTTCTCACAGAGAAGAAAACTCTATCACTGGTTTTCCTCGTGGTAATCATTATGATTATTTTTCAATCTAATTTAAAAATAGAAAACAATTGCAATGAGATATTGGACTCAGGTTTTTAAAAATACGCTTTCTTTTTAAAAACTGTATCCAACCTTTTACTAAGAAGGAAGATCACTAAGTAACGAACGAACAAACAAATCTCTTTTACTCTTAAAACACAAACGTAGATAATTTGTCGAAAGGATTGAAAGATATTTTAAATTTTCAAGCTACGAAATAGTCTGCAACAATAAAGAAGCAATAATGGTCATAGCAATGATAACAAATACTTTTTTCAACATTTGAAATATACAGAACAGTAACCTGGTATGAAACTTAAAATTGTAGATTCATAGTAGAGGTTCATAGTAATGTGAAATACAAATATACATTTTACCCTACGTTTTGCAATTTGATTGCTATAAAATTAATAATTTTGTTTCGATTCCTCGCGGCACGCCAGCGGCCCGTTCACGGCACACCAGTGTGCCACGGCACACCGGTTCGGAAACGCTGCAATACACAATGTATACAGAAACCAACATATTTCTATAAATATTTTTACAAGTTCCAATTAATATTGTGAACAGGCTTTCCACCAATCAGAGGTAAGCATTTGTTTACATTTTCTAATTTTGGCCAATCACAAACAAGCATTTGTTTACACCTTTCAGATGGATAATTTTTTTACCATTGAGAAAAATGTTTATAACACTTAAATTCCACAACACAACTAGAGTTTTTACGTATATACACTACCTTACTGTGCCTATAGTAATGATTGTTATTTAGGCTAAGGATAGAGATCGGTAAATTAACCATACAGTAAAAGAATGATTGCCCGTAATTGCTTATATAACGTGCAACCTAATCTGTTAGGTTATATTGTTCCAATTTATATATTTAGGTTATCATTATTCTTAATATTTCAACTTTTGTACGAGGAAATGTTGACCGAATTACCTTAATATCAAAAGTTACTTTTTTAAATACAAATTTTCCTTTTATTATTTTAAAGAATTTTCCATATCATGAGAAAGAATCAATCCACGTTCTCGCAAGGGCAGTTATATGTCTTTAACTATGTTATTGTTCAATTAGTTGCATCTTCGCAACCAGAAGGATAAGACTTTTTCGGTGAAGTTGTAGATGGCCAACAGATATCGCGTAGATATACTAGTATTACCTGACCAGCGTACGAGTGCGGGCGGCCGGTTTCGGAACTAAAATGCAAGAAGCAGTGTTTCTAACCGGATTACTTGTAATCAATCTATCACAGTTCTATTTGTCCTGTTCGTAATAAACCACTTCACGCATATGATCAAGTCAGGTTCAGATTCAGAGGGCGGGACCACCGAGGCGATTGCCCCCCCCCCAGAATAGGATATTTTTTATTTTAAAAATAAAACCTAAGAATTTTCACCTTTGTGTTATAAATGTAAAATAAAACCTAAAATAGGTAGGCCTTACTTTTTTGTTTTACGTTGCAGAAGTCAAATAAAGCAATAAATTGCAAGAAATTACTTACATTGGCGTTCTTGCTAAAAAAAAAAAAAAAAAAAAAAATGTCCACCTTCGAAACCGAAGGTGGCCATTTCTGTTCTAGAAATTGCAGACAATAGCTATACTTCTGCTTTTCTAAAGTTGTTTTACTTTTTTGTCTTTGCAATACACTCTTACCTTGATTTGACTTCGAACAACCGCCCCCCCAAACCTTCAGTTTGGATCCGCCCCTGGCTCAAGTTAAGACAGACAGTTTCAAAAGTTATTGCAGAACATCTTCAGTAACAAGCAAAACAACTACAACAAAAATACACCCTCCATATTTACTTGCGAACAAACTAGCGAGCAGCGTTTTATAGGCTGCTCCTGTTTTATAATGACTTCGAGTAAAACGTAATCAATTTTTATACAATCTGCTTAATACACGGTAGAAGCTCACTGAATTGTCAATTGTGCTATGTTGTTCTTAAATTGGTAATTTCCATTCATATATCACTATTCACATTACATCTGCATTACTGCAGGAATGGTTCACTACAACCACATAACATACGGCGTACTTTATTAAGCGGAAAGAGATTAGGTTATGCATAACATCCAAACTGCAACTTTTAAAAACCGTTGGATACACTGCAGAGTAAAACTCTCCGCTCCCCTCCTCCACCGCGCTTGCCAAGAAACTGATGTAAACACAACAGCAGAGCCATCTTCACAAAACCGCACTGCTATCCTGGTCAGGCAATAGTAAAATAATGGTAATCCATGATTGCTAATTTAATTTCAGAAAAGCTGAAATGATAGGTATAGGAAAATCAGGAGGTCCTGACAGCAACTGCAATTGTCGGGAAAATAATTAGTATTAAATTTCCCTTAAATCTAAATATCTCTTGTTACGAAGATGAGGCAGAAAGGGAATTAGACAGAACAGGAAGACACCCTGCATACAGCAAACACAACATAGAAAAATATAAAATATAAACAAGTATTTACGGCAGATACACGAAAAAATAACTGTCCGAGAAAAAAAAACTAGGGATTTTCATTTCAATGTATTTCTCTATACTTACATAAAGATTTTGTTGTTACGACTTGAAAATGATAGCTACTAAATTTTCTCATTAGGTGTATTGCAAGTGTGTGACATTTGAATGTAAGGCAATATTTACGTATAGGTAGGCCCTACCTTAAACATAAACAGAGTTTGATGCTAACAATCAAAAACAAGTAGAACGAATACGGTATACAAAAGTTATACGTGTTTTTACTTTTATGAAAGTAAATATTCATTGACTGGCATCCAATTTAGATTGAGAGTGTTTGTTTGGAGTAAAGAAGTAATGAAATTCATTATTTCAACTGTTCAATTTAAGGAAGCAGCATCATGGGGTTGCTCGTCCTCCCATCCAGTGAGAATTTTATTCAGTCAAATGAACATCAATACGTAAGAACATCCATCAGTACGTAAGTACTAATGTTCGTACAGCACGATGTGTTTAACCACAGGTACAAAAAGACACTTTTGTGCTCAATAGAAAAAGAACCTTCATTATTACCCTTTCTTTTTTATTTCATAACTAGCATATATTACCCGTTTCGCTGGGTTGAAATAAATAATTTAAATGCACATCTTCCTATCTCATGTATATTATTGTTTACTGCAGCAAGCATGTTCACACAGTTTTTGTTAATGTTTGGGAACGTTCTTATGATGTAGGAACAATCTTTTCTTTTGGTTGTAAATTAAGTGTGATTCATGTTCTAATACTGCAGAAATAACTATTTTTTTCCGTAATTCAATTAGTGTCACTGTTCATCTCGGCGACCGCAAGAACTATAGATTCAACATTTTTGACCATATATATATATATATTTTCCCCTCCCCAATGTTTTGGGCCATGGCATCGGAAGTGTCACCGTTCATCTCAGCGATCCAAAAAAATGTGAATTCAGCACTAATATCGGTCATTTTCGAACATTTTTAAATCTCTCTTCCTCCCCCTCAAAAGTATCACTGTTCATCTAAGCGACCCATAAAACTATAAATTCGACACTGATAGTGGCAATTTTCGATCATTATATATATATATATATATATATATATATATATATATATATATCTTTTCTTGCCCTCCCCCAAGTGGCGGGGCTGATTTTGGATTTAAACCGGATCGGAAATGTCACTCTTCATCTCAGCGCCCCTAAAACCTACGCATTAGACACTAATATCGGCCATTTTTGATCATTTATATATCCCCCTCTTCCTCTTCCATGTTGCGGGGCACGGCATCAGAAGTGTCACCAGTCATTTCAGCGACCCCGGAAACTATGGACTCGACATTAATATGGGTTATTTTTGATCAATTTTATGTATTTCCCTTTTCCCCTCCCCCAAGTTCCGGGGTTGAACTTGTCCTGCCCCTCTCTTTTTCGCGTCGTCCACTTCAGACAGGGGATCTGCAGCTTCCTCTATCCCACTTCTCACGAAAATACGGGACTCCACGTCGTGGGAGAGGTAGATACAAACCATTTATAAAGTCAGTCCCTAATAGTACACCAGCGAGATATCCCATGAAGAATTAAAGTTGGCCCAGTATTCAGTCGCCACCCTCTTCTGAGGAAAAATTATTATCTAATTTCAGATTCTGTAATGGAATGTAGTGCAGAACATGATACAATTTTTTTTTTTAACAACGTTTGGTAGAAAAAATTAAATCCGAAACGTAACTTACACTGTACAAAACATCATGCAGCTAAATACACATACTACGGCTACAATTAGTAAATAGCCACAGATTTCGTAATGAAACCATATACAGTTATATTGTTAATCTCAATGTGAATACATCAATAGGTCATAAAATTGAATACAAGATTAATACGTGCAACAGAATAGGTCCCATATTCTTCCTCTACAATTTATGTACGTCGTTAGATTTGTTATCATAGTTAGTAGTAGTCATAGTAGTAGTAGAGAAGAGAAGGATATGCCAATCTGTATTACCAATAGGAGTGAGCAACTTCTTTGGTAATGTCAGCTTATTTGATCGTGCAGCAATAGCTTTGAAAAATTGAAGTGTTAGTTTTCTACAATTGTAAATATCCGTGCACATATTCTTACATTCTCACCATACACTATTTCAGTTTCCATAATTTTAACTCATAATAGCATTAAAAACGTCGTTTGACGTATACACAAGAATTATTCTCGTATACTTTATAGAAACATTTATTGAGACCTCATATACCGGGCGCAATTGACTACCATTTTCTTAGTATCAGAATAGGTTCACAGATTTATCATTGCACGGTGCAATTCTGCATTATTCTGAAGACTAAGAACTTTGTAAGCACTTAATGTGACCAATATCATATGCTTTAGTTGAGAGTTTTTAAAAACACTTGCAATGTTCAGCAGTCCTATATTGACATATTAAATATCCTCCCTACGTTCGTCAGTAATGAAATTTACTAAAAATTTTGTTAAACCACAATTGGCTAGGTTATATTAAACATAGGAGGATTGTAACTAGAGGCGAGAAAACAAATCCCCGAAGCATATTGTATTACGCTTTCATCATATTCTCTTTATTTAACAACATAGGATCAAGGTTTAAATAATCAATATCAAA
Organism: Thermobia domestica; assembly: GCF_964235325.1. Classification (NCBI taxonomy): domain Eukaryota; kingdom Metazoa; phylum Arthropoda; class Insecta; order Zygentoma; family Lepismatidae; genus Thermobia; species Thermobia domestica. The sequence goes on along the minus strand of NC_137464.1, from coordinate 196,511,914 downwards.
TTACCTTTAATTATTTAGATGAAACCTCGATCCTCAATGTACCAATTATTTTATACTGAATCAGATAAATCATTTGATAGATTTTTAACAGTAACAAACATTCAAAATTTTCTATGTATATTTGTTTTTCTTTTTATCTTTTTCGGTATTATATCAAAGAAATGTTAATTTGGGAGATGAAATTATTCCGTTCACTGGAGTCTGGAAAGTTATTTTGATAAATAACTTTAAACTTATAAAAGAGAGAAATAATTAACAAAGTGAAACATTAAAACATCTGTGCAAGTACCTGAAAGGTAGAGCAGCACAAACTTGCATTTAAACAGAATCAAAAATGTCACTGTTCATCTCAGCGATCCCAAGAACTATAGATTCAACACTAATATCGGCCATTTTCGACTATTTATATGTATAATAATATATATAATTTATATATGTATTTCGACCTATTTTGCGGGCCATGGCATCGGAATTGTCACCGTTCATCTCAGCGACCCCCAAAAAATGTGGTTTCAGCACTAAGATCGGTCATTTTGGATCATTTTTAAATATCTCTTTCTCCCCCTCCCCCAAGATTGGGGTTGAATATGAATTTAAACGAGATCAAAAGTATCACTGTTCATCTAAGAAACCTGGAAAACTATAAATTCGACACTGATAGTGGCCATTTTCGATCATTTTCATGTATCTCTTTCTGCCCCCTCCCTCCAGTGGCGGGACTCATTTTGGATTTCAACCGGATCGGAAATGTCACTGTTCATATGAATGATCCCGAAAACTATGGATTAGACTCTAATATTGGTCATTTTCAATCATTATTATATATAGCTCCCGTTCTCCCTCATCCGTGCTGCGGCATACGGTATCAGAATAGTCACTGTTAATCTCAGCTAATCCTAAAACTATGGGTTCGACACTAATACTAGTCATTTTCGATCATTTTAAAATGTTTATCTCCTTCAACTACATTGTACTATCCCCCTCCCCAATTATCAGGGCTGTAGTTGGATTGAAACAGCATCAGTAGTGTAACTATTTCTCTCATCAACCCCGAAAACTATAGATTCAACACTAATATCGGTCATTTTTGATCATTTTTAAATTTCTCTTCCCCTCCTATTCCTTACGTTGCATCATCAAAGTGAATAGCCTAAAGTAATCTCTGCCCCTCAACTCATGTATGTTGAAAATTTGATTGAGATCGGTCGGTGGTTCAAGAGTGATGAAGTCACAAAGGCAGTCATTTTTTAACATCTCATTCCTCCCCCTCCGCGGCTCGTCAAAGTGAAACGATATAAAACAGTGAAGGCCCGAGCCTCATATATGTTGAAAATTTGATCGAGATTGGTTGCGTGGTTCAAAAGTTATGACTTTCTATTAGTTTCTATTTATACGTCTCCTTCCCCTCCCCCCAGGATCTACCGTTAAAGTGAAATTAAAAAGGACGTTTCCAGATCCGAACCTCATGTATCTTGAAACTTTGATTGAGATCGGTCGGATAGTTCAAGAGTTATTAAGTTAGAAAAATAGTCCCTTTCAGTCATATATAAATTGATTTTTATATATCTTCCCTTCCTTCTCCTCTAAGTTGCTCCGTTAAATTTAAATCGTAAAAACGATTCCATACCAGAACCTCATATATATGTTGAAAATTTGTTCAAGATCGGTCGAGTGATTCAGGAGTTATTAAGTTGTATTTATTTTTTATACCCGCACCTCCTCCCTAAAACCAGCCCAGCCTCGAACCTCATCCATGTTACAAATTTGATCGAGATCGGTCGGGCGGTTCAGGAGATTTAGAGTCACAAACATAGTGATTTTCAATTTTATATATATAGATTTACATGAAGTATTTTTTACAAAATCACAAAACTTAATTTTGTCCTATTGTGCAGATAAACTACGCTAGTATTAATGTTATACATGGCCAAACCAACAATTTATTTCCTTCTTAATTGAATTTCCTTTTCTTCTGGATATCAGTTGTAACTCTAAGATGATGTTGTATGTGCATTGTATGTGCATTGTATGTGCATTAATCCGCTAATGGGGAAGACAAATATCGCACTTTTAAGCGGTTTATACAACGCTGCCTAGATATTATTTTCATACGCAATGTAAAAGTAGTGCGTGGCATATTCACTCATGGGACTTGATGCTTCTAATCTTTTCACGTTATGGAAGGAAACTGCACTGTGCGCAGGGCAAAATGAAATGAACGGCCTCAAAATAAAAAATAGCACCCAAAAGCTACTAAAGAGGAATTCTGCTACTGATAGAGGGACAGGCACAATTCAATGGTGGATAGTGCGAAAGGCGGCGCTAAGAAAGATAATGAAGATAATGATATCGATAATTTAGCTAAATCTATTTCCTTTTCACCAATGAAATGTTTTGAACCGCTATGGTAACAAATATCATAACCTCAAATTAATTATGATTCAAGTTACGAAATATCTACTATGTGCTGAACTGATCCAAATTACTTATTTTCATACGAAATAATGTGCTCGTCAAATCTAAAATTCCTGAATTTCACAGTTCCGTGCGAAATGAAACTAGTTGCAAAAATCTTTTCTCGAAACGCTATTATAACGGCGATAAAAGCTACTATTCGCTAGCAAACCTCCGATTCATTTAAGATATCACTCTTAGCTGTAGAATATATCTAGAAATTAAATTTGAAGAGAAAAGGGATGAGGCAGACAATTTGCTGTTCCATAAATGCATGCGAATTCATAATAACACTGGTTTCAAATATTTAGTACGAGAACTTAGTCTTAACAGGTTATGAATCGACCGTTACGCAATATAATTTACAAACGACATCATAAGGTAGAATCATCGTGAATACCAGCTCCGTTCCCAATTGGTGCGAAAGATACCATATTCGTTCTCTAATCAAACATCAAACAGCTTATGTCCGAACACAAATACATCGGCAACTTAAACCGAGACTATCTTACGAAACACTTTCCTAATATAGATGTCACGCCTAAATACATGATCGCCTCTCCGAAACGGCCAATACGTTTTCGATAATAACAAAACCAAGTTAGTATCAGAAACTAGAAAAACCTGAACTGGCAGTGCCACTGCAGAAGGTTTACAGTCTGATAAAATCGACCCCATTTCGTGACTCAGTTACATACTATGTTTCTTCACTGTTATGTTACAAAACATACAACATCCTTTAGGGAGCACATCTTGTAACGTTAAATTTTATATTTTCTTTTGCTATTTAATTGATTTGAATCAAGACATGCCCTCTTTAAGAAGGTTGTAGGTAGCTAAATCTCGAAGCCAGTTGGTTGGTTTTATGGGATTGTTAACCTTCTGCAGTGGCATTAACCGTTCAGGTTTTTGTTATTCTCATACTCGTATTCAGAACAAAGGTACATTTCCAAATCATTACAGATAAAATTAATACGCAAAATAATCTTCACCATAATGGGTATAAGGTTCAAATTCGTAAATGTAGTCACCAGTATACTTTTTTTTTTTAACAACTTCTTCTATAACTACAAGCGTCTATATTCCTCAAATCTTGATGCTAACACAACATGAATACATTCTTTAATACATTTTGATACGGGTTGATAAGCCTTGTGATGAATATGCTAATTGTGGGAAAGAAATTAAAACCATACTCAAGCTTTCATATAAGGAAAATAAGATCTGTTTCTTATAATAATATTCCAGAGCATAGTGTACCCGTTGCTTATTTTACGAGTAGACCTGGTATAATTGCCACTTCATACATCCATCCGAAATGTCCTACTCCAAATTTAATTTTGTATGCTCTTAGATAAATTCCTTTTGCTATTACGTCATCCTGGCATACAATCGTATGTAATTAGTACCTACTCCTCAATTTTTCAAAATTTAAAAATTTGTTAAATTTTATCGACAAATATCACGATCGACTTAAAGCAAATTTATATTTTCCGTAACAACTATAGCAATAACAAATATTAGCATGACTGTTTAGCAACATGAAAAGTTAATACATTTTGGATTGTTGACGTTCCACCAGCTGCTGCCTTGTTTGGAATAACTCATCTGCTAGATTTTCCATATTGTATGATTAGAAAAAGAATATGAAGCCTAGATGTCGTATGGAATACAGGTCTTCAAATATTTGTATATATTTAAAGCTACATTTGTCTTTGTTGAAGAATTCAAGAGATTTTCCCACTTTAGCAAAAGAAATAAGTTGCTTTCCTGGTGAAACGAATGGAATTCTGGAAATGTTAATTAAATTTTCTTAGCATCTTATTGTAGAATACATGTACATAGTGTATATAGTCTAAGAGAAAATATACCAAATAAGTCCCGGCATGAAAGTCACAATGCAAAACTTACATAAATCTCTGATGTGAAGGAGAGAGAGAGAGAGAGAGAGAGAGAACATACAGGATTCACAATGTTCGTACCACGTGGGACTGTTTTGTTGAATAAGTGGAACGCTTGAGATACGAGGCAGGGGGATTAGGAGATAGTTTGCCACAGATCTACGTTCCAAGTGAATTAAATTCCACTTCTTCGTACTTCCGTGTATATATATATATGAATATTTGTTGTGTGTAGTATGCAAAATTTAAATAATTAGAAAACAAGGCAACTTGTCTGTCGTCTGAGAACATTCACGCAGAACTATGAAATTTTTCTTTAGGTTTCTTTACAATTTGGCCTCATATTTTGATATCAATATACAGAGTGTCTCAGAAGTTCCCGTATCCCTAGGTTTGAGAATCATAGAGAGCAATGTTGTTTTACGAGCTGGGGTCCTTGCCAAAATGATTTTTAAGCGTAGGCACTACATGTATCATTGTTTGCCCTGCATGTATGGTCGTTCGTGCAATTACACACACACACATGTGAAAAAAACCGTTCACCAACTATGTAGCTGGAGTTACCATCATCAGTCATGGTTTCACAACTGAAATCCTCCACGTGACCTTGAACGCAGGGATACCAGATATTGCTTGAAAGCACAGATACCAATGCTACAACTAATATTATATTGTTTCCTTGGGATACTCTGAAACGTATAGTTAAGGGGATTTCTCGGACACCCCTTAACTATAGACTTCCTTTAGAAATAACATACTTTCCTTCGGAAGTCATAAAACAATTTGAGCCATTATAAAAGGTTTGATGTATTTAGAAAGGCTAACATGCTTAGATGTATGTCTACTTCAATAATTGGATCTGTCAATTACCAAACTAGTTCTAAAACGCACTGTCCCACTGAAATTAAATGCACTTATTCTTATGACAACCTATATTATTTCGTGATCTGGGTTTAATTGCAGCTCTGTTAAGCACATTATAATTATCGTCACGGGCTACTCGCAACCCCAACACATCCAGAGCCATAGCTAGATATTCTGACGCCCGGGGCGAAGTAGAATTTGGCGCCCCCTACCAAGCTTTTTAAAAATATTGTAAGGATCCCCACGTTGCCGTACCAGGCAATAACCACGTGTGAACTACATGTGTTGATAATAAACATAAACAAACAGACGACGTTCCCGAAGAGGAGTCGATCACCATCGCCATCAGTCGGAAGGACGAGTACCCACGATGGAAGCCGACAAGACAGAATAAAAAGGACCTGCACACCTCGACCAACATCAATCTTCACGGATTGATCACAACACCTAAAACCCCTCTCACGACGCTTGGTCACCGAGAGGTACCTATCCTTATACCCACGACGCACGGTCAACGGGTTCCTATCCTCTTTCTCACGACGCACGGTCACCGAGAAAGAGAAACCTAATCTACACCCCTCTCACGACGCACGGTCACCGAGAGTACCTAACCCCAAGGCCCACGACGCTTGGTCACCGGGCTCCTATCTAATCTCACCTAAATATTAGAGGAAATTCTTACTATAATTTGTGTACATAAAACTTTTGTAATAAAAAGGTGAAGGGAAAAGTCCAAATCCCGAGTACATTATTTGCTCTACCCGAGAAATCTTTACATGGTAGATGCGTCGGCGTCTATTTGCAGACACTAAAAGGACTTTCCTAAGGGGCGCTCTTTTTATTAACGAAAACACGGACTTAAAAACTTTTAACATACAGTGTAAGTGTTACTAAAAGCAGGATCATATAAAAGTATCCTTATTCTCATAAATACTCTCATTACTCTTAACGGTAGATTGATTCGTTATAGGCTGGCAGGTATTTATGCCGACAACTAGATCTGGGAAAAATACATATAAAGAAGGCGATAACAATATGGCAGAATCAGGCTCCCGTATACCTCTTAATATTCCTCACTTAACTAGATATTCTGGTCACAGTACTGACGATCCCGATCGATTTTTCATGCTGTTTGATCATTTGGCTTTACTTCAGGCTTGGACCCCCGAAAAGAAGAAAGAAATTCTTCCTATGTATCTACAGGACGTAGCTCTTGACTTTGTCTTACAATTGCAAAATCTGAATCAATACGACACACTAAATTACGAACAGCTGAAAACCAAATTAGTTTCTCTGTCCCGCCCAAATATACCAGCGTATAAGGCGGAATTAGAAATTTTTCAAATTCAACAAAGCGAGAATGAATCAGTCGATTCATATTTCTTAAGGAAATTGAGGGCTATTAGACAGCTGATGCCAGAGGCTTCAGAGGAACAGAAAATTCATTTTCTTTCGTTAGGACTACAACGAAATTTGCTGCAAAAGATAGCGTTGGAATCCTTTCCAACAATCCAGCGGCTGCAGGAACGACTCCACGAACTGGAAAAAGCTCAAGATCTCATGCAAAAGAGGAATTATGTAGAATTGTCACAGGCAATTCATTCTTTAATCGGCCAACCTAACCGCCCCTCACCACTCCCTTTGTACGACCATTATAGCCAAATGAATTCTAATTCATGCACGCCAACCCATGCACAACAGCCAACTTCTACTGTGCATCACACCCAACCTGCTCCTAGTTATTCGCAATCGTTACCTTCTGCACCTCCATCGCAGAATATCTTCCCTCCTCAGTCAACTTCCTCTGCACCTGAAGTTTCGAATCCGCACCCCCACCAAAGTCAAAACCCGCCCTCACAACATCCTCACACGGACCTTACCAAATTAGCAAATCAAATGGCCGAGTTATCGTTAATGGTAGCACAGAACGCCATGAAGTCTAATTATAGGCGTAACAACGGAGGAAAAATTCATAAAGGAAACGGACAAAAAGCGGATGCGAAAAATAGCAATAAAGGAAACAACGGTGGTAGAAAAATGAATAATTTTGTAAAGGGCGACAAAATATCAGTCTGCTCAATTTGTTACAAGAAGAACCACGGAGCATCTACCTGTTGGAATAATCCAAAAAATTCCAACCAGGGAAACGCCTAGATGGGCTCGCAGGCCAAAGTCAAGCCTCGCGGGCCATTTCCGAAAAGTCGGCGCGGGCCACACAGATACCACCACAATTTAAGTGTGATGGCAATCAAGAAGAGCAGGCAACAGCGGAAACTCTTAAGGACACGAACGCCAAATTTTTCACCCAGACGACCAATAATGAACATCGTGAACATGTTAGATTGGGAATAGAAAATAATAAACTGTTACTCAATATTAATATAAGTACAAACAGTCTACCAGCTATAATAGACACTGGTTCTAGTCTTAGTCTATGGTCAAGACGGGACGTACCCCCAAAATGTACGCTAATACCATTTCAAACTCGTATCAAGGGCATTGCCAACAAAGTTCTAACTTTAAAAGAAATAGCTTTAATTAAATTTAAAATTGGCAACACCACTTTCTCACATTACTTCCGCATCATAGATGCTGACTTTAATCCGATTTTTGGGAATGACATTCTCACAAGACTTTTCTCTCAAATAGACTTGGAGAATAAATCTATATCATTATACAGAAAACCTAGGAAACCTACGTTTCCAATAGAAAAGCAAGAATCGGAAGAAATGTCACGAGACACTACGCACTCTCTGCACTTGCAAAGGAATGCAAACGTCATCACAGCAAGTAAAGTTACGATACCAGCGAAATCACATTTCTTCTTTCCTGTATCGATTCAAAGAGAAACAATTCATGACGCTGCATTTTATATTACTCCATTGCAATCATTATTAGACCGATACGGCTTACAGGCAATGACCATGAGAGTACCGAGTAACGACCTCACATTACTCATTTCCAATCCCACGTCACGAATAATAACATTAAATAAAGGCACACCAGTGGCGTATACAGAGGAGGGCGTGGAAGAATTTTCATTTACAATAGAAGAAGACGGAAAGAAAGCGCATCAATTTCGTACTCAAGAAGAGATAAAGGAAAGATTAAGGCAAACTGCTAAATCTTTTAACATTAACCTTTTTGACATAAATCCAGATTTACCAGAATACCAGCGAATAGCTGTAACCAATTTATTGTATAAATACAGGGATGTGTTTTCATACAGCCCAGAGGATATAGGCTATTTTAGAGGATATGAACACAAAATTCGTATAGATAAAAGTGCGTCATTCCATCACCGTTCCCCACCGATTCCATTAGGGATAAGAGATCAAATTGATAAGCAGATACAACAGCTGTTAGATGCAAAAATCATAACGGAGACGCAGACTAGTAATTTCTCCTCACCTTTAATTGCAATTAAAAAGCCAAACAGTTCAGATTTCAGGCTTGTGTTGAACCTCCAGGCATGTAATGTTTATACAAAATACCTAAGCATACCATTTCAAAATACAGAGGACGTTTTACAGGTTTTAAAAGGAAAAAACCTGATTTCAAGTTTGGACATTTCCCAGTCGTATTTTCAAATAAAATTGCATCCAAAAAGCACTAAATATATGACTTTCGAGGTAAATCATACACGCAAAAGTTATAAATTCCTTAGATGCGTAATGGGCCATTGTTCCTCTTCTCAATCTTTGACTATAGTAATAAAAATGCTACTAGACGGCTTACCTAAACGCATAACCAATTTCGCAGATGACATCGTCATCGGTTCTTATACGTGGGAACAACAACTTTCAGATTTCGAGCTTTTATTTCAAAAATTAAGGAAACACGACTTCCGAGCCAATCCCAAGAAGACGCACCTGTTATATACAGAACTACCAGTACTAGGATTCCTTGTATCCGGAGAGAAGATAAGCATCTCACCAAAAATCGCTAAGAAGATCAAGAATTTTAAAAAGCCAACGACCAAACGCATACTTAAGAGCTTTATTGGCCTATGCTCTTATTTACGAAGTCATATCAAGGACTTCACGACCAAGGTAGAACCTTTCCAGCAACTTCTTACCAAAAATGCCAAATTTAAATGGACAGAAAAACATGACGAATTATTTGAGAAGTTGAAAGAAGACATTTTGAATGCCCCTTCTCTCTATCATTTCGACGAAAAGCTAGAGATAAGGCTATACACAGATGCATCCTCTCACCAGATTGGAGGGCTATTAGCTTGTTTTGATCCCAAAACTAACGAAGAAAGAATCGTTTCCTATTGTAGCAGACGTCTCACAAAAACTGAGATCAAGAGCTCAGTATGGCAAAAAGAACTGTATGCTATTATATATGCTTTACGCAAATTTAGATATTTTTTACTCAATCGTAAATTTAAATTGTTCACAGACGCAAAATGTCTAACCTCTTTACGTAGTCACCCGGACAGGGTAGGGAAATACACTCGCTATAGACTTTTCTTAGCTGACTATAATTTTGATATCTGTCACATCGAAGGAAAGAAACATCCGGCTGATATCATTAGCCGCTTAGAGCAGAATAGCAGTGATATTTCAGAACCCATGGACCCACATCAGGCAATCGAAGATCTACATGCATACAGATCTAATTCATTAGAGGAACCCATTCTCCAAATAGAATACTCAGGATCTTTGAAGAACTTACGAGAAGAACAGCGTAAGGATGACGTATACGCTGATATTATAACAGTTTTAGAAGGGGGAGAACCGGCTAAAAGTTCCACCACGAGAGCAGCCAAATATTTCCAATTAAAAGACAACATATTGTATCGAACACAAAAACATCCAGAACTTGGGCTACTTCATCTTTTGTGCATCCCGAAAAGCTTGGCAGGACATTGGTTCGAGTCTATTCATAAAGACCCGTCAGCTCCTCATTTTGGGTTTTCTAAGACATATAAGACTGTCCTTAACAAATACTACATGCCAAACATGAAATCATACTTGGCATTCAGAATCAAGAACTGTAGGGAGTGCCAACTCCTGAAAAAACTACCCAGAAAACAACAAGGTGAACTTCTGCATCACCCGATAGGCCATATAGGAGAACGATGGATGTTTGACGGCTTAGGTCCCTATCCGCACGAAGAAGGAAAACCAAAATATGTTTTAGTCGCCATCGAAACAAGTACACGCTATATAGTGACAAAGGCTGTTAATGGGATTACAGCAGATACAATTGAACAATTCTTATTGGAAGAAATAATTCTGAAATTCGGCGCCTTTCGTTTCCTTCATCTGGACAGGCATCCTGTGCACAGAGCGAAGAAACTTCAAAAACTAGCAGAGATATACAACTTTGAATTTAAGTTTTGCCCTGCTTTCAACCACCAAGACATAGGATTAGTCGAAGTTATGAACAAAACACTGCAGAATTCCTTAAAATTTTTCGTCCAACAAAATCACGAAACATGGCCAAAATTATTGCCTCATATTACTTTTGGTTTAAATAGTTTCGCTCAATTAGGAACGAAGAAATCCAGCTTCTTCCTCATGTTTGGATACGAACCCAGGACCATCAGCGATTGCAAACTAAGGATTATCCCTCAGCTACAGCTTGAACGGGACCAACTCGTAAAACTTCGAGAAAAGACACGGCATAACTTACTGAAGGCTCACGAACAACAAAAGAAGTACTTTGATAGAAGACATAAACAGCAAACTTTTCACCCTGGAGATAAAGTACTCATTTACTTTCCCTTTCGAAGGATTGGAGAGTCATCACAATGGACCGATAGATACTGCGGACCGGCTACAATAATCTCAAAACTAAACAATAATCTCTATCGAGTTCGCATGCCCCATAATTTCAGGGAGAGAGAACAGAATATTTCCATTGACAGGATTAAGCCATTCCATGCCGCCGAAGAATACATATATAATGATAATGATAACGAACGCACCAGCTAGGAAGAAGAAAAGAGAAGATAAGAAGAGAGAAACCCAAGACTAACATAATCCCAGCAGATATAAACAAGCGACATGCGCAGCGCACTCTTCATATTTCAGCGGCAGACAAAGAAGAAAACAAAAAGGAGACGAAATACAACATGGAATAAAAGAAAACAAGATACAGCATATGATACAGCTAACTATTTGAAGTGACCAAATCTAGTACCTACCTTAGTATTCAATTAGCAAGCGATCCCTTGTCTTTTTTTTCACTCTTATAATTCCTAACCAACCTGCATTCTGTCATATAAATAAGCATACATACATACAATTTCCTTCAGTGAACAAAATTGCAAGCCAGCATTTTCTTTCGACTTCGAGCGAACGAACTTCACAAGGCCAGCTCCAACATTTTTATCTTCGCTTCTCCGCTGCGTATCATATAACTGTCACTAACACATTAACCTACATATACAGAGCGTTCAGAAAATCAGGACTTTTGATTGGCAACCTTTCCTCCGCCGTGACTACAATTATCAATGTAATGACTTTAACCGTTCTCTAAGTATGTTTTGTCATCTATTCACTAGTACTAGCCAGAACTACACCAATATTAGAAACTTTTATATAATAGCACCATATGACGCGCGAACTTCATAACATATACTACGGACATTACCATCAGTGACGTAGTTATAACTATTAACTGTAATCATCAGAGCTTCGACAGCCTCTCCTTTGAGGGAGATGACGTAATATACGGATCCTGCTTAGCTTAAGAGGACAAACTGTCAGTGCTTCAACTTCAACTTTAAAACTTCTGTGATACTATCTCAAACAGTGATATCAGTGACCAGTGCTTTTAACTTTGATTTTGTGTTTCAGTGTTATAGTGTTTTCCAGTGTCTACTGTGCCCAATATGCAGATTCCATGCTGGCACAAACACGAAAAAATAATCCAGTGGCTTATTTTTTTTCTACGCCCCGGGGGTGTAAGGATCCCCACGTTGCCGTACCAGGCAATAACCACGTGTGAACTACATGTGTTGATAATAAACATAAACAAACAGACGACGTTCCCGAAGAGGAGTCGATCACCATCGCCATCAGTCGGAAGGACGAGTACCCACGATGGAAGCCGACAAGACAGAATAAAAAGGACCTGCACACCTCGACCAACATCAATCTTCACGGATTGATCACAACACCTAAAACCCCTCTCACGACGCTTGGTCACCGAGAGGTACCTATCCTTATACCCACGACGCACGGTCAACGGGTTCCTGTCCTCTTTCTCACGACGCACGGTCACCGAGAAAGAGAAACCTAATCTACACCCCTCTCACGACGCACGGTCACCGAGAGTACCTAACCCCAAGGCCCACGACGCTTGGTCACCGGGCTCCTATCTAATCTCACCTAAATATTAGAGGAAATTCTTACTATAATTTGTGTACATAAAACTTTTGTAATAAAAAGGTGAAGGGAAAAGTCCAAATCCCGAGTACATTATTTGCTCTACCCGAGAAATCTTTACAATATATATACATATAAGAGAAGCAGCTTTTGTTGTTACGCTACGCTGAATTTTAAAAAAAAAACAGACCATTGCAACAACCAAAAGCGATCATTATACATTCTTTTTCAAATAAGAGCTGTTTTCAAGAGGCTTATTTATTTTGTTGTTGTTGTTGTTGTTAAACTTGACAAAAGTACTTTTAGTTGTATACAAATCCACTTGAAGAACATTATGGAAATTTATAACTAATTACAATGTTCCATAGTATCGATAAGAAATTAAATTTGAATACATTAGAAACTACGTGCTTGTAAAATGTTTGAAATCGGTGATAGCATTAATTTCCAGTAATAAGTGTAAACTTCAGTAATTTTATTTTGCATGTGGTCACACAAATAGCATTTTAATTTCTATTCTTTTACGGTAAAAAAATATTTTTTGAAATGTAACGGGAATTCAGAAGGTGCCTTCTTTGCTAATTTCTCAATATTGATCGATTGATGTGAAGAATATGTTTAATGTTTGCACAGGGTGAGTCAAAAAAGACTTCACAAATTTGAAAGCATATAGAAATTAATTGAGATTACTTAGAGGAATGAGAGAAGTGTCAATTTGTAGTAAAACAATTCAAGTTTCACATCAAGGTTTCATTTTTGCTCGATCTGACTGCCGATGGCGATGCAGCAAACATCATACCGAAACTCAATTTCTTCCCACACTCGTTCCAGTTGATAGGGCGTAACTTCTGCAACAGCAGGGTAGATGAGATTTCTCAGATCTGCAAGATTGTCTGGTAGGGTCGGAACATACACGTGATCTTTAACAAAATCCCACGGGAAGAAATCCATAGGTGTTAAGTCTGAGAAGCGAGTTGGTCATGCAATTGGACATGTACAGCCAATCTACAAAAGTGAGAAGCGAATATCAAAGAAATCTCGAACTTCCTTGAGAAAATGAGGCTGTGCGCCGTTTTGCTGGTAGTAATAGGTCATGTCTTGTTTCCATCTTCACCTATCTGAAGAATTAAACAATTTTCCAACCTATCAAGATACACAATACCAATGACAGTGTTCTTCATGAAAAATTAAGGACCGTACACTTTAAATTTGCTAAGGGCACAAAACAAGTTTACCATTGGACCGTCACTGACGTGTTCAATAGTTTGATGAGGTTTACACTGCCCCAGATTCTACAGTTGTGGGTGTTCACCATGCCATTGATATGAAATGTATTCTCTTCGCTGAAGATAATTGTGTTAAGTAATGTCTCATCTTCCTCTATCCAATCTAACATTTTCACACAGAATTCTCTATGAGAAATCTTATCTACATTAGTAATTTGTTGTACCATTATAAATCTGTATGGTTTCAACTGTGGACGTTTATTTAGCACTCGCCAAACCGCATTTGTGAAAGGTCTGTCTCGCGAGACGCACGCCCCGTTGATTTTTTGGAACTACAGGCAAAGGTTTTCCTAACCTTTTCGATAACAGCAGCAGTGACGGGTGGGCGACCTGGTGATTTCACATGACTAACAGAACAACCAGTCTCATCAAATTTCTTGTGCCAGCTGTAAATTGTAGGACTGCTTGGAGGTTCTTTACCTTGTTCCCTATGAAATATACGCTGAACAGCTATTACAGAGTTCTTTTCATGAAATAATACACACCGAGTATGCTTCGCACCAGCGAAACTCGCCATTTTAGAATGTACTACGTGGATGCTCGCGGGGACGGAATGTGGTACTATGGCATTACGCGAGTCAAATTTGAAACTGTTTGGCTACAAATTGACACCTTTATCAATTCTTTAAGTTATTTCAATACAATTTTATATGCTTTGAAAACTGAAAACTGAAATGAAATATTTTAGTTTTACGTCCCTCGCATATACCGGTTAGGCTAATGGAGAGGGTGATGATAAGAGATGAGTGAAATGGTGGAATGAACATAATGGGAGGAAAAGGGGAGAACCCCGAGAAAACCCACGAGCACGGTGTTTGTCCACCACAAAGTCCACACGGCGCGAGCTGGGATCGACCCATGGACCCCAAGCACCAGAGATGAACGCTCTACCACTGAGCCACCGCACTCCCTGCTTTGAAAATTGTAAAGTCCTTTTTGGCTCACTGTTTTTCTATGTAAAAATATCACACAACTAGACACGCATGCACAAAAAAATTCTGGAATAAAAAAAGCAGTATGATCAGTCTTTGAAAAAGACGAAATTTGTTGGGTTAAGTTCTGACCGCTTAAGCCCCTGTTCTACAACTGCTTGAAGTTCGAAAATGTTAATTATTCCACTTGCTCACCTTCATTTATAATACTCCCGCGCAAACAGCAGCCTGCGAGTGAATCTTCACCCCTCTCATTTTCATAGCTTCATTCACACAGTCGTGATTAATCCGATTGTGTAGAAAAGCGTGATTAACTAAGGAAACTCATCACCATCAAAACGCCGAACATGTATTTCAGACTTTCGGATTCTGATTTTGAAAACTCTTCTGAGTACACTACAAGTCATTACTCCATTACTCGGTAGCGGACAAAGCATCTTTTCCTTTCTTCTTGCTCGTTCGGCACCCCTTGCTATCAGCGTCCGAGGCGACCGCCCCACTCGCCCCCATCTAGCTACAGCTCTGAAAAGACCTCAGATACAAGAGAATGGATAGAAGGTGGCTATCTAGGATAAGCTGGACAAGTGCTGGATAAGCATTTTGAATATATATTTATTTAATTTTACAAATTTTAATTTTCTTAGGGGGAGCAGGGAGGGTCATTTGCCCTCCCTGAGTTTGAGATTTATATAGATTTTATCAATAGAATAGTAGTAAGTCAGTGAAAAACGCAAAATTTTACTTATATCAAGGGGTCTTGCCCCCCTAAGCTAAATATAAAATGACGCTACTGCCCGCAGCGCTCGTTATTGTTTTTTACCTTTTATTACAACTCAAGGAGAGGAGACCAGTGTTCTAGAATCCTCACCCAGAACAGTGACTGGAAGTGTTCGCAAATAAACTACGAGTTTGACTGGAAGGTTAGAGGTTTACTGTAATAAAAGGAAAAAGATATCAACTCATCCTCCCCTAGAAATCTTAAAAAAAAAAAACAAAAACATGAATGGTAAGAACTACTTCTCTGTCATTGATCCTACTGAGTGTTTTTAAATTATTGGGCACTGCACTAGACGTTTATGTAGTACATACGTCGATGATGTAGCCGTAACTTTTGAAGATAATATATTTTGATACATTTTTTAGCTACCGTATTTAAAGAATATTAACTTAACATTACGACTCCGCAAATATAAATTTTCAAGAACTAGTGTTAAAATTCTAGGTAACCAACTTTGAGTGAAAAGATAATTAAAAATTAAAAAAATATAGCCTGTAGTGAAATTAGGTTCCCTTAAAACATTTAATTCATTAAAAAGTTAGAAAACATTTGAAGTTTGCAATTTTGCTAATATCCTTATCTTGGCCGACGGAAATACGGATTTCCCACACGCCAAGAGGCTTACGGCTCTCAAGACCGATAGAAATCTTCGACTTCCCTCTGTACCAAGATATAATATAGTGACTTATGTCAATATATTTATTTGGCCGACGGAAATACGGATTTCCCACATATGTGCCGAGAGGCTTACGGCTCTCAAAGTTCAGGTAATCTTCGACTTCTCCCTGTTCCAAGATATAATATATTGACATGGGTCAATATATTTAAATTGGCAGCCAGAAATATAATTTCCCAAACACGCCGAGGGCTTAGGGCTCTCCAGACCGAGGGAAATCTTCGACTTTCCCCTGTCCCAAGATATATTTAATTATTTTGGTCAACGGAAATACGGATTTCCCACATATGTGCTGAGAGGCGGCTCTCAAGGCCGAGGGAAATCTTCGACTTCCCCCTGTACCAAAATATAATATATTGATTTGTGTCAATATATTTAAATTGGCCGACGGAAATACGGATTTCCCCCCACCGAGAGACTTATGGCTCTCAAGGCCGAGAGGCTTACGGCTCTTAAGACCGAGAGAAATCTTCGACTTCCCCCTGTCCCAAGATATAATATATTAATTTGTGTCAATATATTTATTTTGAATGAAATTCAAGTTTCCACTATAAAGTTAAGATCACATATGGTTATAAATCCATCACCACAACGTTGATGTGTCTTGGCACATTGTTTTGTAGAAACATAAAATCAAACGTTGAAATATCACATTATAATCCCAATAGTAATTGCAACAACAAAACTCGTTGCTACCCAACGTAAATACTTAAATAACTCAACTAAAAGGCCTTTCTGAAAGCTTCTCATGTTAGTGTTAGGGATTGGAGCTGATCCTGTTAGAACCGGCCCCCTGCAGTGTTTTTAGAAGAAACTAAACATTGTTTAGCATAATTGGAATCAATTTGTCTTAAAAATATGCATTCTGACACAAAACACATATCTGAATGAGACTTCCAAATTTACAGAGAAATCGGCGCCCTTGGCGTTAGGTCTTTGTGTTTGACATCTACGGTATCTTCTAACGCACTTGCTGGATTCTGTCGGCTTTTAAGAAACACTTGTTGATAACTAACGAAAGATAACTAAGTACCTTACTAAGTTTCAACCTGTTATGGAAAAGAGAACAGAGGTTCTAAGGTGTTGCGCCGAAAGCATTTGTCTTGTATATGAAATCTAATGCAAAGTACAATTTGAGGGAAAGTGGTCTATATTATGTTGCTTAGCAACGAAGAATCGGGATCTTACATTGTTCAGATTCTAGCGTTAGTTAGCAACGATTCCTATTGTTGCTGTTATTGTTATTTGGCTTATAATTTAACCTGCTCAACCCGAGACCTTCAATCTTCATTAATTAATGTATCTTTGAGAAAACGAAGAGTTGGGGATACTCTTCCAACTTAGAAAACCACAGTATGTTTCTTTCATCTATTCAGAAGAAGTGTTCGAGATACTAAATAGCCAAGTATTATAGAAGTTTCTGACGAATTGGAGAAAAAAGTCAAGAAAATGGAACACACAAATAATACCTGATAAAAGTTCGCTCATACAAAGCTAAATTGAAACATAGAAATACATTAAATACTGATAGAAATGCATTAAAATTAAAATTCAATGCTTTTAAAAATAAACTAAAATACAACTCAAATGACTTTTTCTTTTGCAAGACCATGCGACTCGGCAGGAGTGTCCTTTAGAGATTAAAAAACTGCTTTGTCTTTTTTCTTTATAAAGACCGTTATACACGATGCGTTGTGGTTGAAAATAGTTGCTTCGTTCGCAGAAACAATTTTTGTAAGGGCAATTTTATTTCCATCCGAAGATGAGTGGGCCGCCTTCTGTGGGGCTATTAGCATTCATTTATTGCTAGTTTCAATGGGAAAGAGTATGAGGATTAATTAATTGAAATATCTGGTTAGGCATAGAGAAAAGGGTGACCTGAGCATGTATGTAATTTGAAGTGCCAGTAACATAACAGAATAATGGACATATGACGTTAGATGCGAAGATGGTATTAATCTTTTGTTCTGGGCTACTCAGGGCGACTTTAGAAATTTGGAGCCCTGTAAGTTAGAAAAGAGGGAAGTACATTCATGAAATTTAGTGCAATGGATGAATGGACGGAGAGAATATACAGTGAAACCTCTACTAACCGACACCTCTATAAAGCGGACACCTCCCATAACGGACATATTTTGTAATACCCAAACACCGTAGTAGGAGAAAACATATTGGCAAACCTCTCTAAAGCGGACACTCTCTAGTACGCACCCGGACAGTCTTTCTTGTCTTTTATAGGTATTATTAACCTCTTATTAGGGACACTTTCTCTAAAAAGAAGTTGAAAAGTACAGTAAATGTACACCTTTAGTAATTCATACTATGTCACCAAGGAAGAACATGAGGGTGTGACAACATTTTGCCTCCTCAACTGTCTGTCCAGCAACTTTGATGAAGGGTCTCTGTTTCACAAAACCCTTATATCCTTTGCTTGCACTCTACTCCCACCCAACCTGTTTAAAAAACAAAAGTGATTGACAGTTGCCCACTGTTTGGGATGACACATCCTTTTATTGTCCCGCTGGAATCTCTAATCAAGCAGAAGACAAGTATGGTATTTTTGACCACGGGTACGCATATTGTCTTTTAAGAAAGTCATTACTAGACTACAATTAAATCACAAATTAAAGCAACACACCGAAAACGTAGTAAGTAGCGATAAATGTGAAGTGCAGAGAACTATAACATTTTATTCCCATCTGGTGCTTCGAAGATAGGGAATTGGATGACGCAAGATAATGTAGGTACAGTAACATTTTGGTAATATTCATAAATACGTGATTCATGCAAAACTATTTTTTCTAATTGCATATTACCTTGTTTATTAATTTACGTAAGAAAATATTGAATGAAACCTGTAAGATGGACCCCTCTCTATAGCGGACAATTTTTGATTCCCCACGGCTGTCCGCTTTAGAGAGGTTTCACTGTATAAGACGACAGGGCTTATAGTGAGCGGTGGCTTGATCATGATCATGGATAGCAAAGATCTAACGGTGAATATACATAACGTGGTAGAGTTCGAGTCTGGTCTGAGAGTTCATGGAGAATGGGATGAGCGTCCGCTATGCGACGTTAAATGTAACAAGAGCGTAGACTGTGCACATGTGGTAAGAGTGCTGGTATAGTTTTAAGAAGGTGGAGATCTTGTGTTGGTGTTCGTTGTGGTAAGGAATTAGCAATACAGAGGACATGGCGTTCCAGGAGTTGTATTTTATCATAAAACTTCTGAGAAGCTGATAACCAGGCGACTTGTGCATGGATAAGAGGAGGACAAAGGAAAACTTTATATAAAGAAAGAATAAGTTTGGTATTAAGATTCCAGTTAGTGTTTTTAAAAGTGTGTAACAAGTTGATGCGACGTTGAATATTAGCTTGTAATTGGAGAGGAGGCATTCCAAGAGCAGTGTTCGTCGAAAGTTACACTAGGATAGTTCACGCCATTTCATAATGGTAATGGCGAACCCATTAAAGAGAATGCAGTCTGGATTTCGTACTAAGCAGTACTTAAGCCCAAATAACGTCATTTGATTTTAAGGATTTAGTTTACATTGTAGACACCAAGTGACAAGTTTAATTGCTGTGTTTATTCGATCCACTGAGGAACATAAAGCGAGATATGTTGTATCGGCAAAATGAAGTGCATAAATTGGATATTCTGGTTTTGGCATATCAGCAACATTTAGGATGTATATATAGTAATGGTGACATAACAGATAATATGAACTCCGGCCTGTTAGGATGATGTGATGATATTGTGCCTAATATACTTATGTGAAAGCTGAATGATTATGAAGAAAGTTGGCCTTAAGGCTAACGTACGAAAATGGTGGATTGCTGAGTAATTTGAAGTCCTTGGTGCTAGACTGAATCAAATGCACTCTCTTATCTAAGGGAATAAGGACAGATTTCAGCCATTGAAATGATTATCAGGGTAATTCGACAAGTTTAACAGTTGGTCAGTAATGCGGAATAACAGTGTAAAGCCTGTTTGTGTTGAAGATAGTGTTAGGAAGAAGGTAACAAAGGAGTCGGTTTCCAAAATTGGTTCCAAAGTTTTGCAGAATACATTGGTAAGATCAATAGGAGCCAATGTTAGTAGGATCTTTATTGTGTTTTATGCGAACGAAGGACTCTTTTAGCAAGCATAGAGAAATTAGGAGTAAAGCCGATAATGACAATAGTCGTATATAACAGCAAGGATAACATGGAAAGCTGTCAGTGCGTGGCGGAGTTAGCTTGTTTATTATTCTGATCATCCAGGTTATCTAAACAGATATATTTTTGACAGCTAAATGTTTTCCAAGAAGGAAGAATTAACGCAGGTATGTCTTAAAAATACTTTTCATACTTATCGTCCTCTAGTCATCTCTGGTGGGAAACGTATTTACATAGGTATTTACAACCTGTTTCAAATTTTTATAGGGAGCGAAATCGCACAATATTCTTGATTGGTTAGGTTTCATAGCAATAAGGAACATGTGTTATTTGAAATTTACATAACAAAATAAATACCTTACATTATTTAGTAATGTAGTGAAGTGAATATTCATAATCGTTTATATATATCAGTGTACCAACAGCGAAAATATGCCAATTTATCGGCACTTAAGATAAATGCGGTTTACCAAAAAGAAAATTCCCAGTGGATCCATTCATTCTATGAACCCTACAATCACAATGTTGGGTCACCGTCTACCTCAGCCGATATGAAATGCGTTCTGTTTACGCCGTTGTGAAAGTGAAAGACAATATTTCGACTAGCTTCAGTTCAGAGCATGCTGTTGAAAGTGCATATTGCATTGTTGTACAAGTACGGCAATTTCTGTGTTCTTAAATAACTGCAGTAAATGACATGATCAAACTGCTTCACGAAAATGATTTTGATAGATAACTACAGGGAAGGAAATAATTTTCAATACGAATTTTATTGCCACACACAAAACTCAATATATGGTCTCGTGGATAACCTTAAAAGTAGCATGTGTGTACAGTTTTCCTTAATTCTCCGTAAGTTACTAGACTCTATACAAATGAGTTTTTCTGAAGTAATTTGTATCAAGAACACTAGCTGAGTATACACTTTTGTTAGCTACTATACAGAGGTGTTAGAATTTATTTCTTATATGGACACATTTTTTAAATTAGTGTGAGGACTTCACCAGTGGAATTTGATTTTATTATTTTAGTGTAAAAACATAACAATTTTGTTAGCTATATTTCTTACTGATGGCCATAGTTTTAATGAAGTTGTTAAGTTTTTTATTTTATTTTGTTGCAGAAACTTTGTTTAAATATTAAAAGAAGAAACAAGGGGAGAAATATTGGATGCCGCAAAGATAGCTTCGGTTGATTTGCCTACTTAAGTAGCCTTTAAAAGCTGAAGTTTTTATGGCTTGGTTTTATATAAAATGATTAAAATGTGTGCAACATAATTATATTTAAACTTGTTAATAGCCTCAGAAAATTTTACATAATGTAAATGTTGTTCTCGAGACCCTTTCAACATTATCTACTTAAGGTTGTTTTTATAGTATTAGTGTTTAAGTTTAGAGGTGCTCCTCCAACTTTGATCTACAAAAAGCAGTTAAAATATTAAAATTGTTAGATTAGGCTAGTTTAGGTTAGCTTTGGTTAGATTACCGGTAAGGCTATAGTTAGAACAGTGGAAGGTTCTAGAACGCTAGTTACCCTTATAGGTTAGTACACGAGCCAGATTGGCGCCCTTCAGACATAATTTATACATTATTACGGAATGAGTGATGTCGAGTGCAGTCAACTAGACGCCCCGCGGCCAGAGGCATCATTCAAGGGGAGCAGGGAGGGGCATTTGCACCCCCTGAGTTTGAGATTTATATAGATTTTATCAATAGAATAGTAGTAAGTCAGTGAAAAACGCGAAATTTTACTTATATCAAGGGGTCTTGCCCCCACAAGCTAAATCTGAAATGACGCTACTGTTGTGTTTGTATGTAAAAATATCACAGAACTAGACACGCATGCACAAAAAAAATCCTGGAATAAAAAAGCACTGATATGATCAGTCTTTGAAAAAGACAAAATTCGTTGGGTTAAGTTCTGCCCCCTTAAGCCCCTATTCTACAACTGCTTGAAGTTCGAAAATGTTAATTATTCCACTTGTTCACTTTCATTTATAATATTCCCGCGCAAACAGCAGCCTGTGAGTGTGTTCACTCCTCTCATTTTCATACCTTCATGCACACAGTCGTGATTAATTTGATTGTGTAGAAAAGCGTGATTAACTAAGGAAACTCATCACTATCAAAACGCCGAACATGTACCATATTTCAGACTTTCTGATTCTGATTTTGAAAACTCTTCTGCGTACACTATAAGTCATTACTCCATTACTCGGTAGCGGGCAAAGCGCCTTTTCCTTTCTTCTTGCTCGTTCGGCACCCCTTGCTATCAGCGCCCGAGGCGACCGCCCCACTCGCCCCCATCCACCTACAGCTTTGAAAAGACATCAGATACAAGAGAATGGATAGAAGATGACTATCTAGGAAAAGCTGGACAAGTGCTGGATAAGCATTTGAATATATATTTATTTATTTTTACAAATTTTAATTTTCTTAGGGGGCCGAGAGGGGCATTTGCCCCCCTTAAGTTTGAAATTTATAGATTTTATCAATAGAATAATAGTAAAGTCAGTGAAAAACGCGAAATTTTACTTATATCAAGGGGTCTTGCCCCACAAGCTAAATCTGAAATGACGCTACTGCCCGCAGGGCACGTTATTGATTTTTACCTTTTATTATAACTCAAGGAGAGAACGACTAGTGTTCTAGAATCCCCACCCAGAACAGTGACTGGAGGTCTTCGCAAATAAACTACGAGTTTGACTGGACGGTTAGAAGTTTACTTTAATAAAAGGAAAAAGAGATCAACTCATTCTCCCCTAGAAATCTTAAAAATTCATGAATGGTAAGAACTACTTCTCTGTCATTGATCCTACTGAGTGTTTTTAAATTATTGGGCACTGCACTAGAAGTTTATGTAGTACATACGTTGATGATGTAGCCGTAACTTTTGAAGATAATATATTTTGATAAAATTTTAGCTATTTAAAGAATAGAAGCTTAACATTACGACTCCGCAAATATAAATTTTCAAGAACTAGTGTTAAAATTCTAGGTAACCAACTTTGAGTGAAAAGATAATTAAAAATTAAAAAAATATAGCCTGTAGTGAAATTAGGTTCCTTTAAAACATTTAATTCATTAAAAAGTTGGAATTTTGCTAATATCCTTATCTTGGCCGACGGAAATACGGTATGTGCAATGGATGAATGGACGGAGGGAATATAAAGTGAAACCTCTACTAACGGACACCTCTATAAAGCGGACACCTCCCATAACGGACATATTTTGTAATACCCAAACACCGTAGTAGGAAAAAACATATTGGCAAACCTCTCTAAAGCGGACACTCTCTAGTACGGACACGTCTTTGTTGTCTTTTATAGGCATTATTTACATTTTATTACCGACACTTTCTCTAAAAACAAGTTGAAAAGCACAGTAAAAATACAGTTTTAGTAATTAATACTACGTCACCAAGGAAGAACATGAGGATGTGACAACATTTTGCCTCCTCTACTGTCTGTCCAGCAACTTTGATGAAGGGTCTCTGTTTCACAACACCATTATATCCTTTGCTTGCATTCTACTCCCACCCAACCTGTTTAAAAAACAAAAGTGACTGACAGTTGCCCACTGTTTGGGACGACACATCATTTTATTGTCCCGGTGGAATTACTAAGCAAGCAGAAGACAAGTATGGTATTTTTGACCACGGGTACGCATATTATCTTTAAAGAAAGTCATTACTAGACTACAATTAACTCACAAATTAAAGCAACACACCGAAAACGTAGTAAGTAGCGATAAATGTGAAGTGCAGAGAACTATAACATTTTATTCCCATGTGGTGCTTCGAAGATAGGGAATTGGATGACGCAAGATAATGCAGGTACAGTAACATTTTGGTAATATTCACAAATACGTGATTCATGCAAAACTATTTTTTCTAATTGCATATTACCTTGTTTATTAATTTACGTAAGGAAATATTGAAACCTGTAAGGCGGACACCTCTCTATAGTGGACAATTTTTGATTCCCCACGGCTGTCCGCTTTAGAGAGGTTTCACTGTATAAGACGACAGGGCTTATAGTGAGTGGTGGATTGATCATGATCATGGATAGCAAAGATCTAACGGTGAATATACATAACGTGGTAGAGTTCGAGTCTGGTCTGAGAGTTCATGGAGAATGGGATGAGCGTCCGTTATGCGACGTTAAATGTAACAAGAGCATAGACTGTGCACATGTGGTAAGAGTGCTGGTATAGTTTTAAGAAGGTGGAGATCTTGTGTTGGCGTTCGTTGTGGTAAGGAATTACCAATACAGAGGACATGGTGTTCCAGGAGTTGTATTTTATCATAAAACTTCTGAGAAGCCGATAACCAGGCGACATGTGCATGCATAAGAGTAGGACAAATGAAAACTTTATATGTAGAAAGAATAAGTTTGGTATTAAGATTCCAGTTAGTGCTTTTCAAAGTGTGTAACAAATTGATGCGACGTTGAATATTAGCTTGTAATTGGAGAGGAGGCATTACCAAGAGCAGTGCTCGTCGAAAGTTACACTAGGATAGTTCACGCAATTTTATAATGGTAATGGCGAACCCAATAAAGAGAATGCAATCTGGATTTCGTACTAAGCAGTACTTAAGCCCAAATAATGTCATTTGATTTTAAGAATTTAGTTTCCATTGTAGACACCAAGTGACGAGTTTAATTGCTGTGTTTATTCGATTCACTGAGGAACATAAAGCGAGATATGTTGTATCGGCAAAATGAAGTGCATAAATTGGATATTCTGGTTTTGGCATATCAGCAACTTATAGGATGTACATATAGTAATGATGACATAACAGATAATATGAACTCCGGCCTGTTAGGATTATGTGATGAAATTGTGCCTAATATACATATATGAAAGCTGAGCGATTATGAAGAAAGTTGGCCGTAAGGCTAACGTACGAAAATGGTGGATTGCTATGTAATTTGAAGTCCTTGGTGCTAGACTGTATCAAATGCACTCTCGTATCAAAGGGAATAAGAACATATGGCAGCCATTAAAATGATTATCAATGGTAACTCGACATGTTTAACAGTTGGTCAGTAATGCGGAATAACAGTGTAAAGCCTGTTTGTATTGAAGGTAGTGTTAGCAAGGAGGTAACAAAGGAGTCGGTTTAAAAAATTGGTTCCAAAATTTTGCAGAATACATTGGTAAGATCAATAGGAGCCAATGTTAGTAGGATCTTTATTGGGTTTTATGCGAACGAAGGACTCTTTTAGCAAGCATCGAGAAATTAGGAGTAAAGCCGATTGTGACAAAGTCGTATATAACAGAAAGGATAACATGGAATGCTGTCTGTGCCTGGCGGAGTTAGCTTGTTTATTATTCTGATCATCCAGGTTATCTAAACGGATATACTTTTCACATCTAAATGTTTTCCAAGAAGGAAGAGTTAATGCAGGTATGTCTTAAAAATACTTTTCATACTTGTCGTCCTCTAGTCATCTCTGGTGGGCAACGTAATAATCGTATCTGCCTAGGTATTTACAACCTGTTTAAAATTTTTATAGTGAGTGAAATTTCACAATATTCTTGATTGGTTAGGTTTCATAGCAATAAGGAACATGTTATTTAAAATTTACATAAAATAAATACCTTACATTATTTAGTAATGTAGTGAAGTGAATATTCGTAGTCGTTTATATATATCAGTGTACCAACAGCGGAAATATGCTAATTTATCGGCACTTAAGATAAATGCGGTTTACCAAAAAGAAAATTCCCAGTGGATCCATTCATTCTATGAACCCTACAATCACAATGTTGAGTCACCGGCTACGTCAACAAATATGAAATGCGTTCTGTTTACGCCGTTGTGAAAATGAAAGGCGATATTTCGTCTAGCTTCAGTTCAGAGCATGCTCTTGAAAGTG
Organism: Thermobia domestica; assembly: GCF_964235325.1. Classification (NCBI taxonomy): domain Eukaryota; kingdom Metazoa; phylum Arthropoda; class Insecta; order Zygentoma; family Lepismatidae; genus Thermobia; species Thermobia domestica. Next base: position 196,485,635 of record NC_137464.1, on the reverse strand, counting down.
TATATTGCATTGTTCTACAATTAAGGTAATTTCTGTTTTCTTTTGAGTGCTGGGGTCATATATGACCTCACGTTGTGATTAAGAAGGCATTTTTTCTTTTGAACAGCCATAAAAAAGTATATTCTAGTGAGCAAATTTCCTTAGAACTGAAATCAAAGTATTAGTATCTGGAAGACATTGTACGCATTTTAGATGAATCAGGTGAGGATATCCATAACATTGATGAACTGATATGTAAAAATGAGGACAATAAGAGTATGAACAGCAAGATACACTTGAAGCTGATGCTACTGATGTTGTTGCAATTTATGAGAAGAATAGAAGTAGCTGGTACACGAAGTAGCTGGTACCACCAAAAATCAACTAAAACATTTAAGAAAAACATCGCTTTTATGTAGTCTACACTATTTTGTATACACAATAAAGAAACGAATTATTACCACAAATATAAAATGTATAAGTTATACACTTCAGACATAATTACTTTTTTCTGAAGTAATTTGTATCAAGAACACTAGCTGAGTATACACTTTTGCTAGCTATTATACAGAGGTGTTAGAATTTATTTCTTTTATGGACACATTTTTTTAATTAGTGTGAGGACTTCACCAGTGGAATTTGATTTTATTATTTTAGTATAAAAGCATAACAATTTTGTTAGCTATATTCTTACTGATGGCCATAGTTTTAATGAAATTGTTAACTTCTTTATTATATTTTGTTGCAGAAACTTTAAAGATTAAAAGAAGAAACAAGGGGAGAAATATTGGATGCCGCTAAGATAGCTTCGGTTGATTTGCCTACTTAACTAGATTTTAAAAACTGAAGTTTTTAAGGCTCTGGTTTTTATAAAATAATTAAAATGTGTGCAAAATAATTATATTTAAACTTATTAATGGCCTCAGAAAATTTTACATAATGTAAAAGTTGTTCTCGAAATCCTTTCAACATTATCTAATTAATTTTGTTTTTATAGTATTAGTGCTTAAGTTTAGAGGTGCTCCTCCAACTTTGATCTACAAAAAGCAGTTAAAACATTAAAAATGATACAATAGGCTAGTTTACGTTAGCTTTGGTTAGATTACCGGTAAGGCTATAGTTAGAACAGTGGAAGGTTGTAGAACGCTAGTTCCCCTTACAGGTTAGTACACGAGCTAGATTGGTGCCCTTCAGACATAATTCATACATTATTACGGAACGAGAGATGTCGAGTGCAGTCAATTCGACGCCTCGCAGCTAGCGGCGTCATTTCGGGGGGAGGGCAGGGAGGGGCATTTGCCCCTTCTGAATTTGAGATTTACATAGATTTTATCAATAGAATAGTAGTAAGTCAGTGAAAAACTCGAAATTTTACTTATATCAAGGGGTCTTGCCCCCGAAGCAAAATCTGAAATGACGCTACTGCCCGCAGCGCACGTTATTGTTTTTTTTTTTTACCTTTTATTACAACTCAAGGAGAGGAAGACCAGTGTTCTAATATCCTCACCCAGAACAGTGACTGGAAGTCTTCGCACATAAACTACGAGTTTGACTAGACGGTTAGAGGTTTACTGTAATAAAAGTAAAAAGAAATCAACTCATTTTCCCCTAGAAATCTTAAAAAAAAACATGAATGGTAAGAACTACTTCTCTGTAATTGATCCTACTGAGTGTTTTTAAATTATTGGGCACTGCACTAGACGTTTATGTAGTACATACGTCGATGATGTAGCCGTAACTTTTGAAGATAATATATTTTGATAAAATTTTAGCTATTTAAAGAATAGAAGCTTAACATTACGACTCCGCAAATATAAATTTGCAAGAACTAGTGTTAAAATTCTAAGTTACCAACTTTGAGTGAAAAGATAATAAAATATATAAAAAAAATATAGCCTGTACTGTAATTAGGTTCCTTTAAAACATTTAATTCATTAAAAGGTTGGAAAACATTTGAAGTTTGCAATTTTGCTAATATCCTTATCTTGGCCGACGGAAATACGGATTTCCCACACGCCAAGAGGCTTACGGCTCTCAAGACCGATAGAAATCTTCGACTTCCCTCTGTACCAAGATATAATATATTGATTTATGTCAATATATTTATTTGGCCGACGGAAATACGGATTTCCCACATATGTGCCGAGAGGCTTACGGCTCTCAAAGTTCAGGTAATCTTCGACTTCTCCCTGTTCCAAGATATAATATATTGATTTGGGTCAATATATTTAAATTGGCAGCCAGAAATATAATTTCCCAAACACGCCGAGGGCTTAGGGCTCTCCAGACCGAGGGAAATCTTCGACTTTCCCCTGTCCCAAGATATATTTATTTATTTTGGCCAACGGAAATACGGATTTCCCACATATGTGCTGAGAGGCGGCACTCAAGGCCGGGGGAAATCTTCGACTTCCCCCTGTACCAAAATATAATATATTGATTTGTGTCAATATATTTAAATTGGCCGACGGAAATACGGACTTCCCCCACCGAGAGACTTATGGCTCTCAAGGCCGAGAGGCTTACGGCTCTTAAGACCGAGAGAAATCTTCGACTTCCCCCTGTCCCAAGATATAATATATTGATTTGTGTCAATATATTTATTTTGAATGAAATTCAAATTTCCACTATAAAGTTAAGATCACATATGGTTATAAATCCATCACCACAACGTTGATGTGTCTTGGCACATTGTTTTGTAGAAACATAAAATCAAACGTTGAAATATCACATTATAATCCCAATAGTAATTGCAACAACAAAACTCGTTGCTACCCAACGTAAATGCTTAAATAACTTAACTAAAAGGCCTTTCTGAAAGCTTCTCATGTTAGTGTTAGGGATTGGAGCTGATCCTGTTAGAACCGGCCCCCTGCATTGTTTTTAGAAGAAACTAAACATTGTTTAGCATAATTGGAATCAATTTGTCTTAAATATATGCATTCTGACACAAAACACATATCTGAATGAGACTCCCAAATTTACAGAGAAATCGGCGCCCTTGGCGTTAGGTCTTTGCGTCTGACATCTTCGGTATTTTCTAGCGCCCTTGCTGGATTCTGTCGGCTTTTAAGAAACACTTGTTGATAACTAACCAAAGATAACTAAGTCTCAATGTGTTATGGAAAAGAGAACAAGGGTTCTAAGGTGTTGCGCCGAAAGCTTTTGTCTTGTATATGAAATTTAATGCATAGTACAATTTGAGGGAAAGTGATCTATATTATGTTGCTTAGCAACAAACAATCGGGATCTTACATTGTTCAGATTCTAGCGTTAGTTAGCAACGAGTCCTGCTGTTGCTATTATTGTTATTTGGTTTATAATTTAACCTGCTAAACCCGAGACCTTCAATCTTCGTTAAGTAATGCATCTTTGAGAAAACGAGAAGTTGGGGATACTCTTCCAATTTAGAAACCCACAGTACGTTTCTTTCATCTATTCAGAAGAAGTGTTCGAGATGCTAAATAGCCAAGTATTTAGAAGTTTCTGACGAATTGGAGAAAAAAGTCAAGAAAATGGAACACACAAATAAGACCTGATAAAAGGATCGCTCATACAAAGCTAAATTGAAACACAGAAATACATTAAATACAGATAGAAATACATTAAAATTAAAATTCAATGCTTTTAAACATAAACTAAAATACAACTCAAATGCGTTTTTCTTTTGCAGGACCATGCGACTCGGCAGGAATGTTTTCTACAGATAAAAATACTGCTGTATCATTTTGCTTTATAAAGACCGTTATACACGATGAGTTATGGTTGAAAATAGTTGCTGCGTTAGCAGAAACATTTTTTTGGGCAAGTTTATTACCATTCGAAGATGAGTGGGCCGCCTTCTGTGGGGCTATTAGCATTCATGTATTGCTAGTTTCAATGGGAAAAAGTATGAGGATTAATTAATTGAAATATCTGGTTAGGCATAGAGAAAAGGATGACTTGAGCATGTATGTAATATGAAGTGCAAGTAAAGTAACAGAATAATGGACATATGAGGTTAGATGCGAAGATGGTATTAATCTTTGGTTCTGGGCTACTCAGGTCGCCTTTAGAAATTTGGAGCCCTGTAAGTTAGAAAACAGGGAAGTACATTCATGAGATTAAGTGCAATGGATGAATGGACGGAGAGAATATACAGTGAAACCTCTACTAACGGACACCTCTATAAAGCGGACACCTCCCATAACGGACATATTTTGTAATACCCAAACACTGTAGTAGGAAAAAGCATATTGGCAAACCTCTCTAAAGCGGACGTTCTCTATTACGGACATGGACAGTCTTTCTTTTATTTTATAGGTATTATTTACTTGTTATTAGAGACACTTTCTCTAAAAACAAGTTGAAAAGTACAGTAAATATACACCTTTAGCAGTTCATACTATGTCACCAAGGAAGAACATGAGGGTGTGACAACATTTTGCCTCCTCACCTATCTGTCCAGCAACTTTGAGGAAGTGTCTCTGTTTCACAACACCCTTACATCTTTTGCTTGCATTCCACTCCCACCCAACCTGTTTCAAAAACAAAAGTGATTGACAGTTGCCCACTGTTTGGGACGACACATCATTTTACTGGCAAGCAGAAGGCAAGTTTGGTATTTTTGACCACGGGTACGCATATTGTCTTTAAAAAAAGTCATTACTGGACTACAATTAACTCACAAATTAAAGCAACACACCGAAAACGTAGTAAGAAGCGATAAATGTAAAGTGCAGAGAACTATAACGTTTTATTCCCATGTGGTGCTTCGAACATAGGGAATTGGATGACGCAAGATAGTGCAGGTACAATAACATTTTGGTAATATTCATAAATACGTGATTCATGCGAAAATATTTTTTCTAATTGCATATTACCTTGTTTATTAATTTACGTAAGAAAATATTGAAACCTGTAAGGCGGACACCTCTCTATAGTGGACTATTTTTGATTCCCCACGGCTGTCCGCTTTAGAGAGGTTTCACTGTATAAGACGACAGGGCTTATAGTGAGCGGTGGCTTGATCATGGTCATGGATAGCAAAGATCTAACGGTGAATATACATAACGTGGTAGAGTTCGAGTCTGGTCTGAGAGTTCATGGAGAATGGGATGAGCGTCCGCTATGCGACGTTAAATGTAACAAGAGCGTAGACTGTGCACATGTGGTAAGAGTGCTGGTATAGTTTTAAGAAGGTGGAGATCTTGTGTTGGCGTTCGTTGTGGTAAATAATTAGCAATACAGAGGACATGGTGTTCCAGGAGTTGTATCTTATCATAAAACTTCTTCGGAATTGATAACCAGGTGACATGTGCATGCATAAGAGTAGGACAAACGAAACCTTTATATGTAGAAAGAATAAGTTTGGTATTAAGATTCCAGTTAGTGCTTTTCAAAGTGTGTAACAAGTTGATGCAACGTTGAATATTAGCTTGTAATTGGAGAGGAGGCATTCCAAGAGAAAAGTTCGTCGAAAGTTACGCTAGGATAGTTCAAGCCATTTTATAATGGTAATGGCGAACAAATTAAAGAGAATGCAGTCTGGATTTCGTACTAAGCAGTACTTAAGCCCAAATAACGTCATTTGATTTTAAGGATTTAGTTTCAATTGTAGACAATAAGTGACGAGTTTTATTGCTGTGTTTATTCGATCAACTGAGGAACATAAAGCGAGATATGTTGTATCGGCAAAATGAAGTGCATAAATTGGATATTCTGGTTTTGGCATATTAGCAACATTTAGGATGTACATATAGTAATGATGACGTAACAGATAATATGAACTCCGGCCTGTTAGGATGATGTGATGAAATTGTGCCTAATATAATTATATGAAAGCTGAGCGATTATGAAGAAAGTTGGCCGTAAGGCTAACGTACGAAAATGGTGAATTGCTGAGTAATTTGAAGTCCTTGGTGCTAGACTGTATCAAATGCACTCTCGTATCAAAGGGAATAAGAACATATGGCAGCCATTAAAATGATTATCAATGGTAACTCGACATGTTTAACAGTTGGTCAGTAATGCGGAATAACAGTGTAAAGCCTGTTTGTATTGAAGGTAGTGTTAGCAAGGAGGTAACAAAGGAGTCGGTTTAAAAAATTGGTTCCAAAATTTTGCAGAATACATTGGTAAGATCAATAGGAGCCAATGTTAGTAGGATCTTTATTGGGTTTTATGCGAACGAAGGACTCTTTTAGCAAGCATCGAGAAATTAGGAGTAAAGCCGATTGTGACAATAGTCGTATATAACAGAAAGGATAACATGGAAAGCTGTCAGTGCCTGGCGGAGTTAGCTTGTTTATTATTCTGATCATCCAGGTTATCTAAACGGATATACTTTTCACATCTAATTTTTTCCAAGAAGGAAGAATTAACGCAGGTATATCTTAAAAATACTTTTCATGTCGTCCTCTAGTCATCTCTGGTGGGCAACGTAATAATCGTATCTGCCTAGGTATTTACAACCTGTTTAAAATTTTTATAGTGAGTGAAATTTCACAATATTTTTGATTGGTTAGGTTTCATAGCAATAAGGAACATGTGTTATTTGAAATTTACATAACAAAACAAAAACCTTACATTATTTAGTAATTTAGTGAAGTGGATATTCATAATCGTTTATATATATCAGTGTACCAACAGCGAAAATATGCTAATTTATCGGCACTTACGATAAATGCGGTTTACCAAAAAGAAAATTCCCAGTGGATCCATTCATTCTATGAACCCTACAATCACAATGTTGGGTCAGCGGCTACCTCAGCCCATATGAAATGCGTTCTGTTTACGCCATTGTGAAAGTGAAAGACGATATCTCGTCTAGTTTCAGTGCAGAGCATGCTCTTGAAAGTGCATATTGCATTGCTGTACAGTAAGGGACACTTCTGGTTGGTACACTTTGGTCATAAATTTCCATATGGGTGTAACATCCAGAAGTGTCCCTTACTGTACAATTACGGTAATGTCTGTGTTCTTTTGAGTGCTGGGGTCATATACGTTGTGATTAAGAAGGCATTTTTTCTTTTGAACAGCCATAAAAAAGTATATTCTAGTGAGCAAATTTCCTTAGAACTGAAATCAAAGTATTAGAATCAGGAAGACATTGTACGCAGTTTAGATGATACAGGTGAGGATATCCATAACATTGATGAACTGGTATGTAAAAATGAGGACAATAAGAGGATGAACAGCAAGATACACTTGAAGCTGATGCTACTGATGATGTTGCAGTTTATGAGAAGAATGGAAGTAGCTGGTACACGAAGTAGCTGGTACACGAAGTAGCTGGGACCACCAAAAATCAACTAAAACATTTAAGAAAAACATCGCTTTTATGTAGTCTACACTATTTTGTATACACAATAAAGAAACGAATTATTACCACAAATATAAAATGTATGAGTTATACACATAAAATATCTAACATATAACTTTACAAACCTAATCTCCCTTAACTTCACCTTATCTAACCTAACCTCACGTTACCTAAACTGATCTAACTTACCTAGTCTCCTTTAACCTAAACTATCCTAATAAAACTGCTATCTAGATTCGAGTCATATATGACTCCACGTTCTGTTACATGTTCTAAAGAAAGCATGTTGTGATTGAAGTTTGGCATAACCTAGAACTTCGACGTACGAGGCAACTTGGAATCATTCGGCACGATATATGCGACGTGAAAGCCAAGAAATTTGTGATTCCAATTGGAATCATAAGGGCAGAAAGAACTAAAATACAGTAATTGTCAATGTAAACCCCCTCCTCATGCTTATTCTGCCATTCTTTCTCCCACAATGTCACAACAGAGGTGAACAATTTATTAACTTGATTTCAGTTTATACACTTAAAGAAAACCCTACTTCAAAACAGAAAGTACATTTCAATCGCCTCCTCTGACTGTTTTGAACAACTTCTTATTTATTCTTATTTTCGGTTTATATATTCGCTACACTCAAAACAAAATGATTTTTTTTAAAATTTTGTTATTTGATAATTATTTTCAGTCTTTTATTTACTTTTAAGCTTCATTCAGTAACCACTCTACTGCACGACAAAAATAAAAACGACCACTTTGTTTCTTTAATTTATTTATAACTCTTTCATTTTCCTGCAAGAGACAAACACCGTGTGCATGGGTATTCTTGGGGTTCTCCCGTTTTATTCCACTTCTTCATTCCACCATTTAATTCATTTCTCATCATCACCGTATCTTTTAGTTTAGCCGGTATAAGCGTGGGACGTAAAACTTAAAGATTTCATTTTTTGTCGGGACAATCCCGATTTCGAAGAAAATGAGTTGGTCCCGAAGTGGCTCTGTCACGGGAACTTTAAAATCTCCTGACTTTCATATTTATTGATGAAATTGGTGATATTATTATTATTATTATTATTGGAATTTAGTTTCGAAAATAATAAAAAGTTTTCAAAATAAGAGAAAATCTTACAATACACTTTCCTTTTGTCAAGTAAATAAATATGATTTGCTCTTTACTAGAAATATTTTTATTATCTTACTACTTGTAAAGGGGAAACGATCGTATATTTCTACCATCATTTCCTGCATGAAGTGTCCCTATATTTTGCTTTGTATAGGTTATATTATAACCCCACTCACAGGCCCATAGCCAGGGAGGGGAAATTATTTATTGCCCTCTCTAAAAATATTGCTGAATAGATTTTTCAAACTGATTTAAAACCAGTTAAATTCTTGCAATTATATTTACCAAATTAAATTCAACTTTGCGAATTCTACTCATTTCTATGTAAAATTATATGCTTCTTGTAGATACACCAAACACCTTTCATTACTTTTATCCATTTGAAGAATTTCAAACTGTACCTTATTATTGCAACCAGACAAGCATACCTGGTGCACTTCCGAACAACAGTACGAGGGTCACTACGAAAGTTTTGAGATACGCATTGTTGTGGCACATTATTTGAATTCCAACAATTGCGTTCGATAGTAGTATCCAGAGCAAAGAAGCGAAGCAAGTTTCAACTCGCCTCGGTTATCGACGTGGCCGTATTGCCTTCACTTCTTTGTTGATGTGAGCAGTATTCGGCTATCTAGAATGGAGCTCGAAAGGGAACATTTTCGGGCAATGATCAAATTACGATTTCAAAAGTGGTTTGAACGAGACACAAAGCCTTGACCGATTGCAGGGAACATTTGGGGACCTTAGTCCTTCCCGTGCTACAATTTTTCGGTGGTTTGGTGAATTCAGAAGAGGCCGGACATCGCTTAAAGATGAAGAGAGAGCTGGACGTCCGGCAACAGCTGTGTCAGATGAAAACATTGCCGCTGTGGAACAAATGATTCGAGAAAATCATCGAACAACTTTCAAGGACATTGAATCTACAGTGAACATTGGATCGCCAGCATTAACAAAAATTCTTCATAATCATCTTCGGCTCAGGAAGGTTTCATCTCGTTGGGTGCCTCACACTTTGACTGAACAGCAGAAGCGCATGCGTGTGGAATGGTGTGAAGAAATGCTTGCAAAATTTGATGGAGGCAATTGTCGACGCGTCTCTGACATCGAGACTTGGATCTATCAATTTGACCCTGAAAATAAACGCCAGTCTACAGTTTGGATCTTTCCAGACGAAAGTCCACCCACGAAAATGAGGTGACCGCGAAGTGTGGGGAAGAAGATGGTCGCAACTTTCTTCTCCAAATCTGGCCATGTTGCAACTGTTCCACTTCAAGAACAAAGGACTGTTACTGCTCAGTGGTACACCACTGTTTGCTTAACAAAAGTGCTCCAGAAGTTTCGGGAACGGCGTCCAAGAACTGGATTGCGCGGGATCCTGCTTCATCATGACAAAGCGTCCGCACACAGGGCCAACATCACAATTCAGTTTTTAGAATCTACAGAGGTCAAACTTATGACTCATCCGCCGTATAGCCCTGACCTGGCCCCGTGTGATTTTTTCTGTTCCCCAGGATCAAACATCGCATGCGTGGGGAGAGATTTTGCAGCCCTGAAGAAGCTGTAGTGGCTTACGAGAAAGAACTTTCAAACACTTGAAGAAAAAGACTGGCGACACTGATTCCAAAAGTGGTTTTCGGGGATGCAAAAGTGTGTACAGTATAATGGCGAATACTTTGAGAGAATGTAAGTGTTAAATTGATTTTATGTATGTAAGTTATTTCACATCTCAAAACTTTCGTAGTGACCCTCGTATCATAGTCCACAACGTTAGTTGTGAATATTAATAAGCTGTAGTGTCTCGATTATTTTGGAAGTTAGAAAATTGAGTGCAAACGTTGAATAAAACATATACTTCTATTTTGTATTGCTACAATCTAAAATTATTGCAATATAATTTTGTTCTAATGTTTAAAAAGTAACACGTCAATTTTAATTATTAATATGAAACAAAGTACCTTGCAAAGAGCTTGTATTAAGCACACAGAAATGACACAAAACTTTACGGTTTCGATAATTCAAACCTGTACATAATACCAGTTTCTGTACATAATAAATAAATGTACAATTTTATGGTGTTCTTTGGTGTCTTTGTCATTGCTCCCTCAGTCTTTATCTTTGCCCCCCTAATAAATCAGGCTAGCTACGGGCCTGCCCACTCGCCAGAGAAAATGAAAGTTTTGCGAGTAATAAAGAACTCTGAAAAAGGCAATTACCCAACGAAGGAGCCTTAGTCTGCAAGTGCCTTCGCAACGTAACGGAAATAATGAAACAAGTACATATAATAGCTATGTCGATTATCGAAAAATATTGTAAAAAAAAAAAAAAAAAATTGCGTTGGTTGACGCAAACTGCTACGGAAAGAGGCTCAAGATATCGGGAACAATTCCCAGAGTCCTCCAAAATGCACTGTCATTACTCATATAAATTCCCTTTAACCCTTCGCTCACTCCCAAGAATCCGATTTCTCCATAGGCAACTGGTGTTACCTGGCAGCCCTTTCGTACGCTGTGGGTGGTGGCGGAGGCGTGGAGCGAGAGGAATGCGCTGATATCTACGATTTCCTGCTGGAGGCTTCTGCTAGCTTGTCATGTCGTTCTCATAAGGAAGCGATGCAGATTACATGCAAAGAAGCTAGTGGAAATTCCTAAATACATAGTTTTCAGAAACTTGTATCATATAAGAAGATACTAAAGTCTAAAATTATTAATATAAATTAGTTTATATTATAATAACTTTATCTTGTAATATTCTAGGGCTAACACCCGTAGGCCCGGTAGCCCACAAAATACGCCACCGAATGAAAGAAATCCAAACGGGACGCTTTAAGCACATAATAGTCCATAAGTACGCCACAACGAACTCAATTTCTATCTTAATGCAGTGTGTTAAGTCATGATCTCTAAAGATAAAAATCTCCCAAAAGTGTTGTAAGGCATAAGAGTACATTATTTTTTTCACTATCCCACTATCTTAGTTCACGTGTATACCCATAATCGCTGACGTGGATGCTCCCTACGGACGCACTCCCGAGCTAGTGCGGGAGTCCATCTACTCCGTCTATTCACTGACTCAGTTAGATGCAATTGATGCTTTTTAGTGGCTACGTAACATAAGTTGGCACAATCGGAAGTGAGGCTGATCGCGAAGCCAACTGAGTTTAGTAAGCCTGGGTCGAGTGTCACTGAAAGTAACGAGTTCGAGCTCTATTGAAAGTAATGACTCAAAGTCAGAACGAACTAATTGCGCTGCAGCTCAAGTGAAAGAAGTCCAACTGAGGGTAGTGAGCCAAAGCCCAGCTGAGGGAAACGAGCCAAAGCGCGAGCCCAATTGAGGTTATGACTCCCTATCCTGAGTGAGAAGAAACGAAATTAGTGAACACGATCTCGAGTGACCCCGTACTCCACTGAAAACAATGAACCCGAGCTATATTGAAGATAAAGGACTTCAAGCACGAACGAAATTAAGCGTGATTCGAGGGTAGTGAGCACGCACTTCATTGAGGGAATGAGCACGAACCCAGTTATAGAAAGTGAGCCAAACCTCGAGCTCGTTTGAGGTTAGCAAGCCAGAGGACAAATGAAATTTTGAGCACGATCCCGAGTGAGTTGGAACCCCACCGAAGGCAGTGAGCTTGAGCGCGAATGCAATTGAGATTAGTGAGCGTGGGGTTCACTTAGCAGTAATAAGCCCGAGCTTAAGTGATCACGTTCTCTAGAAGACAAGTGATTACATGCCTTATTGAAGGATGTGAGCCTGAATCACAACACGAGTAGAAATCGTAAGCCCCACTGAAAGTAATGAATCCAAGCACAAATCATTGCAAGCCACGTTAACGTCATTGAGTGCGAGCCCATTGGCGATAGTTGAGCCCGAGCCCAAGTAAACGCGAGCCTCAACGTGAATAGGGACAAAACCCCAACTGTAGGTAATGAACACAGGCCCGTATGCTTTACATATAATAAATTTGAACGTTAAAGCAAAGATTTAAACAAAAATAAACCCAATAACCATTATATGTTCACACAAAGAGAACTTAATGTTTTGAGCTAACATTAATGGAGCAAAAGAGAGAAGCTAATTAGGTTTAGGGATGCTAGCTTGTTTTTCAGCTTCACTGAGTTACGGAGACAAATATAGCTATAGGCAAATCCTCTATATTTTAACGTTCTTGCCTGGTACCGTATGTGTGTGTATGTGGCCAAAAAAAAAAAAAAAAAAATGCTAATATTAATGTTAGTGTGCGTGAGAAATGGACAACCCTCCTAACCAAACATTTTACATTACAACAGTGCGTAGATTACAAAAGAAATAAACAAATAAAAATGAAAAAAAAGTAAAAAAAATTAAAACAGTACGAATAATTAACTGTCAAAGATTAGTGTTGTCATTATTAATAAATGATCGTGATAATATATTAAATTTCTTTCTCGTGCGAAAGTAGACGAGATTATTTTTACGTTTGAACTTTCTAGAAGTATTTGGATAAGACGCAATGAGTAAGTATGCTTTTTATTCAGCGATACTCAAAGGACTAAGAGACCATGAACAATCCTCAAAAATGACAAAATAGAGCCGGTAGATAGTGGAAACCTAATCATTTTAATATAGAAAAGGTAAAATCACTCTGAGATATTACGTGAGTGATTGATAGGACATTTTTCTTGGTTTATTTGGACTTAAACGGGAGGTCACTATAATGATCTCGTGATGGGTTCAGGACTTCTTACAAATGCAAGGTAAGAAAAAAGTAATTTTGATATACTGCACACTAAGAAAAATCCGTTCTCCGGACAGCGGTATATTGTACAGCGGGGGACACTTCTAAATGGTACACCTTAGCCGTAAATCTCCATATGGCTGTACCATTTAGAAGTGTCCCCCGCTGTACAAATGTACGGAATCCTCTTGCTTACTACAGAAATAAGTATGAAGCATACGTTATCCATATGCTACATACGCACTGCTCTTAGATGTTACATCATGCCGTTGCACGATATCTGACATCTAACAGTTTTCCGTATATCACATGCAGAGATGGAGTGGGTCAGTGGGTCAAATTTTCTGAGTGGGTCAGTGGGTCGTGGGTCAACAGCATATGACCCACTGTGACCCACCACTCACCATGTCCCACTGCGACCCACCACCCACCATGACCCACTGTGACCCATCACCCACCGCGACCCACAGACAGTATGATCTACCGACCCTCTCTGCTCACTGCATTGTAGACAGTATCTTTTGAAGACCGGTAAATTTGTCTCCGTTTTATTTTCAAGACCTTCATTTCCCTTCCTTTTTCACTTGTTTCTGTCTACTGACCTGAGGTGAGTATATCTAACCAAGTGAAAAAAGAACTTCAGGCACTTTTGGATATTGATATTTTTAATAGTAATAATGGCAATAGGACTTACACTACAACTTGGCTTACGAGACCTTTGAGTTTTTAGAGCTAACTACATTCTTGAATCACTGTAATATATAAATTATTATATAAAAAATTGAATGTAACTATATGTGCCTGATCATCACGGTCAAATTGCAAAGTCAAATGAAATTACTTTTGGTATATAGTTAGGCCTTAATCCAAATTGGGATGTTATATTGCTTTTATTATAATGCATAATATCCTAAGGAGGTAGTAAGGATCCGAAGTTTTGCGAAAAAAATGAGTATCTCGCAAGCCGATAAACTTACGGAGCTGAATTTCAGTGTATTAACTCTTTATTGAAAATAAACAGAATGTGTCCTAGCATTTTTTTAAAATTCTCTTTTATGTGGGAAGGGGGGGCACTTTCTACATATAGAAAATTGGTAGTGAGTTGGTTTGTAAAAATGATCGAAAACGATCGATGTTATTTAAGAAAAAAAAATCAGAAACAAAAAATACAGTGCTTGGCTTCATATATCCATTGCTTTCTGCTATAATAATTACTGAAGCTTATGTTTATTATATGGAGCGCTTACAGCACAGGGCAATCAACCCATAAACTTGTGAGAAAAATGGGCATAAAATTTGTACTGTAAGCTTAATTACACGGAAATTTGAAGTTTGGATTGTACGCATAATTGTATGGAAAATTTTACACTTTTTTCCCTTTACGTTGGTCTACTTACTTTGACTTGAAACTTTAAAATTTCATCCTTTTTTCCACTGAAAAGTATTGGTAATTCAACAAGGAAATAATTATACTATGATAATTTAATTGAAATTCATCGTAATTTGGCACATGGCAAACAGCAGTTTGGTAATTGAAGTTGAAGAAGGAGGGAAATTCCCATTCACCTCTGAACACTTTCCAGGAATCTCGTTCCCTTTTGCTTTCTAGACGGGGGAGGGAACTTGGTAATGGTATCAAACCTTCATGTGTAATTACAAAAATTAGATTTATAAACAAGTAAGAAATCATAAGTTTATCAGGCTTTAATTGATAATTTATTCACAAGATTACCTATCAAAGGCGTGGTAGATGAAGTTTCTGTTCTACATGGGTCGACATTGCCAACTGACATGGTCGATATGGAAAATATGTTGTATGGTGATAGAGAGATGATACTTCTTGCTGAGTATTTCAACTCTGACCAAGAAAAATCGTTATCAGACTTAAGTCTAACAAGTAGATTGTCGATGAGAAGTTGCAGAAATCGGGTAGAAGTATTATCAATTTCCACGACAGAGTGTGAACGGGGATTTCCCCTTATGAATTTACACATGACTGGTATTAGAAATAGACTAAGTGCTCAAACATTGTCTAACTTGTTGCTCATCAATGTTAATGGCCCACCGCTAGACATGCTCAAAGTAGACGAACTAGTTATTTCTTGGCTGAAGGATGGACATCATTCCACTGCGGATGATTTACCGCCAAAAAGTTACCAACAGGAAATAAATCCGATTTCAGATTTGTTTTAAGGTGGAAAATTACGAGTTACGGAAAATGTATACTTGTATTACTAATGACTTATTTGTGATATTCAACTTTGTACCTAATTTTTAGTGAGCCTCTTCTTTGCTTTAGGTAAACTACTTTGAATAAATATTCAGAATAATTGCAATTATACATATTTGTAACTTAAATTTAACGTGGTGTTTTAGTGATTACACAAATTACAATTATGAGCATGCTTTATGGAAATGCTCTCACATAGGGTACCCGAGCACCTTTATACACTATGAAAAACTGATTTTTCAAGTCTTCTGTGACAAAAATACTGTGAACTGAGAAACCATAACCTTTTCCATATTCTACAGGGGTATTTTCCTTCGAATAGAAGTTTCTTGTGGAATGCGTTCAGAAATTAACACTTGCAAGAATACTCTCTTAGTACAAGTATATTTTAGGCACACACTAATTTCCCCCCACCTCGAACTGTTTCAATTTCCTCACTGACAAACACTCTATCATTTTATATCGTAAAGGTCAGATCCACCGTTATTGTAACAGAGTGGTGCTTGAGCGATTGACTAGAAATTCAAACTCCGATTAATGACAATTTCACAGTCTTGTTTTATTACAAGTGTAAACTCTTTAGTCAGTTCAGAAGAGGCCGTGGATCGTGTTCAGAGTTGATGACGATGGATTTTGGTGAGTCAGAGTAGGTCAAAGTGGATGAGAGTGGGTCACCGTGGGTGGTGGTTCATGGTGGGTCACAGTGGATCATGGTGGGTGGTGAATCAGAGTGGGTCACGGTGGGTGGTGGGTGGTGGGTCAGTGGGTCGTGGGTCAAATTTTCATTGACCCTTTGTTTCATTGTTTCTTTATTTCTCAGAAATGCGTATTCCAGAATACTATAATATTATACATCATAATACTTGTGGTAGCTTTGCAAAACAAAGTACCGTTATGAAAGTTTGTTCCACATTATTGATTTTTTACAATATTACAAAATTGAAAGAAACTCACTTTCCTATATTAGGCACACCTCGCTCCTAATGGCAATACATTGGAGCAATTAATTTGTTTATTTAAGGAATAAATTTATTTATTAGCTCAAGGAAAGGAGCAAAGGAAGTGTTCATGCCTCCAACTTCGAGATCACATCAGCCCTTAAGATAAGCCTACGAATTAGAAAGGACACGGTTCTCGCTTCAGAAAAAGTACCATCCCGGCATATGCCTGATGGGACTGAGGAAAATCAGAGGAAACCTCACTCACAAGTCAGTATGGTCGGTCTGAGCAGAAAACGTGCCCATCTTCGAATTAACCAAAGCGTTGTAGCGTTGTAGGCATTGTGGCCTATATACTATATTTGGTAGGTTTATAAGACAAGTAAACAAAAATTACATAACCTTCTTAAGATAATTAAAACATAAAACCGCAGAAATACCAGAATTTTACGTAGTACAAAGGTAATTATCGAATTTGACTGGACTCATTCATTATTAGACCTATGTTTGTAAAGTAGTTATATCTTTTACCTTAGAATAAGCATGCTTACTAGATACAACCAATTATTAAAAAAAATAATAAAACGAAATATTCGGGGAAGCAAATTACGTGTGACAAATAAAGTAAATATATATATAAAGTTCAAACATACTGGATTAGCATGTTTTAAGGGGTTCAAATTTTGATTCCAGTTTTACTTTGCAAAACAATGGCCACAAACATGTTTCTCCACCTTCCATGGGACGCATTTCGTAGAACCATCTTTTACAAACTAGGAATTTTAGCCAATCCCCCTCCTCTGTACTATGCGACCACAATTTACCACAATGTTCACATTCCTCATCATCGTCATCATCAGTAGGATCACTTAAACTGTCACTCTCTTCGTTCAAGTCACTCTTTGACTCTTTGGATTAACTTTCTAATTTGTAGGGCGTGATGGCTTTTCCTTTGGCTGTTTCGACTGGATTTTCTTAGGCGGGGCTTGGAAAGCTAATTTTTTTTAGCCACTTGCAATGATGAGGAAAAGGCCCGTTGTGATGAAGTAAAGGCAGCTTCTAAATCGTTTTTGTGTAGAGTGCTCGTAACTACTTTCGCCTCACCTGGATTTTCGACCGCGTGTGTTGTGATGCTGTGGCTGTAGTTGTGGTAGTGGACTTACTACTTTAATCGGTACTGTCGTACTGTTCTCTTCAATTTGCACTGTAGACGACATGACAGTTGGGACATTTGAATCAATAAATAGACCTCATCTGTGAAAGTTTCATTCGAATCGGTTCACGCGTTCAGGAGTTATCGCGAGACACACACACACACACAGACAGGCAACACAAATGCCAAACTTCTCGACTAGGAGACGTTCGCTGACGCTCTGTCTAAAATAATATCAGGTTTAATATAACTTTCAATTCAGTCATTTTCTTCATTTCTAATTCATAAACGTATAAACCTATTTAGGAATATTCCATATTAGGAACCTGCTAATATTCCTTATTAGGAAAATCGCAATTTTGGATAGTTCTCTTCCTACACACGTGATTCTTTGTGTACTGAATCTTATGCTCTTATGGTACACTATATATGTAATTTAAATAACACAAACTCAACAATAATATATACCTCTTTGCGGACATTCAAAAGCCTGGACATATACGCCAGAAAAACTCAAGCTCTTAAAATATATATATATATATATATATATATATATATATAAAACAAAAGAAAATGTTTTGTTATTGTTTGGCAGCAAAGTACTCATGCGCAGACTGAGGTCGTCACTGTGTACAAGTTTACGTAAAGTCTCCTCGGTGGCAGCACATAGTAAAGAAAATACACTGAGAAAAATAAGTGGTAACCTAGTGGGGGTTAATGGACAATTTAGCTGCTAGAACCAGTTAATAATTTGTAACAACCCTTCTGAGACAAAAAAGGTTAATTTTACGAGGTCGCCGGTAATCAATCAAGAAAGGTTACTAGAAAATGTGTAGAAACAATCCAGTGTTTGGTTGCTATTAACCTATAAAATAGGTTAGAAGAAGGCATATACTTACCCAGAGCTTGCTCTGAAGCGTTACCTTGCATATGGTGACGATTTTTGAATTATCCTTCCTCTTCCATATCCTGAGCCTCTTTCTCTGTTTCTTTCTAGAGATCCGTCCGTCAGACTTATCAAGCCAAGGGCGTCCGGATCTACGGATCGAGCCAGAGGAGCCGCTCCTCCTGGGCAACTATCCAAACGGGTTGTCCTACCTTCATCATATTCATAACTCTCTACACATCATCTTCGGGTCTCACGGCTCTCTAGAAATCTATCGGTCTCTGCTATGGCAGATCAAGCTGCTTCTGGACCAAAGGTGGATGGACGGCACGGTGGTCTTCCTCCGGTATTTGTCACTCCGACCGCTTCGAGCACGAAGGTGGTCAAGCGGAAGGACACTGGCAGCCGGCAGCGAACCATATCCGGTAGCTCTACAGCTTCATCAGCTTCAAATGTCTCCACCCGTTCTAGGTCCCCACGAAACTCACAATTGTATTCTGATACTATCAAGGAGCCTCGTCATCAGTCGAAGAAGCAGCACCGAGACGACATTTCAGCAACTTCTGATATGGATGCAGCCGATGAGAATAGCAATACAACTATTCTAAGCTCTCAAACATCTCTCCCCAATAATCAGCCTCATAATCGCAACATTCTTCATTCATTCCTCCTCCAAAATTATGACACAAAGTACAGTAATGAGAAGTTCATCACATTACAACTACGGAAGTATCTACCAAGCATTTCACTAGCAGAAGTCATCAAGACTCGTAACGGTTACATCTTCAAGTCCACAGACCCGCAGTTCGCTATCACCGTCAGAAACAAGGCCTCGTTTGAGATCTTTGGGAAGAACGCCACTCTTACATCTCTCTCCTCTTCACGACAGAAACAAGCACCACCACCAAAACGCCCACCATTTCTGTCTGTTGTCATCCGGGGAGTTGACCCAACGTATTCCGACACCGAAATTCATGAAGAACTCCAACATGAGGGACATAACATTCACAAAGTCATCCGCATACGGAACAATCAAGGGGCAACATACATGGTGCGCATTCTTACAGCTTCACAAGATACGATCGACACATTGCTCACTACTGGCGCATACATTTACAAACGTCGTCACAGGGTTGAACCTTCACGTACTCCAGCTCCACTTCCTGTGCGATGTGAAAACTGTCAAATATACAATGACCACAACACTGCTAATTGCAAAAATCCGCCAGTCTGTGGACATTGCACAGGACCACATCATACGCGCCTTTGCACTAATCTTCAGCAGCCACCTGAATGTCCCACTTGCCACGACCAACATCCGGCCTATAGTTATAAATGCAAAAATAAACCTCAACCTGACCAACAACATCCTGATTTAGTCGTTCCGCTCCGGATGCCAGACGCTTCACCTCCAACCAATCTCCACAGCACAGATGCAGTTACCATACAGCAGCTTCTTCAATTTCTGACGCTCGCCTTACAAAACATTCATCCATTTCAACGCAATCATATTCTACAACAAATTACTAAAGCAGCTAAATCTGTCTTCAACGTAAATTTCTACGCCACCTATACCAACAATTATGTTCATTTCCATACCTCACGTCAAGAAACAACTGTTTAACTTACACATCATCATGGATTTAGTCTTCCTTTTCATGAATATTCGCTCATTACCTACCAACAAACTTCTATTTGAAGCACTGTTACTCGAAGAGCACGCATCTGTCTTTTTACTAAATGAGACCTATCTCACAAAATCCATTATCTGTAAAATTCCTCGATACACACTCATTCGTCATGACAATACAGTTCCCGCCCTACGTACAAACGGCGGAGTAGCAATTGGCTTTCGCAATCACATACCACATCGCCATCACATCTGTCCTGTTCCAAATCTTCCTGAGCATATCATCATTACCCTATACTTCAAGTCCATCATAATTACTTTTGCTACTATTTATGTTCGTCCAGGCCATCCCATCCCACTTGATTTTTTCAGTCATATTTCTCATACCTATAAACATTACATAATTCTTGCCGATATCAATTTTCATAGTCGCACACCAAATGAACGCACACGCTTTACAGACCACATTACAACTCATACCACTGGCATAATGCATATTCCTCCATCTGCTACCAGGCCCGTGTCAAATACCACCCCTGACATCGCTATCACCTCAACTACACTTACCACTAACAGTACCATCACCGTCCTTGATCTCCTTGGTAGTGACCACGCACCGATCAAACTTTCATATCATCTTGGTACTCTTCGTCCGCAAAATGCACCTCCACCACTCCGAACGCCTCGCTTTGATAAAGCCAAATGGGATAATTATCGTACATATCTTACAACTGCTGTTGCAGATCTCCACCCTCCTACAACATCTGACGAACTCTATGCACACGTCACTACAATCACTTCTGAGATCACCCGTGCATCTGAATTATACATTCCAACTACCAGTTCCACTCCATACCATCCTAAATTGCCTCCGCACTACCTCACTCAGATCAAACGCTCCCGCCAAGCATATCGTGAGTACGTTCGGACACGGAATCCTGAAGCTCTACGCCTTCACAATCAGCTACAACGTTCCGTAAAAAACTATCTTGAAGCATACAAAAAGCGCCAATGGATTAAAACTTGTAACACTCTCGCCGACACAGCACATCCATCACGTTACTGGAAACGTTTCAATGCGCTTTGTGGCAAATTCAGTAAAACCCCTTACCCACTCATCATCGATAATAGTCCAGCTGCTTCTGATCAAGACAAGGCCAATGCTTTTGCCGACTACCTCCAGGACATCTTCACTCCTCAACCTTCTGATCATATTTTTTCTCATCCAGTCGATAAAGTCAACCCAGCGAGCCCTCTCTTCCAACCTAGTGCCCGTCATACATTGCCGCCTAATGAACTCACTTCTGCCATCACTGTTGCCGATATCACTTCCATTGTCCAGACTAAACGAAACTCTGCTCCAGGTTTTGATTCAATTACATATCGCCATATCAAGGAAAGTCCACCCTCACTCCTCCTTTTATTAGCCTCTATCTTCACTTTCATCCTTCGCACTGGCTTTTTTCCTGCCGAATGGAAGATGTCTAAAACGCTTATGTTCCCAAAACCGAATAAACCACCCAGCGCCGTATCTTCCTACCGCCCTATACAGCTCACTTCGACTTTTAGCAAAGTATTGGAACGCATTCTAGTCAATAGGCTTCATCCTTATCTCCGTGCACGTAACCTCATCCCATCTTTCCAAGCCGGTTTCCGCCCGTCATACTCCATCAACGATCAGCTCCAACGACTAAGCACCCTTATCACAAATCATTATAATTCTGTGCGACCATCCTGTCTTGTGCTTTTTGACCTAGAAAAAGCATTTGACAAAGTCTGGCATCTCGCTCTCATCTTCAAACTCATCAAACTTAAATTGCCATCTCCATATATCCGTTTTATCTATCACTTTTTGGTTTGCCGCATTACCTATGTTCATATTAACAATCATTTATCTCATCCAATATTTTTACATTCTGGCGTCCCTCAAGGATCAGCTCTGTCCCCCGTGCTGTACTTGCTATTCGTTTCCGACTTTCCGACTCTGCCCGCAGACGTACATACCTTTCAATATGCCGATGATACTGCTTTCCTCGCTCTCGGCCGTACCATCAGACACATCAACTTAATATTACAAGAATCAATTGATCGTTTTTCTCAGTGGTGTCGAAAATGGAAGCTCACTATCAATGCTTCAAAAACACAGGCCATCGTATTTCTTCCACCACGCAAACGCTCCAGATTTCACAGAAATCCATCACTTCTCTCTCTTTCCATTCAGAATTCGCCAATTCGCCTCAGCAAAACAGTGACTTATCTCGGCATTATATTTGATCAGCACCTTACTTGGACTCCTCATCTAAACTACATTAAAACTAAAGTCTATAACCGCCTCAATCTTCTAAAACGTCTGACTGGCACCACATGGGGACTAACATCACACATCGTTCTCAACACATATAAGGTTTTTCTTCGTCCTGTACTTACCTATGGATTCACTGCCTGGATATCAGCTCCATCTTCATTCTACTTCAAACTGGCAACCTTCGAGCGCCATGCCTTTCGTATCGCTCATCGTATCTCTCTTCCTAGTCCGACTCGCTACTTGTATTCGCTCATAACCTTTCCTACATTGCTTTATCACATTGAATCTCTCCGCCGAAACTTCATCACCATTCGCTTCCAGCAAGAACAACCATTGCTCTTCGAAACCATGCATTACCTCGCTCTATCATCTGTTCGGCCACGATATTACCATCTCCCTCTTAATTTACTCTTCACACTCTATTGCTATACCTTACCACCTAATCATCCAGACTTCGCACTTGTGCAGGATCACCGCCTTCATGTCCATCTACCGCATATCTACCCGTCACATCAAGCACAGTAACTCCTCTGTCATCTAACAGGGCCTCCTCTGTCTACATTGGCCTAGCGTCGCCCCTAGGCAGAAGATAACCCGCATTTGTCTTTATTAACAGTCCCTATGTGTTGTGACGTGTATCGCACCTCATTTCATACCTCATATTCATTTATACAGTTTTGAATTATTATCACAAGCCTGTTTTGTATTATTCTAATCATATTTATTGTACTTGTAACAATATAAATTTTTTGTTGTTAATTACCTCACCTATAAAATGATTATAGTCGCAAAGACTATAATGACCTAAAATATAAAGTAATAAATAAAGTAATATCTCTTAGCCCAACGATTATAACCTTGAATTCCTTCATTCCGTTCCATCCCTTTCCTAAAAGAGGGTGTAGCCCTCTACAGGGTAGCTAGCCCAAGGGCTAGCTTAAAAAAAAAAAAAAATAGAAGAAGGTAACCAATTCAAGAAGGTTAATTTAATTTAAAACACTGTGTTGTTATCAACCGATTTTCACACAAGGCAAATTTAACCCTCCAAAACTTGTTTACTGGTAACACTGCATTACTAGAAGTACAAACAGCAAGGTCGCCATTTGCAATTTTAAGAACGAAAAGTTTTAAGAATTATGAATACATCCGAAGGAATAGGAAAACAGTTATTAAAATATGGATTCTACATAAATTAATAGAGAAATGTGAAGGAAAGTTTATTTACGGAGGTTTATGCATATTCTGAGATTTAAATGAATAAAATGTTATGTGACATGTTTCTAGTACAAATATCCACACTAGATGGTAGCACTACTAATTATGTAATTGTCATCAAATAATTCACACACTCGTAACAATAATTTTGTAATGTGTTCAGGAAACATAATGCGTTTTACGTTGCTTTACGGTACAAATACCAAAATCCTTTTACGTCTTTGCTTATAGGGAAGAGTATCACCCAAACAAATTCTCACTGTTAGTTGTTAAATACTTGTGATATTGGTGGCTTATAAGGGTAGGGCGTTACACGATACTTTTCCAGAGCTAGCTCTGAAGCGTTGTCAAGTGCATGATAACGATTTTTGAATTATCCTTCCTGTTCCATATCCTGAGTTTCTTGTCTGTCTCTTTCTTGAGATCCTCTCGTCAGACTTATCCAGTCAAGGGCGGTCGGATCTACGGATCGAGTCAGGGGGGCTGCTCCACCTGGACAGCTATCCAAACGGGTTGTCCTACCTTCATCATGTTATTCATCTTTCATCAGTATCTCATTGACCAGGGTCACGGCTTATTACTCTCCCGGTCTGCAAGATGGCGGACCCCAATGCTTCTGGTGGACCCACAGTGGATGGCCGACACGGTAACTTACCACCTGTTTTTTCTTCCTCCCTCCGCTTCGGCCACGAAGGTGGTCAAGCGGAAGGATACGGGTACTAGACAACGAACCCAGTCGAGTAGTTCAACTGCTTCAACTACATCCAACGTTTCCACGCGGTCCAGATCACCACGAAGCAAGCAGTTATATTCTGATACTGTAACGCAGCCTCGCCATCAGGCGAAAAAGCAGCATCGAGATAGACCGTCAGACTCTTCGGAAATGGATGCAGCCGATGACCAGACTGGTAACGCCGCCAATCGTCATCAATCATCTCTCATCGACAATCATATTTCGGATAAACCCTCTCTTCATTCATTTCTCCTTCAACAATACGATACCAAGTTCAGCAACGAAAAGTTCATAACTATTCAACTTCGGAAATATCTACCTAGCATCCCTTTAACAGAAGTCGTTAAAACTAGAAACGGATACATTTTCAAATCGCCAGACCCACAGTTTGCCACTACAATTCGGAATAAGGCTTCATTTGAAATTTTCGGCAAACAGGCTACCATCACTTCACTCAGCTCTAGTCGACGCAAACAAGCACCGCCACCAAGACGACCTCCACTACTTTCAGTAGTGATTCGAGGAGTCGACCCGACTTACAGTGATGAGGAGATTCGTGAGGAACTTCAATATGAAGGACATACCATCAGCAAAGTCATACGTATTCGAAACAATGCTGGTCCTACTTACATGGTGCGTGTCCTCACCTCATCTCAAGACACCATCGATAACCTCCTCACGGCAGGGGCACTTATCTATAAATGAAAACATCGCGTCGAACCTTCGCGCTCTTCTCCACCTTTACCTCTCCGGTGTGAGAAATGCCAGATATACAATTCTCATCACACTTCTCAGTGTACAAACACTACTGTCTGCGGCTACTGTTCTGGTCCCCATCAAACTCGCATATGCCCAAACATGGCACAACCTCCAAAGTGCCCCACATGCAATGATCAACACCCTGCATATAGCTATAAATGTAAAAGCAAACCTACAGCTCAAGAATCTCATCCAGAGCTTGTTGTACCTTTACGGGCTGCAGAACAGACAACTTCTACCAATCGCACCGTTGACGATCCTGTCACCGTTAGCAAACTACTTGAATTCATAGCTCTGACATTGCAAAATATACATCCTTTCCAACGTCAACATGTTCTTCAACATATCATTGCCTCCGCCAAATCTACTTTTCATGTGTCATTATACGCTACATACTCCAACAACTATGTCCACTTCCACACCACCAAACTTGAAACAGCAGTATAATTTCTGTCAACTATGGATATCATTTTCTTATTTCTCAATATTCGTTCTCTTCTTAAAAACAAAGCACTCTTTGAGACTCTCCTACTGGAAGAAAACGTTACAGCTTTTCTGTTAAATGAAACGTTTCTCAAGCCCACTAACTCCTGCACTATCCCTCGATACACTTTACTACGTCATGATAGTCGCATCCCAGCACTCAGAGCCAATGGAGGTGCTGCGATAGGTTTTCGTCATTCAATTCCATTTCGATCACACCAGTGTCCTCTATTACATATCCCAGAACACGTCATCACTACCTTATATCTCAGAAATATCGCTCTTACACTCGCAACAATCTACATCCGCCCCGGCCTTCCCATTCCTCACGACTTTTTTTCACACATCTCTCAATCATATAAACACTTCATTATCCTCGCCGACATCAACCTTCATAGTCGTTCTCAAGCAGAGAGAGATGACTTTACTGACTTCATTACGGTCCATATCAGCGGTACTCTGCTTGCACTACCGTCCCCAACTCGTCCCATCAGTAATACTTCACCCGATATAGCATTGGTTTCCAATACTATCATCAGCCGTTGTACAGTAACTGTTCTGGACTTAATGGGGAGTGACCATGCGCCCATCAAGCTCACTTATCACTCCGGTCTTACTTCTTCTGCATCATTACCTTCACCACGTCTAT
The DNA here is from genome assembly GCF_964235325.1 of Thermobia domestica. Taxonomy (NCBI): domain Eukaryota; kingdom Metazoa; phylum Arthropoda; class Insecta; order Zygentoma; family Lepismatidae; genus Thermobia; species Thermobia domestica. Next base: position 196,459,529 of record NC_137464.1, on the reverse strand, counting down.
CACCACGTTATGATAAAGCTGATTGGCCATCTTATCGCTCCTATATATCAAACGCACTGGCAGATTACGAGTCCCCAACTACACAAGACGAACTAACGCACCAGGTCGATACTATCACTACTACAATTCAACAGGCTTCTTCTCTATATATCCCACAGTCCGAATCCATCCCGTACCGGCCGAAACTCCCACCACAATATCTAGCTCTTGTCCGTCGCTCACGTCAGTCATATCGGGAATTCCTGCGCACCCGGAATCCTGAAGCACTCCGCCTTCATCGTCAACTCCAAAGAACAGTTCATAACTACATTTCGGCTTATAAATTACGCCAGTGGGTGAAAACCTGCAATCATCTTTCCGAAACAGCTCATCCTACCCTATACTGGAAGCGCTTTAATGCACTCTGTGGTAAACACACCAGGACTCCATACCCTCTCCTACTACATGATACCCCACTTCATTCAGACACAGATAAAGCAAACGCCTTTGCTGATTATCTGCAGGGAATATTCACCCCATCCGAGTCGGACAACACAGGCATACCTCATCCAGTCGATCAAGTGAATCTTAACTCTAGATCTTTGCAACCGAACACCACCCATGTCCTCCCCGACCATTGTCTCACTAGTCCTATCACAGTTTCCGAAATCTCATCTGTCATCCAGCGAAAACGAAACACTGCACCTGGCTTCGATTCTATCACTTACAGACACATTAAAGAAAGTCCTATAGCACTACTTACACTTTTAGCCTTTATTTATACGTTTATCCTCCGAACGGGATTTTTTCCTACCGATTGGAAAGTGTCTAAAACACTTATGTTCCCCAAACCTAATAAGCCTCCATCGAATGTCTCGTCCTATCGCCCCATACAGTTAACGTCTACATTCAGCAAAATATTCGAACGAATACTAGTGAAACGCCTCCATCCTTATTTACTCGACCATCAACTACTCCCGACACACCAAGCCGGCTTTCGACCATCATTTTCTATCAACGATCAACTAGTTCGCCTCATAACTCTCATCACCAATCATTACAATTCCATACAACCTTCCGTGCTACTCCTCTTTGATCTTGAAAAAGCATTTGACAAGGTTTGGCATCTGGCACTCATATACAAACTCATCAAATTTAAGTTTCCGATAACCTATGTTCGCATTATTTATCACTTCCTCGCCTGTCGCATTTCATACATTGCCATTAATGAGCAGCTTTCACATCCTATTTTTCTCATGTGTGGGGTACCTCAAGGTTCTGCTCTTTCCCCTCTCTTATACATCCTGTTTGTTGCAGATCTTCCGCAGCTGCCTCCCAACGTTCACCTCTTCCAGTATGCTGATGACACTGCTTTCCTTGCTCTAGGTAAAACCATCCAAGCCATAAACACTTCATTACAAGCAGCTATAAATAATTTCACCCACTGGTGTTCTAAATGGAAGCTCAAAATAAATGCCTCTAAAACTCAAGCAATTACTTTTGTTCCACCTCGGAAACGTACCAAAGTACATCGCAATCCATCCCTCCTATCGCTCACTGTCCATGATACACCCATCACTCCAACACGCACTGTCACATACTTAGGCATTATCTTCGATCACCATCTCACCTGGAAACCACACCTTCAAAGTGTCAAAACTAAAGCCTACAACCGACTGAACTCGCTCAAACGCTTAACCGGTACTACCTGGGGTCTTAAAGCCAACGTTGTATTAAACACATACAAAGTCTTCCTCAGGCCAGTTCTTACATATGGCTTTCCGGCTTGGATTTCCGCTTCATCCTCCTATTATGAAAAACTAGCCATTTTTGAAAGACATGCCTTTCGCATTGCCTTTCGAATCTCTCTGCCAAGTCCGACTCGTGATCTCTATTCCTTGATCTCATTTCCTACCATCCGCTATCACCTTGAAGCACTCCGTTTAAAGTTCATCACTCAGCGTTACACAAACCATCAACCTCTCCTCTTTGAAACAATGCATCATCTTGCACTTCACACTGCTCCCGCACGATACCATTATACCCCGCTTCACCTTTTGTTTACATTATACTGCTACACTGTACCACCAGACCACCTCGATCGACAACTCCTTGACGACTATTGCCTGCATGTTCATCTCCCTCATATTTTTCCATCATTTTGTGCACAGTGATTCCATCATTACTAACAGGGCTCACCACGTCTTCATTAGCCTAGAGCAGCCCCTAGGCAGAAGATAACCACATGTGTCCGTCTAACAGTCATCATAATGTGTTGTGGCGTCCAGTGCACCTCACTTCATCTCTCATCTCCATTAGTGCTTATGATTTCAAATTGTACGTTAGTTTATATTTCAATTTCGTTAGTTTTCCTTTATTGCTTATTGTTACGAGATCATTTATTCACTATATTTTTTCCGTTGCTATATACACTTAAATTCGATAGTTTATTTCTTTTTTCTTTCTTTTTTTTTTGTCATGTTTCGTTTTGTATTCTTACATTTACTATATTATTTTTCGTTATGTTAACATTTATATAAACATTTGAAGTTCCTTCTACCTTGTTGTATGTTTATGATCGAAAAGATCATAAAGACCTCAAAATAAACGATGGTTAAATAAAGATATCAATACAACAGCCCATAGCCCATCCATCAATTCCTCACTTCTCCTATACCTTAAACTACCCTTCCCTAGAAGAGGGTGTAGCCCTCTGAAAGGTTGCTAGCCGATGGCTAGCTATTAAAAAAAAAAATAGGGCGTTACCCTTTAAACGGGATGACGAAAAAAAAAGTACATACTACAAATGAAAATAAACTTAGGTAGTTATTATCTATTTTAGTATTGTATTTTTTGATGTGCTCGTGGCTGAGTGAATATCTGTTACTGTTATTTATTAAATAAATTATACTAATCAAAATACACGGTTAGAAAGTTGTCGCACCCTGTTTCGTTAACCGAGCAGTCGGTTATTCCAACATACTAACAAGGTTACCGGTTACAGGCTATGATTGATAGTGGTAACTACGTGATCGGTTAGCGTACCCCTGTAAGTTATTACACTGTAACCTAGCAATGTTAACCTGTAACGCAAGGTTACGATCACCTTCTCTCGTTAACCTTTTTGGCTTGGCTGCTGGGACACATGACTCTGTTGTCTATATATTGACAAACTAACTTGGTTACTGTCCACCTTTTTCTTGTTTACTAGTAACCTTTCTTTTTTTGCGTGTAGTCTGGTGTTTCGTATTAGGAAAGTACATATATGGCGAACCCAACCTATTTTAAAATGTACGTTTTAAGTTATACGTCTTCTGTAGGTAAGTCCAAAAACTACAGGAATTACGCATGTAACCTACCTTTTTAAGTACGCCACCCACATTTTTTTCTCAGTGTAATTTCTCCCTGAATCACACTTCACAAACAATGAAGTATGGAACTCTTCTGGCGCAAAGCAAACAGTAGCTCTGAAAGTAACTATTTATTCTGAGAAGTAATGGTACATTGCACACAACAGTAAATCAATAATGTCAGTTCGCACATCTACAGAGTGAGGTTACTCTTGATTTATATATATATATATATATATATATATATATATATATATATATATATATATATATATATATATATATATATATATATATATTGGTTTTTTGAAAACTAGTCGTCATAATCTTTCTTCTCACAAGGATCTCAATATGTCCATCAAGATGTGATCTGTTGCTTCATATGTGTATCACCTTAGGGAAACATTAAAGAAAAAGAAAAGAAACTAATAAATTAAATAAATAAAACTTTTGGCATTAATCTTAATTTGGGGCACTATAATTAACCATAGTTTCATGTCGTCTTCGTCGTGTCATAGAAAAATGGGAGAGTATGTTTCAATATCTTCAACGCGGTTTCCACACAGAATCAATTTTTCTTGTTTAAAAAATAGCTTTTCCTAGCTTTTTCGAAAGCCATGAATGATGCTTTCCATCGACCCATTTTGTTCAGCAAACACTACTAAAATCTTATTTCTGTGTATTTGAAGAAAAAAAGTAATAATAGTTATAATAAAAGAATAAAAGCCTTGTGTAAGAGAAAATCTTTTTCAGCTCTTTATCTGTTTACTTTTTCTTTCAAAGTAGAATTTAATCTTCTCTAATTATCCATGAAAGAACAAAAGACACAATAACCATAATAAATCGCCTCAAGTTATAAACAAAGAAAATTAAATACAGTACAAAAGGAGAAAAGCTATATAGTCTAAAGACATTTATTTTCAACAGTAGCATTATTTCTTCTTTCAAACATTATATACTCGTATATCATTCATTGCAAAAAGAAATCCAATGGGAGAATTTGAATTTTCAAACAGAAACTCCACTTAAACCAAATTCATTAATATCATTTGCAGAACAACTTGCTATTATTATATATAGAGCTTAGTTACAGAAGCAATGGTAATACTCACGATATAAGCTGTACCAAATGTGCACGATTACAAAGAACTTTTCGGAATTTTCGTGCCTTTCCAGGCAGATGTAAGTGACTCTGATTACTGAGAAACGCATTGCTATCGTTTGTCTAACGTCAAGAGAAAATCATAATTTGAAATTAATAAATGGCACAGGAACAGAAGTCATCTTTAATAATAATAATAATAATAATAATAATAATAACAGTAATGTGTGTGTGTCCCCAGATTTTCAGATTTTCACATAGAATACAGTTATACATAGAGCTACCAAATCTCGTACACAGGTAGATTTTCACCAAATTTAGTCAGGAACATCGCTTTTTTCCGATTCGTGACTCGACGGAACCAAGAGGGTCGTAAGTTACACAGGTTTTTCCTGTGAAAAACTTACACATTTAATGTTCTGGAACGCCTTGACTGTAAGTATCCCACACGAAATTTTTTGGTCATGTATACTTACATAACAGGTCTCGTCTCGTGTTGCTCTTCATGTTTACGCGGGCTTACTTAAGAGGCCCCATCACGGCGAAATTAAAATACCGCTAATTTTACCGTAATTATGTGACATCTTGAAATAGATAAAATATAATCGAAAAGTGGAACAAGAGCTCGCTAGACAATATTATTTTACATGAGATACCGTTGTGACGACTCACTTATCTGCTTTCGATTTCCAGCCATTTAGAAAATCGGCATTTATTTTGACGTTTATAAATGCCTACAAACGGAAAGCTACGAGGTGACTCGTGACAATGGCACTTTATAGAAAATAATACATTGTAGCGCGCTCTTGTTCCATATTTCGATTATCTTTTATCTACTTGAAGATATCACATAATTACTGGGGCCGCAGTGGCTCAGTGGTAGAGCGTTCACCACTGGTGCTTGGTGGTCCTTGATTCGATCCCAGCCCCCGCCAAGTGAACTTTGTGGTGGACTAACACCGTGTGCGTGGGTTTTCTCGGAGTTCTCCCGTTTCCTCCCACTTTCTTCATTCGACCATTTTATTCATTTCTCATAATCACCGTCTCCTTTAGCCTAAACGGCATAAGCGTGGGACGTAAAACTCAAAGATCTCATTTTCATTTTTACATAATTACTGTAAAATTAGCGGTATTTTTATTTCGTTGTGATTAGGTCTCACCCTGACAATTCTATAGTTGTGGGGTCATACCTTTAAGAACTTTCTTATTCCTCTCATTTCATCCAGACTCTGAATTAAGACTAGCCAACGACAGGTGCTTACAGCGCTAGTATAAAGGAAATTATATTCTCACAAAAATTGTGATGAGTGAATGTACGTAGTAATTGATAATTCTGTGTTTTGTATTAATTTATTCTTTTACGCATTTCCAATACTCAGCTATCAAAAAATAGCTGGAACTTATATCGACGAAAGACTTGTATTCCCTAGGAGATAAACAGTTGACGCTGTCTCATTTCGAAGAAGGTGTAATAAAAGTGATCTCTAGTGTCTAAAGATGTGTTTCTATTGGAAGAGCTGTAGTTCGTCTCCGGTCTTGTTATGAAAATTCTGTGTCGTCTCGTCTCGTCTCATGGCCAACCCAACTTAGAATAGTTTCAAGTAGCATGATTAATGAAAAAAATCCTTTCGAACTCCGATGCTTATGCTGATCGTAAAAAAAAAAAAAAAAAAAAAAAGATTTTAACGGATTTAAAAGTTTCCTGGCCCTTACATCCCAAATCCTACAGTATCCGTATATTTGTATGTCCAACTGTTTGTCTCGATATATGAACTCTCACCTAGAGGCTATAGCTTTCAACATGTCCCTACCAAATTTTAGGCTTTTAAGGTTTTTGTAAGTTCCTGTAGGAGTTTCTTTCGAATCTCTTTCTAACCTTAGAAATAATGGTGGTTTGCTGGGGGGTAAAACAAAATCGAAACTAACTGTATTTCTCGAAAACGCCACCAATGATTTTTTAATTTTATTCCGTACACCAAAGTGTCATTTACAATCACATAGCATGATTAAGTCTTTTTTTTTTCTAGGAAAAATGCAGAAGGGGTAATTTACTCTTCTTAGTGACAATTTCAAATAATTTTCTTAAAAACGACTCTATTTTTCATAAATAAATGTTCCATTAATAATCTGAAAATACGACTTTGGAGATTTCTCCTGAAAAAGTCTATGATAGTTTAATTTTAGGGACGTTTTTGGAACAAAGTTCTCGAATACACATCTGGCAATTTTATTCATTTTTATAGATAAATATTTAATTAACCACAATGCGAATGGTGTAAGTCGTTTCTCCTGAAAATATACAACTAGAACTAGTTTTAAAATTTAGGATTGCGTATGTTTATTCTAAGATTTACTTATTTTTCAAAAACATGACCAGCGATTTTGTTTATAGTTTATAAACAAATATTTCATTAACAGCACTAGACAATGGGCTGAGTTTATTTTTCACAAGAGTGCCAGAAAGGGTTGTTTTTATATGGCTGATTTCTTTTCAGTCAAAGTTCTCCGAAAACTGTTGACTTAAGTTTGTTTCTAATTTTCATAATTATACTTTCAATATATGTATTATTTTGATACTTTCAACATTATTGACGGTTGATATGACCACTTATGTTAATATTAGTGCCCCTCATAAAATTTAAAGAATTAACTCTCCCCTGTGCCTATATGTGAGTGGAGCTATCTTGCAAGTGATGAAACATTCTGCTTTAAAGAGTTGAATTCGGCCAAGAATGTGTTGAAACAAAAAGAGTTTAAATAACTGTAATTTCACAGCGAAGAGGAAAACATCTGAAATCTCATTAGCGTTGCTCTAAATGAGTGTAATTAACCAGGCTGTACCGTGGTAGTTTACTAATATCCATCAATTATGAGGATGAGATTTCTTGGGAGGAAAATGAGGCGCACATTTGATAACGAAGAGAAAGAGGGAGGGATGGAGGAAACTAACATTTTTGTATTAATCACAGAGAAGTAGAAAGTGAATAATCATTTATAATGGAAAGAAATTAACCTAATGAGAAAGGAAACTAAATATTTTTTTTTATTAAGAAAATATTATTTCTTTAAGTACAATATAGTTTTCCGTTTGATGGACGTAGTTGAGGTGGGTTTCTTGTGTTTTAGAAATAAACTCTCTAATTATTTAAGTGAGATATTTGTGATTATTGTCCGATATCTGATTAATAAATAAGCAATTCTATCATATTGCAAGTATTAGCGTTTAACTGGGAGACTGGGAGACTTTTTGTCAGATAACATATTACAAGATTGAGTAAATGAGTGTAACACGGCACACGTAACTGATCATAGGTGTTTTCAAAAATACGAATATTGTTCTTGCGTGTTACTTTCGCTATCGATTGAGTTTCCAATACACTTCTCAATATGAAGGTTCAACTTCTGCGGAATTTCCAGCAGTAACCGCAAAGACACTGTTGCCAGTGGTAGATATGCATTTTACAATGGCAACAATTCTTTAAAACATACCGTAAAACAACATAGCACTGCCCTGTTGAGTAGTATCTAATAGAACAGAAAACATTAAAGCTTGAGAGACTTCTTTCGCAATGTCTTCTCTGATAAGTGCGTTGATAGCATTCAAGACATAATTCAACGTGTTTTTTGAAAGTTATGTGACCACCATTCTGCTTACGTCCTCGTTCGTAACTCAGTTTATTCTTCTCGATGACAATCTCTAAATTACTTTTAAACGGAATGTAAAATTTGCTTAACAAAACAATAATATCCAAAACGTTTCCACGATCTGTAGCTGTATCTTCCAGTCTATAGACTGCTTCATTTCCTTTTCCTCTGTAAGTGAGTCCTCTTTCAGCACTTCGACAATTCGATTTTACCTGTCTGTTCTCAACCTGATACTGCCGTTGTTTCAACTGTCCACGAGGACGAAGTTTCTTAACACTATGCTCTCTTTTGTTAGATACATGTGTGATGTATTTTGGAAGACTCGTGTTCTCTTATACACAGAACCACAGACGCGTTAGTTGACACAAAAAAATGCATAACTTTTGTGATTTCAGCAAAACGTTTAGATGCATAATTTTTAAGCATGCAACTAAATGCATAAAAAAAACTGTGTTAATTGATGCACTTGTGTGCATAAAATTCATTATACAGGTAAACGTTTTGCTGAAATCACAAAATGTTATGCATTTTTTTTTGTCTCCTACTGAAGCATATACATGCATTAATTGAAACAGTGGTTTGTATCGCTGGTTGCATATTTCCTAATATATACAGGACTTCCAAGGGTGTGGAAACGATTGAATAAATTTAGAACACTACTAAAAATATGTAATAGAGGGTTTTTGGGTGATGCAGGACAGAGTGCAAATATTCCATATTACATGAGAGCCTCTACGGCCATTTTGGAAGTTGCCATACTGGATTTGAGTTAATTCAATGAAATATAGATTTTACGATACGCTACTATTTTTGAAATAAAGTGACTTTTAAAGACATTAATAATATTTTCACTCTGTCATGCATCATACCAATAAAGCTCAATTTCATAGTTTTGATAGTGTTCTAAATTTATTCCATCGTTTTCACACCATTGACAACCCTGTATATCATATGTGCAATATACAATTTAGGCCACTCAATTTATGAGACCAATCTAAACTACGTCCCAACAATTGTGAGAAAATAGTTACAAACATAAGGCCTTCAAAAAATACATCTTACAAGTCTAAAAAGGAAAAGAACTCAATTTATTATACCTAGGTACATACCTTTTGTTTCATAGGTTGCTCTACATTTTCACTAAAGCTTAAAACCCCAATTATCTTTGGTAAAATAAAAGAACTTGGGTCAATGTTAGAAAATTCGTACCGATAGCAAATCTAACGATGGGAAACACAAAACTTTACACAGTAAAAAAAAAAAAAAAAAGGAAATTACCAACTCAGATTCTATTTTGTATTGTAAGTCAAACTTTGTATGCCGATGTTCTCTGAATCTTTCTATCGCTTTTTATATGAATGTAATTTAGTATACTAATTTATGCCCGTTTGGTCTTTTCCCGTTTCGCCTTATGCCCTCAAAACATTTTGACATACAACCGATAAGGATTTTATCTTAAGGCGAAAAAGGGAATTCCCGTTTGGCCTTTTCCTGCTTGACCTTATAACATACAAGGGAATTTTCATTCTGTTTCTGTAACAAAGAGGGATTTATCTTATTCTCAATTGCAACGTCTCTTCTATTTCAGACAAATTAAACTCAAATATGTTAGAAGAACATACATTTTATTATCACACCCGAAATAGCATATCAAGTTTCTATGTGGATATAATATGAAATAGCATCAATATATGAAATCACATCAATTTCACTGTTCTTAAGTCTATCTTTTAGGCGGTGAATCTGTCGTCAAACCGTCTCTACTTTAGCTTTCTAAGTGTTCCCTGATAATCCACTTGAAGAAGTACTCGCAATCTTTCATTTTCACGTTGCTTATCTTTCATTAATTCAATGAAAGAATGTATGTCTAAGTGATCCCTTGATGCCTTTCTTCATAATTTGACGTGCCAATGTCCTGCATTGTTAGTCATTCGTTTTTGATCGTTTTCAAAGTGATTCCACAAGTCACTGCAAATAGGTAAAAATACATCATTAGCACATTAAAAATTCAAAGAATTGCAGGAGAATCTACGTTGGAAAGTCGATAGCAAAATTTTGGGGGAACCTAATTTATTTCTTTTGTAAATCAAAAGAATGTGTTCTTTTGATAATTTACAAATCAGTGAATGCAGAATCTTCAATACATGCACGCCGCAAGAAAATCTATATTACACTTTACATGAGGTGTTAATGAAAAAAAAAAAAAAATGCTATACTGTAGAGTGCTTGGAATAGCTTAATTAATGACTTAATACTAAAAAAAAGTTGCACTAAACGCCATCTATTTATGTAGGAAGAAAACATACTTTTCAGAGAAAATAACGTGTCACCATCATCCAGCCAAGTGTCTACAAGATAATCATGGAACTCCTCCTTACATAGAACGTCAGGTGCATCTTCTTGCAAACGTACAAACACTACATCTAAATGGGAAGTTGGTACCAGAGGTAGTGCTGCTGCATGTCGAATCCATCTTTTCACTTCAGTGTTTTCTTTGCACAATTGAGAAAGTCCTAACTGCTGAACCTTCCTCCATACAGACTGAGAGAAGTAAAAGGAACATCCTCTGATTTTGACCAAAAAATACTGTATTTACAACATTGATTGCTACTTTCTCAAGATTAATAGAAACTTCTTTCAATTTGAAACGCAGTCCAAATTAATCAGCTTTTTCCCTGATTACCTCCAGTAATCTTACATGTTTGTCTTGCTTTTTACTGGGAAATATGTAGAAGAGGAGAACAAATACCTGGCTGAAATATTTTCCGTGCAGGATGTACATTTGGGAGAAAAGGCGAGGTACAGTCTTAAGTGTCCCATCCATTACAATCTTGTCGCACTGACACAGAATCTCCAAAGTTCCAACAGTGCCGAAAACCTGTTGAAGATAGAAAGACTAGAATAAATAACAGACATTCTAAAGAAAATGCTTTAATATTAATATTCTTACTCCTATTACTATTGTCATATCAGATTTTTACGATTAAAAAAAAGGAAAGAAGAAGAAAGTCGGAAATGATAAACTATTTTCTTGATTACTAAAATATAACTTACAAGAATTCTACTGGTGTCAGCGCCTTCATCCTCCAATAAAAGTTTTTGCCGTCGTGCGTTTCGCTCCACGATCCTTCCTCCTTCAATTTACTCAATCTTTGCGATAGTGGTGCCCGGTTCAGGCTCGTACGTTATATAGAGAGTGTTTGACGGCACCAAAAATAGGGACAAAACATGCAGTTTCACCACAGTAATTTCCCTTAGCAATCTTCTTCCTGGAGAGAAGAAAATAAATTCATTTTAAACATCAACAGAAAAAAGAAGTCATACTTTCCCTCGAGAAAGTAAAGACAGACAGAATATTGCTTAACTACGACCGGTTAATTGTGTTACACTAAAAGAAAAAATGGATTATGTATTTGTGTGCTAGCTAGGATGCCATTTAAGAAAAGTTCCACATCTAAAGTTCTAAAATAACTTTCAGAGAAGTTGCAAGAATAAATATCAGAAACATGCAGAGAAGCTTCAGTGTCAAAATTACTTATACCTTATTACAACTATTATACCTAGGTATATACTTACCTATATGTCTTAGTAATTGTTGATGTTCGTTCATCCGCTGCTCTCTTCTTCATGTCTGAGGTACAAATACAAGGCTACATGAACAATTTTTTTAAACAGTGACGCAAATAACACAAAATTCTGAATACTTGCTTTGATTTTACGCTGTTCTGTTCGTTCAAACTTAAATACTACTAGCCTTACAAATGTTTTCCAAAACGACACTAAATTTCCCTATCATAACTTGAAAATTCCCTTTGCTGGTGTAAGACGAAATGGAAAGGACAAACGAGAATTCCTGTTTCGCCTTACAATCAAATTATCATATACTATCTTAGCATCATAGCCTGAAGTAATGAAAACAGGCACAAGGCGAAACGGGAAAAGGCCAAAAGGGAAAACACCCAAAATTCATTTTAAAATCACCTGAAAGAATTGTTCACTTAAGTCTGTAGGTTTATAGTAATTTACCATGTTAAATTCAAATCTAAAATCAGAATTTCGCTATCAGGGTTACTTTCTCAGTAATATAGAATGTTACGTAAGTACACGACGCATGTTCTCAAAAAAACTGAGAATGGAACAGTAACCAAGACGTTCCTGGTTTAGCCTGTAGCATGTTTTCTAGTGGGTGTCTCTCTTGTCTCTACTGACACATCATCAGTAGCCTTCTGACATGCTGAGTTATGTTTCTTTCATTTCCCATTAATGAAACTCTAAATTTTAATTAAAAAGAAGTAACAGTCAGTTTAGACCTCATAATCAAATTGAATTCATTGGAAGAACAAAACACTAGTGGAAAATCGTGTTAACTCTGAAAAGTTAATCTGATAGTGATGCCAGAAATTACATTTGAAATTTCCTTTCCTTATTATACGCTGTGTTAAAACGGTACCATTCACATTTCTCTATCATGTCCCTGAAACGGAAAGTCTGAGCAAAAAAATAAGGCTTTCGGTAGAAAAAATCCCTTTTTTCTATTTTGGGTCCCTCCGGAACACCCTGTGTTAACACAGAGATCTCAAAATAAACTGAAAAATACTAAATGGTGTACGAAACGTGTGTACAAAATTTCAAGCTTCTACCTTGAATAGTAAGGGTGGGAGAAAATAAATTACCAATCAGCTAAGAACATCCCTACAGTAGCCCAGATGACTCAAAAAGATTCGGATGTAATATAAAAATTTTCTGAGACATCCTAGGGTCATGTTTTACACTTCATTCTCATCAGAATAGGAAGTCTTTCAAACGGTACCATTCATATGTTTCCGTCATGTATCTGAGGCGGGAAAAATTGAAAAAATGGGATTTTTGTTAAAATATCCCTTTTTTCTCAGTATTTCTGAACCCCTCCCCCCTGTGTTAACACACAGATCTCAAAGTCAACTGAAAAATGTTAAGGGATAGTGAATATGTCTACAAAATTTCAAGCTTCTATTTAGAACAGTAAGGTAAAAAAAAATATATATATATTAACACATGTGCTAAGAATATCCCTACAATACCCCAAATTCCCGCATAAAACGGGAAATTTTCTAAGACATCCCTATTTACCCTAGGATCATGGTTCGTACCTCATTCTCGCTCATTTAAACTTCCAACCACTCATTTAAACTTCCAACCAAACTAATACCTACTTAAAATCGTTTCTTGGAAAAATATAAACAGATACTCAAATATAACAAAAACAAACAAATATAAACAAAATATAAATAAAAACATGAACAAGAAAATATAAGCAACTTGTGTGAGTGTCTTAGGGCTATATGCATAGTTATTCTGCGGGCTACTTAAGGGCCACGTACGCGACACTTGATAATTTGCGTTGCAGAGTTCTCCCACAGGGTCAAACTAGCCCGCAACCTCCCCGTAAGTCAAGGGAAAGGCTACGGGAGCTTCAAAGCAACCCTAGGTAGCCCGTAGCAGTCTGTTTTCGTATAGAAGATGGATATGCTTGGTGCAAAAGATCTATTTTATAATTTTGAAGATCTTATTCAACAAGTGGATGAAATATCTAGAAGATATGTAACATCGAGAACGTTCATTTTTTAGTACATCGATTGAGTACAAGATCTGAAATGGAGCTGACTGTCATTCTAGAGTTCTTATAAATACCAGATGAGTGTTATGGTTATTTTCTTAATAATTAATATTTACAATATTGTTTAGGCAGAAACCTACGTTCAATGTTAAACCAATATTACTGTTTATCAATGAAAATAAGTTTGCAATCATATTATTTCTGATTTTTCCCTGGATTAGGCAGCTAAGTATGTGTAAACTTTAAAGAAAAGATAGGTTTGTGAAAATGACTACAGTAACATGTCGAACATAAATATATCAATTAAGAGGTAAATCTATGCCAATAGAAAATATCAAAGGTTAAAACAGAAATATCACTTTAAAATCTGTAACCGAGCTAAATAAATTTAGGTAGAAATGGGAGTGCAGATTAAGAATACGGGGTCAATTTTGAAAATGAAAAGTAAAATGTGATAATTCACAAAGGAAGAGAAACATTAAGTGTAAATATAAAACATGTAAGTCGTCTGTAGAGATAGAAACAGCGTAAAAAATGTAGTTCAATACTATGGAGTCATAATACAAAGCTACTTATATTGAACAAGTACCACAAGTTAGTCCTTAGATTTCACATTTGTTTTCCTTTATGCGCATATCCATCATCACTGACGTTCGTGTTTGATAAGAACGCCTGAGCAGGTCGTTCAAGCTCGCTTTGGTCTGATTCGGAGTAGATGTAATGCTAGCTTGTGGTGGCATGTAGCACAGGTTGGTGCGTGCTTTTGCACTTGTCTTTTTTAATATATAACAAGTTTGCAAGTATACTATAAATCCGTGTGCAGTTAGTGGGTAGGCGCCTAGAAAATAAAAGAGTAGAAAGTATTAGGAGAAAAATAGTGAAAGACTTGTAATCGATGGCGAACCTTGAGGGAAGTTACAACAGTGAAAATTAAATTTTTATCACTTCAAATTAAGATAAGAAAATTTACCCAATTTACTAACCATTGTATAATATTTGTAATCAAAACATTAGGCAAGTTTGTTAAGTTGAATTGAAACGATGGAACTATAATTTTAACTGATGTGACTTCCTTCTAAAGACACCATTGCTTTTAACTTTTGTTGGCGCCTTTCAACATGTTCCTAGTAGGGTATCGGCATGCGCCAAGAAAAAGAGTTGTTTAGAACGCATGATGACACTATTCTCATGAAGAAATGAGTCACTGTTATATAAATTTAACCCCATATTCTTAATCTGTACGAAAATAAATGATGTAACGTCACTGTCATATAATCTATCTATTGTGCTGCAAGCTCTTTACATACTCCAATATGTTTATGAGTACCTTAAAGTGTTGTTAGCAAAATGCGCCCGCCTCTGTCCTTCTGCGCCCCCTAAGGATGTCTGACTACTTTTTTTTAGCATCATCTACCCAGTAGGTTAGCTAATAGCCCATCATTCAGGCATACATAGTAAAGTAAATAAGGCATTAGAATACAAACTTTAGGTAATGTACACTAAAGATTAGTCGCACCACTTTCGTAATAAAAAACAATTGACACTTGGTTGATTGTTCGTTTTAGCAGCTGGCAAAGAAGTGTTTTTCTTAAAAACTGCATGTAGAACAATGTGTAAACGATGTTTGAAGTAGTGGGTTTTTATTCAATTTAATACATATCAAAGCATATATCAGTAATCACGTAAGTAACTGTTTTAAAAGCGAAGGAAAACTGTCCAAACCTAAATGCAACTAATGTAATCCAGTTGGTATGCATTACTGAGCAAAATGTGTACGCAGTAGCTGTAGACACCGAACTCCAAACATGTTAGTAAGCATACACATAAAAGAAGTTGTTTGCAAGTATCAGGTTGTCTAAAAATTTCGAGCCTTTGTAGGGTAGAATTGAGAGTATGTTAGTTGTGATTAGAACATATTACGAAACCATATTTACACCAGTTTAGTCAATGCTTTTTGTCAATTCTCCGGTAACACCATAATCCCGTGCTACAGAGCTTCTGTAGTTTCTGGTTAAAAATTATGACTCATGGTTTCAACAGATTTCTTTTTAAATCTAACTTAAAAACACTGCTCAAGGAGTTTTCCAGATACCGAAACATACCGAAAAAAACAATAGTCTGATAGTGCCATGTCCGTGCTATACGGTGGATACATTCATGCTATACGGTAGCAAGAAAACTTTCGGCCAGTTGGTGCGCGCTTGGCTTTTGGCTTTCTACGCTTGCTGTATTAACACGTGTTTTCATACAATCTGCCTTTTGTTGTATTTGCATGCGATATTTTAGATCATTCGCAGAGCGTTATATCATCATTGGTCGTTCATTGTCTTATAGGCTTGCTGCCAGCGTAAAACTCTTGAGTCAACCTTGAATGGAACACTGAATCCAAGGTTGCACCCATATAATTTTGTTACTGGAATCCAGTTTGTGGCATGCTTGCACGCTTTCCAATCAAGCCGGATGCAAGCTTACCGATTTCCAATGCAAGCTTACAGTAAGCAGTTTGCAAGTTGTCTCTGCTTTTATGGTCATATATTCTGAACCGAGTTCTCTCAGTTTCTGACAGATCAAGTATGTAAGCGCTCTAATGATGTTAGCCTGGTTTACCACACTCTATTGATAAGTTCCGGTCGTTTATTTTGAATACCTAGACGCACACGCACTAATTGTCGACAATTCAGGTCTGAGTATCGTTCTGCCCGACATCATCAGTTCGTGGTGCAAGATACTCTTTCAATTCCATCGAACGCACAGCTTAATCTACCGGGGTGAAGTGTATGCTTTGCCACAGATTGTAAAACTTCTGGTCTCTTCGACTTCAATCTTTCTCTTATATTGGTGTTATAGGTTATCTGCTTTTCATCACTTGTGATCAACTGTATCAGAAATGGCTCGAATTCGTTACGTTTCAGTAAGATTCTCAGACAGAAATTTAATCGTGTATATCTCTTTGAGTCAGATCATATGCCACCCAAGTGCCGAGCTCTCTTTCTACCTAGCTTTATCCAAATGATTTAATACTATTTGATGATGGATATTAGGTCATTGGTGATGTCAGTACTGCTTACATGCCGATCATATTCCTGGACTTTTCCCAGAATATCATCCATTTTTTCTGTGATTGGTCGCTCACAGCGAGTGGCATTCTGGACATCAAAATTTCTGGAACCTAAAGCGACTGAATTGTGTTTTTGCTGTTTTTTTAACGTATCTTGTTCATAAACAACATTAATTTCTTCGCAGGCCTGCGCAGCATTTACATCTTATTGGCAATAAAATCGTAATGCAGCTTTGCCGAAAGCACACTCATTTTCACGACATAATGTCTTACGTCTGAATGAGAGAATATCGATACATTTTGTATATACTTGCTTCAACCGTCGGCTAACGAATGATGTTAAGCCTTACTCGCTGAGACATATAATCTGAGATTTGGGATACTCACATCATCTTTTGTTCAAAAGTAGTGAGGCTCACTACTTTTGAACAACCTGATAGTGAAAAAATGCCCCTATTGCATCTTAGGACTTGAGATTCATAACAGCAAATTATTTTACGTCTTCTCTTGGCCCTTTATCAATGCATTTTCTACTACTATACCGCTCACTAAAACGTTTCTTGGGAGGAAATGGGAGTGCTCAGAGAAAACCGGGGATGGAAAACCGAAAAAGTTACTTGGTCGGGGATGGAACCAAGGACCCTACGCACTAGAGGTAAGTGCTCTACCGCTATGCCTTCGTGCCCCCTATAGCCATGTTCTAGTGAGCAGTGTAGTAGTAGAATAAACATTGATAAATAGCTCCGGGAATGTCTGAAATACAATGCTGAATAAATTTCAAGTGATGTAATGCAAAGTAGAATCAATTTTCTAATACTTAATTTTTTGAAAATATGAAATTTTATGTATCATATTACTTTTGTACCCAAAATGTGAATTATATCTTTTTCATTCCTTTCAGGCAGTGGGGAATTTCTGGATGAATATCATGGACAGTTTTGCATGTATCTCACTAAAATGCACGACAGCAGTTTTCCAAAAGAGTACTTTAAAAGAAAGTTGGAAGAAGATTGGATGCGGTGTCCTCTACTCTGTGACTATGGGTATCCGTGTAGAACACTGACTCCCATCGTTAACTCCGAGAGAGAGAGGCTTAGTGGAGATATAAATAATTTAATCAAAAGAGAACAACAAATGTAGCTTAGTGATAATTTGGAATGTGAAAAATAAATTTTCGTGTTTGAAGAAGCAGTTGTCTGTATAAGTAGAAACAGCAATTGTAAAGTTTTACATTGTACAAACTTTGCACTTTATAGACTAAAATTGATTTAAACTAGTCGCAGAGTAAAACAATAAGTTTATTGAAAAAAAATTAACGTGTAACAGTTTCGCACTCTATTCAGTTTGGCTTCATAGCAAAATATACTATTGTAAATTAATTGACGGGCTTACTTCTTGGTGGTGGTGATGATAATGATGAGGCCATAGAAATTGAACGTTTTTTGTGAAATATGTTTGGATTGTAAAATAAATAAAAATAAATTAGTCTATCGAAATGTATGTAAATGTTATTTTCAATCTTCCAAGTTTAACCTTTTAAATGGCATTATTTTATTTGATTGTATTGCATTCTTAATATTCTCCCTCTATGCTTCTATCCTGTCGGCTATGTAAGACGATGAGAAATAAAATATAATAATGAAATAAATGGTCAGAGGCATTACATGATATGCATATTCTATCCTGCAGTTGCCCCAGCCAGCTTAAACATGTTAAACGGCTTTATTTTATTCATACTACTCTTAGAAGAGTGAAATTCTAAATATATATCACAGGCTATCATTAACTACATACAGAACTCTCTAGAATTGTTCATATAGATATCCATGTAGGCTTTTTTTATATAAATATTTTGAGTTTTGGTTGTATGTCATATGGTGCATTCAGTGCACAAAAGAATCAAGTACTTTGGTTTTTGTACATTTTAGATGCATTTCATGTTTGAGATATTTGACTGAAGTTCCTTTCATTGTTCATAGATTCATATCCAGATATTGTAAATAACTTTTGAATAAAAAAGCTTTGGTTTTAACCATGCACATAAAAGTACCTACAACCAGTATGTCTTACTTTCTCAGATTTCTGAAGACTTGATTCGTTGTGCTCTGAAAGCCTCATAATACTCGTAAGAGATCACCAAAAAACAATAAATTTATTTGTTCACGAATTATTATCATAATGATTTTTTTTGTTAGCGCATGTCCATAAGAAAGGTTAAATGATGGCACCAGAAAATTCACTGATTATCTCCTGATATGTTCTGCTGTTTTTTGAGTTAAATGCATCTTCTGTTTACAAATTTATAATATGCAAGCATACATATAAAATATAGCGTGAAGACGTCAAGTACGAAAATCACGCACAAAACTCTGCAAGGTGTCCAGAAGTATTTTTTTTCTATAGTTCAGTTTAGAACAAAGGGAATTTGAGGAACTGAGCTCGGGTGCAATGTTAGGAGTAGGCAAGATAACAATGGTAGGTTTATGTGGAAACTAACAAGAGTGTGAGAAACACTCCCACACCTTGTGCTAGATGGTCCCAAGAACTAGCTTTGAGTCACAATCGCATAGGAATGAATCGCACTGCTTAAAACCGTTTTTACGATATCAGATGACACATGCTTAAAATAAAGAAGGGGTCTAGTATTTGGAAATTTCCAGCTGAAATCTGTCAGGCCACAACTAATGAGTATGCAGAATAGTTACTTTACTCAGGCGAGATAGCTGAAAAGTAATAGTGAAGAATTCACCCAGCAAATATGAACACTATGTACCAGTAGCGTAGCGTGATATTCCGAAAGGGGGATGCCAAAGTTAGTCATTTGTGCGATATAGTACTACTGCAAGCAGCAATATATAGCTATTCCGAATGGAATTATAGGGTTATACAAAATTTAGGAGGAAGACCCCCTAATTGGAGGTCTAGTGGGGCATAGAGAAGCGAATGCGTGGATTACGTTAGAATTTAATAACCAATTGTCTCAGCTCCTTCTTGCCACTACCGTTGTGACGAGAAAACTAGGCCCCATTTTTGTATGAACATTGTTTCCAGTATCGTTCCCTTCATTTCTTTCTCGTGGGCGGCTTTTTTCTCCACATACCACATGCCAATCTCGTTCTTTCAAAAAAAAATCGCCCCTAGAAATTTGTCATTTTGGGTCCGGAACTCAGACGCCCGTTCGTGAATATGGGCCTGAGTGTATATATCATTTGAAGATGTAAATACAAAGCACTTAAACCAACTCTGGGGGCCTGTTTCTGTATCCAGATACTGAAGTCAAGGGCGAAAATCTGTTTTCAGCGTTCGCGGGATGGGTAAGACTGTTCCCATAATCCTTTTCATTTTTAACGATGTTCAAAATATTTATGAAGTTGAAAAAAATGCTGTGGAAGATTAGGGGAGCAGAGTTGTCTATACCATCGGCAGGAGGGCAAATTTTAAGGCTTATTGTTGGGGGAGGGGAAAAGAGACTCATATTACAGTAGATGAATCAGATTTCTGAGGTAAACCTGTTGTACTCGTATATTATATACCAAATGATGTAGATGAAATAGTGGTACATATCATTATTACAACTCAGTGCCGTGAGCACATTCTGAAATTTGAATATATGCATAATAATAATTGACATGTTTCAACTTACGCATCCACAATGATCCACATTAAAATTTTAGGACATTTGTTTTATAACAATACAAATAATGACTTCCCCAAAACTATGAAAGAAAATCAATCAGGCCTATATTTGGCGCAACAATACTCTTATCTGAGCAAAATTATGATTACCACAATAGCATTATAGGATTTGTTACAGGAATTAAACAAATAGTTGAAAATAGACTACTAATAATTAATGACAATGAAATACTAAAGAATACGATTCTTTTTTAAAAATGAAACAAGTCAAAGGACATCAGTTTCCTTTGTGGCAGTCGGATAGAAATCATCATCATCATAATCTCAAATCGGATTATTGGGGGGAGGTGGACAAGATTGTAGAGAACATGTTCCTCTTATGTCCCCGAGATTTGTGCCAGTGACTGAAGGGCCCTGGCACAATCTTTGCGAGTGACGGGGAGTTGTGGCTCTTTTGTCCTACCAGATCGGTGACCGTAATTCTACACAATGCTTTAAATTTATGCCTGTGTCTGTGAGCTCCTTTACGATGAAGATTACAATTACGATGCATTTAGTTACGATTAAGGCATAACTATACTTACTAACTATTATAAACCAGGATTCTAGATTTTTCAAACAGATTTGGTCTAGGAATTAATTCGTGCGGTTGGTACGCACACATTGAAGCTGTAGTACAAACACAAAATACATAAATACCTTAAGAAAAATATTGTCCATCGCTAGCCACCACTTTCGCCCATTTGTCAGGCAATGTACGGATTCCGTGGCGAAAAAAGTCCTCATCCTTGGAAGCGATCCAGTCAGAGACCCATGTTTCGATATCTTCTGAAGAAGTAAACCGCTGTTCAATCAAATCGTTGTTCATGCAATCGAACAAGTAGTAGTCCGAAGGAGCAACGTCTGGTGAATACGGCGGGTGGGGTAAAACTTCCCATCCGACATTTTCTAAATAGGTTTTGACCGGTTTTGCGACATGTGGGCGAGCGTTATCATGTTGAACAATAAGTTTATCATGTCTGTTCTCCCATTCTGGTCGTGTTCTGGCCAGAGCTTGCTTCAAACGCATTAATTGTCGTCGATAACGTTCTCCATTCATAGTTTCACCCGGTTGCAGCAGCTCATAGTACACCACACCTTTCATATCCCACCATATGCACAGCATAACCTTTGCACAGTGAATATCTCGTTTTGGTTGTGATGGACCTGGTTCACCTGGTTTCACCCAGGCCTTTTTTCGTTTAGGGTTCTCGTAATGGATCCACTTCTCATCACCCGTAATAATTCGATGCAGAAACCCCTTTCTGCTTTGTCGTTGAAGCAGCAATTCGCAAATGGTTTTTCGTCTTTCAACGTCTCTGTCTTTCAATTCATGGGGAACCCAATGTGACATCTTTTGAATCATTCCCATGGCTTTCAAGCGTTTGGAGACTGTTGTTTGATCAACGCCCAATGCTGCTGCAAGTTGTTCCTGCGTTTGACACGAATCCTGCTCGAGCAATGCTGTCAATTCTTCGTCTTGAATTTTTTTTGACTGTCCAGCTCGCTCTTGGTCTGCCAAGCCGAAATCACCACTTCTAAACCGTGCAAACCACTTCTGACACGTTCGCTCAGCTAGAGCATGGTCACCATACACTTCCACCAAAATACGATGACTTTCAGTCGCACTTTTCTGCATGTTAAAGTAATGCAGCAGGACACCCCGCAAAAACACTTTATCAGGCACAAATTGCGCCATGTTAACTTAACTACAAACTGGTGTTGTTGACGCTTTAATCCACTGCCCTATACTACGAACGACACGCGATGACAGGGGTTTGCAACACATGTGTGGATACACGGAACTGTGGGACGCTCCGTTCGTTGCGCCATCTGTTGTCCACCCGCACGAATTAATTCCTAGACCAAATATTTTAATACTATTATTTACATAACCGGCATTCTTCAAAAATGCGTTGAACTAACCATTTCTGTTTTCTTCTACTTCCTTTATATTAGGGCTCGTACGTTCTGTTCAGAAACTATAGCTTAGTTCAAAATATATACAGTAGGAAATACTTGAATATGCCAGCGTATATGTAAAGCAAATGTAGGGTTGCAAGGGACGAGGAGGAGTGAGAAGGGAAGTATTGCGCATGCGCATTCAACAGAAAGCAGACGAAAACCCCGATGCTTTCAGTAGGCCTGGAAGCCCGTGGAAAATAGCATACGACAGGAGGAAAGACAGAAAATGTGCATCTGAGCGGCGCGCATGCGTAGGTTCCTGTTGTCAAAGTAAGTCGAGAGAGCGCGCCAGAAGATTGCAGTGGAATTAATTGTGATAATTACAAGCAAACAATTTGTATATAATGAAATACGTACTTTTTCTTATTAACAGGGGATGCCGGGCATACCGGCGTTCCCTTACGCTACGCCGCTGCTATGTACAAAGTAATCTTCACAGAAGGAGCAATTGTGGACTGTCAAGAATGAAGTGCTTTTTATTCTTTTCGGAGGTGTTGTTACAGGCTTACAACCTGAAACGTGTCAAGCTAGAAAGGAACAGCAATATTAAGAGAAATTATATAGGTCGCTTGTAACAATAGAAACGGTCCACTGGTTCCAATTGTAGTCAAATCTAGCTTGAAGTGGCCACCTTTAACAAATTAGTATTTTTCGAGCACATCTTGTACACGTATACCCACCATCGCTGACGTGCCTATTCGCTATGGACACACACGAGTTGGTGGATAGCACCCTAGTAAAATATATGCAACAGTTCTAAGATATTTGCATCAAATTTTGCCAAGAAAATGTGTTTATAGCTATGGGTTAACTGCTGTATCGCCGGACCAATCTTAGAAAATTTACCAGATGAATTGGAGAATTCAGTTTGGTTTGTGAAGAAGAGTAAATGATAGTCAGGTAAAGGGAATAGTTGAAGTTAAGAAAATACTAGTTGTATTTGATGTTGTAAACGGCACTATATGTGGAGGCGGAAGGAACTATTTGGCGGAGAGGTACGCTTGTTATTATTTACGGGAGAAGCAGTGTGCAAATGGTGCTTAAATGGGAAGATTGTCATACATCGTGTTTGCGTTTTATCGAATTGTACAAAGAAAGGAGTGTCAGTGGTTGAAATTGTGTGAAAGGCATGGTCTACTAAACAGGTGGACAGCTTATCGTAAGTGTGGAAACGAAACTGCTGAAAGGAAGAGGAACCTCTAAGCAAACCGAATGTAATCTAACCTAATTTAGTACATTTTGGTACTTTTGGGATGGCGTTTAGTATCTCCCTCAAAGCTATGTGACACATAAGCAATGCAGTTTATGACACATATAATGTTTTTCCACCATCCTCGTTTATATGTATACCCACCGCTGCTGACGCGCCTACTCCCTCGAATTATAAAATACAATTCTCGGAATTACTAATAGACGCTTTCGTAAAAAAAAAAAATCAGCATATATTTGTTTCTATTGTTGCCCCTATTGTAAATCTACACCTTCACACGTGTGCTGAATACATAACTTCACTATTTTTCCTTTAAGATTTAAATTTTATCTTAAAATCAAATCAAAAGAAGAAAACACGCAAGTTACCATTGTAGTTGCTGCATGCCATATTTACACTTGTTCTTGTAACCTCATACAGAGGTTGTACATAGGAGGAGATGCGGCACCGTAGTAGTTAAGTCCGCTATGGCCCTGGAATTGCTGAAAAAATAAAAATTGATAAATCTCTACTAAAGTCATTGCTTAATGTACAGTTTTAACTCGTTGCGTCCAGTAAAAACCTTGAAGAAGATACATGTTGCGTGCACTGAAGACCAGACCTCAAAGGAATAGTTGAACTTAGATAACCATGTTAATAATGATCTTGAAAATTTTCCTAGTGAGAAGATGAAAAATTTCAAATAGATTTCGGATAGTTCTCTGTTGATGAGAGTGAAGCATAACAGGACATATATATCATGAAGATTGTCAAGCAATATCATGTTTCCACTGAGGATTGAGTCAGTTTATTATTATCATTATCACCACCACCACTACCACTATTATTATTATTATTCACTGGTGTTCTTGCCTTTTGTATTTTGATAAGCTTTAGAAGTCAAATTGGAAAAAAGAAAAAAAAAATCACAGGTGAATTCGATAGTAGAACTTTCGCCAGATACATTATCAAATGCCTTGAAGTTATTCCTTTTTTATTATTATTATTTATTTATTATTATTATTTTTCATTTTTTTAAGTTACCCATATAAAAATGAAGAATATATTTGCATCAGGTTTAGTAGTTTTAGAGCGGGATACCATTTATCTGTAAAAATTCAATCAATAATTGGATGAGAGTCCAAGAGGTCGTAGCTAAAATTTGTTCAACAGAAAAAGGTCCATAACCAAGTGCTCTGTGAAGTTTATTGATCATATAAGATCTGCCTTTAGTAAATTGTTCACAAACAAAAATTAAATGATTCAAAGATCCAATATCACGCTGACACCAACATAAAGGTGTAGTCAATTTATGTATTTGATATAATTTATAAGGCGTTAAGGCGGTGTCAAAAAGAAGGCGATATAATAGAATTACTCTGTATCTAGACCAATTATGTATAGTAAGCCATGGTTTGGGTTGAGAGATAGACATGATTTGCCAATAATGTCGCCCTGGTCCAAACCTATTTTCAGATTTCCAAGCATGTAACATCTGGACTTGATTTCGTTTGATGATAGGAATAAAGTTTAAGTGACTAACTTTAATAAAAGCTGATTGACCATCATTACATGCAGACTTTGCAGCTAGGTCTGTATCATCATGGAATTTTATATTAGAATGTGATTTCGTGTGTAAAAAATGTATAATATATCCTTGTTCTTGAAGTTGATGGTATAAAAATTTTATATTTAAAAGAAGCCAAGTTGTTTTCACATTCCAATGGGTGTGTCTTAAAGCGTTAAGAACACTGAGAGCATCAGAGCAGATACAGGCATCAGAAAGTTGTAACTTTTTTATTAATAAAAGAGCTTGCCGAATGGCAAAAGCCTCACCTTCGAAAATGGTAAAATATTGAGGAAGTTTGAATTTTTTGATAATATGAAGAGTAGGAACAACAACTGCTGCACCGACATTTTGATGAATGTATTTAGATGCATCTGTAAAAACAAGTATACAATTTGAAGATAGCTGATCCACACAAGAGTGCCAAATGTAATTATTGATATTTGGTAAATGTCCTGAAGTCGAAGAAGAGACGTAGTGAGGAAGAATTGTCTTTATTTGTACCAAACTCGTTGTATAGTGAAATATGTAGCACGGCAGTGATGGAGATTGTAGGATCATTCCTTCATACATGTGAACTTTAAAAAACGCTTTGACTATCCATGGTGATTTATTTCTATACGGCACCTTCTGATGTCTATTTTCCAATATATGTTTAATCTGATGAAGCTGTGCTATAAGAGGATTATTCCTTTTCGCCATTCGTGACAAAAGAAAAGTTTCTGCTAATTTGGAAATTTGTAAGTCAATAGGAATCATACCAGTTTCCTCAAAGAGAGCATTTTTCGGGCAGAAGGTAGGCTGAGAAAGGATGATCTTAAGTGCATCATATAAAAGTTTGTTTATTCGCTGGTAAAAATACTTCATCTTCTCCTCATAAAATATGCTTCCATAAAGAGTTTTTGCCATCATACAATGTGTAATAATTTTGTATAGACAAGTTGGATTGAGTCCCCAACGTTTTGCACTTAAGCTTTTGAGAATGTTGTTGTATGAATCCAATGCGGTTGATAACAGAGCTAAGTGAGGTTTCCAAGTCATTTTTGTGTCCAAATAAAGCCCAAGGTATTTGAAGTGTCGAACATAGCGTAACGTACGATCTTCGATATGAATGGTAGGGCGTGTATAACAACGTCTTCGCGTGAAGACGGAGTATACAGTTTTCTCCCAGTTGATGTCGATACCATTGTTTATAGACCAACGTAATAGTTTCTGTAAGGTTTGTTCAATAAGAATTGTCCCTCGGTGAAGATCATCCGTAGTCAGAATGAATATAATGTCATCAGCATACGAATACAGTTTTACTTCTTGTTTAAGTTCTGTTATTAGGTCCAATATATAGAGATTGAATAGAGTAGGACTTAACTTACTACCCTGGAGTAAGCCAACCGATGTAGTTCTAGGTTTATTGTAATTTTTGTTAAGTTTGATAAAAATCTTTCTGTTGATGAGTAAGTTATGAATGATTCTAATAAATTTGGAAGGTATCTGTAACAGATATAGCTTTTGAATGAGAAGATCTAAGATAATTGAGTCATATGCTTTTCTCAAGTCAACGCTAACTGCAATAACAAATTGTCTTTCAAGATAAGCCTGATAAATGTCAAGAATAAGAGGCCCAAGTGCGTCGTATGTTGAGGTGGCTTTTCGAAAGCCGGTGATAGTAGGAGGAAAAATTTGATTATGTTCCAAAAACCACTGTAATCTGGATAAAAGTAAGTCTTCAAATATCTTGAGAGAGCAAGGAAGTAACGCTATTGGTCTATAGTTGTCCGCTTTGCCAATATGTTGTTTGTTTTTTAAAATAGGAACAATAAGAACTTGTTTCCATTGAGATGGAATATGGGCAGTGTCCCAAATTTTATTATATATTTGTAATAATAGTGCCTTCCCACGAACAGCAAGAGTGGTAAAATGTTTATAATAAATACCATCTATCCCAGGAGAGGTGTTGGTGCGAAGATGCTGAAAAACAACGTCGAGTTCCACTTCTGAAAAACTAGTTTCCAAAACAGAAGATCCCTGTGGCAGAATAAAAGGTAAAAGATGACGCCGAGAATTATTGACAGTGCAGGGAGCCAATTGTTGATGAAAATCTGTGATCCATTTCTGGTCATCCAAACGATGCATAGGCTGAGGTTGTGAATTATGATAACGATGAATTTGATGTTTAAAGAAATTCCAAATCTTATATTTGGGAGTGAGATAGGAGAGATTATTACAAAAATGCTCCCAGCTTTTCCTTTTGTAATACAAGGTGATCCTTTTAACAATGGCTTTACATTTACGGTAATGAAGAAAATCGTCTTTTGTTCTGGTCTTAAAAAATAATTTCAAAGATTTTTGACAATTATTGACTGCTTGTTGACATTCTACATTCCACCAATGTGGATGATGAGATGTAGAGCTACGGTTTGATAGTTTCCTAGATGGAAGAGTAGTGGAAATTGTCTTCGAGACTGATACAGCATGTTTGATAAAAGTATGTATGGTATTGACAGAAAGAGACTCGTTATTGATAAGGTGACAAGAATCTTCGATAGTATGTTGATATCTATCCCATTCAAGGTGAAGGGCAATAGATTGTAATTTCGATTTGAAATCTTTTGCTATAGGATTATGCAAAGGAGATGTGATGGCTACCGGATGAGTGGAGAATAAAATAGGATAGTGATCACTTCCTCCCGGATCAAAATATACAGACCACGTAGTGTGAATATAATACGAATTTTTCACAAGAGTTATGTCCGGAACACTCGTCCCATACTGGGTAATGCGTGTGGGAGTGCCATCATTCATTGCAATATAATAAGAAAAAGGTAATGCTTGGAGAAGATTGTTTCCTGCAGTATTATTTCTAGAGCTTCCAAATAATTGGCATTGGGTATTAGTATCTCCAGTTATGTAATCAAACTGATGAGTATCAGAAAAAATAGCTTCCCAAAAATCTGCATGAGGAACAATATGTGGAGATATGTAGATATTCAGGAAGTTGATATTTTGAATATTTAAAGAGAAAAGTTGAATATCAGGATCCGGACACGGGATGGAAAGCTGATTGGTGATGTATGAAAGATTGTTTCTGATACAGAAGGCAATGCCACCATATCCATCTGCTCGGTTTTGTGTTACAATATGATAGTTCTTGAGACGAAAAGGTATGTTCGGTTTTAACCAAGTTTCCTGCAATATAATGATATCAGGATCAAAAAAGATGATAAGATTATATAGAAAGTATAATTTGTTATAGACGCTTTGAGCATTCCATTGAATGATGAAGAGTGGACGAAATTCTTTTACTTCCATACTGGGTATCTATGAAAGATTTAAAGTATTGTAGATTTGTGTAACCAAATTCTCCAAGAACGTATGCGAAGCGTCTATATTTTGAGAAAGTAATATAGTAGCCAACAATTTCTTCAATGCTTCGGTATGTTTAGGGGATAATTGTGGAGGGGAAGATGAACATTTCAGAGATGTAAAGTTACTAGTAGTATCAGATGTAAGAGTGGTAGAAGTCAAATTAGCGTGGTCACTGGAAATAGAATAGGGTCGCGTGTCGGCTGAGGTCTTAAGGGGTTTTTGAGGAGCATAAGGCTTCTGAGGATCCAGCAAGGTGAAATTCGATGTTTTAACAGAGGTGAGCTTTGAATCCAGTTTATTTCTTGTTTTATACGATTGTGGTAAATCGAGCTGAAATGGTTTATCCTTCTTGAAACGAGATGGCATTACAGTGGACGAAGAAGGTAAGAAATGCGGACTAGGAAAGGGAAAAGCCGATGGTCCAGAAGATCCCGATGGATGATCCAAGCTTCTTCTCTTTTTTCCTGGGGGTGTATCAATATCAAATGTTAAAGCAGATTTTTTCATGTGTGTGGTAGATACTTTATCACCAGCTGAGGGATGAGATGAAGGAAGGTTAGTATATTCCTTAGGTTCGGTAGAAGGATCCTGCATTATTGCAGAGAAGGACGGAGTATGTGAAGCTATTGTGGTGATCTTGCTAACAAGTTTATTCGCTTCATTGAACGAAAGTCGTTGTATTGCCATCAGTTGCATGATTTGTTTCTGTCTGTGTCTTTCCGCACACTGCTCATAATCCGCAGCATGTGAAGCACCACAGTTAATACAGTGAAGATCACGATCACAAAATCCAGTACCATCAACATGATTAGAACCACAATTTTTACATAATTTATGTTTTAATTTACACGAACGGGCAATATGTCCGTATTTCCAGCAGCCATTTTTGCATTGACGAATGCTTGGAATATATGTTTCAACTGGAACAGATTGATAATAAATTTTAATATCTTTAGGTAACTTTTGAGAATCAAATGTTAGGACAACCGAACGAGTAGGCTGCCGACCTTTTGTTAAATCATAACGAAAGATTCTTCGTGCAGAGGTAATCGGGAAGTCACATTTACTATCTTTTAATAAGTCATCCATTGTGATGTCCGTGTCAACGTCTTTGATAATACCTGTAGTATACAAAACATGATTAGGGATATATGCTTCCCATTTGTTATGTTGAAGAATGTCATGATCCAGAAAATTATTGGCATCCTGACCAGATTGAAAAGTAAGTTTAATTAAATTTCTACCAATAACATTAATATTAAGAATACCAGGTATTTCAGCCAAGTAAAATTTGCGGCTGATGGACATTGGATGTTTTTTACCTAAATCTTCTGTAGTAGACTTCACATAGACAACATACGGTGCAAGGTGAGTAGGTTTGTATAAATTCTTATCAGGATGGAGAAAATGCACATTCTGATTATCGGCTGGAAGCACAATAGTAGATTTCTGATTAGAAGGTGTAAAAGTTGATTGAATATTAGTTGAAACCGCAATAGTGGGTGAAGAATTGGGAGGAGTAGAAGTAGGTGAATCCAAAGGTACTTGTATTTCCATAGCAATATACTTAGTAACATCTGCATTATTAGCATCAGCATTGTCATCCTCCTCCATCTTGAAAAAGGAGCAATGTGTAAACCAAAAAATCTATAACTTGCAAGTAAGTTATACAAGACCAAAACACATCATGATTACATGCTGTAGTAATATGTGAACCATGAATAAATAACACAATGTATGCAATAAAACACAACAGTAATAATGAACCAGAACACAGAAAAAAACACGACAGTAAATATAACACTATACACCACACTTTACCAAATTGTAATCGCACTACGCTTTTCCAACACAATTTTTTACTTATCAGATGAGTTTCCGGAAGTTTCTTTCAACAACTTCTTTCATCATTCATAATCGCAATCAATATTTACACTTCCACCGAGTAGAATTGAGCTTCGGAGCGTTACCTTCAACTCTTTTTTGACAATTTTAGCCTCGCCCGAGGTGTAGCTAGACAAACCAACCCTCAGTGTTAACCGTACCTGAGGGATCACTTTGGAAGCTTTGTGCAATGCATAGTCAAGGAGAAAGTTGAAGTATCCCACAGGTACGGTTCGTCTAGGGGACCCCTACGGGCTCGACTATGCATATGGCCCTTAATGTCTTACGCCAGATTTCCTTGTTAACTCAAAATTAAGTTATATAGACGTTCCTCAATGAGGAAAATATCACGAAACCTTCTTCAAGTTGAGGGTACGTCATCGGCAGAGCCTTAACTTGTGGAAGGGCAGGGGGCAACAGCCCCCCAGAGAAGCTACCCGCCGTTCGAGGGGGCCCATTTTCAGTCAAAATTTTCTTACTCTATATACGATAGGAACATGAAATTAGAAATGAAGCATCAAATAGGGTCCCTACATTACATAAACCTAACAGCACACAAAAAGTAAATAGAACAAAAATGAGTCATGGACCCATTTCAGTAAAAACTGTCTACTATTAGGGGCTCTAGAAATAATATTTATTTGTATGGGTTTCAGATTTATCAATATTGTCCCCTTAATAATTTTCTCATGTACAGAATGGGCCCAGGGAGTAACTAACGGAACCGCAGACCTTGCCGTGCAGGAGGGCCCACAGGCTCCGGGGTGGCATAAAGATTAAGAGAAAGTTGGAGAGAGGGGGCCTAATAATTAGAAAATCAACTTTTTCTAGGGGCCCAAATAAGCTTGTTAATGCTCTCCCCCAGAAAAGAATCTTACTGCGCTGGTCATCGGTTGCAGGGATGGTCCCGATTTACATTACATTTCGTATTTACCATAACTTCTAATTTCCAAAGAAGAAAAGACGACATAAATTATTTTCACATTCTCTGAATTGCATCAAAACGTGTAGGAATACAGTTCTATGTTTATGTTCCATAACTACTAGTTTATTTTCTTACATTCATACGAGGAGTTTGTGACAAATTGAACCGGTGGCACTAACCAAGTAATCCCGTTCGTTCGGCTTCTGATCATGAGGCGCAATCCACTAGGGGTTCGGATTCCTCTGAAGAGCAAGGTCGGAATTTTAATTGTCCTCAGTATTTCTGTGTTCGTGTTCCTGCAGTGTTTGGAATACGTCGAAAGACATGAGGTGCCAGTGGCGAACAATACTACGGTTGGGGTGATTTGTTTAAAAAAAAATGTGAAAGCAATGAACTCCCATTGCAGCTTCTTGGGTTCAAATTCCGTCGTGGTAATTAGTATTTTTTGAATGGGAAGATAATGTTTATGTAATTTGTATTATAATTATATTATCCCTTTATTATTATTATTATTATTATTATTATTATTATTATTATTATTATTATTATTATTATTATTATTATTATTATTATTATTATTACCCCAGTGGAAATAAAAAGCAACATAGTGGAAGGTATTCATAGGACCAGAAAAGATATAGAGTGTGTCAGATGTTTCTTAGGTTTACACATGAACCCAATAATATTACTACCTTTATGGATTTACAGATAGAATTATCATTTTATGACAACAAGAAATGGAATATAAAGATTTGTTAGCTGATAGCAGTAATGCATTTTGTTTCGCCCTTCTTCTAAGTAGAAAGGTGAAGTGACATCTTAAATAGGAAGTGACATCGTGACTAGCGATCCCTATTGTAAGTTCGATCACTATTTGCAATTTGTGCACAGCTAGGAACAATTCCTTGAAACTCATTTTTGGCCCCTACTACAGCAGTAAGGACGTGTTTAGCCCTTACGTATTCACCAATTCTTGTCCAAACACATTACTTGCCAGACAGTTACACAGGTTGATACGAATGACGTAATTTTTTGTTTTTGGCATATCACCTTTAAAGGAAGTTGTCTCAACTCTTAGACCCAGAGAAATTGAATATTGTTCATGTTAGTGTACATCAGAAGTATCAGTTTTGTAAATTATAAAAATTACCTTAATTGCTACAGCCTGAATAGAACTCGCGTCCCCAACATTATGATACTAACGCTTAAGCCATTACTATAAGTCATCACTGTTCTGGGAGAAGTAAAAAATTGGACCTTAGTGAATTCATCAATTACACACTTTTACGATTCTAGTGTAATAATGCAGAAACTTTCTGATTTCAGTCATGAAAAAATAGTAAAGTATTATGCAGAAAGAACAGTCCAAAAAAGTCACATTTAAATTGACAACTCATATGTACGGAGGCGCTGCCGTATGCTCTCACCTCGGGCCCTGATTTTTCACTTCACGGCATTGGACAGATATTTATATTGATTAGAACCTGGTGTTTCAGGGCATTGGATTATTTTTTTAAGTTAATTAATTTGACGAACCTTCCTCAGTACCTTGTTTCCTATTTTTACTCACTTTTACAGTTTTTCCACTTACTCTTTGAGAACAGGGACAAAAACAAAGAAACATGGAGGACAGTAAAAATCACAAACACTATTCACAATCAGAATCACAATCACAATCACAATTACAATCACAATCACAATCGCAAACACTTCTAACCCTTCTACTACTACTCCTCCTACTACTACTTGTAGCTGCTACTACTACTACTGGTAGCTTGTTGTTTGAAGTCCAATGTGAAGGTTTGCAAAGCGGAAGTTATTGATGATATTTCAATCCTTAATGTAGCCTTGGAAAATACAAAATGTAAAGTGCCTGTTGTTGTTATCGGTCAGGACACTGATCTTTTGATTCGGTTAAGAGCACTAACAGAGGAAAATTGTGATTTATGCTTTCTAAGGCCTCCTCTGGGACTAAGAAACAGAAAACTATATTTAATATTTACCAGCAACAATTATTATTGCTGTACTGTTGATGTAATGTACTGTTGATTTTGTAATGTACTGTTGATTTTGCATGCATCAACAGGTTGTGATACAACCTCGGCTATATATTAAAAGTCAAATTTTAAGGCATGCACCTTCTCCAAAAAGATAAAGATTTGACGACATTAGTTTTAATCTTCAATCTTTCATTGTCCACCAAAGAAACAATAGCCGAGGCTGATGAAAAATTTCTGCTTCAACTCTATGGTGCCAAGAAAAGCTAAAGCCTTGATGAATATTATTATGAGTACAATTTTGTCGTCTGTAAGCAAACACTAAGTTGCAGATTTGTTCTCCTAATGGTACCCCCAACAAGTGCAGTCATAAAACAGCGTTCTTTCGGTGTATATCAAGAAGTGCAGGAACGGAAGGGAAATTCATTAGAGCCTACAAACTGGTGATGGATACAATCTAATAACAAATTCATGATATTTGCTCCGACCTGGAACCTGCTCCTTCTGACTTATTGCACAGAGTATCTTGAGGGTGTAAAGATAATTGTAGGAATATTTTTTTGTTTCAACGCTGGGCTACTTTGTGAGTCAATGTCCGGTTATGGTCAGAGGGTTTCGTGTGATAACTACACAGATATAGATACTTAGGAAAAAATTCAGAATTAATTATATGCATTTAATATATAAATTAAATAGACAAAAGAACAAACTTAAGAACATACTTTTATAATAATTTTCAATATAAATTATTGTTTTCTAATATAATTTAGCATCCTTAGATATAGAAATGCAGTGGAACCTTTCAAAATAATATAAACACTGCAGAAATATAAGTCAAAGTTAAAGATTTGTTAAGAAAAAGTAAACTATGCTGAAAAGAGGTTTATGCCCACTATAAAGTAATTACATTTATTGTAAACTTTACGGATCACCACTTGATTTACAAGTGTTGCTACTGTGTGATGTACAAGCTAATGACATAGATATATATGCATGTTATAAATCAAAATCTGTATTTGTATCCTCTTGATTTTAATACAGAATTTGAGTAACTATGCAATCTCTAGTGATCGAATTCTGCCAGAGAAACCGTCCTATCTGCACAAAATAACAAAGTTCACATAACTTAAATCTTCATATCTCCTGAACAGCTAAAGCTAGGGAGATGTATAATACACCAAAATGAGTGTTTTTATCCTCTACATATCATCACTCTTTCTAGTTTACGCTATCTCTAATCATTGTGGAGTTATCGGCGAAAAACGGAAATTTGGCGGCTACTTTCCAATGTAGCGGTCGAAGCTCAAGATCAATTTTAGAGGACTTTTAGTATGTTGATAAGGAGGTCAAGTATTACAACTGTACAAAGTTCCTTGCTTGTGTGATTTTTTTAAATATAAACCCCCAATTTTGACCTAAAATTCGTGCACTAGAGTAGATACCGTAACGAATGAAGTCTGGTGTCTACCAAGCGAAGACGTCCTAAACTTTATGTTGCATCTACCTCACTTCAGGAAATTTCTTGCTTACTAACAAGTGTTCGAGCGAAGTAGTAGATGAGAGAGACGCTAGTATTAATAACACATTCGAGCCTCAACACGTCACATAGCTGTGATTTTCTTTCCTCATTGGACGGATCACGTCTCCCAGAAATTTCTGTTAATTTGAACATTAAATGGCTATCCGCAGACGACTTTCGACTTCTCAGATATACTTTGTGTTCCTTTTAGCACTTGCAAAAAAGTCCAGGTGGTAGTCCATCTGGTGCAGAGCGAGTTTGAGCGATGACAATTGGTATACCTTTCTCGCGCTGTTAGAACTATTCTCGGTTCTCCAGCAGCGGGCTGTGAGTCATTGCTTTCGCGGCTTTATAATTTTTTTCTCAAAATTGGAGATTTATCCGAAAAGGAAAGACGGAATGTGCTTGATAAATTTCCTGTTGATTCTCGATCTGAAATTGATGATTCAGATTGTGTTGGCGGCGCTTTTATAGCAGATAATTTCAGTTTTTTCTTTTAGCTTGTAATGACTGATCAATAAAGGTGACAGTAACAATAAGCATTTATGTGCATTGGAAGACTCTCTTTGTAATATTTTCTTAGGTACAACAATCGTATTTATTTATTTATTTATGCTCTTATACATTTTCTAGCAATGGTAGCACGACAGAAGAACGAATGCAAAACAGGCGACTCCAGAATAGCGACAACAAATAGGCAAGGGCGCCCATCAGGGGGGCAAGGTGGGGCGCTTGCCACCCACTAGAGGAAATTGTACTTCGGAATATCGAAAATCCAAATAGAATTTTTAGGATAGTTACATCAAAATTTGAAACTATATTTGAAATGTCGCTTATACTTGTCCCCCTTGGAAACCACAACATGGGCGCCCTTGCAAATAGGTTATTCGTTCTGGAAAACAGGGAACTCTATGTACCGTGCATATAAAGTGTGTACTTTTAAAGGAAAAATTACTTCAGGTTAAAGAGCACGAAGAGAAACAAGCTGGAGTGTGCTCAATGCTTGGTACCTCTGTGTATGCCAGATTGTTTCAGTATATATCATCAGAGGGATCTATAAGAAAAGTAATGGTATAGGTGTTTCAGTAGCGAAATCGTCGCATGTTCTGTGTGTCCTAAGGGCAGTGCAAGGGTATATACAATACTTTTTATAAAGGCTGTCTTTTACTGCAAATGAAGAGTCGATATCTTCAACCTAAATACATATTTCAAGTTGCTCACTTTGATACTTTGAATCCCAACAACATATGTATATTTCAAAATAGAAATAATCTACCTTGCACTACTTCTTTCATACTTACACCTCTCTGCTATTTCAAAATATCTAATGTTTGTATTGACGGTTTGTAACATTTCAAGCGCTGTAATGCACCAAGCATACTCTTATGTGCATACTTATAATCAATCATATTGCTTGTCGGACTTTTTTTTTTTTTATAATTGAGAAGGGTACATTTATAAAAGATATATACCATAAAAAGGAACAGAAAAATGAGAAAACACGTTGATAATATTGTATTCTCTAGTACTAAGTTCATATTTCAAGAATATTAATATTTTATTGTTCTAACGTTTTTACACTATATTTCATAAAAATCGTAAAGTATCGCAAAAGCCGGCTGGGATGAGTGGAGAACATCCCAGGAACGGGCTCGAATGTGTTAAAAGACTGATCGGAAGATAACGGGAAGTACTGAATTCACGTCTAAGAGTCACCTGCAAATTTTCTTATATGATTGTTTCCAATTACATTAATTAGTTTTCGGAAGCACATACAAGGCTACTTGCTCTGTTAATGAAGATTGAAAGACATAATAAAAATTTAACCCACTGATTTACCTTTCAACCAAGCAACTACATTACGTTAAGTGACATCTTCAGCACCGACGTTACGTGGAGATATTGCTTAAGGTGGAGTGTTAAAATTCGTAATCCATTGAAATTTTAATGATTTCCCAGTGAGAATTGGAATTCAGGACCACATGCAACAAAGACAGATGCGCTAGCTACTAGATAAGACCGAAAGGCTGACACTAGAACGCAATATATTTTAAAATTCTCTGATCTTACGTTCTAGAAAATTTATATCCAGATATCTTACGTTCTGTCTCCCATATTCTTAATTGGTTTATTATCTATCCCGGTTGCCTTCCCAATCCTAATCTCGGACATGGCCGTTTCATCTCATCCCAAAGAATACTAAACCCTTTATCATTCTCGCGTACTTAATTTTCTACTTTAACGTCTAACCAACTTAGTCTATTCCTACTTTCATATACGTCCTCATCATATTATTTTCCATCCACCTAAGACTTAACTTCTCTCGCTGATAGCCTTCACATTCTTATTTTGTACTGTAATAGTAATACCTCCTTTTTTCCTCTGAAGTTACATAGATTCTACCTTTTTGTACATTTCCTTATATTTCCCAACTCTTTCTAATTCTTTTATGTCGCCCCATTTCCTTTTGTAAAATTCATCCCTTGCTCTCTCCGTTTCCCTTCCTAACTCTTTGTTTAATTTTCTGAGTATCTTTCTGGCCCCTCCTGTATTAACCTGTTTCCAAGATTTATTTACCCACATTTTCTTCAACAGCTAATCTGTAACCCATGGTTTCTTAGCCGTTTTGTGTTCGCGATAATCTAGTACTTCTTCTACAATCTGCTGTATGGCAAGTTGAATATTCTCTTACTATATGTTATTTGAACAATTATTACTTCTTTGACCAGAGAATATATTTATTCATTAAAATTAAAATATGTCATAACAGCTTGAATAACTTAACGTTATCTTCATCAGACATTAACTAACAGAAGTATCTTTATAACAATAAATTAATGTTGTTGTACAATATTAAATGTTTCGTTTCATAATTTTCACTTTTTTAATAAGTAAGTATCAGGTATGTTATAATTTACTGTTTCATTTTAATTTTTTCGTATAACTTCTTTTATTACAAGCATTATTATTTTCACTTTTCTTTTTTCTTATTGTTATTTTAACAAATTATTTCAAATATCAGTTAATTTTGAAGTTTTCTATCAATTCAGTGTACTATCATATAATTTTATTTTTATTGCTTTTTTTAATTTTTCATATCCTTGATTATTATTCCTCCATTATTTTTAACAATCTATCCCATAATTCATGGGTTTCAAGTTCAATTGACCAGGTCATTAATCTTTCACTTCTTTCTCTTTTAATCTTCCGCGCTTTTTACTATTTTCGTATTAGTGTTGTTGTCTATTTTTCTAGACCTTGGACACCTTCCCAATCTATATCATATCCTGTTTCTTTTACATGTTTGTATATAGCTTTTATTCTCTCTTTTAACTCTCACATCGTCCATATGCCGTTGTACTGTTACTTTAATTTCTTTTCAATGTTTCACTATACTAAATAATTATCGTAAACTGGGGTTCTTTGGAAAATCTGGGCTATTTGGAAAACTGACATTATTTTTGTTACATGGTATAATGATGAGAGAACTATGACAGATATGTCGTTTTCTTGCAGACCAATGAAAAGTAAACATCATCTACACGTAAAAGAGACAATATGGATAGTCATATGTCCTGTGTCGTATTTAGAGACTGATATAAAAATTCTCATGGCAATTGATATTTTGTGTTTTTTTTCAATTTTCTGTAAATTGTCCCTATGTTTCCTTAATGAAAAGTGGTTTTATCTGGTTTTGCTAAATATTATTGGTTTCAGGAGTTTCGTAATGAGACGTATTAGTTTTACATTTCTACCTCCTTTCTGGGACAATCTGTGACCATTTTTATTTCCTTTCTTTTTCTACTAAAAATGATATTGTTCAGGGGATAGATAACGATGACGTTATTGAAGTTTTGCCTGAACCTATCTACAACACAGAGAATAAGTTGTCTTTGCATATTTCTTTGTGGTCAAGAATTTCAATATGTGAATTTCTACCAGTAGGGTCTAGCTTGGCATTTATTTTTGTCCTTATCGTACTGTGTTACATTATTATTATAAAAAATCATATGATATTTTTTGCAAAGAGTTAACGTAAATGTATATTTGTGAAAATGGTACTAGGTAATTATGTAAACCAATGTAAGGCAATTATGATCTGATACATACATAAAGTTCATAAAATTATGAAGGTCATTTTTTTAGTGTCTTAAAGGAGCCTCAACAGCTTATGCGTATATTAGCATTGCGAAAAAAAAAATAATTTGTTTTGTATGCCTTCAGGAAGGCAAGCTTATCACTGTAGTTAGTTTTGATTGGTTTAACACTGTATTGTGTTTAAATAAAAGATTGTACAAAAAGCATCTTTTTTTATTTAAAATAGCCCAGGAACACGTTACTATGAAAGAAATATAGGCATGCTGCATATCAAGCTTCTCAGCAAAGTGTGGTCTTGCAAATAGTTCCTTCCAATTAACCCCATCTTTCACATATCTCTTACTACTATGAAAAGACGCATATTTTCCAAGTAGATCCAAAGATAGGGCTACTTGGGAACAGCACGTTTACGTGCCTGGGAAACTTCAGTCTCAGTAAAATTTTGTTGTAACTGCAGAAAAAAGTAACATGGACTAAGATTTATAAGCATCACAACGAGAAGGAAAATAAATTGCAATAAATAACAAAGGGAAGAATAAAGAAGAAAAAACTTCCCAAGTAACCCCACTAAAATGATACACTAAAACTTAAAAAAGGACCCATGTAATTAAAACACTCCTGATTGATACGTATTAAAACTAAAATGTATAAAATTAAACAATTGAAATTATACAGTATTAATTTAATGTTATAAGATGTTTCTGTTAATTAATGTCTTATGAAAATAACGTTAAAATATTCAAACTGGTACGAGTTATTCTAATTTTAAGTATATACTATGGTCACAAAAGTTAGTTCCTGAGAAAAGATGGGTGCAGTTACAATCTTAATTCCTGTATCTATCATTTCCTGTATCTATCAAACCTGGGACTACCGCATCAATGGCGACAAAAGCTATCATAATAGTCTGTGCTTATGGTACTATCTACTGTTTTCTTTGGTAATTATATTTCTACGATTATCGCAACAACAGTCATTATGATTTTTTTATTGTTATTCATTAAAATGTCATAATGCAGACAGTTGCAAAATCGTAAGAGTGTATAATCATGAAATGTTTCGGTTCATGTTGTGTTCATAATGCATACGACTGACACTTTTCGGTAGAAAATGAAATGAAATGTTTGAGTTTTACGTTCCACGATTACGCCGGTTAGGCTAAAGGAGACGGTGATGATGAGTAAGGAACGAAATGGTGGAATCAAGAAAGTGGGAGAAACGGGAGAACCCCGAGGAAACCCACGTACACGGTGTTTGTCCACCACAAAGTTTAATTGGCGGGGCTCGGATCGAACCCGGGACCCCAAGCACCAGAGGTGAATGCTCTACGACTGAGCCATCGCGGCCTCTACAGCTTTTCGGTAGAAGCCAAGTAAATATATTTAGTTAATAAATTAAATATCATAAAAGAAACGCCCGAGAAGTTGGCCCTCCCATTGAAGCACCAATGATCTTTTTTAGTGCAATCGTTAGTGCTTCGTTATTGCTTCTTAGAACACCAACTCCCAAAATTAGTGCTTTGATAGTTTGGAAGCTAGAAGCAAAAAACTTTGGGTGGGCAACTTCACGCTAGCCCCCCCAGAAAGACCTAACGATTAGACCTAGTGCAATCGTTAGTGCATCGTTAGTGCTTCCAGAAAACACGAATAGTTTCGTTAGTGCTTCACAA
This sequence comes from Thermobia domestica, assembly GCF_964235325.1. Taxonomy (NCBI): domain Eukaryota; kingdom Metazoa; phylum Arthropoda; class Insecta; order Zygentoma; family Lepismatidae; genus Thermobia; species Thermobia domestica. The sequence continues at coordinate 196,418,948 of NC_137464.1, read as the reverse complement.
TTAGTGTGGCTATGGACAGTTATATGTCACGAAATTCCCATAAGGAATACACGGGGAATTTTTAATTGGCACAAATTCCCACCAAATTCAAAAGGGCTTATGACCTCTTCTAGTGCAAACGTTAGTGCTTCGTTTGTGCTTTTGAGAACACAAATCCCAACATTAGTGCTTCAATAGTTTGGACGCTAGAAGCAAAAAACTGTGGGGTGGGGCCAACTTCACGTTAGTCCCCCAGAAAGCACTAACGATTAAACCTAGTGCAATCGTTAGTGTATCGTTAGTGCTTCCAGGAAACACTAATAGTTTCGTAAGTGCTTCATTATTAGTGTAGATATGACAAATTGTATGTGACGAAACTCACGTAAGAAAAGCATTGGGAATTTGTTATTGGGTCAAATTCCCACCAAATTCAAAAGCGCTAAAGATATCTTCTAGTGCAATCGCTAGTGCTTCTTAGAGCACCAACTCCCAATATTAGGGCTTCAACAGTTCGGATGCTAGAAGCAAAAAACTTTGAGGGGGGGGCAATTTCACTTTAGCTCCCCTCAGAAAGCACTCACGATTAAACCTAGTGCAATCGTTAGTGCTTCCAGAAAACACTAATGGTTACGTTAGTGTTTCACTATTAGTTTGGCTTTGGCGAATTACATGTCACGAAACGCCCGTAAGGAATACATGGATAATTTTTCATTGGGACAAATTCCCGCCAAATTTAAAAGCGCTAATGATATATTTTAGTACAATCGTTCGTTAGTGCTTCTTAGAATACCAAGTCGAAACATTAGTGCTTCCATAGTTTGTACGATAGAAGCAAAAAATTTTGAAGGACAAACTTGAAGTTAGCCCCCCAGGAAGCACTAACAATGAAACCTAGTGCAATTGATAGTACGTTGTTGGTGGTCCTAAAACACTAATAGTTTCGTTAGTACTTCATTATTAGTGACGAAACTCACGTAAGAAGAACATTGGGAATTTTCATTGAGTTAAACTTCCGCCAAATTCAAAAGCACTAATGATCTCTTCCAGTGCAATCGTTAATACTTCTTAGAGCACCAAATCCGAACATTAATACTTCATTACTTTGGATGCTAGGAGCAAAAATAAAAAAGGGGGCTAACTTCACGTTAGTTCCTCAGAAATCACTAACGACAAAATCTAGTGCAATCTATTGTGCATCGTTAGGACTTGTATAAAACAGAAATACTTTTGTTTGTTTCTCTATTAGTTCTGTCTTGGGAGATGAATTTCATTATGTTTCTAATTTTTCGTATGAAAATGTAATCTTTCTTCCTTGGTTCATATATAAACAATCACTATATTATTTTTTCTTCTGTGTTGTTTTACGATGCGATAAAAATTAACTACAGTCCTTTGCTAATTTTAGTATGTTTAATTCTGTTTGTTGAGTATGTAAAATGGTGTTTACGGGTTTTGGAACATAACGTTAATTGATCTTTTACAATAGTATTATTTATTTGTGAACTTTAGGCTTCATGATTCAAAGTTGTATACAAAGATGAAAATGCTAACAAGACTGTAATTAAAACAAGGTAAGTGTCTTTACAGTTAATTAATGTGGAGTAATTAATTAATGTGAAATAACTGTTATTGATTAACCTTTTTCTTGCTCAATTCTTCTAAAGAGATTCCTGTTGTTACCCCGGTTACACTAGCAGACATCTCCTACGTTAAATACAAATTGTTAACAGGGTTACCAGCAACATACGAAATTTAATACCATACAATGTTCTACTAATTATTCAATATACACAACCCAAATAAAAACAAAGAAGGCATACTTCAATAATTATAAATGTATCCACTCAACGCTGATATGTATACACGACCCCAAAAGCGCATTACCACCTGCAATTCTCCTTTTCCTAAAATAGCAATCAACCCAAACAGCTCGGCAGTTGGGTTGGTTGCAACTTCAAAAGGCGTTGGACTAAACCTCAATTTTGTCAGAAATATATCAGTGTGGCAAACTGCAAATAAGACAGAAATAAAAAATCTTTCTTATGGTAAATTCTAGTTTCAAATTCGAAGCACTTGCTTTTGCACGTGATTTTTTGTTTCTTTTTTTCAGGGAAGAGAAAACTTTTGGCGTCTAAGAAATTATATCATATAATATTGCAAATTTGCAAGTGGATGTATTTACATCGCAATTTGTGGTAATAAAGATATAATGATTGTAAAAAGTAACTTTAATTTCTTCATCCATCGCAAGTCTTAGGGGCTCCTTATAACTCGTCGCCCCCCCCCCCCGAATATCGATATCAAAAACTTAGAATGATATATTCATGTCCATATATTTGCAATATCGAATGTTGATATATGATAATATAGATATCGACGATAGCGTTATCGACATAACACAGGCCTAGGTCCGAGAAGTAATGCTTGAAATATACTGGAATCAACAATCAAATTCTAAATAAGTTCTCCATTTCCGTATTCAATGTTGAGGGGGAAGGGTGTGAAACCGAATAGAAATCGTAAGAAAAAATGTTAAGATAAAAGTAGGTTTTCCGTTTCCCCTTCAATACAAAACTATTAAGAGAAAACAATTCTCTTTTACTTCTGTTTCTGGTTGTTATCACAAATCAGCGACAGTACACATTCTTTACATAATATACCAATACACTCTATAACTTTTCACAACCAAGCAAGCCGGAAGATGAATTTCCTGTGATATTAAAGTGGAATGTTCTACAAAATAGTCATAATTCACTCTCCATATTTCTATCAGTACTTTGGTACGGACTAAGAGCTACAAGACTAAAAGACTACTGCATTTTCCTAAGATTTTTATTTTCTTAATTAAGTCCCCTATCCTGGGCTAATTCTGGCTACCGCGGTTTCGAGGTAATCGGTAAACGAGAGAGTAAAGTTTGTCGACTCTCAACCCTCGACAGTTTGTGAAAAGATATTTCAAGTTCATGTTGTTATTTCTTCGTTACAAAAGCACTTCTAGTTGACTCTATTCGTGGTGAATTATGGAACTTAAACATTTACAACTATTGAAAAATGAATAATTATTTTTAAACATAAAAAAGCGTTACAGTTCAGTAGAATGCAGTAGTAGATGAAGTGAATGAAAATATTGTTTATTTGTTGAGATGTGCAAACTGAATGTGAATAATAAGTGTTTATTCACACATACTCTTCTCGAGAGGCAGGTCTACGGTGGACTTCTGGGGACTCGGTGATTTGTAATACTCCTACTTAGAGCTACTTTTAAGAGCTCCAAACTCTGGAATGGGTTTTATTTATATATCAAATAAGAAAGATTTCCTTTCTGGGGAATATCGCCCTGATCGCCTCTGGATCCGCCCCTGCTCTTGTGTAGCAGACTTTTATTACACTTAGTTTGTGTCTATTCTTGACGATGCTGATTAGGGATGGCCACATCCGGATAATTTTTATTCGGATACCGGATAGAAACTTATCTGGATTTGCAATATGCGGATGATAGATAACAAAATGGATAACGCATAATGGATAATATCCAGATGACGGATAACGGATAATATCCGGATAACGGCTGATGGATAATATTCGGATGACGTATGACTGATAATATCCGAATAACAGATACTATCCGGATGACGGATAACGGATATTATCCGGATGACTGATAACGGATATGAGGTGAACTTGAGGCTCCTGGAAGCGCTAGTTGTGACGACACATATTCGCATACTTGATCATCATAAAATAAAAATACAATTCATATTTCATAACATTCACAGACGGCACGATGAAGCACGGAACCTATTGAAAACTTACTACGTAATAATTAATGACTGATTGCACTTTTTCTTTTAAAGCTCATGGTATAGGCTTTCATAATATAAATTGTTACCCATGTAGTGTGCACTAATGTTTAGAAAGATGGATTTCTTTAAAAAGAAAAGGACTGAAAGGATTATGGTTATCTCGAACTGCCGCATAGAAGACATGTAATTTATTAACCTCTCTCGCAATCCACTTGTTTCTAAAGTTAACTGCTGCACCGAACGTGCCTCATTACCATGCGTATGTACTTATTAGTACGTTTCTACTTTTACTCGCTTTCTACTTGTTTAACTTGATTTTCCAGTAAACTAGAACGACTGGGACACGCACAAAAACATCGAGGACAATCAAATTTCGAAAGCTCTCCCACACGGAATCGAACCCGGGATGCCGTATACCAAAGGATTTTAAGGCAAAAAATTTGTTAAAATAAAAGTATTTATACTTCCCCATTAATAGAAAGCTATTAATAGAAAACTATTACTGTAATTTACCTTTTATTTCTGTTTCTGATTGCCATCACAAATCAGCGACAGTACAGGTACTTTACATAATATAGCAATATACTCTACATTTTTCAGAACTAAGTAAACCGGAAGATGAAACTCCTGTGATATTAGAGTGGAATGCTCTACAAAATATTCATCATTCATTGTCCTTATTTCTGTCAGTACTTTTGCCACAGACTCAGAGCTACAAGACCAATAGAACTAGAAATGAAAGACTTCATTCCTTCTTTTCTCTCAGACTTCTGCATTTTGTTGAGAATGTCATTCTTTTAAATATAAGCTTCCTATCTCGGGATAATTGTTGCTACTTGATGTTTCAAGGTAATCGGTACCCGAAAGTGTAAAGTTTGTCGACTCTCAAATCTCAACAGTTTGTTAAAAGACATTTCAAATTTCATGTTGTTATTTCTTCATTACAAAAACACTTCTGGTTAATTCTATTCATGGTGAATTATTGAACTTATACACACGAAAAAAGTAGTGTGACAGCTAACACCGTGCAGCTAGACTATCCAATATACCCCTTCTTATCCCATAGTCGTGTCTGGTAAAAAGAGCTCCCCCTCTCTTGTCGTTTTCTTTCTCCTGTATTAGAATCAACAACAACATGAGCACAATTCTAATTTCAAAATATACATTTATTAGTATCAATAAAGTGAAAGAATAAAAATGAGACGAAACGAGATTCATAATTAATGTAGGGAGAAACTTAAACACTTCTCAATGAAAAATTAAAACGAATAAATATCTGTTAGAGGTACAGAAGTGAGACACAGAGAGAAAAGGAGACAGAAGAAGAGAAAGAAAAGGGACCACAGATGAAAATATTCGACGTATTAAACGAACTTAATATTATAAAGTTTCATTTCAAGAAGTACACCGGTAATATGGGAATAGAGTTTGTTTTTTTTAAATATTTTTCAGAACTATTGGAATAAAGAACGCTTGAAAGATTAATTTATTCACTTTCAAAACGAATAGTAAACTTGGTGGTCAAATTAAATAATTTCCAGTGACACTGTAGAGTTCCGAGACACATCTAGGATCATGCCAGAAGTTTAACACGCACCGTTTCTCTCCCCGTGATTCGGTTGCAAATCCGGATATTACCGTCATCCGTCATGCGGATATTATCCGTCAGCCGTTATCCGGATATTATCCGTTATCCGTCATCTGGATATTATCCATTATCCGTCATCCATTTTTTATCTGTCATCCGCATATTGCAAATCCGGATAAGTTTCTATCCGATATCCGAATAAAAAATTATCCGGTTGTGGCCATCCCTAATCAGCATCATCAGCAGTAGACACGAGCTAATGTCTTCAAAGTATGCTACACAAAAGCAGGGGCGGATCCAGGGAGCGATCAGGGCTATTGTCCCCAGAAAGGGAATCTTTCTTATTTGATATATAAATAAAACCCATTCCAGAGTTTGGAGCTCTTAAAAGTAGCTCTAAGTAGGAGTATTACAAACCACCGAGCCCTCAGAAGTAAATCGTAGACCTGCCTCTCGAGAAGAGTATATGTGAATAAACACTTATTATTCACATTCAGTTTGCACATCTCAACAAATAAACAATATTTTCATTCACTTCATCTACTACTGCATTCTACTGAACTGTAACGCTTTTTTATGTTTAAAAATAATTATCATTTTTCAATAGTTGTAAATGTTTAAGTTCAGTAATTCACCACGAATAGAGTCAACTAGAAGTGTTTTTGTAACGAAGAAATAACAACATGAACTTGAAATATCTTTTCACAAACTGTCGAGGGTTGAGAGTCGACAAACTTTACTCTCTCGTTTACCGATTACCTCGAAACCGCGGTAGCCAGAATTAGCCCAGGATAGGGGACTTATATTAAGAAAATAAAAATCTTAGGAAAATGCAGTAGTCTTTTAGTCTTGTAGCTCTTAGTTCGTACCAAAGTACTGATAGAAATATGGAGAGTGAATTATGACTATTTTGTAGAACATTCCACTTTAATATCACAGGAAATTCATCTTCCGGCTTGCTTGGTTGTGAAAAGTTATAGAGTGTATTGGTATATTATGTAAAGTATGTGTATTGTCGCTGATTTGTGATAGCAACCAGAAACAGAAGTAAAAGGTAAATTACAGTAATAGTTTTCTCTTAATAGCTTTGTATTGAAGGAGAAACGGAAAACCTACTTTTATCTTAACATTTTTTTCTTACGATTTCTATTCGGTTTCACACCCTTTCCCCTCAACATTGAATACGGAAATGGAGAACTTATTTAGAATTTGATTGTTGATTCCAGTATATTTCAAGCATTACTTCTCGGACCTAGGCCTGTGTTATGCCGATAACGCTATCGTCGATATCTATATTATTATATATCAACATTCGATATCGCAAATATATGGACATGAATATATCATTCTAAATTTTCGATATCGATGTTCGCGGGGGGGGGGGAGCGACGTGGTATAAGCAGCCCCTAAGACTTGCGATGGATGAAGAAATTAAAGTTACTTTTTACAATCATTATATCTTTATTACCACAAATTGCAATGTAAATACATCCACTTGCAAATTTGCAATATTATATGATATAATTTCTTAGACGCCAAAAGTTTTCTGTTCCTTTAAGAAAAGAAACAAAAAATCACGTGCAAAAGCAAGTGCTTCGAATTTGGAACTAGAATTTACCATAAGAAAGATTTTTTTTATTTGTGTCTTATTTGCAGTTTGCCACACTGATATATTTCTGACAAAATTGAGGTTTAGTCCAACGCCTTTTGAAGTTGCAACCAACCCAACTGCCGAGCTGTTTGGGTTGCCTGCTATTTTAGGAAAAGGAGAATTGCAGGTGGTAATGCACTTTTGTGGTCGTGTATACATATCACCGTTGAGTGGATACATTTATAATTATTGAAGTATGCCTTCTTTGTTTTTATTTGGGTTGTGTATATTGAATAATTAGTAGAACATTGTATGGTATTAAATTTCGTATGTTGCTGGTAACCCTGTTAACAATTTGTATTTAACGTAGGAGATGTCTGCTAGTGTAACCGGGGTAACAACAGGAATCTCTTTAGAAGAATTGAGCAAGAAAAAGGTTAATCAATAACAGTTATTTCACATTAATTAATTACTCCACATTAATTAACTGTAAAGACACTTACCTTGTTTTAATTACAGTCTTGTTAGCATTTTCATCTTTGTATACAACTTTGAATCATGAAGCCTAAAGTTCACAAATAAATAATACTATTGTAAAAGATCAATTAACGTTATGTTAAAAAACCCGTAAACACTATTTTACATACTAAAAAAAACAGAATTAAACATACTGAATTAGCAAAGGATTATGTAGTTAATTTTTATCCTATCGTAAAACAATGCAGAAGAAAGAAATAATAAAATGACTGTTTATATATGAACCGAGGAAGAAAGATTACATTTTCATACGAAAAATTAGAAACATAATGAAATTCATCTCCCAAAACAGAACTAATAGAGAAACAAAAAACTATTACTGTTTTTTACAAGTCCTTACGATGTACTATGGATTGCACTAGATATTGTCGTTAGTGCTTTCTGGGGAACTAACGTGAAGTTAGCCCCCTTTTTTCTTTTTGCTCCTAGCATCCAAAGTAATGAAGCATTAATGTTCGGATTTGGTGCTCTAAGAAGTATTAACGATTGCACTGGAAGAGATCATTAGTGCTTTTGAATTTGGCGGAAGTTTAACTCAATGAAAAATTCCCAATGTTTTTCTTACGTGAGTTTCGTCACTAATACTGAAGCACTAACGAAACTATTAGTGTTTTCGAGGACCACCAACAATGGACTATCAATTGCACTAGGTTTGATTGTTAGTGCTTCCTGGGGGCTAACTTCAAGTTTGTCCTTCAAAGTTTTTTGCTTCTAGTGTCCAAACTATTGCAGCACTAGTGTTAAGAGTCACTGCTCTAGGAAGCACTAACGAAGCACTAAAGATTGTATTAAAGATATCATTAGCTCTTTTGAGTTTGTCGGGAATTTGTCGCAGTGAAATATTCCCCATTTATTTATGGGATTTCGTAACCAGAGGTGACCACTTTGACCTAACCTCACTCAACCTCACGCTCAAAAACTAATTTCGACCTGAACTCACAAACTCATTTCGACCTCACGCTCACATCGCCAGTCTGACCTCACGCTCAAATAACCAGCCTGACCTCACGCTCACTTCGTAAGTTTCGAACTCGTAAGCCCCGACCTTGTGAGTTTGGACATCTTTGTTACATATAAGTGGGCACATCTACACTAATAGTAAAGCAAAACAAAACCATTAGTGTTTTCTGGAAGCACTAACGATGCACTAACGATTGCACCAGGTTTAATCGTTAGTGTTTCCTGGGTGCTAACGTGAAGTTGCACCCCAAAAGTTTTTTGCTTCTAGCGTCCAAACTATTGCAGCACTAATGTTTCGACTTGGTATTCTAAGAAGCACTAACAAAGCACTAACGATTGCACTAGAAGATATCTTTAGCGCTTTTGAATTTGGTGGGAATTTGACAGAATAAAAAATTCCCAATATTTTTCTTACTTGAGTTTCGTCACATACAATTTGCCATATCTACACTAATAATGAAGCACTAACGATACACTAACGATTGCACTAGGTTTAATCGTTAGTGCTTTCTGGGGGGGCTAACGTGAAGTTGGCCTCACCCCAGTTTTTTGCTTCTAGCGTCCAAACTATTGAAGCACTAATGTTGGGGTTGGTATTCTAAGAAGCACTAACGATTGCACTAGAAGAGATCATTAGCGTTTTTGAATTTGGTGGGAATTTGAGCCAATCAAAAATTTCCCATGTATTCCTTACGGGAGTTTCGTGACATATAACTGGCCATAGCCACACTAATTGTGAAGCTCTAACGAAACTATTCGTGTTTTCTGGAAGCACTAACGATGCACTACGTTTAATCGTTAGTGCTTTCTGAGGGGGGCTAACGTCAAGTTGCCCCCCCCCCAAGTTTTTTGCTTCTAGCGTCCAAACTATTGAAGCACTAATGTTGGGAGTTGGTGTTCTAAGAAGCACTAACGATTGCACTAGAATAGATCATTAGTGCTTCAGTGGGGGAGCCAACTTCTCGGACGTATAAAAGAAACGTAGAGAACGGAATCTGTATCACTACTATTTCATCATTCAAGATCGTATATAAAGCGTAGAAGAAAGCTTCTATCTGCTATGTTGTAGATTCCTTGATAAGGAAATTGTTAAATTACTTAGTTTTTGCTCCCACTGATAATATTGCGGTGAGATACTTTATATGTCTACTAACTCTTATGAACCAGGGATCTAAATATCTCAAACAGAAAGGTAAAGGATCAAAATAATTATTAACTTGAAGATCTCGATATCTGTTCTTTACATTTTAACAAACTATTACTTTAATGTCCTTCAAGAAATAAAGTGTATTAATCATATAGACGTTACTAGGATATTTAGCTAACACGTACGCGTGACATATTATTTCTAAGCAGCCTGTAGTCTAACGGTATTATAAGGAAGTTAGTGACATAATGGTAGCATTTTCAAAAATACAGCTTATACCCACGCCACATTTGGATATTCTTTTATAAATTGACGTGAGTATACGCTAAACTATAAATGAAATTAAACCTTTCAGTTTAACATATACGTTAGCACAGGGATGCAAATAACAACTCGCCCACTCCCCCTAGGCGAGTGGTTCATCGGTGCGGGCGAGTTTTTAATAGTATTTATTTGAAAGGAAAGTAAATGATTTCTATTGTGAGATGTGGGCTAGTAGCTTTTTTCTTAGGCTACTAAAATTTTGTTGATTTGCATCCCTGCGCTAAATACAATAACAGACTATACGCTAAACCATAGATGAAGTCTTTTTAATTAGTATAACTTCCCAAGATTATTTCTTTCAGCCTAAGGGAGGCAGATGATTATGAAAGCTGAATGACGGAAGAATTGGTGAAATGAAAACATGAGAGTAAAGAGGAGATAGAGAGAAGTACACAGAGAAAACTCATGGATGCGATGTGGTCCACCACAAATTTACGTCACCATGAATTGGACCAAAGACTCCACACACCAGAGGTAAACGATATAATACATTTAAAAAGATTTGGCTAAAAGTTCAATTACTTCTAGATTGGTCAGTTATGAAATAGATACTAGAACAAGTTGGTTTAAGAAGATATTAAAGAATTGTCCATAAATAAGAAAAAAGTAGCCATATTTGTTACGAAACTAAGACAACAAAATAATTGTCAAAGTGTTTTTCTTTATATTGACCGTCAATTTACTTTAAACGGTACGGTAGACAAAACAAATACACACCAGCGTTATATGGTAAATGTGTAGTAGGTACACATATACCAGTAAGTGTATATCCAACGAGCCAAATTACACTGATATTTTTCAATTTAGGAAAATAATTAAAATCAACATATATGTTACTAGCAGCAGCAATATGAAATACAGACAAATTACATATCTTACTTATGATTTTGGTAAAATGATGCCAGATATTTGAATCTCTGTACACATTTTTAGATGGTGCTCTAGAGTATCTATGTTATGGTAGTGATCAGACATATTATTAAATAATATATTAGTTGAGATGTAATGTCAATTGTTTCGTATTTGTTGTTAACTATAAAACAGGGTCGCGAAAATGTAGGAATTGTAGTCCTCAGTAAAAATATGTATTAGTGCTTCCAGGTCAATGAAAGCTGAACAAGCCAAGATAACACAGGACGGTACACTGTTCTTACTGTAACTAAATGTTTTTTTTTAAGCAATAATGACTTTGCCTGCAGAGAAATGTTGATGTAGGTCACGCCACCCTGTGCCGATTAAAGCACAAGTTGATCACGTGGAACATGAACGTGACATATGATACAACAGAAATAACAAAGTTTGACTATTGAGGATTTAGCATATTTTCGTGAGGGGAGGAAACGTTTGACAGGTATACCAGAGAAGACTAAAAACATTTCGTTTTAGAAATAAAATTCCACTGAACATGTTTATATTTAGAGGTTCATGCCATATTGTAATAGAAAGTAGTATCTTGTTTGATGTTATTGAATTATTGTATACCTAAGATTGTAATGGAATAATAAAAAAAAAAAATGAAATGAAATGAAATCTTTGAGTTTTACGTCCCATGGTTATGCCGGTTAGGCTACAGGAGACGTGTAATGGAATAAATAACCACAAAATACGCATTGTATGTTGCCCAGTATTCGGGATAAATATATAACAGATTTGCTTCTGTTTGTTTAATATTGCTTCAGATATACGTCGAAACTTGTATAGAAGCTTCTGGACATTTTCTAGAATGGGAATACTGTTGACATAGAAATATGTTTTATCTATAGGATACAGCGGGATAATTAGAATAATTTTAGGCATTTTCTCACATATCTCAGAAACTGTAATTGGTACGGTATTCATATACAAAATTGTAAACAAAAACTTTGAACCTATTACTTAACAATTTTTCTTAAGATAGTATCCGGGATACATCATTGTGAAATTTGTGTATTCATTTTCCCCGTCGAAATTTAAAAAAAACATAAATGTGAAGAGCAATGGGAATAACGAGTGTTGTAATATGAATAACCAACAAAATAAGCAAGTCTTATGTAAGGGAAATATATATACGTAGAAACAATGTATAAACTACTTTCATGCATATTGTAAATACGGCTAGGATGGTTATGGAAATCATACTCGTTCATTAATTTTCCCAGCAAGTCAAAATAAGAATTCACAGTTTCCTTGTTAACACAAGAAGCTCTCGATTTTGACAAACCTTCAGGTTTACTCAAACTAAGATTATTTCGCTTTCAAAACGTTTGACACCAGTCCTTCCCTGCCATTTTAGTTTCAGTCCAGGATTGGGGCATGGGAATTCACATTTAGATGCATATAAATATGCCGCTACACGCACTTCTTTCGGAGTAACCCCAAACTCCCTGGATTCTAGATGTTTTACTCTATCTTCTAGTTTTTTCTCTAGATCACTGGAAAACACGCTTGGCCTCCCAATATCACCGAACGATATTTTAGACGTACTGTCTACAGCAGGATCATCAACTAGTGCCCTCTCTTGATACTTAACTCGTCTGTATAAGCTTGTGAAAGGGACATTAAAAAAAACTCTGATGCTCCCAGTATCGACTGATCACAATTAACAACGGATTTGACTACTTGTTCCATACACTACTTTTTCCATTTTAATCGTTTAACCTTCTTCTTATAATTTCTGACCATCTGAAACGAGAAAACATTACGAATGCTTGAACAGAACCGAGGCATAAACAAATATAAAACAGTAGGCCTATAGTTCTAATTGCACTGCTATTCAAATTGCCCCGTTTTGAATTATTCAAACTGCCCCGAAGTAGACGGATATTTCATTCAGAAGATGGTATGAAAACTGCTCACTTGTTCGCACAAGCGTACTTTATATCAACGTACCACATAAAACTGATATGATTATAATCCAGAGCAGTTTCTTTTTATCCAGTTAATAATAAGGAAAGCTTAAGGAAACAACATATATAACTACCTAAATTATAACTACCTAAAAAGTAGACATACTCGTACTTACCTTGCAGCAAGCAAAAAAAAAAAAAAAAAAAAAAAAAGTGTAGGCCTTCAGAACCGTAGGAATGGTTTGTGTTTCTGAGAGTGACTTCTGCAAACCACCATCTACAAATCCACTACAGGTTCAATACCATGACGAGCCATGTTTCCACTCCAGCTAGCAAAATGCTTAACATTATTCAAATTCCCTGCCTATTCGAATTATCCCGCTGTGCCCTATAACTTGCGACAGAAATTGAGGTATGGTAAAATTTAATGCTAGTGAATCTCACCGGTACGGCATATATGCGTGGTGCAATCCAGATACTAAATAAAATACTGGACACGCTGTCATCTTGAAGAATTCCAAAACAGAAGGGGATAACAGCGCCTTAATCACCATTATTTATTAACTTAGTTGTCCATTTCTGATGCACTGTTTGCCATTAAATCCCAATTTGCAGAGAAATTTAAAAGAGACAGCCGTGTGACATTCTATCGACAGCTTTTGAGAAATTAGTGGATGAAGGAGACATACGAATGGGAGAGGGAGTATCATAATAGGCAATAAAATATCTTACGTACCTAGGGTTTCATAAGTTAAAGGTTGTTGTCCATGACTGTATTGACAGAAACTTAGTAACTCTTCCACACAATGTTTCCTACGGTGCGTTAGATTTCGTGTTAATACTTCCAACTCTACACATAAAAGACTGTCGATGCAATAATTGTCGAGAAAGATAGCATTAGACAGTTTACGGGTTAATAATACTCATGGAGAGAAATATTAATTGAAGAGATCCGTAAAAAAAGAGGAAAGAATATTAATGAAACTAATGAAAGATTCTACTATTAAAGAGTCAATACTAGTAGCTTTGCTGAGTTTCCCTAATCGAATAAAGGGTTAAACATTATTGATTATTATAGGATTGTTAAGATACTACTGAACATTTACATGTACAAGAGGTGTAAAATCTAAAGGAGATTCATCCACATTCGTTACCTTAGATGTGACATACAGTATTTTATAATACTGAACAAATTTGAGGAGTAATTGCAAACTTTGATAAATTTGACCATCATTACTCTTAGTAGAAGAAATCAATTTATTCGTCTGTGTGTCGTTGTTTTTAAATTTGTACGATGTTTACCTGTTCCGTGTCATCAGTAGGGACAAGTTTTCTTCTGACAAAAATTAATTCATTCTTTGTTTATGCAATGACAATAAGTTCACTTTAGTGTCTTGAGTTTGAGTCCGAAGCAGGCAGCTTTGTAATTTTTCTTTCATGTATTCTTTAAGACAGATGCTCGGTTGGTAGTTGGCGTGGGAGACCCGGGTTCGATTCCCGGCGGGAGCTCATGTGGTTCGGATTCCACGTTAATCAGTAGGTCCACGTCTCATATAGCCTCGCTGCTGAACGGGACGTTAAACTCAAAATCAACTCAACTCAACTCGGTTGGTAGTGGTATTGAAAATTGCACACTTGTTCCATACAATAAAACACTGTTTGTTTGTAAGGAAGTGTAAGTTTGATTCGCTTGTCACCAAAATACACAAGTTTGACTGATAGCGTGATGTTAACAGAAATAATATCCTCCATTTCTCTATAATTAAATGCTGATACTCAGGGTTCATAAGTATAAAGTTGGTAAAATACCAAACTGGAGTAGTTCTCAAAACTTTGGACACTTTTAGGATTATTTTCACAATAAGAACATAGTGATCACTTAAAGATACAAGCTCGACCTTAATTTCTTGAAATTTATCAATGAGGGAACAACTACCATAAATTCATATGGATGATTGATAACTGCCTTAAATCTAGATCACCACGATAGCTGTACCTTGCCAATTCCTTGAAAAATGGGAATAGCTTGTAAGATTAGAAAGACGACCGTACTCAGTAAGGTTCATTTCGTGAGTAAACAAGACATCAATATCCATTTCTCAAATGTACATAGTCATTGCTTGCTGTTTAACAGGAAAATTAAATCCATTAAGGGTTAATAGTGACAAAACTAAAAATATACAAAAATATAAATATTGTACAAAAAGAGTTATGAGCAAAACACTGTACAAATGTACGAAAATGTGGCCACGATATGACAATGCAAATGCAATGACAATGCAATAATTATCCGTCGTCTCCAGGGAAAGTATCAGCTTTTAATTTTTGTCCAGGTTACATGTTTTGTGCATCTATTTTGTATAACTTGCATGACATTGGAATTACGTAATTCTTTTGTAGTTTCCGACACTCCACTAACAGTTGCGCTTAATTTAGAAAATTACGTTTTTATATATTGGGATACTGAGATCGGATTCACTAGTAAGTGACTGCACATTCAGGTCAATTGTGTTATTTGGGTCTGCTTCGAAGTGCACGTCAGACTTATTATCGTAGTACATGTGGGAACTAAGATCAACAGTTAACTCCCTTGCTGACATTAGCCCACCTACCTAGGCGAGTTGTTCTTTCATGATTTGATTTGATTTTCAGTTTAGCGAGGCTACGTGAGACATGGGATACGTACATAGCTTAACATGGGGTACGTACCACATGAGCTCCCGCCGGGAATCGGACCTGAGTCTCCAACAACAAAGACGCGTACTCTAATTGCTTAGACACGTGCTAGCTCAGTTTTATTTCCTGTACCTTGTCGTTGGGAGTAGACGGAGTACTGCAGTAGTCGCCGCAAGGGTAACAACTTTCGGCTCAGTAGAAGGAACTCCTTCCATGGGCGGGACGATTTTGGATTATGTCAAAGACTGGATCTCCATGATCGCAAGATGTACCAGGTTGATCAGATGCAAACAAGGGATACTCCGCATAGTTACCAATATTTAGATATACATTTTCATGTGGAGGATTGTGAGGGATATGAAGCGGTGGCGGCTGAGAACTTCAATCCTGAAGATTAATTTTCTGGTGCGAATAATTTATGTGGAAGTCCCCTTAAACAAAATATTCTTGCGAATTACACAGAGCAGAAGTTTGGATTTGATCTGAATAATAACATAATATTGGCAAACTACAGACAGTAATAATTGAAGGGATACTATGGATGATCTACTCTTCATCCACAGATCACTGTTCACATAAGATTGACTGTATTTGACCATAATGGAAAAACATCTACCGTTGATTTGTAAGTTCTGTGTGGCGCAAAGGCACGTTAACGACAGTAACAGTGTTCTCAGTGAGACCAATAGGAGAGAATGCCCTCTCAGTACCAGGATATTTGGCTGCAGCATTAGTTGTAGACAGAATTCGACTGTCCGCGTTCCCCTTCACTTTTACCCCTGGTAAATGTATAAAACACAAAGAAAAACTGCAATGGCACACTGAAATATTACCAGAGATACAATATTAGTGTCGTGACTAGTATTTGTTACAATACAAACGTACTGCTAAGCAAAACAATGTTACTGGCACACGAGGTATCCCGAACGAATATCTTCTTCTGATCCACCCATCCATTGCTAAACTATCAAATATATTTTGTGGGTATATGCCCCACACGGAATATATTCCAAGCGAAACAACGATGTTCTAAAGATGGCGCTCATAATACTGAAATATAAAATTACCAGCAATCCCTCATAGTCCTCTTAACAGATGAAAGATAAGTGTACTTTAAACCATAAAATAGAGTTAAACCTAATAAAAAATACACCTTCTGATAAAATACTTGCTAGTTATCAATCTTATTTAAAAGGGTCCCGACTCCCACTAATCATGCATATTTATATTAGAAAATAAATTTAAAAATTAATACTCCATTAGAAATAATATTTATATTTATTGTATCTTACTCTTCCTTTGTTTTCTTTTGTTTTTTTTTATTTTAAAGTAATTTCTGTAACCACGAACAGATAAATGCAAACTATATGACATGGTTTGGAAAAGTTTTTAAATACTAGGAAATATAGCTCACGATCCAATTCTTACAACGAAGCAGAAAACTAAATACAATTGAGCAGGATTTTCAGAACTGAAGAAGTCCATATGGAATGATGGTAACTTTATTTCTTTTACTAATATGCATGTGCATAAGTCATCCTACTGTGATTGACTTCAAAAATGTGCTGAAATATACATTATAATTTTAGTTATTATTCGTTTAGTTTAGCAAAGTGATTATTCGCACGTAACTGTATAACGAAACAGGCCGAAAAATGTATACATAACTAAGAAAAAATCAACACATGTGGACACACTATTTTATGTTTTGCTGAATGCTTGTACGAGGATAGTAATATCTTATTTGAAATTAATATAGTTGATATTGTCAGTTAAGAATTATTGGAGCATTTTTACACAAATAGACGGAAAGTATACTAGGAATGTATCACGAACCAGTTGAAAAATTTATTATTTTTACGTGTATGCCAATTCGTTTATATATCTAGATACAGTGCTTTTATAAACAATATATTTGTTGTGGTTTGAGGTCATACAGTATAACAAGTTGTGGTTTTCTGTTCATATGAGTGGATATTGTGCGTATGGTGCAAGGTACGACTTTCGCAGCAATTATCAAGAAATAATGTGTATATAACTGCAAGTTTGCTGTTAGACTTAATCAACTTTGGTAGAGTAAAGAAATGATATTATATCGTTAAGTTTTACATCCAAGAATTATGCCAAAGGAGATTTTGATGATCAGAAATAAAGGAAATGGTGGAAAAATGAAATGAAATTTTTGAGTTTTACGTCCCACGGTTACGCCGGTTAGGCCAAAGGAGACGGTGATGATGAATAATGAATGAAATGGTGGAATGAAGAAAGTTGGATGAAACGGCAAAACTACGAGAAAATCCGCTCACGCGGTGCTTATGCACCACAAATTTCACTTGGCGCGAACAAGACAGTAAAGACTATTACGTGAAACCAGGCACGTAGCCAGGATTTCGGGAATGGGATGTCCGTGACATGAAATACTCTGATCATCACACCAGGAGCTCGATCATTCTAAACTATTTTCCTGGAACATATATTGGTTCGTTTAGCCAGGATTTTCCAACGGGGGGCCGTGATATGAAATTCTGAAGGCTCAGAAGCTTGGTCAATGTAAACTACTTTACTATCAACATATATTGGTTTGTTAGGACAATAAAATGAGGATATGTTGATAAGTATTTTAATAACAAACTATGAAGAAATCTCGAGTAATAAAAGAATAAAAAAGTATTGAAAAAGAATTAACAATATTTACATTCCTTTCTTTGTTCATTCAAATATAACAATTTTTCTTTCATTATGATCTCAATTATTATGAAAAGTACATATTCACTATTATAAAAAGTGCATACTCAATAATGTCTTGTATATTATACAATATCTGTGTTCCTTTTTCTGTTGAATCAAATGCTAATTGAACTCCTTTTCCATATAAATTTTTGTTTTTATTATTCCGTCAACTACTGTCGGTTCCAAATGACTGGTTAAAGAAGCAGTAGAAAATTGTTTTTGAAATAACATGTTTCATTCTGCAAGGATGCGATGACGAAAAATTATGATAAAAATTATCCATACTGTTACTCAACGGCACTATGCTTTCGGAATCTTGAAATCTCCCTGACTAGTAGCAGAAATTCTGAGAATTCTTTAACTTTTCCAGAAATTTCAAATTCCTTGACTTTTCCAGGATATCTCTCTCACCTCACCACCATGTATTGCAAGTAATACAAATTTCCTCATAAGAAAGAGTAACCAAAATCTTCCTGTAGTTTTTTAAAAATTTTTTTAACGCTAATCCTTCTTTTTCTCATTTTATTTTGTTTCATATTTCCTTAATTTTTTAATTCTGGTCTTGAAAGGGGGTACGGACCCCCCGGATCCCCCTTGGCTACGTGCCTGCGTGAAACTATCATTTATGGATGAATCTGTGCTGGTAGTTGAAGCTGTCAGTACGTAGAATAATTAATCGTTGCGAAAAAGTCAATAAATATATTTATCAAAGGCAGTCTAATGCTAAACAACATCAATACACTATAAATATCTTCTCATAACTCAAATATGTGAGGTTTAAACCTTATTGATATTGAGGTCTAACCAAAGAACGTTTGAATTTTAAGCACATTATTTTGGTCAATTAAAAAAATACTTGAGGCCGCAAGTTCATGTGAGTTTTTAACCTCACCAATGTTTTTTTTTTTTTTTTTTTTTAAGATTTAGGGAAAAGAAAAGAAACTTTTAACCTCAAAACATACTTAACTTTAAAAACGTTTAACTTCAAACCTTTAAAAACGCCTAACTTTTAATCTAAAAAAATTCTAACCTCAGCACATATGTCCATGTATGGGATATCGATAACTAATGTTAAAGGGTGATATCAATAAAACGGAGAAGTTACTCATTACGCCCAATTTTGAAGTAGTTACTCGCATTGATATCAATAAAAAGAGAACTGAGCACTAGTCGTCTCGGCTGACCTCGGAGAAGCCCCGCCCTTTTGAAGTAACCACACCTCTATTCTCGAACAGAGTAACTACTCCGCGTTTGATATCAATAAAAATCGAAGACTCCTCTGTGATGCTAGTAACTTCTCCAAATTTGTGGAGCAAGCTAAGTAGGTGACTCCGTGCGAAATATGACAGAGTATATGATTGTTTTGCTATGTAACAAAACTTATAAATTGCATAGAAATGTTGCAAATGGAGATTACAAAAAACATAGTTTCATTAAAGAAAATGTAGAGTAGTTAGCACATTTTTTAGGAGAATCAACGGATATTTGGGGTTGGTGCACTACGTAATGACGGAAAGATGCGGGTTTTCTTGCTTTACGTGAGTGATCCGGGATTCCAGGTCTGAATGTCAGGGGATTCTGTTGTGGCTCAAAGTACTGTGTCTATGACTACTACAAGTGTAATGGATGCGATTATTGCGAAATCTGAAAATTGATTGTTTCTGGAGGTGTGTGTAATATTCAAACAGCAAAGGCAGAGTGGCAAGAACAATATACATTTCCGGGTGCTATCGGAGCACTTGACTATACACACGTGGCAATAAAGAAACCTAGTATTTTAGAGACGAATAGCTTCTTCGTGGCTAAGCGGATAGCGTACATGCCTTTGGCATGAGAGACCCGCGTTCGATTCCCGGCGGGAGCTCATATGGTTCGGATTCCAAGTTAATCAGTGGGTCCCGTCTCATATAGCCTCGCTACTGAAAAGGACATTAAACTCAAAATCAACTCAACTCAACGCTGATAGGAAGGGTGTATACATGAGAATGTATATTTTTATGCCAAGGTGAAAGGGGACACGTCTGATGTGGAAAACGCAATCAGATGTATGTGCTTTATGACATGACTGGCTGGACTATTTAAAAAAGGAAACAAAGGGACCAAGTGTCTGATTTCGTTCTTAAAGCCAAACAATCTTGGACAAGACCTTGGACAACACGTGATATGCACTTGTCGTGATAATCTTGATATTGCTGGATTCCAATCAACATCCATTAGTTCCAAGAGGTTCGTTCCCTTGGTTTCAGTATTACTTTCTTGTTTCCCGTTTTCTTTTTCAAATTAGTTTTCTTTCTTTCTTTTTTTTTTTTTTTAATGCTCGCTTGGATATTAAAGATTCTCTTTTGGATTTGTGTCTCATTTGTAGATGTATTTGATATTTCGTTGCATTTCGCTGTACTTGCCTCAAAGCTTCGGCTTTCCTTCGTTTACTTTCTGAAAACTGTGACTTTGAAAGTACCACTGGAAACTCTTTTATAATATCCACAAATGCACTTTGATTGAAGCTGTCGTTACTACTTGTCCCTTCCATGGCGTTTAGGATACTGCGCCAGAAGTTACTCACAACGAAATGACCGCCCAACAGATGGGAGAAATGAGTAACTACTTCTTTTATTGATACGACTCAGTGCTACGTGCAGAGGAAGCGCGAGTAAACGTTCATAAATCTGGAGCAGACTAGACCTGAGTAGTGGCTTGTTTTATTGATACGAAATTGAGGGAGGAGATTACTCCAGGTGTAGTTACTCCGATTCTCGAGCAGGACTTCTCAGGAGTAGTTACTTATTTTTATTGATATCACCCAAAGTCACTGTTACTCATGAAAATGTTAGCGGATTGTTTCCCTAAACGAACTCCCCGAGATAATCTCTCCAGCCATCTATTGCAAGAAGCAGAGATCAAATACGTGCTTTCGTTCAAGAGTTATTGTGTTGAATAACGGGCTGACATACTAATATTACAATCTTATAAATGAACACCAGTTTGATCTTAATCAGATAGATATGACCACATTTAAGAATAAGAGAACACTTTTTTATATATACTGACTTCATATTACTCCTATATAGGGAGAGATCCTTAAATTTATCATATTCTGTTATTCCAGACGAAACATTTTTTTAAAAATTACTTTCAAATCTTCTGTTGGTAGATATTTTACCACAGTAAAATTCATTTTTATTTTATTTCTGTTAAGTTTATCAGTAATGATAGTGGAGAAAGTAATCCCTGACAGTAATTTATGTATGCACTTAATACCGTAACGTGACGAATTCTGTCAATATTCTAGCATACGATAAATAAACATTACAGATGTGACTGTTAATGTTAAAGTAGGCAATAGTAACAATAGTACTTAAGAATGTCACAATGAAGGTATTGCACACACATCCAAAGGAAACAGATCAAAGATTGTGACGATTGAAATCTTGCAGAAAGTCTAAACCGGCAGGACACCGAAGAAACCTTCAAACGTAAGGTAACTGTACTGCTCAAAATGTAACGTAAGGTAACACTAAGCATCTACTTCCAGTTACTTGTAATCTAAAGACGCCATGGAATGATTTATTACTCAAAATAATAAAACTCTCCATTCTATTATGAGAATATAGACATCCTCTCCCCTCTTCTGAATTTCGTTAAGTTAGTCTCAAGTTAGTTACCGATCTTAGGCACGGGAGATCTACGTTCGATTTCTGGCAATAGCTTATGTGGATTGGTGTGAATGTTAATCTGTTGGTTTAGGTCGCATACAGATTCGCTGGTTGAAGGGACGCTAAACTCCAATCTAATTCCAAATAATTTCAACCAACTTCAAATATTTTCTTATTTCGTTTATTTCACAAAAAACATAAAAGCCCATCAATATTTCTTAGGACTAAGTTTCAAACTAATGGGAGATAGTATAACTACAAAATCTTTACATTATCAAGAATTTTTAGTGCAAACATTTTAAAAGATAAAAGGATGATTAGGGACTCATGTCCTCAATATCTCCAGCGACTAGTATTGCTCACAAGACAGAATTTTCATGAGAAATACAAAACAACACAGAGCTCTTCCAATAGAAACGTAGTTATGTTTTCCGAAACAAGACAGCAATTTCATGATAACTTTTAAATGTGAGAGAGCCCGGATTGTTTTATCTTGGTAAACACTAACAGCGACTGAACTGGTACGACTTAGAAACATAAAAATATTCATATTTTCTTGTTCAATAAGCAGGGGTGCCCACAAGGGGGGCTATGACGCAAACTGCGTCATTGAAATATTTGGGGGGGGGTTAAAAATCTATATAAATATGTTTGAGAGGGTGTAAAAATTAATCGAAAAGTTATTTTTTTCATGGAAGAACACCTACGGATAGACAATTGAGGGGGTGCGTCATGAACATGAGGGGGGGCACCACTTAGGGATGCATTCGAGTCGAGTCGAGTCGAGATTTAAGCCTGTCTCGACTCGTCTCGAGAAAATGTTGTCTCGACTCGTGTCTCGACTCGAAAATATGTTTCTGTCTCGACTCGTGTCTCGACTCGACAGTCTCTGTCTCGACTCGACTCGAATTCGAGTCGAGACGTCTCGAAATTCGAGTCGAGACAAAATGTACGAGTTAAAATATACGCACACATCAGCCAGACCATCATGACTATCTAATTGTCAGTATGTCGACTTTTGGCATGGATAAAAACGGCGACACGTCTTGGCATACACGCAATGATCCTTGATAGGTCGCTGGAGAGAGCTGGCACCACATGTGCTCACTCAGGTCACCTAATTCCCGTAAATTCCGGGAAGGGGGGCGATGTGTTCTGACGTCACGTTCAATCACATCCCACAAGGGACATCACTCAAATGTCCGGCTCCAATTTCAATGAAACTTTTTTTGCTGATAGAAGGCATGTATGCATCATTACTTGTGATGACAAATTTTTGCCATGGTGCATGTTCTCTATTTTTTTTAAATAACTTTTAAGAGTTGTGATGTGGTTATAGAGATTACTACAGAAGTCCCTGTTAATGAAGAAAAGTGAAGAAAACACGCATGTGGATACATATAAGTCCTGGGGGGAAGTCGTATGGTAGATATGACCTTGATGGCAGCCATCTTGAAATCCGCCATTTTGAATTAAGGTCACGTTTTCAAAATGGGAATAGGATAATATGATACATAATTTCGGGCTAGAATTTAATAAGAAAAATAATGGTAAGGTTAGTTTTAAGATACACCCATTTGGGGGAAAGTTACAGGCATATTAATTGTTTTTACTTACTGTGTGCGTAAGTCCCTTCTTACTTTCGTCTCAAGACCTGTAAATCGATCGCAACGGCAGAGCCCGGTTTCGCACTAGTGTTTAGAAATCTTTAAACTCACTTGAGGCAATATTTGTGGATTATTGTATTGTATTTTGCCTTTAATTAAATTTGAACCCACTTCATGATCTTGTGTAAAGTATCACTAAAAGAGAATTTCTGTTTTTATGGAGAACGTAAGCATGGCAATTATAAAACGTGAGTAAGGTGCGTATGTATTTATAAGAAAGTTTATTTTACGAGTCTTTTGTGGTTCCGCCAACCTATTCTTTAGTTGTTTTTTTTTCAAAATACTCATATCTCATAAATAAAAGAGCTATTATAAAATCTCTTACCACTATTCTTTAATACTTATAAAATTTTATTTATTGTAAAAGCACTGGCGAGATATTTCTTATCGCCCACTAAAATTATGGTGGAGCTCCTTCGTGGCTAACGGTTAGCATACTTGCCTTTGGCGTGGGAAACCTGGGCTTGATTCCCGGTGGGAGTTCATGTGGTTCGGATTCCACGTTAATCAGTAGGTCCACGTCTCACATAGCCTCGCTGCTGAACGGGAAGTTAAACTCAGAATCAATTCAACTCAAAATTATGGTTTTGACTTGATTATGATGTCATTAGTTTAAACGCCCAACTGCCCAGTAATTATAAACATTGACTACATTATAAAATTGTAATTTGTGACGACTAAAATATCAGAAATTAAAGATTATTCTTTGGGTTTTGGAACATTTTGAAAAACGTGAAAAACTGGTACTGCACCGATACAACACACCTTTTGGATTTGTCATAACATGTCTTACATAGCTTTGGTTCGATTCTCAACACGGACTGCAACTTCCCGTTAAATTGTGCATCCGAAAGGCACTCTTTGTTAAACCTCGCTTATCACCGCTCATCTTAATAATATATATAACTTCACCGCGAAGCAAATGTTGCATTTCTCTCTTTCATCCTAACACAAAACAAAACTAACCACAGCTGTGACACGAAGGAGCTATTTAGAAAAGAAACAAGCTGTGCTTCATAGAGATGTGTACCAAATGATAGAAGTATAAAGTATTGTTTTCTTTCCTGTTTCCTTATCAGTTGGTGTTCTTAATGAGTTTACTCATTAGTTTCGAAAGAGTATATATGGAATTTGGACATATGTTGTACGTATTCTCCTGAGAAATTGTTGAGACCAGAAAAGTTATAAGAACAGATGGAATAGGTTTAAGCGCATCTACGTGACTTTATCAAATATTTATTCTCCATAATGGTACCACGCGGAAAACTTGGTATAGGCCTACTTTTATCTTTGCCTCCCTCTGTTAGCTGCTTCGTATCATATATATCGGATGGTTTTGATATTTCTTCTGATCATTGAAACAACAATGGTACCTGTGTGCATGCAGAAATGCAAAAGCACAAGGTAACTTCCTATTTGTTTTGGAAAAAACAAACCCATTTCACGTGTGCAAGAGAAATTGAGCACAGCGAGATCGGGTGTTTACTCACGGTCAGTTTGCAGCAGGAGTCCATGGTAAAAGATTTGGCTATCTCGAAAACACTCGCAAAACCTTACAAATACAAAAGACTGCGATTCAAAGAATGTTTAGACACAGATGTTTCAATTTTCTTTTAGCATCTTTCTTCAGCAAAAGAGTCGGTTCATTGTATTCGAAAAAGGGAAGGGAGAAAGGGTGAATTTATATTTTATGTGGGGGTAACGTTGTAAGTAGTATAAACAATACATACCGCTTCCGACTCTGTACTGAAGCACTTCCTTTAGCGGTATATCACTAGATCTATCCTGACCCTCATCCCACCTCGAGTTGTAAAGTAGAAAGGGACAGAAGTATTCAACATGACTGCGCACTTGAGTTTCAGTTCACAATACGAAAACCAGTGAGCAAGTAAACAGTCTTTTGTAGGATCGTGTTTTACTTCTTGAATTTATTTTTGAACATTTCTGTGAATTCAACAACAGAACGCAGTAGAAATACAGACTAGTTTTTACTCCAACCATTACTTTCGCTCCAACCCAGGGATGACACATTTATGATTTCGTACTAGGTTTAGTGATTTTACTATTGAACTAGTGATCTAGTACAAACTTTGGGTAAATAGGCACATTCTAGTGATTTTTTTGAATTTTTTTTCTGATGCAGACAAATGAGAAGGAAATGGTTCTTAAAATAAAAGGAAGAAGTATATTGCAGTTCAAAACAAATGTAGAAACCTTAAATTATTTTTTCTTTTCCCTCTGACTGAATGAAACCCCTGCTGTGTAACGACCTTAGGTAAACAACAGTTATCCTTGGTCCGCTACCTCCTTTTGTTAGCCGACATGAGATGGGTTACTTTTTTTTCTGGAAGAAAGTGAAGAAATAATTATCCAGTACATTTACGTTTTGTCAGGCACACAGGCGCAGTCTGTACTTGTTTCCTAATGAATTTTAGCAACATAACATAAATGAAACATATGTACCAGAAAATAGAGGCAGTACAAACGGAAATTTTCATCTGTGACACATTTGATGAGAAATATAGTTAGATGTCACGTGCAAGCACTCTAAACATGTCCTATCCTGTAATTCTATTCGTATGTTTATGTAGGTGAGACTGAGAAGTCAAGAAACAATAATAACTGGTTTTCTTCCAGGGGAAAAATCTAAATGTGAAGGGGTGTTACACTGGGACTTTAATTGCGTCCTTTGTACAAGATTAACAAGTAATACCAATTTTTTAATTTATTTTAGTTCTTGGGGAGAGGAAGATGGAAGCGAACCCTCGTAAGGACCTCTGCAAGGAAACATGAATACTATCCGCCACTGTTTGTTACATTACACAAAATAGTTATATATATATATATTGAGTTCTAGTCAGGGTTTTCATTCTGCAGGAGAGGGGGGATAGTAATACCTGACGAACATTTTCTATTCTCAGAGTGTTGCAATGATAGCATTTCCTCCATTATAACTTGGCCAAGCTAGTTGCATTATATGTAAGGATTAAGTTAGCCTAAAAAGCTTAAATTTCTATGGCTGTTTTACTCTGTACCCATGTTTCTCATTTTCGGTCTACGGGACTCTGTGTCCGGAAATTTTCGATGGCTTCCAAGTCGGAAAATAAGTGTATCAAAGGCATATATATTATATCTATGGTTATATGAGGCATGGATCTACAGATTAAAGTGGGATACCGGTAACAACTTCATGAGCTTCCATCGTAAATCGAACCAGAGTCTCCCGCGATCAAGGCGTATGTGTTAACCATACAGCCACGAGGAAATTCACATAAGCACACACACATATATATTGTTGAGTTGATTTTGACTTTACCGTCTCTTTCAGCAGCGAGGATATATGAAATGTAGACCTACTGATTAACGTGGAATCCGAACTACATGAGCTCGCGCCGGGAATTGAACCCGAGTCTTCCACGGCAAAGACGCGTACACTAGCCACGGAGTTCACACACACACACAGAATCAGAGTCCTCACACACCAAGGGTGAGAGCTGTGCCATTGAGTCACAGCGGCAACAGGGCTAGGTCGAGTCCACTTTACGTTCATAGTTTCTTAGTACATAAATGTTACGATTATGAAATAGATTTTCCTTAATGAGCTGCATAAAAACAAAAGCTTTCGAAATGCATTAAACAATTAGCTCGATTTGAGTGTGAACTTAAAGTTATATCAGAGTGTAAATACGGATACGCACCAAAGCTCGAAAACTTAATACACTATTTCTCCTATATAGTCAGCATGTATCAAGCAATCGTTCAGCTTTCATTTGAGAGGATGGAAATCGAAGGCCCCTGAACAACAATGTTACTAATGTGCGGAATGTATTTATCTTACAGTGAACTGCTTTGATGCCAAGTGGCCTAACTCCAAAATTGAAATTTTCCAGGAGTGAAAGTTGAAGTTCAATATCTCATGAACAATCCATATTTCTTTTATGTTGGGAACCAAAACCATAACTACTGTATGTAGTTCATTGTTTTATAACTTAGTGTTTACAAAAATCCTTTAAAAAAATACCTATTCATAGAAGTGAATGGTACTTATCTGTACTAGTTCTTGGCATCCAAGCAGTCCATTTATTGTAATACTAGCATAATATACCCATTCTTCGCATGGGGGCTGTATTTGGAAGTCAACACCTGTGGAAGTATCACCATTCATTTCAGTGACCGCGAAAACTATGGATTTGACACTAGTATCAATAATATGGGCTATTTATACATGTCTCGGTATTCCTCACCCGCTGACACCCGGCCCCCATTCAGTAGTAGCTGAATTTGCAAGTCATCGCTGATGGAAGTGTCACCATTGATCTCAGCGACCGTGAAAACTATGGATTTGACACTAATGTCGATCAATTTGGATTACTTTTACTACATGTCTCGCTAAACGCCCCCCTGAGACCCCCTGGTTCCAATTTTGACAAAAACGCTTCGCCTTAGAGTGGGACCTGGACCAAGGTATCCGTGACCAAAATTTGGTAACTCTCGGTCAATTTGTCTGGTCCCCAGGTCGGTCCCAGTAAACGTCCCCCCCCGAGACCCCCTGGTTCGAAATTAAAAAAAAAACGCTTCGTCTTGATCTGGGGCCTGGACTAAGGTACCCGTGACCTAATTTTGGGAACTCTCGGTCCACTCGTCTGGTCCCCAGGTCGCACACAGACAGACAGACAAACACACAAACAAACTCTTTATTTTATTTATATTAGATAAGATATACTATGTAAAATAGTCTCGTATCATAATATGTAATGTTCAACAAATGTTACATTATATATTATCCGTAGCTCGTGATATGCTGCAACATATTAAAGCCTCAGAATAGTTGGGCAAGCGAATAATCCAGAAGTTACGTAAGCCTATTGCGTTCATGCGAACGAAAACACAATAATTATAACTATGATAAATTACTATAGACTACCCAACTGCTCATTCAGAGAATTTATGAAGTTCACTTTATCGCAATAGTTTTATACAAACTAGATTTAGACTACGGATAATAGTTTTATACAAACTAGATAATCAATTATTATTATTATTATCATTATATTTGCAGTACAACCAAATACAACGACATTAACTGTTAGTTCTATTAACTGAATTGAGCTGAAAATTAAATCTTGATCTTTAAAGATTAACTATTAATTTTATGCATTCTGTACCTTTCTGAAGGAATAAAAGCTGGAATTGGTTTCAAGGCTGTTTCTGAGTGAATACTTTCTTCAAAATAATATTAAAAATTATAGAAAGATTTTCGAGACATTCGAGTCGAGTCGAGATTTTTAAGAGCCGTCTTGACTCGACTCGTGTCTCGACTCGAATTTTCGAGTCGAGAAATACGTTTGTCTCGACTCGTCTCGAATTTTACAAAGTGTGTCTCGACTCGGATCTCGACTCGAATTCGAGTTGAGTTGAGTTGATTTTGAGTTTAACGTCCCGTTCAGCAGCGAGGCTATATGAGACGTGGACCTACTGATTAACGTGGAATCCGAACCACATGAGCTCCCGCCGGGAATCGAACCCGGGCCTCCCACGCCAAAGGCGCGTACGCTAACCGCTTAGCCACGGAGGAGCTCTCGACTCGAATTCGAGTGGAGTCGAGTCGAGATTCGAGACATGTCTCGACTCGAGCGCATCCCTAGCACCACTGCAATAAGTGATGTAGACTTAAAAGTACAATAGTTTAAGTACATCGTTTGTATTTAGAATAAATAAAATAGATGTCGCCCAGAAAAGCTATTTTTTTTATGTGCACTTCTTTGCTATTGTTCTGTAGAATTTTACCCTCCATACAAAGACATACTTACAAATATTTATAAAGCTAAGACTTTTTTTTTTTAAAAAAAATTGAGACCAATGAAACTTGAATTCCCGAAAAATCTTAGCCTATTAGCTAACGTTAACAATGTTAATTAATGTGTCATATAAATAAAAGTCTCAGTGCCTTATAGTATTCGTTGGTCACTAATCTCGATTTGATGTGTAATTTTTGAAAAGATACAAATCAGTGAAATATGCTGGTACATTGAATAGTATGAGAGATGAAATAAAATAAATATGGGGTTTTACTACTGATGTAAATATTTACACTAATAGGGTTAAGTGTAAAATATTATAGGTTAAAATAACAGTCATTTGTATCCATATTTGATTTACTGCACCTATATTGTCTATCCTTACGAATCACACTGTTAATGTAACCGTATTTAAGATCGCAAAATATGTGACGGCTAATATTACAACACAGCGTATTCTACATTATATAATTAATTCTATTGCATTTGGTGCAAATAATTATTTTTACCCCTGTGAAGAGTTAAATTCGTTTAAAGATTACTCTGAAAATTCTGACAGCAGCTATATTGATAATATAATGTCTCTTAAACCCACATCTAGATACTTTTGACTATGTGAGCAATACCTCCCAAGTAGTAATATGTATTCGCTTACTTTTTCGTTTTCTGTCTCGGTTGGCCTCTCTCTCTCTCTCTAAAAAAAAAAAAAAAAAAAAAAAAAAAAAACTACAAATTTCTTTATACTAAGAATGATGATATTTTACTCCATAAAACTGTATAAGTAAATGTTAAAGAACAGTTTTCTTTAAGAGTTATTGCACTTATCTTAAATAGATGTATTTATGTTGCACCTAAAGAAAACAAATATAGGCCTAAAGTAATCGTCATTTATAATATCGTTGCTGAAAAACAGATTTTATGCTCAAACCACACAAGCAAACAAGACGATGGTCTTAGAAAACTAATTTTCTTTTTACTTACTCATAGATTACAAAGGACTAAAGATCTTACGCAACTATCGCATAGCTAACATGTTCATACGTATCTGTATTTTCTCTGTATTTTCAAGTACTATTCATTACAACGACAATAATATTAACGAAACAAGTTTAAAGTCAATAAATGAAAAAAATATATAATAGCTGCTGGCTGCTTTATGATCAATGTCTTTAATTGTCATCCTATCTTCAAAATAGGTACGCATCTAATCTTCAATAGCATTTCCGTAGCATTTAGCGTGAATAACCAACAAATGGCTTGAAGGATGGTTGTCGCTTGGGAAATGTTTAGTTTTCCTGATCTACAGATTACTTCCTACATATTTCGACAAGAGAGACATGTCTTTATTTTGTGCAACTGAACATTTTATTTAACATTGATTAGATTCAACCGATTATTGAACAAGGATCAACCATAACAACCACAAAATTACTAAATTTAAGAGCTCCGTATAGACGAAAAATGTGATTTTAAAGCATATTATTTTGCATCCGTGCATTTTATGATGGTCGTATTGTTGCATATATTCTGGACAGTATAATATATAGTCACAATATTTTGTGTGTATTTTATTCTTTGAAGAAAACGTAAGTGTTGTATTTAATATTTGAAAGAAAGCAGTGTGCTGAAGCAAGCAGTATAATCTATTTTGAGATATATTAAGGTAAAAAATAACCTTAAAAATTCCCCAAATCTGATAAGGGTTAAACAGAGTCCTTGAACCGCATACTGATATTACAATTGAAAGTAAAAATTATTCATTTTGAACTATGGCATTGGTTTTAACCCGTCTCCCTCACATTTATTATTTTAAGCATTTCTGTACGACACATCAATTAAACCACATTGCGCTACACAATCTTGTGTAGTACTCGTAGCACTATTCGATTCATTTCTTCTTTGTCTTCTCTTGTAAAAGTTCCTGTCACCTATCCAATTCCAATTACTACAAAATCTGGTAACATTAGTTGGATTAGGCTGATTATAGGCTGTTTCTAAAAATTGTATTACCGTTAGTATTAGATTCGTTTACTTTACCGTTAAAACTGTAATTAACTTTTCATTACTATTACCTTGGATTACACTAATGTTACGTGTAGGCACTTGGTTATTAACACTGT
Organism: Thermobia domestica; assembly: GCF_964235325.1. Classification (NCBI taxonomy): domain Eukaryota; kingdom Metazoa; phylum Arthropoda; class Insecta; order Zygentoma; family Lepismatidae; genus Thermobia; species Thermobia domestica. Next base: position 196,387,550 of record NC_137464.1, on the reverse strand, counting down.
TGCGTATATTCTTCATTGCACTGTATTGCATATCCAACTGTTTTTAAACTTTTTGTACTATTAATAACAAAACGCAACATAGTGATGAAATTAAAATCTGCTGTACGTTGTATGCTAAAAAAAATCTGATGGCTGCAATGATTCTTGAGTCTGGTTGAAATGGATTCAGTAACTTCAGTTCATTATGTATGGTGATAACAAAGTCCATGATACCCTTATCATCTCGTGGGTCACAACTCTTATTCCTGATTTGTACGTAACTATTTTGTAAGTAAAATCATTCTCAAAATTACCTACCAATGTGCCTTTAAAATTTTCATAGTTACGTAAGCCATTTCGAATTGCTTTATACAAATGTTAACATGGTTGCAATAACACATGAGGTGAAATTATTAGATAAGGAAATTAGATTTATAAATGAAGATTAAATTACATTTTTCCTCAAATTTTTCTAGAAGAAATATCGTCCACATGACCACTAAATTCTGTCAATGAATTAACGTCACCAAATTTCACCAGTACATTCTAAAATTTAGGATTATTAGGTTTTAAATATGTTAATTTAAAAGAAGTCAAGTGCATGCCATTTTGTTTTGGTCTTTCCTCATCCTGCTTAATATAAGGTTCCATACTAGGTCTTCCCTGGCTGTACATCCATGCGTACTTCCGTTATCATACTCCTTCATGTGGACTGTATGCGGAAACTCAGGAATGAATCCAACTGGTTGTGTTTCCAGGACCTCTCTAATTGGAATACTCAGGTTGGTCACATTACTGGTCTTTAATTGATTCTTAAGGTCCAGAACTTACTTTTGCAATTCTAAGATTTATGAAGAATTATTCTCGATTCGTGCTTCTCTTCAATCACACTTGTTTTTCACACTCAATGGCAATTGCTTAGTTTTGTTATGAGGTTGCTCAATTGCTCGAATTTGGCAGTTTGTTGTTCCATTTTGGCCATCTGAGACTACTCGAATTGTTCCAACTTCTTGGACAATTGCTCTAGCTTGGTGATATCAGATTCTTCTGATCTGGAGGTGACTTGTTACAATGTAGTCTTAATTGGCACTGTGACAATTTCATAAGTCCTTTAATCTGTTTAATGAAATTTTGAAGTTCCAAGTTGGTCATCCAAGAAAAATTGTCATCAGTTCTAATTTCTTGAAGAGGCTCCATCCTTTGTCTAGTATAGATCTTTTTCTGATTTTTCAATATTATGTAATCCGTTGTAGATAATCCTTGCCATACTTCAGTCGTATCATAAACAATTTCTTGGGCGGAAACACCATAAAATATACAATGAATCTCACAGTTCTCTTTATTTAAGATCTCGTAGTATTTCTTATAGCCTATTAAATATTTTTGCTACGTACTACGATAAGTATTCAAAGATTCAGCAGTATTTCTGATCGCTTAAATGCACTAAATTTCAAAATACTTATTATTTACTGACAAATCAATGCACTCCTTTGTAATATGGAGTATTCTTGTATTATATCGTATTAATCATATATTAACAAGACCTTCCCAACGGAACTGTACACAGACTGTTGTTACAATTACATACCAAAAACATTTATGTCTAATAACTGAGGAAATTTTCTTCCTGTTCTGTCTTCTAGCGAGTGCATACATTTAAGCATTTTTGCTCCACGTTTAAATAAAATAAGTAATGTGAATACAAGTTATCGTTTAGGATCATTGTTCCTTACAATTAACAGAGTACTAAAATCATATAACTGCATTACAACTGAAAGTACAAATTATTCATTTTGAGCAATAGCTCAATACCGATGGAAATTGTTATTTATTCTAATTCTGTTGGCTAGGATTGACTGGTGGCCGAAAGCACCTACTACTCACTTCCGTCAACCTTGGTGCCGTGCCTGATAATTACACTGTATACTTAACATGTACAAATATAAATAATTAGGCTTGTTTGCTAATATTTCTTATGATTGAGCAACTACTTGTAAATGTACGAAATTTTTACGTTATATTATATATATATTTCAAGAATCCTATCCAGAAGAATTCTTTGGGGAGGACGGGATATCCTAGACGATGAACATAGATAAAATCCCGATACTGAGTAGACGCTTCAGATCATAACTGAAGAAGTTGTTTCTCATATTATTGGAAAGGTTTAGAAGATGAAGTTGCTGTTAACGGCGTCGTGGTCTTAGCATTTTTGCAAATCATTTGTGCAGTTATGTGACACACACACACACACACACACACACACACACACACATATATATATATATATATATGAAAGCACATTTTTTAAACAAATAATTTGAAAAAAAAATCAAATTTTAAGTGTATATGCCTTAGTTTCTATTATTTCCCTTTGTTATTATTCAACTTTTTTACCATCACTTTTAATATTCCCGCGCAAACAACAGCTTGCGCATGTCTCTACCCTCCTCTCATTTTCATACCTTCGTTCTCACTGTCATGATTAATTCGACTATGAAGATATGCGTGATTAACGAAACAAACTGATCTTGATAAAAACGCTGAAGACGTAACTTGAAACTTTGATCATTTCTGAGTTTGAGAACGCTTCTGCGTACACTATAAGTCCTTACACAGCAATTTGTATATAACATTGTCATTATCAAATCGTATATAACATTCTTTAAATAAGTAAGAAGTAAAAACTTGTTTGACTCTTATTGAAAACTTGGGATTACGAGCGAGGCTCACAAAAAGGTTTTTTATCAAATGTCTTTCTTTGGAAAACGATAAGGATATTCATTTAATAGGGCGCCAATATCAGCGCCTGGGACAACGGCCCCGCTCGGCTTCCGTAACTACGGCTCTGAGTACAGCTAAGTACTTGCATTATAACTAATGAATTAGATATTTAAGAGTTACAAAAACTAATTAGCGAGTTCGGATTATAACTTCCTATATAGTATAAGTTACTGGCGCTAATTGCGGGGGGTTGAGGGGGCATTTCCACCCAATCTTGGAACTGGAGGACTGTCCCCCAATAACCCGATTTGAAATTTGTTTTTTTGGGGGGAGAGAAATTGACGCTTTGTGTCCGATTGCCACAAAAAAAAAAAAAAAAAAAGAAAAAAAGATGAAAATGATGACCCTTTCTGTATAATATACAATAGGTTCTTCTTAGAAGTCAAATTCATCTACCGTAATATGAGTCTCATCTCTCCTCCCCCCAGAATAAGCTTCAAATCTTACCACCTCCCAACGTTCAAGCCAACTCTGCTCCCTTGATCCTCCACAGCATTGTTTTTCAACTTCGTAAATACTTTGAGTTGAGTTGATTTTGAGTTTATCGTCCCTTTCAGCAGCGAGGCTATATGAGACGTGGACCTACTGATTAACGTGGAATCCGAACCACATGAACTCCCGCCGGGAATCGAACCCGGGTCTCCCACGGCAAAGGCGCGTATGCTAACCGCTTAGCCATCGTAAATACTTTGAACATCGCAAAAATGGGAATTATGTTACCAATCCTCTAATGTTGTAGATAGATTTGCGCCGATGTATATACTAAAGTTTGATCACAGACTAACTACTATCTCCCTTCATTACTTTGTTAACATTATTAACTTGCAAAAGTTTAAGCATTATAACAGTTTAACTATTTAAAAAGTAAGTTCATAGATGTCTCTCACTAAAGCCTGTTCTGAAACTGCACTCTTACTGACACTGCTATTCAGAATATTATAATTTTAATACAGACAAACCTACTTATATATATTCGTGCTCACATCCACAAGCCAAAACTTCAAAAACTGGAACACTACATACACTATATTACTTCAAGGTCATAACTTCCAGTTACTATTGAATTCATTTCCTTAAAAGTGGAACGTAGTCAATCAATCATACAATTTACTTCCTTCATAAGTATGTTCGTGATTTAAAACTAATAGTAACCTATTATTTGGTCGCCTGTTGTGAGTTTCCTCAAAGTCTTCCAAAAAACAAACGTTCGCATGTACAGGGGTAAAACCAAAAAAATCTAAAACGTTTGCAAAAGCGTGAAAATCGTACCTAGTATGGTGTGGGGCCTCCTTTTCCGTTCAAAACAGTTTGGATCCGACGTGGAGTGGACGTATACAGTTCCTGAATCGTAGTGTGTGGAATTTTGTACCATTATTCCTCCAAAACATGCTCCAGTTTCTGGAGGGATGCTGGGGGAGGGTAATGAGACCGAACACGCCTTTCTAACTCAGACCACAATGGCTAAATGACGTTCAGATCTGGTAATTGCAGGACCAAGGGTAGGTGTGATAGCTCCTGGTCATGCTCCTCAAACCATGGTTTCACCGTTTTTGCAGCGTGACAGGGTGCCAAATCATCTTGGTAGATGCCATCACAATCAGGGAACAATATTTAGGCAATGGGTGGAACCTGGTCCCCCAAAATGGCCTCATGCGCCTTAGCATTCATCATTCCATGCAGGGCTATGATGGGACCTGCAGAAAACCACGATATCTGCCCATACTGTAACAGAACCACCCCCATGCTTTACAGTTGGGAGCAGACAGTCTGTATCATAGGCTTGCGACGGTGTTCTCCAGACGTAAACACGATCGGTTGTTGGAAACAAGATGAAGGTCGATTCATCGGACCACATTACGTGTTTCCGCTGCTCATGACTCCACGCCTTGTAGTCCTTGCACTACTGGATACGCCTCTTCGCATTTACTGCTGTGACCAGGGGTTTGGCGATAGCGGCCCTGCCATGAATTTTCATTTTATGAAGTTCCCGTCGCACTGTTTTCGGAGAAACCGGGTTCTGTAGTCCGTAATGTTCATTGAAGTGGTCTTCTTTTTAGCTGCTACAATCCGTTTTAATGCCCTCCGATCCCAATCTGACAGAGTTGTCTTTCGACCACTGTTGTGCTTTGCAGACGTCGTTTGTCCATGAATTGTGTATGCCCTCGTGACATTGGACACAGTGCCTTTCGATACCCGCACAATGTTCGACACTTTTGCCACTGAAGCTCCAACCAGACGAGCACCAACGATCATGCCTCTTTGGAAGTCTGTCAGGTCACACATTTTACCGCACCACTTTCAAACCACTATACTCACACGTGAACGGGTTACTGCTGACGGAAGAGGAAGGTGCACGGAAACAAAACAAACAAACAAACAAACAAACAAACAAAAAACGATCGGCAACCGTAACACGCGTTGTATAGTGGAGGACCAAACTTACGTGTCCTGTATGAAGTGTTTTTAGATCTTTTTGTCTAGCTCCTGTATATTCAACCTTGGATTTCTTTCTGATCTCAGAAAAATAGAAGATAAAAAAATGCAAAACAATGACCTCATGCTCACATTTACGGAAATATTCACCGGATTATTTACCGATGGTTCGTGCGATTTCACTTTTGCAGGGATTTGTTCATTAGGAAATATTTAATTTCTTACTAATGTATTCTTTCGGAATTCAGTTAAAAAATGAAATGAAATATTTCTGGTTAACAAGTACCATAATTATCACTTGTGTGCTAAGAGATACGGATGATTGAGACAAGTGAATGACATGGAAATATTGGTGGAATAAGAATATAGATGGAAATGGCAGTACTCCGAAAAAACTCACGAAGGAATGGAATTAATAAATCGAGTTCTCATCACCTGTTTGATATTGTGTGACCTAATTTCATATGTTTGAATCCAGTCCGGTAGCCAGCCAAAAATATAGGGGAAGCAGCTGAAGTTAGGGAAGCCAGATCCAACCATATTCTAGTTAATCACCATATTATAGTTCATTTGCAAGCCTACCGTGAAAATTTTAGGGGACTAGCTAAAATTTATGGGGGACTGCCCCTAGATCCCCACTGGATAAGGGCCTGTTTGAATCATAAAAGGGCAGGATTCTAGTCAAAATTACTGTTGAGCTTCTGATAACAAATGTAGTGCCTACCGCGAACAAACTTCTCTTGCAGGACACAATGTATTATGACAATTTGACGACTATAATCTAATCTACTCATACATGTCGCATGAAGATGAATGTGACATGTGTTAACAACAGTCACAATTTTTATCATTCACTTCCATGACTGGCCAGTCAACTCTCCTGTGTACATTTCAAGATGACGTGCTGCACAGAAATTCTCCAATCCTTTAATATGTCAAAGTTTGTGGTGAAGTAGGCTGGAAATGCATATTAGTAAAACTCCCGCAGCAATTGTGTTTCGGTTAAACTCCTTTCAAATCCACAAAACACGAAACAATAATCCTATCAAAGTTATACCTTGAAATATTTCATAATTTCTTGCAAACTAGCGGGAACTTATTCCGTCAGAATTATGTTCCTTACACAAATGCAGGGAGTGTGCTATTCACTTCTTTAATACCTTTCGAGAATAATTTTACAAAATTACTTCAGCAATTTCACCGCAAGTACCATGAGATTTTTTCGTATTTATTGGCATTAGAAGTGGTATTTTTCAAACGAAAATATTAGTTAAAATTTAAAGCATGAAAAAGTGAAAAATATATGGAAATCGCTCCGCCTCACTTTGTACTAGAAATAATCAATACGCTATTCAGTTTATTCTTCTCAGAGCTACGACTTGTGAGGATAGGATGGCTATGGATGCCTATGAATGACTACTAATAATGATGAAAATGATTCTATCACTTATAAATAAAACATACGCGTACACTACAAACCGACATATATATTAAGGAAGTCTTTCTTTGTACAGTTATTCTTATGATTAAGAAGTAAATCTTGAGTTGATTTGATTGAAATGTTAATTTGTCACTTTCGAAGATAAGGAAGTAAACTATTAATATGCAAATCATTTGGTTGGTCAAGGTATTTTTCATCTGCAGCCGGTCATTTTGCCATCACCCACACTACGAGTGGATACCGGACTATTGCCGACTGGATATTAGTTGGCCCAGGTTGCTTACATGTTGAAATGACCCTGAGTTATTACCCCAGTATCCACTGTTTTCCCGCGATAAAAGCACATTATTATTTTAGATAAAGCACACTATTCTTTAGCATCACAAAGATTCTAATATAAAATCAGGGTATACGTTATATAACAATATTTATGAGAATAATACACACTGAGAAAAATACTGTTCTCCGGACAGCGGTATATTGAACAAATATACGGAATCCTCTTGCTTACTACAGAATTCAGTACGGAGCATACGTTATTCGTATGCTACATAGGCACTGCCCAAACATGTTACATCATGCCGTTGCAGGATGTCTGACATCTAACAGTTTTCCGTATAGCACATGCATATACTTATGTTACATTCCTCAGATATATGTTACATATGTTCATTTGTATGTGAGATCCTGACCGCCTATATTGTTTCATACGGAAAGTATGTATAGATGGAACACTTTTACGGAACGTATTATAAAACATGCGGTTTCAGTTATACGTCTGCTGTACGTTAAGTCCAAAAACTACAGGAGTTACGCACGTAACCTACTTTTTTAAGTACGTCACCTACAATTGTTTTTCTCAGTGCAGACAGTAATCATTAGCATGCTTCTCTTTATACCTCGCCTTGGGATGGCTGAAATTTGTGATTTGTTAAGAAAGAACTAGAGACAAGTTAACCTTAGCACTGGCGGTTTCAGTATTCGGGAACAATGAGCACGATAAGCAGCAAAGGACCGCCCACTGCACGTAACCCGAAACACTTTTCCAGGGGGGATATACCTTCCGAAACAAACACGACCAAATCTCCACTTAAGGCCATTAATATCTGTAAGCACTTGTGCTTCATAAACTATTTCAAGTACCGTGATCCAATGTATTTATGCAAATTATGTGCACATATAGGCCTACAGGCAAGTCATAATGGAATTATCTACTATGGTTGCGACCTGTGATAAACGATCAGGAAAGAAATTATCAATAGTAAATGTCAATGTTTTTACCAGAAAGTGGCGTAATGAATTTTAATTTCGATTTACGTAATTTTATTCAAAATTTATTAGTATATCCATTTCTTACTGTAATAGTGATTGTAGCACATGAATCCGCAACGACAACCGTGAAGCCATATACAATAGCAGCCATAGTTTTATTCTTAAAAAAAAAAAAAAAAAAAACACCTGTCTACAAACAATATATATTTTTTCACTTGTCAGTGCTCTAGACTCAAGAAGTCCGAATTTATAATTCACTCATTCCAATAGTCCTAACCGCCATTTCCATGGTAATTTTAGAAACGACACGATGACATACATTACCTCACAGTAACAGACTTTGAATAACTGAACATGATTTGTCTTCTTAGCTGATAAAATTGGCAATTATCGAAAGGTGAAAACAAATATTCATTAGTGACTCAACACTGGGAAAACCACGGAGATTTACGTTACAGAGGATCAACGCCATTATATGATAAGTCTTGAAAATGATCTCAGATCTCTTTCTGTTGGGTTTCAATTTGTTATTTTCCCTGGGAGAGTAAACTAAACTCTCAAGAGTCGTATTATTAGGCCAATATACTTTTGGCTCCCTTTTGAATTCCAAAATAGGAATCGTGTAGGATTTTACTTTGCTTTTACTTGCACCGATATGACTGAGGCTGGCATGGAAATTCTCACTTTATAAATTGTTACAAAAAAAAAAAAAAAAAAAATGACACTCCCGAAGAGCTTGATGGGTGTAGATTGCCGCCGTGACTGTTCATAAGAATTTACTTGTAGCACACGTTTGACACATTTTTCTCTTTTTTCTGATCCCTACTCTTTATTAAAATTTTCATTTGGTCATTTTTGTTTTGGGTCCTCTGTGGTCGGCAATCGCCGCTTAGCCACCTGGGTCAAACCGGACCTGACCATAACTAATAATGTCTGGCATCTAAGAATCGAAGACGTCCTAAACTTTACCTTGCATCGTCCGCACATGAGGAAACTTCTTTCTTGCCAAGTAGTGTTCGAGAGAGACAGTGGAAGAGAGGGATGCCAGTGCAGTACGATGGTAGAAGACGGAATTGATATTACAACTCTTTGAGATCACATTATCCTTTGAGTTATATCTAGACGTTCATTGTCTTCAAAGAGAAAGGCAAATACTTGTAGACCGTTCCTGCATCCTTAAACGTTGCTGCATCCTTAAACGAGAATTAAAATAACTTTTCGAAATACGAAACAAAAACTGAAGCTTCCGAAACAAATCATAGACTATATTTCTTGTCTCGTATTATCTGTCCATATGTAACTTCTTTGGACTAAGTATAAACACATCTGCCTGCGTTTCACAATTTCCTCATTGACAGATCGTTTACTTGAACGCCCTTCTTTTTGACTATACGTGAACCCATTTTGTAGAATCTTTTTGTACCTTTTCCAACCGTCTTGTCAGGTACCTGGTATTGAAACTTTAGTCTGAAGTGCAACTGTACTCTCATTTTATAACACACATAAACATTTATGTGGATTCGTCACTAACTCATTTAAAAACTGTAGAAATCAACCTTAATAGCATTCTAAAACAATCGCATCATATCGTTACTTTGCTTCAATTCAATACTACATCAAAAAGACAAATAAAAGAGCTTAGGAATAAGCTAGTATGCAGCTTATGTGAACTTATGGTTGATGGTTTGGTTAATTTGGATCTTATCGTCTCTTTTGGTACTAAGGCTATATCATACAGGTGGGATCCGAAACACATTAGCTTTCTCCACGTATCAGAGTTGAGACTCCCGCACCAAAGGCACATAAGCAACCTATATAGCTACTAGAGAGTTCATGTGTGCTTATGTGTCATCTACTGTCTTCGTTGCCAATTACATATTGGACGATTAACTCAACAAGACACATTGTGATTTTTTTTATTGTTGTTGATTAAAAAATCATAATTCAGGCAGTTACAAAATCGCAACAGTTTACAATCACGAAATGTTATGAGACTGTACTTATAATAAATATGACTGTCGTTTTAGAAAGAATGAAAGTAGATATATTTGGTTAATCGATTAAATGTTGTAGCATAATTAATGTAAGGACCGCATTAATTTCTTTCAATCTTCATCATTCAATATCCAACATAAAAAGCAGAAGAACACTTGTTTTTGCAATCTTATAGATTGCTTGATAAGGAAAATGTTAAATTACTCACTTTTTGCTCGAACTGATAACACTGTAGTAAAACACTTTATATACTTACTAACTATTATAAACCAGGATTCTACATTTTTCAAACAGAAAAGTAAACGACTAAAATAGTTAATTTACTGATCTCTACATCTGTTGACCATATTTTAACAAGTTATTACATTAATATTAATTCCATTCAAGAAATGATCAATGTGTATTAGTCATATAGGCATAGACGTTACTATGATATTTAGCTAACGAATAAGCGTGGAATGTTACTTCTGATTGTGAGAATTACAAGAAAAAAATCATCCTTTACTCTAACGGAATTTATAAGTGAATCAGTAACTTAATGCTACAATTTTGGTAGGGTATAACCTCATTCCATTTCAAAAATATAGCATATTCTCACGTCATATTTTGTCGTTCTTTTATACATTAACTAGAATATAGGCTATATAGGTGGAATCAAATTTAGTCTTTTAGTTTAATTTCCCAAGATTGTTCTTTAGACTAAGGAGACAGATGATTATGATTGATGATTAATAAAAGAATTGATGGAATGAAAATTTCGGCGAAAACAGGAGTCTCCAATGAAAACCCATGGACACAGTGCAATTCACCACAAATTTATGTAGCTGGAAATCGAACCAGAGACCCTATGAGCCAGACTTATTTAAATATTATCAACATTTCAATTACATCAACATTGGTCAGTTATAAAAGCGATATAACAGTAAGTTGGGTTTAGAAAATATGACAGAACTGTTCACCAATAATAAAAATATACACAACTGATATGGAGCTAAGACAGCAAAATAAATGTCAAAATGTTTTTGTTTATACTGGGCGTTCACACATCGGCATGGTATGGTCAATGTGTTGTAAGTAGTGCTCTCAAACGGGTCGGGTTATTCGGGTCAGGTCAATCGGGTCGGATCGGGTCGGGTCAATCGGGTCAGCTTGGGTCGGGTTATCGGTTCGGGTCAGTCGGGTCAGTTCACTTTGGTCAACTGAGTTTAGGTTGAGCTTAAACTCGGCTGGAGTCGAAAGCTGCTGTTTTTCACTAGCTGCCTAATTAAAAATAGCAATTTTCAATTGATTTTATAGAAGACATAAATCTATTTTGAACACTTGCAGCTAGTGTTTTTACGGTAAATGCTTATTTTTGTACTTCTGTGTACTTTAATTTTTAAATGTGGAAGATTGATTTTACCAATCGACTGTAACATTAATATCTACGCCAATATGGAGTCTGGATTTAGAACAAAACTAGAAGTTGTTTAAGCAAGGCCAAAAGAAAGATTGGATATGGACGACCAAGCCCAAGCAGGGCCGCGGTAGCTCAGTGGTAGAGAATTCATCTCTGGTGCATGGCGTCCATGGTTCGATCCCAGCTTGTGCTAAGTGGGCTTTGTAGTGGAGAAACGCCGTATAGTGGGTTTTCTAGAGGTTCTCCTTTTTCCTCCCACTTTCTTCATTCCACTATTGCATTTATTTCTCATGGTCACCATATCCCTTAGCCTCGGTGCAGAATCGAGAGACTTTAAACTGAATATTTCATTTTATTTCACCAAGCCCAAGAACATCGATACAAGAATAAGATAAAGATTGGATATGCAAGACGAAGTGCATAGTGATCTTGCTCTTGGAATTGTTTTGGCGATCACGAAGTAGCGATGAGCATATTTTCTTGCTTTCCGTATAGTATGAAAGACCATAATCAAAATCACACTTGGTCTTCATTTGTACCGATGAGGCTAGCATTCTTGGCTCTTGTATAGCATGGAAGACCACCAAGACTACGAAATGCAGGACCAAGACTTGACTGTGCAAGACAAAGAATAAGACGCAGTACCCTTTGGGGATCCTATGGTACAATTTGTACCATGTGGGTTTTTCATGGTACATTGCGTTATTTCTCTTCTATTTGAGCCTTTTCGTCCGGTTATTTTTGTTTTGTTTTTCAAGTCCAGAGGCATTGAGGAAGACATTACGTATGGTTTCAGACCGTCCTGCGTCCAGACATAGGAGGTGATGACGTCATAATTTTGAAATATATATTTTCCCATATGAAGCCTATGTTCATTATTTTTTGGCGGGCTTATTTTTTCACGCAGAAGATTGAAATTTTGCACAAACATTCAGTTCACCGAGTAGTATTTACCATATTTTTTCCATTTCTGCGTTAAAACAGGGAGAGAACCAGAGGGGCAAAGGGTTGAAAAAAGGGATATTTTTACCCAAAAATCCCGTTTTTTAGCATTTTATCGCCTCACATACATGATGGAGACACGTGAGTCATATCGTCTGAAAGGCAGTTCTATTCTGAAGAGAATGACGGTCGAATTATTATCCTAGGGTAGTTAAGGATGTCTCAGGGAATTTTTAAAAAATATACTTCTATATAGGGAAAAATGGGACATGGTCGGTATATTTTTTTTTGGCGGACTTACTTTTGCACCTAGAAGTTTGAAATTGTGCATAAACATTCAGCCCACCTAGTAGTATTTATCAGATTTTTTCAGATCTCTGCATTAAAACAGGGGGGTCCAGAGGAGAAAAAAGTTGAAAAAGGGATTTTTAGACCTAAAAAATCCCGTTTTTTAGGATTTTCCCGCCTCACATACATGATGGAGACACGTGAGTCATACCGTCTGAAAAGCAGTTCTATTCTGAAAAGAATGATGGGCGAAACATGACCCTAGGGTAATTACGGATGTCTCAGGCATTTTTTTCCCTGAGATCATGGTGTTTTGCGGTAATTTGGAGCATTGTGAGGATTCTTGATAAAATTTCTCCCGCCCTTACTATTCAAGATAGAAACTTGAAATTTAGTACACTCATTTAGTTTACCAAGTACTATTTACCAGATTTTTTGAGGTCTCTACGTTCACACAGAGCCGCTCCAGAGGGGCCCAAAATTTGACAAAAAAATCCCTCAAAATTTTCCCTTCGGCATCAATTTTCCCTCTCCTGATATAAGGTATGGGCATGCAAGTGATACCATTTGAAAGCCAGCTCTATTCTGAAGAGAATGAGGTATGAACCATGATCCTAGGATAAATAATGACGATGCAGTAGCTGCTTGATTGAAAGTCTAAAAAAATAGCCCAAAAAGCCAGGATCCTAAAGGGGTATTGATGACCAAGATCCAGGGTGCGAATTGTTTGAATTTCATTTGTTGGGCTGAAAGCGATGAAATAAAATTAGTACTTTATAATTAATTATCATACTGTATTTTTAAATTTTAAATTACAAAATTCATATTATGTATTTTCTTACTTGCAACTATATATACTGTAAAATACGTTTTAATTACCGAGAAAGAAAAATCAAAGTGGCACGGGTCCCGGAATCATAAGAACCTATTTTGGAATGAAAGTTGAAGGGTTGGAAAAAATCACAGGTGTTCTCCCGTTTCTTCAACCCTTATCATTGTAATTAAACGATTTCCTTTTGTCTCCGCCAAGAGACTCTTGCTACTGCTTTCCGAGAAGACCTGCCGTCCGAGCAGGTGAGAACACTGACCTTGAATAAAAATTTCGTCACATAGAAATAAAGCAAGAAAAAAATAAATTTCTCCCACTGGTCGGACACTGGTATCAGTTATAAAAAGAAATAACCAAACCTCAAAAGTGCCAAATATTCATTGAGATGCATATACAAATCCTCCGCTTGATCAAGCTAGTGGTTAACGTGTAAGACTTCGGTACACGTGGTCCGGGTTTAATTCCCAATGGGAGTGCATTTTGGCGTTCACCCAATGCCGTGACCATAGTGCTCGGGTCTGGTTACGGATCGGATCGGGTCGGGTCAGCTCGGGTCGGGTTACGGATCGGATCGGGTCGGGTCAACTCGGGTCGAGTCAGCTCTGGTCGGGTTGTCGGGTCGAGTCAGCTCGGGTCGGGTTGTCGGGTCGGGTTATTCGGGTCGGGTTGTCTGGTCGGGTCATCGGGTCGGGTCAGTCAATTCAGGTCACGGGTCGGGTCGGGTCGATCTTCAACCCGACCCGACCCGACCCGTTGAGAGCACTAGTTCTAGGTACAAATACAGGGTGCTTCAAAACCACACCGACAACGTTTCGGAGGTGATTCCTAACACCAAGATAAGACCAAAAGTATAGACCAAATTGGGTGCACAAATGCTTCCTTTCGGAGTTATAGGCTGCCGAAAACATGAAAAAGTGAAGTTTAAAGGTCTATAGATCCAAAACTATAGGACGTAACGTAGTTGGGTCAAGACTTTATTTAGGAACTAGTATGTGCTCTAACCAAATATCCATGTTTCAGAATCCTGCTGTGCTTCCACAACAATTTTTTTAAAGGTAGTTGCTGAGTACTTCAAATTATATGCCCGTAGACAAACAGCCTCTATAAAAATTGTTGCGCGAGTACCTTAGGATTCTGAAACATGCATTTTTGGGTAGAGCACATATCAGTTCCTTAGTGAAGTCTTGACCCGACTATGGTAGGTCCCATAATTTTGGAGCTATAGACCTTTAAACTTCACTTTTCATGTTTTCGGCAGCCTATAACTCCGAAAAGAAGCATTTGTGCGCCCAGGTTGGTCTATACTTTTTGCCTTATCTTGGTGTTAGGAAGCACCTCCCAAACGTTGTCGGTGTTGTTTTGAAACACCCTGCATAAGTGTATATACAGCGAGCCAAATTACACGGTTGTGTTTCACTTTTGGAAAATAATCAAATTAGGAATATATGAGAACATTAGGAGCAGTAGTATGGAATGAACACGGAAAGCAAGTCTTACTTATCAGTTTGGTAAAAAGCTTCCAGAGATTTTGAATCTGAGTACAAATTTGTAGCTGATGCTGAAGAGTATCTATGTTATTATAGTGATTATCCATATTAAGAGTTGATATAGTCTGTCTAGTACTTCATATTTGTTATTAATTATAAAATACCAATAAAATCTCTGTTGAGTGGTTAACAAAAGAACAAGAATATTTTGCAAAATATATGGTCGATAAAAGTATGGTTCTTTCAATTGGATGAGAGGCGCGACAAAATGTTATGTCCTTATGTAGTGTTGATAAGAGGCAATAGTTTACGTTTTTTTGTGCGAGTGACGCATAAGCCATAGCTAAATCAGGCTCGCACAAGTGCAGGAATTTTAGTCTTCATGTAAAAATATGAATGGATGCTTCCAGGTCAATGAAAGTTGAACAAGAAGAGATAACACAGGAAAGCATTGTTCTTATCGTTGGTAGACAAGTCAATACTCTTTTTCAGAAGAGCTCCTTCGTGGCTAAGCGGTTAGCGTACGCGCCTTTGGCGTGGGATACCCGGGTTCGATTCCCGGCGGGAGCTCATGTGGTTCGGATTCCACGTTAATCAGTAGGTCCACGTCTCATATAGCCTCGCTGCTGAACGGGACGTAAAACTCAAAGTCAACTCAACTCAACTCAACTCTTTTTCAGAAGTAGTCACTTTGCTTGCAGAGTAACACTGGTGAAGATCAATTCACCTTGTGCTGGTAGAACCACAAGTTGATCTCTTGGAACACGTAACAGCTTATAATGCCACAGAGAGAGCAAAGCTTAACTACAGAGCAATTTGTATGTTTTTTTTTGTGTGCGGAGAGAAAATACTTGTCAGACACAAAGGAATAAAAGCTTTAGTTTGAGAAATAAATTCCTACTTAATATTTTCATGCTTTAAGGTTCACATCGTGTTGTAAGACCACATATTTTGTGTGCTTTATATCATAATTGAAAGTAATGGCCTGTTTGACGTTATTGAGCCATCAAAAATCCAAAACCATTGCTTGAATCCGTATAGTATACTTATTGAAGAATTGACAGCAAAGTGCCAAAATTGTGAAGACGTTTAAGAAGATAGTCTGTGACATCCTACTTTTGAGAAATTAGTGGACAAAGTAACCACGTGAGTGGAAGAGGCAGTCTCATGATAGGCAATTTTCTTACGTTAGCTGATGCTTTATGTGTTGTCCATCACTGTATTGACAGGAACTTACTAACACTTCCACATAATGTTTTATACGATGTGCTAGATTTTAATATTTTTAAAACTCCACATAAAATTCTGATTGGGCGATAATTGTCAATGAAGACAAAATTGGGCTGTTTATGGATTAGGGCGATAAATGTGAAGGAACATAGAATTAGGCTATTTACGGATTAAGATAATAATATCCATGGGGAGAGATTCTCCTAAAGTGCACATTTCTCGGTATTCATTAAAAAGATCCAAAAAGGGGGCTATAATATCAACGAATCAAATGAAAAATTCAAATATTAAAGAGTCAATACTAGCAGATCTGCTGAGATGAGTTTCCCTAATCGCATTGATTGCTCAATATTGTTGATTATAAAGGGATTGTTTTGATACAACTGAACACTTATCTAGGATAGGTGTAAAATCTAAAACAGATGCATCCACATTCGTAACCTTAGGTGTTCCATAGAATGATTTATAATACTGAACAAATTGGGGAAGTAATTGCAAACCTTAATAAAATTTAACCTTCAATAACTTTAATAGAAGAAATCAACATTTGTTATCCACTGAGTCGTTCTTTTTGAATGGCAATTAGTTCTCTTTGATTTATTGAATTTGAGGCCGATATTATTTTATGTATTCCTTAAAAGGCTCGAATAGTAATAGTATTGAATATTGTATGCTTGGTTCCGTACAATAAAATATTGTTTGTTACTGAGTGAAGTCTCGGTTTGACTCGCTTGTCGCAAAAATATATAACTTTGTCTGATAGCGTGATATTAACAAAAACATTATCTGCCATTCCTCCCTAATTAAATACTGATAATCACGGTTCATAAGTATAAATGTGATAAAGTACCAAGCTAGAGTACAACCTCAAAACATTGTACACTGATAATCTTATTCTTATAATAAAAACAGTGATCCCTAAAACAGACAAGTTCTCGCTTAATTTATTGAAGTTTATTAGCAAGGGAACGACAACATTAAATTCATTTGGGTGATCGGTAAGTTCTTTATTTCTGTACCTAGCCAATTCTTTGTAAAACAGGAACAGCTTGTAAGACTAGAAAGACTACCGTACTCAGTAAGGTTCATTTCATGAGTAAACAAAACACATGTATCCGTTTCTCAAATGTGCACAAATAATGCTTGCTGTTTAACAGGAGAATTAAATCCAATAAGGGTTAATAGTGACAAACTAAAAATATACATAAACGTAAAGATTATTTAAAAAGTTATGAGCAAAACACTGTACATATGTACGAAAATGTGGCCACGATATGACAATGAAAATAATTATCAGTCGTCTCCAATGAAAGTATCAGCTTTTAATTTTTTTCCAAGTTGCACGTTTTTGTGCATCTACTTTGTATAGCTTGCGTGACGTTGGAATTACGTTTCCTTTGTTTCCGACTTTCCAGTAACAGTTGCGCATAATTTGGAAAATTACGTTTTTGATATATTATTGGGATACTGAGATCGGATTCACTAGTAAGTGACTGCACATCCAGGTCAATTGTGTTATTTGGGACTGCTTCGAAGTGCACGTCAGACTTATTATCGTAGTACATGTGAGAACTAAGATCAACAGTTAGCTCCCTTCCTAACATTAGCCGACCTACCTAAGCGAGTTGTTCTTTCATGATTTGATTTGGTTTTCAGTGTAGTGAGGCTACGTGAGACATGGGATACGTGCATAGCTTAACGTGGGATACGTACCACATGAGCTCCCGTCGGGAATCGGACCTGAGCCTCCAACAAAGGCGCGTACGCTAATCGCTTAGACACGAGCTAGCTCAGTTTTATTTCATGTACCTTGTCGTTGGGAGTAGATGGAGTACTGTAGTAGTCTCCACAAGCGTAAGAACTTTCGGCTCAGTAGAAGGAACTCCTTCCATGGGTGAGACGGTAAAATGGCACCTTTTTGGAATATGTCAAACACTGGAAGTCCATGGCGCAAGACATACCAGGTTGATCAGATGCAAGCAAGGGATACTCCGCGTAGTTACCAATATTTAGATATACTTTTTCTTGTGTAGGATTGTGAGGGATATGAAGCGGTGGCGGCTGAGAACTTCAATCCTGAAGATTAATTTTCTGTTGCGAATAATTTATGCGGAGGCCTCCTTGAACAAAATGTTCTTGCGAATTACACAGAGCACAATCTACATAATCCGAATAACTACATAATATTCGGATCTGAATAACTACATAATATTCGCATACCACAGACAGTAATAAATGAATGGATATTTTGTTAAACCTTCATTAAATGCATGATTTACTCTTGATCCACAGATCACTGTTCACATAAGATTGACTGTGTTTGACCATAATGGGAAAACATCTACCGTTGATTTATAAGTTCTGTGTGGCGCAAAGACACTTTAAAGACAGTAACAGTGTTCTCAGTGAGACCAATAGGGGAGAATGCCCTCTGTCAGTACCAGGGTATTTGACTGCAGCATTGGTTGTAGACAGAATTTGACCGCTCGCGTTACCCCTCACTTTTTACCTCTGGTAAATGTATAAAACGCAAAGAAAAACTACAATGTCATATTGAAATATTAGCAGAGATACAATATTAGTATCGTGACTCTAGTATTTGTTATAATACAAACGTACGGCTAAACAAGACAATGTTACTGGCACAACGTATCTCGAACGAATATGTGCCTCTGATCCACCGATCCATTGCTAAACTATCAAATATATTTTGTGGATATACGCCCGATGGAATACATTCCAAGCGAAACAACGATGCTCTAAAGATGGAGCTGATAACACAGAAATATAAAATTACCAGCAATCGCTCACAGTCCTCTTAACATATGAAAGATAAGTGTACTTTAAACCTTAAAATAGAGTTAAGCCTGATAAAAAAAAATACCGCCTTCTGATAAAATACTTGCTAGTTACCAATATTATCCAAAAGGGCCCCGACTCCCATTAATCATGCATATGTATATTAAAACTTAAGAACTAGTACTACATCAGAGATAATATTTATAACCAATCTGTATGTTTCTCTTCCTTTGTTTTCTTTTGTTTCTTTATTTTAAAGTAATTTCTGTAACCACGAACAGATAAATGCAAACTATATGACATGGTAGGGAAAAGTTTTTAAATACTAGGAAATATAACTCACGCTGCAATTCTTACAACGAACCAGAAAACTAAATGCAATTGAGCTGGATTTTAGAACAAGAAGTCCAAATGGAATGATGGTAACTTTATTTGTTTAACTAATATGCATGTGCATAAGTAATCAGACTGTGATTGACTTTTAAAATGTACTGAAATATACATTATAATTTTAGTTATTATTCGTTTGTTTTAGCGAAGTGATTATTCGCACTCAACTGTATAACGAAACAGGCCGAAAGAATGTACACATAACTAAGAAAAGATCAACACATGTGGACACACTATTTTATGTTCTGCTGAAGGTTTGTACGAGGATCATAATATCATATTTGAAATTGATATAGTTGATAGTGTCAGTTAAGAATTATTGAAGTATTTTCACATAAATAGATGGAAAGTATACTAGAAATGTACCACGAACCAGTTGAAAAATGTATTATTTTTACGTTTATGCTAATTCGTTTATGTATCTAAATAGAGTGCTTTAATAAACAATATATTTGTTGTGTTTTGAAGTTATATAGTATAACGAGTTGTGGTTTTCAGTTCATATGAGTAGATATTGTGCGTATAGTGCAATGTAAGACATTCGCAACAATTATCAAGAAATAATATGTATATCACTATACAAGTCCGCTGTTAGTCTTAATGAACTTTGGTAAAGACAGTAAAGGTGTGAAATCAAATAAAACGATATCTTTAAGTTTTACGTCCCACGTTTATGCCGGCAAGACCAAAGGAGGCGGTAATGATCAGAAATAAAGGAAATGGTGTAATGAAGAAAGCTGGAGGAAACGGGAGAACTTGGAGAAAACCCACTTACACGGTGTTTATGCACCACAAATTTCACTTGGCGCGAACAAGAGAATAAAGACTATCATTCGAAATTAACATTTATGGGTGAATCTATACTGGTAGTTGAAGCAGTCAGTAGTATAATTAATCATTTAGAAAAATTCTATGAATGTATGAGTATGTCTATCAAAGGCAATCTAATGCCAAACAATATCAATACTCTACGCTTTATATATGCCTTTTCATAACTCATATACATGAGGTTTTAAACTTATTGAGGTCTAACCAAAAAACCTTTTAATCACGTTTGTTTGGTGTAAGTTTAAACAATACTTAAGGCCGCAAGTAGGGATGCGCACGAGACGAGTCGAGACAGGATTTTCCTGTCAAAATTCGAGTCGAGACACGGCTTTCCCAATAGAAAAATATACATTTTTCGAGTCGAGCCATCTGTTTTACAGCACATTTTCGAGACGAGACAGCCACAAATCTTGTCTCGTGCGCATCCCTAGCCGCAAGTACATGTGTATTTTTAAAGTCACCAATGCTTTCTTTGAGATTTAGGCAAAATAAGAGAAAGTTTTAACTTCAAAACATACTTAACTTCAAAAACGTTTAACTTCAAACCTTTAAAAACTCTTAACATTTTAATCTAAAAAAAAATCTAACCTCAGCACATATGGGATATCGATAACTAATGTTAAAGTCACTGTTACTTATGAAAGTGTTAGCGGATTGATTCCCAAAACGAACTCCCCGAGATAATCTCTCCAAACATCTATTGCAAGAAGCAGAGATCAAAGACATGCTTTCGTTCAGCAGTTATTGTGTAGAATAACGGGCTGACTTACTAATATTACAGTCTTATATGACCACATTTCAGAATAAGAGAGCATTTCTTTAGATAGGGTGACTTTATATTACCCGTATATTGATAGAGATAATAATTATCCATGAAAGTTACAATATTTCTCCTATTCCACAACGAAACACTTTTTTTTTTAAATACATTTTCTTTCAAACCTTCTGTTGGTAGAGAATATCTAACCAAAATAATATTCATTTTTCTTTTACTTTTGTTAAGTGTATCAGTAATGATAGTAAATTTATGTATGAACTTAGTACCGTATTATGAAGAATTCTTCCAAGTTCAAGAGTACGATAAAATATACATTACGGGTGTGTTAACGTTAAAGTATGCAACATTAAAAATACTACTTCAGAATGTTAGAATGAACGTAGAGCACACACTTACAAAAGAAACGGATGAAAGATTGTGATGATTTAAAACCTGGACAAGATGGAATCCGGCAGGACACCTAAAAAACCTTCAAACGTAAGCTACCTTGGCCACTCAAAATGTAACCCAAGATAACACTAAGCATACACTTCCAGTTACTTGTAATCTAAAGATGCCATGCAATGATTATTTACTCAAAATAATAAAACTGTATATTCTATTATGACAATTTAGAGATCCTCCCACCTCTTCCAAAATTCGCCAAGTTAGTCTCAAATTAGTTACGTATCTTAGGCTCAGGTGACTTGTGTTCAATTCGTTGCGAAAGTTCATGTAATAGGGTTGACATGTTAATCTGTTGGTTTATGTCATACATATTTGCTGTTAAAATGGACGCTAAACTCCAATCCAGTGATCCAAATCATTTCATGTTTCATCACATTTCATTAAAGAAGAAAAAAGTCCGTCAATATTTCTTTTTCCTAAGTTTGAACTGACCTCAGATAGGATAACTACAAAATATTTGCATAATGAACAATTTGGAGTGCAATTATACCTAAAAGATAAAAGGATGAATCTGGGAATCGTGTCCTCACTACCTCCAGCAACTGATATGGTGCACGAGAAAGAATTTTGGTCAGAGATATAAACCAACACAGAAATCTTCCAATACAGACGCAGTTGTATTTTTTTGAGACAACACGACCTTTAGACATGACAAGCTTCAAAGATGAGACAGTTCAAAATGTTGTATCGTGGCCGGCACTAACAGCCAAAAATAGAAACATGAAAATATTCACATTTTCTCTTTGGAGATGTACAGTAGAGGTAGTCTGGTCAGAAAAATATTATTTGTTCTTTAAGTAGTAGTTCCAGAGTGAAAAGAGTGAAGTTACATGTATGTTATTTCCTGCACCTATTATTTCCCCATTTGAGTATTTTTATTCGCTTATTTCAACAAAAAGATTTTTACTTTCTCGTTTTTACACTTTTCAGTATTCAACAACATCTTACCTACTTTCTCCTGCCTACATTTACAGTTCCATATCCACTTCAGCCAGCAAGAGGTTATGATTAGAGACTTTGTCAACGGCAGGAAAGGTCTCTCTGTTCTTCAGGCTATTCTGAGATCTGTCTTGAATCATAACATAGTTTAACCAATATCTTCACTCGTCTATTGAGTATTTCAGTGTATATCATTTGTCTTGTGGGGATTGAACCAATCCAATTACTAACGAATTCTGTCAACAGAAACTGACAAGTTTTTCACCGTTTTCCTTTCTTTCTCCTGAAACATATTTGCCTACGATTCTACCTTCCTGTTTTGCTCCTACAACTGCATTGAATCTGCCACAAGAATTATTCAAGCCTTGCTCTTCTCCTTGTCCATTATTCCTTCTATTTTCTCAGAATTTTCCTTTACTTCTTTAGTTTAGTGCTTACTTCTTAATTGTGTAAATTTTGTATCAGTGACCCAATAGAGAAGATAAACGATGTCCGGTGCAGTCAATTATTCTGGAAAGAGATGCTACGAGGTAAACGGATGCTGATATTGTGTGAGAAAATAATAATGATTGGAGGGGAAAGACGTGTGTTATGGTGTCATAGAGAATTTATATTGATTGTTTTGTTCCTGGTTTTTTTTTATCATTTGTAATTTATATACATATTTTTATGATGTTTGTCTTATTTTCATTTCTGTAATTTAATATCATACATCCAATACGAGTTATATGTATTTTATGTAGTACATGCTCATACCATGGTTATAATCTCTTAATTTCAAGTTCTTAACTAAATGATTAACTATACTTGTGTTATAGTTTAGGAGATCATTGCCAGGTACACTGAAATAACATCGTGTCTTGCAAATAGAGCAACAATACACGTTACATTGTTCTTGTTATTAGAAAAATAATTCGGTTTTGACTATTTTTATGCTATTGCACCTAGAATAGACCTACAAATCTCCATAAAAAAGTTTATTTCGTATTAAACTGTAATACTAAAAGCATAGAAAATAAGACAAGAAAACCAGACCTTGAATCTACGAAACTCTGAGAATAATAAGAGAAGTTTTGCACGAGACGAGAATTAAAATAACTTTTCGAAATACGACACAAGAACTGAAGCTTCCATAACAAGACATAAACTACATTTCTCGGTCTCGCATTATCTGGCGTCCATCTGCAACTTGGACTGCGTACAAACACATTTACCTGCGTTTCACAATTTCCTGATTGATAGGTCTATACCTCAACGTCCTTCTTTTTGACTACACGTGTGCATCCATTTTAAAAATTTTTATGCCTTTTTGCAGCCATCTTGTCTGTGGGTAACTGATATTTAAAATACTGTTTGAAGTTGAACTGTACTGTCACTACGCTTTTTGTTGTACGTCATTTAGAAGCACACATACTGATTTGTATGGATTTGCCATTAGCTCATTAAATTGGTGAAACGATACTTTGCTTCAAATCAATACTACATGTAAAAGACAAATGAAGAAGGTCAAGAATAAACTAGTATAAGCAGCTTATGTGTGATTGTGATTGATTGTTTGGTGAATTTCCAGTTTATCGTCTGTTTGAACAGCGAGGCTATACCATATATGAACCAACAACTTAACGTTGGATGCGAAACACTTGAGCTTCTTCCACGTATCAAACTTGGGACTCCCGCAACAATGACATAATCTATCCCCAGAGCCACTTAAGTTCGTGTGTGTTTTTCGTGCCTTCTACTGCTTTCGTTGGTAAGTACATATTGGACGATAATCTGAAGAAGACTCGTTGTGATTCTTTGTATTGTTATTGATTTAAAAAATCATAATTCAGGCAGTTACAAAATCGTAACATTTTACAACCACGAAATATTCCAGTTCACAATGTGTTTATAATATATATGGAAAGTTGATATATTTAGTTGATAGATTGAAAACAAATGAAACGGATCTCAATCTTTAAGAATTCAATCATTCAAGATCCTACATACAACTCAAATAACACTTGTTTTTTTCACGTTGTAGGTTTCTTGATAAGGAAAATGTTGAAACACCCACATTTTGCTCCAAGAGTTATGAACTACGAGTATAAATTTCTAAAAAAAAAAAAAAAAAAAAAAAGGTAACAGATTAAGATAATTAATATGCATATTTCTACATCTGTTGGTCATATTTTAACAAGTTATTACTTTAATGCCCTTCAAGAAATGATTACAGTGTATAAGTCATATGGATCTAGACGTTACTATTAGTACAGAAATGGCTCCTTCCTCAGTCGAGGCAGCAAAGAAACACAGGTCTAGAGTCCGCGTTGCCTTCTCTTCCGGAGTCAAATCATGTGGGACCCATCGACCCAACTTGCAGTGCTTCCTAAGTTGCTGTAGGTGCAGCCAAATGGTTTCTGCACTCACGCTAAATTGTGTAGTTCCAGTCCTTACATGTCTGGCCACTTTTCGCCTCAATTACTGCCTGAAGATCTTAATTTTGTACATGTGTTGGTCTTCCGGCACGTGGTGCATCTCCTAGTGTTTCTTCACTATCCTTAAACTTGCTAAAGCACCTTTGAACAGTCCGGTAGTCACAACACCCTCAAGGAACGCACCCTCATCAAAGCCATGGCGGTTGACCCCGGTTTGAACTGGTACAGCATACACGCCCTTATGACACTCTGTGGAGGTCAGATGTTCACCCTGTACTTACGGAAGTTCACGGTGTAACTGAACTGCCAAAACTAGGCAGTATGTTGGATATACTCACACCAAGAACTGACTTTCGCCCTATCTCCATTTTGTTCTGAGATATTTACTTTTTGTAATTATGCTTCAATTTGGAAGAATAGGTTCTGATTAACGATCTTGTATTAGTATAAATCTTAGCTGCTTGAGTTGTTAAGGCGTGTAGCACCATTGGTGGCGAGTTTTGAAATTATTGCGTTCGTGATTATGAAGTTGGATTAAAGGCGTCAGTTGCTAACAAGAATATAACCGGTCAAGGAATAAGTTTAAAGTTCCTATAAGTGTTATATATTTATTGGATCCCTAGAGGTTGTAGTGAAAATTATTGTAAAGTATCATTATATCAAAGAGATTAATGCTCATTATATATGAGGTTGAAATTGATATGTAAGGCGAGCTTGTATTGTAGGTCAAATGGTAACAGGATTAATTGATTGTACTCTATCCTTATTGAGCCATATATAGAGGCTCATATGCATATATGTATTTGATTCTATTTAGATGCTGATTTCAGTCAATTCAGATATTGTCAAAATGTTTCCTATCAAGTTCGGATATTTTTATAAAGGATATTTTTGGAACTTAGATTTTCCTTTATCCCAGATTGCCTGTATTTTGTTACAAAAGATTTGCATATTTAATTAAATACCATGATTTATAGGTGGTTCAACTATCCGTGTTTCGCTTAACTGAATTAAATGTGGGGAATGTTATGCATTCCTGACCGCTAACAGTGGGGCTATTCTTATTACGGGCAGCTTCATGTTACAATTTGCATTGAACTCACGGTGTGAGAGACAATGGAACACAGACCTCCTTAAAAAGCGACAGAACTTTTCTTGGTTACGTTTGTGGCCAGTTATAAAAGCAATACAAGCGGAAGTTGTTAAAAAAATGAAACACTGTTTACAAATGAGGTAGGCAGACACAGTTGTTATGGAGCCAAGACAACAAAATAATTGACAATTTTTTGTTATTTATATTGACCGTGTACTTACTTCAAACTGTTCCGATAAATAAGACAAGTATACTACTCAGGTGCGCATATGGAGAAATCTTCAAAGATAAAGTTGGGTAGGCATTTGTGAGGAAAAACACTTCAAGTGCTGTTTCAGTATGACTTGTTATTACTGAATTCATATCCACCGTATGACACCCTGTAACATTCACTGTTTCTCAGAAATTCACACACACACAAAAAAATGGCGGTCGAAAGTATTTTTTGTAGCATAGAGAACTCAAAATATGTGTTCAACAATAGTTTGCACACCGGTGAACAAATTTTCTATTAAAGTTGGCATAAATATTCTTCGATATTCTAGGAAACGATTCTTTGAATTTAAACCTTCAAGCAACCAGTTGTCAGTGTTACCATCCTATTACAAAAATATTTTTCCGATGTATTCCTTACCGTTCAACGTATCTGCGCCTAACTTGATATGCAAATTGTTCAATATCCTATGAACATTATTTTCTTGAAATGACTGCATCAGTTTGTACAGTATTTGGTATTTTATAACGATAATACATATATGTGAAGTAAATGAAGTAAATAATGCATTATATCAAACTGCTGATTTTATATTAGCTCGAACCCCGTTAAAATTCCGATCAAAAGTCTGATTTATGCAAGTGTCACTCAACTTCCTACATTTGCAAGATGTTGTGCATGGCTTTGGTTTACAGTTACACCGAACTGTCTTGCACCCAGCGATATAGGTACAGGTAATCGACTCCTCACAAGAGTCTGAAAGAGGTGCCAATGTTCATAAATGAGAGACAAGTGAATTATTCTCCATTTTCTATCCCATTGTTAAAGGGTAAGGCAGAATTGGGTGCTGCAAATGGGTTTGTCTCCACATTAATCCCTGGTAATGAGAACGTTGTATGTGAAAGTAAAAAGAATGTCTGATTTGTAGAAGATTTTTCTATTGTAATGCCCTTGGCGAACATTCTAGAACGAACTTCATTGATGCTGTCAGTATTCAGCGCGCCACACACTTTGCAGAAGAATATTTCAGCATTTCTAATGGTGTGGTCGCTAAGGACTGTATCAGCTCCTAATCCTCTCAGCAGTTGGTTATGCTGTAGAAACACATCCCAGCACATTCTCCTCGTATGTCCAGTAATGTACGAAGTTGAGTCACTTCCAGTGATAACATGGAAAGCTATAAGAAGCTGAAAAACTTGTGGTTTCATCTGCAGCTTGTAGCGGCCCAGAGGGCCCTAATCCCTGGAAAGCCACAGCTAAGTTTAACGCCCAGTGCCGGAGCACCGAGTTAATAGTTATACGAAAGGGGTCGCCACCTGTGAACTGCTCGGAACACAGGAATGAAGTAAAACATAACACAAAAACGAACACAGGATAAACCTGCGCCAAAGAAATCCTAAGAATGCAATAAAATAAAAAAAAAAAATACAACGGTAAACGAATCCAACCTAAGCGAGACTGCTGCCTATACACTCTACGAGTGCATAGAGAACAGCCCTTTTCTTGTGTCATGACTTCCTTACCTGATAGTAAACCGAAATCTTAATTACCAAAGATACACTCGTGAGGTTTGGTTTCTCTAAATATAAAGAGTGGGGTTATATGGGTTGTAACGTTTATTTAACTATAGATATTTTCACAAGTAAAATTATTCAATAAGTATTATGCACGTAGAAATGGAATAATGTTATTTTCTTGCATTGAGACTAGAATCAAATAAAATAAAGTTCTTATGACTTTTGAACTTGTGCAGTTATGCAACAAAAACAGGCTTATGCTATGTATTGAGAAAGTTAAACATACTGCACGTATAAACAAATATACAAAGAACACACACATAAAATAATAGAACATTATGCTGATCAGCTTACCATGGCTTTAGTACATACTTAAACAAAATAGCTCGAGCACTCTGACTTTGAGAACCACGACTAGTCGGGTGGACATAGGATTGGATAGGACATTGTTATCATTGAGCATCATACATGACTGACTTAATACTAAAAGACAAATTGACCCTTTTTAAAAGAAATATCATGCCATATTAATGTTACTCATAGTAAACGTAGGATTCAATAAGGTGGACAGCGGGTGGACAATTGCCAATTGTGGCTATAATTAACAGTGTGACACACTATAATAATTGACATTGTGACATACTATAAGATAGACCCATGCAATCAATCTACTATAGACCAAGAATGCGGCTGGGATACCTTCGGACAGAGATTAAGAAAAAGGAACTGGAGAGGGAACAACATGGCTTCCGCAAAGAATTGAATTAGCTGTAAAATAGCTAGTATAACACAAGAGGACAACAGAATCAACCAACTTATGCTAAGTGGCCAAGCAAACTTTAAATGGCTAAGATACGCTCGTGGCTTAGCGGTGATGATCTCAAACGACAACTATTAACCATGTGCATTGTTTTCTCATGAGATGTTTATAACACAATTAAGACTCCTGTAAGTTAAGAATAATTATCTGCAAAGACAATATTTAAATAATGTACGTGCAAATCCACAAATGGGTGCAATACGTACTTGAAATGAAAATAAATCATTAGAAATGTCGATGAATTCTGTACGAAGCAGAGAAACTGGCCAGCTGCGATGGCAGGCGTATATCTTTTGGGTACTTACTCTACTTGCAGACACTAGATAGATATATTTCACTATTATTTTCTTAGATGCACTTGCTACACAAATGAGCAACACTTTTAGGAGAGAAGAATAATTGCACGAGACACACGAACTAATGCATCACTCACATACATAATATAATGATCTTGGACAGATTAACGAATCACTATTACGACGTTGATCCTCTTGACTACTCATAGCTGAAATCTGTTTGTAGGAAGATGCTCTCATTGTAAATAACCTTCTCCGGGCAGGGAGAAGCCGGTGACACATCCACTTCCTGGACAGTATTGGGCAATTCAGATGATATGGTGGCTGCACACTGGTTTAATATGATCCACATGCGTAACATATGTAGTAAGTACAAAACATTGGGTCATCAAGACAAAAATCAAGGCTGGCTAATTTAACTAACACATTGAAGAAACGCCAGAGAAAACGTGTCCGAGTAAATTCAATGGCATGGAACTATATACATTCGAGGCGCAAAGCCATATCTCACTTAAATGACATCTTGCTTCATCTTCGCTTTACACTACGTAAATGGATTGAATTGTTCAGATTGATTATGCGGTTACATAAGCACAAGCTGCTGCGAGATGAATTCATGGTTTTCATGATGGTATGAAGAGAGTATACAAATACTGACTGGTCACTAGACATGTTGCATGGGCTGCTTCCTAAAGACACATTCACAAAATTTAGCTTGTCCCTGTTGTATTGACAATAAGATCCGTGGACTTCCATAGTTGAGAACAGAATTGATGTAGGCTAATGGTGATGGCAGATAGAATACTTAGCCATCGTGTTACTTAGTTGACGCAGTGGATGGGTTGGGGGCCACTGACGGAAGCTTAACTATGCATAACGAGACTTAAATTATGCCGAAAACTGAGTTTATATGCTACTAATGGCATAATAACAAATTCACAATACGACTAGCACAATAGATGCTAAAATATGCTTCACTGGAATCACAACACAAGAATGTGACAAGCTTCCACACAATGCAAAATCACGTGGTGAAATAAAAAGGAGACCTATATCCCAACACCATTCATAACTGCTTCGATTTATATTGATCACAATGACTAACTAGCGTAAAATGTTCTATGTAACACAACGTGAGTTAAACCCACTGCTGAAATGCAGATGAGCTCTATAAACGAAGATATACCAAAATAAGTTGACCATGGAGTATCACTACATCCTCTTATTCTTCCATGTTCTGGCGGGGTACCCAGAATTCTTTGCGCGCGACTGCGAGCATGATGTTTCTACAGGGTTGCAAACTACAATTATAGTGTATGTGTCTTGTAAATTACACTAGTATTACCATTCTAGTCAGATTATGTAGGGGCGTTACAAGCTTTTCAACGATGATGTGAACTGGACTGTACTTTCTGATCCTTGCTGTCCCTGTTTTCATCCACAGTTTCTGGCATGACATCATGTGGAAGTAACTAACCAAAAGAACTAAGACGTCAAGTGACTCTTGTCGAGACAACAATGCTTCTTGTTCTGCTTTTAACGCAGTGTAAAATAATCCTGGTTTCAGATTCTTCGTATTTAGCCTTCAAGTCATTAATGTCAAGGGTTGCACCAGAAGCTTTGATCGTTCGATCATCACTGAAGCCACCTGCAAGGACTATGGTCTTGTTGGATGGTGCTTGCAGAATCAACTGGTGGGAGAGAAATTTAAAGAGATCTGCTTTGTTGTTAACGTCAATAATAAAGTCCTCCCACTTTGGGGGAAGAGGCACATCTCTAATGTTTCGGTCTCCTGATTTCCATAGAGACTTTTCCACGCAGTTTCGGTATACCAGCCTTGATTGAGCGATGGTAGTAAAGATAAAAAATGGTATCAAAGCACTGGAAATGTTTTCCACTTTGGAAAACATTTTGAACAAAATTATCTCCGAAAGTATCTATTGCCTGTAGCTTTCCAATTGCTATTGCCAGGCTCTCTCAATCAATGATTAGCTGTGATTCTCCCTCAAAGTCTTTGGCATCAAATTTTTTTTTGGGATAAGGAATACGATCAGTCAATATTCCAGCAAGAATTGTTTTTGAGCCTGAGCGAAGCTGCCCATTTGTTTCTGCCAGAGATAGAGGAACAATGACAATTCATGCGTCATAAATCAGTTCATGCGTTCATGCGTCAGTTGTTAAGATTGACTGGATGTCCTGCGTCAGCAATGAGTCATTGCAGAATGTTCCTATCAGCTTCCACCGTTTTTATATTCCCAGTTCTTGCATCTAACTGTTTCACTTCATATAGAGATGCAAAGATCAGATACATATTTTGAGGCAGCTTTTCCTTAAAATTTATCGTGTTTTCTTCAGTTGGCAGAAACCTGTACTTCCAAAGGCATTAAACTGATCTTGCCCTCTCTACTCAGCCTCCAAGGGACCACTTCGTTAATTTCTATACCATGAAGATAGTTGTACGTAGCCAATTCTCTGTAAAAGGGGAAGGGGAATGTAAGATTTAAAGGACTACCACGCTCTGTAAGGTTCACTTCTTGTGGGAATATCACATCAATGTCCATTTTACAACTGAACACAGGTTATGGTTGTTGTTTTACAGGAGAATTAAACCCATTAAAGTTACGGTAAACACTGTACAAATGTATGAAAATGAAGCCACAATATGACAGAAAGTAATTATGAGTCGTACCCAGTACTAGCTTTTAACGGTTTCGAGCTGGCACATTTTCGTGCATTTATAACTTGCATGACATCGGAATTACGTAGAGTAAGGGAGCCTAAAGTGGAATACCATTTTGTTTTTTGAGCACTATACTGAAAATACAAGGAGGAAAAAGTAATTAAATGCCAATATAAATTAGGACTGTTGTTACCTTAAACAACATTTCAATTTGGAAATACAACAAACGTTGAAAGAAATAACTGTAAAAAACTACAACTCGAAATTCGACGAATGAAAAAAATGGTTCCTAAAGTGGAATACTATGTATTTACCTCCGTAGATGCACACAAAGCGAAGTGAAAAACACAATACACTATCTCTGTGACACAAAAATTACACACAAAAGTCACAAATGTAAAATTTTGATTTCTCTTAAGCACCAGAACAATCAATATAACACCACGAATAGTATGTCACACACTTAATCTATTGTTCACCGTGCTTATCACCCGTAAAAAGACCTCCAAAAAAAAATAAATTCAACACTTTCATTATCAGTAGCATGCTCTTGTTCTGCAGGAAGATAAAATGATGAGTCACTATCATCCATTATACTATAAATATCCAAGCAAACAATGAATCTGTATCTTACAAAGAATTTTTGGTAGTAGGTCTACGTGTTTTCTTCGCAACAATTTGCTTCTCTTTTGCGGGTGAAAAACATTTCCTTCTACACATGTTGTCTTTACTCCACTGGAAGACGGGATGTTCTGTAAATGACACGACTTTAGAGACTGGCTCTTCACTGATCCAACAGATTTTGATTGTTCCAATTGTTTTTCGTAGGGAACTGCTCTTATCATTGAAACGTGTCCTACAGATGTTTTCCTCGACGGTTTTGACAATATTTTGGGAATTGGGGAAATGTGATCAGGGACAATGAGAGTAGATCTACCGTCTTTGTTAGTAGATACGGGGGCATCTCCAATACTTGTATTAAGGAACGCATTTTCGTCAAATACAGTACATTACGATAAAGACCGGATTCCAAAATGGAATACCAGGTATTCCACTTTAGGTACACAGCCATATTTAATTTCACGCTCATGTCAATTCTTCCAAACCAACACAATGGTAATAGAAATTAGCTTAATTTAGAATAGCGAATCACAACTAGCGCCAATCAGAAGTATAACTAAACTTGAATTTTAAAACCTTAACTGTGCTGTAACATAAACTTACTTCCAAGAAACTCAATTTTGATGAAAATGAACCGTTCCCCCTTGTTAGTTTCCTGTGCAAGCAGTCACAATCATCACACGATGGGGGTGTCATATTAGATTCTGCCGAAGCAAACTACAGTATATTTTACTCCAGGGCTTCGAATTATTTTGTATGAAATGAGAGCTCAATATCATTAACTACATGCAATTATATTTCGGAAAATCTCAACAATGCACTCGTTCACACAAACAACGGAAAGATAGAATTTGAAACTGCAGCCTGACAACAAATAAAGCCATACAGGCAATCTTCAGGTTAAAAGAAACAGCAAAGTTTACTATTATTAATAATTTGATTACCGGACTATAGAAATGAGTGTGCTTTTCAGTAATGTTCAATTGTAATGTAAATCGTCTAAATACATATTCATATGGGCCAGAACTAATATCTACTCATCATTTGTTGCAAAAGAAGGGTTATTTTCGTGTTGACCAGATCCTTATGTTACTGAGAGACAAAACCCTAATAGTTCCTAACTAAGCGAGAGATGGTGTTGGTAGTATGAAAACAACCTTTGCACTATTAAATACACTTTTGTACTGTGCTATATGGAAACTTAATTATATACTGTATATCAAGAATTAACAGTACAGAATTACTATGAAATTGCATTGCGGACTAATTGACTTACTGGAACCGCCCGAAAGAAATGAATAATTCAACAACAGTACACTGTTCTTAAGTAAATTAGTTATACATGCTCACACACTAAATTACACATATGCATGCTATATCACACATGAACTAAGAAAGGAAATACCAATACATATCACTAGAAATATTGAATCATATTATCACAACACTCAACTATACGTAGGGGGCGCGGTGGCTCAGTGGTAGAGCGTTCACCTCCGGTGCTTGGGGTCCCTGGTTCGATCCCAGCTCGCGCCGTGTGGACTTTGTGGTGGACAAACACCGTGCTCGTGGGTTTTCTCGGGGTTCTCCCGTTTCCTCCAACTTTCTTCATTCCACCATTTCACTCATCTCTCATAATCACCGTCTCCTTTAGCCTAACCGGCATAAGCGTGTGACGTTAAACTTAAAGATTTCATTTTTTTCAACTATACGTATATCAAACAATCACTAGAATCAGCATATTAACAATCGTCTCTGTAAACTGGGAAAAGGAACGGAATGAAACAGAGCAAACTGGCCCTTCTATTAACTAAATCATGTTTTCCAATTACTAGTAGTGAAACAGAAAGATGAGTCCCTTTCCTGATGGGAAAAGAACCCTGCCAAAAAATCGTTCAACCCATTTCCGTTGGAAGCTTTGGTGAATTCAGTAATAAATGAGAGTTCCTGTGCAAACTTACGCTGACATTATGAGAATCAACTTATCTACAAAGAAGCCTACGAATACCACCATGTTAATAACAAGAAAATCACATATACTACATACACAAATATATACACTATCCAGATATATAAACGGACAGGCTGCCATAACCCTAAACTGAACTTTGGGAGGGGTGAAAGGGAGATTCTAAACGTTTTAAATCACCCAATCTTAGTCTGAAGCTCACACAAAATCCGAAAACCAAATCACTACACACGTGTCCTGGGAACCAAACATGGCGATCCTGATACTTGATTTGGACATCCATATTTAGCTGATTTTATTCTGTTTTCAAATGAGATTTCAATATTCTTGAGACTCAGAAATGCTTCCAACAGGTTTATTTCTTAATTAGAATTAATTTAACCTGTTTTTACTGCCTTTTTCGTGGAGAAATCAAAATATTTATCTGAAGCCAACTACTACGTTGTTGCTTGATGCATTGCGGATAACAAAGTGACAAGAAGCGCGCCTTAATACTAGAGCGTGAGAAATAAGTCCAATCAAAGCAAAGAATTTTGGCGGCGGAAACATATAAAACGAATAAAAATTAGTAAAAACTGGATGAAACCGGATTTTGGGAGGATACGGGCATCTCAGAGGGACGAAGGGGTCTAAATTATTCTGCCAAATATTAGATCCTTGGATAATTTCAAGAATTTCTGTCCAATTTCGGGCGTATATTTTCGTATAGCATTAAAGTGTATAATTTCAATACTCAACCACTTGACATGGCCATATACAGTATTTACAATAAAATAATGTATAAATAAAGATATTATTCCCCGAAATATAATTACTATTATGTTATTCAAATCTTCCACATTAATTTTGGTTTGATTAAGGAACAAATGAATATACTATATGGCACGAAGAATATAGCCTATATTGAAAAATCTATAGTATACAGTACGTTCAAAAAATATTGGACTTCTCCCCAACTGTAATGGTACATTACATCCTGGTTAATCCTCAGGACGATTTCACAGAAAATCAAATAGTATCACATACACTAAATAAATAACACATTTTTATGATTTTTTAAGTATAAAGGAAATGAAATGTTTCAGTTTAACGTCACATGATTATGTCTATTTGGTTAAGGGTGACGAATGATTATTATAAGTGAATAATTAAACGATGTTAAAACGAGTACAACTTAGAAGTCATGGAGCTTCATCTTCACATTAACTCCAGTAAAACAATCCCAAATTCCCTGTCTCAATTTAATACTACTAAGTAAAGGTTCTCTCCAAAGAATCGGGGATCGGGAAACTGTGCATATATATTTAGATAGAGGAGGGCCACGAAGAAATACTGATGAAATATGCCGGGCCGATATCAAAGGATAAATCCAATATGGCCGCCCGAAGGTCATGCCAATAGACTTTTGCAAGCAAACTCTCTACAAATGACTGACTATGTTTTCACTTCGTAGCTTGACGATCAACCGGAATCATTCGTATTAACTGCCTATTTATTCTGACTATGCGAGTAGTGTTTATGTAGTAAACGATTTTGGATACCTTGAGAGCAACTAAGAACAGTATAACTGTTCCCTCAATTGGTGCAGTTTAAGTATACTCATCCAGCCCTTATTCGCATTGGTACTTGGTTCCTTTGAGACTTTTCCCAACATCAGTTTACTAAATCGAGTTCATCACTGTTCATAGAGGTCACGGGATGAGTAAGAGTAAATTGCATAGTAGATTATTACAGTAGAATCTGATTATCCCGTACCAGAGTAATAGCCCTTGCCATTATTGTATAATTATTACTGTTTCTAGATTAAAGATGATTTAGAGCGAGGAGTCAAAGGATAGCGACTAAGCGGGATTGGGAGCTATAGCAAGAAATTAGCAAACAACTTGCTAGTACAAAATTATTTTGTTTTATTTTTTAATTTTGGCAAATCCCAGTTAGGATTTTCTCTATTTTATCAACATCTACGCCACTTTCCATGCTTTAATCTGAACTTTTCTCAGTTTTCTGAGTGTACGGATATTTTTTTATTAGAGATTCTAAATTAAGATACCTGCCAACCTTCCAGTAGTTCTGGAGTCTCCAATGGGGCAATGGGAGTGACAGGATGTAGTTTGTAGTGGGATTTCCATAAAGCTCTTGTCTTGGTGAAAATCTCATTCTGGGCACGAACTTGTCTCGCACTTGGAGATATATCTTACGCCACGTATTTAGTAAGCCACCTGTTCCGGCATATTAAAATGTATTTTTGACTGTGAAGTCGACGGATTTTCCTATGTTAAAATTCGACCACTTTTCTTTATAGTATTTAGTGTTCTATTTTATTTTCTCCTTTGGCGCGCGTTTGTTCTCTTCTCTAGCTATCTTTCTATTTCTCTTCTTTAAGAATTTTTCAACCTTCCCTCTTTTTCTCAACTTGATAATTCTCAACCATTTAACATACAGAATTTGAACTTAAATATTCAATTGACATATTGCAAGACATTTTTCGTGGAGTTACTCACTTTTGTTAGATATCGGGGAACCGTTTCCATCGCAATTCAACCTGGTGTGGTCGCGAACGATCTCTAGTATACGTTTCCGTTTTCCCCTTCCATCTTCCGATTGAAGTTTACCTTTGTAACATTCATCGTCTCCATTCTTGTTTCGATACAGTGCCATAGAGATGGATTTTTCGTGTAGATATATGGGCCCATGAGTGTTTGTTAAAAGTTGCAGTTTTTTTTTGCAGTTATTCATTCGTCGTATAGTTGATTCTATTTCATTGTACACGATGGAGTGTTGCAGCCTAAAAATTTTATTGTGCGGAGTAATTAATTTGAAATGGAGAGATAATGATTAAATACATGTATATTGAATTATAAATATATAATGAATGTAAATGTGGTATTGAAGTAGAATCGTATAATGTTGAGATGCGTTAATAAATGTGAATAAAATGGTCTTGTTACCTACCCTGAGTGGTTACGTTGATTGCCACAATTTCATAAAATTCAACAATTGTAAAGCGTAAATTCGAAATATACCGTTTATGTTTAAACCTCATCCTTAGCTTTATAGTATAATTAAATTGTATGTGTATTTTAACATCCAATACTACTTTACTAATTGCATGTTGCACGTAAACAAGGCAGGTTATCGTAACCCGAATCAATCATCAAGGTAATCCTTAATCTCATGAACCTGAAATTGTCCTATATCTTTGTATCGTCAGTACTCTTGACGTATATAAACCTCTGAAACCCGAAGCAATCATCAAGTCCATCCTTAATCTCATGAACCTGAAATTTTCCTATATCTTTGTATCTTCAGTACCCTTGACATATATAAACTCCTGAAACCCGAATATTGTGCCATCTTAGTAATCGTAATTTTGGTGTGGAAGTGACTAACAACCTCTGTCATACCAATTATTCTTCGACAGTGATATTTTAGTTCCTATAAATTGTACTATGACTATGAGTGTACGAGTGTGCAATAGCGTATAATATGACGATAATAAGAGATGTTCAGTTAAATAAATAACAAAATGTCTTGATAAAATGAGTAAGTTAGTTAAATTGAAGCCAATGACAGAAATATTTTACCTTTCGTAATTCACTAATGGATAAAAATATATAAATAAGTAATCTTATAAACTGAATGGATGTTAGTAGTAACTAAACACTATTTTATGTGGACATTCGAATAAAGAGGAATAACGTGCATGGTCGTCAAACAGGTGCTATATGAACACGCGAAGTAAAATGTTATTTGAAACGACAAGAAAAGACTCGTTTGCCAATTTTTTATACAACCCTCTGCATACGAGTGATTTGCATGTAATTAACATCTTCTTTGTGCTTATTTTTAATAAGTTAGAATGTTAACAAACTAGCTAGGTTTTTCTTCAAAGCAGATTTACCTGTATCAATACATTATTCTGTGTGTATTTGAATGAGTGATAATTTTAGTTTAATAGCCAACCTTTAATCTTGATCTACTGATTCATGACCGAGGTCATGAAGGATAACTACTTCTAAATTTATCCAAATTGGCTCTGAAGGGCAAGCCGAAACAACAGGATAAGCTTGGATAACGATAATCTTTTCACGAGTTTCAAGAACTCCGATTTGTGGAAAACATGTGTTTCACTTTGAATTTTTTTCTTTACTTGGCTAACTCAAACGTGTGTTCTACCTCCACTATGTACAATCAGTTACTGGATGAAAGTTATTTAATACTCAGAAATAACAGATAAACGAATAAATTAATACTGTACTTCTTGTCATCTGGCCTGGGTCAGGGTAACTCCAACTTGTGCAGTTACCTGGATCCAGGTCAGAGTAGTATGAGGGAGCATGTGTCTCATCAGGAACAATTCGGAATTCATTCCTTTAATAATAAAACTCGGATACGAAGCACATTTTAATATTTGTTTAAGCTTCTTTCCTATATTTCAATAATTATCCAGTATTTCTTCATTGCAATTTCCTTCTTTCTTTTCCTCTTTTATCTTCTTCTGTAATAACCATAGACTATTCAACATCTCTTCTCTGCAACGTTTTATTCTGGTCTCTCTCGACCTCCAACATAATATCTTCCTTTAGAAACTTTTTCAACCCTCTTTCTTCCCATATGCTTCTTCTTCTC
Organism: Thermobia domestica; assembly: GCF_964235325.1. Lineage (NCBI taxonomy): Eukaryota > Metazoa > Arthropoda > Insecta > Zygentoma > Lepismatidae > Thermobia > Thermobia domestica. The sequence continues at coordinate 196,349,034 of NC_137464.1, read as the reverse complement.
CTACTCCCTCTTCTACCTCCCTCTGGACTCCACATATCTCTTTGTCAGTCGTTCTTACTTGTAAATAAAGCTCAAAGAGGTGTGACTGGGAGTTATCGCAATAGGCACGGTCAATAAATTCAACTACATTTCTCTTCGTGATTTCGATATTAATTAACTAATAGTGAAACAGATTTAAAACAGAAAGATATAAATTATCTTCGTTTATTTATTAATTTGACATATCGAAGTTCAAGCTGGCGAAAACTAGAAGGGTCACTCAATTCAATACTTTCCTTTTCCCATTCTGAGCGACTTTATTTTCTTCAATATTAAATCACATAGACAGTTTCCAATATACGTGAAGACAATAAAGATATATATATATATATATATATATATATATATATATATATATATATATATATATATATATATATATATATATATATATATATATATATTGCAATTTAATATCTAGAAACCGTTTCTGAGATTTGATAAAAGAGGGTAAAGTTTGTCACACTCCTTAAAATTATGTTATTAGGTTATAATTTCAACTATAACATGATAAGTATTACTATGATTATTGCATATAAACAAAAGATAGTCACTGTAATTTTAAATAGTTCCAACAAATACGTCAGGATAAGAATTATAGTAATCTATAGACCTGTCTTTCGTATCTTCTTAAAGGTTTGTGATATACAATTGCTGTTAACGGCCCCGAGGTCTTAGAATCTTTACCCGCATCTTTACTTAAGAAATTCCATATCTGTGTTCCGCAAAGAATTAATTATGTACATAAAATAATAAGAGTGTTCTCGATCATTCTCTCCGTTCTCATCTTTATCTACTACTGTTTCCTTTCTAAAAGCATGGTTTCATTACAGGAATAAAACTATTTAAGTTAAATACAATAGATGTCTCCCAATGAAATTTGGTTTTCATGTGAAGTTTTGTGGTAAAGCTTTTAATAATATTACAGTTTCGAAAACGAATATCTTAGACATATTTATTACTTTCTATAAAGCCAAGATTTTAATAAATAGAAGCATACGTAAATGGAATATGTCCATAATTATTGGCTCCAGTTATCATTTGTATGAAACATTTTTCTGAAAATGAGCGATTAAAATGTTCTCATGTCTACTGGAAAGAAAATGCATCCTTAGAAACATAATATATTGGTACAATTTTTACAGAGGCACAACTCAGCGAAGTATGCTGGTGCCTTAAATCAATTTTAAAAAAATATTTTCTGCAGATCGAGTAAAGTTACTGAGAAATTGTAAATTGTAAATGCTATTCATTCGTTGTTGTTGTTGATTAGTTTTAGTGTTTCATTCTACAGCGCGACTGTATGAGACTTTAACCTACAGGTTGAAATGGCATTCGAAACACATGAGCTCCCAGAAAGAATGGAATATGTATCTTCCTCGCCTTATACGCACTCTAAGTATATGGGCACAAGGGAGATCGCTAGCAATCATATTAACAATAATCGCAACATGCTTTCAAAAACGTTTGTGTGGTTTTGTGTCAGAGATTGCAATAAAACTATCAGCAACAGCCCGGGGGTGAGACTCGAAGTAATACAAGCGGAAATCATTAGGAAAAAAAGAGTAGTAAAGGATTCCCAACACACTTTGTTGTTTGCTGTTTGAAATATGGAGGTCCTATTCAATTAGTTATTGTTATGTACGTTTCAGATCAAAGCAGTACGTGGTCAAATAAGAGAAAATTTTGTTTAATTAGAGGAAACACACACACTTTTTTAACCAAAAGAAATCGTAAAGAAAAAGTGTATTTTAAGGAGTTTCCATAACTGGAAGATCCAGGAGGGACTTCTGAGGGGACGATGGGATGTAATACTACTACTTAGAGCTACTTAAAAGCGCTAAGCTCTGGGATGGGTTTTACTTATATATAAAATAAGTAAGTTTCCTCTTCTGGGAGGTGGGGGTCGATTGCCCCGATCGTTCCCCCTGGATCTACCCCTGGTTTTCTCCCTATCAACATTACTGCGAAGGCGCTTCGTAATTTGTTTTTGATTGCTGTGTATGTTTAGTGTGTGTTTTGTTCTTTCTTTCTGTTCGGAATCAAAACTTTCGAGCCTGGTTTATACCTCATTGGATACTTCTATTAATTTAATTAAAAAAAAACTTTGGAGTGTATCTTTTGATCTTATGATTAATTTCCTTATTTCTTCAAGAGTAGTAGGTTTGGAAAGTAGCTAACTGATTGCTGTTTTATATTAGACGATTTTCAAAATTCCAAGTAACTTCTGAATTTCAGCCTTTTTGAAGCATCTTTACTGATACACAATGCTACTATTGGCGACCAGGACAAGAGTGAACACTTATTGCAAATCATAGAATTGCAGTGCAATGGTGACAACGAAAAACGCAACATGTCTTTGATGTGAAAGCCTGTTATCTCTAATAATATATATACAGTTTAATTGCAACAAAGCGAGCAGAGGATATAGAGGAATAACATAGTTTTGACGAAGAAAAAAAAATTCTACTCTTGCCCCATGTGGTGGGGTAAGATTAAACAACGGTTGGAGCAACAGTGTTCAGTCGAATGGAAACATAGAAGCTTGGACATAAACGCCAAGGAACACGTTGAATCATAGATGTATATGTAATGGTTACATGGAACTAAATGAAATTATAAAATATCAAAAAAAGATTAGTGCCCAATGCAACTGCAACAAAAGTTACAATAGTATATGATACATGCTATAATTACAAAGTATGAAAATAGGAGAAATCATTTCGTCAGCATCAGTCACGAAGCACAAAAATGTTACGTGCGGTGCTACATATGTACACAGTGGTCACACACGGACACAGACCTCCTTTGATCAAAATTGGAACATTATTCGTGAGACCACTCGATGGATATGATACATCAAATCTACATTTATTACTGTTTGGAGTATCTGAAAAACAATTCCGCACAGAATTGGCATTTCGTATCCATGTCATCCGGTACAGGTATATTTGACTGATGAGTGATGCTTTGTGGTTGGATGGATGATTTTAGTGCCAATTGCTTTTTTGCTGTTCCCAGCTTCTTTTGTGTTCCCGCGCAATATTGCCTGTTGACATTCCCGTGCGACATGGCATGTGCTCAACAACTCGTGCTGTGAAATTATAAACGATATTGCAAACGTTTTGTTAGTACAGGGTTTTCATAAAGTATGGACGGATTTAATTCGCTTATAATTTAGATAAAAATGCTCATATTGAAATCAAATAAAGTGTAAACGGTAGCGGAAGGATTAAATTTTTATCTGTAATCTGCACCAGCTCAGTTCATTCACCGCCACATCTCCAACTGGGCGCCATTTACGTCCACACATTCGCGTAGGCGGCGCTGGAATCCACTCACAGCGTTCCGCCGTGTTTGATCCGAAATGCCAGCCACAGACGCCCTGATTTTGTCCTTTAAGTTCTCCAAACCACTTGGCTTCATTGCATAAACTTCTGTTTTCACATGACCCCAAAGCCAGAAGTCCAGGGGGTTCCATGGACCGTCTAGGAATCGATTTCTGTGGGCTGTTGATGATGCTTTCCCTTACCCTGTTCACTGTTGCAGACGATGTTGGCGGCCTCCCACTTCGAGGACGGTCCAGGACGCTTCCTGTCTCCAAGAACTTAGCATGCCACTTTCGGATTGCACTCTCAGTCGGTGCCGGCTTTTTGAACTCTTTGGTTAACTTTTGACACACCAGAATTGGTGATTTTAGCTCTGCGTACCACAGAACACATTGCGCTTTCTCTTTCACCGACGCCATCTTTGATACGGTAAAAAAATAGTCTTCTCAGAGGAGTTTTTCATTTATTTATTTCTCTAAAAGACACACACACCAATACAGCTTACAACTTACTTTTAACAGTCAACATTGAAACAACAATAAAAACAACAATGGATGGAATTTGGTAAGAAACTGACCCTTGCCCTCCCTCTCCCTCTCTCAACGTGTTCAGAGTTGCCGCTTATCTAACAGTGTTGCCAACTAAAAATTTAATCCTTCCGCTACCGTTTGCACTTTATTTGATTTCATTATGAGCATTTTTATGAAAATTATAAGCATATTAAATCCGTCCAGACTTTATGAAAACCCTGTATATATAGTGATATTTGTTTGTTACATGAAAAAACATTCGAAATAATTTTATATATAAAAGAGATTTCTTTCGTTATTGGGCAACACGTGCCAAACAATTTTCTATATATAAAAGAAGGGATCTCTTTAGCTCTAGGACAACACCTTCCGTTATGGGACAAGTATTGAACCATTTTCTAGGTCATATATATATAAAAAAGGAACCTCCTTCGTTATGGAACAACACGTGCCAAACAATTTTGTATAGGAAAAGGGATCCGTTTCTTTATAGGACAAACGATGTTAAATAATTTTTAACAGAAGAGAGATCATTTCGTTACAGAACAAGTGCCAAACAATTTTCTATATAAATAGTTCTGAAGTACTAATGTATAATAACATTATGTATTTCGAAAAAAACGTTCTCCATTGACGATTAAAGCGTTTAATAACATACTGCATAAACAACATATCTAATTAAATTTCTAATAATTTACTTCTAATATTTCAATGTAATATTTACTAACAAATTTACTCTATGCAGTTTGTGGCCACCAACTTCTGTCTTACCTCTGCAAATGTCTTTTACTCAATCTTATATGTTGTTTCCTATATTTTCTTTACCCAACTATAAAACAAGGGGCAAGGGTGATATATCGCACGTGCCCCCTACACTTACCCCGCCTGAGACATATTCTAATCATTGCCCGCCATCTTCCGTCTGAGAACATTTTTTCTTGAGTATTACTGCAAATAAATATGGGCCGATACAGCTTTTCCACGAAATATTTCCAGTTCTCTATCTTTAAGTGAAACTACATTATATACTGTGAGACGTACCTACGAATCTTTTACTTGTTTCTTTCTGTAACAAACTTTCAATTCTGCTGCTCTTTACACTGTACGCACACGGCTCCCCTCTTTTTCCATTCTGCCATGTGCCATGCAAACCAGTTTTCAATAGTCGCTTATTTACCGACATTGTCACTTTTCCGTAAATAGTGTTTTCACTCTTGCCCCGCCATTCACTCTTGTCCTGGTTCCCCATAATTATTTCTAAAGTAGGTTCAAGCGTATTGGTACCCAGACACTGCTTTTAGTTCGTAGAGGAAAGTAGTATAATTAGAAACAAACCTTGATAAGTAGATTAGTTTACTAAAACTCTTATTATATATTCACCCTGTTCGTATGTCCGTCCGTCCGCAAAGTGGAAACACCTCAAGGATTACTTGATGAATCACCACCAAATTTGTTCAATATGTAGAAGGTCAAGAGTTAGGAATCACGTTCAATTACGGAGGCAATAATCAAACGAGCAGTAACAGAAGTAAACAACTACTATCAAATACTCACTATATACTACTCCTAATACGATCACTATACACTAAAATCTGTAACACACACACACACACACACACATACACACACACACACACACACATATATATATATATATATAGATAGATATGGAGCTGTTTTCTACAATTGATTGACCATTCCGAGAGTACATTTCTTTTACTCTCTACTCGGAACAGTAGAAGTTCATTACAAATTCCGGTTCCAGTATTGATCTACACAGACCAAAAATGATAACAGATAGCGAGAATTGTTTTTTTTTTAATGGATTTGGCGTTCTTACAATAGGAAATATCTTCCATCTTAACCACCTACTCAAACCGGAAATTTCATATACAAACCACCTTCTTGTATAACGTTGGTCGCCATCGAATAAAACCATAACAAATAGCTGAAAACTGTTACCTGTGGCAGATAATCGATCACTTCCAGTTTTAACGGTGATCGCTATAGGTAAAAATTGACATGGATAACAAGATGATATTGTTAGAGTAAACATAAGTCAAGATACAACATAACTGTGTTCTTTCGTTCGGGCGCAGCTATCATCAAATTGGACAATATAATACATACGTCATGAAACAATAAGAATAATCACTATAAATCAGACCAAAAGAAAATAAATAACAATAATTAATATCACATTAAAATTATATATGGGAAAGAATTCTTTTAGTAAGAACTAATCAGAAAAATCAACGTTATTTAAAATAGCTTTGGATAATACTTTCTGAGTAACCAAATTGTTAATAAGTTGCATACATTTGCTTTCTTATAACACTAATGAAATTGTTTGTATTGTATATGTATTCAAAATCATAAGTATGAAATTACACTTATCAAAATCGAGTAAACTAGTATGCAACATAGCAGTGTAAAGTAGGAATGCAAGTAAACAGTCGCCCACTCGCCCAGGGAGAGTGCTTAATCGGTGCGGGCGAGTATTTAATATCATACCGAAGCTAAGTAAATGATTTCTACTGTGGGGTGTGGGGTAGTAGCTTTGTTCCTGGGCTAGTAAAATTCTGTAGCTTATTTGTACCCCTGGTGTAAAGCAATGCCACTAGTTGCTACACTTGCAACTTTACGACATTGTGTCAGTTGCTGAGGTAGTTTTAACCCATCCCTCGCCAGCATATATTAAGTATTTCTTTACGACGCATCAATTAAACAACACTGCGCTGCACTATCTTATGCAGTACTGTTAGGACAATTTGATATTTCTTATTTGTCTTCCTGCTACTATTGTAAAAGCTCCTTCCACCTATCCAATTCCAATTACTTCAAAGTCTTGTAACTTTAGTTGGGTTAGGCTGACTGTATCTATTGTTTCAAAAAGTTGTATTACCATTAGCATTAGATTCGTTTACATTACTGGTAAATCTGGAGTTCACCTATTCATTACTACTACCTTGAATTACACTAGTGTTACCTATAGGCACTTGGTTATTGAGATAATTGTGTACATTCTTGATTGTATTGTATTGCATAGCTATCTGGTTTTCAATAGTTTTGTAGTATTAATAGGAAATAGATAATAGGGATAAATTAAAATCTGCTATAGTTTGTATTTTAAAATTCAAGCAATGATACTTGAATCTGGCTGAAAGGATTCAGTAACTTCAATTCATTATATTACCTGACCAGGATAGCAGTGCAGTTTTGGGAGGATGGCGCTGCTGTTGTGTTTACATCAGTTTCTTGGCAAGCGCGGCGGGACAGGGGAGCGGAGAGTTTCACTCTGCAGTGTATCCAACGGTTTTTAAAAGTTGCAGTTTGGATGTTATGCATAGCCTAATCTCTTTCCGCTTAATAAAGAACGCCGTAAGTTATATGGTTGTAGTGAACCATTCCTGCAGTAATGCAGATGTATTGTGAATAGTGATATATGAATTGAAATTACCAATTTAAGAACAACATAGCACAATTGACAATTCAGTGAGCTACTACCGCGTATTAAGCAGATTGCATAAAAATTGATTACGTTTTATTCGGTGTCATTATAAAAGGTGAAAATTCTTATGTTTTATTTTTAAAATAAAAAAATATCCCATTCTGGGGGAGGGGCAATCGCCCCACCCCATGGATCTGCCCCTGACTTGAGTATATGCGTGAAGTGGTTTATTACGAACAGGACAAAAAGAACTATGATAGATTGATTACAAGTAATCCGGTTAGAAACACTGCTGTTTGCATTTTAGTTTCAAAACCGGCCGCCCGCACTCGTTCGCTGCTCAGGTAATATATGTGATAACAAGGTCCATGAAACTCTTATCAACTATGGGTCATCCTCATATTCCTGATTTCTGCGTAAGTATTTGCTAGTATAAAACCATTCTGAATATTAGCTAACAATGTGCATTTAAAATTTTCATAGTTACCTAAGATTCCGAATTGCCTTATATCTAATTGAACATGATTGCAATAACATATGAGGTAAAATCTTAAGAAATTTAGATTTATCAATGCCGATCCAATTACATTCTTCCTCAAACTTTCCTATGAAATTACTAGCCGGAACATCGTGCATATGGCCACTAAATTTTGTCAATGCTTTAACGTCACTAAACTTCACCAGTAAATTTGAAAATTTTGGATAGCATTTCGTTTTGGTCTTTCCTCATCCGTCTAATGCTGATGATCCATACTTGTGTCTTCCCTGGCTGTACATCCATGCGTGCTTCCGTTATCATGTTCCTGCCTGTAGACTGTATGTTGAAACTCAGGAATAACTCCAATTGGTTGTGAATCCAGGACTTCACTAATTGGAATATTCAGGTTTGTCACATTGCTGGTCTGTAATTAATTCTTAAGATTCAAAAATTCTATTCGCAACTCTGAGCTTTCAGCAGAACTATTATCGATCATTACTTCTATTCCATCAAACTTGTTTTTAGACACAATGGGAATTGCTGTAGTTGGTGTTATGAGATCGTTCAATTGCTCGAATTTGGCATTTTGTTGTTTGATTTTGGCCATCTGAGACTGCTCGAATTATTCCAACTCATTGGATAATTGTTCTAACTTGGTGTTATGAGATTGTTCCAATCTGGAGGCTGCTCGTTTCAATGTAGTGTTAATTTGGCTCTGTGACAATTCCATAAGTCCTTTAATCTGTTTAATGAAATTTTGAAGTTCCAAGTTGGTAATCTCAGAATTTCTTGAATAGATTCCACCTTTGTCTAATATAGATATTTTTCTGATTTCTCAATATTGTGTAATCCGTTGTAGATAATCCTTACCATACTTCAATGCTATCAAAAACAATTTCTTGGGCGGAAACACCATAAAATATACAATGGCTCTCACAGTTCGCTTTATTTAAGATCTCGTAGTATTTCTCATATTAAATATTTTTGGTACGTACTATGATAGTATTCAAAGATTAAGCAGTATTTCTGATCGTTTAAATGTACTAAATTATAAAATACTATTCATTTACTTCACAGCAAACCAATACATTCCTGTATAATATGGCGCCTTCTTGTATTATATCGTATTAATCATATATTAATAAGATCTTGTCAACGGAACTGTACACCGACTGCAGTTCTAAGGACCTAATAACTGAAGACTAAAACGTGCACAAAGAAGATTATTCATGATAGAACATCATTTTCTTCTTCTTCTATTGTGTAGTGAGTGTATATACTTAAGCAATTTCGCAATACATTTGAATAAATAAGCAACTCGAATACAAGTTATCGTTGTAAGATCATTATTCATTACAGTTAAACAGAGTTCTAAAATTGTATAATTGTATTGCAACTGAAAGTACAAATTATTTATTTTGAGCTTTAGCATAAATTATTCTAATTCTGTTGGGAAGGATCGACGGGTGGGTGAAAGCACCCACTGTTCACTTCCGCCAAGAATATCCTAAATGATGAACTTAGGTAAAGTCCGGATAGTGAAGAGAAGCTTCAGATCATAACTCAAGGAGCTGTTTCTCGTATTATTGTAAGGGTTTGGAATATGAAGTTGCTGTTAACGGCGTCGTGGTCTTAGCATTTTTTGCAAGCCATTTGTGCAGTTACATGTCATATATATGAAGCACATTATTGAAACAAATAATTTCAAACAATACTCAAATTTTAAGTGTTAGTTTCTATTATTCTTTTTGTTCAGCATCATTTTCAATATTCCCGCACAAACAGCAGCTTGCATGTGTCTCTCCATTCCTCTAATTTTCATACCTTTGTTCTCAACGTCGTGATTAATTCGATTGTGTATAAATACGTGGTTAACTAAGCAAATTCATCATGATTAAAACGTCGAAAACGTATTTCAGACTGACCGATTCTGAGTTTAAAACGCTTCTGCTTGCATTACTCGCAATTTGTACATAACATCGTTATTAACAAACCATATATAATAACTTTCTTTAGTTAAGTAACAAGTAAAAACTTGCCTTGACTGTTATTAAAACGAGGGGCCGCGGTGGCTCAGTGGTAGAGCGTTCACCATTGGTACTTTGGGTCCCGGGTTCTATCCCAGCACCCACCAAGTGAATTTTGTGGCGGACAAACACTGTGTGCGTGGGTTTTCTCGGGGTTCTCCCCTTTCCTCCCACTTTCTTCGTTCCACCATTTCATTCATTACTCATCATCACCGTCTCCTTTAGCCTAACCGGCATTACCGCGGGACGCAAAACTCTAAGATTTCATTTCATTTCATTTCTTATTAAAACGATTGGATTACGCGCGAAGACAATTTTTTTAAATCAAATCTATTTCTTTGCAAACCGACAACAATATTGATTTAATAGGGCGCCAATACTATTCAGGGGCGACTCGTCCTTTACTCATTTCCAATTTTTCTATCTTCTTGCTCGTTCGGTGTCTTCTTGGTACCAGCGCACAGGGCAACGGCCCTGCTCGCCGAATGCAGCTACGCCTCTGAATAAAGCTAAGTACTTCCATTATCACTAATTAATTAGGTAAATATATTTAAGACGTGCAAAAAGTAATTAGCGAGTTCGGATTATGTTCCTCAAACAGGTAGTCTTATAGATTTAATTTTAGCTTATAGTATATAGTCACTGGCACAAATCCCGAGGAGATATAATGACATTTCCCCCCAATCGAGGAACTGGGGGACTGTTCCCCCAATAATCCGATTTGAGATGTGTTTTTTTGGGGGAGAAATGTGATGATTTGAGTTCGATTACCGCAAAAAAAAAAGAGATATAAAATTGATACATATACAATGCTGTATAATATACAACAGGTTCACCTTAGTAATCAGATTGATCTACTGTAATATGAGTCTCATCCCCCTTCCCCCAAGAATAAGCTTCAAATCTGCCGGTCTCTCAATGTTGATGATAACTCTGCTGTCCCGATCCTCCACAGCATTGCTTTTCAACTTCATAAATATTTTCAACATTGCTTTAAAAAATATGTGAACGGCCTTATCTGTTCCGCCAATGTTGAAAACAGATTTTGCGCCGATATGTGTATAGTTAAAATTATGTCACGTGCTAACTTATCTCCCATGATTACGCTGCTACTAATAAAATATACAGAAAAAATACCTATGTTACATTATTATCTTTTCAAAAGTATAGTTTATCATAATAATTTAGCTATTTAATAAATAAGGTCATAGATGTCTCTCAGTGGAGCCTGTTCTTAAAGTGCATTCTTACGGACATTGGTGTTCAGAATATTACAATTTCAATAAAGAGAAATCTACCTATAATATATTTATGCTTATATCCACGAGCCGAAATTTCAAAAACCAGAACACTACTACATACTACTTCAAAATTTTAAGTTCCAGTTACCATTGAAATAACAATTTCCTTAAAAGTGGAACGGGTTACATATTTACTAAGTGCACGTACCACGCCACGTATCACAGGATATATAGTAATTTTTAAAAGGGTACAACTCAGCTAAGTGTGCTGGTGCTCTAAAGTAATAGTAATAAATGATGCACTATTGTAAATTATATGTATTATTACTTGACCAGTGAACGAGTACGGGCGACCGGTTTTGGAACTAAAATACAAACAACAGTGTTTCTAACCAGATTACTTGTAATTAATCCATCACAGTTATTTTTGTTTTGTTCAAAATAAACCACTTCACGCACATGTTCAAGTTAAGGCAAACACTGTTTCAAAATTTATGTAAGTTATTTCCAGAACATTTTAAAGGACTTACAAACAAAGTACATACAACCTCCATATTAATTTGGCAATAACTTGCGAATAAACTAACCTCAGTGTTGTACAAAGAAACACTTAGAATTTCGTAGCATTCGAGTGTAAGGAATTATTACTTCTCGTATTAACAAAACCTCGAAGTTCATCTTTGTGAATCAAAATTATATTTTGGCAATTCTGGTTTCAGTGTTTAAAGCAAGTTCTATTATGCAATTTTGAGATAAGACGTATTCCAAATTGAGACCAAGTTGAACCATGTGATCTCCGATCAATTGTTTAAGCAGTATCTTGAGTAACAACATCCTTTTGCAGTGACATTATTTTCGGATGTGCTGAAGACCAGTCAGAGAGAAACTGATAATCTTTGACCGCCACACTTCTAACCACCTCCAAAGGAGACTTTGATCCGCCCCTGATTGAGATAGTAGATTTAAGATAACTTTCTCTAATGTCTAACCTGTCATTATTTAGCATGGTTTGGTAATTTAAGAATCCAGTACTTCTGCCGTATTTTGAAAATTTTATTCAAAAGAAATATATCCTATGTTACATTGAGGGCGGTAGTGGAGCGATTAAAGTTTAAGTGGGGTACTTGACAATTGAATGTTCCTTATAATTCCAGTGAAATTCAGAACAAAATAATTACGTATTAAAAAAGAAAACATACAAAACATATTTTCAGGGTACCTCTCCCAAGTTTCAACTTTATTTTCTGTGTGAAAACAGTTAGTAGAGTTAACTTTGTCACCTGAAACCTAGAGTCTGAAAGAAATTCAGACGGAGTTCAAGGGGAATTTATGTATTCATAAATAAAGGTTGTGAATTTATTATGTGTTGAAGCAATGATACTTAGGCTTACATTACTCATACGCTGATGTTTTATCAATACTTTACCAAAAGGTTGGATTTCGATAATAATCGTAAAAGAAAGATGCATTGTAATCAGATTTTACAAATCAATCCCCATAGACAAGCTATCCAATAGCCCTTTAAAGAAAACGAAGGAAAAATTCTTCTTCACCTCCTTTTTCCCCAAAGGGTTTATATCCATCAGAAAATGAAATTTCTTTAGTTTAACGTCTCATCATTATGCTGTTTATGCTAAAGCAGACAGATGACTAATGAAAGTAAAGAATTGTAAAATTAATTTTTGAGCTCTCATTGGGATTTCAACCCAGAACAATATACACCAAAGGCACATGCACTAGCCAATAGACCAAGGAGGAGGACCTCCACAGTTCTCGCGTGGAAATATATATAGGAAATCTTCCTTGGTTAAAACTCGAGAAAATAATTTATTTGTCAACCGATAAACGTACACTTAAAACAAACACAAGAATCGCGAGCCTTAACTTGATTTAAACTTACAGTTACAAGGTATTGCACAAGTTTCTAAGCTATGAATTCTACACTAATCTTTTAGTCATTGGCATCGTCATTCCTGCGTTTTACAGGTTGCTCCTATTCCATAATGAAAGCGAATAAAACGTAATCAATTTTTATACACATTTACGTGATATGTTGTTTTTAAATTGTTAATTTTCGTGCATATGTCATTATGCACAATACATCTGCATTATTGCAGGAATGGTGAACTATTTCTGCATTCAATAACTACTACATAGTTTATGGCATTCTATATTAAGCGCAAACAAGTAGCATGTAAACTGCAACTTTAAAAAATCATTGGATACACTGCAGAGTGACGCTCTCCTGTCCCACCGCGTTTACCTAGGAACTGATGTAAACACAACAGCAGCGCCATCCTCCAAAAACCGCACAAATATCCTGGTCAGGTATTATTTGGTCGCCTGTCATGGATTTTCTCAAAATCTTTTAGTAAACATTCGCATGTACACTCATGTCCAAAATGATTGTCGCATATCTCTAACTGTCTTCTTGTAAGAATATAATTTGATAATGATTTTGCAGAGTATTTTTAATGCTGATTCTATGTGTATAATCAGAAAATGTATATTTTTGGTAAATTTTATAGGAAAAGAATTATAAATACGAAAATTAGAATGAGTAAAACAAAATGTTACTAAAAGGACAATAAAGTTTTATTTTTGTTTCATTGTTCTTATTTACTGCTCCTTTGACATGAAATTTGCCACATACATGTCTTTACTGATTATACACATACTAACATCATAAGAAATACGGGGCGAATTCATTATCAAATTATATTCCTACAACAAAATATTTATAGACATGCGACAATAATTTGGGACATGAGTGTACATTCGACATTGTATTTCTTTGATATCAAAAAAAGAAAGAAAAGTAAAACAATGACCTCATGCTCACATTTACGGGAAGAAGAGTGAACTCTTCCCCGATGATGCACGCGAACTTCTCTTTCGCAGGAGTTTGTTCATTAGGTAATGTTTAAATTACTAATAATGTTTCGTTTCTTAATTAAGTTAATAAATGAAATTAAAGGTTCACTTTAACAAGTACCATAATTATCAATTTTGTGCTAAGGGTGACGGCTGTTTAAGGCAAGTGAATCCACAACTGGTGGAATGAAAATGTTGGTGGAAACGGGAGGGGAATGCCCCGATAAAACCCACAGAACAACTGAATAAATAAATCCAGGTCTCATCACCTTTTCGACATCTACTGAATACACTGTGGGATCATTTCCAATCCCTTAATCATAACATTTCTGGATTCTAGTCAAAATCACTGCCGGACTTCTCATAGCAAATGTACTGCCTACTAGGAACGAACGTCTCTACTAAATTAATATCAAAAACTGAAGTTTCGTAGTTGTCTCAATTTTAAAAATGATTTTCAAACTTTAATCTATTGGATTTTATATGAAATAGTGGCAAATTTTGAAAATATCCTTTTCTAATATTTTTTCCATAATATACTTCATTACTCCAAATGTTATTTATTTCAAAACTATTTTAGCTTTCCTTGGGTTGTAAAAGCCAATGGTTTGAGTTTCAGATTGTTTTCATTAAGGTGCACTCTGATTGGCAAAATTAAAAGGACTTCAATAATTTATTGCTTTAAATGCGACGTCTACTTCATCGCCTCCGTGGTGAAGTCGGAAGAACACGCGCCTACAGATCGTAAGGTTAGTTTTTCGCACTCACCCCGGGGTAATGGTTTTAGTATTATTTTAGACTCACTTTAACGGGAAGAAATCACTCATATAGGCGATCTAAAATATTTGCGGGGGTAATTTTGTTGTTCATTGGCGTTTCGACCCGTCTCTTCCGCTGGTGGAACGCCGGTGGTATACTTTTCAAAACAAAAGTGGGGCCACAGCTGTAATTGTCGCTGCTCGGAATACAATTTTTGGCGATAGGTCGCTAGTTCTACCTCGCTGATCGACCGACGCTTTCGGCATGGACTAGTTTGAATTTCAGGTTGTTAACAGTATAAATTTTATTTTCTACATTTCATAAAAATAAAACTTCTATACAAAATAACGTAATAAACAGAAAATATGTATAAAAATACGTTTGAGTGTGTGACCCACACATCACGTCTTCGCAGTCCAACGGTTAGAGATTTTGATTTCTGCAATATCGAGTAGACGGGGTAAAATGTTGAACTCGACAGTGTGCAATATACATTAATGGCTTGCGAAAGACCTGAAAAGGTATATTTAAACTGTATTTTCACATAAGATTTAGGCTCGATGCTCAAGCAGGGCGTTGAACTTCCTCATATCCAAATGTTGCAATAACATCCACTAATACTACTTCTATTACTCATTTTCAATAATTTATTTTGAAAATTAAAATTTGAATTCTCTTGACTACTGTTTCTACATGACACTTTCTATCTTATTATGACCAAAACAAGAATTTTACAGCAATGGAATCGCAAAAGTGTGCAATGTGATGAAGATACTTCACTCCAAGTTTCCCCCTCCCCTTAATTAACAGCAATGTTTTAGAGTAGCGGGATAAGCGTTGGTCTCACATCGCGGTGACCCTAGGTTCGTTTCGCGTTGGGTAATGAAAGGAAAGTTTTGATACTTCCAATGGAAGATTGCACGGAAAATATTCAGTTTCTCTGGCCCTCGGTGTTGAGACGACTTTCTTCAGTGCACTCGCAATAGAAAAGTTAACTACGAAACACGACTACAAGATGACGTCAGCCGTATCAACATTGATTCGTATTGTCTGGAGACGTAACGTGTTAGAGAACGTATATGGCATACGGCTAGTATAGGTAAAAAATACGACTGATCAGAAACAAACATTATTGTTTCCTAACAATTGCTTACAAGTCTTTACTACTTCTATTATTACCACCACTGAAAGAAATATTAACGTTTTAAGGAGTTCACCATTTCAGATAATTCCATGTAGTTTCATATCAACAAAAGACTTGAAATGCAGTCACAAACTTCATAAAATATACAATATGTAGCCAAGTTTCGACTCTAGAAATAATGTTTATTTTATTATAATAATAAAGGAATAACAGAATTACAATACTAATTACGTAAACAACACCTTCCAATAAACAAAAATAATTGCCAGGACGGGATTCGAATCTTGGTCTCTACCACATGAATTTCATGCTTTATCACTGTGCTACAAATTCCTTATATAAAGACAAGAAAATAAACTAATAGTTACGGAAGATAAAAATAGAACTTTCTATTTCTACACGTGTTCATACAATTCCAACAATGCGAAAATAATGTCTGCCGTCTTTTCTTCTTTGGAAATTAGAAGTTAAGGTGATGAACAATAGTAATGTAAATCAGGACCATTATTTAAAAAGATGAGGTAGTCTTAACTTGAAGAGCTTTTCGTGATATATTCCTCATTGACGAAGGTCTATATAACATTATGAGTTAAAAGAGGAAATCTCGAGTAAGTCATTGTGACACTCACATAAGGATCGTATCCTTGTACGAGCATTGGTATCTTGTGTACATCTATCCATGCAAAGATTTTAACTAGCTAATAGTTTGCGTGGAATATGAAGTGACGGGTTAGGAAAGTGGTTAGCGCACGTTGAACTTCTACTCGGCCCAGGTTCATACTTTTTCAGATGTTTCACTATCAATTTCAATGCATACTCAGTTGACAAGCGAAATCTTCTCCTCTTGAGAAAGAAAAGGATGTGAGAATGAAGAGAATTGGAGAAGTTCTTTCAATGGAGACAATGATTTACAAACTTATTTCCTGTAATTGTGCTAGATTTGATTTTTTCGTCCACTTTCAACCATTTTCTGATTCATGCATAGTCACTGCTTTATTTCTTCGAACATGCAGTATATAATGAAATAATGCATTACATAGACAACAATATTGTGATTAAGATATGATGTTAAATAGACAACACGCTCTGTACCATAGAGAATCATCTGAGAAAACAATACTGTTTCGTGCGTCATCTACTCATAATTTTACTTACACAAACATCTGACTCAGTGCTGGCAACTGTTGTCGTTGCCGGGAAAAGTTAGATATAAGTTTGGTTGCATTTGTCCAGGCGTTTTACAAACTGCAAATGATCTTTACCCCAAGAAATTGAATTAGAGAACTCAGTGGGGAGTTACGTTTGGTGGTGGCTGTACCTAGAGTATAGCAAACAAACTCCATGTCTTAAAAAAGTAAGATTAAGCATTTAAATGTAATACTAAAAGAATAGAGAGAAACACAAGAATATCCAATCTCGAATTTAGCGAAAGTGTGACACTAATAAGAGAAGTCTCGCACGAGACGAGTACTAAAATAATTTTAGGAAATGCTAGAAAAGAACTGATGCTTCCGAAAGAAGTCCTAAACTACATTTCTGGCCTCGAATTATCTAGCATCCATCTGCAACTTCTTTCGACTGTGTACAAACATAATGTTTCATAATGTTCTCATTGACATATCACATACATGATCGTCCATTTTAACTACATATGCATCCATTTTATAAAAAAAATTCTGTACCATTCCACAATCATCTTGTCACTAAGTGGTTGATATTGAAACTGATGTCTGAAGTTGAATTGAACTGTCACTGAGCTTTTTGTTTATGCCATTTTAAAACATATACTAATTTCTATGTATTTACCATTCACTAATTAAATAGCTGCAGAAATCAACCAAATAGCACTCTAGAACAATCATATCATACCGATACTTTGCTCCAATCCAATACTGCAACTAAAAGGCAAATGGAATATCTGAAGAAGAAACTAGTGTGAGCAGCTTATATGTGCTTATGGTTGATTAGTTTCGTTAAATTGGAACTTATCGTCTCCTTTGGCAGCAAGGCTATACCATACGTGAGCCTACAACTTAACGTAGGATCCGAAACACGTGAGCTTCCTGAACGTATTAAAACTTGGACTGCCACACCAATGGCGACAAAAGCTACCCTAATAGTCACTAGAGTTGATGTATGCTTATGGTACTATCTACTGTTTTCGTTGGTAATTATATATTCTACGATTATAGCAACAAGACTCGTAGTGCTTTTTATAGTTATTGATTAAAATGTCATAATGCAGACAGTTGCAAAATCGTAACAGTGTATAATCATGAAATGTTTCAGTTCACGGTGTGTTTATAATACATATGACTATCGCTTTTAAGAAGAATGAAAGTAAGTATATTTTATTAATAAATTAAATGTGATCAGAGAAAACTCCAGAGCTGCATCTGTATCTTTAACGTTTCATTATTCAAGATCGTACATAAAACGTTGTAAACCACTTGTTTCTGTTGTGCTGCAGGTTACTTGATAAGAAAAATGTTAAATTATTTGGTGCTCCAACTGTTAACACTGTGAAAAGATATCTTATGAAACCTGCTAACTGTTATAAGCAAGAATTCTAAGTTCCTAAAACAGAGAGGTTAAGGATTAAAGTAATTAATTTACAGATTTCTCCGTCTTTTGGTCATATTTTAACAAACTATTACTTTAATATTATTTCCATTGAATAAATGATCAAAATATATTTGTCATATAGACATAACGTTACTATGATCTTTAGCAAACTGGTAGGCGTGACTTATTAGTTCTGAGAATTACAAGAAAAATTGAGAACCGTTTTTTTCAAAACTCGATAGAGCAAATTTTGAGAAACGGAGATGTATATATGGGTTAGGTATGCTATTTATGCTATCAATCGAGCTATGAAGTCAGAACTTGTAAATCTCGAAATGTTCCATGTTTATAAAATACTAAATCATGAGCATTTTGTCAGAACTCAATAGAGATTATGTACAATAATAACAAAAATTCAATGCCTGTAAAATAGTTGTTTTGTTCTCTATCGAGTTTTGAAAAAACGTTCCTCAATTTCAGCCTGTAGTCTAATGGTATTATAAAAGAAACAGTAACATAATGTTACAATTTGGTAGGGTATACGGTGAATCGTTCCCAAAAATGTAACATATACACGCCGCCATATTTGCTCGTTCTTGTACAAATTGACGTGAGTATACGGTAAACTATAAATGAAATGTAATCTTTCAGTTTAACGTCCAATCCTTTGGGATTGGTCAAGTGGTGGTCATCATAACGAAAAGATATACAAGATTGATCACAAGCAAGCAGAGGATACTCCGAGTGATTTCCGATATTGAGAGATTATTTTTCATGTGGAAGATTGCGAGAGGTACGGAGCAATGATGGCTGAGAGTTTCGATCTTGGAGATGAACTTTGAAATGGAAACTCTTTCGCGGGACATGCTTGATCAAAATGTTCTTGTGAATTATGCAAATCATGATTTTGGAATTAGCCTGTGAATAAGTAGAAAATAGGCGCAAACCACACACACTAATAAATGAAGTGTTTTTTTTTTTTTTTTGTAACTTTCATTTTAAATAATTTACGACTTGAACGGCTAACATAGACATGGTTTCTCTCTTATTGACTAACTCCACATATAATAGTGTCCGTATAAAATTTGATCAATTATTAAGTTAAATGTTTTTTCCAATCTATTCAGGCCCAAATATTGAAGTAGGCTTTCGACTTACTTGTCCAAAACAGACTAGTATTTCATTTTCACCAAAGCACTTCATCATGAAAATTCGTCGGACGGCAACCATCGTTTCTCTCAGAAAAGAAACGAATATAAGTAATTCATGAAATACAAAATTTAACTGCAATTTCTCTAAGACACGGATGCAAATAAGCAACAAATTTTACTAGTCCAAGAAAAAAGCTACAAGGTCGCATCCCACAATAGAATTAATTTACTTACCTTTGGTATGATATTAAATACTCACCCACACCAATGAAAGTAACGCACAATTTTTTTTTCTCCCCAGGTATTGAAGCTGGAATGCTGAAACTAAACGACGAGAGAGTTTCAAGTTTGTGCTACAGAGGGTATTTTGTTCTTCTGATCAGCTCTAGCAAGAGAAGCCTGAACTAGGAAACAAACACGGTGCGCGTTTTACTGTAGTCCACGCGTGAATAGCAGTGATGTAGTGTTAAATTTTTGTGGACCGAAAGGTGTACACCGAGTGAAATTCACACGGACATGAGTGGCATGTATGGAGACGATTGTATGGACCGTAGCAATGTATCCAGGTAGTGTGCATTCTTTGAAGAGGTCCGTGAGAACTTTACAGTGCGCTACGCTCGAGGCGGGCGGTAACAGCTTTAACACGCAGAATATCCGCGCCATCGGGACAGCAATTTTGAACGACTGGCGTGTAAACCTGCGAACCTTATCGCAGAAGTTCATTTCCTATGGTGTGCAGAGCCAAAGCGTACTATGAGGCTCTGAGGCCGGGCGTTCCTGTTTCTACCGTATATATTCTTTATCTTTCGTTTATTATAAAATAAAGTCAATACCTCAAAACTTCGTTTTTTTCGATAACAAAATAGTAGGTTGGAAACACTTGGAGACCCTTCCGTCCGAGCATCACCAGCTCGCTAGACAGGTTTACGGGCTATACTGTTCAGGGAGCTAAGTTATTATCGCTGGAGACTAAACGAATTCTTGGGAAGGTGCGAAGGCTCGTCTCTGAGACTTTAGTTTTAGCGTTGAAGGCATCTTTCAATGCTATGTTATAAAATGATTTCCTTAACACAGTGTAAAAAGTTTTTGTGTAGAATTATGCATTTCTATGAGTGATAAGTTGTTTAATTTAGGTATATAATTTCAGGACTTTTTCCTACATGTGGTCTGTACATAATAGCTTGTAGAATATGATACATTAAACATATGTATAAATTTACCGAAAGCTACAGTACAACATAAAATAATAATATATGTGTAATTTTAGTTGAGTTTTCCATTCAAAGATCAGTTTCGTACTTACGATTTTTTTTGGGGGGCTTTGCTAACTTTATTCCTAGAAATGTGAAAATTCGGTAATATATATATAACAAAAAAGTTGCAATAAAATTTCGGTGAATGCTTAAGCCCGGAAGCCATCCCCTTAAATATGCTACTGCACAGAATACAATATCAAATATCTTGCGTTGACTTAAATGAAATTCCTTCTGAGCATTGACATTTCTAGTGAAGTAATTATCACGTAATGCATTAATTAAATGCAGTGTTGTATTTGCTCTAAAGTGGAAGATGCATGTAACAAACGCTTTTCCAAGAAAATTAGACGCTACCAAATCGCAAACAAGGCACGCTTCTATCGCATGCATGAAAATTTGGCCTAATTCGCACCCAAATTCGCTCTTGAGAATGTTATGAAATTTTATGGTTTGGTGAAGAAAATGTCACGAAATTTCATTTTGGAATTTTTACTAGACACCCTGGCTGAAAGAAATCTGTCGAGAAACATGATGACTATGTAGAAAAGAAGGTCAAAGATGTAAGTTCATTTGTACTTTGCTTGGTTTTGGTACATATTAACTTATTTGAAAAAAATATATTGTGCATTCCTTTCCGATCTGTCCTCGTACTTGTTACAATAAAACGTACGGCTATCGAGAGACAGGCCCGTGTCCAGGGGTGTCTAGGGGAACCGCCCCCCTAAATTTTTGCTGGCCCCTAAAAGTTTTACAATAGGCCTGCAATAGAATTATAATATGGTGATGAACTATCATATGGTTGGATCGGCCCCCCCCTAATTTCAGCCGGACCCCCTTAAGTTTTTGGGCTGGCTACGGGCCTGCCGAGAGACGATGTTAATGGCACGAGTTCTCTTACTGAGCCACCGAGCCATCTCTAAACTGTAAAACATATTTTATGGGTATAAGCCCCATTACATCCCAAGGGTAACAAAGATGTACTAGAGATGGTAGTAATAACACTAAAATATATAATTATTAGCACCTCCTCATAGTCCTCAAAACAGATGAAAGATAATTTATGTTTTAAATCCTAAAATATAGTTTGTTCTGACAAAAATATCAGTTTTTTGATGAAATACTTGCCAGTTCCCAATCCTATGTAGAAGTGATCTGGCTCTCACTAGTCATAACTATATATAATGGAAAATAAACTAAAGAGATAATGCTTCAATACAGATAAAATTTAAGGTTGAACAGTTTGTATTGAACAATTTCTCTACCTAAATTTGTCTTCTTTCTTACTTTACGACAGGCTGGGCAAAAACCATAGTTTTTATTGACCAAAAAAAATCAAAGAACCTTGTTTTTTGGGTTAAAATAATTTGCTCTGTGTATTTATATCACATATGGACAGAAATAAGATTGTTTTACCTTGGTGTTATTATGCACTAAACGAGTTATGCTGGAAGGGGCCACATAAACTTAAAGCGGAATCCAAACCGCTTCTTGGCTTACATCCGAGGGAAATTGTCCTCCATTTGAACTCGAAAACGGGACTAATTGGCCACAAATGCGATACGTCTGCCGACTCACTCACGAAGGAATCCTGATAAAAATACGTTGTACTGATCTTTACATGTTTCTTAATACAACTGTCAAGAGTCATTTCAGAAGGACAAAAAGATAAACAGTTGCACAAGTGAAACCATTATACAGAATTACATATGGACAATTTCAAAATACTGCAGACTACAGAAGAACTCATTTAGTCCAAGTTAGTTCACTACGACTTTTATTAGTCCAAGTTAAAGAAATATAATGACTTAATTTTCATATCATTAAGAAAAGTGAATAAAGATACGAATTATTTGAGTCCACTTTGGTTTTGAACTACAGTATTTATGCATAAATAAATACGAGATACTTCGGATTTCAATAAATGCCTCTCGTGGGGTTTGTATGACCTCCCAAAAAAATATGGCATTTCGATGTATTTTATCAATAGTAAACAATATTAAAACGAAACAATATTTAGTGTTTTTCTTTGATTGAAATTACATAACTATAATAACAAACTATAAAAAATCACAAAAACATTCATAAACTTATATATAAAAAAGTTGCTTTTGTAGTATAATCTCTTTGAATAATGAATGGGGAATTTAGGTCTGAATATAATACGAATAATATATCGGAGTGAAACGTGATAACAAAGAAATGTGTGTTCATCAAGATTTTACGAACACTTACACTTTTACGAACATTTTTCGTTTTTTGCGTTTAAACCAGTAGGTTTATTTGAAAAAAAAAAAGCATCTGGTTTAAACCACTTTGGTTTAAACCAACCAACCCTGCTTTAAGGTAATTTTTGAAATTACGACCTGATAAATGCAAACTACATGGCATGATTTCGAAAAGTTTCCAAATACTGGAAAGTATAGCTCACGCTCCAATTCTTACAAGGAACCAGAAAAAGTAAATGTAATTCAGCAGAAAATATTTTGAGAACTGACCAGGTCCACATGGAATGATGGAAACTTTATTTGTTCTACTAATATGCATTGCATAAGTATCATATATTGATTGACTTTTAAATGTACTGAATTATGTATTGCAATTTTTCCAAAATTATTATTATTTACAAATGATCGCAGAACGGATCAAGCCGAAAAAATATATAAAACTAAGAAAAGATTAATACATATGGACACTCTATTTTATGTTCTGCTAAAAGCTGGTACGCGTCTCGTAATATATTATTTGAAATTAATAGAGTTACAATACGTCCCACCTGTTTATTTTTGCCCATTATCATCTTTTAGGAGCTGGGGGGACGCCGTACAGATTTTTGGAGGTGAGGGACCGTATCGCCCCGCGTTCCCTCCACTTTTAATCTGAATATACTAGAAATGTAACATGAACCCGTCGAGAAACGTAGGGGCTATTACTTTTACGTCTATGTCACTTCGTTTATATACTTAAGTAAAATTGTTTATCAGCAAGATCGTTGTTGTGGTTTGAAGTTACATAGTATAACAAATTGTGGTTTATAGTTTATATGAGTGGATATTGTACTCTATGACGCAATGTATAATTTTTTTTAGGAACGATAAGAATATGTATATAACTGAAAGTCCGTTGTTAGGCTTAATGAACTTTGGTAAAGACAGTAAAGGAATGAAATCAAATGAAATATCTTTAAGTTTTACGTTCTATGGTTATGCCGGCTACACTAAAGGAGACACTGATGATTAAAAATGAAGGAAATGGTGGAATGAAGGCAGTTGAAGGAAACGGGAGAGCCTCGACAAAAGCTACGCACACGGTGTTTGTCCACCACAAAGTTCACTTCGCGCGAGCAAGACAGTAGAAACTCTCATGCCAAACTAACATTTAGGAATGAAAAAAAATGAAATCTTTGAGTTTTACGTCCCACGGTTATGCCGGTTAGGCTAAAGGAGACGCTGATAATGAGTAATGAATGAAATGGTGGAATGAAGAAAGTGGGAGGAAACGGGAGATCCCCGAGAAAACCCACGCACACGGCGTTTGTCCACCACAAAGTTCACTTGGCGGGAGCTGGGTTCGAACCCGGGACCCCAAGCGCCAGAGGTGAACGCTCTACCACTGAGCCACCGCGGCCCCCACATTTAGGAATGAATTTGTGCTGGTAGTTGAAGCAGTAAGTAGAATAATTGATCGTTGCGAAAAATTCAATGAATGTGTTAACGTATTTTCAAAGGTATCCTAATGCCAAACAACACCATACTCTAAGCTTTATATATATATTCTCATAACTCAAATATTTGATACGTATATATGCATATCATATATGCATATGTAAGTTCACTTGTTTATAATCCCTCACTTAAGTTAATTATAAGATTATTTAAGTCCCCTGACTGTCATCTTCTCATCCGTGCCTCTGGTGTCCGTATATGTTTTTTTGATATTGTGCTGTTTACTGTGTGTATAGCCACTCACAAAAGTATCTCCCCCCTTTATGTGCTCCACGTGGTTACCATAACGTAATTAACATAATTAACGTAACATAACGTAATTACCATTCTCCTTTATGGGGAGGTGTATTCTTTCTAGATATGGTAAATAGATAGTGGGTTAGTTTGAAAAATTATCGAAAACGATCAATATTAGTTGAGAAACAAGAAGAGAAAGAAGAAATATAGCCGGGTTTGATTCCCGGCGGGAGTTTATGTGGTTTGGATTCACGTTAATCCGTACTTCATGCCGTAAGCGTCGGTGGACCACCGATGGGGAAGTAGCTACTTCTCGCCAAAAATTGGCGACCCTGCAGCGACGATCCGCGGTGGCGCCTCTTCCGTTTTAAAAATTATACCACCAGCGGCCCACCAGTAGCAGAGACGTGACAAAACGCCAATGAAGCACAAAAGTATTCCTCCAAAATATGTTAAATCGCCTATATGCGTAATTTATTTACATTAAGGATAGTCTGAAAAACACTGTTAAAAAAGTGTCCCGGGGTGGGAGCGAACCACCAACCTTTGAATTACTAGGCGCGTGCTCTTCCGACTTGGCCACGGAAGCGATGAAGAAAAGGTCACTTGTAGAGGCATAAATCCTTTACGTATTTTTAATTCGGCTAATCAGGGTGCTCCTGTAACCATGTATATTTGACGATTACCGTTTGAGATCAGATAAAGTCCGTTCGCCAGGCAATTTTATAACAAAATGATCTATTTACATTATTTCATAGTTCTCCCATATCCACTTTCAAGTGATCGGCTACAGTTGTCACCTAAATTGATACAATTATACTCACTTAAGATTTTTCACTTCATGATGTAGAGCCAGAGGTTACTCTTGACCCCTGTAGCTCACTTTAGGAACAATTCGTCAAGAAAAAATAATATATAATAATAAACGCATGCACATGACTGGCGATAGTTCGTGTTGGTCCCTTCGCGATTCTCCGCGACACATCGGCCAAAATGAAGTCCTCGCTGCTATGCGATGGTAACTTCAATACCCCGACTCTAGATATTTCTTTCGACTCGACGAAACCGTGCCGATAGTGGCACACTAGTGGCAGTCCTTCGACGCGTCGCTATAGCGACGATCAACATTTACCTGCAAGTGGGCCACTAGGTGTTGGCGACGTTTACGGCATGGGGTTTCTATGCGAAATTGAAAATTCACATTTTAAATTGAAATTTTTAATTGTTACTTCATATTTTACAGTTTTTTTTTAAAAAAATATAATACAACTTGTAGAGCAATCTTTAAGCCTTCTAATGGTGTTTGTTCCACGTCTCTAGTGCACATATTAACCGTTTTATGACAATTTTTAATAATTACCGTAACTGAAAAAATGCCCTTTTTGACATTTTTGAACATCCTGTATGGGAAAACTTTCAGGAGGAGAGAGGTAATATTTGGGATTTTCTCATCTGCCATTGTAATAAAGCTGTGCATCATTTTTTACAAAAATCTGAGATGGTGAAGTCTGATGACTTGTTGATTTGACATGAAATGTCCCATTACTCACTTTTACAGTTTTTCCAGCAACTCTTTAAGAACACGAACAAAAACACAGAAACATTGAAGACAGTAAAAAGCGCAAACGCTATTCGCGCGTTCTTCCCTTGCCTGAAGTAAAACAATAAAATATGGAGAACATGCAATTTTTGGTCTTCCATCTTCTATGTGTTGTCAAATCTGTAAAACCAAACGAAAAAAAGAGCAATATTAATGCACAAAACACTCAACATCTCATGAAAGAAAACGTTGTCCGTTGCCATAGAAACCGCCGTTTCCAGGGCAACAGATCTTGTCACGGTTAGTCAATTGTAAGAAAACGGTAAAAATAAATAAGTAGTAAACGAAGAAGAGCAATGTAGAGTAGAGGAGTCGCTAAAATTAATTCTCTTTTAACGAGGGCGATTACTAAACAACACCTACTAATTGAAATCCTGATTATTTTCCAATAAAGTAAATTTTAATAAACTTTCTTGTTATTGTTCGTCCCTCAATGCATACTCATCTCATTGTTAATTATCCCATATCGGACTCCCGAAGAAAACTCATCGAAACAACTTATTGACCGTGCCAATAGCGACTACTCTCAGTCATGACTCCGTTTTCTTTCATTCAGAAATAGAAAAGAAAGAGAAGAAAGTAGAAGGGTAAAAGAAGGAGGTAGGAAAAGGGGAGGAAAAGAAAGAAAAAGAAACAAATAGAGTATTTTATTAAGAAACAGATTACTGGATAATTCCGGAAATATAGTAAAAGGTCGGGAAAGTCGTTGAAAGACGAATCATTCTAAATGTTATTAACGACTACTCAATTTTGGAATGCTTCGGAATAGACACATGTTCCCTCATACCACCGAGACCTAGCTCCAGGCACCACGATCGTGGGGTTGCCCAGACCTAGACCAGGAAAGGAGAAAATTGAAATCATTCTTTGTACTGTTATTCCAACCGGTGATTGATAACCATCCAGCATCTGAACTCTGTTCTCTAGGATCGACCACACATATGAATTATCCAAGAAAGAAAGAAAAAAAATCAAACTTATAAACTCAATATAAATTTATGTATCGTATCAATAAGAGTTTCAACTTCCTGGAAGAAAGATGTCGTATTTAGGCTCATCCTGCTATTTTCGTTTCACTCCTAGAGCCGATTTAAACCGTTAGTAGCGGTCCTTCATGACCTAGGTTATTTACCTTACCACATATATTAAAACATGACACATATATTATAGATGTTAATATAACAAATGATATAACTAAAATTACTTAAATTAAATCTATCATGCATTCACACGCTCACTCACTCAAGACAGTGTATATATGTTTAAAGGAAACCAACTAACTACAAAGATACAAATAATTTATTACATCCATAGTGAAAAAAAATAATTATAAAAAAAATATTAAAAGCACAAGTTCTTGGTTATATACCAATAGAATACATAGGGTTATACTTTAGTAAGTCTTTATACATTTGATCATATTGACAAATGGAAAGAAAAAAAATAATTACATGTATCATATCTTAGGCATGCTAAAGCAAAATTATGATTTGCGACATACGCAAAGGAGACACTTATTTCACTTTAAAAAAAATATGGACAAAGAGGAAAGAAAAGAAAAAAAAACTTTTAGGTGTACTAGAACTCATGAGTCTACCTCACATTGAGAAATAAAATATTAATAATTCTGAGCGTTCAAATCACAAATCACGCACTACTCGTAGTGTCCAAAAACATTTCGCTCCATTTAACTTAGTTTGTGTTTATATATATATATATATATATATATATATATATATATATATATATATATATATGACTATTGGTTTATAAAACCATTCATCAACTATATTTAGTTTGTAACTCTTAGCAGTTTATATCTGCACTCGCACACTGCGACGTTTATACCCATCTAGGGATTTTGAAAAATCACTTTCGCCAGAGGATGTTTCTCCTCTTAGACAGTCCATTTCCAAACTTATTAATTGGATAAAATTCAAGTTACTTGTTTAACACTGGGACACGTCATGAGACCTTTCCTTAGGATCACTTTTGTATATATGTATACATGGTTCGGATTTAGAACGATCTTCCACAGGTGTAAGGATATGATGGTTTAAATTGAGGATAAAAAAAAACATTGGTCAAGTCACAGGATACATATGCAGGTGAGAAGGATTAAAGGTACACTTTCCACAATGGTTTTAGGTTGGTAGTTCAGGGATAATATTCATTATGATGTGGGTTACGTTTAGACCTGCCGTTACTTCTCAATACATGCCATTAAATAATTACATAGGTTATCATTTACATCTATTCAGAAGAAAAGGAAAATTATTTGAGTGCACGGCGGTATTCTTGACAAAATCTATATTCTTATATTCGCCGGAAAACTTACTGGTAAACTATAGCAACCAATACACGTTTGGGGGGGGCAGATACGAGCGCTCTTACATATATCCATATAATACATTTAATATCATACTTTTACTTTAAAATCATATTCACATATTAAACACATGTACATTTCGACGTATTCATTTGTCTCTCTCTATATATATTTATATTTAATAATCGCGCACACATTTTAAGTAATCACCCCAACAATAATTTTTGAAAAGGTTGCAAGTACAAGAAAACAAATGACTTCCGACATTACATATGAAAAAAAAGAATTGAATTTTTTTTTACCTGATACCGCGCATCTATAAATTTCAACTTTCATATAGTCAATTCGTGCTGAAATAATTTAAAAAAAACTTTGTGAGGCAGGCACGTAACACAGAACATTCCTCAATATATAACTAGATAACCTAAAATACAATTTCTGGGCCCAGGTTAACTACAAGATAAACGAAAACCAAAACAGAAAGGAAAGTGACCAATGGATCAAAAAAAACTTAAAGGGACGACGGTGAAAGAACGTAATTGAAGTGTCCTCAAATATGAAGTCGTTATTCATTTCGGCGATAGGTCAAAATGTGATGGAGGACCCAATCATTATCTACTTTATCCATGAATCGTGTCTTGCAACGTCTCAGCTGGTAATTTCAAATCAGAGTTGTACGTTAAATAAATCGTAAGTGACAAGTTCAAAATCGGGGGGGGGGGGGGAAAGGTTGAAATTTAAAAAAAAACTCTAGAGAAGAAGTAGAAGAAGTATAGGTAAAAAGAGAGGAGACAGAACACTACAACTACGAAAGATAAGGGGTCGAATTTACGTATACAACATACTATAACCAAATATTCTCTTTTATGCCAAAAAGGGTTCGGCTTACCAAATAAATAGCCGAAAAAGATGGCTGCAAAAATGAGACAAGTCTGTGTCCCCGATGGGATTTTCGGAAAGACAAAGGCTTTAGGGAAATCCCACCACTCACCGTATCCGGTCAACACCCTTGCAGATCCCGGAATCCTCCGGAAGGTTAGAGACGGCGCTAATTTAGAATTTCAAAAAAAAAAATTCATCCAACCTCTCGGAAAGTAAAAGAATCCAGAATAGTAATGAAACTAGAGTAATAGCTAAGATATCCCTAATTAGTGATTTGCCAAAATAAAAAAAATTAAATAAACTGAATTTTGGATCGGTGATTTCTATTGCCAAACTTCACCGATAGCTCCCCTTCGCAGAATGCGCTAAATTCTGAGGCATCGATTAATTTCCATCACTATCTAGTTAAAAAACTAAGAAAAGAAAACGAAAATATTCAAGGGGGATGGGTCGATGCCCGGGTACGGTAAAATAAATTTCAATAACTAATTGTTTTGATTCTGTAACCCTGTCAGAGCTGTCGCCTCCATGAACATTGTAAGCTAGCCCGAGTAGGTAACGTGAAGGAAAAAAAATCTCACGGAGCAGGATATTCTATTTTAAAACCGACCGAAAAATATAATTCACTACAGCCCCGTTGTATAACTATTGTCTTTCCATAATTTATTATTCAATATGTCTAGTCAGCGATTGTACGATGCTACCCATGCTATCAGATGGTATTACTATGGTTGATCATTACTATAACACATTAAACTACAAAGTATTGCCATAGTCCGACTATATATCGCCCTCCTGTCCGCGTGATATTCCGATGCAGGGGTCAGAACCTGAGATGTTTGTAGCTATACGTATCTATTCAATATATATATATCAACACGTGGCGAAGTATGCACTGGGCTATTATATATTTAACTATATGGGTGTCCTATCTTCTATATTCATCTACTACAATATTCATATACTTCATATTCATATTCATATTAATCTTCATATAATATTCATATCATCATCTTTTTCATTTACTACGACGCTATATTCTACAAACACCCTGTTTCCTCTATCTACGCCCAGCCTATATACACATTTCATCATAATACTTTAAAATCTATAGTCACTACAAACATTTCCCATTCCGATCACTGCACGACAACCTCACTCGAACTCAAGACTCTTTCACCACACACACAATACTATGTAATACCTGGTAGCTTTATTAAGAAAGGAAAAAAAATCCTACGTATGTTCACTGAAAAGTAGAATTATCTGCGATAATATTTAATGTTTATAAAATTCTGACAACAATGAAATTATTCTGCAGCCACAAAAAAAAGAAATGAACATTTAATACAATTTCAAAGCGAAGAACTAGCATCATATCGCCCGACTTCTGTTAAGAAATTACGTATTGTTTATTTACTTAAATATTTCGATTTCTAGACTAAGCAGAATGTTGTAATTTTCAGAAAATATTAATTTTGGGTCACTTAACCTAACTGTACATCCATATGGGCTGGGAATTATACTTTCTAGGTTTTATTTCTAAAAGAAAGGTCAATTCCATGGAAACTAAATCACTAAGAGCATCGACATAAGAATGACGGTTAGTACTGACTTTTGACACTAGGGGCTAGCGACGATATGATCAACCCTTGAACCACTGAATGTGACCTTGTACACGGAATTATTGTACTATATTACGTTCACTTTCAAATATTGTTTATAAGTTCATTTAATGACGGAATAAAAAAAATTATCGCATAGTAAATACTACACTGTCCATATTTAATTATCTCACACACTCTTTCATCACTTAACTACCACTACTACTGATACCACATTACGAACACATACATGCCACATCCATACTACACACTACATTAATACATGTTATACTAATAAATATACACAGACAACATTCAGATTTTACCATTTTAAATCGGCTCTATCGGTTACGAAAAGAAAGGGAAAGAAAGGAACAGGGCCAATTGGCCCTTGTATTCACTAAATCACATTCTTAACTCAACCTGTTTAATCAATGCCCCGAGGGGACATATCAAAGTGTTGACTAACAATAGGACCCCTGCCCTGAAGGGGCAGGAACCCGGAACAAACTACATGTTCAACTCATCCCGCTGGAAGCCGTACCCCCAATTTGGGAGTAGACAGGAGCCCTCTTGAAACTTTACTGGAAGATCCGAGTCTGGCTGTTGTCAGCAAAATTTTCAGGCATGGAATGGGAATAATCGCGCTCTAATATCATAGCGTGGGTGAATCCTCCAATCAAAACAAAGCATTTTTGGCGGTGGGGCTTTGAAACGAATAAAATTTGGTAAAATCTGGATTAAACTAGATTTTAGAAGGACCTAGGTATCTAAAAGAGAGGTGAAGGGTGGTACTGAAAATTCTGTCTAATTTTAGATTGGTTATTTGATCTGAAAAGTTCCGTCCAATAGTGGACCTATATTTTCGGATAGCATTGACACCGTAAGAATTGTAATAATCCATTTACATATCCATATACAAGACTTATAACTAATTTAATATATAAATAAAGATATTGATTCCCAAAACTATAATTCGTAATGAATTTTTACAATTTTCCATGTTAATTTGAAATAGAATAACAAACAAAATTACGAATTATATGAACAGCCAGAAATTTTTTGTTAAACGTCAAGTACAGTCGGTGCAAAAAATTTCGGGCACCCTCCTATTAAAAACATCATCACATTAGACTGTAATGGCATATTACACTTAGCTACTTATGACATAACTATTGCATGATCCGAAAAACTCCAGTATATCCACAAATCATCATTTGTCATATTTTACCGAAATACGTCATGACTTTTCTGACAACCTGATACTTTAAATGTTGTTAATACGCAAAGTTCATTGATCTCATCACTTATTCACTTATTCTCTTATGATCATCAACACCTTTAGGGTACTTCCCGTAGATATAGAAAGGTGAAATGTAGCATCCAGGCTTGGTGTAGCGTGCAAGTAAACAAATAGAAAGCAACTGGACGATATTTCCCTCCGCCAAGCCCCCTTCAATGGAGTGTGTTGATTATTCAACAAAAAGACGTGAAATCCAATGAGGAAATTCATAAAATATAAAATATGTAGCCAAATCTCGATTTTGCCATATTATTATCATTAATAATAACCCTTAACAGGAAATATGTCTGTCAGACACGTATGGTTTTTCTTTGTATTACATTGGCAACACTGATTCACTCAAGGTATCGTTTTTCTGAGTACCTTCCTATTATTTAACATTACACATATGTTTTTCTTAAAAAAATATTACTTGATACATGTCCGTGTCTCACAGACACACATTTCCTGTAAGCGAAGAAAATAGCGTTTCCTATTAAGGGATAATAATAATAATAATAATAATAATAATAATAATAATAATAATAATAATAATAATAATAATAATAATAATAATAAAGGAACAACAGAATTACAATATCAATTATGTAAACAATACCTTCCACTAAAGAAAAAATAATAAATGCCACGCCAGGATTCCAACCCGGGTCACTGTAATGGCAGTTTACTGCTCTCACACTTTGCCATCAATTCCTCAGACGAAGATAAGAAAATAAACTAGTAGTTATGTTAGATATTCATAGCACATACTATTTCTACACGTGTTGATATAATTCAAAGAATGTGACAATAATTTCTATCGTGTTTTCTTTGGAAACTAGAAGGTAAAGAAGAATTCTAGGGATGGGCACGAGCGAGTTCGAGCGAGTCTTCACTCAAACTCGACTCGACTCGACTCGAAACAGACATCTTTGTAACGCCCCCATCCGCAGCGTATTGGAGTAATTGGAAAGTTAAAAAAAAAAAAAAAAAAAAACCAATAAAGGCCGCAGAAGAATCTTTACACCAGACACATTAAATATGCGCTGCTGTTTTATTTCAGGTTTTCGAAAACCCAGAGAGAAATTTACACAAAAATCAGTTAAATATTTTAAATAAATAACAAACAACACTTTCAATTCAAAAACTTTATTACAATAATATTACAAATTATGAAGTTCTCTGCTCTGCAAAATTAAGGACTAAATCCCATCAGTCGCTCATAACAACTCCCAGATTGAAGTTAGTTAAAGAATTTGGTCAGCCTTCAGGCGAACATTAAGGAAATAGTTCAAAAACTTTATACCAAATAGGCAATCGTAATTTAACTTTCAATGGCCAATAAAGGACCTTACCACTACACCACTAGTATTATATCTTTTTGCAAAAAAAAAAAAAAAAAAAAAAAATTAAGTCAAGCAACAAATGCGATTTACACATGTACTCTTCTAGCAAACATTTGAAAAATTCCTTTGCTTCCCGACAAGTAAGAGGTCTTACCTCGCCAAACTCTGGATAAAATAGAAAATCACAAAATAGCAGAAAGCAAAAATTAATTCCACGAGAACTTTTAAATCCGTTAAATAATATTATAGGCAGAAAAATAATCAATATTCAAAGAGCAAATATATAAATATATCGAGCAAACTATCAATCTTAATCAGCGCAAACAAAGTCAAACAGCTCAAACCACTCTAACTTCTTTACTTTTTAGAAAAAATAATTTCATCACACGCCCGGAATATTTATAACGGAATTGACCTTATATAAAAATAAGAATAATAAACTGGAGTATTCAGTTTCAGGAACATTAAACCTGTAAGGAAACAAGTAACCAATTATATTGCTAAGGCTTTGGGTACAATCCCCTGCCTTTTTCTCTCCCCTGGATTTTCAAATATTACTCACATCAAATCTTGCAATTTCATTCTAACCGATTGCGGAAACAAAATCACAACCCACATTAACACTTATGAACGAGGACAAGACACGCTACAGTCAAAAAAATAAGTAAATTCAACTCACCTTGTATCATTCTTAAGTTTTTACCTCAAGTTCCTCGACATTACTGGCCGTAATTGCTCCAGACTCAATAAGAAAGAAAATGAGAATAAACCAAGGTTTTGTGAGCTTTAGTTTCTTCCAAATTAACTGATCCCAATTCTCTCACTAACACAAAGTGAAAAATAGGACGTGAAACCTCAATTTCCCGCATGCAAGATTTAAGGAATCCCTATAATTACTACCCGTTTTATACTTATGAGTTAACCAAAAAAAATTGACTTTCTTTCATTCTCTTGAGTCTATTAACCACAGGGAAAAAATAAATCAAGCCTCCCCCTTCCGTCTTTTAACAAGACTTCAGTTAACTCTGAATTCACAAAAACTTGAAAAATCAAGTATACGAAGCAAAGCACCAAACTTATTTTCAGAAGTAACATAATTCTCACCACAGTTGACAATTCTCATTTCACTTTCCTGAGAGCGGGGGGCGCGGTAGCTCAGTTTTAGAGCGTTCACTTCCGGTGCTTGGGGTCCCTGGTTCGATCCCAGCTTGCGCCGTGTGGACTTTGTGGTGGACAAACACCGTGCTCGTGGGTTTTCTCGGGGTTCTCCCGTTTCCTCCCATTTTCTTCATTCCACCATTTCACTCATTTCTCATTATCACCGTCTCCTTTAGCCTAACCGGCATAACCGTGGGACGTTAAACTTAAATATTTCATTTCATTTTTTCACTTTCCTGAGACACTATTTCTGCCACCAAAAGGAAACTAACTCAAACATGATAGCAATCGAAAGACAAAAATTCAAACGGCCTCCATTAAAGCGCTGCCCATTTAAATCCAGCAACACAATATCGATGCATCCAGTATCACGATGCAACCACAAGTCAGCTTGCTGAAGCGAGCTGCTCGCAGCCGTCGAACACCGAAGATGCGCAACGGCCTACCAGCGCGAACGCAAACGACCTTGGCTGAGCTTAACAGAAAGCAAAGGAAATCTTCTCACATTCGATATCATTGTTTAATCTTTCTTTCTCTCTCGCTCAATTCTTTTTTATTTTATTCTTTTATATTTTACAAGTTTTTATCTTTCCTTTTTAATAACAAATAGATACATAATTGGACAGATAATATATCTAAATACACAATACTTATTATTATTTTTTCCTGTAACGAGTCCGTTACAAGCTCGACTCGAAAACTCGACTCGAAAAAATCCTCCAACTTGACTCAAATTTGACTCGAGCTTCGATTCGATTCGAGTCAGAACGAAGAAAATCGAGCCAAATGCTCTGTATAGTTTCAAGTATTTTCTTCAAGTATCCTACATAAACAATACAGGGTTATTCAAAAAGAAAGAACAGATTTCAAACATTTATTTTTTCCAAACTACAAAAGATAGAAACATGATTCGAACGTTACTTGATTAAGAAAAGATCACAATTTAAACAGCTCGGATAGATG
This sequence comes from Thermobia domestica, assembly GCF_964235325.1. Taxonomy (NCBI): domain Eukaryota; kingdom Metazoa; phylum Arthropoda; class Insecta; order Zygentoma; family Lepismatidae; genus Thermobia; species Thermobia domestica. The sequence goes on along the minus strand of NC_137464.1, from coordinate 196,313,067 downwards.
TTCCAATCACGGCCGCATTGGTGCTGTTGTTTGTTGTTGTTTGTCTGTAGTGAAATGGCGGCGTCATCACAGAAGAAGTCTTTTTGTGTGCTACAATTGGCAAAAATTGAGTCCATTGTTGCAGTTCAGTGAGCATTTCGCCGTCAATTTAATAAACAACCGCCGCATCATAAGCAAATTTACGAGTGGCATCGAAGATTCGTAGAAGATGGTTGCATCTGCAAAGGAAAAAACACGGGACGTCCACGCACATCGAACGAGAATGTCGAGCGTATTCGTACACCTTACGAAAGGAGCCCAAAAAAATCCACATCACGAGCAAGCAAAGGACTTAACATTCCTGAACCAACGGTATGGCGAGGTCTAAAACATCGTCTGCACATGAATCCATTCAAACTGCAGTTATTGCAAGCATTGCATCCTGATGACCACAACAAAAGGTACGAAATTTGCATTAGCATGTTAGATGATATGGAAGAAGACAATTTTGCTCAACGATTAATTTTTTCCGATGAATGCACTTTTCATCTTTCTGGTAAAGTTAATCGCCATAACATTAGAATTTGCGCAAGTGAAAATCTGTGGCAGGTATTCAACATGAAAGAGATTTACAAGAGATGAACGTCTTCTGTGCGATATCTGTAACCAAAGTTTTTGGGCCTTTCTTCTTCATGGAGAAAACTGTGACAGGATTAACCTATCTAGACATGCATCAAAACTGGTTATTTCCCCAACTTGAAGATGATTCAGATGAGTTCATCTTCATGCAAGATGGTGCTTCGCCTCATTTCTCTAACTACGTTCGAAGTTATTTGAATGACATCATTCCGGGACGTTGGATTGGAAGAGGAGGAGCAGATCAACTTTATCGCCGGTGGCCTCCAAGGTCTCCAGATCTCACTCCGTGTGATTTTTATCTATGGGGTTACGTAAAAGACAGTGTTTTTATCCCTCCTATGCCTGAAGCTTTTGAAGGTCTACGACATCGAATTGTTGAAGCTGTGAATTCGATAACTAGAGGCCAGCTGATTCGTGTGCGGCAAGAAATGAGCCATCGTTTTGACATTTGTCGTGTAACACACGGTGCTCATATTGAATGCACACCATAATTACTAACAATAAATTGTACACTTTTCTTAATCAAGTAACGTTCGAATCATGTTTCTATCTTTTGTGGTTTGGAAGAAATAAATGTTTGAAATCTGTTCTTTCTTCTTGACTAACCCAGTATAATTATTATCAATGATGCTACTATTGCTACTATACTAGTACCACTACTTCTACTTATTATTATTATTATTATTATTATTATTATTATTATTATTATTATTATTATTATTATTATTATTATTATTATTATAACAACACCATGTATAAACATGAAAGATAGGTATATCTGAATAGTAAACGCTAGTTGACTGCTGACCTCAGTAATCGCGAAGTCTAGGAGGGAAGAACATCGTTCACGAGGTTCTGAATTTGAGTTCCGGAGAAGCGAGCATCCGGGCTGAAACAAAAAATCGTTAAAAATTAGAGGGCGCCGACCAAACTTGTTCAAAACTGCTTGACCCGGGTTTAGGGTTCCCAACGGCTCGAACGGATCGTCTCATAGCTCATTTAATATCGAGCCAAGCCAGTAGCTCACCCACCCAAGCTGGCTCGAGCCGAACAAAAGCGAGCTGATGGCTTACCCCAACCAATCTGGCTCGAGCCGATGGATCACCTGAGCCGAGTAGGTGCCTCATTTCAACCGTAACGGCTCGGATTGTTCGCTCAGTTGAACCGAGCTCAGTAGGTTAACATCACTACCTGGGTTGGGCTGCTTCGGCTCAAATCTTCGACCGTGCAGGTCTTAGCCTTGGTGGTAAGAAATACAGTATATACTTTTGTTAGTGCTTACGACATTTGAGGCTGTCTTGTTAATCGAGACGAGATGAGATGTGGGCAATGTCCCATCTCATGAGCAACACTAAAAATATTCCACATTACTGCTTACATTTCTCATAGCTTTCGCTTTCCAGTCGAATCAGGTAAAGATTTCAAAACGAGTTAAAACGAGCTAAACGAGCAAGCCATTTATCAAACTCGACTTGATTGAAACTCGACCTCAGAACAGTGACTCGACTTGGAACTCGAGTCGAGAAAATTACCTTGGCTTCGAGTCTAGGCCCCATGTCTTGGCGGACATTTTGAAAACGGTGACTCATATGATAAATCTCTTACCACAACGCTGTTTAGTGTTTAAGATTATCGAACGAGGTATCACACGACCCATATTTCCATTTAAAATTTTAAAGTTGGGCCCTGGGACCCCATGAAGGGTGGCTCTGGGTGGCACCGCTACAACACCATTCGATGCGCCCCATGACATATATATTAGAGGTCTGCACGGGCTCGGACCAGGCCCGCGGGCCGGGCTCGGGCCTAAATGTTAAAACATATTTCGGACTCGGGTCGCGCCTCACATTATAAATTCACGGGCCGGGCAGGGCTCGGCCTAAAAATTCCGGCCCGTGCAGACCTATATACATATGTGTGTGTTCGTGTGTGTCGTGTTCTTTGTGTACCCAATTTTTCACTGGACGGCTCGGTACTGCTCAAAGAACAGCCGAGTATTTTACGACAACATTAGCATTTCTACCTGCTTCCATTAGCAACAGAAAAGAATACACCTTAGAATTTGATTAAACACCATTCTTTATAAAAAGTTACATTATTTACACCGCAACTATCACTCATAAACTCATAGGCAATTAATTAAGTTAAGAATTAGAAAGTGAAATAGATAAAATAAATTTTTATTACACGAGTATAAAGTACATTATCAATGAAGCACAGTCATTTCCATGTAATATATTATTGTGTTGCACTGCAGTTGTTGTTATGTATCAGAGTTAGCATCCTGCATTATCCAGTATCAAGTCTTCATATCCATTTATCCTGGAAATTGAAAAAAAAATCAAATCTCACAGCATATGGACGGTATAAGTTACTTTTCAAAAACTAAAATAAAATCAAACTTTATAATAATATTAATTTATCACTTCCTATAAACAATGTCGGCCTTTTCAGTATTTTATTTATATTCAGTATTTTTACTTCAATGACGTAAAGAATCTCTCTGTTACTAGATTCTGTAGATTATGTTTAGTAGAAATAAGGGTTTGTTATAGAAAATTAATTTTTAAGTTAATTTTAATTAATGATATCAAAGTAATAATTAATTGCCCCATCAGGAGATGATGAAGGAATTACATCAACAGTGGTGTTAGTAATTTTCGTTCCATGTGACAGGACTAAAGAAGAGTCTTGCCAGAAATTATTTATTAAAATAATAAAACAAACTTAGTTAAGTGGTCATAAACTATATTGCTTTTAAATTATTATTATTATTATTATTATTAATAATAATAATATTATTATTTATGGCTTCTTTTACGTGGCGAAGTTAAGGCTCTGCAGCCTTCTCCGAGCACTTAACCACGTGCATACATTATTTTTTTTTTTAAAAAAAAGCACTAATACATATAAAATATTAACAATTACAAAAGAAAAGTATTGAACCACATAAAAAGAATATAGCCTACTACTTAAGTAAAACAATAGTTAAACACTTCGAAACAAAAATTGAAAATAATATAGAAGAGAGGAAACAAACAAACAAACAAACAAAAAAAAAAAGATATGTAGAAATACAGTCTGACATAAGATAACATGGAGAAACCTAAATTACATATTGCATATAGGGTACTAGAAGTATGAATATATATAAGCTGTACAAATTAACATAGGTTACCTATTGGTTGTGTGTTCATATATGGGTTATTAATAATCTGGTAAAACGAAGATGTCTCATGTCCTACTAGTATCTTTATTTAAGAGAAGGGAATTTACAGAATTTTTTTTTTTTAATTTGGCAACTGTGGAAACGTTGTGTATTTATTGAGGTAAACTGTTCCAGAGGCGTGTAGTACTTACTGTGAAGGATTTTGAGTATGAATCAGAATTATGACTGGGTATGGAGAGCAAGAAATTATCTTGTGATCTTGTGCTTCTAGTATGGAAGTCCGAAAAATGTAAAAATGTATGTGCTAGGTACGATAGTTATGACGTAGTAAGTATTTTCTGCAATAGGGTAAGGTTATGTTAATTTCTTCTTCCAACTAACGTCAGCCATGCCAGTTTTTTTTATAATATAATGTGAGATGTTCCCTGTAAGTTAAATCAATATATATAATAAAAGTAAGTGTGGTTTGTCCGTGCGTGCCATAAAGGCTCCGAAAACAAGACCCTTAGCTCCATGGGAGTTATATGGTATTGTAGCCCGGTATCTCCCATCCATGAAGAAGGTTTCAGTTTGAACCAGCAGGAGTCCTAGAGGGAGAAAACGCCCTAGCAACGGCTTTACTGTGCTAAAAATGGGTTAAATTTTAACGACAACGCTTGCATTTCTTTATTTTCAAATTCAATGTTGCTTTTCTTTCTACACAAATCATTATTGATCGATTATTCCAGAATGTTCTAGAATTATCAACAATATTGGAAAATGTTACAGACTGTTATAGAAGTTTCCCAAAGGTTCAAGAATGATCTAGAATTTCCAGGATGCTCTAGAACCTTCTAGAATGATCCAGAAATGTTCCAGAATGTTCGAAATTGTTGTAGAATGTGCCAGCATGTTACATTATTTTCCTATAGGTTCGAACATGTTCTAGAATGTGCACCACTAGGAAGGTACACATTAAGAATACGGGGTCATTTTTATTAAAGTTTACAGGTATCACTATCATTATGCCCAGTTTATTCTCAACCAATTTAATGTTTTGAAGGGAAAATGGTGGGGTTATGTCTAGATGATGGCCGCCAGACAACAGAACTTACCTAACCTAACCGAATCCGAGCTACTACTACTAATTGTACTACTACCAGCAGTACTTACTACTACTACCAACTACCATTACTACTGTTTGTACTACTACTACTACCAACTAATTACTACCATTACTATTTGTTGTACTATTACTACTGCTACCACTATTACTACCAGTGGCACCCCTGAAGTTTACCTGTTCCAGGTTGAGTATCGCCATGCGCCAACACAAGAAGAGTCTGTTCAGAGTAGTGATACTATTTCCACAAAGAAACGTGTTTCAGAGTTACGGTAAGAATTACTTATTCAGAAGCATAATTAACTAAAATTATAGATTACTGAGAAACAACTTTTCTGGGAGATACACTCATGTCCAAAATGATTGTCGCAAATCTATAACTGTCTTGTTGTAGAAATATAATTGATAGTGATTTTGTGTGGTACTTCTAATACTGTTACTATGTGTATAAGCGGGAAATGTGGTAAATTTCATACGAAAAGAATTATAAATACGAAAATTAGAATGAATATAACAAAATGTTGCTAAATGGATAAGTAAGGATATTTTTCGTTATATTGTTCTTATATACTGACAAAAAATTTACCACATACATGTCTTTGTCGATTATACACATACATTATAAGAAATACCGGACGAAATCACTATCAAATTATATTCCTACAACAGAATATTTATAGATATGTGACAATCATTTTGGACATGAGTGCACATTGACAGAAAGTTAAATACATGTCAATTTCATCTTCATATTACTTAATACTCTTTGGCACCAGTCTGCTCAAATAGCACCAAAGAAAGTTAACAGGCAACGATGGACCGGAGTCTGAGCCATTACATTTATTTACAAGTTTGTTTAAAAGAAGAAGGTATAATGTCTACAAACATCGTTGAAAATACAATGATGGTTTCAGAATTATCACAAAGTACCTAAAATGCCCGTTCTTCGCACAAGGAAAATAGAATAGGGAAGATTATTATTATTAAACTTATTTCCCCCGTGCGAGGAACGGGCATTTCAGCTAGTTGAAAATAAATCTAATGCAGGCATTTTGCACTCTTTGCAAGCGTTTTGATTGATTTTCGGTTAGATCAGAATAGACTGAGTCGCAATAGTCAAGATGTGGAAATACCAATACCTTGACAAGTTTGATCTTCAGAGATATTGGTAGGAAATTTTTTAGTCGATTTAATGTATGCAGGGTACCAAATGCTTTCTTACAAACTCCATTTATTTTATCTGACCAGGAGAAGTTTTGATTTAGCATGACTCCCAAATTTTTGACAGTTGTAGAGACTGGAATAACAATATTAGACAATTTTATATTTGGGAGCTGATAGGTATTAATAGAAGAGAGAATTTTTTGGGAGCCAATTAAGATGCACTGCGATTTTGTTTCATGTAATTTTAACCCGTGAGCCGTAGACCAGTCACTGATTTTGTTTAACTCGGTATATATTCGCATTATTAATATCTTGTTGAGGAAAACAAGAATATAACTGAAAATCATCAGCGTAAATATGGTATTTACAATATGTGAGAATTTTAGGGAGATCATTAATATAAAGAGCAAAGAGAATGGGATCTGGTAGGCTACGTTGATACAATGTCATGTCGATATGTGATCCTAATTGATCACTACTCTTTGTTTACATTGGTGAAGGTATGAATGAAACCATTTAACCACTGATTCAGAAAAAATAAACAATAATGATAATTTCTAAAGTAATATGTCAAAATCAACCCTTTGAAATGCCTTACTATAGCCAAGTAGAGTAAGGAGCGTCAGTTTTCTGTTATCAATAGCCAATCTTATATCATCAGTTACGTTTACTAGCGTAGTATATGTGCTATGATTATTTCGAAAACCAGATTGAAAAGAATCCAATAGATTATTTCTTGTTAAGTATTCTCGAATTTGATCATTTACAATATATTCAAAAACTTTTGAAAGCACGGGAAGGACACTGATAGGACGATAGTCTGCGATATTGTCAGCGTTCTTCTTTTTTGGAAGTGGGCGGACCTTAGTGAGTTTCCATACTGTGCGAAAAGTATTGTCCGTTCACTGTAGCTTGGCGCTGTGTTTTGACACAAAACCTGGCCAGCGAATCTTAGCAGTCCTTCCCCTACTTTCCCCTTATATGTAGCAGTTGTAACAGTGGAACTAACTCATCAATTTTAGCACTAGTAGGGTTTGGTATTTGCAAGTTGCGTAAATTTCGAAAGAGTTTACTTCTTCTCTAATCAGGACCGTAACGTGTGTGGGACAGGGGAGGGGCAACTTCCCCCCAGGGAGGTTCCCCGCCGTTCGAAAGGGCCCATTTGGAGACGAAATTTTCTTAATCCATATACAATACGAACATGAAATTATAAATGAAGCATTAAACAGTTTCACTACATTACATAAAGCAGCGCACAAAAGGCAAATAAAACAAAAGTGAGCCTTGTGCCCACTTCTGTAAGAAACGTCTATTATTAGGGGCCCTAGAAATAACATTTATTCGTATGGCTTTGAGATTTGTCAATGTTGTCCCCTTAATTAATTTGTCATGTATGGAATGGGCCCAAGGGCGTAAGTAGCGGCCCCGCAGACCTTGCCGTGAGGGAGGGCCGACAGGCTCCGGGGGACATAAATAGTAAGAAAAAGTTAGAAAGAGGGGGGGGGGGCAAGAATGAGAAAAACAACTTTTTCTAGGAGGCCCAAATACACATATTAATGCTTGCCCCCCAGAAAAAAAATATAAGTTACGGCGCTGTCTCTAATGTGAATTTATTGGTACACTTCTGCTAATAGTTAACTATATCAGGTTGGTCTCTTTAAACCGGTTGGGCCGTGGAGAGAAACAATATTACAGGAGGATAGTATTCATATTTTAAGAAGGTGGGGAAAGGAGAGCAAGGATGAGAAAGATGAGAAGAAAGAAAGAAAGAGAATGAAAGAAACACTTCTACATTTACTTCATAATGAATTTAAACACACATAAACGAAAAAGGGATGTCGGAACCCACCACCATAATATTTGTGGAAGTGTTGACAACATAATATTCTGAAGGAATATATTTCCCGCCAATTCTGGGGCCTCGGTGTTTGGCCCAATTCTGGCCTTGTAGCAGTGGCGGATCCAGGGGGGCGATCATGGCGATTGCCCCGAGGAAAGGAACCTTTCTCATTTTATATATTTAAATAAAACCCAATCCCAGAGTTTGGAGCTCTTAAAAATAGCTCTAAGTAGCAGTATTAAAACCCACCGCCCTCAAGAAGTCCGTCCTGGATCCGCCCCTGCCTTACAGAAGCTACTATCTAGTCATTCACCTCGTGGGACTGAGGAAAACCTTAATAAGGAATACCGGCCAGAGCCGCGTTCATGCCCACGCTCGATCTACCTAGTTTAATGCCTTTTTTCGTGTTGCACAGTGTCTGGTAAGGGCACCCAAACAGGGCAAATGTGTACAGCTTTAAAATGTTTAAATGTTAAAATTCGCTTTATATTGTACTTTGAACACTTAATTCAATGTGTATTATATTCTTCTTACAGCAGCATGGTTTATTTCCTAATACTTTAAGTCTATGGTTGTTAGTATTTATAATTATTGCATCATACTAATCCTTCTCAAAGCTCGTTCAATTAGTATGAAATTCTACACTTAGCAGTTTGCAACATTGCAAACCTTCACCAACAGGCAATATGTGGGGAGAATATTTCCACCTATACTCGCATCGAAATTCCCAGCCCTTGTTTACAATCAGTACAATATGTTTCTGTCGCCTTATCATGAAAACAACGCTGTCCAGCGAACCTAACGGTCTTCGCTACCTCTGTTTATTGTTTACAACACAAACTGCCATCTTCCAATATTGCCAGGCGTACAAGGTTTTCGCACACTTTCGAACAAGAACACTTGTACAAAATTGAGTGTGCATTATATGTAAGATTGTATTACATAATAACTAACTCAATTTTTCATAACGTTAATATCTCAGTCATCTCAAAAGCAGCAATTTATGTAGTAATAGCACTTGGTCCATGACTGTGCAGTAGTAGGTACATTCGGTTCGGAGATTCATGTGCCTGGCAACCATGAATTAACCATGTAGGGGTGAGAAGCAAGGTTTTGACGCTCGCACTACAATTGTTGTTTGTAAACAATCTTCCATCCTAGAGTGAACAGACAATACCTGTGGAAAGAGAGTAATTAAATATGTCAGTGATAGGATTAAGTACATACGGTAGTATTTTCCTGATCATGGTTATTGAAATATCATCTGTACCATTGGCTTTAGATTTGATTCTTTGTATCGCTCTTAATACATGTGCAGGATGTACGTGAGAAAACGAGAACAGAGAGTTAATTTCCGAAGCTACAATATTGTTCATTGTTTGCAGTTTCATGGAGGCTGGTATCATATAGCTTTGACAGAAAAAAAATTTCAATTCTTCTGGCGTATAGATAGTTAACTGCGTTCTTGGCTGTTCCTCCCAACACCTAATACTTTCAGCCATTTCCAAAGAACTCCTCCATTATTTTCGAATTCAAGTATTTCATAGGCAAAGCGCCGTTTTGCTTTCCTTACTTCTTGAGTGTAACGGTTTCTTAACATTCTATAGTTTTCGAATTTTGTATTGGGATTTATTGTGCTATCACCAGAAGGGTCACTATTTTTAACATGTCTCCTGTATGCTCTATAAGCTTTCTCTCTCCGCGCCATTAACGAACGTAACTCATCTGTTAACCATGGTGATGGAGGTCGCGAAACACGCTTCTTAAACTACAGGTGCGTGTTATCATACAAATTTATTATTAAAGAATTCAGAGTATTTTCCTGCTCGTCAACTGTAGGGAGGCAGTTTATTGAGTGCCACCGCAAGTAGACAGCGTCGATGTTCAGGTTTACTTCATTCATGTACCTAAAGTCTCTGTATGATGTGAATTTAGTTTTATATTGCGGAACTCGAAGTTTGTAAGATATATATAACATATCATGATACGAGATGCCAGGTGTGTGGATTTGAGCGTGGCTAATCACATCTTCTTCCTTGGATACCAGTATCACATCTATCCTGATTCTGAGTTGGACCGAGAGGACATATAGCAAGGTTAAGGCCCGAGATCGTATCCCGATATTGCAAGACTCCGTCTTTCGTTGTTGGTGACCTAACAGTGATTTCGAGTATAATATATTCTGAACTACTGTTATATACACCAGCTGACTGAGACAAAAGTTTGACCTGGAAGTTGTCTCGTAAGTATATTGTCACACCCCCGCCGCTTTTAACCTTTATATTGTTTACCCTTTCTATTAATAATACGGTATTGTGACTCAGTGGTACAGTGTCCACCTCTGGTGTGAAGTGTCCCTGGTTCGATCCCAGGACATATGAACCTATGATCTACCATATCGTGTTCGTGGGTTTTATCGCGATGCTCCCGTTTCCTCCCACATTCTCATTTCACAAATTATTTCATATTTCTTCACCTTCATTAGTAATCCGTCTCTTTTAAGCAATAAGGCGTAGGGGAGACCGGGGCACGTATTCTATAGCGGCACGTTTTCCAACTGGCTTTAGTTCTGAAAGGATCCGGTAGATCGCGCCTGCGGGTGGACTGGCTGAAGCAGCAATGCTTGGCACGTCATCTACGCAAATTTCAGTTTGAGTAGCTGTGTTGACGTAGACAGGAGATCTTGTGAAATCATTTTTTCGAAAATAAGTAAAGTAGCAGGTCTGCATTAAGACTTAAAATAAATGTACTAGTGTTACACGTACTGCTTTGACATTGCATGCACTAAAGATGGTGTTCTTCCTTTACGTAATGATGTGTTTGTTTTGAAAATAATATACACCATTACTCGTCAAGGTTATGTTGAAGTTCAAAAATGGCGATGGGGCAGATTTACCAACAACATACGGGGCACGTATTCCAATATTTTTCCGGTCTCAGTCAGTTTCTCTAATTTTAGTATGACTATAACAAATGCATGTAGGGCCTACTATGAAAAGAAATCTCCGAAATAACAATGTATGGTACAAAATACGTTGCCCGTGACCAGGCACGCAGCCAGGGAAAGCGTAAAAAATAGTTAATGCTATTCTATGCTGACTTTTTTTTTTTTTTTTTGCAAAAATGACGTCCGAACAACCCCCTCGAAATATCGAAGCGGCTGTGGCCCTATCCCTCTCCCCGAAAACAATATTGAACACGTGCTTGCCATTGACCATATAATCTATTGTGTAAAGAACTAATTCGAGTGATGAAGATGATGAAGATTGTTTATCCATTTATTGCTTTAAAACTTTCCCCAGCTCTCAGGCAAAGGAGAAGTGAGTGAGATACACAAAATGCAACAACTGCGCATGCAAAAATTGTACAAAGGAAGATGATGTATTTTTTGTTCGCGTTCATTGTAATTCAGACAACGATGACTTTTGTTAACTTGTTGATTAGGCCTACCATAATCTCACTTCTCTATACTGTCCAAGCAATAAACAAACGGTACATTTTCAGTAAAAGCAACGATTTATTACCTGTGTTTTAGCATGTGAAATAGTTTGAACACTTGCCGCTGTACAGTTTTAGTGGGTTGGCCAACTTGCCCCGCATACGGGGCACATTTTCCAACGTCACATGATCCTCTTATCCATTGGTAGTGATACTCAATATTCATTTTGTAAAAAACTACCTGTTCCACTTCGTTCGTAAGGGTATAAGGAAGAAAATAATACCCTGTTTACCTCTAAATAGGTTTCAGATAAAATACCACATATTCAATTTTAAAAAGTTTGCAAATGTGCCCCAGTCTTCCAAAAACTAGACGTGATTTTGTTTCAATAAAGTAATAAAAAAAAACATTTCCTATTTGAGAAAATCATCGACATAAAGTAAAACGATCCTAAACAATACACTCTCCGAATAATAACCATTGCTCTATACCCACCGTTCTTTACATGAATTGCTATTGTTGTATATCTCATGGGTGACCGGAATGTGGGACAAGTGGGGAGCAGTTATCTACCTCTGGATTTTCGAAGGGAATTCTGTTCTTAGAAATACACGTAAAAACAAATTAGGTTCACTTACATGATAGTAAATTTATAATGAATACTATAATGTATTTCGTGTTGTTAATATAGTTATTCAGTGTGTGTGTAAATAAGTACCGGTATTGTTTTACTGAGGAACCATGTGCACGTGTTTACTAAAGTGTGCGTGTGTGTTCATCTTTCCTCTCCTCTCCCTTGGAAAAATCCTCCAGAAATCCCTGATTCTTTGTAATTACGAAAATAATAAAGAAGCAAATCCTCGTGATAAATCTTCTTCAGAAGGTTTAATTGCTATATGAGAGTGAGAATTAATTTTATCTATTAAATTGAAGTTCAATAAATAAACAAAACAATAAAAAAAAAGTTTTGAGGTTTCTCTAGTCCTTTTAAACTCTTACACCGTCTTGCATTAAAATATAGACGTTGAATATCGTTTACTTCCACTGTACTGTATGTCCCAGGTGAGGTTGCACATGGATTGAACTGGAATAGTGATTTTGTGACCATTTTCAACAGAAATCTTTAATTATTAATAATTATAATTCATAAACCTCTGTTCTAAAAAGGGAATATTAAACTTGAAACAATCATTGGAAACTAAGTTCTGAATACGTAATATAGGATGTATACTCCTAAAATATTCATTTTATTTCCGTCAGGGGGCAGAAGCAGTGTGACCACCGAGCAAAAATATTTCATACTAACCTATGCAGAAAAAAAGTACTAAAATTTTATCTGCTCCCGTTTCATCCTATTTATGACATTTTATGATATTAATATGTTATTAGAAGGTTTCCGGCAGCCTCCGTCCCTGTGGGTGGGGGAGTGATCCTCATATTCTTGAAAGAACCTCCAATTTCAGATTTTTTACAGTCCGAATTCGATACAAACCGTGCAAACCACTTACACACTCCCGATTTTGACTTTACACCTCCAAACTAAATATCCTGACGGAATCCCTGCTTAATTGTCATATTAGAACTCATCGAAAAGTCATTAAAGCAACGCGAGTATGACAAATATAGGGGATGTCGTGAGAAAATAAGAAATATCATAAAAGGGCTTATTGAGAAAATCGAGTTTTAATTCCTTTAAAAATACAAACAAGCGTTCTAGTTGGAGAGAATAAATCGTGTGATAACATTATTTTTCAGATGTGGTCACGTTGTTTCCCGTCTCCACTTCTGCAATGATTTTTATAAGTTTCTTTAGTATTTTACATATTCTTCCTGATATAATAAACAAGATCCAGACGTGGGTCGTAAAACCGTGGGACGTAAAACTTAAATATTTCATTTCATTTTTTTAATTTTCTAGTGTGGAATTTTTATCGTCATGTAAATTAAGAGAGAAATAAATTTGTATACCGATCGTCTACTGCTATTTGCATTCCAAACTTGTAAAAAAAAAAAAAAGTATATGGTTACCACTATCTTTTAGCTTTTATTCACAAATACTCGGTTAGTAATAGGAATTCTCCCCGTAAAAATATATAACAGCAACATACAACATTAAAAACTCAAACAAAAAGAATGTGATGTTATGGATACTATGTAAGTTAAGACAGATGAATATTGAAGATCAGTTTTTAATCGTGCAATCAAAATAAGTTCCATTCTTTTATTTTGAGGAATAAAAATTAGACAAATCCTAAAAACGTTTGTTTGTCTGTCTCGACATCACATTCCAATTCCTGTGAATTGAAATCAGTTTGGAGAGGATGACTGTTCATCAGTTGCAAGATTTATAGAACACACACACACACAAAAAATATATATATTTTTAACAATTCAACTTTGAAATGGGGACAGGAATTTCAAATTGCACTTTTATCACACCTTTATTATGAACTGCTGAACTCAAAATTAGTCCATAAACATTCATGAGTCTCTGAATATAATATGATTTCATGAAGTCATCATAACCATCATAGAGGAATTGTATGACACTGGTCGGTTTAAGTCCTGGGGCTTCGTTCCGAGCTGTTTAGTTTTAGTTTTCAATATCTAAGCACGAATATTGGTATAGGGGTCTTTCAATTTATAACATGCAATTATCTCATTCACATGTGAAAACTTTGGATCGGAGAAATATTAATCTAGATCCATGATTCGTTTGAGTTATTTAAGTTTGTAATGTGGGATTATTTACTTGAACAGGAACAGGGATTTGTGATCACTTTATATGAATTCAAAATGAAGGATGAAGAGGGAAATGCGATTTTTTGTTTTATATTTAAGAACAAACTTAATTATTTTGCTGTTTTATTAGTAAAGTCTGTCATGCGTGAGTGTGATTACGATATTTTCTCCATTCGCAGTATACAATGTTCAGACATTACTTGAACACAGTTACAATACATGAATACAAAACAGTCCACGCTTCACTAATTTTGCCCTCAGATTATCTGCCACTTTTCCATTAATGTTGCTATATTCATTTTCTCCGATGTATCATCGGATGGATTCAACAAAGTTTAAAAATAAAACAATGTTTAGAGTGATTTTTATGTTTCCGTGACTGAATCTACACTTCCTGTAAGAGCTCTCGCAAGTATGGCCATATTCTGAGGGGGATTAATCTATTGAAAGTTAATGTATATACACTTTAACAGATATGCTACTTATGTAAGTCTGCTGCGGATAACATCTCAAATAACGAAACATTTTAGAGTTTTAATTTGATTGAACGTGAAATAGACGTAATTTCCGGTATAACCTAAATATAAAGAAACAGCAGGAATAATAGGTTTATTGAAATATTTCAGTCCCTTTCCCCGTAGGATAGTATTTCAGTGGAAATGTAATGATAAAAGTACAGAATAGACTCTACTTTTGGCATAAAATTTGAAACATCATATCCCTACAACATACGACTTGTAATGAAATTGATATGACTTCAGAAACCAAGCTTGAGGTAGGTACTATCTTTCAAAAGTAATTTCAATTGTTCAGCAGCTTTCCCGACTCTGATAGCTAAGAATTGGACACTAATCTCAGTAATTGTTTACATTTTTTACTTTCCCTTCCCTCCATTTGCTGATGGGGATCAACTTGTATTTAAACGGTATTGGGAGTCACTATTCATTTCAGTGATCCCGAAGCTATGGATTGCACATCAATGTCAGTCATTTTGGCTTATTCTTATATGCCACTCCTTCTAAATCTTACCACTTGGGATGTCTTACTCTTTTTTTTTTTTCAAACTGAAATTCAAATATCTATTAAGTTCGGTTAAAATTGCTCCAGAGTTACGCTGGAATATACATACGGATACGCACATATCCAAAAGCGTTGCACCAGCCTAAACTTAGGACTGAATATCATCGCGATTATAACGTAACAGCTTGAGGAACAGAAACTATGGATTCGACACTCCCTTAATCATTTGAAACATTTTATCTTCGCCTTTTCTCACCTCCATACCGATGGGGCTCAACGCGTTCATTAACGCCATTGGGAGTTTAATTATTAATCTCAGCAACATAGATATGTATTCGACTCTAATATTGGTCGCTTTTAATTATTTTTACATATCAACCTAGGGGTGATAATTGACGTTAAACATATACTTAAATGTTATATGCAGTGTCCAATCAACTTAGGGACTCCGGAAATTATGGATTCGATAGTAATATCGGTTGTTTTGGATTATTTTTTCATGTCACCATTCTCCGCCCAGGAGTAATAATAGGAGCTGAACTTGGATTCAAACATCGGAAGTGTTGTTATCTCAGGAGTAAGTGTCTTCCACTTCTCTATGTAATTCTTCTGTTATTCTTCTCTATTTTTTTTTATCAAACCTCTCATGAGAGGATGGATCCTATTCCGGTCATGGGAAGCTTGTAATTCAGAGTAATTATCAGAGGTCGACATGAAGAGCAAGTTCAGCACGAGTAGTGAGTCCGTCAAACAGTTGAAGTTCCTTTATAAAGAAACTGAGACCAAAATATTTAAATTTCTAATAATAAAAATAATTCAAATTTCCTTGTAGCTAATTTCATGCATTTATTCAGCATCCAAATCGATATGTACGAAAATACTCATGCAATATAAACCATATGCTCATGCAAATAAATCATGCAAATTACTTCCTTCCATTGGTTAATTTTATACATCTTATATTTGCAGGTATAAGTATGCTTTCTGTTAACCTCTTACTGCATGCCGTGCCATATATGGCACATACCCTTTTTTCACTTTAGTTTTCTTGCGATTTATCAGAGGCATCAAATGACTGTTTTGTCTGCTGTGTGATATATTGACGTATATGAATAAGAGATTTTGGTGTCATCTGGCATGTTCTTTGTGAGTTGTAAGTGTGTCATATATGGCACTTACTTATTTCTCGTTGGAATTAAGTGAAAAATCTAAAATTCAAGTTTTAATTCATTTTTCAAGTTCCCATATGAGAATTTCCAATATTGATTATTTTTTTTCGCTAAAAGAAACAAATCATAGCGAAAGGGGTTAATGACAAGCGATACATATAGACTACATGTTAGCAATCAGTCTAAAAAGATATGGAGAATTACATGCTACCTAAGTTACTTTAAATCCATATATAGAAAAAATATCCATAATCAGACCATATGTTTCCCAGACGATTAATTATCGTAGATTCAGTAGAATGGTTTCCTTCCGTCACGAAAACAAGATGGCGGACGTTTAATTAAACTGATATTACGCTGTATTACGGGCTTTCTAGCGCCGCGGTGTTGCCAAATTATGCCCTAAAGGGTTGAAATTCCCTATATTTTGTATATTTATAGTGTAAATCATGCAACATTGTAAGATATAATTTAATTAAATTTTGATATCAATTTAATTAACCCTTTAATTAATCTCTTATCAAATTGATTACCTCTTTAATCAAACAGCTATTAATTTATTCAATTAAAGATGATTACGTAGAATTAATGTAATCGCGTATGATGATATACGTACCGTTATTACCTTATAGTGGTATTTAATTACGAACGGGTTTAATGTATTATTGAAGTAATGACTGCAATTATTTTGGATTGATAACGCGTGGCAGATGGTGCCGCTGGCGCCATTACTGTCTGGTTATGCTGTGACTTCCCTTTATACTTTTTCCTCCCGTCCACTTTGTATATTACCGACTGCCCGACAGCCGCACTGTATTGAACGTTAGCTTTTCGCTGGCGCCATTACTGTTGCGAGTGTTTAGCCCGCCCTCTTTGTATATTTGCCGCTTGGTAGCCGTGGACGCTAATGGTATTTTCCTTTTATAGATATTGGCACACTTTGTATATTTATCCAATATTTTAACTTAAGTAAGAAGAGAAAGTTTACTTACCTTTGATGACACGCCCGCTATTTTGCTGTTTATTTCCTGGTTGCGGTTGGTGGTTTATTGATGTTGACCATTTTCCTTATGACGTAGAAGAACTTGTTGCGCGAACCGAAAGCAAACAAATATTGCGATACCGCCATTGTATTTTTGGTTTTAGGTATATTTATAACCTCGGTTGACTATTTGATTCAGGCTATTTTTGAATTTAATAAAATAATAATTAATTGGCTGAATATATAAATTTGATATTGTAATTTTATGAAAAACATAATTATTGTGCACTTATGTATTGAAGAATTTTAAAAAAGTACGAGAAACTATACATTATTGGAGTGGCGATATTTTTATGGCGCTTACACGTACACTATCCGAAACTAGCTATGTTTACAAGCTAACGTTGTATGTTGGTACTTTTATGTTGCTTTTTTCCGGAAGCATGGCTTATATGACACTGATTGCAGGTATAGCATTTGATTGTAGGATATTTGTTGTGCCTTGCAAGTCAGAATTATGTTCTTTTACACATTTGGATTGATAATACAGTTTCAATTGGAATTTTTTGTTTATTACTATTTATTATTATTATTATTATTATTATTATTATTATTATTATTATTATTATTTGAAGTATGAAAATAAGTATTATCTTACGTAAATAGAATTGGAACTTGGGTTCTGAATTAATATTCCGTTATGTTAGGACATATATGACTGGAAGAAAGTTAGTTTTGTATGTTGCAGGAAATTATTATAAGCATGTGATTACGTTTTAGTATATGAAATTGGATATAGAAATAACAGTACATAACATGTAGATACGATTGTTTTATTGTATGCCCCTATTATTTAAATATGAAATTGCACGTTATAATTATTTGATATGTGTAATACAGTTATTATTTTGTTACTAATTGCGGAGGCCATATGATTTTAGTTTACTTTTGGATTGTGATATTCAGATTTTAATGTTTAGTGTGTGTATCCTATCAGTTATGTATTCGGTAAGATCGAACAAACAATTTGAAAATGCGTAGAAGTCTTGTTTACCAACCTAATTTTGTGCTGTTTAGATTTATATTACATATGCATAAGAATAGACATTTCATACATAGGTTGAAACTGAAATTGTATTTTAGATATTTTGGAGGGTGGATTTTAAGGATAACCATTTTTTTGTTTTGTTAGATACTTATTCTTTTATTTAGGGTGCTGCATTTTTATTTACACTATTAATGCATAGACTTCAAGATATAAGACCCGAATTTAATAATTTTATTACTAATTTAATACAGCTTGTATTCAAAATAATGGTGAGATTATGGCTTGTCAAGTCAAGCGTGAATTTACTAATTAAACTATACTTACTACGTATGGCACTAATTTTACTAGAACTTGCAATGGTTTTAAGCTGTTTTGTTTGCATGAAATTAATATTAGCGGTTTGATTTACATTGGAGTTATTTGAATTATGCTTTGAGATTAGATTTTTTTTCTTTATAATGGGAAACTTTATAGTTGAATTTACTTAGAAATCCTGTTGCAGCGTTTGAATGGTATATACGTTTATAGCATGATAGTTATTGTTTTTGTAGGTGAAATGCATATTTGTTTACTGAATGAAGATATGATTACAGAAATATTTGATTTTGATAGTATTATCAGAAATTGAACTAAACATTTTACGCTCCAGAGGTTACAATCAAACACTAAATAATTTTAAGTTTATCGTCATACGATCATGCATGTTAAGATAACTTGTATTAGAACACTTTGTGGTGACTTTCCCTTTTAAGATGAATGAAACGATGGAATGAGAATGTAGGAGGAAACGGTAGAACCATGAGAAAATTTTATATGTATGATGTTTGTCCATTACAAACATACATGGTCCAGAATTGAACCAAGAATATTGACGATATTAACTACGAAGTGTGTTCACTATAAGTAAGAATAGAAGGTATACCATTGTTTGAAGCGAATTTAATGGGAAATTGTTGAGGGGTAAAAGTTATTCACTTTATGTGATAGATAGTGTTGCAGAACTATTTATATATTATGTGGACTTACAATGAATACAGTACCGGGACTATTGATTTAGGCGAAGATTATAGTTGATGCCTTTTATAGGGAGTTTTTTTTTTAGTTTAAGCTTGCTGAGGACTGTATTATTATACTTTGAAGGAAATGTACTACGGATATTTAATCTTGTACTTACAAGTGGGCTTGATTCACAAGCCTTCTGGTTAACACTTGGATGTGGTAGCTGATTATTTATTTTCTATGCTGCACAACAATATTTTAATGTATATGGTTTTATTTGACTCATTTTATGCACATTTAAATCACTGACAGAATTATTATAGGTAAAAATTGCTTTTGTCTCGAAATTTTATGTTGTGTTTCGGTTGCTTACCGTAAAAATATTTTATGGAGTATATGTGAATTTTACTAGAACTTGCAATGGTTTTAAGCTGTTTTGTTTGCATGAAATTAATATTAGCGGTTTGATTTACATTGGAGTTATTTGAATTATGCTTTGAGATTAGATTTTTTTTATAATGGGAAACTTTATAGTTGAATTTACTTAGAAATCCTGTTGCAGCGTTTGAATTATATCTAAGACTAGAATATATTGTTATTGACATAGTATTTGACATAGGTTTAATTGAAGTTGGGAATCCGAGATTCACAAATTGACATGTGACGCATATATGGCACATTGATATTTAGTATAGTGTAGATATATTTAAATTTACAATGCATGATAATATTAGAATTTGACATAGCTTGTATTGTGGTAAAGGATTACCCTATAGAATCATCATATGAAGATTTGATTGATTACACTTTATATTTTGCTGAACTAGGTCCTTTACGAGATTAGTTTTGTATAGAGATACAGATTAACTACACGCTATTACTGTATGACCGTGAAAATGATTGATACTTTATTGTTCGGATATTAGATATACAGGTTATTGGTTTCTAGAAAAGAATTCACGGAAACTTGTGTCCATTAAGATTTTGGAATTTCAGATTGCAAGATAGAACTTTGTTGATGTTATTTGGTTTATTTATGGATGTTGATTTAAATTTGTTGAATTATAATTACACTATTCAAACTTGAAACCTGTTTAATATATTATATTTATGTGACATTACCAGAAATAACTACAAATTAGTTTGTTATATCACATTAGGCCATATTAGAAACTATTTATCAGAATTGGTAACTATATTTGAAATAAGATTGAAGACAAAGAACTATGCTTGAATTTAACGATGAATAATATTTATTTATTATACTGATTAGAACTTTAATTATGTGTTATGGTACCACCACTAATTTACTACTTTACTGTTTACATATTACATACATTTTAGGATAAATTAGTTTTTTATGACTATTTGTAGATATTACAGTAAGATTAGAATTTATTTTATATTGAAATATGACACAATATTAAGTATGAACTATTGATAACTAATACTAATTACGGTTTACTAGGAACACAAGTTCACACTATACTTTGTAGGTTTGAAATTACTAGTCTTTTAAGAAATAGATGGTTACTATGTTTTAAGAGCAAGAACAATTGATTTGTACAATAGTGACAGCTATTATACTGGATTGGAGATACTCTATTTATATAACTTTAATTTATTAGTATTGCAATTAGCAGATAGAAGTACATTATTTACAAATATTGATGATACCGACTCTTTTAATAATTTATAAATGGTATGTTTATTAATGTCATTTAGATTTGTTTTACTGGAATCAACTAAAGTAACAGTCTTAACTATGACCAATATTATGATTCACTGGAGAATGTTTTTTGAGTTGATATCAGTGAAAATGTACGGTAGAGACTTATTATATCCTTGGAATTATAGTTTTTACTAAGAAATGCTACGATTATGAATTATTATGATCTTGAGAGATATATTGATATGTATTGCTTTAATAATAAGAATTAATTGATTTAGAATATTAGGATTGACAGATGATTCCTGAAATATTGTTATTTATTTATTTATTTTAGATACAAACCACCACAGCTAGTGACAAGCATTATCCTCTTGAACTACTAAGCACATAATTGACAGATTGCCACATAGTACTTTATAACATAAATGCATAGCAATTACATGTAATGCTAACTGAAGAGGGCACTATCGACATTTAATTAATAGATAGCCAGGCAACCATAAATACTGACAACTATTGTTTTGTTTAAAGATATTTAAATATAATTGACAGATGGGTGTGTTTTGCTTTTATAATAAGACATATTTGGTTTACATTTATGGAGACACTTTTGTTTTGGCATTAGTCACTTATTTTAGATATGAGACAGCGCAACTAACGACAGCTATTATTTTATTTGAAGTATTAAATACGTGAATGTTAGCGTGATTTGTTTTTGTCATAATATGTATTTGCTTTACATTAAAGTTGGATATTTTGATTATTACAACACTGAAATCTATATATGTTAGATAGAGGACAATACAACTAGTGACATCTATTAATTTATTTGAATTATTAGAATGTGTGAATGCCAGTTTGATTTGTTTTCTTTTTATTATAAGATATATTAGGTTTACATTTAAGGATTGATATTTGATTAGTATGATACCAAGACTATTCATGTTAGATAGAAGGTAGCACAACTAGCGACATCTGTTGACTTATTTGAGTTATTAACTGCATGAATGTCAGATTGAATTGTTTTACTTCAAATATTCATTTATTAAACCATAAATATTTTAAAATGATTGCATAGTAACAAGGTATATTGATGCTAAATACGACTCAGTATACGCCATTACCATGTACTACTTCGTATTTAAATTATTAGATTTTGAATGATAGACTAGGACGTTTTGCTGTTATACTAAAAGACTAATTATTTTGAATATTTATTCATTCAATCAATAAATACTAATGGATATGCATTATATTTTCTTTTACATAACTATATTTCAATCATTTTGCTGCTTATATTAACTTGTTATTGTAGACAGTTTCTTTTGTTAAAGAAATTTGATAAGATAAATATAATTGTATAAACACAGTTAAATTGAAATTATATATTTATAGCCTACATATTGAATAAGTACTGGTTTGATTTACGAGTTGATGATGAAGAGTTGAACAAACACACTGTGAATTTTATATTTGTATATCGGTAAGCATAACATTAAGGATAACTTTCTACGAATATGGAATAATTTTCTTGTACTGAAGAACACTGTATCCTTATTGAACAGAAATTTTTCAAATACATGAAGTTTAAAGAATCATAAGAAATATTTACAAGTAATTGGTAAAAACTAAAACGATGAGACCTGACTTTATGATGTGGAGATATATCAGGAGAATATGATGGATAAGAAAATAGCAATGTTTACTTATGAAGACTCTTTATGTAATTTTTTGTTTAATAGTGACATCAATTATTTTTATTTCAGATTGATTACAGATAAAAATTATATACTATTTTCACTACTGATGAATTACATGATAATTTAATTGAATTATAGAATATGACATTTACAGTATTAAGTGCTTTGAAGGTTTGAAATCCTCCCAAGACAATGTTTGTGAATAGATGAATGTTATGTCCATTTATAAATGCTATAATCAGGGGCTCATCACATTGTAGGATTTGTTCATAGTTTCAGCACATACAAAGAATAATTTAATTATTAGTAACTATAAGCGATTGTTTATTTTAGGTGACAGTTTGACACTATATTGACTTTAACAATTGCATAGAATTGTTTTCATTATAATGATCCCTTTATTTTCTGCAAGATATGTTTTATGTTACGTTTATTGATTTTATCTCTTCAGTATAGTGACAAATGTTTTAACTGTATTGTGATATTTGAATGAAAATGATAAAATGATAATAACCAATTTGTTTATTATTAGAGGTTCATTTTGCCGAAAAGTATGAAAGATATGAGGGTGTAATGAAGGAGAAGATGGATTGATTGTGTCGACTGGATGTCTATAGAAATATGTGCGAGTGAGTGGTGTGAAGATGTCTTGAAGGAAATCAGCAAAAGCATCAGCTTTGGAGTAGTCTCTCTATATAGGTATGGCATCATTTGATAGTTGATATGCTGTTTTAATATGTTTTTTCGCAAAGAGCATTGAAATGTTTTCAATACTTGTTAGGACGAGTGACGTTAGAGAGTATTACAGATTTTAATTCAACACCGTAGCTTGTAACCACATATGTAATTTTGACCATTTTTTGAAGTTGTTGGTGATGACGGAGTGATTTTGGATTTTTCTTTTTGTACGTTGATAGTTACGCTAAAATTGTTGAGAGCGAGTGATAAATGTGAGATATTTAGTTGGCAATGTTGGGCGATAAGGCGTTGATGTAGTTACTGGTATGTAAAGTGAACTAGCCTCTTGGATTGAAGATATGTAGGTATGAATGTTATGATACAGTGCGTTCATTGATGTACGGTTGTAATGGGTTTACTGCTGCCGATAAATGTGTTTTGTATTGTTTACAGTTGAATTTGTTAATGGATGCTAGTTCTTTGAAATTCTGTAGATTGAGTTGTATGATGAGTACTAAGTTGTAATTTGATTGGAAGAGGCTCACTTCCTATTGGATCGAGATCATTAATTTGGATCTGTGAAATGTGATTAGCAGAAGTAATGACAATATCCGGTATGCTTTGTGATACAGGCCTAGTGGGTTTGGAAGACTTTGATTGATACCAGGTATGTAAGTTATGACAAAGGTTTGAAAGGTAGATTTGTCTCTTTCTGATCTGCTGTACATTTTGAACTTTTCATAATTATGAATTTATTATAATTATCGGAAATGTGTTGCACGATTACAGTAGGTAGCGGTTTTACAGGTCTGATATAAACTGTAGCAACAATTATAGTTATATTACGGAAGTATAAAGTAATGATGGGATATTCAGGAAGATCTGGCAGCCTACAAAATGTTGCCGTGATGGAATACGTGGAGAAAATTCCACAACTGTTTATCCATTTGTGCGTCACCTATGAAGGTGCTACCCTGTAGAATTATTGTATATTCAGAAAATGACAAATGATGGACGGAGTGAGAAAGGTTTCGTTAAGTATAAACACTACAGCTCTTTTTTACCACCAACAGCGCTTTGAATAAAACTTTATTTTGATGAATGGATTTAATATTGATAAATATAAAGACTATATCCATGACCAATAGGTTAGGCAATAGTTTCCAAAGATAGTGTATAAAAATAGATATTTTGACCAGAATAAGTAGTATGAAATGTAACATGGAATATTTCTTTTGCTGCATGTGTGATTTGTTTTAAGTAGTGTGAACGATGAATTGGTTGAATGTTTTGAAGAGTAAGCGTTAGAAAGGCAACAATATATTGCGTACTGTTATAGAAGACTCAACTGATTGTAGAACGTTTGCAGAATAATTGTATATACGTACTGGTACCACATACTCAGGGTGAACTTTGGTATGAATGGATTTGCCTTTACACTTGTAACTATTTGGTCTAGGAATTAATTCGTGCGGTTGGTACGCACACATTGAAGCTGTAGTACAAACACAAAATACATAAATACCTTAAGAAAAATATTGTCCATCGCTAGCCACCACTTTCGCCCATCTGTCAGGCAATGTACGGATTCCGTGGCGAAAGAAGTGCTCATCCTTGGAAGCGATCCAGTCAGAGACCCATGTTTCGATATCTTCTGAAGAAGTAAACCGCTGTCCAATCAAATCGTTGTTCATGCAATCGAACAAGTAGTAGTCCGAAGGAGCAGCGTCTGGTGAATACGGCGGGTGGGGTAAAACTTCCCATCCGACATTTTCTAAATAGGTTTTGACCGGTTTTGCGACATGTGGGCGAGCGTTATCATGTTGAACAATAAGTTTATCATGTCTGTTCTCCCATTCTGGTCGTGTTCTGGCCAGAGCTTGCTTCAAACGCATTAATTGTCGTCGATAACGTTCTCCATTCATAGTTTCACCCGGTTGCAGCAGCTCATAGTACACCACACCTTTCATATCCCACCATATGCACAGCATAACCTTTGCACAGTGAATATCTCGTTTTGGTTGTGATGGACCTGGTTCACCTGGTTTCACCCAGGCCTTTTTTCGTTTAGGGTTCTCGTAATGGATCCACTTCTCATCACCCGTAATAATTCGATGCAGAAACCCCTTTCTGCTCTGTCGTTGAAGCAGCAATTCGCAAATGGTTTTTCGTCTTTCAACGTCTCTGTCTTTCAATTCATGTGGAACCCAATGTGACATCTTTTGAATCATTCCCATGGCTTTCAAGCGTTTGGAAACTGTTGTTTGATCAACGCCTAATGCTGCTGCAAGTTGTTCCTGCGTTTGACACGAATCCTGCTCGAGCAATGCTGTCAATTCTTCGTCTTGAAATTTTTTTGGCTGTCCAGCTCGCTCTTGGTCTGCCAAGCCGAAATCACCACTTCTAAACCGTGCAAACCACTTCTGACACGTTCGCTCAGCTAGAGCATGGTCACCATACACTTCCACCAAAATACGATGACTTTCAGTCGCACTTTTCTGCATGTTAAAGTAATGCAGCAGGACACCCCGCAAAAACACTTTATCAGGCACAAATTGCGCCATGTTCACTTAACTACAAACTGCTGTTGTTGACGCTTTAATCCACTGCCCTATACTACGAACGATACGCGATGACAGGGGTTTGCAACACATGTGTGGCTACACGGAACTGTGGGACGCTCCGTTCGTTGCGCCATCTCTTGTCCACCCGCGCGAATTAATTCCTAGACCAAATATATGTTGGGTGTTGTTCATGGCAAGTATAACAATTTTGGCGGATTGTAGATTGGGGATATGAATGACCGGACCGATCACCAGATCAATAGCTGCAGACAGACGTATTTGGACATATTGCGGTAGAGTGTTGATTATATGTATAGCATTTTTCGCATTGAAGTGTTAGGGGAAAATGAAATCTTTGAGTTTTACGTCCCACGCTTATGCTGGTTAGGCTAAAGGAGACGGTGGTGATGAATAATGGCTGAAATGGTGGAATGAAGAAAGTCGGAGGAAACGGGAGAATCCTGAGAATAACCACGCACACGTTGTTTGTTTACCACAAAGTTCACTTGACGGGGAGCTGGGATCGAACCTGGGACCCCCAAGCACCAGAGGTGAACGCTCTGCCACCGAGCCACCGTGCCCCCTGAAGTGTTAGGGGTGCTGGTGATCGTGAAAGTTTAACTTTTTTTTTGTTATAAATGTATACCTCCAATAGTTAGAAGAGAATCATTAGTGGTTTGAGAAGGTGTTAGTACTTAAACAATGTACGTGGGATATGTAACATTTATAATTTGCATAACCTTCAGGAGTGTGTGTCCTTCGTAGCTAAGTTCCCCCCCTGAATTTCTTTATTGGTATAAGGATCAACACACCGATTCATCATGGAAAGGAGAGGAGGACGGCGAGGTGGGGGCATTTGCTTGCCTTGAGATGTATTATGGTTAGTAAGTTTAGCATTTTGTCGAAGGTTTCTATATGTATTTTTTTTTTATAATGCTGACCAAGTTTGCATTTTTTCTGTTTGAAAATAAAGCCGTTCCTAGTTTGCTAATTTCTTTGAGTGACGCATGAGGAAAGTACTTGTACAGTTGTAGAACAATTTAACTTGTTTCACAGTTGAGAAACATGATTTGAAAAGGGTTAACAGAAACGAGTACATTGATTGAGATAAAGTTTGAGGTAAAGTTGGAGCTATAGTAGAATTTGTTTACATTTCCATAGTATTGTCCACTATATTTGGTGTAACGTGTGCTTTCTTTGCAGCTGGTGAGAATTGCAAGCGGTTAGAATAAGTTTGTATGATTGAAGAACGGGAAGCCATAGACATAACAGAGCTTGTGGTATTATCAGATATAGTTTGTGACTGCACATGCATTTCTTTCACTTTAGTGGAGCAACCAGAAAGTTTACGCTAATTATTGCTAGCGAGTAAGGTTACGATTGATACTTTGATACATTTTGGCAGTTTATACTTGGGAGTTGGCATCAAGAAAGGTATGGTAGAGAATTTTTTATTATCCATACATGCACCATATTATAATGAACAATAAACATTGATATGTTATGAAATATGTAGAGTTTAATTGACACGTTAATATGTTTTAGGTTCTGATAAGAACTATTTGATTTATAATATTACAGAACAATATTTGATTGGTATATTAGTGTTATTCATATGCAATAGATACACCATAGAGTACCTAGTATCAATAAGTATATTATTTGAAATATGACAACCACACATGATAGTTGCTAATTTAGCTTCTAAAATAAGATATGGTTTATGAATTTTTTGGATTAATGAAAAAATGAAACGAAATCTTTGAGTTTTACGTCCCACGGTTATGCCGGTTAGGCTAAAGAAGACGGTAATGATGAGTAACGAATGAAAAAAGTGGAATGAAGAATGTGGGAGGAAACGGGAGAACCCCGAGAAAACCCACGCACACGGTGATTGTCCACCACAAAGTTCTTCTGTATTAATCAAATCCGTAAGAACTTTGTGGTGGTGGACAATCACCGTGTGCGTGGGTTTTCTCGGGGTTCTCCCGTTTCCTCCCACATTCTTCATTCCACTTTTTTCATTCGTTACTCATCATTACCGTCTTCTTTAGCCTAACCGGCATAACCGTGGGACGTAAAACTCAAAGATTTCGTTTCATTTTTTCATTAATCCAAAAAATTCATAAACCATATCTTATTTTAGAAGCTAAATTAGCAACTATCATGTGTGGTTGTCATATTTCAAATAATATACTTATTGATACTAGGTACTCTATGGTGTATCTATTGCATATGAATAACACTAATATACCAATCAAATATTGTTCTGTAATATTATAAATCAAATAGTTCTTATCAGAACCTAAAACATATTAACGTGTCAATTAAACTCTACATATTTCATAACATATCAATGTTTATTGTTCATTATAATATGGTGCATGTATGGATAATAAAAAATTCTCTACCATACCTTTCTTGATGCCAACTCCCAAGTATAAACTGCCAAAATGTATCAAAGTATCAATCGTAACCTTACTCGCTAGCAATAATTAGCGTAAACTTTCTGGTTGCTCCACTAAAGTGGAAGAAATGCATGTGCAGTCACAAACTATATCTGATAATACCACAAGCTCTGTTATGTCTATGGCTTCCCGTTCTTCAATCATACAAACTTATTCTAACCGCTTGCAATTCTCACCAGCTGCAAAGAAAGCACACGTTACACCAAATATAGTGGACAATACTATGGAAATGTAAACAAATTCTACTATAGCTCCAACTTTACCTCAAACTTTATCTCAATCAATGTACTCGTTTCTGTTAACCCTTTTCAAATCATGTTTCTCAACTGTGAAACAAGTTAAATTGTTCTACAACTGTACAAGTACTTTCCTCATGCGTCACTCAAAGAAATTAGCAAACTAGGAACGGCTTTATTTTCAAACAGAAAAAATGCAAACTTGGTCAGCATTATAAAAAAAAAACAAAACAAAGTACATATAGAAACCTTCGACAAAATGCTAAACTTACTAACCATAATACATCTCAAGGCAAGCAAATGCCCCCACCTCGCCGTCCTCCTCTCCTTTCCATGATGAATCGGTATGTTGATCCTTATACCAATAAAGAAATTCAGGGGGGGGAACTTAGCTACGAAGGACACACACTCCTGAAGGTTATGCAAATTATAAATGTTACATATCCCACGTACATTGTTCAAGTACTAACACCTTCTCAAACCACTAATGATTCTCTTCTAACTATTGGAGGTATACATTTATAACAAAAAAAAGTTAAACTTTCACGATCACCAGCACCCCTAACACTTCAGGGGGCACGGTGGCTCGGTGGCAGAGCGTTCATCTCTGGTGCTTGGGGGTCCCAGGTTCGATCCCAGCTCCCCGTCAAGTGAACTTTGTGGTAAACAAACGTGTGCGTGGTTATTCTCAGGATTCTCCCGTTTCCTCCGACTTTCTTCATTCCACCATTTCAGCCATTATTCATCACCACCGTCTCCTTTAGCCTAACCAGCATAACCGTGGGACGTAAAACTCAAAGATTTCATTTTCCCCTAACACTTCAATGCGAAAAATGCTATACATATAATCAACACTCTACCGCAATATGTCCAAATACGTCTGTCTGCAGCTATTGATCTGGTGATCGGTCCGGTCATTCATATCCCCAATCTACAATCCGCCAAAATTGTTATACTTGCCATGAACAACACCCAACATATAGTTACAAGTGTAAAGGCAAATCCATTCATACCAAAGTTCACCCTGAGTATGTGGTACCAGTACGTATATACAATTATTCTGCAAACGTTCTACAATCAGTTGAGTCTTCTATAACAGTACGCAATATATTGTTGCCTTTCTAACGCTTACTCTTCAAAACATTCAACCAATTCATCGTTCACACTACTTAAAACAAATCACACATGCAGCAAAAGAAATATTCCATGTTACATTTCATACTACTTATTCTGGTCAAAATATCTATTTTTATACACTATCTTTGGAAACTATTGTCTAACCTATTGGTCATGGATATAGTCTTTATATTTATCAATATTAAATCCATTCATCAAAATAAAGTTTTATTCAAAGCGCTGTTGGTGGTAAAAAAGAGCTGTAGTGTTTATACTTAACGAAACCTTTCTCACTCCGTCCATCATTTGTCATTTTCTGAATATACAATAATTCTACAGGGTAGCACCTTCATAGGAGACGCAGAAATGGATAAACAGTTGTGGAATTTTCTCCACGTATTCCATCACGGCAACATTTTGTAGGCTGCCAGATCTTCCTGAATATCCCATCATTACTTTATACTTCCGTAATATAACTATAATTGTTGCTACAGTTTATATCAGACCTGTAAAACCGCTACCTACTGTAATCGTGCAACACATTTCCGATAATTATAATAAATTCATAATTATGAAAAGTTCAAAATGTACAGCAGATCAGAAAGAGACAAATCTACCTTTCAAACCTTTGTCATAACTTACATACCTGGTATCAATCAAAGTCTTCCAAACCCACTAGGCCTGTATCACAAAGCATACCGGATATTGTCATTACTTCTGCTAATCACATTTCACAGATCCAAATTAATGATCTCGATCCAATAGGAAGTGAGCCTCTTCCAATCAAATTACAACTTAGTACTCATCATACAACTCAATCTACAGAATTTCAAAGAACTAGCATCCATTAACAAATTCAACTGTAAACAATACAAAACACATTTATCGGCAGCAGTAAACCCATTACAACCGTACATCAATGAACGCACTGTATCATAACATTCATACCTACATATCTTCAATCCAAGAGGCTAGTTCACTTTACATACCAGTAACTACATCAACGCCTTATCGCCCAACATTGCCAACTAAATATCTCACATTTATCACTCGCTCTCAACAATTTTAGCGTAACTATCAACGTACAAAAAGAAAAATCCAAAATCACTCCGTCATCACCAACAACTTCAAAAAATGGTCAAAATTACATATGTGGTTACAAGCTACGGTGTTGAATTAAAATCTGTAATACTCTCTAACGTCACTCGTCCTAACAAGTATTGAAAACATTTCAATGCTCTTTGCGAAAAAACATATTAAAACAGCATATCAACTATCAAATGATGCCATACCTATATAGAGAGACTACTCCAAAGCTGATGCTTTTGCTGATTTCCTTCAAGACATCTTCACACCACTCACTCGCACATATTTCTATAGACATCCAGTCGACACAATCAATCCATCTTCTCCTTCATTACACCCTCATATCTTTCATACTTTTCGGCAAAATGAACCTCTAATAATAAACAAATTGGTTATTATCATTTTATCATTTTCATTCAAATATCACAATACAGTTAAAACATTTGTCACTATACTGAAGAGATAAAATCAATAAACGTAACATAAAACATATCTTGCAGAAAATAAAGGGATCATTATAATGAAAACAATTCTATGCAATTGTTAAAGTCAATATAGTGTCAAACTGTCACCTAAAATAAACAATCGCTTATAGTTACTAATAATTAAATTATTCTTTGTATGTGCTGAAACTATGAACAAATCCTACAATGTGATGAGCCCCTGATTATAGCATTTATAAATGGACATAACATTCATCTATTCACAAACATTGTCTTGGGAGGATTTCAAACCTTCAAAGCACTTAATACTGTAAATGTCATATTCTATAATTCAATTAAATTATCATGTAATTCATCAGTAGTGAAAATAGTATATAATTTTTATCTGTAATCAATCTGAAATAAAAATAATTGATGTCACTATTAAACAAAAAATTACATAAAGAGTCTTCATAAGTAAACATTGCTATTTTCTTATCCATCATATTCTCCTGATATATCTCCACATCATAAAGTCAGGTCTCATCGTTTTAGTTTTTACCAATTACTTGTAAATATTTCTTATGATTCTTTAAACTTCATGTATTTGAAAAATTTCTGTTCAATAAGGATACAGTGTTCTTCAGTACAAGAAAATTATTCCATATTCGTAGAAAGTTATCCTTAATGTTATGCTTACCGATATACAAATATAAAATTCACAGTGTGTTTGTTCAACTCTTCATCATCAACTCGTAAATCAAACCAGTACTTATTCAATATGTAGGCTATAAATATATAATTTCAATTTAACTGTGTTTATACAATTATATTTATCTTATCAAATTTCTTTAACAAAAGAAACTGTCTACAATAACAAGTTAATATAAGCAGCAAAATGATTGAAATATAAAGTTATGTAAAAGAAAATATAATGCATATCCATTAGTATTTATTGATTGAATGAATAAATATTCAAAATAATTAGTCTTTTAGTATAACAGCAAAACGTCCTAGTCTATCATTCAAAATCTAATAATTTAAATACGAAGTAGTACATGGTAATGGCGTATACTGAGTCGTATTTAGCATCAATATACCTTGTTACTATGCAATCATTTTAAAATATTTATGGTTTAATAAATGAATATTTGAAGTAAAACAATTCAATCTGACATTCATGCAGTTAATAACTCAAATAAGTCAACAGATGTCGCTAGTTGTGCTACCTTCTATCTAACATGAATAGTCTTGGTATCATACTAATCAAATATCAATCCTTAAATGTAAACCTAATATATCTTATAATAAAAAGAAAACAAATCAAACTGGCATTCACACATTCTAATAATTCAAATAAATTAATAGATGTCACTAGTTGTATTGTCCTCTATCTAACATATATAGATTTCAGTGTTGTAATAATCAAAATATCCAACTTTAATGTAAAGCAAATACATATTATGACAAAAACAAATCACGCTAACATTCACGTATTTAATACTTCAAATAAAATAATAGCTGTCGTTAGTTGCGCTGTCTCATATCTAAAATAAGTGACTAATGCCAAAACAAAAGTGTCTCCATAAATGTAAACCAAATATGTCTTATTATAAAAGCAAAACACACCCATCTGTCAATTATATTTAAATATCTTTAAACAAAACAATAGTTGTCAGTATTTATGGTTGCCTGGCTATCTATTAATTAAATGTCGATAGTGCCCTCTTCAGTTAGCATTACATGTAATTGCTATGCATTTATGTTATAAAGTACTATGTGGCAATCTGTCAATTATGTGCTTAGTAGTTCAAGAGGATAATGCTTGTCACTAGCTGTGGTGGTTTGTATCTAAAATAAATAAATAAATAACAATATTTCAGGAATCATCTGTCAATCCTAATATTCTAAATCAATTAATTCTTATTATTAAAGCAATACATATCAATATATCTCTCAAGATCATAATAATTCATAATCGTAGCATTTCTTAGTAAAAACTATAATTCCAAGGATATAATAAGTCTCTACCGTACATTTTCACTGATATCAACTCAAAAAACATTCTCCAGTGAATCATAATATTGGTCATAGTTAAGACTGTTACTTTAGTTGATTCCAGTAAAACAAATCTAAATGACATTAATAAACATACCATTTATAAATTATTAAAAGAGTCGGTATCATCAATATTTGTAAATAATGTACTTCTATCTGCTAATTGCAATACTAATAAATTAAAGTTATATAAATAGAGTATCTCCAATCCAGTATAATAGCTGTCACTATTGTACAAATCAATTGTTCTTGCTCTTAAAACATAGTAACCATCTATTTCTTAAAAGACTAGTAATTTCAAACCTACAAAGTATAGTGTGAACTTGTGTTCCTAGTAAACCGTAATTAGTATTAGTTATCAATAGTTCATACTTAATATTGTGTCATATTTCAATATAAAATAAATTCTAATCTTACTGTAATATCTACAAATAGTCATAAAAAACTAATTTATCCTAAAATGTATGTAATATGTAAACAGTAAAGTAGTAAATTAGTGGTGGTACCATAACACATAATTAAAGTTCTAATCAGTATAATAAATAAATATTATTCATCGTTAAATTCAAGCATAGTTCTTTGTCTTCAATCTTATTTCAAATATAGTTACCAATTCTGATAAATAGTTTCTAATATGGCCTAATGTGATATAACAAACTAATTTGTAGTTATTTCTGGTAATGTCACATAAATATAATATATTAAACAGGTTTCAAGTTTGAATAGTGTAATTATAATTCAACAAATTTAAATCAACATCCATAAATAAACCAAATAACATCAACAAAGTTCTATCTTGCAATCTGAAATTCCAAAATCTTAATGGACACAAGTTTCCGTGAATTCTTTTCTAGAAACCAATAACCTGTATATCTAATATCCGAACAATAAAGTATCAATCATTTTCACGGTCATACAGTAATAGCGTGTAGTTAATCTGTATCTCTATACAAAACTAATCTCGTAAAGGACCTAGTTCAGCAAAATATAAAGTGTAATCAATCAAATCTTCATATGATGATTCTATAGGGTAATCCTTTACCACAATACAAGCTATGTCAAATTCTAATATTATCATGCATTGTAAATTTAAATATATCTACACTATACTAAATATCAATGTGCCATATATGCGTCACATGTCAATTTGTGAATCTCGGATTCCCAACTTCAATTAAACCTATGTCAAATACTATGTCAATAACAATATATTCTAGTCTTAGATATAATTCAAACGCTGCAACAGGATTTCTAAGTAAATTCAACTATAAAGTTTCCCATTATAAAAAAAATCTAATCTCAAAGCATAATTCAAATAACTCCAATGTAAATCAAACCGCTAATATTAATTTCATGCAAACAAAACAGCTTAAAACCATTGCAAGTTCTAGTAAAATTCACATATACTCCATAAAATATTTTTACGGTAAGCAACCGAAACACAACATAAAATTTCGAGACAAAAGCAATTTTTACCTATAATAATTCTGTCAGTGATTTAAATGTGCATAAAATGAGTCAAATAAAACCATATACATTAAAATATTGTTGTGCAGCATAGAAAATAAATAATCAGCTACCACATCCAAGTGTTAACCAGAAGGCTTGTGAATCAAGCCCACTTGTAAGTACAAGATTAAATATCCGTAGTACATTTCCTTCAAAGTATAATAATACAGTCCTCAGCAAGCTTAAACTAAAAAAAAAACTCCCTATAAAAGGCATCAACTATAATCTTCGCCTAAATCAATAGTCCCGGTACTGTATTCATTGTAAGTCCACATAATATATAAATAGTTCTGCAACACTATCTATCACATAAAGTGAATAACTTTTACCCCTCAACAATTTCCCATTAAATTCGCTTCAAACAATGGTATACCTTCTATTCTTACTTATAGTGAACACACTTCGTAGTTAATATCGTCAATATTCTTGGTTCAATTCTGGACCATGTATGTTTGTAATGGACAAACATCATACATATAAAATTTTCTCATGGTTCTACCGTTTCCTCCTACATTCTCATTCCATCGTTTCATTCATCTTAAAAGGGAAAGTCACCACAAAGTGTTCTAATACAAGTTATCTTAACATGCATAATCGTATGACGATAAACTTAAAATTATTTAGTGTTTGATTGTAACCTCTGGAGCGTAAAATGTTTAGTTCAATTTCTGATAATACTATCAAAATCAAATATTTCTGTAATCATATCTTCATTCAGTAAACAAATATGCATTTCACCTACAAAAACAATAACTATCATGCTATAAACGTATATACCATTC
Source organism: Thermobia domestica (assembly GCF_964235325.1). Lineage (NCBI taxonomy): Eukaryota > Metazoa > Arthropoda > Insecta > Zygentoma > Lepismatidae > Thermobia > Thermobia domestica. The sequence goes on along the minus strand of NC_137464.1, from coordinate 196,277,484 downwards.
AAACGCTGCAACAGGATTTCTAAGTAAATTCAACTATAAAGTTTCCCATTATAAAGAAAAAAAATCTAATCTCAAAGCATAATTCAAATAACTCCAATGTAAATCAAACCGCTAATATTAATTTCATGCAAACAAAACAGCTTAAAACCATTGCAAGTTCTAGTAAAATTAGTGCCATACGTAGTAAGTATAGTTTAATTAGTAAATTCACGCTTGACTTGACAATCCATAATCTCACCATTATTTTGAATACAAGCTGTATTAAATTAGTAATAAAATTATTAAATTCGGGTCTTATATCTTGAAGTCTATGCATTAATAGTGTAAATAAAAATGCAGCACCCTAAATAAAAGAATAAGTATCTAACAAAACAAAAAAATGGTTATCCTTCAAATCCACCCTCCAAAATATCTAAAATACAATTTCAGTTTCAACCTATGTATGAAATGTCTATTCTTATGCATATGTAATATAAATCTAAACAGCACAAAATTAGGTTGGTAAACAAGACTTCTACGCATTTTCAAATTGTTTGTTCGATCTTACCGAATACATAACTGATAGGATACACACACTAAACATTAAAATCTGAATATCACAATCCAAAAGTAAACTAAAATCATATGGCCTCCGCAATTAGTAACAAAATAATAACTGTATTACACATATCAAATAATTATAACGTGCAATTTCATATTTAAATAATAGGGGCATACAATAAAACAATCGTATCTACATGTTATGTACTGTTATTTCTATATCCAATTTCATATACTAAAACGTAATCACATGCTTATAATAATTTCCTGCTAACTTTCTAACTTCCTAATAAAAACTAACTTTCTTCCAGTAATATATATCCTAACATAACGGAATATTAATTCAGAACCCAAGTTCCAATTCTATTTACGTAAGATAATACTTATTTTCATACTTCAAATAATAATAATAATAATAATAATAATAATAAATAGTAATAACCAAAAAAATCCAATTGAAACTGTATTATCAATCCAAATGTGTAAAAGAACATAATTCTGACTTGCAAGGTACAACAAATATCCTACAATCAAATGCTATACCTGCAATCAGTGTCATATAAGCCATGCTTCCGGAAAAAAGCAACATAAAAGTACCAACATACAACGTTAGCTTGTAAACATAGCTAGTTTCGGATAGTGTACGTGTAAGCGCCATAAAAATATCGCCACTCCAATAATGTATAGTTTCTCGTACTTTTTTAAAATTCTTCAATACATAAGTGCACAATAATTATGTTTTTCATAAAATTACAATATCAAATTTATATATTCAGCCAATTAATTATTATTTTATTAAATTCAAAAATAGCCTGAATCAAATAGTCAACCGAGGTTATAAATATACCTAAAACCAAAAATACAATGGCGGTATCGCAATATTTGTTTGCTTTCGGTTCGCGCAACAAGTTCTTCTACGTCATAAGGAAAATGGTCAACATCAATAAACCACCAACCGCAACCAGGAAATAAACAGCAAAATAGCGGGCGTGTCATCAAAGGTAAGTAAACTTTCTCTTCTTACTTAAGTTAAAATATTGGATAAATATACAAAGTGTGCCAATATCTATAAAAGGAAAATACCATTAGCGTCCACGGCTACCAAGCGGCAAATATACAAAGAGGGCGGGCTAAACACTCGCAACAGTAATGGCGCCAGCGAAAAGCTAACGTTCAATACAGTGCGGCTGTCGGGCAGTCGGTAATATACAAAGTGGACGGGAGGAAAAAGTATAAAGGGAAGTCACAGCATAACCAGACAGTAATGGCGCCAGCGGCACCATCTGCCACGCGTTATCAATCCAAAATAATTGCAGTCATTACTTCAATAATACATTAAACCCGTTCGTAATTAAATACCACTATAAGGTAATAACGGTACGTATATCATCATACGCGATTACATTAATTCTACGTAATCATCTTTAATTGAATAAATTAATAGCTGTTTGATTAAAGAGGTAATCAATTTGATAAGAGATTAATTAAAGGGTTAATTAAATTGATATCAAAATTTAATTAAATTATATCTTACAATGTTGCATGATTTACACTATAAATATACAAAATATAGGGAATTTCAACCCTTTAGGGCATAATTTGGCAACACCGCGGCGCTAGAAAGCCCGTAATACAGCGTAATATCAGTTTAATTAAACGTCCGCCATCTTGTTATCATGACGGAAGGAAACCATTCTACTAGTTTCTATACATTTAATCTTATAAGAGATTCATTCCGACATAGTTTCACTTTGAATAACATACCTGTATTATATAAAGCAACCTTATTTCATTTTATTAAATTCATATCTTTTAATATTGGAAAATCACAGCTGATCATATTCTACATTCTCCCTTCTGATATGCACTAGTAGCGTGGCGATTAACTTATAAATTCTCCTTAAGATGAAACAAAACTTTCTGGCATTTTGTCTGATACTAATAATTTATTTTAGTGCAGTAAGCGAAAACATACGAAATATTCCAAATTAAAAGAAGATCATATGTTCATTACCTTTGCTACGGAAACCATTGGAGCTTTCTTAGCCAGGAAGCTAGGGAATTTCTTAAGGAAATCGGATCGAAATTAAATCTCAAGACGGGAGATCCAATCTCAAGAGGGAGATCCAAGAAGTGCACAATTTTTATTTCAACGCATTAGCCTAGCAATACAGCGAGGTAATGCGATCAGCATTTTAAGTTCCTTTCCTTCTAAAATGGAAGAACTTTTTTATTAGAAATGAACCACAATTTATTTTAATGCCTACAAAGATATGAATAAAGACGCGGTCGTAGTAATGTGCATGATGAGTAATCTATTTATTATAATAATAATCATGGATAATTGGGAGCAACAGGTTTGCGCACACTATAGATCCCGAATTGCGCATAGGTCTCTGTTGTTCTTTCTGAACACAGTTTTTTACCCAACGTTGCCACAATGCTAGATTTATAATCTGTGCGCAAAGAAGGTTTTCCTTCAGACTAGGATAGAAACAGAAATTAGAAATACAATTCATATCATATTGAGCTAGGTGAGAAATAAAATAAATATATAATATAATTTGGTCAGTAGATACAAGAAGTCATGATACCTCCAAATTTACAGTCCAAATGTTAAAATTTTTCTTGTCTCATAATCTGAATCCGTTCGGAGTTCTAGTACCTATTTTTAGGTGCTAAAGTAGCGTCTTCATTATTCGATTAAAAAAGAACCAATAAAGCTTTTTACTTTTTTTTTCAAGTCTAGAGGCACTGTAGAACACGTTACGTATGGTTTCACGCCTTCTTGCGTCGAGGTGATGACATCATAACTTTAATTTTTTTTGCTAGGCCTATTTTCATTATTTTTTGGCGGGCTTACTTTCGCACCTAGAAGATTGAAATTTTGTACAAACATTCAATCCACCGAGTACTATTTATTAGATTTTTCCAGATCTCTGCGTTAGCACAAGGTGGATTCAGAGGGGCAAAAAGGTAAATAAAAGGGATTTTGTGGTTTAAAAAATCCCTTTTTTCGCGATTTTCCCGCCTGAGATACATGATGGAGGCATGTGAAGGGTCCGTTTGAAAGGCATTTTTATTCTGTACTGATTCTGTATTGATTCTAGGATATATAGGGATGTCTCAGGAAATGTTCTGCCTGAGATCAAGGTATTTTACAGTAATCTGGGGCATTGTGGGGATTATTGATATTTTTCCCGCCCTGGCTGTTCAAGATAAAAGCTTGAAATTTTGTACAGGCATTTAATATGCCCCTTAGTGTTTTCCAGTTGAGTTTTAGATCTCTGTACTAACACTGGGGGTCCAGAAGGGCTCAAAAAATTAAAAAAAAAAGAAATATTTTCAAAGAAAAATCCCGATTTCTCTCAAAATTTCCTGCCTCAGGGACATGATAAGGAGATGTGAATGGTACCATTTGAAAGGTTGCTCTATTGTAAAAAGAAAACGAGGTATGAACCATGATCCTATGATAAATAGGGATGATGCTGTAGCCGCTTGACTGAAAGTCTCTAAATTACCTTAAAAAGCCGGAATCTATAAGGGTTAAGCATTTCATACTGCTTCAATATAATGTTATGTTTCTTTAAATCTTCCTTTTCTTGTGTATTGGTATATCCTTTCGCAATTGATCTTAATTTCAATTTTGTTTCTGATTGTATCTTCAACAAAGAAGAGATTACCTGATAAATATCTGGACCAAGTGAATAGAATTATTAATTGTAATGTTTGTGAAATGTTTCCGCCCTATTTTCGTTCGAGGAGCTACTGAGGGTTCTGAAGCCCATATTCTAGGTGGGAACCAATAAAACAAAGCAAACATTTATGATGACATTCTTAATGTTAATAATAATAATAATAGTAATATAGTATACATACTTTCCACTACTAGCCAAGTTTTATGGAAAAATTGAAAATTGAAAAAGTGAATAATTTTCTCCTTTGTCGTAAAGTTTTGCTTTGGTAAATTTATTGAGGTCTGTCGTTAACGTCTGGTCATATAATAGGATACTCGTTACAATAATATGTGCGATACAATAAACTTAAATTACAATATTATTAGTATAATACAACGATGTGAGTAAACTACTTCCTAATACTAATTACACTGCATTCCAATATAATCCTTGCAAAATTACACGATTTACTTATTAATAATATGGCATCTGTCAATATATATCTTAAATCACCTTCCTAAATCTAGTTAGAATATATAATTACAAACAGTATTATGTAGCTATCTATAAGTTTTATTACATACACTACGACTATGCACAGTAAATGCTATCATTGTTCGTACCTAATGTTACTCGTACAAGTTAGGATGATAATCTTAGCTTCTTCATTTATAAATAGTAACTTTTCTCCATCATAACTGAACTCAACTTCTCTTTCAATCACTTACTGAAGAAGCCTCTGTAATATTTCTCGGAAGAACTGGTGTGAGATCTTTCTTTTTTCGAATGCAGTATATAGCTTCTCTATCCTTATGTGTTAATTCCTCTGTATTTTCTATATTAGCTCAATCCTAGTAATTTTATTCGGCCATTGGTTCGGGCATTCCGCTGTTTTTTTCTTACAGATTTACATAACAGAAGAGAAAATATTTTCCATCTGACAACATTGCTTAATTTTTCTGTGCGCAATTCTGTACATAATGACAGCTTGTCAACGACTTATCAGGTAAAACTGATAAAACTGGAAAAGTGTGCGCAATCTCATTGCAGCCGGATAATTTAGCTATGAAGTTTAGCAATCTCTCATATCGAACATCGAGGGAAATTTAACCTATTTAATGCATAATTACGTGTTCGAACATTTTTACCATAACATTGATTTAACTTAAGGAAGATTTGTTACGATAATTTCAGTGGTACGACGATATAACTTTTCTTTTGAATTATTAAAACTACAAGGAATAATATATTCAACCTTTCTTCTAAGAAACACATCTTGTTCCATACTTATTCTCACAACACATTAGACGAAAAAGAAGTACATCTATTCGGTATTTAAATCGATGACATGGGGCCGTAAAGTAAAATTGAGCAAGTGCTTAAAACTCACAAATTCGGATCCAATACTCAGTTTTGTATAAATAAAAATAATTCTACTCAAGCTACTCGTAAGCAAATGCTCATTGTCCTTGGCTGGTGAGCAACTGCTCTAGATTTAGTATAAATAAAACCGAGCAAATGCTCATATTTTGGAGCAAGTGTTTAAGATTTTTGAGGTTCCTCAGTACCTTGCTCAGCTTACTCAACAAACGTTTTAAAAGCTAAATGGCCGAGTTTATGGTTATTCCCGAAAGAAGACGTAAAGAGCATAAATTGCAAAGGAACTATGATGATCTTAATTATAAAGAATTGTACAGATTTAAGAAGGAACTTGTTCAATAGCTTGCACAACACTTCCTTCCCGAATCAATTGAAAGACGAGGTGGTGCTCTGACGAACTATGAAAGGTTGATTTCTTTTAAGGTACGTAGGAGATTCTGGTTTTCAGGTGGGTGTTGCGGAAGATACTGGCGTTACTCAGTCTACATCAGCATTTCCCAACCTGGGTTCCACGGACCCCCAGAAGTCCCCAATATGATCTCAGAGGGCCCACAAGCCAATCTGAGAAAGGCACACAGTGTTGAGAAATACACCATTTTAAGTTAAATGATCGAATTAATAATGACAAGTCAATTTGGGTCAGAAGTGATATTCGACGTACATAAAGTTGTCTATACTCAAACGGGATTTTTTTGACAGAACCAAAAAGCATGTAGAGACTGGTGTACTTGTTTGTAAAATGTCTTGAAATGAAAACCTTCTCTGACACAATAGGTGACTCTAAAAGGAAAAAGGGAATGAAAAATTCTTGCTCGGCATTCTTTCATTTGTCAAAAACCCTTGACTTTATATATTGTCAAGGTGTCAGGCCCCAGGTTTGAAAGCCAGGACCTCCCGGTTACGGAGTAGGCATCATATCACTCTAACATGATTATACCACTGCAAAGTAAAATATCTAAAACCTCACAGCCTAATATGGGGAAAAAATATAAATACTAACCGTATATATTGCAAGGGGTCCTTCACATATATTGTAGACTCTAAAGGAGGCCACAGTGTGGAAAAGGTTGGGAAAGGCTGGCCTACCGTGTCAAATGGCTTTTGGGAAGTTGCACAAGCAATTAAGTGAAAGCAATATTATGGATACACTTTCCTACAACAACTGTTGCTCTTCAGGAAGCTAAGAATGAAGGGTTCCAACGGTATACATTCCCGGATGCTATTGGTGCAGTAGATTGCACACATGTAGGGTATAGTAATAAAGAAGCCGAAAGTCCATGGTGATGAACATGTAAATCGAAAAGGGGTTGCAAGTATTAATGTGCAGGTCACCTGTGATGCTAGAGAAAGATTTACTAGCGTAGATGCCACTTGGCCTAGCTCTGTGCACGACTCTCGCATATGGAAGAACTCGGATATTTGTAGAGTAATGACTAATAATACCGCTAACGTACTATTATTAGATTATTCTGGATATGGGTTTGCACCTCGTTAATGACCTCCTATCACAATCTTGCTACTTCAGAACAGACAGCGTTCAACAAATGAGTAATAATAGAACGTTGTTTTGGTCACCTCCAACAGCGATTTCGTATTCTGCAAAGTAAGATCAGATTAAATGAGGACAGAGTACCTAACAGTGATAGTGTGTTGCATGGTGCTACAAAATCTTGCCAAATATTTGATTGAAGAGGACTATGAAATTCCTGAACCGCAAGTTGGTTTCGAAAATGAAGTAATGACAGAGCTGATGTTCCAAATGTTCTAAAATACAAATGTTCCAAAGTATTCCTGAGACTTACACGTTAGTAATGTTGTATCTGTCTCTCATTCAAGTGTTTAAATGTCTTTAAAAATAGTTTTGTGCATAAATGCATTGCATGCCATTTATGCCAAATATTTTGGAATATGTATCTCGAAAACGGATTCATTTGTAAATATTTTTGAATGTTTGAGATGAAAAATTCTTCTTCCCCCTATTGTAGAAAGTAGACAATACAAGAAGTTCATTGAGCATTTGCTACTTGTCACGGAGCATTTGCTGAACGAGTAGAGGAAAGTTTTATTTATGCCAAACCAAAGAGCAGGTCCTTGGTACTCAGCTTGCTTCTGAGCAAATGCTCAGAAGCAAGTGCTCGTTTTTATTTATACGACTCATGGTTTTTAGTACATAAAGCTTATAAGCATGAATGCAAAATTCTAATAAAAATTGATGCATTAAAATTAACATTCAATAATACAAATTAGACAAATAAAATGCAAATAATTAAACATTGAATACAACTATTTAGACAAAATAAATAAAACTGGAACAGAGTAAACGGTGTGTTACACAGGGACCCTGAAACCTATGGACTCTACAGTAATATCTGTCGTTTTCGATCATTTTATACCGTGGGTTTTCTCGGAATACTCCTGTCCAATACTACATTCTCATTCCACAATGTCACCTGACTTAATCATTATCTCTCTTGGGTTAAATGGCATAATTGTAAGATTTTATTTTCTTCTTTTTCATTTTATGTGTTACCGTTTATATTCTCTCTAGGTATGCTAGTTGGTCAAAACTCTACTTTAGGCTGAACTTGAAATTAAAGGTCATAAGATCAGAAAACCAATCAACTTAGGGATACCGAAAGTTATGGATTCGACACTAATATCTGTCATTTTCAATTAATTTTACGTCATGAAGTCCCACTAGTTCTGTAAGTCCCACTACAGGATTCTAATGGGGACAGATCTTGAACTTAAATGGCATCTTGTGTGTCACTCTTTATCAATGCAACCGGAGAAACTAAGGATTAGGTACTAATATCGGTCGTTTTTAAAATCATTTTTACATGAACCTCTCCTACTCCTCTTACGAATCTTAAGAGGATTATCTTGACCGAATTCGATAATACAGTCAATCCGTTATCATCTTGATAGGAAACGGTGACTATAATGGTTTTCCATTTCCCATTTGTTCATAAATGTACGCTTCGCACCATCCTTTTCATTGCATTTTTTCTTAAGATTTTTCAAATGGTTTTTACTCATCGCCCACTCTGTTATTTGAAATATCTGGGTTTTCTCTGGCACATATCACTGCTAACGTAATTGGTGGAACCTACATAGCTCAAACTATCAACCTCTTCCGTGATGTCATCTGGAGAGGGCAGGAGGAAGGAATTGCCTCCTCTGAGTCTAAGAAATACATATCTTTTAATCAAATGTATAGTAACATACTAATAAGAATAGCGCGAAATTCTTATATAAGTTGATAGTCTTGTCCCCCTCTAGCAAATTCTGAAATCATGCTGACGAACCGCTTAAAAAGCGGAATATGTGTCTCGGTAGCAAATGTCAAATGTCTCAAGGGGGAAACGGTGGCTCAGTAGTCGAGCTCTCTGCTTCGATCCCCGGCCAAGTAAGCTTGTGATGGACAATATTTTCTCCGTGGATTTTCTCGGGGGTACTCCCACTTCCTGACACTTTCTCATCCTACCAATTCTTCCATCATCATCATTTGCATGCCTTAATCATTATCTCCTTTTTTCAAATGTTTCGGTGGCACTGGACTTTATGAACACCTTGTATAATATACATCACGTTCTTAAACAATTTTCTAATCAGTGTATTTTTCTCGTCCTTTTCCTTAATAGCTGCATCTTTTAGGAAGGAAAAAAAAACAATGTTAAAATATATAGATAAGAAGTATGTAATTCATTCAGTGTGTGTGTACAGTTGTTGATACGCATTTGCTTTTTTTAAAAATCTATTTTGTTCTTTTTTAAATCAAGGAATATTATAAAAGAACCAGACGAAGGAAGCACAAACCAAACAAACAGAGCAAAAAGAGAAATGATAATAGAAAGCGGGAGAAAAGAAGAGCATTCTAACTATCTGCAACTTGATGAATATGGAAACAGATTTTGAGTTACAGTATGCAAATTTTATTCTGTTTGTCATCCACAGATGGTGAATTGCGAATGACAAATCTCTCTAAGTGGAGTCACATTTCACCCAACAGTTACCAATAAAACCTTCAAGCCACTAGCAACCATTCTGGCACAAGACTTAGACATGCTCGTCGGAAAGTCAATTGTGAACGGAAACTCGGGAGGCTGGAAACAATCCAAGGACTTAAATACATTGATGTGATAAGGTTATCAAGCATGTAACTTCGTGAGGAGCATATGTCCTGGATTCAATCTGAGAATTGTCCTGAGATAAGGGACGACTAAGAGAAGACAGATGGATTCCCTCAGAGTAATGGACTTTTGGAATTCATGTCTTGGCCAAAGCTATTTGAGTGTATTCTTCCAAATGTCACGCCATTGAATAGGCACAAAATCTGTAAGTTTGTAGCTAGGACTTTTATTCTTCCATGGCATTTTTCCTCAAGGAACAAAATTCGTACTTAATGTTGTCGATCTAAAAGGAAGGTATTCTTTTGTCTTTAAGTGTACTTAAGTTTGCACATTTCCGTATTCTCAAGTGAAATTTAAGTGGGTTGGTAGAATTTAGCGAGTAAGGTGTCAATAGAATTATTGTTATCTGAATATGACGTTGGACAAATACCTTTACTTTATTGCTTGACATTTACATTCCTCTTCAACATGTTCGTGAACCTGGCCCTACCCACACCGGCACTAATTTTAAAACATATGCCAAATATTATTGACCAATTAGTGCTTAGCACCTGTAATATTTAAAAAAAAAAAAACGTTCTGTTATAAAGACGTCTTAAAACCAAAAAAAAAAAAAAGATGGGTGGGCTCAGGTTCACGATAGCCCCACCCACTCAACCGATTGAGACGAAACCTATAAACGAAGTTAGTGTTAAATTAGTGCTAATAATGCCACATAAAAAGAAAATTAGTGCTATTATCAGAAGACCAAATATATTCGAAAATCTTTAATGGAGGCATCATGAAAGAAAACAATCGATCCCTCATTTTTATCCTACGATACATAGCAATGCGGTATCGTCAGCAATAATTTAACACTAAGTTATTATAGGTTTAATCTCAGTTGGTTGAGTGGGTGGGGCTAGCGTGAACCTAGTCCCACATAGAATATTTTTTGTTTCTTGACGTTTGTGTAACAGCACATTTTTTAACACTACACGTCGCCAGCAGTAATTCCGCATTAGTTTTTGGCATATGTTTTAAAGTTGGTGCCGGTGTGGGTGGGGCTAGTGATGGGCAGTGGGAATATTCCCTGTGGGAAGGAAAACAAAAAATTGGAACATTCAGGGTTTTTTCCATAGCATATAAATTCCCGGAAAGGGATTTATTTCCATTTCTTTATTATTTCATTTTCCAAATTAGAAGAACTACTTTACTAATTACTTTATTTTCATTTATTATCATATACTTCCATGTTTTAAATGATTTGGAGGTTTTAAAAAATAAAATTCGTTGACTGTACTTCATACAACTAATAATATGATCTTTTAAGTTCCATTTGCATTTGCACTAAAAACTAGCGAAGTACTAATTAACAAATGATGAAAAGGAACCCGTTTGCAATGTAGAAATTATGCAGAAATAGAGATGAAATGCTATCAATACACCCCGAACCACCGTTAGTAACAGACATCGGTCTGTCTGCTGTCTCTGATTCGAATTTCTGAATAGGTACTAAAAGTTCTCTTACATGTGAATTAACGCATAAAATTTGGAGGAATGGGTAGGAAGAAAGTTGTGTGTGGCAATGTTATGTGTAAAATTATAAAGAAAAGTTGGAATTATTGTGGACATAAATACGTATGCGCAAATGTTGACAAAATGGCGGGACATGTGTTTCCTGGCAGTACTTAACCTAATTTGTTAGTAACATTTAAAAATTTAATATGTTTATAATATCAAGTTTAGAATAGTAGTAGTAGGGTCAAGTTTAGATTATCAATTAGTATCAAAGTTTAAACTGTTTAGCGGTGTAAAAGTACGCGAACTTCCTATACCAAAGGTTTTTTCAACAAAGACCTATTTTCTCCTATATAACACATTGTAAGTAAATATACATTTATGCGTATTCCCTAAATATAATAAAATATTAATAAAATAACGTAATACCGTTCAGAATATACATTTTAAAGAATCATTTGCAGACGACGGTAATAAATATACTGTGATAAGAAAACGAATTTAACATTGAAATCATAATATAGTAATATAATGCAATTTTCTTTGTGATTGTACGTGAATTCTCGGAATATTCCCATTTTTGGCCATGTTCACAGACATCTCTTCAGCACCCACAGGGCAATTTATAGATATGACTGAGTTCAACATAATTATGTGAGTGAACATTAATTTTTATGGGTAGTTTTTTTTTTTTTTTAAAAACATGATTTTTGTGAACCTAAAAAGATGATGCTTTACGGTAAGTACGTTACCTATTGAGAGATAAAACTGATATTAAAATATAACCTGATTAAGCCTTTTGTTCTGACACTAGCAAGATGACAGTACACAATATGAGTGATAAGATACATACCGATTCTGATATAGTTTGTTTTAACTGTAATATTATCCAAATGTGAACAAACTTGTATATTAATCAACAGATTACATTGGTTTGAACAAAATTAGAAATTTAAAGAGTAAATTTTTAGCGTGTAGTGATCGAGAAAATCGACAAAAAGTGAATTTTTAAGGCACCAAAAAACATAACGATCGTTGCCAATAAGATAAGTTTTGTTCTTCTGTAGTAAATAACTTATTTATTTAGGAATATATACATATGAAAAAAATGCACTGCTACATGAAATACATTAAATCTTTCAGGTTAACATTACCGACCACATCCTTTAGCCTAAGGGACGACTAAGGCAAGTGAATGATGATGGAAGAATTGATGGAATGAGAATGGGAGGTAGTGGGAGTACCCCGAGAAAGGCTCACGGGATATGGTGTTCTCCATCACAAATTTTCTTGACCGGGGATCGAACGAGGGGCTCCACGTACCAGAGGTAAGCCCTCTACCAGTGAGTCAACGTGCCACATGTATTTCTAACAGTGGTATACACTACCCTAATAGTGACACAAATATTTCTAACAGTGTCGCAAATAATGCGTCTAATTCATAATCACAATCATGATCTTAAAAGCAGAAGTCAAGTAACACAGATTCTAGTCACTACTGTGCAATATTTTGTGTTTAAAATCGAAATGTCGATATCAAAATCACATCTCTCGATATTTTTGATACGTCAATATGTTTAACAAGTTTCGATATTTCGTCAGTATTTATTGTACGATATCCAAACCCATATATCGCACACTCCTAATTATAGGTATATATTACCTGCAAAAGTAAACGGTGATCAAGTATAGTTGAGTTTCTATCCGTGGCAAGTATTTCAGGTCAATACGCGATAGCGTTTCAATAACGAGTTCTTTACTACAAGGTTTGTCCATTAAGCTGAACTTTTTGAAAAATATATAAAAAATATCTTTTTCAGTTTTAGGTCTCAACCTTTTGTGTGCGAGGTTGACCATAGTCAATCAAAGCAGTTAAACTTGCGTCACGTCGATTACTCTGATGTCGAAGTAGGGACTCCACGCATAGAAAGAAAGAACTGAATAGGTCTACCTGTTATACACAGACCTACGGCTATAGCTGTTTTATAAAACTTCTGAAACTTAAACATATCATAGTTTTACTCTAATAAATGAACAAGGAGCGCTAAGAAATTCAATATTGAGTAAGCTGTAAATAGGTTAAGGTATTCTTATATAAATATCATAAATACATTTTTCTACCGTCTCAATTATTCAGTCTTTAAACATAACGTATTAAGCAAATTACGTTTCAAGAACATCAAAATCACTTTCGATATAATGTGAAAATTGCTCTTTTGCGAGCGGTTTGTTTGAAGCAGAAAAACCTTTGTTTCCTGAATGTTCTCTGAAATTAGTTGTGGCTGAAATTAATTATGTAATATTGATCTACTTTACATCTTAATACGAGATTGTAAAGGTCTTTCATTATAGACTCTATACAATTTCTGTTACTAATTCACTTTGTTCTTAATTCCTTTGTGTGTCCCTTGATTTGTTCTTTGCTTCTCCTTTAACTTGCAGTTTTTTTTTATCATGTTTTATCTCTAACTACAAAATCTCGTTAATTATGTAGCAAAAAGAGTAAGCCAAAGATTAATATGCATTGCCATTGAAATCGGCACTGCAAAAAATACAGAAACTACTTTTAGACAGAGTAGGATACTGTACACATACCGACACTCTTTGAACACCTCCAGGTAACACATATTCACCGCTTGTAGATACTGTGTTTTTCAAGTATGTCCCAGATGTATGTACGAAATGTGTAAAATATATGTCATTGCTTTGTTTTCGAACTGTTTGCCAAGAAGAAGTGTTTTAAATGTCATACTAGATACTGTTTTCAGAGAACTAACGCTTTTGGATACATGAAGCACACTTTATAAACACTATTTCAGGAATTTTCTCCCACATCTGTACTAAAAGTGTTTCAGTAGTGTTTTATTATTTTTACAGTGTCTTTGAGATGGACAAAGTGCAAATATTATATGTTTATTATGCTTTTGAAGTATCACATTGTTATCATAGAAGGAATACCAAATATTATTAAGCACTATTTGTAAGGATCAATTTCCTTCATACTAGTAAGATTTGAAATTTAAACGGGGAATAGAGGGATGTGATTGAAAAAAAAAATGATATAAATTTTGTGTCTCTAAGTTAAACTAACGAGTTGAGTTAGTCAAATGTAACTTGATGGAAACCGGTGCAAGGAAACAAATGTAGGCATGTCTATATAACGTTATGAGTAGCTGATATTTCTCTCGAGGAATTATGAGTGAGATATAAAGAGTTTCTCAAGTGCAAATGAGAAGGTTGAGTTCGGCTGGATAAATCTTTCCAATGCTACAGCCTTATCGATCGTTGTCTTGGCCATTTACGTTTGACATACCATATAAATGTTTCATTTGAACTGGTAAAATCCGATGAAGAAAGGTTATTCCTTACTCTCAGTGATATGCTCACTCCCAGGTTGGCCGGTGTCAACGAGATTCCGAATGACAATGATGCCTAACTCGTTTACAGTTGCACAAACACAGAACCAAAGATATGCTTCCTCACTTTTTCTCAGGAACATACCGGAACGTTATTTCGATCGGTGACCATAAGGTAAATTTTGGAATAATATATAACTTGAATGAAATTTGAGAAACAAACAGCGAATGATGTTCAGCGTTCTTTCGCCATTATTGGTGAGAACGAACATCCACTATTACTGGCAGTGTTAATATGTATTTCGCTGCTTGCTCTGTAGAATGTAATACTTTGAATTAGTAAAGAAAACTAACTCGAAATTATAGGTTCTCTAATGGCGCACTTTTATACGACCCATTGGCTTCTGAAACGCTTGGTGCTCCAGCTTGTTTGCTCGACGTACACAGAGTTTCTGGCATTACAAACCTGAACTTAATCCATCTCTGTGTTGAACTGCTGAGTTGAGTTTCTCACCAGACGCTAAAGCGGATATTTCATACGCACCAACCTAAAAAAAAGAAAAAAAAAAGCATTTTTTCGTTCATTAATTTAATAAGTTTAATATTTTCTAGATATTCACAACTTGTTATCTGTAATTCTTACCTTTGTTTTCTATCATTTATATCCATTTCGTAAAAGTTTCAGTTAATGCTTAAGTTAGAAGAGCGGCATGAAAAACTAAAATTAAGAAGTTGTAGAACATATATCTAAGCTTCCAACTACGAATACATAAGAGAAAATTATTCCATAACTATTCAGAAAATTTATATCCTTTTATTATTATATTATTATTTAGCGTAAATGCTAGGAACTTTAAATTTGAACATGAAATAAGAAATAAAACTCAGACTTTTTATGACATCGAGACAAATTTCTGTGCTAATTGAACATTAAAATTTAATTTATATCGAGCAAGAAAATTGTAAACAGTAATTAATATTTAAAATTATTCAAGCTCTTACTTTAGCATAATTGCTGTTATGTTATTATTCTTCTGACACTATAGTATTCTGTAAAATTCTTATTTTCTTTGATGAATAATTCATGTGTATGTCTGTAAATACGCTACACATAAATTAAATAGTAAGAATGCGTATATATGTAACATTTTTACTATTTAATATATTAACTAATCTACTTAAATCCATAAACACAATAATGTAAGATAATGTCAATATACATATTGTTGATTAAAAAAAGGGAAAATGCGATTAAAGTGTTTTACGTCTCATGGCTATGCCCTATAATCTATATGAGACAGAAGATTCACAGAAATAAACGATTGTCAAATAATTGATAGAATTAGAACATAAAAGAATGGATTGAAAAACCTCGAGAAAATGCATAAACAAGACGGGGTTTCTCAAACTGGGTATCGGGGCCTCTAGAGATTCGTAAGAGAAATGAAATGAAATCTTTGAGTTTTACGTCCCACGGTTATGCCGGTTAGGCTAAAGGAGACGGTGATGATGAAGAATGAATGAAGTGGTGGAATTTAAAAAGTGGGAGGAAACGGGAGTACCCCGAGAAAACCCACGCACACGGTGTTTGTCCACCACAAAGTTCACTTGGCGGAGGCTGGGATCAAACCCGGGACCCCAAGCACCAGAGCTGAACGCTCTACCACTGAGCCACCGCGGCCCCCGTAAGAGAAATGAGTGGGTGGTAAGGTACGGAGGTAAAAAAGATAAATTTAGTTAGAATACAGCAGTGAAAAATATACATTCTAAGATTATTTTGGATTTCTTGTTGTGAAACATTTTTATTTCCATATTTACTGTCAAATACACATACAACAAAGAACATAAAACAAATAAAGAATCGTTTAAATGTCACTTGTGTTATACGCCACTTGTACGCGTGTCATAATAATGCTACGAATAATTTTACAAGTTATATGTTTAATTTATTTTCCTCTCATTTTACCACTCTAAATGTAGTTAATTTTTACCATTTGCTATTTTGTTTCCATTTTTTTTTCTGTTTGTTCCCCAGTTTGACTTCTCTTATGTGTATTTCAATTTGAAAATTTTAATGTGCCATCTTGTCCACATTTACGCGTATACGTATTCTGTTTCGCCATTATCAATCACTTTTTCAGAAATGTGCATAAAAGAGGGAACATTAGCTGATATATGCAATTCCAATGTGTTTTAAAACTGTAAACAGAAGGTTTTTTAAAAAAAGGAAAAATTGAATATTGAAAATAGAAATAAACAGAAAAATTAAATTGAAAACATCTATATTAAAGTTATAAAGCTTATTTCGTAAATTTATTATATTTTTCCCGTCCAATGTGAATATTCTCGGATTAATACTGTAATTACACGAAGTAAGACTGTTCAAATTCTGATTTACAATCGAGAGAATTGAAACATTGTTATTATAATTCGGGCAACATCTGCATGGAATACTAACTCTTACCAGGCCTTACGGGACTGCATTATCCATCTTTCTTGAACCCAATGTCTACCATCAGCAAAATGCTATTAATGTAGTGCAGAATCTAATATCTAAATTCCAGTATTCATATCTTCCATCGTGAAGATTCCAGTATAAGACATGTTCCAAAGTAGAAGCTGATGAGCATTCAACGTGGTTCCCAATTACTGTGTTCCATGTTTATTGAGGCTCTTATTCCTGTGAAAGTAAAGGATAGCAGTTATTGCACAATTATATCTGAATATTTTGAAATAAATGGGATAAAGCAAATGAATGAAATAAATATAAAGCAAGAAGAAATTAATAAATAATTAATATAACGTAAGCACAAGAATTTATTAACGAATCAAATTAGAGCCTATATAAGTTAAAGTGTAATGTACGAAGTATAATAAACTATACTAAACAGAATGCACCTGAATGCGACGGAATTATTGAATAGTCCTCAACTCAGACCCATTAATGGATACGAACGTTAATGATGTTTGGGAATACTACGACTTGAATGTTATTCTACGCCTAATACATTTTGCTGTAATCTACTTATTCTAACCCGATCTATAGCTAACCGAGTTAAGAGAGAGTATATTTACCTGGGACAATGACCTAATATAATCTTGTTATAGATTTGCTTACCTGGATTCTATATACACTTTGCCGTTAGGAAACTGCAACACTTGGAAATGAGTCACGCTGGTCTTCCCTGACAAATCCAGGAAAGGTGCCTAGAAAATAATAAGAAAAATTAATTAACTAATTGTAAAGTATATTACAACTAAATTTATATGAAATAATATATATGAAATAGTTTTTATCCTTAATTGTAATTATAACTCTTCTTGTTTTGTTGTTAATCGAATGTGCAATAGCGTAACGCAAAAATGTCACACCCCCAGCAGGATTATTTTGGGCCCTTCCCATGCCCATTCACTTTCAATTCTTTTATGACCCTGTAGAAGACAATGGTTTATAAATCATAAATAACATATTGACCACGGAATATAATAAAATTACAATTAAAATTAATACTCCCCGGAAAAGGAAAATGAACTTCTAAACGTATAAGTTCATTTGAAGCAGTGTAATCTTCTAGCATTTTTTGCTACAAATTTTTCTATTACATCAGTTACATCTATTGCTCATGCTCTCTCATATTCAACACTTAAAATACTAATACCGGTTAACTGTTCTTGAGACATGGAACTGCGTACATAGTTCTTTATCGATTTTAATTTTTAAAAAGGTTGTTCTGCTGCAAGAACAGTCACTGGTAAGGTCAAAATAACAAGAAAGCTGTGCATACGTCTGGAATACTAGAAGCCAAAGTACACTTATCTATTAATAGGAGATATGCAAGTTCGTTTTAAAGTTTGTCTCATATACTTAATAGTGTGACACCAATTTAAAACTTTGAATTTGATATGTAAAATCCTCTGACAGGTTCTCTTCATAGGAAGAAAACAAGCGAATTGCTTTCCTATGTAGCTCTTCATCTGAAGCAGATTACAAGAACTGGGGAGTTAGTATAATAAATAGCTCACTCAGTTCTTTCATTGATTCAAACATAATTTAGATTTGATGTATAATGATGTTTCAAGTATTAATAAATACAACTACTTGATAATGTCTTTCCGGGTTTGGCAATCGCTTAGTCTAAACTAACTCTTCGAACCCTCTCAATAATAACATACCTTTATATTTCACTTACTTGGTCCTTCTTAGTTATATCTCAAGAATTGTCCATAATTCTAGAGAAAAACTGCGCAGATTTTATCTTATTAAATATGTCGTCTTTTAATTTTTCTTGGACAGAAGTTCGATTATTTCATTTTGAATTTGTGGACTAAGGTACTTCTCAGATGACTTTGGCCCACTGATAAGTTGCTCCAAACCAGAATGATATTTTGCCAATAATTCTATAACGGATATAAAATTCCCACTATGTATTTTCTCTATTTCTTCTCTATGATCTTGAAATTCTAGGTTGAGCTCTGCTAGTAAAAAAGTAACGTTAACAATACGTTCAATGATTTGTTTGCACTTATTCACTTCCTTTTCTATTTCAGATTCCTTATGTTTATCTAATGTTTCTTTTCTTTTGGAGAGTGATCTATTACTCTGTTCTGGATCTTTAGAAAACTGACCTTGTGATCTACACGAGGTTCATGAACAATGAATTCCTTGCTTTCATTATCTAAATTATCCGGATATCAGCACGATCAATGGATTTTCTTTACATTATTTGATAATTCTAAATATAGATCGTTATTAACGTTGGGATCTGCTTCGGTAATAGTAGGACTAGTATTACTCTTAGTAGCAATAGTACTAGACATAGGCTAGTAGTAGTCGTAGTAGTAGTAGTAGTAGTAGCAGTACTAGGTGAAGAATCATTTTCTGTGGGGAGTGATATTCACATTTTTGATGAAAAGTGAATCAATTTTGACCAATGCTAATGCTTAGATAGCACTGTGACATTTACTTAATATGAATTAGAAAACCCAGGACAACGTTACTCAGGACGGCTGGCGTAAAACTGCTTTCACACTCTTTCGATCGAGTGTCCTTTCTTGAATCGAACAGAGGAACGCTTGCACCAAAGACGAGACGTTAATGACTATGCTATGCGGGACCATAGGAAACATCCGAAAACTACAAGACGTAAAGCCTGAAGAACACACAAGTGAAGTGTGTACTTTTTGAGTTTATAGCTTTAATATAACGTTAAGTGGGAATATGAGGTAGGAAACAAAAACCAATATACTGTACCGAGTTCAGATTTGCCTGTAGCAGGTGGAAGGTAAACTTAACTTGGGACAACCTTCCTAACTATTCCTGGTTGTTCTTAAGATTATTTGTGTTTTGTTTGGTAGCAAATGATATAAATTCCAAAGCTTTGATGGTCTAGAAAGCATTAAAGTAGGTTGTTCCAATCTTGCTTACCTGGCGCCTCTCTCCCTAATCTCCGCGTATTCCACGCTCTCTTTGTAAACCCTGCATGGATCAAGCATTTCTATCCTTGCCGGTTGTTGGTTTGACGCATTTTGCAATTTCGAATGCATCATTCAAATTTCAAATTTTGAATAATAATAATAATAATAATAATAATAATAATAATAATAATAATAATAATAATAATAATAATAATAATAATCTATCTGCAGGTCGAAAACTGCCTTCCGTATTTCTTGCAATCGTCTGAATTCCTATCGTTGCAAATACCTCGTAGGTGACTTCCTTGTAACAAGACTTCCTTATATCTGACTCTGAATTTTTACCATATTTCCTGGTTGCGAAGTCTATAGAGTAATGTGCTTATACACGGAAGTCTGGTTTTTAAGCAATTCAAGAGATTCTTAAGTCGATGTCCTTATACACTTATACTATCTGACATGCCAATTATTAATGTATCCACCACACTGCCTGCCCTTTAGAAAATAAATCGGATGGTAATCCGGTTTATTTACAAAACATAGAACTACAATATGAATCACCCTGTAATAGAAATAGTTAATCACAACATAATAAAATATACAAAAAATACAAATGCAATGTGTATACGAAAACATAATAGTAAAGTTGATTATTGATCATGAATAGTTTTAAGTTCTTTATTAAAGTGTTTCTAGTTTTATGTCTTTTTTTTAATATATGGAAAAGTTACCACTGAAATCATAATGATGTAGGTAAGCCATGAAGACTACCTAAAATGTGTGTCAGTAAGAACACAAAAAAAAAATCTAAACGAAGCAGTATTACTTTTTTTTTAACAGATGTCGGTCGCAACTGTAAACTTCTTACGTTTGCATATTTAGTAAGTACTGGGAACTCGTGTAGCGAGTAGATAACGATATATATGTATCGACTTTATTAAAACACAAAATGAAATTTATGCACCTCATCAGATTCAGTCTTCACTGCTTACGTGACGATAACTCGATGTAGAGAATCACTAAGGATGTACACATCCGTAACTAAACACTTTAAGAAGAAAAGAAAAAAAAACACTGAATCAGCAGTAACACAAACTCGCAGTCGAAACACTGAAAGATTTCTGCTCACAGTTTGATGAAGGATGGCTTCCGGACGTCGTATCGGAAAGAATAATGAGGGGCGGTACTCTCTTGTTGAGCCCCCCTTGAATTGAATCACAAAAGAATGGATACAGTTTGTTTTGTATATAGTTAAGTTCCATAAAGTGATCATGAAATAATTGATAAAACTTCGGGTAGATAGTCTAAATCCTATTGCCGTGTTGAAGTGTTCAAAAGGATGGTTAGGCGATTTTTGAGTGATTAATGGACTTGCATCACAATTTCAAATAGGCTTCTTCTTCTGGAAGGATATAATAGGTCTGTGCCATCGACGTGAAAACAATTATCCAAGATTAAGATGGTAAGTTTATATTATTGGGTAATAAATGTCACTAATATTATTTTATTATTTCTAGAAAATCATTGGCTCGATAATTTTTAAATGTATTCACTAGGCATAAATTGCGTATTTACATTGTTCTTTAAAGTTGCACATTTGCATTGTTCAAAGTATTTCTGCAACTATGACTTTCGTCTGTATGGCACTGGCAACCCTACACAAGATGGAGAGTTGCTGTGACGTGAACAGTGATGGTGAATCGTTGTGATTTGTGTTGTTTACAAATAGTGTCGTGCAATAGTGTGGTGTAATTTATTAATTTAGTATTTCCATCGTCATTAAGTGTGATAACAGGAATGTATCGAAAAAGTATTTTTAAAAAAACTCTGCGTAAATATCTGGAGATGGCGTTGAGTTCCGTATATGCAATTTAGTTTATTAATCACTGTCGAATACGCACTTCAAATACACTTATTTGATTTAGTTTCTTAGTATGTTTAATAATAAATATGATAGTAGTTCATTTGTAGAAATAAAACTAGTTCAAAATCATTGACACAAACACAGAACATCCACACACACTAACGGTCAGTATTAGTAGCCTATCTTGAAATGTCATAGACAAAACCATGATAATTAGCTTCAACTTTTAATAATTTAAAATACCATAGGAAAATAACAGTCAGTAAACTCAGTAAATTCAGTAATAATCAGTAAATTTATTAAATATACACTCTAAATCTATTAAATATATGAACAATATCGTACAAATTTAAAGTATCTAAATACGCCGTGCATTATATAATTTACCCTTGCACCCTTGCACTAGAAGTTAAATGTCGATTATAGTATATTTACAAAAGATATTAACTGGTTTAATTAACATTATTAGTCATACAATAAATACTAAAAGTTACTTTCTTTTCATAAAAATGTTTTTAAATTACTCTTTACGACCTAATTTCATTTAGTCTATACGTAAATCGAGACATATTTGTTCGCATGTATTGGTATCGTCGAGAAAATGTTTAGTATTATTCGTGCGAGCTTCAAATGAATGTTTTTCTCGCATGACGGATTTTGGTACGCACTCGCGTATCTTCCTTGCACTATCTTGGTGTATGCCAAGGATGTTCGTATTCTTTACTGAGGGACTTGTCACTTGTGTATTTGAGTTAATTTTGGAAACAGTCTGTGTACTTTTGTGAACTTTTTGGCCATTATTTGATATCGTTATTGCAGACAGTTCATATTCGGGTGTTTCGGCTGTAACTCGCTGATTATTACTGAGCTTGTTTTTCTCACTTTTCTTGCATTCCTTGTAAATAATATAAATAGACGTAATAAGAAGAATAAAAAGTAACGTAGTTATACAACTAATCACTGATGTTTCGAAGTTGTTCATAATATCTGAAAAAAAAATAAATCGCGTCTTAATATCTTCGCTTTGTACGTAAATATGTAAATAAATTTACAAAGCCATAAAAATGTCTTAGCAACTATTTTATCATAATCTCGTATAAAATTCAAGTGTATCCTGAATATTACAAGCTCTGCTCATAAATGATCAAGATGCAAATAAAAATTCTTAAACACTTATGGTAGTCTTTGACTGCCGTGCGTAAAGTTTCAATGTTGTATATGGATCGTAATTCCATCAGAAAAACCGGCTTCCAACAGGTAAGTCTGCAATGGAATGACCCCATTAATAAATATGTACTTGGGATTTGACATGACATCTGTAATATAGGTCGCACCTATATCAGGTTGTCTATTGAATTCTAAATGTATATTTTATTAAGGCTGGTTCCAAGGCCAAACTGAGATTTGAAGGGAAGAAAAATTGTTTACAACTTTTTCACTTTTAATCTCAGAATGCAGAGGACATTGCATTTTCTTCTAATTATTCATCTTCTATCTCTATTCGTTTCTTGTCTATGAAGTAAATAATTCATTGTTGTTTTCATTTAATTTTTTTACAATACTTAGTTCTTTAAGCAAGGCATTAGAAGTCTCCTATACATATATATAAATATAAATTCTTTGAAATAGCTTAATGTATAAAGCTTATTTACTAACAGTTTCTGTCTTTCTATACTAACATAAGCCATTTATTAAGCCACAAAAGTACTAATATAATGTATTCTTTTTCTTTTTCTCTTACATATATGAACTCTAATAGGCATAGTAATTATATACTAAAGTCATGTTGTTTTTGTTTTTTTAACTAACTTGTACGTCAGGCACTTAAGGAACTTGTATCAGAGGAATTTGCTTAGAAAGTTTACGTATTTGATACCATGCGAATATCACTAAAAGTGTTAATATCAGTAGTATTGCTGAGATCGAAATTAGCATAATAATGTGGATCAATCGTGCCATAGTCTGAAACGAAATATAGGTCTATATCAGTGTACGAAGCTCGTATTCGTACGTTAATTTGCTAATCTTATCTATTGTAGTATACTATCTTATCTATTTAGTAATACTTAAATATCTGATAATTAATCCAGTTATGAGTTTTTTTTTCATCGTTGAAATTTTATGTACTTTCGTACGGTCGCCAGCAATTATTTCACATCCATTGCCATAAGCAGCCTACATTTGGTTGGCGAAGTCCAAGTCCACAGCCTCAAACAGCGGATAGAAATAATTGTAAAATTTCAAGCTTGTTTTTTTAATTAATTAATTAGCATTGGGCATTACTTTGATTCGTCGAACGTCGATGCAGTCGGTTTTCCCTTTCTTTTGACCATCCAAAAATTCAACTTCAACAACGTTGGGATTCTTAAATAACAAGACTCTCGCCTTCTGATTGTACTTGTGCGCAAAAACGTCGGGTTGATTGAACTTTCTGTGAACGTCGAGTATTCTTACTATACTCCCAACTTTAATACGGTCATGTTGACCTTTCCCATGTTTAGCTTTACGTTTTTCAAAATCTTTCAATAATTGTCCCTTCACAAGATCTCTGATTATTTTCATATGCTCAATACGGCTTTCGTTCTCAAGATATTCAATTCTAGTGTGAAATTCAATATCCTGTGCTTGTTTCGGTTGATATCCATGAAGAAGTTCAAAAGCTGAATACTTCGTTCGTGAATGTTTCGAACAATTTATAGCCATGGCGATGGTTGGAAGGATTTTAATCCAATTAGAGCCTTCATCGTCCAAATAACATCGCATTATATCCTGAGCAGTTTTTTAAATTTTTTTTGCTAAACTTTGACTTTCGTGGTATTCTGTCGGGCCAAATACCAATTTGAACCCTAAACGATTTGACAATTCTTTTAGAATCTTGCTTGTATGGCCACGAAGGCGGTCTAGATTAATCGTATCCGATATGCCGTATCTTAAAATTACATGCTGGTAAAGTGCTTCAGCAATTTCATTACCCGTAATATCTTTAATGGGTATAAGAATAAGGAATCTCGTTGCTACATCTACTACAACTAACACATGGCGAAATTTATGGTCCGTCTTTAGTGGTCCAAACTCGTCTAGATGTATATGACTAAAAGGATTTGTAGATACTCTAACGCCTGGAATTAACTTAGATTTTCTATGTACCTTCTTATTTAATGCACATTCCTCACAGTTTCCAATCATTTTAGCTAATATTTTCCGCATCTTGGGAAAATATATTTTTGCAACAACTCTTGGATAGATCTTGGTTAACGAGAAGTGCGCGCCAGAATCAGGGTTTACATGGTAGTATTGAAAAACTTTTGGATATAGTTTCTCTGGTATGCATGTTAACAATCTCGTGATATTTGCATACTTCGCTTGCCTATACAAAATTCCATTTTCAAGTTTATATGCTAAGCACTCCCTCGTAATTTCAACTTCTTCCGGATTGTCTTGATGGTCCTTAAGCTTCTTATATATGGGTCCACACCACGGGTCCTCCTTTTGCAATGTTGCCAAATCTAATTCCGGTTCCAGTGAAAATAAACACATGTCATAATCGACATCTTTCCCTACATTAAAATCTCCCTTGTGGGGTTTTGTTCTTGTTTCCCTGGATAGGTAATCGCTTTCATTCTGATGACTTTTTACAAGAATAGGAGAAAACTCATATTCTGAAATATACATATTCCACCTGGCTAGTTTCGCTGTTAAATTTTTCGCTTGTTTAATGAAAAATAGCGCCCTGCTATCCAATTTTACATAAAAATGTCTACCCAAAAGATGATAACGAAAGGCTTTGAGACAAGAGATGAGACTAAGCGCTTCAATTTCCAAAATGGTAAGATTACGTTCTGCTTTTGTTAATGTTCTTGAAAAATATGACAATACACTAAGCTCCTTCAATGTCTCATCTTCTGCAATATAGAGAATTCCTCCTATTCCGGACATTGAACCGTCGGTCAGTAATAACAATGGCTTTTCAGGGTTGTATGGTGCTAGTGTTGGTGCATTCGCTATTGCCCTTTTCAGGGTCTCAAAAGCCTGTTGTCTCTCATCATTCTAATAAAATTTCGCTTCTTTCTTAAGCAATGGCTGGAAAGGTGCACAATTTTCGCGTAGTCTTTTACATATTTTCTACAATAGCTAGTCAATCCTAACCATGAGCGTAACTTTTTAATGGTGTTTGGAGGTGCACATTTTTCCACTGATTTCTTAATCTTGTCACAAATAGCGTAACCATGCTGGTCAATTTTATAGCCTAACGCTACTATGCTTCTTTGCAAGAAGGCACACTTGTCTAAAGATAATCTAATTCTCATGCGCTGTAAACGCTGGAAAATTTCTCGTAGAACTTCCACCATTCTTTGTTGATCGTCAGTGTAGGCCAATATATCGTCCATATAGTGAGTCATTACATCTTCTGACATACCCTGGAAGGTTATAAACATCAGTCTAGCATATATTTGAGGACTGAGTCGATAGCCCTGTGGTATCTTGCAATACTGAAATGATCCTAAGTGTGGAATGTGGAATGCTGTACATGGTCTAGACTCTTTAACAAGAGACACGTGGAAATAAGCAGATTTTACGTCACACTGTGAATAGAATTTATGACTGGATGCTTTTGCTACTATTTGAGGAATAGGTTGCAAATTTATAGATGAAAAAATAACGCGTTCATTCAATCGACGAAGATCCGTGACTAGTCGCCATTGATTACTGTCCTTCTTCTTCAAAAATAACGTTGGAGAGTTATATAAACTCTGGGAAGGTTCCAGTACTCCCTGTTTTAATAATTGTTCAATCTGTTCAGTTACTTGTTGTTTCGCAGCCTCCGGAATAGCGTATTGACGTATACAAAAAGGTTCGTCTGACTGCAATGGTATTTTGTGTTCATAGTTCGGTATGGTCCCAATTCTGTCTGGATTCCAATTAAAAACATTGGCATATTCATAACAAAGATCCAAAATTTGTTTTCTAATCTCCTGTTTGGGTACACTTCCAATTTTAATTCTTTTTGGGTCAAATAATTTCCTGTCTTCTTCCAAATACTCCTTCGAGGGGTCTTCTTCCTCTTCTTCTTTCTTCTCCTGTAGTAGGTGAATGGATTGCACAGCTCCAATCTTGAAATTTTTCTTTAATTTTACACTCTCAGGGGTTGGATTCACAATTTCCACACATGGATGCTTCCTAGACACTAAACACACTGGTATCTCTATACCCTTCTCTTTCAAAACGTCATCTTCGGGTTCCATCAAGAGATCTTGATTTTCCCTGGTGTACATTGGTTTCAGTGGAATCAAAATCTTCGACCTTGGTGGGATCCAAATTCTTCTAGGTGTTAGTAGCTGTGGCTCCAACTTCATATTTAAATGTTATCCTACCGTCGTAGATACTAAATGTAACGTTCGTTGTTGTTGTGCCAATTTGATGGACCTCCTGGGTTGTACCATTAAGTGTACTATTTTATCTTGAAAATTTATATTCGCATTTGCCGCCATTAGAAAATCTACACCCAACAACATGTCAAAACCGACTCCTTCGACTACTCGAAAACAGTGATAAATCTCATTTGAACCAATTTTAAATTTTAAATTCACAGCATTAGATAGGTTAAGAACTGTATCTCCAATTCCTTTAATCTGAGTTTCCAAAGGCCTTAATACCACAATCTTCGGCAAAATTTTCTTATCAACTAAAGATAATGTTGACGCACTGTCTAAAATACTATTAGTATTTAAGGTATCAATCTGAACTTGTAATCTAACTATATTGCCTGTGATATATATAGGTACTTGAATTTGTTTTCGTTTGTTTAATTTATATCTATTTGTCGCCATTCTATTTTTATCTTTATTTTGTTGGACTAATCCTATCTTATTTACTTTGTTGTGTGCTTCTGGTATTGTCTCTGAACATGTAGGAACCTGTGTTCGTTTCCCATTAGTATGGCGGTTAACATATTGTTCACCTGGAAGATCACCGCCACGACATCCAGTATTATTCAGTTTAAATTTGGCTGTAAACAGTTCTCCGCCAAAATGATTAGGCATAAAACATTTTGAACATACTTGCCCTACATTCGGAACAAAGTTAGGAGCATTGGGGTTTAGTAACGCCTGTTGTTGTTGTTGAGGGTAAAAGTTTGGTATGCGCTGCGTCTGTTGTTGTAATTGTCCTGTACCATATGCTTGCCTACCATTAAAATTATTCGGTCTTCTGTTCCAATTAGACGGTTGTCTTCCATTCCAGTTCCCATTGTAATTTCCTCTTCCATTAAAATTTCTCATCGCGTTATTGCGTCCACCGAAATTTCCTCTTCCTCTCGGGGTCGAGTTCTGAAATTGTTGTTGACCATCAAATCTACTAGCATTACCACCACGACCTCTGAAATTTCCACCTCTTCCTCGAAAGGTAGATCTTTGCTGTTGTCCCCTCGCACTGAATGCTGGTTGGTTACCTTGATGAACTTGGCGGGAAGTGTCCTCTTTCGACACGTGAGTATCATGTGACATACTCAACGTAAGTTGATCTAGCTTCTTAGATAGGTCACGAAGTTCATCCCTCTTGTTCCTTTTCTTAGGGGTGTCCTCTTTCCCTGGCTTCATCGTTGGTCTGGTCATGTACTTGTCTCTTCCTGTTTGCTTCTTCTGTTTCTTCATTTTAAGTTTCCACCTCCTTTCAATTTCAGATGTCTCCGACTCAGAATCCGTAGTGGAACTGAATGTAGATTCGTTTCTATCAGTACTATCATCATCCTCAGAGCTGTCCTCTGACGAACTTGATGTTGAAGAATCCCTCATTATCTTCTTTCTATTGTTTTTCTTGCTATTCTTCACGGTTGACCTCTTCTTCTCCATCTTTCTCGCTATCTTCACCTTTACAAGCGCGTTCTCTATGTCTGTAACCGCATCAATAAGTTGTTCTGGGGACCTAAACTTCTTATTCCCTAAATTTTCTACTATTTTGGCGCTTAAGCCACATGCTAACATTGACACTGCCGTTTGGGGAGATATATGCCTGGCATATTTATCTATTAACGCTAATTTGTCATATAAGTAAAACTTCGCACTTTCGTGTTTCCCCTGTGTCCTATTAATAATTTTGATAATAGGATCCGCACTCGTCTTAGGATCAAGAAAAAACTTTATAATTTCTCTCTTAAAGTTCTTATACGGTAGTGCATTTAAATTATTGCGCTTAATTAAATTCTTTACCCAACCTTGCGCTTTACCTACAAAACAGGCAGGTAACATGTGTTTAGCCTTGCGTTCCGAATAATCGTTTTCCGGTATAAAATCCTCGAATGTTACGAAAAACTTTTTAATACAATCGTGTTTTATGTCAAATTTAGGTGTATTATTGGTGTGTACGTGAATTACCGTCGTCCTATTCTCCCTCCTTGGACTATGATCTCTTCCAAGCTGCTGATTTTCTCCTGTTCCGTCATTCTCGCCATCATTTTGTGCTCCTTGGTCCTGTCGTCTATTTTCATTCTGCGGGTCATCCTGTCGTCTGTTTTCATTCTGCGGGTCACGTTGTCGCCTACTGCGCCGCCGCTCAAAATTTCTCTCTGGGCTGTCTTGGTCGGATGACGAACGTCCCTGATCGCTGCTAACGGACGGGTGGCGTCTACATCTCATCTGATCGTCGGTATCGTCTATACTCAGAAAACTCATCTCTCCTCGTTGCGCTCTGGATCTTAGATTATAGGGGCTTCTATCAGAAGTTTATGACCTCACGTGTTGTTGTTGACGCTGCTGTCGAACTAGGACCGGTGTTGCACGTCGCCCAATTTCGTCCAATAAATTACCCAATTCGTCCACTAATTGCCTTAAATTCAGGCTGCTCATAGATTATAACTAATATATATATATATATATATATATATATATATATATATATATATATATATATATATATATATATATATATATATATATATATATATATATATATATATATATATTTGTTTGCTTTTTTTTAAATGTACTGTGTAAATAATTTTGGCCTGGCTATACTTTAACTCTTAATTACGCAAACATTTCTAAAATTCACACAACGTTATTCTTTTCTCTCCATTTTTTTTTCAAGTAAGAGTAATGTCACAAACGGACGTTAACATTATGCAGCATTCGAACTGCAAGGTCATTTCATTTCCTGTTAACAAGCTGAACTACACCAAAAATGCTGACTTATAAATATGTCGCACAGACTAACCTGTGTAAAACATTGAGCTTTCATGTAAAATAATAATGATGAATGTCGCGTACCTTAGCATTATGGTTATATTCTTTCCGTCAATAAAATTGCTTATAATTAAAAGAAAAAAGAAAGTAGCTTTTGCCCAAATTAAATTGTATCTAGTTTTAACTTGTGTAATTACTTTTTTTTCGTACTACATAAATCCTTTAAAACATATATATGCCATTATATTATGTGTCTCTGACAGGGAATCGAGCCCCGTTCTCTCACTTAACAAGCAGGGTTACTACCCACTATACTGTAATTAAACACATTCTGCCACCTTCAAAGAAAGGACCTCATTGGCTCTAAACTTGTTTAAAGAAAAACACTCACTGGCCAGCATGTGGTCCTAAACCCGTTTAAAAAAAAACACTCACTGGCCACCATGTGGTGTCTGGTTCGGTGTTAATGATTTATGATCGTAATTAATCATTCGATGCTAGCATTACCGTAATTCGGTCAATCTGGGTTCGATGATAGCGAACCAGACAACCAGCTAAATAAATACACTTAGCATATATCATTAAATAGTTTATTCTTGATTATCGTGACAATTAGATTAGTAAACAACTTAGGGCTTCGCATGGGCAGTGTGGCTACTATCTATCTTCCTATTTCATTCGTAAAGTGTTGGATTTATAGTTTAAGCTTAAGTTAATTTAATTGGCTTTAGTTGAAGCTAAAGATCGTTCGGTTTTGTTATTAATTGCTTAACTTAGACATCTCAAGAGAAACTACTAACCTGGTTGCTGTTGAAGTACTTCGGTCTTGGTATGGAAGTGTCCAGATTATAATCACTAAGAATATACAGACTTGGATGTCGAATCGCGGGATCTTTCCGAAACGGGAGTTTAGTCGAGACTATCCTCCTCGAGCTCTATCTGCAGGTCGAAAACTGCCTTCCGTATTTCTTGCAATCGTCTGAATTCCTATCGTTGCAAATACCTCGTAGGTGACTTCCTTGTAACAAGACTTCCTTATATCTGACTCTGAATTTTTACCATATTTCCTGGTTGCGAAGTCTATAGAGTAATGTGCTTATACACGGAAGTCTGGTTTTTAAGCAATTCAAGAGATTCTTAAGTCGATGTCCTTATACACTTATACTATCTGACATGCCAATTATTAACGTATCCACCACAATAATAATAATAATAATAATAATAATAATAATAATAATAATAATAATAATAATAATAATAATAATAATAATAATAATAATAATAATAGTAATAACTATTATTTATTTATTTATTTATTTATTTATTTATTTATTTCCAGGGAAACCGCTACACAATATTGCGCCGTAGTTTTATTTTACCAGCTTTGCTT
The DNA here is from genome assembly GCF_964235325.1 of Thermobia domestica. NCBI lineage: Eukaryota > Metazoa > Arthropoda > Insecta > Zygentoma > Lepismatidae > Thermobia > Thermobia domestica. The sequence goes on along the minus strand of NC_137464.1, from coordinate 196,246,052 downwards.
TTAATGGAATCAGTTCTTGCTCAGTAGTTATTTTGTGTTTGAACTGTATTTAATTTCTTTGTTACAACATTCGTAGTATTTGTACTACGTATTATATCAGCGGCTTGGGCCCCACAGGTTGGGACATTGTACTTTTACATATTCATTATCAAAACGTTCTCTACGGCCTAAATAAGAAAATAACTGTGCATAATGTACCAGATGAATGGACTAATGATAGTTTGTAATGCAAATTGACGAAGCTTCTTGTTTTTGTTAATATTTTAAGAGTAAATAGAGGGTATGTTCAGAAATTAGTATTTTTCTTTGCTTGTTTAGAATCCATTGAATTATTAAAGACATGACAACATTTGACTGAGCTGAAAGATTTTGCTAGCAATTAGAAGACCGTTAACACACACTAGCACAGGAGGAACAAAAGGGCGCCTATGTTCTGAATAATTAAACACTGCTTAAAGTGCAAAACAGCTAATGTTGGCTGTCACGTCCGGCTCGTACAAGCAGATATTGATGCAAAGGTCATTAATAAGAATGATCAACCATTACAACAAAATCGGAGTGAAGGGGTGTGTCAGAGGGTTCAAGGTAGGTGGAATAAGAGGATGAGGGCTTGGTACTTTTAAAAATGAATGCCCTTTTTTCTTGTATTTCGTTTTATATTTTTTGTTTTTCCTGCAGCAGCATTTATGTAGCTGCCACTTGGTCCAAAGTACCCAATAAGTTACCAGAAGGCAAATGGGACTAATTCCCATGGTTTTACGAAGGAATTGGATGTGCTAATCGCCGAATATCTCGCACTCTGTTGACAGATGAGAGAAGTTTTCTCAGTTCAAGAGCACCCTTCTGAATACGTAAGTTTTGGGTTTTAAGATAACAACTAACACTTTCTCCTTTCTTTTCTCATCTTTGCGTCTTGCCTTTGTTCTTATCCGTCTCAAGCAATTCTCCATTTTTCTAGCTGTTACAGATTTTGCTTCGGTTTTTTATTACGGTTTTTTTTCTTTTCCTTAGGAATGAACCCTCAGAATGATTGCTTTCCTTTTAAAGTAGGCGAACATTTCTTTCTGGCAGTGTTCTCAGGTGTGATTTCAGTATTTGTACTTTCAATACAACAGTGAGCAGCCTACTTCCGTAAAGTACCTTTCTCTCTGCTGCTTCATGGGTAAACGTGAGTGCGCTTTTGGTATCTAGGGTCTCTGGTTCATTTCCAATAGGAAATTATAGAAATTTGTACACATTATGTTGGTTTAGATTCCAGATTAAACTGTACGTACACGTCTCATATAGTCTCGGTGCTGAAAAGGAATGGTAAATTATAATCCAAACACCCACCCACCTTTGTAATATTCTCAGTTTTTTTTAAATATACGAATATATATAATATAGAATTATTTTTTTGTTGAGGTTTAGCTCCCTTTTCAACATCGAGGCTATATGAAACGCTGGCCTACAATTTAGGATGGAATACGAACCACCGTAATGCGTTCGTCTACCGTGAATCGTACTTCCGAGCAGGTAAAACAAGTTCCGTACGGTATCTACTAGACCGAAAGGGAGGTCTTGGTTTGGATTTACATGATAGACGTTTGCAAATATTTAACGATTAGAGAGTAAATGTTCATTTTAATATAATGTATTATTATTATTATTATTATTATTATTTTAAGAGAAATTACTTATATCTATATCAAACATTTATTATCACCTGTCACGAATAGATACGTGAAGTGCACTTGGTTTGACCTTAAAAGATCATCGCACTCCTACCAGCAACACCTATTCATGTTGTGGGACAGAATTAACTAAGCAGGTTTTAAAAAAGTTAACGATTTAACTTTACTTAAAGTGTTTCCTGTTTTCGTTATATAAAAAGTGTTTACAGTGTTCTGCTTTTGCGGGGATTTAACTGTAATTGCATGGTTGTACTCAAAGGTATGTCCACATTTCAGCCGAAGGTTGGGACCATATCTCAGTTTTCTATCAAGAAGCATATGTCATTTCCAATGCTGAGTTAATTGAATTTTGTTCTTGGTGTCCATGGTCATCATTTCAACAGCCCAATTAATTAAACCTACGATACACTTACGAGTTTGAAGCATATCAATGTCTCTCAGTCTCACTGGTAGTCTCTTTACCTACATTTTCATACCGTGAAGCGTGTGTCGCCTCTTTTGATTCACCCTGTGTATCTCCGAAATAGTGCTGTATCAGGTATATTTTGAAACCTTTTTTGCTGCGTCCCTTAGAGGAATCACCTGTTTAAGTTTGGGCATATATTTGCTCAGTACCCTGTATATCAATATACTAAATTGTCAGATGAAAAAAAAACTAGAATTTATACAACAATACTAAACATACGTGTACTTTGTATTAAGTGTTTATGAAGTGCATATAATATGTTTAGGATTCGTTTCTTTGTATTGGCTTCTATAATAGAAGTTGCTTTTTGGATAATACTTCTTTGTGTCGCAAGGTACACAAACATGGCCTCCTGCAGCGGGGAGAAAAATAGACGGTTGGCCTCCCTGAATTTTCGAAGGGTGTTCAGCTCTTGGAAATATATGTCGTAACATATTAATTCCCGTTGTCCTTAAAATAGTTATACGAGGTGTTTGCCTGTTTAAACAAATCATTTGTGACACTTTTTGCATTTTTTATCTGTTTTTGACCTCCAAGGACATCTCTATCGCTGCTCGTTTTCAACGGAATTCTTGCAGCTTTTGAATCATTCATAACACTTATAAACAGTCGTCAATGCTACTGCTTCATTGCCATACACTGATTTTGACATTTCGTGAGCGTCATTGGCACTTTTTTGCATCTTAGAACAAAACTTAATATTGGCGCGTGACAGACGTTCTTAACACGCCCATACTCTTTTATCTCTGGCAGAGCCGTAGCTAGAAATTGGCGAGCAGGGCGGCTGCCCCGGGCTCTGGTAGAAAGAAGTCGTCGAATGAGCAAAAAGAAAGAACACGTGTTGGAAATAAGTAAAAGATGCGTCGCACAGTGCGTCGACCATATTTGAGCAATGAACAAAAATAAAACAAATGATAATGAAGCTTGATCACATGATTATTGTGTCGCGAGGACTCCGTTGGCCACTGAGACTGAAGCAAACGTGCCTGACGTTATTGAGCTTGACAACTATACTTATACAGAAAATAATATTCAGTCCAGGATCGTTAAAAAAAACTGTTAGAAATTCACTGTTCAGGCACTCTAAACACGAACTCAAATAACACAAACTACATAACACTAAAATAAATTGTAAAAGAATCCATGGAATGACTGCAACAGTTCGAAAGTCTTTTCAGAACAGTCATCACCAACGCTGTCTAAAGTTATCGAATTCAATAGCGACAGAATTATGGAGCTGGACAGGATCAGCAACATGAGTTTTGAAATGATATTCCAGATCCGTACCTGCCCTCCTTTTCGTTGCGTAAATCTGTATCTTGGAGGAGACAATAGAGTCAGCTAGATTAAGCATATGCATCATCAGGTCTAAACAAGAATTGGAGCGAGAAGTTTTCCGTGTATGGTGTAGCCTAGTTTGACGGAAAACTTTCTGGAGAGCTTCTGAAGTATCTTCCAAAGACTGTCCTACGGGTAACTCAAAAGACTGTAATATATCTACTCCACGGACTAGCAAATTGTGTAAATTGTTGAGCATGTAATACCACTTGTATAATCGTCTTTGGTCTCACCAATCTGAACTTTAAATTTGTCTTGATCGATGACTCTAACACTAGCAACTAACCGTAAAATTACTGATAAGTTTCGAATAAGCGTTTCATCAATGTGTGTTATTTCAGAAGCCTGTGTGGGACCAGCAAAGAACTTACTCGCTGTATTACCATCATTTGAGGAGCCAAGGCCTTGTTTGGGTTTATGAACAATCAGACCCATTTTCTCTTCAAATTCAACTTGAATTCTTTTTTCTTTCTCAAAAACTGCTTTCTTTGTTGGACCCATCACCTGCCACAATTTGAAGGGTAGACGGCATACGATATGTAATAAACATTCGAAAGTTGTTATCATGACGTGAAGGGGGATAGACAAAATGAAAAGAGAGTTTCGTTCGCAGGTATACCAAAATTTGTGGTTGAATTCATTTCCGTTGGTTTCGAACCACAAATGGTACAATTGAATTTTCATTGGTTTCACTTAGAATGTTACACACACTACCAACTATCATCGTTAAATGCAAATCAAAGGTGGCATCTAATGTATTGATACAATCACCAAGGGACACGATACAGTTCACAAGCTTCTCGATAGGAGTTTTCATGTCAGCTTCTTCTCGTAAAACCAACTCTGATTATTCTTTAGACAAAACGAATCTTATAGATGTATACACGACTCCAAAAATGCATTACCACTTGCTCTCCTCCTTTTCCTGCAATAGCAGGCAACCCAGAAAGCTCGGCGGTCAGGTTGGTTGCGAATTCGAAAGGCGTTGGACCAAACCTGAATTTTGTAACAAATATATTAGTGTGAAAATTCCAAATAAGAGAATAAAACAAATTGTTAAGAATGACAATTTTATTATCGTGACGGAGTTGGATGACATCAAAAGTTACAAAATGATCTTACTTAAGCAGTTCAAACAAAATGAATGACAACAAACAGATACCAGAGGAAAGCATTTCTCTTTCCCCTAAAAAATAATCTCATAAAAAGAAAAAGTTAAATAATGTAAAGTTTTAATATAAAACCCACACAAAAATTTAAAAAGTTGACACCCGAAAGGCAAGAACAACTGAACCGCAGTAAAAGAAATTGTGCACAGATATTTAAAACATAAAATGAGGGACACGGATTTCGTATTTTCTTTAAAAAAACGGTTGGAGGGGCACGGACCCCTCCAAACACTTGATCACGATATATCAATAGTGCTAGTAACAGTACGTCAGATGTGTGTAAAGGACAGGAAGAATTGCAACGAAACTTTATGTGGGGGCAACACGCAAAAAGTAAACCAATACGGGCATTTTCATTTTCCAGGAGAAAACGGTTTTACGGGGAAAAAGCCCCACCTAAAGTTTTAAAGTTGAAGCCCGATAGGCAAAAAGAAGTGAACCGAAGTGAATGAAATTGTTTACAGATATTGCAGACGCAAAATAAGGATACGAGTTCCGTAATTTCCTGGATAAAACGGTTGGGTGGGGCACCGACCCCTCCAAACCTTTGATCACGAAATATCAAAAGTGCTAGTAACACTATGTACGATGTGTGTAAAGGACATGAAGGATTGCAAGGAAACTTTGTGTATGGATAATAGCGCAAAAAAAGGAATACGGTTTGTTTTCTATTCTGCGGAAAATGGGTTTCAGGGGCAAAAGAACGTGCTCCAAAATTTCAAAATTTGACGCCCGAAAAGTAACAAGAAGTGAACCAAAGTGAATGAAATTTTGTACAGGTATTGTTGTCACAAAATGAGGGACTACGGGTTTCGTATTTTATTGGAAAAGACTGTTAGGTCGGGCATGGACCATTCCAAACCTTAGATCACGAAATATCAAAAGTGCTGGTAACAGTATGTCAGATGTGTGTAAAGGACATGACGAATTGCAAGGAAGCAATGCGGATGGACGATTTGCAAAAAAGGAAGGTATGCGTTTTATTTATTTTCTGCGGAAAAACAGTTTAAGGGGGCCAAAGCCCCCACCGAAAGTTTTGAAATTTGAGGCCCGAAAGGCAAAAAGAAGTGAGCCAAAGTGAATGAAATTGTACAGAGATATTGTATATATAAAATTATGGAATACGGGTTTCGTATTTTCCTTGAAAAAAGGATTAGGTGGGGCAGGGTACCCTCCGAACACTTGATCACGAAATATCAATAGTGCTAGTAACAGTACGTCAGATGTGTGTAAAGGACAGGAAGAATTGCAACGAAACTTTACGTGTGGGCAACACTCAAAAGGTAAACCAACCGTCATTTTTTTCTAGGAGAAAACGGTTTTACGGGGCAAAAGCCCCCCCCCCCCCGAAAGTTTTGAAATTTGTGGCCCGAAAGGCAGAAAGAAGTTAGCCAAAGTGAATGAAATTGTACACAGATATTGTAGACATAAAATTAGGGAATACGGGCTTCGTATTTTCCTTGAAAAGGTGGTTGGGTGGGGCAGGGTACCCAC